>NC_085841.1:289375901-291790901 GCF_035594765.1 Anolis carolinensis
AACTGGATGATCCTTAGGGGTGTCTCATAACCTTATGACTGTATGATGATCTTCTTCTTCTTCTTCTTCTTCTTCTTCTTCTTCTTCTTCTTCTTCTTCTTCTTCTCCTTCTCCTTCTCCTCCTCCTCCTCCTCCTCCTCCTCATTATTATTATTATTATTATTATTATTATTATTATTATTATTATTATTATTGAGAGGCTGGGTGGCCATCTGTTGGGCGTGCTTGGATTGTGTCCTCCATGGCAGAATTGGGTTGGACTGGATTACCACAGTAATTATTTCATATTACAGTAGAATCTCACTTATCCAACATTCGCTTATCCAGTGTTCTGGATTATCCAACGCAGTCTGCCTTTTAGTAGTCAATATTTTTGTAGTCAATGTTTTAAATTCATTGTGATATTTTGGTGCTAAATTTGTAAATGCAGTAATTACAACATAGTATTACTGACAATTGAACTACTTTTTCTGTCAAATTTGTTGTATAACATGATGTTTGATGTTTAATTTGTATAATCATTACCTAATTTGATGTTTAATAGGCTTTTTCTGAATCCCTTCTTATTATCCAACATATTCACTTATCCAACGTTCTGCCGGAGTGTTTATGTTGGATAAGTGAGACTCTATTGTATATTTATAATCCTATATTATCTGCTTAGAACTGGATTATATGAGGCCCCTTCTACACAGCTGTATAAAATGCACACTGAAGTGAATTATCTGGCAGTGTGGAGTCAAGATAATCCAGTTCAAAGCAGATAATATAAGATTATAAATGGGTAATATAGCTGTGTGGAAGGGCCTTGAGTCTAAACTGCCATATAATCCAGTTAAAATCAGATAATCTGTATCTTATAGGCAGTGTAGAAGAGGCCTAAGTGAGGCCTAACTGTGCCTGTCTCCTGGGCTGAGTAGGTTGCTCGGAGACAAAGTGGGCAGAGCTTAGCCTTCTAACTGGCAGCAATTGGATAAAAAACATTTTTTCCTCTCCCTCTAATTAGGACTTTATTTTTCTTTTCTTTTTGTTGTATGAACCTAAAGGCATGGATGAGGGGTTGTGCTGCCTAGTTTAGTGTTTCTGGGATGTGTAGTTTTGTTGTTTTGTCCTAGGCTGAAATTTCATTACCTTTTTATATATATAGATGGTATAAAATCTCATGATAGGTTGCTTAACTCTATCTGATCTTGTACCTTTAGGGCAGTGGTTCCCAGTCTATGGTCTGTAGACCACTAGTAGTCCCCAAGAACTAAAACATGGCCTGCGGCCTCACCGCTACTATACTGTTGCAACAAGAGAAACCCTCTTATACTTCTGTATCATAAACTAGAGCTGATGTGGTCTATCCAATGCAATTTTCTGAATCAGCACCCCAAATAACCAAACCAAATCTAAAGTTAACCAAAAACTGATTTGTAATCCTTTTAGTACTAATGTTGGAGAGTGATCTCTGGTCAAAGTGGTCCCTGGGATATTAATGAAACGAAACATTATCCATTGCAGAGGCTTTAAGATAAGGAAAAGTTGAACTTTCTCACTTCCCATTCTCATGGGCAAGAAACAATTTTCCAGTGAATTTCTATTTTTTTAATTTTATTATCAATGCACAAGATAGATGAGGAAACATACAAGAATAGCTGTGATGATCATTAAACAAAATAGATGAGACTTTATGTCTTGAATAAATTACCTTGACACCTCTTGAAATAATAGTGTTCAAGATTTAGCAAAGTAACCTTATTGGACTGTGATGGACAGAGGTTCTGGGAATCTGACGATTGGAGTAATAGAATCATAGAATTAGAAGAGACCTTGTGGGCCATCCAGTCCAACTCCCTGCCAAGAAGCAGAAAAATCCAATTCATAGCACTCTCGACATATGGCAATCTAGCATCTGTTTAAAACCCTCCAAAAAAGGAGCCTCCACCACAGAAAGTAACTTTCCCAATTTCTGGTGGTGTGGCTTCTCTGATCTCCCTCTTATGACCAAATGCCCTGTGTGAAGATGATTTTATTATTGGTCCAATGATCAGTCTTGGGGGAAGGATGATTGCCTCTACTGAGCAAACACTACACATATTTCTATTACTACATAAAGCGAGTGTGGTGTACCAGTTTGAGCTATGGGCATGGCCCTGCTAGATTCAGGTCCACTCAGCCATGAATTTCACAGAGTGACTGATTTTCTCTTTCTCTCTCTGGCTGACCTTCCTTTTTATATAAAGATAATGGGTGGAGGAAAAGATATTTGTATAGTGCTTTGAGCTTACTGGACAAAAGACAAAATATAGTAGCAATAAAGAAATAAATTAGATTTCTACCTATGCAAGCGTTATGTCATGCTTTAATCATGGAAGAAAATAAAAGATATTTCTTCCTTTTCTTGCAGACTAATGGGTGAAAGTGGGAAAGATTCATAGCAATATAGAAAATCTATCAAAAGATGTAAGTGTAAATGCTATTCAAGGCAATATAATTTACATATGGTATGTTACTTAATCTTAATAGATCCTAATAAGTAACCAGAAGTGGAGTAATCTTGATAAAGTCTACTAACCAGGGATCTCACCCTGGCTTCCCATGCAAGCTTCTATCTCTCAGAGCACAGGGTTTGAATCCCAGTAACCTTTTCTTTGGGAAAAGTACAAGGACCAGCGAAAAACTGAGGCACTGAGAATGATATGTTCTCCATCATGCAGCCATGATCTGGCTGCTGTTATTGATAAAAGCTGCCTGCGGACTTACAAGGTCAAAGCAGTAGCTTGGAAGTAGACTGGGGTCATGGCTCAGGGAGGAGGGAACTGGGGAGAGTTACACTTAATTTAGCTGCAATCAGCCCCTAAATAGATGATAAACAGGAAACACTATCTGTAGGCATGACATGAAATAGTATTGCTGTCACCTTGAATGAGAAAGCCCAAGCTTTGCAGAGGCAGCAATATGTTTAAACAGCCCTGTAGGGTGAAACTTGGCTTCCTATGGCCCTTTGATCGCTCAGTTGATAGAGGTGCCTGGGCTATAAATATTCTCCATCAATAAGCTACTATCACTGCTGAAAGCAGGCGGGTTCGCCTATCACAGCAGATGGAAAGGGAGCAAATAATATTTGTCTTGCCTTTCAAATTGATTTCCTGTTTTGAGTGAAGCAGAGTGTGTCCATATGTTAATCAGATCAGTAGGAGAGATAGCAAAGTTCAGGTCAACAGACCACCACTTGACATGCCATTAAAAATAAAAGGATGAAGAAAAGGCCTTCCATGACCCAGAAGGGCTCTGTGAAAGGAGAAGCTTTACAAATGGCAAAGGTGATGTGAAATGATCAGCCCCCATGAACTGAGCAAGCACTGCCATACATGATACTAAAAGTCATCTCTACATGAAATTACCGAATTCAGTCTCTGGAATGGTAGAAGTTAGACTCAATTCACACTCATTTCAATATCATCTTTGGAAAGCCATAGAGCTTGGTTGATTTAACCTTAAACTTGGGAATTTTTTGTTTACTATACTGGTCATATTCGCTAGAAGAATCTGGGAGATGTAATCTAAGGCCTAAATTCATAGTCACAACTAGATAAAATCCACTTTATAAAAAAATACAACAGTAAAAAAGTAAATTTGTGGCATTTTAGTGCCCTTTCATTATAGCACTCCAAATCTGAATTACTGAGGCAACCACCTCATTCTACCTAATGGTAGAGCTGGTCCGCTTGCCTGGGCTCACTGATGTCTTCTACTTTATGTATTTTGAAGATACCTTGAGGGTTGCTCATTTGATTCAGGAAATAGGATTTGACTTTCCTGTATTTGACCTGCATGAACTCTTTACTCATGCTGATAGCTCTGATTTAAATTACCCATGACACTCCTAGGCAACAATAGGTTTAACATTCTTGAGTGGATGCTGTGGCAGTGGCAACTTACTAGCCTCCACTACATGTGTGATGTTATATCATGTTTACATATTTACAAATATTACATATTTCAGAAGAACAGAGGCTTACATGGACAAAAAGTCATCTCAGACAGGAAGTGGAGGAGATTAGACTGGGGTGGAGTTGAGCACTACTAAAATGATCAAGCGAAATGACTTCTTTGTGGTTGAACCCCCCCCCCCCCCCCCGGAATTATGAATCAGAATTGACCAACACAATCATATTTTTTTTGTTATTTTTATAATACTCAGATTATTATCACCTTCAATTGGATGATGGTGATTGTTTTCACACATTGTATTGTGTTTTCATTGTTTTGTAAGAAAGTATCTGTAAATAGTCAATTTAATAATGAAGTGTCTGCAAAAGCTGAGCCTCCACCCCAACTTTAAAAAGAGTTCTAGGTTCCATGCTGTTAAGCATCCAATGGCCGTCCTGGTGGTAGAGTCACTCTAGCACCAGGTTCTTTATGGAGAAGTCTGCCAACTGCATGAAACAGCTTCTATGAGATTTAAATAGCTTCTGATTCAGCTTCATTCCAAGAATAATTTTTGCCTAATATAATCTTGCTCAAAATCAAATAGGTCTGTAAAGGATTAATTCATATTTTGTCGCATCTAACATGTGTGCGACTGAAATCCCATGACTGAACTTCACATTTAGCCCTTGAAGCTTTCTCTCTCTTTTTGTTGTTCATGACTCCATACCCCCCTCCTCCCACCCCATTGTACTTATTTTATGCAGCTAATTTTACACAGCTTTCTTGGGTCAGTCTCATCCCAGGAGAAACCCAGCACACAGGAAGAAGAAAATATGCACTGAAGAGCACAGGAGAGGAAACACTAGTGGTATGTGCTATATGCGTTATGTGCCCCAAATGACACAAAACAGCAGAGGGATTTCCAGTAATGCAAATATGCCCTTAGTATAACCCCATTGCATCAATACATATTATCTGTGAAAGAATGTCCACAGTGGAAAAGAAGGCATACTCACTGGGGAACTTTTTACTGTATTTGAATTCCATCTATCTTTCCTTGATGCTATCCTGCTTCATTAGAGTTAGTCAAATGAAATTACCCTGAGAACAGAAGATAATTTTAAGAAATTTCCCATAGATGACAAGCAGGTGCTTGCTTTCTCTCAGTCTCCTGCGTTCCAGTTCATTTTCTTTCTCACAAAGTTGAAAACGTTCTTATTTTTTTGTTTTGGTTCATGTGTTGAGAAAGGAGAAACATCTTGTTATGCTGCTATATATGCCTACAGCAAGGCATTCAACCCCCTCTCCTTGATGACACCAATTGGAACAATTTGGAGGAGGGATTTTCCAAGTATTTCATGCTTCTGCATTGACTCTTTTAAAAAAATTCTTCATGTGTGAAGCATTACTTCCTCTCATGACAGAGAAGTAGCATCCATTTTACCATGCAAGAAATCCTTATTGATGCACAGAAAGGTTGTGGCTCCTTCCTATTTCAAAGTTGTAGTTTGGAAGTACAAGTGGTCATCAGCACATTCGCATAGAGTCAGGACACACCACCTCATGAATGAATATGGATATGGAATTATGCCTGGTGGCATTTACCACAGTTTTCCACCTGTTATGTATCCACATGTGAAAAAGCAAGTTATACTTTGGGCATAAAATAAGAATTACAAATTCAGCTGTTTAGTTGTAATGGACCTGATTAACTCCATTTTGGCAACAGTTGACATCTCACCTGTAGTGTTTTGCTGAGCTTTACCATTTGTGTTATTCTAGAAATGCTGTAACAGCAATATCAACCTGATGTTATGGCTACATACAGTGCCAGACCTTGAAAAACATTCTCATCAACAAGAAGTCCTAAAAACATTCTATACTGGTCATAGACCTCAGTTAAAGATTACCATGTATGCATTAGATATTGCTCATGCACACTTTGTCTTCATCCATATAAGTGTGAAGTTCTATTAAATACTGATGTTTGAATTAAACTTTTTCTAGCTTGACCAGTGCTGTGAGTAGGTTGGACTGAAAGCAGTGCTGGGCTTTGCCAAAGTCATTGTTTGTTGTCTTGTTTCCATCCTGCTCAGTTTCAGGGCTCATCCTAGCTTCATATCTAGTCTGGATGTAGGGCTGATATTTCAGTCCTGACCAACTATATATGGAAATAATATATTAATGGTTCAGACATTGCAGAGGGCCTTTTGGTCTGGACTAAACACACATCTATGAGAACTCAAATTCCTTTTAATTTCCAAGCATGTTATTTTAAGGCAGTGGTCCCCAACCTTTGGGCCTCCAGGTGTTTTGGACTTCAACTCCCAGGAATCCTAGCCATCTTACCAGCTGTTAGGAACTGTGGGAGCTGAAGTCCAAAATACCTGGAGTCCCAAAGATTGGGAACTACTATTCTAAGGAAACTGAAGGTTTCAAGTAGCTTTTTTTGACAGGACAATTTATAATAGGGATAGGCAACCTGCTGCCTTCCGGAAGTTTTAGTCCTCAGGTCTTCCAATTTCTAATTATGGGGCTTATGGGGGCTGTAGTTCCAGGCATTTGGAGGTACCTCATTGATAACCTGTGTTGTAAACTGTCTGCTGATTTGAGACATGGCTCGAGTGCAAAACTCCATACTTCTTGCTCCATACTTTTTCCATGTAGCCCCACTGTGAGCTCTCCATGGTCCTGATTTACCTTTTGCCAAGCTCTCCAGAAAGTCCTCTGAAGGCTACATAAGAAATATGACATCATTATCCCATTGAAGCAGTGGTGCCTGGTGACTCTTATATTAGCAGGATAATGAATCCGCTCCAAGTTTCAGTCTCAACCATAGGTGGCTACAGATTTTCACTGTTGTTTGTTGTTGTATCTTCGAGCCCTGACTTATTGTGCCCCTAAGGCACAGGGTTGTCTTTGGCAAGAATTGTTCAGAAGAGTCTTTGTCTTTTCCTTCCAATAAGGATGAGCGAGAGTGTGTTTTGTAAATCCGACTACACAGTATCAATTTAGAGTCTCAGATTATAGTATTGAACTTCATTGACTTTACATCACTGTATGAAAAGGCATATTCAGGACTGTTTTGTGCCCATTAATAAGTCTGATCATACAACTGAACATCTAATTCTTGCCAGACACAGTAACTATACTTCTCTTCTGTTATCTATTCCCTTTACCCCCACTCCACAGTGAATCTGGCTGTTTTGGAAAGGAAATGACAAATAATCCAGTTATACTCAGCTGAAGCAATGCCAGCAAAAGCTTTATCTCAAATACACAGCTGTTGATATTAATCAAGCTGCTAAAAGGGAATGCCTTAAAATATGTGATGGTTGTGGCAAATTGAAGAGGCATTTCCTCCAATGAATGAGTGAACAAAATTATTCACATCCCCTCTTTCAATTCATAAAGAAATACTTGAGGAAACACATTCCACAATGCTTGTTAAATAACACAGTGGCACCCCCAAAACACAAAATATCAGTTCATTTTCAAGTTAAAAAGGAACTCTATAATTGGTACACATTAACTTTAGCATGATATAGTAGAGTTGCAAATATAATTTAAGGTGGAATTGCTTTTTTTCAGGTTAAATTACCCCTCTCCTTCCCACATATGTTTGTGAAGGGGTTCCTGAAAACAACAATCTTTAAACAAACTTATCTTTATGGGGAAGGGAATGCTTTTGAATCAACATGCGAAGGGGATACATGGTACCATATGCTCCTTTGCCAACCATTAGTCAGTAGCTGATCATTAAACTCCCACTGATGTTTCCTAACTATCATCTTTGTGGTGTGTTCCCTGCCCCCCCCCCCCCACCTGCTTTGCAGCATATGAGCAAAGAGGAGCACGGGTGGCAGATTGCCTGGTGGACAATACAACCTCTCATGTAGTATGCTTGTTTGTTCAAACACAAACAATAGAGACATTTTGTGATTCCCATTTGTCAGCTACCAAAGGGTTCCCCCTCCCTCCCTCCTTCTCTTCTCTCACTCATTCTTGTTTTCTTTTTCTTCTTCGCCCCTTTGGTGCCTACCAGAAAACAAAACAAAAAACCCACACACATACACAGATGCAAAAATCTTTCTTTTTCAGTCCCCTTGAATTGACCTGTGGTGTTGTGATGTCATTTAGAGGAGAAATTATTGGAGTGAGAGTGGATCATAACAATAGGGGCCTTGTGCCAGACACATGACAGAACAGTGAGGGGCTGTTGGTAACTTTATTGAGGAACGGGACGTCACTCTGGCAGGTGCTCCCATTGTTAAAAGTCCCCGCTCTGACAGCAGTCCCAGATGAGTTCATGTCATTTCATTTGGATTATTTTTTGTTTTGCTTTTGCATGGATGTTCTGTGATTGTCAGTGGTCAAGTGTCCGATGTAGCCATCCCAATCGCCTGCTTTCATCCTTCTGTAACATAACCCTTTATATCATTGCATTTCTAAGCCATATGCCCCCTTGCTAAAGTAACTTTTGTACTTTTCCCAAGCCATATGGCCCCTTGCTAAAGTAACTTTTGTACATTTTGAAGGAACATAATAACTTAATGTTTACTCTGCTAATACAGGTTCTCATCTACCATCAATCCTGACATCATTACTTTAAAATATCATCCAGAAGACACACTGAGGTCTATTGATAAAATTCCTAATTGCTTTTTTCAGACCCAAGGTTGCTACTTCTGATGTTTTAAAATGTGTACTTATAGATCTTTTCTTCAGATCTAAACGTATATGATGTTTGATCACAAGTTTTGCTGCAGTCCATAATTGTAAACAAAATCCCTTCTTGTCAAAATAATATTGAAAATCATTTTTGAAAAAAACGTGAGACCCAACAACAGTTATTTCATAATCAAGTATCTGATGTATTTTTTGATCACATAAGCTCATGCTGTTGTAAATACATCTGCTACTATTTTGGATAGTTTTGTTCTAGAGTTCATTCTGCAGACACTGTGCATTCCTCTGAGCAAAAAAGCAAAGACCTGCTTTTGTAAATAATAACTATTTAGTTTTCTCATATTACATTACAAGAATGCCAATGTGAGTGGGATTGTCCTATGGAAAATAGCCATTTTTAAGTAAACCAGTGTAGTCTGTTGAAAATGAAATAAATGTTAAAATGCTGTAATCATTTAAAGTTTCAAAATCAATACAAGCTGATTAAGTTGTGCAAAATGCGTGCAAGCTCTTGAATTTATTCAATCTCTTCATTGGGCAAAATGTTAAAAAAAAGGGAAGAGGAAAAAATTGTGAAGATGCGATCATAAAGTGATGTTACCTGAATATTGTCTTGAGATATAATGAGAAATAAAGGTTTGCAGACTCTCAGATGTATGTGTTCTTCAAGATATGTTATATTTTTGGACACATCTTCATATTTCAATCCAGTTCAAATATTCAAAACTTTAAGGCATCAGATCCAATCTGATCTTGGAAACTAAATACAATCAGTCCTAGTTAGTACTTGGATGGGAGACTACCAATGAATATCAGGTACATTAGCCCATATTTCAGAGAAAGGAACTGGGGGAAAATCCTCTCTTGAGTATTCCTTGCCAAAGAAAACTATCAAATTCATGGGATTTCTATATAATGACTTGCAACTTGAAGGCACATATATACACATACCAGTCCAAAGAACTCTAGTATGTGTATCGTGAAGAGGTTGTAATTTATGAGGGTGCTAAATGTTTTATTCTTTATTACAATTCCCTAGCTACATTATAAAGATGCAGCAAGGTTCTTTTGTTGTGCTTCATTCTCTCTTAGTTGTGAATGGGATGGGATTAGATTTCAAGCTAACTTAAATTGTAGACATGACTTTCATTTGTTGCTCCTCCAGAGGTCACAATAATAGAATGATAATGCTATAAATTAAATAACAGAGTTACATCTATTACTTAATACATGATGGCCATACATGATGGCCATGTATAAATATGTGAGGTGTAGTCATAGGGAGGAGGGAGCAAACTTTTTTTCTGCTGCCCTGGAAACTAGGGTGCGGAACAATGGCTTCTAACTGCAAGAAAGGAGATTCCACCTGAACATTACGAAGAACTTCCTAACTGTGAGAGCTATTCAGCAGTGGAACTCTCTGCCTCGCAGTGTGGTAGAAGTTCCTTCTTTGGAGGCTTTTAAACAGAGGCCAGATGGCCATCTGTTGGGAGTGATTTGAATGTGATTTTCCTGCTTCTTGGCAGGGGGTTGGACTGGATGACCCATGAGGTCTCTTCCAACTTTATGATTCTATGATTCTATCTTAGTCATTCAGCATAATGTAGTGGAACTGTGCTACAGTTTGCCATTCACCAACCTTAGGCTTCTGTTGAGCCACTGTGTGTGGTACAAGACTCACCAGGATCCTCTGAAAGTGTCAATGGGGAAAATAATCACGTAGTGTTTTGCTATGAGAACACAACAAAATACTTCTCTAGTACCAACCCTTTGCTCTCTACCAGTCACGGGATGGCCATGGGTCAGTGATTCTGTGGTAGGTTCCATGAGGGGTTTGGATTGTTGCAGAGATAGGAAGGGAAAACCAATCTCTGCACCAGCAATACCTAGACACATACAAACTGCACATGACACTAACAGGATGCCAGCCAAAAACTCAGTTCCATGTACCACAGCAACATCATCCCTTACTGAAGAGGTTGCATAAACTGCATGAGCAGACTACACCTACGATCTGCTTCTTTGACACTAAAAGCAAGTCATTTATTTCATTGGAACTTTCATTGAGTTGAGAACTACAGGCTTGTAGTGTGATCCTTGCAGTCTTCAAATCAGGAAGCTTGAAAGGCAACTTAGATGCCAACTTAATTTCACAGATCATAGACATTAGGGTGACTCTGTCATTAGGTAGGCAGCAGACCAAGGGTGTCATGAAAGGGCAAAAACTGTTATTTCATGTTTAGGAAGGACAGAGATTTGTTGGATTTTGACTATCTTGTGCTGGTTTGAGATAGTGGTTAGACTGTTGACCTTTTTTTCGTGTCAGGAGCAACCTGAGTCACTTCTGGAGTGAGAGAATTGGCCGTCTGCAAGGACATTGCCCAGGGGACGCCCGGATGTTTTGATGTTTTACCATCCTTGTGGGAGGCTTCTCTCATGTCCCCGCATGGAGCTGGAGCTGATAGAGGGAGCTCACCTGCGCTCCCCCCGGGTGGGATTCGAACCGCGCTCTCCCCGGGTGGGATTCGAACCTAGAATCTCATGCACCAAAAAATCTAACGTGCACCTCAATTTTCAAAGCCCTGAAACCAAAATAAGTATTTGCTGCCAAATGTAACACACAGCAGCCAGAAGTGTACTATTTGTCATTTGGCTAAAAAGATGTGCATTACGGTTGCTGCCCGCTTAGAATTTCTTTTTTAAAAAACAAAAGAGCACCAAAGCTTCTAGCAATGGAAAGGAAAACCTTGGAGTGCATCTATGCTGTAGGAGGAATCCACTTTAACTGCCTTGGTTTAATGCTATGGAATCCTGGGGACTGTAGTTCCAGGTGCGGCTTTTGAAGCAGCTTCCCTTTTTCCTTTGGTTAAGCACCAAGATTACTGTATGATGTGAATCTAATGCACAGCCTGATTTTGGTAAAATCATTTAGCCCCTTTGTAACTGATCATACGGAAATATAAGCCAAAAACCCGTCAAGTGTGGACAGATAGTTGGCATTACTTTTTTTTTTTTTGGAAAAGTCTATGTTTTGAATAATAATTAATACCGAATTGTCTCCCTCAAGCTCCAGATTTATGGTCTTGCTGAGACCCTCCATTTGATCCTCCTTGAGGTCCAACCAGATAGCGCTGATGCATCCTTTACCACCAGCTAGAAGTCCATCATGGTCCAGGCAACTCTTTCTTGGATTAGAAAGAACCCATATTCTACTATTGTCTGAATATCTGCTGGATTATTTAGTGTTCCTCTCTACATGTCTTATTCTCTTTACAGTTCTGCCCTATCTATACAATTCAGATAACCCTGGAAATCTAGGCAGCTTCTCTTGCCCCCAGAGATATGACCATCTGCTAAACACTGCATGTCTTCTACTACAAGTTTGTGGGCAATCTGGTTCAAAGTGATGAGTAGGTCCATATGCTCTTTCAGAGATATGAGGACCAGGGAAATTCTCTATAGCATCTCAGCACTTCCTGGCAAAGTTTACTCATAGCACTTCATCAAGAGGTGGTCAGCAGGTGGCTTGAAAGCACACACACACACATACAACATAAAGCTTGATGACTGGTTTGACTAGATTTTTATATTATGTGGGAAACCACTTTGAAAAGATGTTGATACATTTCAGCAACTAAAATAGGGTGACACATATTCATACTAACTTTCTGCTAATAAACATAGCCATGCCTCCTTTTAAAGGCTTAGCAGTATCAGCCCTAATTAGTACTTCAGTGGTAGACTGCCATGGAATACCAGTTGCTGTAGGTTAAATTTCAGAGGAAGGCAAAAAATAAAGCAACTTTGAGCACTCCTTGCCTAAGAAAACCCTATTAAATACATTTGACAGGTGACTTTAAGGTGCACACGCACATACACACACATGTGAAATGTTTTAGCCATGTTACAAAACTTATCTTCTGGTGAAACAGAAAAGAACATAGGAACGGTTGTTATTATCATTATTGTTAATGACACAGGGAATTTTGAAAGAGTTTACAAGCACTGAACAACTTGCCAGGACTGGAGAGGGCAGAGGGGTTTCCTAAAGGGGAAGACCCACAGACTGGACAGGGTGAAAAGGTTGCCCATAACCAGACTTTTTGTTCCTGGGACAACTGGGACCATTACTGAACAACAGACAAAAGTGAATAAATTGCAGGCATCTTTGCTTAGTCGCCACTCTTCAGTGTAAGGATACTCTTGTCCTCCTTCTGCCCTGTCTATATTTGACAAGTTTGCTTTCAGCAGATATGACAGACACTGGTGGGGGTCACTGGCCCAATTCCACATTTCCACACTTGGCTTGCTCTGAGTTCACTGGCCTGAACTAATATCTCCAAAGGAGGTCGTACTACTGAACGTTATGAGTTTTACACATTAAACATGCATTGGTGGTTCCCCTCTGCTTCTCTGACAGCTGTAGAAAAATAAAGAAAATTCAGTTTGAACTTTTTTTTTAAAAAAAAAGCAGGGGCCTTAATTTATGTCCCGTACTTTTGTTCCCTGGTTTCTTTTTCGCTTGCCAATTGCAAAGCTCATGGGAGATAATAACATGGAGGAGTTGCTACTTTATGTTTCCACGTGCCTTCCTGGGCCCGTGTCTCAGTGACTGAGCCAAATCTACAGCGAGCGGCAGAGTTTTCAGATGGAAATTTTGATGAAACAATGCAATCATCTGTCCCACAATCTGTTTTTTTTATATATCTATAAAGAAAGTATTTTTTCTTCCAAAGGAACTTTTCTTTCTGAGGCTTTTGTATGAAAAGGCAGAGCTCATGAATGCTGATGGAAAGGGATGGGCCACTTTTATTATTTCTATGTAGCAAAAACAAAACACTTTAATAAAATCAGAAAACACAGATGTTGCTTTCAGCATATTTGATGTCTTTTTGAAATAGCTGGGAACAATTACTTTTTCAGGTCAACAATAGGAGCTCATGACAGACAATTTTAGCAGTTTGTGAGAGAGCTTTAACTAGCTCCCCTCCACCATGTCCTGTTCTGATTGTTTAAAGTTTTCTTTTGGGAGGTGAAAGGGGTATTTGACAAAAGTTGCACTTGTAAACTACAAATCCTTCTTCACATGACCCTTTTTAATCCTGCTGGAACATATTGCTTTTCAATGGTTTTAAACAGGGAAAACAGAAGGAAAAATTATATAATTACAGCTGAACTGGCATGATCCAGCTGAGGTACAGCCAGCATTTTGTTCCAAAGAGTGTAACAGCAACGCAGTCCTATAGATCTATATATTTTATATAGTGATTAAAATATTGGACTGAAATTTGGGAGATCTAGTTTGCACTGAGCTATGAAACTCATTATATCATCTTTGGCCATTCAAATTATTGTATCTTCACCTACTTCACAGTATTGTTGTCAAGATAAAGCAGGGTGAAGAAGACCAGTGTATTCTACTTCAAGTTATTTGGAAAAATGGTAGGGATTTTTTTGTAAAAAATAAATCTTTTCAAAACTAGGTTCTATGGAATTCAATGTGGTTTACTCCCAGACAAGTAGATATTTATGCATTTACAACAATTTTCATAGATACACAAAATGAATCTATGGGTATGAGAATAAAACTTGCCAGTAAATAATGGAGTACCTATGGAAGGAACAGAGAAGGCCTGGTATGAGGTCAAGAACATACCCTCCAGCATTTCACAGATAAAAACAGGGATATATATCATCAAGCAACATCAGGTCAAGCTAGCTATAAGTCACTAGTGAGGAAGAACACACAACGTAGAAGAAGGTTGACTGAGTCTATTGGAAGGGCGGGATTCTGTCCTCTACTCTTCCTTCTGCTAGGTTAATGGAGTGCAAGCCACTTTGGCATTTTATATTTAATTTGCAGGAACTGAAGAAAGCTGGAGACAAAGGGAAAAAGTGAGAAGAGGAAAGAGAAACTGGGACATTTAAAAAAACAAATGGAAAATTTAAAGACTGAATCAACGATGTGATTGGCTAAAAAACCAATGTGATTTTATGCTTCATCAATAAGATGATCAAGGGAAATAACAGTACAGTATCACTGTATTCTGCTCTGGTCAAAACTTGATAATACTGTATCAGGCTCTGGGCATCACAATTCAAGAAGGATATCAACAAGTTGGAATATATCCAGAGAAGGACAACCAAAATGATAAAATTCCTTTGAGGAATGGCTTAATAAACTGGATATGTTCAGCCTGGAGAAGAGAGGGGATATGATAGCCACGTTTAAGTATTTGAAAGGATATCAGGTTGAAGATGGAGGAAGCTTGTTTTCTGCTGTTCAAGGAACTAGCAACCACATCACATGGAGGTCCTTAAGCCAGGTGACAGCGAGGGAATCCACCAGGCAGAGGGGCAAGTTCATTGGGCATCAGGGGAAACTGTCCTTAAGCACTCCGCATTGCCTGCATCACCCCCTTCTCCATTACATGTGCTGTTCCTGGATTAGGTAATGAGACCACAAATAGCTATTTATTTATTTATTTACAGCATTTATATTCTGCCCTTCTCACCCCGAAGGGGACTCACATTACACATATAGGCAAACATTCAATGCCTTTTGACATAGAACAAAGACAGACAAACATAGGCTCCAAGCGGGCCTCGAACTCATGACCTCCTGGTCAGAGTGATTCATTGCAGTGATTCATTGCAGCTGCTCTCCAGCCTGCGCCACAGCCCGAGCCTATGACATTTCCAGGACAGAGGCCTACCAAAAGTCACCCTGTGTCATGTGATGGATTCCATCCTGGCTCTATCCTGGAAGTGTCATAGGATGAGGCAAAAGCCCCATGTGATAGGTCATAGGACATGGAGCAGTGGATTAAATGTAGAAAAAGAGATTCCATCTTAATATTAGCAAAACCTTCCTGAGGGTAAGAGCTGTTTGACAGTGGGATATGCTGCCTCAGAGCACAATGGAGTCTATTTCTTTGGGGATTTTCTAACCAGAAGTTGGATGGTCATTTGTCAAGATTGTGTATTTCTGGATTGCAGAAAGGAGTTGAGTTGGACTGGATGGTCCTTAGGGACTTTTACAACTCTATGACTCTTAATGGAATGACAGCAGATAAATTGGAACCGTCCCTGCCAATGGTTCCAATTTACAGAACAGTGGGAGGATATACAAGATTCAAGTTCACTTTACCAGAGAAATTTACCAGAGAATTTACATTCATTCATTTTGTTTGTATTACAATTTCCCACTTCCATGCTACTTTCTAAGTGTCCCACGCTGCTGTGCTTCCCTTGCTCTGGTTCTCTGACATTAAGTCCAGTCGTGTCTGACTCTGCGGGTTGGTGCTCATCTCCATTTCTAAGCCAAAGAGCTGGCATTGTCCATAGACACCTCCAAGGTCATGTGGCCGGCATGACTGCATTAAGCGCTGTTACCTTCCTGCTGGAGCAGTACCTATAGATCTACTCACATGTACATGTTTTCGAACTGGTTCTCCATATGGTCCTTCTAAACCCAGTAATAGTGATTGGAAACAACCTCAGTGCTGAAGTGTTCATTTAGCTTTTGACAAAAGCAACAAAGTGTACCAAGTGGAAATCCAGTTTTATTTTGGAAAAGAAAGGAAACAGGTTCCATTTAGTTCTATTTTTCTTTCTTATGAAAACCATATCTTTTGCTTCTATTCTTACTCTTTGGGAATAGTGAGGATTCACATGCTTTGGGAGAAAACCACAGCTGCTGTTTGTTGGCTGTTTCTAATGCCTTTTGTCATGCTCTTCTCCATGTTTCATCATTCTAGAACATTCCAAGAAGAAAATGAAAGTTTTTTCCCACTTGTTTTGAAAGCAGAAAGAGCAGAATTTGGTGAGTACTTCTAGTGGCTGTTATTTCCCTCTCTTTCAAATACTTCACATTATGTAGCATTGCTCTAGACCACGGCTTTTAAAGCTGTGGGTCCTGACCCCAAATAAGGTCTCTTAACTCAATGTTGAGGTTATGAAAAATTTGGCAGCAGTAAAAGGTTTCTGACCATCACCTAGGACCTTTTCATAAGTGCATCCAGAATTTCTGCGAATGGCAATCATCCTGGCAGTGCCCACTGAAGGGGCATGAGGACCTGTCTTCCCATACCCCACACCGTTCTGGCTTCCCCGCTACCACATCACATGGGGGAAGCCTCTTTAAGCTGGCTCAACCCATCTTTCCTTATGAAAAGACAAAGAGTCTCCTGTTGTGTGCCGCTGGCAATTTTTTGGCAGCGGCAGGGCTTTTGCGACAGTTCAACTGCGGAGCCACTGAGCTGGAAGTACTTTTCTGGGGTGTGATGGGAGCTAGTAGGTTCCATGATAAAGTAGAAAAAACCCATCACCACCTCTGAATTTGGACCTATGTGGAGAAGTCTTTAGTGGCTCTTTTAGACATTACATGATAATGAATCCGTTAGTAGCAACGTTCTGTGTTTACAGTGAACTCTGCAGAACATGCTTCAGATGTACTTCACAAAGAGGAAAATCAGCCTGTTTAGCAAGCCTTGCAAATGCTAATTTATTATCAGTAAATGTTTGATTTTTATACTTATTTTTATACCTATATACCTGGGATTATGTACAAATTTCTCAGTCAGAAAGGGGTTGCAAAAATACTTCTCAGGCAGAAAGCGTTCACGAGTGGAAAAAGTTTAAGACGCCCTGATTTAAAGCATTCCAAAGAGAAGAATTGAACTTTCCCTTGATTGTTCTCACTTTCATCTTCCTATTTATAACTGTTACAAATACAGTATTTGAAAGGAAGAGAAGTATGAACAATGTGCAGAATGAATGAGTCATGAACTTGGGAGAGAGCTGCTCCCAGGTACTAACTAAAGAAATAAATGAATCAATGCCTTGGTGAATAGAAACGGAGTAATAAAAACAGAGCCAGTGTGGTGGTGTAGTAGTCTGAGCATTGGACCATGACTCAGAAGATCAGGTTTCAAATATCCATTCAGTCATTGGACCTCATCAGACAACTGCTGGGCTCCATTTCCATGTGCTTAGGAAACAGAGCCCCACGGGAGTCCCACGGCGGCCATTACATGACATAAGTGCACTTCTGGTGGTAATACTTGGGGCTCTGCTTCCTAAGCGCATGGAAACAGAGTTCTAAGACTTCTATCAGGAGCCGGGTATCAATCAACTCCTGATAGAGAAAGACATGGGATGGCTGGCCATTCCTGAAGATGGGGAAAGACAGGAGGGAACAGGTTAAGACAGTTCCATCCACTTTCCCCCGCTTCCTCTCCCCCTGCTTCATCTGATGAGGTCCATAGAAACCCAGTGAGCAAGCCACACATTCCCAGTCTCTTGAGAAAGTCCCTTTGAACAAATCTTACTGCAAGGGATACATTCTCAGATTTTGCATGAATACATGTAATGGAGTATAGAAGCAAACCCTATTATTTTCAATGGGACAAGCAATAAAGGTACAAAGAAGAGGGTGTCACTTGTACAGGAGGTGCACAGTGGATAAGTGAAACCATTTATATTGGTTCCAAATATATATGGGTTATATTGTAATGAAGGGACTGGCTGTCCCCACTTTCCCCTTCTCTATACAATTCTACTTGACTCCAGGCCAAATGGACTGGTTAACATGTAACAGCTTTTTTCCAGCTTTTGTGTCCCCGAGCCTCTTTTTGCAGTCTGAGGCGACTTTCCTAGAGCCACCTGTTCACTTCTAGAGCCTCCTCTGACTCTATCTTTTGGAGTACAAAAGAGCTTCAAGGCCCTAAGTGAAGAACAAAAGGTAATCAATCCACTCAGCTGCCTTAATGACTCTCTTGGTGCCATTAATGTGAAGCGTCTTAACTTCCCTGTGGGGCGGTTTGCCCTGGGTGAGTGCCTCAGTGACCTCATTGCATTCATGGCAGCCCATTGCTTTATTATCATTTATTCATTAGGCTGGTATGATCTAAACCTTCATGTCTAGAGCAAGGTGTCTCGGGCAAAGATTGCCACATTGAGAGGGAGTTGAAATGCATAAGTTTCAAAATACTGAAAACTGAAACACAGGCAAATACTGTATATTGAATCAGATGTTTTTGTAAGTGAATCTTGCAACAAAATGCGGCAGTGTGGGTTCTTCTTATTCAGTTTTCCAGCCTACACATTCTTTTTTATCAGTATTTTTTTCCTTAATAGTTATTCAGGATTCTGGTCCCACTGAGCGTTCCCAGTCCACACGGATCTCCCCACCCCCACTTCTTAAGGGGAATTGTTCTGTTCTTATTCCTGCACACTTTCAAGTTCCCCTCAACAAGCTAGTTGCTGCCAAGTCTAGGTGGCAATGTCTTGAACTTTCCTTTGAGAGATCAAGACCAACTCTTCTCTATTGTATTCAGTACAACTCTCAGGAACTGGTATCCATGATCTCATTTATCTACATTCAAAAAATGTTCATCTCTAGTCATTTTCTAAATGTTTTAGTTGACACTGATATTCTTGACCACAATGACCTTAATTTCAATAGGGTTTACTAATATATGTAAAATATAACCTATGTGGATATGGTGGTCATAACGTAGTTAAAAGAAAGCCAGAGAAAATGTGAATTTCAAGCAAAGAAGAATGAAAGCCACCTAAGAAAAATGTGCATGTCTGTCACAGCAAAACTGTGTGAGTATAAGTCTGTCACAGCAAAGCCAACATAGGGCCTTGCAATGCCTTAAAGACTAATTGGTTTTATTGGCATAAACCTTCATTGGCTGTAACGCATTTTACCAAATGCTTCAAATTATTATGCTGCACTTCCACTAGTGTATCAAGTTATCAATACTAATGTATCAAAATATTCTTTCAGTTAAAATACCTTATTTCATTGCTTTTGTGGTAACTTTAGAAGAAACAAAGAAACTGTCACAGGCATCCTGAGTCATAAATATTATATATTTTTGGCAAAGCAAATGAGAGCGCATGTGATAAACTGGAATCAACAGATGGGAAAACTAGAGACAAGTTAAAGGACAAACAAACAAAACAGAAAACAAATGACTGTAGCAAACAGATTTGGAAGAAACATTTTGAAAAGGTGTTTGCCAAACAAGCAAACTTTAGTTTTTCTTGGTAGGACATATGTAACCTTCCTTTCTGCCTATTTCAGGCAAGAATAAGTGAACACATGCTAAGCATTAATAAATCTTATCACTGGCACAATAGGCAAGTACTAAAGTTGATGTTCTTATCCTAGTTGGCTGAAGTCTTCCATTTTGGTCTTTTTATGCTTTAAAATAAATGTTGACTGAACAATTATTGGCACAAGAGTTAGGAAAGAACATAAAAACAAAGCTCATGTTTATTGCTCCCAATTTCTGTTGCACTTCTTTGTAGCCCCAGAACGTCTGTTCCTGAGGTGGAGGAACCTTTGAGAATGTTGTCGGATATGATGGATTGGATCAGATTTAGGCTTGCTCAGAACAGACCCATTGACAGTGAGGTGGTACAGCCAGTCTGAATCTGAACCTGAATTTCAAAAGAGATATAAAGGTTCTGAATCCACATCCAATAGATCCAACTCCTTGAACAGCTTCTTTAAAGTTCAGACTAAAACCCAAAATAGGTCCATCACCCCATTGAAAGGGAACCCATTAGTATTCAACAAACTGCCACTGCTTGTTGAAACAGTGGGCTCAAACTAGTAATGATCAATTTGCCTTGTTGTTTTCAAGGGGTTTACTGCATATCTGCCTTGACTAAATTCCAGTAAATGTAACCTTGACTCATGTTCATCCTGTATTTATGGATATATTTCAATTTGTACAGCTTGAGGATGTGGACAATTTGTGCAGCTTGAGGATGCTTGGAGCGGCGAGAGCTACCACATGTGTTCTAGATCCTTGCCATTCCTGGCTGATCAAACAGGCCAGAGGGCGACTGCTTGTACTGGGTCAGCCTGTGCCTCAAGCCTTTAGTGAGGAGTCAGGGGATGAGTTGCCTTTGGAGACTTTTCAGAGCATGAGGGAATTTCAGACCCAAATCTGGATGTAGATTTAGCCCCAAAGTTAGAGGCACCAGAGGAGGATGGAAATTTAGCAACACCTCAGCTTGTAGAGGCAGAGTAGGAGCAAACTCAGGGTAAGGGTTTATCTCCATTCTGTAATCAACCACCAGACCCCCTGCTCACCTGAGTCACCAAGAGAGCAAAGGTGACAGAGACTAAGGTTTGCCTTAAAGGAAAGGTGTAGAAGTGCTTGTGTAGTTGCAAGGAGTGCGGTCAGTTTAGTTGCAAGAACTGCTGAAGTGTGGTCAGGATCCAGCCCATAGCTTGCTGGCTTACTATAAAGCAAGAGTGGAAGCTATGGGTCAGTTGTAAGAGCAATTTGCATTTGTGCTGTAACCACTGTTTGACTGTGACCTCTGCTTTGGATTATTGTTGACCTGTTTGCTCCAACCTTGATTTGTGCATTTGAACTTTGGATTACTGTCTCAGGATTATCCTTGGACTTGGCATAGTGACTTTGATTAATATTATTCCCAGTAGTGATCCTACTAGTGATGTTGGTGTGGCTGTTAACTGACTATTGGTCTTTGGGACACCTGATATCTGAGGTTAGCCAACACACTGGTGGAGTGTGTGAAGGCTATGGTCAATCCCATCCCTGGAACAAAACAGAGTTTCAACTTGCCTAAAGGAGGCAATTGTGAAGCTCATATTTAAAAAGTACACCCCATAATGGACAACTATTGGCCAGTGCCCAACTTTTGATTTTTGACCAAGATATTGAAGCACATAGTGGCCTCCCAGCTCCAGAGGTTTCTGGATGAAATGGATGATCTAGATCAGTGATTCCCAAAGGGAGCAGTTTTGTCCCCTGCAGGGGGGAGGTGTGTGTACACAATAGAATGATCCAGGGGAGCAGTAGTAGCTTGGGGTGCAATTGGAAAGTGGCAAATAAAAAATAGGGGGCAGTGGAAACAAAAAGAAAGAAAAGAAGAACATTTTGAAAAAAATGTTTGTACATGTTTCATCTCTTGTGTAACTTTATTTTCCAAACAAACACACTAGATGCAAGTAATAACTGATCAGTGGTCATGCTCACTGACAGGTCCAAACAAGCAAGTTTTGGCAGGTGAGTGTGTCAGGCATTGTCAGGACATCCAGCATGAATCAGCATGCAATGTTCATGTAATGACTTATTTACAATATGATACTGCAAATAAGCAATGTGTATAAAAATAATTTAGATTATTTCTGAATTGTATGACAAGTAGTTAATAGTGCAAGTTAAAATAAAATTGTATTTTACAGGTCTTCACAAACAAGTGTTGGCAGGCAAGCATGTCATACATTGCTGGAAAGTCCAGCCTGCTTTGGCAGTTATGTGTGTGTGCATTGACTTGTTTACAATATGATACCATTAATAGATGACAAGTATGAAATCTAATTTAGATTGTTTCTGAACTATGACAAGCAGTTAATAATAATGCAAGTGCAATATTTATTTTAACATTTTAATTCATTCTGCTGGCTAAAGCAGAGATGAACATTAATAAATTGATAGCAGTGCACCAGGATCAGTCTTTTCATTTAGGATTATTTCAATGCTATTTGTAATTTATATTTTAATATTATCCTTTGATATCTTAATTGTTAATATTAATGAACAATTAAAAGTGCTGGTTATGATCTATGAAGCCTTATACGGTTCAGATTCTGATTGTTTATCTGATTATATCTCCTGGTATGAATCTGCTTGAGCCCTAAGATCATCAGGAGAGGTCCTTCTCTCAGATCCACCATAATCGCAAGCAAGAGAGAGGGCTTTCTTGGTGACTGCCCCTCGACTCTGGAACTCCTTCCAGCGGCAGGTTAAAACTTCCTATTCAAGCAGACTTTTCAAGAATAAAGTTTTTAAGATTGAGTTAGGAGTGGTGAGTAGTATTTTATGTGTTTTAGTAGGTTTTAAATATTTTAATGGTTTTAAATATTTATTTTTACACTTTTCCCAGGAAGAGACTTAGAAAAGCAAATTAATCCGATACAAAACCAGGAAGGCCTGAATTGTTATAAACATAAGGATGAACTGAACTATTTTAACACCCATTACAGGCAGCTTTGAACTGACACCACATTCCTTTTTAGCTTTCAGACCCTGCCAAGCTGTTGGACTGTACCTGGACCAAATAATCACTGCAGACACAAACAATCCAGAGAAGTGGTGGAGCCTTTCCATTGTACAGTCACGTTTTTCTTAGCCTTGCAGCATGATAAATGGCTAGTTTGGAGCCATGCATTTAACAGTACAGCACTAAAACAATGACACCATGGAAAATGTGCAAGGTATCCAGGGGACTGAGTTTGTTTAAATTTGGCACTCTCAAGAAGCACTCACTAAGAACAAGGATGGAAACACCTCTGAAGAATACTGTGCTAAAACTGGAGTGTGTCTTAAATCCTTAGATGAGATAAAATGATAATTAAAAAATTCCTGTCTGTAAATTTCCCTTGCCTGCCCATGTAGTTTCTGTTTTTCTAAGTGTGTGTCTGTCTGTGTGTATGAGAGAGAGAGAGAGAGAGAGAGAGAGAGAGAGAGAGAGAGAGAGAGAGAGAGAGAGAGAGAGAGAGAGAGAGAGAGAGGTATTATAGGAGGGAGGTGAAATGATAGTTTACAGAAGTATGGAAGCATGGATATTTGGTTGTTATAATTCAGAGAAAAGATACTTTTATGCAGAAGCTGGAAAGGATACTCAAAATGGCCATATGTAAGTTTCTGGGAATTGTAGTTCAAAGACTAATATTTCCTTATTTTTCTTTTGCACCACACCAAATCAGCTGACGTTATTAACATGTTATGTTTTCAAGTGGCCAGGTACTTCAGTTATGGATGGAAGAGTTTGGAAGGAGGAAGGAATAAATGGTATAATGATGGGGTTTATAGAAGTTGAATAATCAGAATGTTGAGAAAGTGCCTCTTCGGCTGAAATTCCCAGAATCCACTGGATGGCATCCTCCAAAGACCCTAAAATCCCTATTTTAGGCATTATAATTAAAAAAATAACTTTTCCAAGGTTTGCCAATAATTAGTCCTTTTTCATAAGTGTGAAAAAGTTACTAACTAAATAAAAAAGATGCTGGGAAAGAATCTAAACCCTTTCCTTTCTCAACCATCATTGAATCTAAATCCTTTCCCAACCAAAATCTCCTTTCTCTTGTTCCCTCATTTTTTAATTTCCCACTTACAATAGAAAGATCAAGGAAGAAGCCAGGGTATCATTATCATACTGAGGCTCTATCATATTAGACCAGGGTTAAATGTTTTCAGCCGCAGGGCTGTTTTTGAAGTAAAAGTTTATTGTGGAACCTCAAGAAATGTTTATATATTATATTATATATGACATATAATGTATATATATCAGGCATGGGCAAACTTTTGGACACAGGGCCTCATTGCATTTTTAAATTTGAGAGATTGGCTGGGCCAGTGACAGATAGATAGTGTTTGTGTGAACTAACTAAAAGAAAACATAAACATTTTCTTATGCACTCTACACATATCTCATCTGTAGTGCAAAAAATAGGAAGGAAGGAAGGAAGGAAAATAGAATATTTAAAATGAACAATTTTAACCAACATAAACTTAACAGTATTTCAGTGGAAAACCCCAAGGGCCATGCAGTCCAAACGTCTTATGCCATGCAGGAAAAGCAAAATAAAAGCATCCCGAAAAGATGGCCATCCAGCCTTTGTAATAATAATCATAATAATCATTATAGAAGCAAACCCAGGAGCTATCCAGTCAACCCCCTTATGCTATGCAGGATCAGAAGGGTCAGAAAATTTTTGAAGAGCATATAAAATGGTGGAAATATGATCAAGGCTATTAACACCTGGGCTGTACCCATCATCAGATACATTGCTGAAATTGTGAACTGAATGTAAGCAGAGCTGGATGACCTGGACAGAAAAAAAAAAAAAGAAAACTGATGACAATCCCACTACTCATTACACCTGTGTAGTGATATCGACAGACTTTACCTGTCCAGAAAATCAGGAGGCAGAGGGCTTCTGCATGTGAAATAAATGGTAGAAGAAGAGAAACATGCACTGGCAGATTATGTGAAAGACAGTCAAGTGTTGTGGTAATCTTTGAGCAGTTAGACTCAATTTAACCCTCTCTGGGGGAGATTCCACCAAAATGTAGCAGAGTAGCAAGAGCAAAACTTTCAAATGCAGTAGTTACTTACACGCGGTGTAAGTAACTACTTACAGTAAGTACTTACTTACAGATTAGGATGGCAATCAATTGCAGAGTCTCAGTAAAAGTTCAAAAAGCATTTATTCAGGTAAAAAGAATTCCATTGTAGATAGAAAGGCTTAGGAGCTGTCTAGTCTACTCTAAACTGATTTCTAAGGGAAAATAAGAAAGGAAAAATAACAAACATCTAAATAGTTACATGCCTGGAGAGACAGCCAGATGCTGTTTTTTTAGCTAGAAAAACAAAGGGAGAAGAGTGAACCAAAATGGTTCCAACCTCATGGTCCAGTTTTTTGGGACCATAAAAGACATTCTGACCAATGAGAAGTTAGTGTCCCTGAAGATTCACATTTCTACTAACTTCAAAGTAAGGGATGTGACGTAAACAGGATAGAGTGAAACACAGTAAAGCCTATCTAGGCATGTTTTGGAAATGGGGAAAGGATTCCCTCAATCTAACTCTATCATCTATCTGACTACATTTAGATTTGAGTAGTCCAGGGTGATTCCCAACATCAAGAACTAACAAAAAAACTGCTTAAAGTGCAAAAGACAAAGTTTGAATATCGTTTGATGGGATCCGGAGGGCTCTGTTCCTGAACTGTGGTGAAAGTGTCATATGACTGATAAATTTACCCATTGTATGACACTTTCATCACAGTTCAGGGATGGAGCTCTCCGGATCCCATCAAATGACATATAATGCTTTCAGCACAGTTCAGGGACAGAAGTAGATGTAAGAGGGAGCCCTTGCCCATGTGTTCCTTTTCACCCAACAGTTTACAGAAATTTTTCTCTCTGACCAGAACCAGGTTCAGCTATAGGCTTTTTCTCCCCATCTCAGACTTCCTTGACATTTTCACTCCATTAGCATTTCTGAGTGAACATTTACAGATATGTAAAATTACATATCAGTAATTTTAACCCTGATTAGAGAGATATCTTAGGACAATGGGATCTGTCTACCTTCATATGAATAGCAAACTCCAGATTCAGAAATAGCTCTTCTACATGCATCCCTACAAGCTATTAACTGAGACAGGATCAAGGATATCATGTGTTTGATTATGAACAAATAATTATAAGTCAATCTACTTTTATATGGTTTACAAATAAAGCTTTCCCCCTCCACTGCATTTTATGTATATATGGGTAAGTATGGAACTGGTTGTTATTCAGCTTCTGTCTTGACAGTTTGATTATTATGCCTCAGAGATCCCAGTACTACCTCTTACACTTCCCAACAGCTGTGATTTCAAATACCTTTCTCCCTACCATTTGATGTGTTTAGCACATCAGTGAGTTGTGTGGAACAATGGTTTGGATCCAGACTATTGATTACTACACTATTCTATCACTCTGATACTACTTTTATAACCATGTCTCATTTGTAAATAATTTGTAAATTGGCAAAATGCTTTTCTGCTAGAAAGAATTAAGTACAGTAGAGTCTCACTTATCCAACGTTCTGGATTATCCAATGCATTTTTGTAGTCAATGTTTTCAATGCATTGTGATATTTTGGTGCTAAATTCGTTAATACAGTAATTACTACATAGCATTAATGTTTAATGAACTACTTTTTATGTCAAATTTGTTGTATAACATGATGATTTGGTGCTTAATTTGTAAAATCATAACCTATTTTGATGTTTAATAGGCTTTTTCTTAACCTCTCCTTATTATCCAACATATTTGCTTATCCAACATTCTGCCGGCCTGTTTATGTTGGATAAGTGAGACTCTACTCTATGTCAAATAAGAAGTCCTTCTACCTTTCCACTACCTTTAATGGGATCTCATTTTATTTACGATTGCAACATGCCATTCAATATGCATCATCCTTTCCACCCAGTGCACATATCTTTGAGCAGACCTGCATGGTTTGCACTGATTTGAATGCATGTGATTCAATTGAATTCCATGGAACTAGATCTAGCTCACTGTCAGACAAGGTGAGAAGTAGGTCCAGTTTCCAATAGAGTCAAAATAAATCTGAATACTCGTTGAATGCTAAAAAGATTATTGTCTTCATTCATTCTATTACTTCACAGACACTTTTTCATGGCAAACTTGTTTACATTTTTGTCTTCCATTCTGGCTTCTTTAGCCAAAAGAATAATCAGCTCTTATAAAGGAAAAGGATGATAGCCTGTCCTTGACAAACTTAGTGGAGGCAGTGGAGGGGAGAGGCAGGGGAATGAAACTATTTCCACCGACTTTGTTCTGCAGCTAGCTGCTGAAAATGAAGAACCCAAAGGAGCAGCCGTTGGGTTGAAGTCAACTTTCCTAAAGCAAAGCATCCTGCCGCATTTCAGAAAATATGATTGTTACTTCCTGAAGAATGAAGTAAAAAGGACACGACCTCTGGCAGTTAATTGTCCAGATAAGAATAGTGGCAGAAGTGTCCTTAAAGCTCCAGTTAGGAATGAACACTGCAGATTAAGGGAAACAGTTCTCCATGTATAAAAAGAGGCCCAAGGCAGTGATGCATGATTATCCCTACCCCTGACTTAATAGGTTTTACATGGAGAAGGGAACTCTTGTAACAACTTACCCTAACATGCAGATAGGACATGTCTATATTTTTGGATCACAATTCCCATAATCCCTTAATACTGCCCATGATGTGTAGGGCTGATGGGAATTGTAGACCAAAATACGCACTCAAATGTAGTCTTGTTGATTTTAGAGTAAATAATATGCAAGCTGCCTAATTACATATTCACTCTTATTTTTTGCTTTTCTCTCAGGCACTACTGATAGGCAGAATAAAGTGTCCATCTTGGCTGGCTCAGAAATTGCAGTCACAACATTGTTTGGGGAAAGAAAGCTGTGCCCCATATTCCCTAAGTCCATACAGAGTTTCGGAAAGTTACTTTCTTCTTACGTGTTGTCTGTGAAATGCACACATATGGGGTTTCCCCAGTGCGCCTGCGCAGAGTTCGGAACCTTCTGGAAGTTTAAAAGTGAAAGAAATTGGCGGGAGCCCCGCCCACTCTCCCCATGTAGTATATGTAGCCGTGGGCGGGGCTACGCCTCAGTTCTTCTTTCCGCGCGACAGCAGACAGTAGGAACCTTTTGTACTCCTCTCTTTTGGATTTGCAACGGTTTTTGACTCTGGACTGGCCTTGACTTGCTGCCCTCTCCTGCCCCACTTTCTGGACTGGACTTTGACCACGAATCAGGCAATGTCTACTTTATTCTTTAAAAAATGCAGCTCATGCGGAGCTAAGCTGCCTGACTCAGACAGGCACAACATGTGCCTTTTGTGCTTGGGGGAAGGGCACGTTCCCCAAACCTGCCCAATTTGCCTATCTTTCACCCCCCAAGCACGCAGAAACAGAGAGGCCCGCCTTAAGGCCGTCCTCTATGAGCAAGCCCTGGCGCCAGAAGAAACACGCGCCCAAAAACGGCCCTGCCCAGAGGCCTCCCCTCCTCCTCTCCTAACTGAGGCCTTAAGCTCCCTCCCAGCCAGGGAAGAGAGTGCTGCCGAGGATTACCTGGTGCCTGAAGCGCCACGCAAAAAAGCCAAATCCTCCAGGACCAGGGAGGCCAAACAGAAAGAGGGCTCAAAAAAGCAAAAAAAAGGGAGGCAACTCACTGGCGAAAAGCCCTTGAGTCCCCCGCTGCAAAACCGGGCTGGAGAAAACATGCCTCGGGACCGAGGCTCTCCGAACCCGCCCTCTCCACAGGAGACTCCTCCCCACTTGTCTCCAGTTAACTCTTTGCAGCCTCTCGCTGAAGCAAGCAGCGAAGCTGTCCCTGATGGCCAAATTGCAGAGCCCTTCCCCACGCAGGGACGGCCTTATCCTCCTCCCCGCTCAACCCCAGACAGGCAAAGCCTCCAGGAGGAGGGGCGAGGCCGCACCATGAGGGCTGCTCGGTACCGTGGGCGCTCCCCCTCCCTCGAATCCAGGGCCTCAGGCTCTAGGAGCCCATCCAGAGCATCCTCCTACTCCAGGTCTTTTTCCCCTGGCCGCAACCGCCCTTATTATGCTGATTTCTTTTATCCCTATCCCCCTCCACCCCCCTTCCCCTATGGGGCTCCTTGTTACTATGATTTTTACCCAAACCGAGGCCAACTTCCTCCTCCAGTGCCCAGGCAGCCTCCTTCTGCTTCAGCCTCCCGACCAGAGGCCACAATACAGGCACTGCCTCCCACTCAAGGACCTTCCAGCTCCTCCCAGGCAGCTGAACCAAATCTGCCTGAGCAAGGAAGGGAGCTAGCTCACATCCAATCAACTCCCATCCCTGACACACTGCAAGACAGGGATCTAAATGCATCCGAAGGAGACACCCCTTCATTGGCACCCCCTCAAACTGAAATAGATCAAGACCCTCAACAGGCAGAGGATTTTAGAAACTTTTCAGCTCTCCTCATTAGACTCTCAAAAGCCCTTAACCTACCCACCCCCAAACCAGCTAATGTTGTGGAAGATCCCTGTTTTTCCTCCTCAGAACAACAAACCCCAATATCCACAGCCCTCCCAACCCTTCCATACTTACTACAAGTTATCAAAACTGTGGGGATAGCCCCATCATTAGTACCAGCTACTCCAAAACGAGCTGAAAACCTTTATAGGGTTGATCTCTCTACAGCCTCTTGGCTTGCAAAAATGCCTAAGGCCAATTCAGTTGTTACAGACACCCAACCTAAACCAACTCAAAGGGCACAGCTTACACCCTCAGACAGAGAGGGTAAGAAACTTGATGTAATGGCCAAAAAGTTCTATACCTCAGCCTGCCTCTTCGCCCGTATGGCTCACTATGGAGTATACATGAGTGTATACCAAAAATTTCTCTGGACTAAAATGGAATCCTTCCTCGATTCTCTTTCCCCTCATCAACAAACCCTTGCCAAAGCTTTTCAACAAGAAGCATTATCTCTCACGGCCTTTCAAAAGGACCTAGCAAAGAATACTGCCGACGCATCGGGAAAACTCCTTGCAAATGCAGTGGCCCTACGAAGACATGCATGGCTCCGAGCCGCCATCTTGTCTCCCTCCGCTCGCTCCCTTATTGAAGACTTACCAATGGATGAAGCGGGACTTTTCAACCCGGAAACAGACTCCCAACTCGAACATTCTCATAAAATGAAACAAACCATCACTAAGTATGGACAACATCAATACCAACCCTACCCCTCCCAGCATCGGCGATGGCCTTATCAACCACAATACTACCGGGGCCGCTACAGTCCCCTGCCCTTTCGAGGAAGACAACGGCAGCAGCCTGCCTCAACAGGCAACCGCAGACCACCCCTCCCCACGAAGGGTCAGTACCGCGGAACAAAACCGGCAGACAATAGGAGACGGCGCTTTTAGCCCCTCTCCTCCTACTACCACTCACTCCTCCCCAGTTCAAACTATGTTTCCCCCCCCCCTTACCACCCACACTTACCTTGATAGACTCTCCCCATACCTTGAACGGTGGCAACAGATCACATCAGATGCCTGGGTGCTAAACATTATACAGAGTGGCTATGCTATAGAATTCCTTTCCCTGCCACCCGTGGGACACATCTGTGCCACTTCCCCCTCAGACCCCCTCCTTGAGGAAATAAGTTCCTTACTTCACAAAGGGGCAATTTCCCCCATCCCTCCTCACCACGTTTCTTCCTGTTATTTTTCCCGTTACTTCTTAGTAACCAAACGCGGTGGCGGTCTTCGCCCCATCCTAGATTTACGTGGTATTAATCTGTACATCAAACCACGTAAATTCCGCATGGTGACACTCCCCACCATCCTTCCCCTTATCAGGAAGGGATCCTGGCTTGCGTCTATTGATTTGAGGGATGCTTATTTCCATATTTCCATTATGGAAGATCACCGTAGATTTCTCAGCTTTGCAATAGGAGACTCCTGTTACTCATTTAACGTCCTACCCTTTGGCCTTTCCACAGCCCCAAGGGTCTTTACCAAATGCATGTCAGTAGTGGCAGCCCATTTACGCCGACACCACATAACGATTTTTCCGTATCTGGATGATTGGCTTTTATCAGCGGAATCCCGCGATCAATTGCAATCTGATATTCATTTCACTTTATCTTTTTTGCAGACCTTAGGTCTCGTTGTCAACAGAGAAAAATCCCACCTCTCCCCTACCCAGCGTATCACCTTCATTGGCGCCCTTATAGACACGCAGTCCCAAAAGGCCTTCCTACCAGAGGAAAGATTCAGAAACTTAAGAACTATGGTCTCCGAATTGCGCCACTATGGACGAGCGTCCGCCTGGACAATCCAATCCACCTTAGGCCACATGGCCTCAACTACAGTGGTTACACCATACGCTCGCCTCCGCTTCCGAACCTTACAAAACTGGTTCGTCCGGAAATTCGACCCAATCCGAGATCACCAAAACATTGTCCTATCACTTCCTCAGGACGTCCTCAACTCCCTCTCATGGTGGACAAAGAGGTCCAATGTGTGCTCGGGACTTCCGTTTGTTTCTCCTCGCCCCTCAGTCTCATTGACAACAGATGCATCAACACTAGGTTGGGGCGCACACTTACAGAACCTAACAGCCCACGGCCGTTGGTCAACACAAGAGCAAAAGCTCCACATCAACGCCTTGGAGCTCCTAGCCGTGGAAAAGGCCCTGAAATCCTTTGCCCGCCTTACCAAAAACCAGGTCATCCAACTTGTCACGGACAACACAACAGTGAAAGCCTACATAAACAAACAGGGAGGGACCCGCTCACTCACTCTCCTCTCCATCGCATCACAAATCTGGGAATGGTGCATTCGCAGAAATATTTTTCTCATAGCGATTCACCTGCCGGGAGAGGACAACGTCCTAGCGGACTCCCTGAGCAGAACTCCCCTCAGCAACCACGAATGGAAACTCCACTGCAGGGAGTTTCGCTTCATCACGAGACGTTGGGGAGTTCCTCAGGTGGATCTCTTCGCCTCCCCGGCGAACAAACAGTGTCCTCAGTTTTGCGCTCGGATACGTCCTCACGCATCCCCAGGCTGCTTAGGAGACGCCTTCCTCTTCACGTGGGTACCAGAACTGCTATACGCATTTCCACCACTCCCACTCCTGACCAAAGTGGTGGCCAAAATCGTATCAGACAATGCAAATTGTATTCTCATAGCCCCTTGGTGGCCCCGACAGGCCTGGTTCACACCCCTCCTGAAGGCATCGAAAGGCGACTACGTCCGCCTGAGGAACAGCCCCGATCTTCTCACAGTCCAAGATGGTCTTGTGAGACACCCAGACGTAACATCTCTACAGTTGACAGCGTGGAGGATCAGACCACCGCCCACCTCTCCGACGCCGTCCGTAGAATAATCTTTGCAGCCCAAAAGACATCAACAAAGCGATCTTATACATATAAGTGGTCTCGATTTAAAGAATTTGCCTCCACCTGTGAAGTAGACCCCTTTACAGCCCCTACTTCAGTAGTACTCGACTTTCTAGTCCACCTATCCTCTAAACATATGTCTCTATCATCAGTCAAGTGCTATACAGCCGCTCTGTCGTGGTTCAGAAGGAAAGCAGGACAGCCCTCACTGTCTCACGATCCACTCCTACGCCTATTCCTTAAAGGCTACAAAAATACTTACCCACCTAGCTCCTTACCTCCTCCATCATGGAGCCTGGAACTGGTCCTTTCTCAGATGTCAAAGCCCCCATTTGAACCAATGGCCTCTAGCGATCTCTCCCACCTGTCTTGGAAGACGGCATTCCTCGTCGCGATCACATCCGCTAGACGAGCAAGTGAAATTGCAGCCCTACGGGCTGACGCCCCGTACATCCGTTTTTCTGACGACAATGTGACCCTTCGGACGGACATAGCATTCCTACCGAAGATAGTTTCACACTTTCATATGTGCCAGGACATTGTTCTACCCGCCTTCTTCCCTAACCCATCATCTCCCCTGGAGACGACTCTTCACTCTCTGGACGTCAAAAGAGCACTACTGTTCTACATTCATAGAACTGCCCCCCACAGAAAATCTCCAAGACTCTTCCTCAAATATAGGAAAGATGCCTTGGGCCTTCCAGTCACTTCTCAACGTCTGGCCTCCTGGATCACCTCGGCGATCCGCCTGGCTTACCAACTAGCGGGCAAAGAACCACCATCGCATGTAGCTGCACACTCCACCAGGTCACTGTCAGCCTCCCAAGCCTTCCTCCGGGGTGTATCCCTGCAAGATATCTGCAAGGCAGCTACCTGGTCATCTCCATCGACGTTTGTGTCACATTACAAGCTGGACATCCAGGCGAAGAAGGATGCCGCGTTCGGCAGGGCAGTGTTATTCTCCTGTGTGGCATGACCCACCTCCAAGGTTAGTAGCTTGCTATTCACCCATATGTGTGCATTTCACAGACAACACGTAAGAAGAAGTATAGGTTGCTTACCTGTAACCGTATTTCTTCGAGTGTTGATCTGTGAAATTCACACAGCCCGCCCATCCTCCCCGCTGAGGTCATGCCTCGGTCTCTCAGCTGCTGTCTGCGGCGGAGAACTGAGGCGTAGCCCCGCCCACGGCTACATATACTACATGGGGAGAGTGGGCGGGGCTCCCGCCAATTTCTTTCACTTTTAAACTTCCAGAAGGTTCCGAACTCTGCGCAGGCGCACTGGGGAAACCCCATATGTGTGAATTTCACAGATCAACACTCGAAGAAATACGGTTACAGGTAAGCAACCTATACTTTTTGGACTTTGACTCCCAGAACCATCTAGCTGGCACAGGTAGGAAAATAAGTAAGGAAAAATAACAAACATCTAAATAGTTACATCTTGCCAGGAGAGATGGCAGGATGCTTTTTGTTAGCTTGAAGAACAAAGGGAGAAGAGAGAACCAAAATGGTTCCGACCTCATGGTCCAGTTTATTGGGGCCATAAAAGACATTCTGACCAATGAGGTTAGTGTCCCTGGAGAGTCACATTTCTGCTAACTTCAAAGTAAGGGATGTGACGTAAACAGGATAGGATGAAACACAGTAAAGCCTGTCTAGGCATGCTTTGGAAACAGGAAAGGATTCCCTCAATCTAACTATATTATCTATCTAACTACATTTAGACTTGAGTAGTCCAGGATGATTCCCAACACTAAGTTTAGCCGATCAACCCCAAATGTAGACCCATCAATAACATCTGAGTGTCAGCCTATGTCTTAATACCACATTTGGTCAACATAGATTCTCATATAAAGCAAAAACTAAAGCAAGCACTTGGGTTTGTAGAGTAGGCAGACAGTTGAAATTATAGATATTGGGCTGAATCACCTGAAGTATTCCTATTGAATTAATGGGATCGAGATAGGGGTTGACCTCACAAGTCCCATTCATTCAGTAGGTGTACTCCAGTTGGACCTAACAATTGGATTTAACCCACATCTTTGTATTTTTAGTATCTTATAGTTTTTTGCACCGAAGGCTCCTAGAATGGAAGTTGTGAAATATTTTAAACAAACCATCATTAGAAAAATGCATTTTAAAACTTTTCATCTTAAGGCAGAAAAATTACAAGTTAGGAAAAGTTGACTTGAAACTTCAGTTGTATGAATGAATGCTTGGGCTTGCGGTTGGTTAAGGGAACTGAATGTTTTTGTCACATGAATCAAATGCACAAGGAATTAAACTCATCCAGTGTCGGTTGATTGTGATGAATTTAGGGATTATATTCATTGATATCTCTATGGAATTAGAAGCACAGTGCTGCTTCTATGGACCTTCACCTGCTCTCGTATGCTAGATTTTTGTTTAGTTTTACAATTTTAATTTATCGTAGGAAACTCTTAAAGATGCAGGATCTTTTAAGAGCCATCTACAATAGACGTGAAGCACTTATTTAATCCCATTGAATGGTGATTAGATTTACTAGCTGAGCTAGCCATGATTTTTGTTCAGGAGTCATCCTGGAGTACATCGATGTTTAAATAGCTTTTTAGAGAAAACCGAGGAAACAAAAGAAGTAAATTTTGAGAAAAAGACTTTGTCAAGAAGGCTGAGATGTTAAACAGAGAGAAAGATCACTGTGTCTTGATGGAAATGAATGTTGGGGTTGGTCGCATTGCTGATGATCTTGCAGGAGATGCTAATGAAGTACTTTAAATGCAGGCCTGATGTACAGAGAAGGGGTAATTTCATACAAAAGTGCAACAAGGTTAGAGAATCAAAGAAAGCACACTTCAGATCTGCAAAAATACACACAATGGTCCATTGTAAGGTACTGACTCCTTTTGGCTTTGAACATGTCTGAAAAACCCTGTTTACTAATGTGTACAACCTAGAGTGCTCACAGATTAAGAATTTATGACCAGAAACAAACTTGGTGTGAACTTCGGTATGTGTGTGCGTGCGCAAAAGCAGAGTTTTGATCCTTACAGTAGCACTGTAGCACAGTGTGCATGAACTTAACCTGGGCACCATGGGGGTAGGGGGTGCACAATGTTTTTTTTTAAACTCAGAGGCCTAGCTCTTGAATTCAAATGGAATCTCATCTTTCAATAACAATTAAAACAAAAAAGGCGGAATGGGAGCTGCACACCATCTGTGACCCATCAACCTGTCACAATGCAGGCTGTTTGATTTTGGGTTTAAATTATCCACTTACTTCTGGATTGTGCCCCAATTGACCTTTTCAGCTCGTGAACACTGCCTGCCCCTCTGCAAGCAAACTCAGATTGACTAAAATATATAATTTTTAAACTTCAGACATGGTTAAAACTATATTGGTCATAAGTAGAATGTGATGTGACATTGTATATCCATGTCATCTTTCTTTCCCTCTCTCTCTCATTAATCAATGAAGCCAATGGGAATCAAAACTCTTTGGATAGGATCTGACCAGGATTCAGGCAATACTTCTTCATTGGTCTTGTCATTCTCATTTTGCATGAAGTACTCCAGAAGATCAAGAGAGTATGAGAAAAATCTCTCACTGATATGCCATATTCTCCAACTGTCCTAATTTGTTGGGAACAGTTCCAGTCAATCCTCTGTCACTTCACTTTCTCAGCTGCTTCCAAAATGCCCCAGTTTCTCCTATGTGCCCACCTTATTTCAATTTTTGCAAACTGAGCTCAAAGTGTGAAAAAACTAAATTTCCCAAGTATTTGGAACTTGATTGCAGGATACAAATTTTTGAGTGGAAATTGGTCAACAAATATCCAGTTTGTGTTCATTTCTCATCTGGGGCAGAGGATGGTTTTTGTTTTTTCAATCAGTGTGTAAAGAGGCATTGCCTACCAACTGCATATATTATGTTGAGGATGAGCACATAAATCATACCTATATGTTGTGGGTGATGTTATTAGGCTTAGAGATGATGCTGCTTGAGTAGATATGGAGGCAAAGGTTGCACCTGAATCTTATTTCTCTCTGCACACCCATGCTTTGCAACCTATTGTAGATGAGGGTCTAATTGCATGTCTATAGGTGAGTAAATGCCTGCCACCTAGAGTCACTGAGAAGGTAGCATTATTCTCCAGAACAATGATGTGAGTGTTCTCAGCCGAGTGTTGTATGTTACCTTTGGTGAAACTCTTGTCATTTCCTGTCTCAAGTCTGTCCTACAGTAGATTAGGCCTGGGTTCAAGTCTTTTCTTTCACTTCATTTGGTGGGTATTGTAACTTGAAACATGTCTGTTGTAATGATTTATGACAGGTTCTTTTTTCCTTTTCAACTTGAAATTAAATATCGGAACTTAGATGACAACAAAACCATTGCCAAATTTGCAGGTATCCATCCTGATTTTTCTAATGTGTTATGACAGGCTCACTTTTGCACCTGGGATGTTTCTCTCCCCAATTGTCAACCTTTTTACATGAAATTAGTAAAATTACTACAAATTGTATGATAATGAAAACATTCTTGAAGTTGTTGTGTTGCCTCCCTGATAAGGTATATCTGCCCTCCTTTTTCTAGGAAATCCCTGATTTGGAATTTCAGTTGAAAACCTAGCAAGAAAACATGTTAAAATGACTCACACTATCCAAATAAGTTCTGGCTGCTAAAGATATGAAGACCTTCTTTTTGACTGTAATGGAAGCATAGACAAGCAGATGGATTAATAACTTTATTCTTATATCCCGCCGTCTCTATAGCTAGTCTTCATCTCTCCGAAGGGACTCGGGGTGACTCACATGGGGACAAGCCCAACAATAACATAGGTTAAAATACGATCCATGAGTTAAAACAATATAAACAACATAAATATAAATGAAAAACAAGATAAAATACAGCAATTAACTTTAAAACCTGGCCATAGATACTACCTATGCAGAGGGAAGCTTGTGTAGGACTCAGGGCAGGGTTTGTGGAAAGAATAGGGACAAACAGAGATAGGGGCAGATGGATGATCTCAACAGACATTGGTGACCTAAAAAGGTGAGATGTAGAAATAAAGTGCAATAAGAAGTTGTGAGTAAAATATCTATCTGGCAGGGGCATACACTCAAACCCGCACTGGAACATCCACGTTTTTAGTTCCTTATGGAAGTTGGACAGCGAAGATGCCAGTCTGATCTCCCTGGGGAAAGAGTTCCAGAGTTGGGGAGCCACTGCTAAGAAGGCCCTCTCCTTCCTCTCCACCAGCCACACTTGAGATGGAGGTGGGAGTGAGAGAAGGGCCTCCCCGGAAGATCTTAAGGTCCGGATGGGCTCATAGGGGCGGATTTCCATACGGAGGCCTCACTGGACAGTTTCAAGACATTTCTTCTGCAGAGAAGAGGTGACTTGAAAAACTGTGCTCTCTGTGCTAATATAGTAGCTAGTTTGCTAGAGAAGGGAGCTGCTGTCTGTTTACATCTTGTTTTTATGTGTTACACAAAAGATCACAAGGGGGAAGTATTGTATCTAATTCAGCAGAATGGACAATACAGAGGGAATATAATATTTTGTTGGTCCTGCAAGTTTACAGAGCTTAAGTAATTCACTGTTCTCATAAGTTGCTAACTGCTTATTGGCATTTTGGGCTATCTGCTTCTCTACATTGCTGCTTGCTGGGTTAGCACTTACTTGCCTCCAACTCGCTAATCTAGACACATCCCTATTTGTGGCCAATTAACATGACAATACATAGCTTTCTAAAGGGCTGCCAAGTTATGGGCTGGTTCTGGGGTGTCCCAAATTGTTGGAATTTCCAGATCTGAGATTTTAATTTTGGCTCCCATTTGGCTGCACTTCCCACAGTTGGCTCCCAAGGTGGTTATGGCCTATAGCTGCTTTATTATGTCAAGCATTAGCCTTTAAAAGGGTTTATGATGGCACATGCTCGCTCTGTTTATACCTGTTACAGAATGTATATGGTATGTAGCTAAAATTAGCTTCTTCTGGCTGTAGTGATATATCTTAGGTTGGGGAAAATGGCATGCTCTGTGAAGCTCAAAACAAAGAACTGGAAACTAGATGGCAGTATGACCTAGTCATTAAATCCTCCTGGCAATCAAACCTTGTGATGACTCATGCTCCTGGGAAGAATTTGAAAGATATATAACTTTGCATAAGTTTTGCATGAGCACTCAAACTATACTTTAAAAATTGAAGACAACTCAGAGGATGAAAAGTTCATGTAGATTTATTTACTTAGACAAAACACTACAATGTGTTCTCCTTCAGCAAACAGTGGGGAGGAATAACGGGATCGGAAATGCAAATCCCAGAAGAATTAACAAACAACTGAGGAAATCAAGTACATTTAGAAGCACAGTGCTTTATGGAGGAAGGAGGCAGAGAGAATGGCAGATTGAGAGATCTTTCCAGACAGTGATACAAAAAGCATTTGGGGGGGGGGGGGGGGGGAGTTAACCCTGTTCTACTTTTGGGACAATTGTGCTTTATCTAGTCTCCATATGTTATTTTTCCCTTTCCTTTCCTTTTTTCTTGCTTGGCTGCTGCTTGGAAGCATTGTCTCCTGGACATTTCAGAGAAGATTAAAGGGGGAATAAACTGAGCTTTCTTACTCATCCAAGTCAAAGAAGGATGGAATAATATAGCCAAGAAAGGAAATCCCTCCCCACATTTTTCTCCTGTATAAGACGGCTTGGATTCTCACATGCTTGCCCAACTGTTTCGTTTTGGCAGGGATAGTCCTGATCAGGGCCGTAGCCAGAAAAAAATTTCGGGAGGGGTTTTGAAAATTTGGGGGGGGGGGGTTGAACCCCTAGCACGCACTCCTCCCCGCTACAAACCTGTCAATATCTGCTTGAGATAGTGCCTGGAGGGACTCTTAATGTTTTGCATCTCATAGACTTAGCATGGGGATTTGGTTAACCAGTTAAAATTCATGAGTAAACCAGATTTTTTTTATAACCTGAAAAATTTCGGGGGGGGGGGGGGTTGAACCCCTAAAACCACCCCCTCGCTACAGGCCTGGTCCTGATTATTCCTCTGCTATTCTCCTTTTTCAAGTGTTTTTAAAATGTCCCAGTTTCTCTCCTCTTCCCATTTTCCCTTTTCTTTTTGGCTTATTTCAATTGCTGTAAACTGAGTTCAAAGTGAAAAAGGGGTTTGCACTTAATTAACTCAGCAGGGTTGGTAGAGCGGAATGAGATGAATCTTGTCCTTCCCTGTCGATTCAGGCAAAAGCAAACTGTTGCAGTCTTTCTAGCTCCTGTGTGGCTTTTATATCAGTGCAGCAGTGAATCTGTTTTGCTTTTTAGTCTGAATAGTAAAGGAACTAGCCAAGATGCTGAGCCATCTCTTCAAAATAATGCCTAGCACAGACTCATCAACCCATTGACATGGAAACCTGAAGGATGCAGTTTGACCAGGGCTATGTTGTACCACATCTACCCAGTAAGGCCGATCAAGCCCAATAAAAAAGAGAGGGCAACCCTTATTTGGTACAGTTGGATTTAAAGTCAGACTTTTCAGAGCTAAGCATGCAGAATCCTCTTGGTTTGTAGGAATATAGCTGTGAGTTTTGCTTTCACTGAAATTAGATCCCCTCCCCTAAAATACCCATTTTTTCTATCCAGTTTATGAAGTAATTTGTAAATATTGGTATATTTTTATAAAAAAAGTAACCAGGCAAACTGCAAAGATTAAGAGTAAGTGGTAAAGACTGAAACTGCTCTGAGAATAATCTTCAACTGAGATAATAGGCAAACGTCTGAAAAGTGGGTGAAATAATTTTTCATTGGTTGTTTCTCCCTTTAATCAAACTGTGTTTATTAAAAAATAACACTGCCATGCTTCTTAATGAATGCTTACCTGTCTGTAAGAAAGGAGACATTTGCTGCCATTATAATTAGTAGATTTAAATTTTCTTAAATGTGATAAGATTTAAGGTACTGAGCTTGAGACAATATCATAATTAACTTTAATTAATCTAAAAACATTTCATTGGGAGCTTTTTCTGTAACACAATAGGGCAAACTTTTATTTTCATATCCCTTTATTACAATTATTTTATCAACATATATACTGATAAAACCTTGCTGAATGCAATATCTAATCTAACAAGAAACTGTCTTCAAGTCTAAAGATATGATGGTAGTAATCAATTTATATTGCTTAATGATGATGGGTACAATTTCAAGCTGCTTTCCACTTTATGATATGATCCTAATCTCCTTCACATTGGGATTTCGGTTTCACATTTCCTTGAAATAATTGCAAGTTCACATATGGTGCCATTATAATCTTTGGGTCAACTTCTACTATCTTGGATTCAAAATTTACCAGTACAGTGAATTCTGTGGAACCTTGGCAGTGGTGATGCCTGGAGTTTTGTGAAAAGAAAATAACTACAGTAGAGTCTCACTTATCCAAGCCTCGCTTATCCAAGCTTCTGATTATCCAAGCCATTTTTGTAGTCAATGTTTTCAATATATCGTGATATTTTGGTGCTAAATTCGTAAATACAGTAATTACAACATAACATTACTGCGTATTGAACTACCTTTTCTGTCAAATTTGTTGTATAACATGATGTTTTGGTGCTTCATTTGTAAAATCATAACCTAATTTGATGTTTAATAGGCTTTTCCTTAATCCCTCCTTATTATCCAAGATATTCGCTTATCCAAGCTTCTGCCGGCCCGTTTAGCTTGGATAAGTGAGACTCTACTGTACATTTTTACACATTGATTCTAAAGAGCCAGTGTGGTATAGTGGTTTGAACATTCAACTACGACTCTAGAAACCATAATTCAAATCTGCATTCAGCCAGGGAATCCTCTGGGTAATCTTGGGCATGTTATAGTCTCTCGGCATCAGGGGAAAACAAAGGTAAACCCCCAAACATAACTTGCCAAGAAATCCTGATTTGGGCGCTACACAGGGATTGTGAAAATCTTTCAAAACAAATTTACCAGTAAGCAGCAGCACCTGCATTCAACTGTGGTCTGTTTCCCTGACAATTAAGGAGCAGTTGCCTGATGTTCCTTTTTTTTCCTTGCATGAGCAGTCACCAGCACCAATGGAATTTGTGACAGGAGTCCTTTTTCTGTCAGTCACATCAGAAATAGCTTACAGGAAGAGGTTAAAACATCAGGCAGTTGCTTTTCAGTCAACAGAGTAATGGAACCTTGTCAATCGCAGTAGCGGCTTATTGGTAAAATGAATCGGGGGTGCAGGTATGGCCAGAATTTTCTACATTTTCCATTACATTCTACATTACATTACCATTTTCATACGCTGGCAAAACAGATTCCAATAGAGGCCTTCCCACAACACACAGTCACTTCCGAAATCCATCTTGCCAGCATGCAAAGACTAAGAGGAGTCCGTTTTCAGGAATCAGGTGTTTCCTGACTCCTGATTGAAGAAAGCGGTGGGAAGCAGAGAGCTGGAAGAAGGCAGGGAAATGTTGTGGGATGGCTGGCCATCCTTAAAGACAGATCTTGCTGGGGTAAGCAGGTTCCCCATTCTTAAGGACACTTTCCCCCAGTTTCCCCTTCTTTCCTCCTGCCATACACAATGGTCATACAGGATTTCATTAATTTATTATTATTATTTATTGCATTAAATTGATTATATTGTAAGCTGGCTTGAGATTTTTAGGGATAAAATGGAATATAAATATTTTAATAAATGAACAGACATCCTGGGAAATTGTTTTCCAAGCTTTGCCATGAAGTCCCTGATCTGCTGCTTTTGGTGTCCTAACACCATTACAACTCTGCTGTCACTGCCTCTTCTGTGATTATGGATAAAGCATATCCTCCAACTGCCCCAGTTTGCAGGGACAGCTCTGCTTAATTCTCTATTGCCCCACTTCCTCAGGTGCTTTTAATATTTCCCAGCTTCTTTCCTTTACTCCCACTTTTCCTCTTTATTAAAAACAAAAAGTAATATGAAGAGGACAGAGAAAAGGATTCCTTGTGTGATTGTTTTGAATGAGGGCAAAAGTAATTTGTTTTGAAAAAGCAGAACACTATCATTGCTTGAATTATTCCTTGGAGTCGGTACCATCTTTTTTTTTTTTTTTACTGTGTTTCCATTAGAGTGCTGGCTCATAGATGCATTTACCAGCTTTATCAAATGTCTGCCTTGCTTGCTATTTAATATCATAGGCTGAAAGCCCCAAACCTCTTATTTTCTACTGCCGTGTTGAAATCTGAGGCCATAATTTTAAAGCAGGAAGCTTTCCTTTAAAGTAAAAAAAAAAAAACACCAAAAAAACCAACAACAACACACTTGTTCAGATTCTTTTTTCATTTATTTTGTCCTTCCTAAATAGTTTTGCTCTTTTAAAACAATAACCAGCAGAAAAGAGATGCATTTATAGATATATTTGCATTTTTAGTAGACTTGGAGGACCCTTTTATTTTCTTGACAAACTTTCCGAATTGAGAATGGCTAAGTCCAAATGAAGCTACCCAGACTGTATAAACAGCAGGATTGAATATCAGTCAAAAGAGAGAGATATTATTTCTCCATGAGAGATTCATTGGGGCCCATCTGGAGTGATTTGGTGAAATCTCAATGGAAAACATGCTATGAGATTGTTGAAATCCTTTGGGACAGGTACTTAGGGTCCAGTTGCAACCCTCTTCCCTATCCTTCTTCCAAAGGCCGCATCCTTTGATAAGATTATGTGAACACATCAGAGGTAGGCAGATGCTGAGCTGGCCCTATCATTAGGTAAACTGGGGCAGCTACAGCCAGGCAGTTAATTTGGGATGTCTTGAAAAGACAACAAATAGTTGATATTTTGTTTGTTTGTTTGGGTGCTACTATTGTATTACTGATGTTTTATTTTTTATGCCAGAAATAATAAATACATGTTTCTGAGAATTTTTTGCATCATGTGCCAAAAAGTTAGGATTTATGCAGAAAACATAGTGTCGGTTTTTTTTTGTTCAGATGATGATACATTTCTGCAAAAGTTCTGAAATACAAAGGACAGTAATCAAAAATGCACAAAACCCAGTATCATTTACTTGGAAAAAAAGTGTTTGAAGTTACTCATTCTTGGTGCATTAGGCAATGGTATTCATATGCATATAGATGTATGTGAAAAAGTCCTGAGAAATTAAGAAATCCTGCTTTAGGTCAGCTCATTGAAGAAATATATACTCAACCTGTTTCACATGTTTCCCTAGCATTAACCCTGAAAGCAGTAGGGAAGGCTCTTTTCCATGTCAACTAAACATCTGAAGGTTGAAAAACCTTATTCTCCTGTGTGCTTGTGTGTGTGTGTGTTTAAAGGCAGGGGAAACAATTTGTGCATCCCTCCTCCCCACCCACTTCCCCTGGCTGTAATGAGATTTCCATCCTAGCTGTCCAGATCCAGGTGGTCTTTGCTTAGATCTGACGTTTGCATCCAGGCTGAACTTCCAAAGCCTCATGAGATCCCCCTCTTTTGAAAGCAGGCAAGGAGGTTCTTTTAATTTCAAATGAAAAAACTATTTGGGGGCCTTCCTTCTTTCTTTAATTCCAGAGCCTCCTGACAAAAAATGCAGGACATGCCATACATGCAAAGCACATGAAAGATATGGATGAGCGTATAATGAGTTCAGCCCTTGGGCGAATGGCTTGAGAGTGGCTTCAGGGTCATGTACGTTCTCTTGAAAGGCTTACAGGGCCTGCCTCCCCCATTATTCATCCTCTAATCATGGCATTATTCTCAGGGGGCCGTGCGGAGGGGGGAGATTTCTTGTTTGATGAATTCATGCAGTATGTTTTCATCTGGAATAAGTTTTAATGCAAATTCCTATCTAGCCTGTGGGTTCTTAAAAACTCAGAGTTCCTATGGTTATGCGGATTTTTCCCCTCTTCAAGGAAAATCATTGAATTGAAATGTGGCAATAAAAGGGCTACTCTGATATTGTTCGTAGCCAGGAACAGATAATCTGTTCAACAGAAAAGTTCAGCCAGTTATTCAGTTCAAAGAAGCTATTATTATTTTTGAGAATCTATTTTAGAATACCTCTCCGGAATAAAAGGATATTTTATGTTTCTGCTTTGCTTTTCACTTGATGGTCTCAATGCACAATTTAATGGCATTCCTTAATAAGTCTCGACAACTCCCTGACTAGTCTAGAGGTAGAAGTTATAGTGACTGAAAAGAACAGGGAGGACTCATGTTGAAATTCCCACTCCACAATGACTCTCACTGGCTAAAGAGGTCTGTGCCCCAAAGATACTTTCCTGGAATTTTAGGATTAAGTGGAATGAAGTTCCAATTTTGGAAGGAGATATCTATCCACTGAACCTATCACACAGAGTTGTGGTGTGCATACTGTTGGGGAGAAATTGAGGTTTGAAGTTGCATTATATGGCAGTGTTGATGGGGCCATATATGTTGTATTGAACTCATGGAAGGAAAAGTAGGATATGAAGGATCTTGGAAGCTGGACTCCACAAAGTGTATAGAGATTTAATAAGAGTCAGGTATACTCTTTTTTGAAAACAAAATAAAACAAAATTGATTCAGAAATCAATATGAGTCAGGTATAGTGGTCTGTTGTCATATGCTGTTGAGCCTGCTTTGGCTTATAGCAAACCTGTGAATGAGAGCTCCCCAAGAGATGCTTTTGTTAACAACTCTGCACTTTCACTCTACATAATAATAGAGCTTTGATTCCATTTTATTTTCTATGACTGCATCTTACAAAATTCTAACGAACCATGATGTCTGATGATATTGGCAGCCTCAGTTTGATTTGATTTGCAATAGGACCTACGGTATTTATTCATCTTTTTAGCAGTTCAAGTTATTCACAGAATTCTCTTCCTGTATCTAATTTCAAATGTGTTGATTTCCCCGTCAGCTTTCTTTACTGTTCAGATTTGACCTCCATATGTAGATATTAGAAACATTATGGCATTGTTTACTATAGAACATGAAATATGAGAGTTTTTAGCTTCTTGAAGTATATCAATTGTCCTGTACCCTATCAAGCTAAATAGTAGACTTTAAAGACAATCAAATACCATTATTGCTGTGGACATGTTAATGTACAACACGTACAATTTAAGACATATTATCCATTAACAAATATCAGCGCAATAATGAGTAATTTTGCCATAGTAATTTTGTTTCTCTTGTACTGCAGTCATTCATTTTCATGCATGAATATGAAAACATTCTTGTGGTTAATAATCCTACATGTCAAGATAGATGTCATCCTAAGAAATGAGAGATTGTTAGAATTAGAAGACCATGATCTACATTTCAGATTGCATGCCTATATATGGGCTCAAAAAGCAAAAAGCAAAAGTTCTATCTATCTATCTATCTATGTTATGGTTGAGCCTTCTGGCTCCGATACTAGGAGACGAGGTCGTAAGACTCCTCGAGAGTCAGACTCTTTTGAGGAGCGTGAAAGGAAACGGCTCCGGGACTTATTTGCAGAACCAACAGACGAAGACTCCTTTGAGGGTTTTACCGAGGGAATGGAGGAAGAGATGGTTAGCTCAGAGGAGGATGACATGGAATGGACTCGTGTGAGGGAGGATTTGGGTGTCACTGGCAATGATAGTATGGGAGGCGACTGGCGGGTTGCAGGATCGGACCCGTGGACGGGCTGGAGGGATGGAACGGGATCCACAGCTGGGGATGCTGTGGGGCGTAGTCAAAGGTGTTTCAGTTCTGATGAGGATGATGATGAGGAGGCACCTGGAATTAGGATAGCAGCTGACAGCGATGAGGAGTTATGAACTGGCATAAAATGGGGTCTAGAATCAATGGCTAATTGCGTTGGGCAAGGTAATCTGGACGAACGCTTGGGCTCTTGTTGGGGAACTTCCTGAAGACGGGTGTGATTCGTTTGCTGGATACGTAAGTTACCAAGGACACTGGGCATAGACGGCGGGAGGAACTGTGTGGGCTTTTCCTGTGCAACTTGTGTTTAATCTTGATAGCTTGGACCTCCGTCGTCTTTTTGACGGACATTATTGCCAACTCTGGATTGACGCTGGACTGACTGACTGACTACGACTCTGGACTAACCCTTCTGTGGCTATCGGTGGAACTTGTGGAACCTTAGACGTCTGCGTTTGGCTTTCGACCTCGGACCGGATTGGGACCCCGCTGACCGTCGTTACCCTGATTGATGTGCCTGGACCTGGTTTTCGCCCGTTTCACGGAGGAGCAACAGCCCGAGTTACTTCTGTAGCTCTTGAGTAGCAGAGGGGAATCTGCTGCTGGGTTTTGTGTTCATTTTGACCTTTTGTTAACCAGTTTTTGTTTGTTTAATTGCCAGGCTGAAGTAAGCACTTTTGATTTAATCCGGATTAAACTTCTGTTTAATCCGGTTTATTCTTTTGAACTGTTTAAACTCAAACGAAGTTATTTTTGTTACTTTTCACACTGAAGACAAGTGTTTGCCTAGTCCTTTGTTTCCTACGGGCAATTTTTAGTTCTGTAACCTCAATAAACTGTGTTGTACTCTATTTGGAGCGTTCTGTCTTTGACAATCTATCTACAGGCAGTCCCCAAGTTATGAACAAGATAAGTTCTGTAGGTTTGCTCTTAAGGTGAATTTGTATGTAATTCAGAACAGGTACATTTTTGAAGCACCTGAAAACTTCCATCACCACCTTACAAAATGAGCAATGGAATAAGTACAAAATTAAATTAAGTCTAATACCCACATTATCAATTTTAATGGAAGAAACATTCCACACATTAGATAAGAAGGAAAGAGAACAATGGATCACACATAGTGATTTAATATATGAATATATGAAGATTATATATATATATATAAAAAACTCAAGATTAATTGATGGATGTAGGACTTTACTTATAGTAGTAGAGAATAGGATAACTGAAAGAAATATTTCTATTAAACAGTAAAATATTGGATTTGAAAGAGAAAATTGGCATTGGGAAAGGAATTATGTGCTAATGCTGATTTTCACTTTCCCTTCTTGTTTCCACCTTGTATGCCTTCAGAGCATGTGCATTTCACCCAGAAATTGGGGAGGGGTGGACCCACATTCTCTGGTGGCTGTTAAGTCATGGTTACTATGGATCCCGGAATTGGTTCAACACTAACTTCCATGTCTAATATAATCACCTTCCTGGCCTTTAACCCGTTGCTGAAATTGCAATCTAATCATCCAAACAGGAAAACAGTTTCTGCCAAACTGATTCTGAACTGACCTAAGTTCTAAGAAAACTCTATATGAAAACCCTGGTGAACAAGACCTCTGTTGACCCATTGAACAATTACTGAAATTTTATCTTTCTATCAGTGGGAAACAAAAGACTCTCTAGGTCCATTGAGGAAGGTGCACTCTTACAGCTGGGGTGAGTAATTGCATGAATATGTGTGTGTGTGTTTATGGGGGTAATTTTTGTCCCACAACCCCTTGTGGACCCAGCAGTGCCCTGGTTGCCATTGAGCAGTGGTTCCCAACCTTTTTTTTTTTTTTTAAACTAGGGGCCACCTGATCAGAACCACTCTCCAACATTAGTACCAAAAGGGTTATGAATCTGTTTTTGGTCAACTTTAGATTCAGTTTGGTTATTTGGGGTGCTGATTCAGAAAATTGCATTGGATAGACCACATCAGCTCTAGTTTCTGATACAGAACGTATTTCATCCAGTAGTTGCCATCTGCTCACCCACAGAAAACCATATTTAATAATGATGTGGTCTATCCAATCCAATTTTCTGATTCAGCACCACAAATAGTCCCAGGAACAGATTTAAAAATGAAGACACCAAGAAAAAAAATTCCCCGCATGTCTCGCAGACCTAATTTTAGGTCTCAAGGCCCACGGGTTGGGAACCACTGCCATTCAGGATGGTTTTTCACCCAAGAAATTGATTTTAGGTGGTGTGTTGACATTCTGATTAGATAGGGTAAGCTTCCAAATTTATGCATAATTTAAGGGCAAGTGAAGTTTTCAGGTGAAAGTTAGGGGGCTTTGGAGGCCATACATTCCCTATGCCTGTCTTTCAAGAATGGCATTCATCCTCAGGATTTGACTTCTACAACACATTACTGTGATTATTTGACAAATAGTGCATCTACACTGAATAATGAATTCAGTTTGACACCTATTTAACTGCTTTGGCTTAATGTTATGGAATTATGTGAGTTGTAGTTTTGCAATGTCTTTTGCCTTCTCTCCCAAAGAGTGCTCGCTTTGTCCAGTCTTACTTCCATTAGGATTTTCCCCACTAAGCTCAAAATATCTTTTGCTTAAAATATGCATACAAAGTATATAGTTTTAGGACAAAATAATATGAAAATTGATGTTTTAAAAAACATTGTTTACAAAATGGTCACTTATTTTAATACTAAAATTGAAATATTCATGTTGTTAAAAATAATGAAACAAATGGGTGAGAATTCACACACAGTGAAAGATTTGCAGAACCACAAAGAGGGGAGGCAATCATCTGTTTAATTTTAAAAGGGTTGTATAGTTAATTTCAATTTTTTGTTCCTTAAGAAAAAAATGTACATCACAGTTCGTGTTAGAGAAGGCTAAAAGGAAGATACAAATTCATAAAGAGGGAAATCATATTTACACTCACACATACACACACATATATACACACATATACATACATACAGGCAGTCCCAAATTACGAAGAAGATAGGTTCTGTAGGTTTGTTCTTAAGCTGAATTTATATGTAAGTCGGAACAGGTACATTTTTGAAGTGTAACTCCAGTCAAATATATATCTTTTACAACTTTGTGTAGCATAGGGATGGGTTAACACCCCTGTGATATTTGTTTTACTGTCCGTGAGCCTGTTCAGAAGATTTCACCCCACTTTCTGTCCATGTGATCATTGGCCTTTGAAAAATTTGATTTGTTGTGGAAAGAAGGATTGGTGAGAAAGCTTCAGTGGAGACACCTTTTCCCCATGACAACTCTTTCAGGAGTGAACTTCCCTTCCTAGGGGTAGATTTCTCTCACTTCCTGTTGTTTCACTTCCATTCTTAACTATGAGTCATTTGTAAGTCGGATGCTTGTGACTTGGGGACTGCCTGTACTATCATTCAGTACTCTCATAAAGAGACCAATACTATGTTTTTTCTCTTAAAAGTCAAGGACATGCCAGAAGAAACTGTATTGTGTCATCGTAAGAGAATTAAGTCATGCCTTTTATATATCTTACAACTGCTTGACAAGAATGTCTGCAAAAACACAACAGTAACATATTAAACAACAATTTCCTGATCTTTCATGACGCTTACAATTTGTTTCCTGAGGTGCTGCCTTTTCTTAAACAGGGCCAGCTCCAATGCCGTGTTTAATTAATTTAATTAAAAGGAATTTAAACAGTAAATGATTATAATTAATTGCATTATACCACTAATTAGTGTTTATTGCTTAGTTTGGAGTTCCTTTTCAGGAAAGAATAGGTAATGTTTTCAAAAGTGTCTCCTAGTATCCTTTACCATTTGCTGTGCTATGACGGGAATTGCAATCCAATGAGATCTGAAGGGCTACATATTTCTAATCTCTGTTTTATGGCATATAAAAGGCACAGTGGAAATTTTTCACCTCCTTTCCAGAATTCATACAAGCCTAACCTTACAAAATAAGATATTTTAATATGCTTGAAAGTGACCTGGCATATAACTGATCCTTGTTTTGCAATGTCATGTAATTCAGGAACCACCCACAGTAAAGATACTGCCACACTACAGAACTTTGGTCTGACATCTTTGTCATTAAATGTTTATATGCTGTTATAAAAATGATTTTCCATAAACATTCTCCATGACTTTCTTTGAACTGGCCGAACTTGGTTCTAGAAATTGTTTTATTCTTTCATGGAGATAAGAAATTGATTACAAGGAAGGTGATATTGTTGTAAAATACTACAAAGGAGATTCCCAATTAACATTATTTGGCAAGTCTATTGCTTTCACAATTGCTAAGCAGTTCCAGGAATTGGTCTGGGAGGAAAATGAAGATTCAGACTTACAGCAGTTGAATTAGTAAAGATAAAGGTTTTCTGACATTAAGTCTGGGGGTTGCTGCTCATTTCCATTTCTAAGCTGAAGAGCCAGCATTGTCCATAGACACCTCCAAGGTGACTGCATGGAGTGCCGTTTCCTTCCCGCCGGAGCAGAACCTATTGATCTATTCACATTTGCATGTTTCCGAACTACTAGGTTGGCAGAATCTGGGGGAGCTAACTCCACCCCAAGGATTCGAACTGCCAACCTTTTTGTCGGCAAGTTCTGCAGCTCAGCGGTTCAATCCACTGCGCCACCGGGGGCTCCTTTTAGAAGTTGAATTATGCTTTTGTAATTCCTACATTTTTATGTGTGAATAAATGTACATATGCATGCATGGCACACATGCCCTCCCTACAAACATGTGCATTAAAAAGGCATTTAGGACAGATGTTGTTGGAAACAATTTATTTTACCACTAAGAAACATTGTTCTCTCTCATTCAGTGATAAAATGAGAAGAACATTTTTTTCTGTAATCAGAACTTATTGCTCAGCTGCCAACTTCATGTGTTTGAGCACTAAAGATTATTTATTACTTGTCTTTTGTCTTATGATTTTGTTGGGTATCCTGCTGTTGGGTAAATCAACATCCTTTAAAACCGAATATAGAAAAGGGGCAGCATTTCCTTGTGTTTCCAGGAGGGCTTTGATTGTGTGTTCCTGTATGGTTCCTTGTGGTCTCTTCCAACTCTATAATTCTATGATCCTGTAAAGATGATTTTTCTTAGTTAAGCAACTAGTGATCAGTATACTATATTCTTTTTCGTACTTTCACTCCAATTGAGATCTTTTGCTCATCATTTTCCCAAATTCCTGTTTATGCAGTTTCTCCTACATAATACAGTATGTTTTCTGAGCCACAAGTAATATTATAGGAACAAAAGGATACTAATAGGATTTTAATTCATACAGGAGCCAGAGAAAGATTACAGGTATGACTATTGTATGTGGGCAGTGCTGGAAATAATTATGATTGGCAGCCCTAAAATTAAGGCCATGTTATAGTACCTGAAATCAGAAGATTTGGAATATATCTTTGCTATAGAGAAAGAAGAATTCATTTTTGGCAAAACACTGAAACCTTTGCTGTGTTTTTTTACATTGATTGTAGTCATTAATACATATTCTTTTGGAAAACAGACTTTTAATACAGGTAATGCACCATAAAAGTACGAAAGGTATGTAGTGAAAAGTGCAGGTCACATTCACCACAATGGGTTTTAATTTCACTGACTTAAAAAAACCCAATAATGTGCACAACACATACAATACAAACACACTTCATTCCTAATATGTTTTGTGCTAGTTTACTCTTTATCTTGAGTTCTGTGGTCCTGTTTTACAGATCAGCATTTCAAGCACAATTAAAATGCTTTAAAAGTTTTCACAGTGTATTCGTATGTATCAGTCTAAAAAGGAAGAGACGAAGCAGCAACTTGGAGACAAATGGATTATTTTAGCCTGTATATTCATGGATCTTCTTCAAATGCACTACAAAATTAATGCTATGGATATTTAAGCAGTGTTCCCTCACTACTTCGCGGTTCACTTTTCGTGGATTTGCTGTTTCGCAGTTTTTCAATAAACTCTAAAAGACTATTATAAATCATTAAAAAAATACAATTTACAGCCTAAGGAAGGGAGGAAGGAAAAGCCAAAGAGAGATAAAAGGAGCCCAAGCGGCAAAGGAGGAGAAGGAGGTGATTTATCAACACACAATTGGTTGATAAAACTTAAAATAGTGTATAACTATTAAAATAATGTATAAATATTAAAATAAATATAGTGTCCCTACTTTTCACTTATTGTGGGTGGTTCTGGAACTCAGCAATAAGTGAGGGAACACTGTATATTGGCTTCTTGGAACACTATTATGTTCCAAGAAACCAATATAATTTAGAGAAATGGTTCTCAGTCTTGAAATTATGGGCTTTCACCTCAAACATGTAACAAATTCACAACAGAAAAGTTCCCACTTCAGGGAAAATGACTTCTGTGTAAGCAGAATTTGTTGTTTTCATCCAAGACTAACAGACCTGTATTGTCTTTCACTATTCTTTGAAGTTCTATCATCAGTGTCCCAGTTTGTGTCATTGTGTGCTTCATTAATTTTGAGGCAGTGTGATTATAGTGGCTTGTGTGTTGATTAGAACCTTAATCTACAGCGTGGACTTGGACAAGTCATGCTCTTTCAGTGTAGAAGAGTGGCAAAGCATCTTCTGAATAAATTTTGCTAGAAATCCTATGATAGCATTGTCATGCATTAAAGTTTACTTGAAGGCACTCAACATCATCATCATCATCATCAACAACAACAACAACAGCAACAGATATCTATCCATTTTAGGGCTAAATGCAGACCATCTAGACTTCATATGAGATGATGATGATGATGATGATGATTATTATTATTATTACCCCGCTTTATCTTCCCAAAGGGGACTCAAAGCAGCTTGACATAAAAGCATTAGTGCACAATTTGAAAATATACAAAAATGCAAACATTAAAATAGAATTGAACATATACAGCACTAAAAAAAATCACAGTTAAAATCCATTAGAACAGTGTTCCCTCACTTATCGCTGGGGTTAGGTTCCAGGATGACCCGCAATAAGTGAAAATTCGCAAAGTGGGGACACTATATTTATTTTAATATTTATACATCATTTTAGTTGTTATACACTATTTTATGTCTTTATCAACCAATCGTGTGTTGATAAATCGCCTCCTTCTCCTCCCATTGCCACTTGGGCTCCTTTTCTCTCCCTTTGGCTGCTTCTTCCTCCCTTCCATAGGGTGTAAATTGTAATTTTTATGGTCTATAATAGTCTTTTAGTGTTTATTGAAAAACCGCGAAACAGTGAGTCCGCAGCAAGTGAACCGCAAAGTAGTGAGGGAACACTGTACAGTTAAAAACCACAGCACCCCTTACTAGAACATAAATACCTTCATCTTCAAAAGCCTACCAAAATAAAAAGATTTTAGCCTGCCACCGGAAAGACAGCAGGGAAGGGGCCATTCTGGCTTCCCTGGGCAGGGAGATCGGAAATTCAAATAGATCAGTGGAAGTTCTGAAGGTCTAATGTTCAATCTCAGGGCCCTAACAGGGCAATTTATTTGTGCTTGTCATGATGCAGAGGTCTCAAACTTAGAATGTGGTGAACTCCCAGAATCCCCTACCCGGCATGTTAATTAAACCTGTTGAATTTCACCATCTATTTACTGCAGTTAGTCTATAGGCCTACTGCTCTTAGAACTTTTGAACTTCATCATCTAAGATGTCGGCAGGCACGAAGGTGCAATTATGGATTAATATCAAGAAGGAAAGAATTGCTTTGCCAGGTAGTTTTAAAGTATGTTCAGTAAATGAATCTAGTCTGGCCTCCATTGATTTACAAATCAGATTGTCTAGCTATACTTGGGGAGGCTGAAACAGTAGTTTTGGCACAGTGTCCCATACTTGTTTTACTCATCAGGAATGTACCTCTGTAAAGAAATAATAATGGTATTGGCTGAACTACTGCCATCACAGACGAATGCTGCTATTATGTTGAGATGGTACACGAGACTGTGCCATTTAAACGGATACATACCCATTACACCATTAATTTTCCTCTTGGAACCAGACTGAACTTTAATTGAAATTGCCTTTTGGGATTTTTGAACACACGGTCACACCCCTGCAAAGAATTAGGAGTGCAGTAAATTCTAAAGTTGAGTTCCAGTGTTTTGACTGAAACAAGTTTTGACATGGTCGATTATGTTCCTAAAAGTGGAAAGAGAAAGGCAAAATCGTTTGGGGGAAAAAACAGTGCATGAAATTTGTTCTGATTTCTTGAGAGAAGGAAGTACAGGCAGCCCCTTGAGTTACAAACGTCCAACTTATAAATAACTCACAGTTAAGAACGGGGGTGAGACAACTGGAAGTGAGAGAAATCTATACCTCAGGAGGGAAGTTTACTCCTGAAAGAGTTATCATTGAGAAAAGGTGTCTCAACTGAAGCTTTATTACCAATCCTTGTTTCCACAACAGGCCATTTTTTTCAAAATCCAATTATCGCAGGAACAGAAAGTGTGTGAAATATTTTAACAGGGCATAGACAGCAAAATAAACACTATGGGGTGTTAACCCTTCCCTATGCTGTCCAAAGCTTGTGTGTGTGTGTGTGTGTGTGTGTGTGTGTACAGCCTGCCTGTAGATTGCCTACAACATGACACAAGCAAGCCATTTGAAATGGCAGATGAGACCAGAGCATGGAAGATGCTCACAATATTTTCACAAGTGATATTTAAATGGGTTTAAAAGTTTTACAACCCACAGGAAGGAGCTACACTGAGAAGAAATATTTAACTTGAACTCTATTTCTTATAGTGTGCTGCTTGTTGAGCACAAATGGGGGGTTTCTGGCTTTGACCAAAGAATGTAACATATAACACTCTCTCCAGAGTTGAAGTGTTTGAAGATCAACAGAGAGCACCCTGGGATAGGAATATAGGAGTTTTCTCGGGTCAGAACTCTAATTTATATAGCTTGGCACTGGCTTGTCCCAACGTAATGCCTTACAGCCTTGTTGGACTGCAGTTCCCATTTTTGCCAAAAGGCATTCTGGTTGGCCCTGATGGGGCTTGCATTTCAGCACATTGGGAGGGCACCAGTTTCAGCCCAAAGGTTGGGTAAGGTTGGTCTACACAGACTAAAAGCAATCTTTCAGGGCTGTAGACAGGTTCTTTCCCAGCCTTACCTGCTGGGAATTGCATTTGGCAACTCTTCATGCAAAACATGTGCTTAATTCACATGCCAAGCTTTTTTAAAAAAAGGCTTATAGAAGGCATTGTCAGGGTTGATCCAGACATTTTCTTATTAAATATGGTTCATACCTCCGTTCCTCGTGTCGGGACAAGGCATGAAAAAGTACTTAATTAATATGTTTGTTATTTATATTCCACATTACTTTTCCCTGGGCTAAAAGAAAAATACAAAATGTGATGATCGAGTTTAAAAAATTAGAAAGATCAAATATAAACAGCTGTATTAACATCACTAAACAATGCAAAATGGTAGGCATCAATTACGAACTGTTTTCAAGGATAAATAATTGGTTAATAGTGATTTAGAGATATGAGGAAACATTTCTGGGCTATCCTGAAAAAGAAGTCTGATGCCACCATTAAAAAATTTCTTTTTCTGGTACAGATTGAGAATCCCTTTTCTGAAATACTTGAGACCAGAAGTATTTTGATTTTTTTCAGATAGGGATTTCAGAACACATGTATTTGCATATAATTAATTAATTAATTAATTAATTAATTAAATATCTTGGCAATGAGACCAAATCTAAACATGGAATTCATTTGTTTCTTATGCATCTTATGCACATAGTCTGGAGGTCATTTTATACAATATTTTAAATAGGTTTGTGCATGAAACAAAGCTTGTGTATACTAAACCATCAGAAAGCAAGAGTGCTTAATTTGTACCTTATTTGTGATGATTTTAAAACTCAGATGAATTTCTAGGAGTGAAGGAAACTGTTTTCGATAATGTGGGCCTTTAGGCCACTTACAACTTTAAATATTAGCACCAACATTTAAAATTGAGCTGGAAGCAATGTGATAAGAAATGTAATTAATGTAGAATGGTTCCTTAGGTGCACTTCTGATCATCAGACCCAGGACTTATTCATCTAGATGTCCTTTTAACAATTTTGTGTATTTTGCACAATCAGTGCAGAAACTATGCAAATCATGGGATTTTGTTATCAGATATATATTGAATGTATGCAAAAGCCCAGAATATTACTTGTCCCTTGTACATTTTTTGAACAATTTCTGCAGTCCTTGTGCAGTGTTGTGCAATACAAGAAATCCTACTCAATTCATTATGACTTCTGCAGGTTAGTAGTGAATGACTGCAATCTTGGTGTTCATATTCTTAGACAGGAATGAGGAGTGTGTGGCCTCCAGATGTTGTTGGACTGCCAACAGTTTCCATCACCACTCATTGTTGGCTTTATTAATTAGGGGTGATGGGAGTTACAGTCCAACTCCTTTTTAAAGGAATACATATGAGTTAATGGCAGCACCTGCAACAAGGAATGATTTACAACTATAGACAGAGGTGTTTCCTTCTTTTCTTCAGATACAGTATGTAAATAATTGGGAACCTCCAGGAAAAATGAAAGGTCTTGGAAGAATTATTCTCTGCTTCTTGGTATTTGGTTTTCATTAATGTTTTTCGTGGTGTCTCCCTGATCCATTCTTAGATTAGAAATGCACAATATCTCTTCTGAGCTCACGGATGCTCTTTATTGCAGCATTTCCTCTTAGTAACTTACTCCACATGTTGAATATCCTCTGTGTTAAGCAACTCTGTCTAAACTCACTTTGTGTTCCCAATTTCCTTAATTTTAACATTACATCTGTTAATGCTTGGCCCTATACACTCATGATTTTTCTGTTTTCCATCGAATCATGGAATTACAGATGGAGAAATACCAATAAGTTACACAAATTCCATCTGGCCTTAAAACTTTCCCCTTTCTTCACTTATCTCTCACTTCCCTATTCCTTCACTCTAATACATCTGCATATGTCTGCATTGAATCATAAGTCTTTGTTCCTTCTCCCACCCCCTGTTTTAAACAAGCCAGGATATAGTTTAAAAAGAGACTCAGAAATGACCACTCTGCTGTGTATAATCTATCATTTTGAAAATGGAAATCGGATGTCACTTATGGAAATCTTTACACTAACTTTGACAGTTTTCAAATATGTTAACTGTGGATTCTTTTGGCTTTGGTGAGAGTTGGCATGGCTAGTTGGTGACTTCTGCTTCAGCCTGTACATAACTTCTGGAAATAAAGAAAACAACTATTGTCTATTATCCACTATATTTATGCACAACCCTGGAAGTAAAGATTTGCAAGTATAATAGTTACCAATACTACATTATTTTCCAGGGAAAAATGGAATAAAAAGTTTCAAAACTATCATGATGAATAGGAATGATGTTACCTTTTGGGGAGAAATAATAACAGTTATCTAGTTACTTTTATGAATTAGAACCCTATTTTAGAGCTAATGTGAGTGGAAATTCTAAAACTTTGTGCCATTCCTTTATTAATCCTAAGGTATGTGTATGTATATTTTTAATGAAAAGCCATGGGTGATGTAAGACAGCCAAAATGGCATAGTGATTTGAACATTGGACTACAACTCTGGTGACTAGGGTTCAGATTCCCACTCAGAAATGAAAACACTTTGGGTGACCCCTGGGCAAGTCAAATACTTTCAGCTCCAGAAGACCCTATGACAGGGGTCTTCTGTGCTATAAGTGAGAAATGACTTGAAGGCCCACAGCAACAACTGTGATGTAGTATAATTATTACCAAAATATTCATCTAATGTTACTAAACCATGGTGTGTCAGCTCACTATAGCCGCTCCCAAATGAAGACATGAGACTCGTTCTGTGATCACTGGAAACTTTTACTACAGGAAACATTGACATGTAAAAAGCCAAGAGTGCCAGGCGTCGGTTTGCGCTCCCTTATATACCTTCCCCTTTATTCAAAGACACAATTCCCGCCCGATAAAAACCCCGTGAACCCCCCCCCCCTGCCAAATTCTGTAACTGTTTCCTTTCAGAATCAGGTGTACCAGGTGTCTTATCAGTCTGGAATGTCAGCAACCCGGATTTCTGGCGCCATAATACAGTTCTGACAATGGTGTGTGTCATAACAACACCTATAATGAATTCCTTCTAGCTAATAACTTTTAGTAAACATGCAAATGTAGCAGATCAATAGGTACTGCTCTGGCGGGAAGGTAATGGCGCTCCATGCAGTCATGCCATCCACGTGACCTTGGAGGTGTCTACAGACAATGCCGGCTCTTTGGCTTAGAAATGGAGATGAGCACCATCCCCCAGAGTCAGACACGACTAGACTTAATGTCAAGGGAAAACCTTTACCTTTACCTTTAATAATTTTAAAGTTCAAGACATGTGTCTTTGTGTGCTAAAACTGTGGATAAAAGACAAAGGAAGCCCATAACTGTGTTCACATAGAAACATTAAGATATGTAGCACATATCTCTGTCCCAGTTTGAAAAAACTTTGACAAAGTGGAGGAGAGTTGTACCCTATTTTGCTTCTGCTTCATATTTGTGTGTTGAGTCATGGAGACAATGTTGTCCCACACACCTGGAGGAAAACAGCAGAGCATATAACAATCAGCAAAGTAAGGTAATGATCTCAGATGCTGCAGGCAGCTGATGCAGCAGCTATTCCTAATGTCCATTCCTCCTGATCTACCTCACCATTACTTTCTGTCTGATAACAGAGTTGTATATGCAATACAACCTGTCCTGTAACACCTGAACTAGGCTGCAGTCCTGCACCAAAAAAGACAACGTTGAGTCCCCAACACTGAAGGACATCCAATGGCCAGTCCACTTCACTTCTGTATATGAAAAGTGTGCCTTCATGTTTTTTGCCTCAGTCAATGAAATGTCTTGGGCCACCCCTAGGCACCAGCTTGGGAAGGACTGTTATGGAGAGTTAGCCCCGGTGTCAAGTATCTGTAGACAGAAAATGAAAGCATGGCATATGAAAGTCATTAGCTTCTAAGAGGCAAACGGACAAAGCCCTGGCAGCTGTGTGGGAGGAGTGGTGTAACAGTGGATTTCAAGGATGGATGAGAAGGAAAGTGAGCAGAGAAAGGGAAGGGAGGGGAGAGAGTTTAGCTGAGGGAATAGAGCTGGTCTTATTACTCCTGAACCCAAAAGGGTTGTATGCATGTAGTTTGTACCTTGCTGGAGAGAAGTATCTTGGTGATTACAGTTTATGACTGTAATCATATCTTGGTGATTACAGTTGGAGCCCCCGATGGCCTAGGGAATAAAAACCTCGTGACTTGAAGGTTGGGTTGCTGACCTGAAAGCTGCCAGGTTTGAATCCCACCTGGGGAGAGTGCGGATGAGCTCCCTCTATCAGCTCCAGCTCCATGCGGGGACATGAGAGAAGCCTCCCACAAGGATGGTAAAACATCAAAACATCCGGGCGTCTCCTGGGCAACGTCCTTGCAGACGGCCAATTCTCTCACTCCAGAAGCAACTCCGGTTGCTCCTGACACGAAAAAAAAAATGACTGTAGTATCTGTGCTTACATGGCCATAGAGGTCCAACAAGAGGTAGCCCTCATGAAATTGCACAGTGATGAGTAACATTTTTGGATATCACTGGTAGATGAAATTAAGTCAATTATAAGACAGACAATTATTAAATGACCCATTTTATAAGAACACAAAATATGCTAGAAATTGTAACGACTTTGGGCTTTATCATATCAGCAAGTTGTCTTGCATTGTTTAAGCAAGTGGAAACATATTGGTATGGAAACAATAACTTTCACAACTTTCTCAAATACTGGTATGGTGCCACTTTGGCTATCCATGTTCCCTCAATCTGTCTTTCTTTCTCATTCACTTGACTCCATCTTCCTTCCTTTGTCATCCCAACATAAAGCATGCATGCTGCTAAATTTTATTTTATTTGTTATGGTACAATTGTACAATTTTGAAGCTTCATACAAATGCAGGGCACTGCTATAATTGTGTAATTGCAATCCACAGCAGAAGCACAATCACACAGTTATGGCAAAACAAAAATTTAAAAATAAAACAAAACCTAGGGAACAGAGTAAAAGTGATATTGTTCCTATATTATATGATGATCCTTTTGTCCAGACACCAGAAGTGGAGTGACTTCACATTGCTCAGTTATAGCACTGCCATTTTGTTTTAATTGTCCGGGCTGCATCCTCTGTAATCCTGGGGTTTGTGAGAATTATAAATAAACTGCAAACCCCAGGATTTCATAGGATGTTGCCATAGAATTGTAGCCTTATAATTACAGTTGAGTCTCACTTATCCAACATAAACAGGCCAGCAGAACGGTGGATAAGTGAATATGTTGGATAATAAGGAGGGATTAAGGAAAAGCCTATTAAACATCAAATTAGGTTATGATTTTACAAATTAAGCACCAAAACATCATGTTTTACAACAAATTTGACAGAAAAAGTAGTTCAATATGCATGTGGTAATTACTATATTTACGAATTTAGCACCAAAATATCACAATGTATTGAAAACATTGACTACAAATACATTGACTACTAAAAGGCAGACTGAGTTGGATAATCCAGAATGTTGGATAAGTGAATGTTGGATAAGTGAGACTCTACTGTATATAGTATGGACAGGGCCAAGATTAAAGTCTGGCCTTTCAAGATTTATTTGCTAGTTATCCTTGGTTCTCTCTGATAAAATTTGCAACAATTTCCTATTGCTAGTATAGACATCATGAAATACTTATGAGCCGTATTCTTGCATGTTATTGTTCTGTTTGGGGGCTTCCAAGCAAAAGGAACAGTCTGATAGCAAAAATAAAAGCATGGAAGCACCCTTACACACAAATGTCTAGAACCCCTGAAAGAAAGGCTAAAAGTCAGGAACCCTCATAACTGAAGGCTAACAATATTCGGGAAACAATGTTTGTGAAACTGTTTCTTTCCTGAATGATAACTATAAGTTCTACTTTTTGAAGGACAGCCCTACATTGGAGGCCTATCAGAGAACTGAAGAAATTTTGTATCTGAACATCTGTTGAGTTGCAGTCTGGATTAAAGATTAAAAAATAGAAGAAAGGAGAACCGGAGCCTTGAAGATGGACGTCAACGGTTTTCTTATGAACAGTGGATAGGCAGATGGTTTGTCTGGTTATTGGTGGGCAAGAAGGTAATCTTCTGCATTATTGTGACATACACTACCATCCTTGTAGCCACAGGACTGCTACCTATGCTTTCACTTACAAATGGTCTAAATAAATATTCTATTTTGGGATGTTCTAGGTCCTTCAATATGATTCTATGACATGCTAGCACTGGAAGTGATTCATTTCAATAGAGTTTGCTATTTTCTGCAGCTTCATGTTTTCATAGCAAGTTCACAAACATATCCCCTATGTAAATACAGGTCATGCTGTATATTGTATTACTGTTGAAATCATAGTGCCATATTTAATCATGTATCATTCGACTTTATAAGTTGAAGTAAGATTTGGGGGCACAAATTCTGGATAATTTGAGGGTCATTCCATGGAAAGGGAAAAGCACCAATGCTGATTCAGGAGCCTGATTGCTGCTGTCACCCCCCCCCCCCCCCCCAAAAAAAAAACCCAGAAGAGACCAGAAGTGGCACCATGATGGATGGAGTAGAGTGGTGGGTGTCTCTTTAAGGGTGTCCTGGGACACACTAAACTCTTGCGTTTCACCATACTAAACAGAGAAGGAGGTGGTTCCATTTTGGATAAAGAGTTAAAGTACAGTATCATGGAAAATTGATCCAATTTTGGGAGGGTTGTGTTTTTTGACCAAAATTTCTAGAATTATACAGAAATATATAGGGTTGTTATTTCAAAAGTGAAGTTACTTTGTACTCTCCAACATTAGCCTCTATTGATAAGAACAATATAGCTATTGCAAGTTATAATAAAATTAAAAAAACTTAAAATATATACACCCCACAGCTGAAAAATGGAACATATGTGGCCAGACAACAACAGTGTGGGTCAAGATTTTAAAAGCAACTGTAAAAGTGAGATGATAGAAGTTTCTGTCCATGAAATCAGGAAAGTGGGAAGATATGCTACTTTAGCCCTACAAAATTTATGGAAATTTCTGTCCTTTGGACCATACAGGCAGGTCCTCGAGTATGTAAGTTGGAACAGATACATTTTTAAAGTGTAACTCCAGCCAATTTTTAGTTTTATTTTGGATAGCACAGGAAAGGGTGCTATAACTACCTGGGGAAAGGGAGCACCTGCTGCCATTACACCTGGCTGGCTTCAGCTCCTGCTTATCAGCCGTGTGCTTTTTATGAGCATTAAAGTTCAATGCTAAATAGCAGAAGGAACAAAATTTTCACGTTTCCTCCAACTTTGTCCTGTGAGAAGTATTTCTGGATTTTCCAGCTCCTTCTGACAGAAGGGTGTTAAAGCTTGGCTGAACGACATGAGCTAAAATTTCCATGCAGGCCTGTCAGAAAAATAGATAAAAGTGTATAGCTAGCTCTTAGATGCAAATACCAACAGGCTGCTGGACCCATTATTTGCATAAAAACAAAGCCTTGTAGTCTCTTTTTCTCCTTGGGAGAAAGAAAAAAACAGGCCCAATTTAAAAACAGATGGCTTATGAAACAATTCAAAGGAATTGGGGAAAGTCACTTAAGAAACCTTCATCTGTCATGAGAAACACTATTACGTACTGCTTGCAAAATTCATTGAATGCCAGACAAAAGCTTTAAAAGCAACAGCTTGGAGAGGCTGGGTTATCCTGAGAAGGGAAATCAATGAGGTTGGATCTTTTGATTACTGTATAAGGCAGCCATGGCTGATGCCATTTGCTGGCTGGCAGGTCAGTACCTTGCATAGATTTGAGACAAGAAGCTTTCTTGTATTTCCAGTGGGCATCACTCCTGAATGCTTCTGGAAAATCACAGTGACTCAAACACAAAGAACCAGTGACCATTAAGACATATGCTTGGCACATTTGACATTTTTAAAGGAATAGAATGCTGATGCAGAATGCTTTCCAGACTAATCAATAGAATGGTGTTTGCTAGGGAATTCCTTGGGAAAAAAAAGACTAGCTGAAATAATGTATTTTGCTGTAGCTGTTGATTGTGTTGTGACTTGTTTCAGCCCAGGTTACCTTCCAATATTAGTCTAGTTTGGAAAGAAATCTATCAACAGTAACAGTAATTTAATAGCTACAGAACCCTAAAAGACTGTTAGCTCACAATATTGCGGCAAACAAAAATTCAGGTTAGAAGCCAGCTATTGTGGGAAATAGGCTAATGATAGTATGCGTAAGAATCTAATTTTGTAAATGAGCAAGCAACATTTCTTCATGTGACCACTGTACCACTGGTCTGTAGTGCAGCTAAAATTTCCATGAAGAGACCAAGAAAAAACATTAAAACCATAAAAAGCACACATAATATATGCATAATTCTGTTTGCATCTACAATCTATGCATGATCCACCAAGTTCAACGGGAGTTACTCATAGATATGGGTATAGATTAGAGCTTTAAAGTGTCCGTTTATACAACTTTGAGACAGAATAAATCAAAGGACTATGTTTAGTCAGCCCTCCACATTAGCAGATTAGATTACATTATTCACAGATTTAATTAAAATGTTTTCTATAGGAATCTCTAGTCCTCCTGTGGTCATTCTCCAGAATCATGTTGCAGGACCTGGGGATTTGTAGAGAACATCTCTCTATGAAGTGTAATTCCATGGTCAGCTTCCAGCAGAAGTTTACCATAGAGCTGTGCTGAAGTATATAGACATTCTAGAGCAGTGGTTCTCACCCTGTGAGTCCCCAGGTGTTTTGGCCTACAACTCCCAGAAATCCCAGCCAGTTTACCAACTGTTAAGATTTCTGGAAGTTGAAGGCCAAAACAACTGGGGACCCACAGGTTGAGAATCACTGCCATAGGGGGTGGTTTTTGTACCTTACGGGGATAAACTAATAATATTGGAAGGATATTGTTGCAGCTATTAAACACATACTGGCATTTTCGTCATTATGATTTCTTGGATCTTAGGGTACACTGGGGTGGTAATATCTGAAAAACAAGAGCCATTTAATAATAATTACTGCTTGAGTTGAAGAGACAAAAGTGTATTAAACTGCACAATACACACAAAAATGAGTGTCATAATAAGGATCATAGTATATTTGAAGAAGGTAAGTGGCAGTTTACTAATATAAGTACTTTTATTGTAAGTTGGGATTTTTTGTGGTCAAATTTGGGTGTGAATTTTTGAAAATGACATCACCTACTATTTTTGTTTTTTTTAATTTTTGTGATAAAAATGACTAGAACCTATTTATTCAACAAAGGGATCTTGTGGTGTATTTGAGACTGAGAAAAACAAGTTGGTAGCATAAGATTTTGTAAACTAATGGTACAAACATCTTTCTCTCTGTCACAAAGGTACTACAAGGTCCTTTTGTATACTGATACTGAATAACACAGCTGTATCTTTGAATATTCATTATAGTTTATTACGGTTCATGCTACTGGTCACATGAAACAGTTAATCCATAATAGAAGCAAATATTATTCTCTTAATATTCTGGGAACTTGGCTTGGCTGGTATTATGTATCACTTATTTTTAATTTTTCCCCTTGAACAATTTGGATACATCTGAAATTACAATGGAACTGTGATCGTTGGCCAAGTATAACCAATGTATTTCTTGAGTTAGTTTGCCAATTTGTAAGTTGTTGTGGAATCTCACAGAGATGGCTTTGAGCAAAAGCCCAATGTGTAGTTTAGCTGCCCGTAATAATCAATTTGACATCAGGAAGAGATAATTTTAAAAGATAACTTACAGGAAAATCCCACAACCTGGGCTAATGCCATGTTTACAGAAGGGTTTCCCTTTCCCTCTCCTTTCATAGTTGTTCGTGACATATTGCTCTTTAAGAACCACAATTAAAATCAACGAAACACACCTGAATAAGTTTAAGCTATTTCCTAAGAAAGAATACATTTCCAAATTTCCCTGTAGATACCTGAAATCGTGGGTAATAATGTACCCTCTATTTTGCCAATATTTAGGCTAGAAGCATCCCACAGAATTGCATTGAATCATAGAATCATAGAATAGTAGAGTTGGAAGAGACCTCATGGGCCATCCAGTCCAACCCTCTGCCAAGAAGCAGGAAATCGCATTCAAAGCACCCCCGACAGATGGCCATCCAGCCTCTGCTTAAAAGCCTACAAGGAAGGAGCCTCCACCACAGCCCGGGGGAGAGAGTTCCACTGTCGAACAGCCCTCACAGTGAGGAAGTTCTTCCTGATGTTCAGGTGGAATCTCTTTTCCTGTAGTTTGAAGCCATTGTTCCGTGTCATAGTCTGTAGGGCAGCAGAAAACAAGCTTGCTCCCTCCTCCCTATGACTTCCCTTCACATATTTGTACATGGCTATCATGTCTCCTCTCAGCCTTCTCTTCTGCAGGCTAAACATGCCAAGCTCTTTAAGCCGCTCCTCATAGGGCTTGTTCTCCAGACCCTTAATCATTTTAGTCGCCCTCCTCTGGACGCTTTCCAGCTTGTCAACATCTCCCAGGTAGTTTTCAAGTGTAGGTGAACAGAATTTTGGCGCCCCCCCCTCCAAACCAATCACTGAAAAATAAAAGCGTTGGATAAGCGAAAATGTTGGATAATAAGGAAAGATAAAGGAAAAGCCTATTAAACATCAAATTACATTATGATTTTACAAATTAAGCACCAAAACATCATGTTTTACAACAAATCAATAGAAAAAGCAGTTCAATATATGGTTTATGTTATGTAGGAATTACTATATTTGCAAATTTAGCACTAAACATTGAACAGGGATATAGGTCAGTGTGGACTTAGATAACCCAGATAGCCCTCAGTATTGAAAAAAACCCCCTCTAAAATCAGGACAATAAATAAAGAACAACACTCTGAAAACAGAAGAAACCCAGACAGTAAACAATCAGGGACAGCTAACTCCTCCCAAAAAAAGATTCTCCCAGGCAAGAAGAAGCCAGGCCTTGAAGCCACAGGGCCATTAAATGCTAATCAAGGTGATTAATTACAACATTCACACCTGCTTCAAAGAAAAGTTCTTTCTCCCATCCTGGACTTTCTACAGATATATAAACCCCACATACCTAGCTTCCAAGTTCCCACAGACCTCATAATCTCTGAAGGCCCCAAAAGTGGGCTCGCGTGGTGCGAAGGTGGGTCCGCGCTGGCCGAAAGGCCCAGCGCGGGCAGAGGGAGGCCCAGCGTGGCCGCCGGAAGGCCCGAAAGAGAAGGAGGTGGAGAGTGGTGCCCTCCTCCCAGGACAATGGCGCCCCCGGGATGATGGCGCCACAGGCAAGTGCCTAGTTCGCCTTATGGTTGGACCGCCTCTGACATCTCCCTTCAACTGTGGTGCCCAGAATTGGATGCAGTATTCCAGATGTGGTCTGACCAAGGCAGAACAGAGGGGGAGCATGACTTCCCTGGATCTAGATGCTATACCCCTACTGATGCAGGCCAGAATCCCGTTGGCTTTTTTAGCTGCTGCATCACATTGTTGGCTCATGTTTAACTTGTTGTCCACGAGGACTCCAAGGTCTTTTTCGCACACACTGCTATCAAGCCAGGCGTCCCCCATTCTGTATCTTTGATTTCCATTTTTTCTGCCGAAATGAAGTATCTTGCATTGGAGGAGCTAGAGCAGGCACTTCAACTACACCCCATGAACCTCCCCATAAAGGGTGGTTTTTGAACATTCTGGGGATAAACTAATATTGGAAGGAAATTGTTGCAGCTATTAAACACATGCTTGCATTTTTATCATTATGATTTCTTGGACCTTAGGGTACACTGGGATGGTAATAGAAATTGTGGGCGTTGAAGTCCAAAACACCTGGAGGGCTGAAGTTTGCCTATACCTGAGCTAGAGAGACCCACAAACTCCACTGGGAGAAATATTTTTTGGATCAGTGGTAAGTCAAACCTGGATATCAGATATGTGAATAAGTATATCAGTTTATGTATGTAAATGGGTACAGAATCTGTTTTAAAGACTATCAGTGACTATTGATCATGGCAGCTATATTCTGTCTCTAGGATATGAATTAGCTTGCCTCTGAAAAACATTTGCTAAAATGCAACAGTGAGTAGTATTATCCAACTCGACTTTCTCTCACAAACTCTCTTCATCTCTCTCTGTAAATATTTTTTGGAAAGCAGAGTAGCCCATAGCAGAACCCTAAGTGCGTTCTCTATCCATGATCAAAATTATCCAATATTATTTCTTCTGTTCTCCTTTTTCATATAACCACATGAAATTGCATTTGCGCCATCATTGTGTGACAATATAATTGTTTGCAAAGGAATAGTAACAAGCGGTTGGCACCAAATCACATCTTTATGCCATAAATACAGACTTCAGAAAAACTACCCAATCCACCCATGAACTATTTGTTGACTTGATTTCCTCCAGCAGTCTTATTTCAGAAAATAGGTTAGATCCAAAGTTTTCATTCTCTGAATGAAAGGACTTCTTTCATGATAGTATCTCCCTGCCCATGAATAGAAATACTTTTCCTACACAGAACTAATACATAAAAAAGTTTTTAAAATCTAGTTGTGCAATACATGCACACTTTTTGCAGCACACCATCCACATACCTTCCTACAAAGTTGCACTTGTGTTATGGGGATCTTGCAGGGTTTATTTTACACGTGAGCAGGGAAAGGTGAGAATTTCATTAGATTCACACTTTAAGATAATATTTTTCTATTTGCACCACACCCCCATCCCCTGCCCCAGTACTGAACACAGCTTCTTATACAACTTGCAGTCAAAATTCTGTAAATTTCTGAGAATGCAGTGTGAGATGTGGCTCAATGTGTAGAAAGTGTTGAAGAAAAGATGCACATTTTGGGAGCTCAATCCCAACCAGGATATATTGCTTGATCATTTCCTGAACCCGAGATTTACCCATCCACATAGCTTCCATCTTATTGAGAGTTGTCTTCAGCTTAGCTCACGATTAGCTCTCTTTATCACATGCAGTCACTGGTCCAGCACCTGCATAACTCCAGCTAACATGGGTGCATCTACACTAGGGGTGCCAAAACTCATTTTTATTGGGGGTTACATCAACCTGATGGTTGCCTTCATTGGGCCATAGGTTAAAGGACATTCTAAAGTCAGGCATCATACCCACAACCCAATCTACATTCAAACCCCACTATCCTGACTAAATATAATAAACTGCAAACTTCTAAATCAGTAGTTCTCAACCTGTGGGTCCCCAGATGTTTGGCCTTCAACTCCCAGAAATCCTAACAGCTGGTAAACTGGTTGGGATTTCTGGGAGTTGTAGGCCAAAACACCTGGGGACCCACAGGTTGAGAACCACTGTCAATCAGAATTCCTATCAGCTCTAGTCATGATGTCTAGAGATGAGGAATGATGAGTAGTAGTCCAGCTTCTGGAGGGCCACATAAAATGACATAGCAAGCTGGATTCGGCCCCTGGGCCTTGAGTTTGACACATGTGATCTACACTGTAGAATTAATTCAGTTTGCCATCACTTTAACTGTCATGGCTCAATGCTATGGAATCATGGGAGTTGTGGTTTTCCAACTTCTTTAGCTTTCCAGTGCCTCACCAAACCGCAAGTCCCAGGATTTCACATCATTGAGCCATGTCAGTTAAAAGTGGTTTCAAAGAGCATATTTTCTACAGTGCAGATGTAGCTGAGGAACGAGCACCATAAATTGGAATTGGACTGACTAGTCTATCAAATACAGTATTGTTCTTCAATATCCTTTAGGTACAAGGCTTGTTTTTCATAGAGTTGGGCCACAAACGCTGAACAAGAAAGCTATCCTAGAAAGGTTATCCAGCCTCTGATGGGAGGATGCATGCTGGGTTTGTCCTATCAGGTCACCATTAATGCTAACTTTATGTTAAAATGTGTCCGATGATCTCTTGACCCATTTCAGCCCTGAATTCAAGTAATGTTCTCACATATATGGGCAACAAATCTCATCTGATATTTGTAAAGGGCTCTTTTTGTGTGTGTGTGGTTCAGTGGAACAGCAACCTGAGTAATTAATTTCCTTTTTATAGGTAATGGAAACACCGAGTCTTCGTAGCTAATAATAAGAACAACATTGTTTACATTAAAAGTGTTATTAATAAGCATTTCATTTGTGTTGAACAAAGCCCTTTAAAAAGGCTGTTTTATTGTTTAATATGTTGTGTGACTCATAGGAAAGTGTTAATCTTTTCAGAATCGGAAATGAATCATGTATTTGTGAAAAACTTCCAAGGCCAGGTCTGACAAATTTAGGCACACTAACTTGGAAGTAACCGTTAGTTATTTAATGAGTGCTTCTGCATAAACTGACATAGGTTTTTGGCTGTAAATCTCTTTAGTAATTTGCTAAAAAAAACTATGGTTAATTGCAAGACATGCAATTGCTAATTATTTTAATTGTGGTTTTCTGCTTTGTATGCCTTATTTATCTATATAGGTAGTAATTATGGGAAAGAATATTGTGTCTTAATAGCACAGAATGCACAGAGCAGATAATGGAAATGTACTGGTGATGGTGAAACTGAGATCCAAATATTCTTCACAGCAGTCAAATGCCTCCCACCATGTAATGGTATCTCACTACAAAATGTCCTTGCAGAGGCAATGAGATGGAGGTAAGGGAGACATGGTGAGCCGGCATGTGTAGATGCAATGACAGCTGAATCAAAATCCAAACTTCACAAAACAAGACAGCCAATTACTTTGCAGCGTTTTCAAAGGGAAAGCTGTCAAACAGCTGAGCTTGCCTGTGTCTGGAGATCTACTATTAATCACAACTCAAAAGCCCAGCAGGATTTCCTCTTTAAAAAAGAAAAAGAAGATGATGATGAAGAAAGAAAAGAACCCCTGCCTGAGTTAGTGCTGCTCTGCTCATGCCGAATGAACATAAGGGAGTTGTACAAGCGGAGCTAGAAGGCAGGAATGGCTAACCTTTCCTTTCTGACTTCTCTCCCAAGAGAGACAGGTATTGATGACGCTGCCCATTGATACCACTGTCTGCTGGATATTATCTGATCCTCGCTCACACTGAATATTTGAGGCTTCATTTACTTCACATTGCATCAATAACAAAATTGATAAAATAAATAATAATAAAAGTAGTATTTGACAAAATTTTAAAAACAAAACTTAAGATTTACAAAATGTAATTAATGGCCTGGATCAAACCTAATGCCCTTGCATCTATTTTGAAGAGGTTTTTCAAATGTGACTTAGCACTAACTTGTTAGCTGTGCAGTTGGTAGCAGTAGTGAATGTAGTGTAATTAAAAGTGTTTCAAAAATTCCTCTCACTGAGTGGACAGTATGAGCACTGGGGTGAAAGGGAATGCTGTAAAGCATAATGACAAATCTTTTCTCGGAGGAGGAGTAATAATACAACAATACTGTCAGGGCAATTTTTGGATATTCCTTTCTCTAGTAAATAAATGAGATGATCATAAGGCTTCCAGCTTTTCTTCTTGTGATACCTCAGCCTGTGTCTACATGGATGAAGTATAGTGAATTTATCACTTAGCTGTTGGATTGCTCAGCTTGATTGGCTGCAAAAATGCTGCATCCAGCCATTAATGAGGGTTAGTTAATGCAACCAACCATTAATGCAGAGACTTCAGGAAGCTCTGGAGCAGTGGTTCTCAACCTGGGGTCCCCAGATGTTTTTGGCCTCCAACGTCCAGAAATCCCAGCCAGTTTACCAGCAGCTAGGATTTCTGGGAGTTGAAGGCCAAAACATCTGAGGACCCAAGGTTGAGAACCACTACTCTGGATTGCATGGAGCCTTGGCCATTTACTTAGAAATGAGGTCCCTCAAAGAAGAGTTCCAGATGCACTTCCTGAAGTAGCTTCAACGTTTGCTTTGGCTCAGCACTAAAATTACTGTATGATGTGAATCTAATGCACACCTTAATTTTGGCAAGATCATTTATCCAAAAAGGGTGAGCATTAGATTAGATTAAATATGGTAATTAATTCCTGCCTCTGGCTCTTGTTTGCTTGCCTTTCCCCACTTTAAATTAAACGTTGCACTTCACCTTCTTCAATATTTTTGTTAATGCACATTATATTTTGCAAGTGGAACCTAACCAGTCAGAAGTGAGTTCCACTTCAAGGGAGTTTACTTCTAAACAACTGTATTGAAATACAATCAATTCTTGTTTAAAATTACTAGGAGATATTGAATGTTTTTTTTTTGCTTGTTTAGGTGTCTGCATTTTAAGATGTTTTAAACCAAAGTGTTAGCTCCCCTAAGTAAACAATTGAGAAGCTGATTGTTGGAAGAGTGCATATGCATGTATACATTTGTATACAGCAATGGGGTTGACATGATGATCTCCTGCACTTGAGAAATATTAATGAATCTGGATTAAGCTCTAAGATATCCTTAGATGACTACTGTGTTCAAACACTCAGTGATTGTTTGCTGAGACGATGGTCATATAGGCAAGTCATAATTCTGTGTAACTGAATATCTTTGAACATGGGCTAAAAGATTAATTTTGTGGTACTTTAGACAGAGTGACTCAACTGTCCTTTATGTGAGACCGAATAAATGCAAATAATCAGGTACATTCTTCTCTTTGTGAGCCTTTCTGTGGAAAGGGAAGTTTACAATTCCTTCCTGTATCCGTGAGGAGTACTATTTCAGCATCACAACTGCTTTAGTGAATACCTTTCCTAGAAAGGAAGATTTAACAGGGTCGGTTGTGGAAAGACTACAAGGAGATTCTCAAAAGCCCTCTGCTTATTTTCAATAGGGAACTGTTAGTATATCCTGTCATCTTCTCTACACTGAAAATTTAAACTTTGTTGCCTATATTGTCCATATGTTAAATAATGAACGTGCTTGGCTGTTTGTACTAGCTCGAGCTGTGCTGAATGTTCACAGCCAAACATTTGTGATGCAAAAAAGGAAACGGAGTGTGTTTCTGAAGAGAATTTTGACAATGTCACTCTGCTGCCTCCCTCCTTAGACTGGATTTGGAGCATCTTTGCAGCAGTGGTTGACTGTTGGTTTCATGCTAGTTCATTGTTGTTTAATACTGGAGCTTTCTAGATATTCTAGAAAGTTGAAGGAATCCATGCATTCATTGACATAGCAGCAAAAAATCATAGAATCATAGAATCATAGAATAGTAGAGTTGGAAGAGACCTCATGGGCCATCCAGTCCAACCCCCTGCCAAGAAGCAGGAACAAAATCAAAACAAAAGATGACAGGGATTTGCATAAATTTGCATAATTTTTGCATAATGCTAAATTTCAAACTGTCTAGCTGCACACTGAGAAAAAATTACAGTATGATCATCATCAGGGGATATATTTCTGGAATTCATGTGGAAAAGCAAAACAGAGGATAATAGGATTGCTGGCCCACAAATACCACAGAGGAGTGCTAGAGGATCTAGGATATGCCAAGAGATGTCAGACACAGGGCACATCTATATTGACCCATTATCCTAAAAAAGAGGTGAATCCACTCCATTGTGGCTTTTTGTGTGTGTGTGTGTGTGTCAGAAGTGATTTGAGTGATTTGGTGGCTAAATGATGTACAGAGATGATTTAGATTAACTTGGCCTTGAACTGCATTTAAAAAGTTGCAAGTTACTATAAATTTCCTACTATGGATCAGCCCTGGGATAAAGGGTATGTGTAGAGCTACCCACAGTCTACAAAAACTTTGTTCTTTCAGTTCATCTCTAAGGTTCTCCAAAATCCTATTGCATACAGTGCACCATATTATGGAATAGTGTGATTAGATACTTGTGTACCTATTCAGTAGCAACAGTGGATGGGTAGCAACAGTGGATGGGTATTCAGTAGATGGGTATTCAGTAGCAACAGTTGATGGGTAGTTTGAAGACTCCTGCCCCCTGTTTTTCTTATTATTTGTCTTTAACACAGGCCTGGTGTAACAGTTTTTCAAAGAAATGACACCTTCAAATGGAGAACTTTCAATTGGAGCATTGATGCAGAACCATTTTCAGAATTCTGTTTTGGTCAATGGTCTCAGAGGCTGCATTCCAGCAATAGATAAAACTAAGGACTCGGGTTAGGTTGAGGACACAGCAAACCAAAGTAGGCAGGTCAGGGGTAATTCTTACCAATTTGAATGCTTTCCCACTGTACAAAGTACAGCTAATTTTTATGCACGTCTACCTGCAAATGTGTCTCAGTGCAATAGTGTTCCTGTTGGCAAAACGTAGCTCAAGTCCTGCTTTGCTGCCAAAGAATTCAATCTGAGATAGTGTGCTTAAAGTTCAAATGTGTTTAAAAAGTGAACAGAGATAACCGCAAGTGAAGTTTGCAGACTTGGAGGGTGAAGCAGGAAACGGAAGGAACTGCTAGACCAAGAGGGTCCAGTGAAGCCCTTCTGGAGATGTGGGTCCACTGCAAAGGTGTGGACTTTAGGAGGTGCCAAACAATGCCTACTTCTTGATGTTGGTTCTGAGCAAACTAATACTGCCCTTATGGGGATGTTGTAAGAACTACTGAGATAGTCTTCATAAAACAGTTTTGAACCTTCACAAAACTTGCCGTACTGTTCCTTCATTCTATTGCTATCAGTGATGAGCAAAACAGTATTTTCCACCATCTGCCTCTGAACTCTTTCTGACCTTTTAAAGGTATTTATTTTTAAATTCATTGAATGGCCTTAGAGAATGAGTAATTCCCATAGTTTTGCTCTAGCATGAGAACAGAAATGGTCCTTCAGGTTTTTAATATTCTTGCACGTATTAGTAAAATTTTATTTCCATTTTTTAAAAATGTATAAAAGCAAAATGGCAATTTTTAGATTTCTTATAAAAGGTATTTATATAATATTTGTGATACCATGCATGTTAAGCAAATGTGTTTTTATGTAATTTAGTTGTGTGATGGCTGTTCATTTATACTGTCTAATAGTGGGAAGTACACCTGCACATTTTTAAAAAGTAGAAGCTGGATATAATGTGCTTCCCATGCATATTCTGGCTAGAGGATCATGGGAGTTGTAGTTCCAAAAGTCAATGTTCCAAGCTTTGGGATTCTTTCTAAAGAAAGCATCTGGATTGTCATGTTCCATATATTCACCCAACCTTTCAAACTATCAATTTATACTAAATGACATTGCAACATTCTAACTCAATGGCTGTGATTACACATAACAATCATGCAAAATTCCAGGGAATGCTGGCCACCATAAGTGATTTCTATGTTAATAAATGCCCCACATTAGCTCATTTTTTGCTTGTCCCATCAGGAGGAAATATCCAGGAATTATGATATCCCATAATCTAAACTGGGAACCCTGTCTTGTTGCATTCATATAATCAAAAAAAGAAAATGTGATGTGTAGTTATAACTCCTCTAAGTTTGGAATTCAGGTTCAGATGACAACAAATAAGGGCCTCTTCTGCACTGCACATTTCTAGAAGAAGAAAACTAAACTACCCACTGATTCCCATTTTTAAAAAGTGAAATGTTCCTTGGGTGATTTTAATTGGACCTTCTTGTGCCTTCTTTGAAGTGGGAGGTCTAGAACTGCACAGTTTATTCTGTGTGGAAACTTCAAATAATCACACAGTGGATAGTGCTGTTTTATTTTGGACCCTGTCCTTGATCATTCCTAACATTCAGCTTGTCTTTTCCACCCCTGTAGAAAAGGGGTAGAGAGTTGCAATCCTGAGTGCATTTACCAGGGGGTAAACTTCACTGTGCAAAGCGAGACTTAATTCTGTAGAAATTTGCATAAAACCAGGCTGCTTGACTTTTACCTTCCCTTTTTATGCAGAAAGGCCTTTGACATATAACTTGACTGGGGAACCACATTCTGATGTCCCAGTCAGCATGAGTACTACCTTTGGGAGTATTGGTATTTCTGGGAGCTGTATATTTGAATGCCTGGAAAAGTTAACTTTAATGCTTTTGATTATGTGTTTTATGTCTATGTTTTTAAATTATGTATGTGTTTTAAAAATTACCACATATGTCAAGGGTGGGTAATTGTATGGCAGGGGAGGATGGGCCAAATGTCACCTTCCACTAGTCACACTGTAGTGCCATTAAGACATGAAAACGGTATCATGTCACTTCTGGTTCCCATTTCAGCCTATCTGCATGATTGTTTTCTGAGTATGGAAAATTGTGGAAGGGGAAGGGGGAAAGTTGTTATATTTACACACTATTTGGGCACATTTGGGGCAATCCTCTGACAAAATCAATACCTAATTATACTCCAGTTCCCACAAATTATTCTTCAATCTTTGGGTTTTGGGGGGAACTAAAAAGGTGGTTCACGGGGTGGATGTGGGCAGCAGGCTATATTGTCTTCACTGAACAGCAATCATTTTATGCATTTTAACAAAGTAGAATTAGTATGTACATTCATAATTAATCAACAACCTCTTCTTTTCCAAACAAGCAAAAAGGAAAAAAAGAGCAAACATAAAATCAACAATAAACTAAAAACAAAATATGAAATACAATTACATTTTTCAAATGAAATTCTTATCTGCTTGCAAAACAAAGAGTTGAAGTACCTTTATTAAAATATAAAGAAACGAGGATTGTAAAATGTGTTTAATTTTTTTTGTATCTTGCTTTGTAATCATTACATTTGTAAAGCATTGTAGGTTTTAATCTATAAAGCCACATACACTTCTGAAGTCTCATGCTTGACACATTGCCTCTTCCTGTTCATGAAACTTTTCCTGCCCTGTGAGTAACATTGGAAGCTTTCATCCATGTGCTTTCCCTAAGAAAACCTTTGTGATGGGGATCAAATGGCAAGGTAGATGTTCTTTTTAGCTGTGGCCCCTTGTTTGTAGAATGCTCTTCCCAAGGATGTTTCTTGGCCCCAACTCTGTCGCATTTTGATGCCGGATTAAGACATTTTCCTACTATAGTGAATGGGTAATTGTCCAGCGTCAGCAGGACATATTACTTTCCTCAGGGCACATTAATGATCACATTCCCTCCCAACTCCGCAAATATGAGGCAGCTGCAATTTTTTTGTCCCTGAATGCATTGAGAAAAAAAGCCCTCTTGCCACATTTTCAGGTATATGCAGCCTTTTCCTGCCCTTTAGTTCTATGCACACCGTTTCATCAAATCTCTGAATTTGATGCTCTGATCATATCCTTCTTGGAGACAGAGCTACAAGGCCTTACAAAAGGCCCCGATTGGCTACCAAATGGCAAATATACCATATGATCTCTCTTGTGATAGTGTGTCTTGAAGTCATTTCTGATTAATGGCAATCCTAAAGTGATCATATCACTGCGTGTTTCTTGCACAAGGTCACCAATTGGACTTTCATGATCAAGAAGGGATACAAATCCTATTCTTCAGAGTTATAGTCCAATGCTTAAACCACTATGCGACATTGACCTCTTATGAGCTTGGAATAAACTTGCTGTAGGCAAAACACAAACACCTTATAACAGTGGAAGAATATCAGTTTCTGTTTCATCTCTTACATGCTATTCTGGATATAGAAGAGACTATTGCATTAATTTGTTTAAAGTCATGAACCACGCAATGATTGCCATGTTCCTTTTATTGCAAGAGATCAAAGAGTCGACCATGGTTTGTAACAACAAATAGCTACATATTAATATAATAATTATCTTTTTCCAGCTTCCTCCTCATTTCCCAGAGTTGCAATTTATTCGCCATCTTTTGTTTTAACAGCTGTGTGACTATAACACGATTGAACTATGTGATGACTTTTCTCATTACCACACTGCAGAACTTGGATAGAAATCAGTCCAGCAAAGCAGCATCACAAAATGTAATATTATAGATCTGTTCAGGCACAATCCACCAAACTCATTGTCTGTGGATAAAAGACTGTCATTTCAGTTCATAGAATCATACAGTTGGAAGAGACCACATGGGTCTTCTAGTCCAACCCCCTGCCATGCAGGAAAAGCACAACCAAAGCACCCCCAACAGATGGCCCTCCAGCCTCTGTTTAAAAGCTTCCAAGGAAGGAGCTTCCACCGCACTTCGAGGCAGAGAGTTCAACTGTTGAACAGTCGGTATGGTCAGGAAGTTCTTCCTAATATTCAGGTGGAATCTCATTTCCAGTCATTTGAACCTATTGCTCCAGGGCAGCAGAAAACAAGCTTTTTTCTTCTTCCTTATGACAGTCTTTCAAATATTTAAATATGATGATCATGTCTCCTCTCAACCTTCTCTTCTGCCGGCTACACATACCTAGCTCTTTAAAATGCTCCTCTTAGGGCACGGTCTCCAGACCTTTGATCATTTTAGTTGCCCTCCTCTAGACACCTTCCAGCTTGTCAATATCCCTATTGAATTGTGGTGCCCAGAATTGGACACAGTATTCCATGTGATGTCTAAGCAAAGCAGAATAGAGAGGCCCCATGACTTCCTTCTATCCAGACACTATACTCCTTTTGATGCAGCCCAAAATCCCATTGGCTTTTTAGCAGCTTCAACACATTGTTGGCCCCCACAACTACGTCTTTTTGAGTTCTTGCTCCCTTAATTTCTATCCAGATACTCCCATCCTGATTGTCAGGATTGAAGTCCTGCATCACTTCCCAGGTGTAAACATCCTTAACATATAATGCTATCCTACCCCTCTCCTTTCCTGTTTATTTCTCTGAAATAAATCATATTCCTGTATTACTATATTCCAATTATAGAATTCATCCCAACAGGTTTCAGTGATACCTATTACATCGTAACTCTTTTGTTGTGCTAAGAGTTCCAGTTCATTTTGTTTTCCCCCCATGCTCTGTGCATTAGTGTTGAGACATCTAAGACCATGGGACATCCCCCCCCCCCCCAAAGCTGGTTATTATTAGCTGGTTGTATCTAAGAACCTCTCATCCTTGCCAACATGTTCTAATTCCTCATAATCTCTGATCGAGTAAAGAACTTTGAACCAATTCTGTAATTCCAGATTACCAGGATGATGTTTGGACCCCCTCCTTCTATATTTTACATATTTTTTACATGTTTTATATTCCTCCGAGCATTGACCTCCTTCATGTTTGAAGTGACCTCCTCATAACCATTCTCTGTAGGTTCATTTGATGTGCATTGTACATCTAGAACAGTCTGCTGGGCTGTGTCCAAGTAAAACTCAAGTTCCCTGATCTCTTTAAGTGTAGAGATTTGGGTCTCCAATTGCTGGATCTTCCCTTCCAACAAGCAACCTGTTTGCATTTGTTGCAAATGTAGTTTCCCAGGTGTTCTGGCGAAAAGAGAAACATTCTACAGGCCCTACAGGTGACTGCTCCTCCTCCTTTGTGCTCCATAGATGGGTAATTAAGTTTAAACTTGAGGACTGCCTATATTTATTTATTTGTTTGTTTATTATATGTATTTATATGCTACTTTCTCTCTCTTAAAAGAGACTCAACATGGCAAACAGTGCTAAAAACTATACAATCCCAGGATACCATAGAGTTGTTCTGCAAAACAAGTCTATGGTATGCTAGGATCAGAAGTGAGTTAATTCAATGGTATTCATCTGGATTGCACATAAATGCAATCCAGCCAGGAATGTCTCCCTCATGGATGCAGAGATCTTATTGTTCTTCAAATGTTTATGAATCCTTTCTTAATGCACCTGACTGAAGTAACCAATACTATTTCCTTGCCTTCACGTCAGTGCAGTATAAGCATCCAGACAAACCTGTGTTCCATAACTTCAGCTTTCTTAGATGTTACGTAGCTGACATCCGCATTCTTATAAGTACTCTACAAATGATATTGTTCGTTCATCTATCAATAATCACTATCCACTCTTTTTTTTCCAGGGAAGCTTTGAATGGCATTATTAACAAGACTACAGATGTGTTTCTACAGACTGACACTGCAAGAAGCTATTTTGTATTCAGGAATGTCCATTCTCACAATTTTACAATCTACTTGCCCTTTGTAGGGGTGTGGATTGTATTTGGCTCTGGTACAATGAAACTGCTCATAGAGGAATAAGACTTTAATGCTACAGTGTCAGTTGTTTTAGTGGCAGGTGTAGGAGATAAAAGAGGAAAGTTATATTTGCTAGGATGCAAGATATCAGTGTGTGTCATATAAAAGAAAGAACACTAAATAAATACAATAGAACTGAAAGTAGATTAGTTTGTGACTGGTTTTTAAATGTGTTTTCCCCAGCTGTGTACTATTTTGAAAATGTAGACTGTTTTTAAGAAAAGACAGAACAAAAGGGAGGGTTTCCCATTTGCTCTTTATGTGATTAAAGGTTCTCCCTTTTCAAAAATAGAAGCAAAATAAAATACCTTATATAGTACTTGAATAATCCATCTCTAATGACATGCAAAGAAAAAAAATACCCTGTCTGGCTTACTTCCATTTCATTTATGTCCATGCAAAAGTATTTTTGGAAGATGTGTATGAATCCCCTCTAATGATCCCTCCACCCCTGTAATGTGCTGCAAACTTCTTGGCTCATTTGTCTTACTGGCAACTTTTTACAAAACACAAGTTCTCTGACAATATTTGCTGCTGTCTAAACTTAAAAGGCTACTGGGATTGATGGTGGTTTGGGACTAGTTGATAATTAGTGAAATGTAGGCCTTAGCCTATTGCCACAACTGAGGATGAGCTCTTTAAGTCCTTCCCAGGGCCGCCCCTCCAGTAAGACTCAGGGGTCTAGCAATGAGACCTTACAGAAATAGAATTGGGCTTGTTAGTTTCTCCAGAAATAAGAAAAAATATTAACTGTTTTGCCCTGGGCAACCCCTTCAGTAAGACTCAGGAGTCTAGCAATGAGACGTGACAGACATGAAAATAGGCTTGAAAAACCATGCTAGTTTCTCCAGAAATTAGAAAAAAAATAGCTTTAACTGTTCAGAACTAAGATGCCTCATCCCTTATGGTGTCATTCAAAGAGCAAAGAAGTATGGTTCTTCTGTCCAAACTGCCTCTTAATCTTCTGCTTGTTGGTCTACCTCATTTTCCCAACAACCTATTAATCTGAGTTTGCTGTTCCAGTATCAGTGCTGATAGGGAAGTTATGGGATCTTCCTCTGTCCACCAACTGAAAAAAGGGGAACCCAAATAAGTAACTGACAATAGGTGAAATCCTTATTTGTTTATTTTCCTTGCCTTTTTTTAAAAAAACAGTTTCACTGGCATTAATAATATATGCTGTTGATTTAGTATATCTGGAAGAAAGAGAAGCCATTGAAATCAAGGTGCAAAGCTTTACTATAGTGTAAGAGGCAAACTGAAGAGACCATGTTTACCTCCTCATCTTCTCCAGACTCATTAAAAGATTCCAGTTGGATTCCTATGGAAGCCTTGGACATTTTTCCAACAAAGGCTGTGTCTTTACAAATTCCTTTTGATCCTATGGATCAAAAATGGGCTTTGAAGAGTTCTAGGCTCATACAGCATCTCACTTGCAGCTATCCTATAAGTGAGAGGCTATTTAAATTTTCTTGTTGCCTTTATTCCATGGCAGTTCCATCTATCTCTGGAGTAAATGTGAGCTTTGAGCTATTAATGATATGAGTTCTTTGCAAGATTCTAGGGATCAGTGAGGTATCAGTGTTCCTGATATTATTGTAGTCATGGTATTGTGATCCTATCCATGGTGATTCCATGCAGAAGTTTTGTCAGTGCTAGTTCCAAAGTAGCATTCACTACTGGAACAACAGTTGTATCCTTATTTTGTTAATAAAGAATAAAAACCAATAAAATAAATGTTATTAATTTCTTTTCTAAATCTCCTCTTCCTGCTTCCTTATATACAAATTAAGAGCCAAAATGCAAAACCAAGATTTTTAATTGACTATTTGAGTGGATCCTCCATCCAGACTTTTCTCTGAAATTAAACATTTGGGTGTTATTTCCAGCAGAAAATTATTCATTTTGTAGAGCCTTGTATTTAATTTCCAGCCAGACCTCAAACCGAAGAGTTTTTTTTCCAGCAGCTTCATCATCTGTCAGCACATTGTCTGTCTTTCAACCTATTAACAGAGGAACCTCCAGACTGTCTTGCTGTCCTTTGCACAGGATGGAATAAATCTGAGGCTTCCACTTGGCTGCTGTTTGTCACCCAGGGACCTTGCCGGCTTAAACCTGTCAGGGAGTTTAACATGATGTATACGACCCATTTAAATCATAATACATTTATCACCTGGTTAGGATCAAAGCAGCACAGCTTCAAAGGCATTAGCAGCACTATTGTGACAATGTAAGAAGTTGACTTTATCTATAGTTGAATAGCTATATCTTTACTTTTATATCTGGTATTTGACATGACAAATTCCACTTCAGTTTTTTTTTCCATTTCCAGAACTTGTATAATATCCAAACTTGTTTTCTTCATAGTTTTGGTTCTTATTGTGCACATGCAGAATACTTAAAAAACAACCATGTTTTATAAATAGTGTCTAAAGACAGTGAAAAATGAGATATGATGTAAACAAGCCATCATATTCTTCATCATATATTGTGAAAATGTATGATGGGCAAAAGCTCACAGTCAATATGGACAAATGCAAGTTCTACACTAAAGCCACCCAGCTCAAATGAACAGCTATAATAATACTACATACTGCTGAGTGATGCCTTTGGGCTTATTATAGATCACAAATTGAACGTATGCAAGCAGTGTGATACCTCAGCAAAATAGAAAATGTTATTTTAACCTATATTTATAGAAGCATAGTTTCCAAATCAAGGGAAGTAATAGCTCCACTATATTCTGCTCTGTTCAGACCTCATCTAAAGTACTGCATTCAGTTCTGGGTGCCTCATTTTAAGACAGGTATAGACAAGTTGGGTCAGAGAAGGGCAACAAGGATAATAAGAGATATTGAGAACAAAATATATGAGGAAAAGTTAAAGATACTGACCATGTTCAGCTTGGTGATGAGAAGGAGGGGTGATGTGATCTGTACCCTGCTGCTCCAGAGCATAGGACCAGATCTGCTAGTTTGAAGTTACAGGAGAGCAGATTTTGATTGATCATTACAGGGACTTTCCTAAAAGTAAGGTTTGACAATGGAAGCAATTGCCTAGAAAAGTGATGGAGTCTCTTTCTCTGAGCATCTTCAGAAAGAGCCTAGATACGCACTTGCTGGAGATGCACTGAGCAAAGGGTTGGACTTGATGGACGATGAGGCCCCGCTGTGATTCTAAGAAACAATGCCATTCAGCACAAGAAACCATACCAGTTCAGCACCCAGATATGGACAGGAGCATAGTCCAGAAAGCCACTTGGCCCTGAATGAGAAAGCAGGCAGTCCCATAGGAGTTCATATCTCTTACCTTTCAAGCTGAATGCTACTGAGAGGCCCACTCTAGTAACAAAACAAAAAAAAAGCTTCACCAAGTAATTGATGCCTCTGGATAGTCTCTTAATCTGACCCATTAACCTATGCTGACCTTGCCAGCTGTTACTCAATTATAACTTAAGTAACCAGTCTTTTGAACAGGGAAAGGAAAACCTTCCTGTGAGCTCAATTATCTTTCCCACTGGGGTCTCCATTCTGGCCTGGTTTCTCTCTTCCCTCCATTTCCCCCTGTTTCCCTCCCTCAAGGTAGTGACCAATGCCTCTGGTAAAAACAAATTACTTCAGAAGAAACCAAGGTTTCTTTGGTTTGTTCTGAATTAATTAGATACCCCATTAGAGCTGGTCCCAATGCCCCATCTAATGGGGTATTGGGCCTGTGGAGACTCACTCCCGGGTAGTCCTGGGACTACCCGGGGGTGAGTCTCCCCTGTCATCCTGCACCCAAGGGTGTGAGATGGAGGCCATCCCTCCCCCCAAGTCCTTGATTAAGCCCCGGAAAACATATTTGCAAGGTCCCTGGCCACCATAACTCCTATTAGTGCTCTCTCTGCCCCACCCCTCCCGTCTCCTCACATGTCATTTTCTGACATCAGGAGAATGCACCGATAGGAGTTATGGCCGCCAGGGACCCTGTAAGTACATTTTTTGGGCTTAACTGGGGGCTTGGGGATGGCTGCATGCCATCCTGATTTGTCTTGGGATGGCATGTAGCCACCCCCACCCCCCACCCCTAGGAAAGTTTGGGGTTTGGGTGAGTATGTGGGGAATGAAACCCACATCAAAGTGGATTATTTAAACCTTCTTCAGTGTGGATTTTAATTCTGTGTGGAAGCACCCACAGTCTGTAGCACCCACTGCCTTGGGGTGGGGGTAGGGAAAGAATTTAGGTTGCCAATCCAAAACTACCTCCCACTTATCCATTGCATCAGTTAAGTGAACACCTTCACACATTTAGTAGGCAAACCCATCCTCCCACTGCTGTTATGATCTTTTCAGTAGGATATTTCTCACCATTTCACCACCTTACCAGGCTTATTTGATGAGGTCATGGGAGAGACCCTTCAAGGTGACTACTCCTAAGTGATGGAACTCTCTCTCCAGAGAATCCCAGTTGACCCTCTCTCTGCTCTGTTCCCTTCAGAAGGCAAGGCCCTTCTCAGTTAAACAGGACTTCATGCAGTAAAAGATATGCTATTTTAATACATCAATTGTGTTTTATGTACTTTAATACTTTTTAAATCAATGTTTTCAAATAACATTTTAACTGGATTATTTTGTTTACTGCTGTTGTAAGGTATGTGCCATATATTATTTTAACTATTTTCTTTATAATGAAAATTGTAAACTGTTTTAGGTCTCACTTTGGGAGGAAGACACCACATAACATCCATCAATCATGAAGGCTGGGTGAGGGAAGGATACGAAATCCTACAAGTCAGGATCAAGAAACGGGATCCTAGTTGGCTCCCAAACAGCAAGCAAAAACTGTTTACAGTAAGACTTCTGTAACTGCAGACCCACATCCATGGTTTCACTTACCTGCACCCAGGAGAAAATGGTTTCTCTAGGAATTTGCTAGGTCCTCCAGGCAGTTTTTTGGTATTGTTCCCCTGGAAGTTACCATAGAGATGCCTTGGGGGACCCAATACATTTCTTGAGAAGATTCCTCTGTAGGAATCTCTGCTGTGCTGGAACCAGAAGTTTACCAATTGCTTTACAGGGTTGGAAAAAGCCACAAATTTAATAAGAGGAAACTTCTGAATCTGCTCTTAATAACTCTAATTGGTGATATGCTCCTTAGCCTTCACGTGAATGCTTGTTATATTTTGAAATATACCTGCATATGTACTCTGATCCATGAAGTATACATACAGATAATCCATCTCTTTCAGTTTATTACAGAACCAAGAGCTCTTCTTCCTTAGTAAAAAAAAAAAAGTCAAAACATTTTAAAGGAATTTATAACCCCTGAGTTGCAAGGAAAAGGTAAAATATGCTTACACTTTACTGAAACCAAAAGACTCCAAAGTAATTTATTTTAGCAGGAATGTGCCTTATCTTTAAAGACTACAACTGGTTTAGAGTTCATTGTTTTAGTAAGACTTTCCCACTGAAACCAATGGGAGTTAATAAGCTTGACTTTAGCTCTTTTGCACCTAAGGTTTATAAAAAGAAGCCCAAGCACATTTCATAAAATATATTTGGTGCTTTACTGAACTGAACTGAGTCCCTTTCATGAAGTAGAGAACAAATTTCACTGAGTTCTAGTTTTCTTCTATCAGAGGTTTTAGGTGGAGTCACCTCAGGTACCAGAGCTTAAGTATTTCTAGTTGCATGCTATTAAGTTAAGGCATTTAGAAACCTACCAACTGTTTCTTATATCTATATAGTTAACTGATAAGGCTGGTACACCCTTCCATGTTTGCAATATGAGCGCAAATATACTTACAGGAAGTAAAACTTTGTTAATGTTTAGTACTCATCTTATATGTTGCCATGGTGTACAGATTTGGGGGGTGAGGGTGGAAGGGAACAGGTTTAAGAGTAAGGGTAGGGTGACAAATTCATACTCTTGATTTCTTTGCAAAATGACAACTCCCATTTTCCTTTTTGATAATTTATTATCAAAAAAGTTTCAAAATACATAAAAAGTATGGATAGAACAAAAAATGAAGAAAGAAGAAAGAAAAAGAAACACAGTCAAAAACAAAAAGGAGGAAAGGTTACAATGGATTTCAACTTTTTTACAGTGGTTATAAATCTTAATACAGGCAGTTCTTGAGTTACAAACATCTGACTTACAAACAACTCCTAGTTAAGAACAGGGGAGATGGTGAGACAATAGAGGAGGATGACTGAAATGATCAAAGGTCTGGAAACCATGCCCTATGAGGAGCATCTTGAAGAACTAGCCTGCAGAAGAGAAGGTTGAGAGGAGACATGATCATCATGTATACATATGTGAAAGAATATCATAAGGAAGAGGGAGCACGCTTGTTTCCTGCAGCCCTGGAAACTAGGACTTGGAGCCAAGGGTTCAAATTACAGGAAAGGAGATTCTACCTGAACATTAGGAAGAACTTCCTGACTATAAGAGCTGTTCAGCAGTGGAACTCTCTGCCTTGGAGTGTGATGGCGGCTCCTTCCTTGGAGGCTTCTAAACAGAGGCCAGATGGAAATCTGTCAGAGGTGCTTTGATTGTGCTATTTCTGCATGACAGGGGCTGGACTAGATGGCCCATGTGGTCTTTTCCAATTCTATGATTCTTAGAGGATGTCAGAGAAATATACCCCTCAGAAGGGAAATTCAATCCTGAAAGAGTTATCCATGGAAGCTTTATCACCAATCTTTGTTTCCACAAAAAAGCCAAATTTTCCAAAATCCAATTATCACAGGGAGAGAAAATGAGGTGAAATCTTCTGAACAAGGGCACAGACAGCAAACAACACCACAGGGGTGTTAACCATTCCCTGAGCTACCCAAAGCTAAAGAATATATATTTTTGGCTGGAGTTACTTACAAATGTCCCTGTTCCAACTCACATACAAATTCAACTTAAGAACATACCTCGGAACCAATCTTGTTCATAATTTGGGGAATGCCTGTACATTAAAGCTTTTATCTCCAGATAATAAATACTTTTCACACTTTCCTACTAATTCAAACCTACAGTTATGATATTATTTTTCTTTCTGCAAAAGACAATCATTCAAACATGTCACAAAGCAGATGACTTATCAATTTCAGCTAAGTCCTTCAATTATAAAAGCCATTTGAAATTATTATTAGTACACTCTTCCATTTGTGTGCATATAGCAATGATGCTGCAGTGGTCATATGTCATAGTGATGTTCCATATTTCCTTTCCATTTGCTCTTCCATCAGTCCTGACACCCCTTAATTAATTATTGTCTTTAGTAAAGGTAAAGTTTTCCCCTGACGTTAAGTCCAGTCATGTCTGACTCTGCGGGTTGGTGCTCATCTCCATTTCTAAGCCAAAGAGCCGGCGTTGTCCGTAGACTCCTCCAAGGTCATGTGGCTGGCATGACTGCATGGAGCGCCGTTGCCTTCCTGCCGGAGCGGTACCTATTGATCTACTCACATTGGCATGTTTTCGAACTGCTAGTTTGGCAGAAGCTGGAGCTAACAGCGGGCACTCACTCTGCTCCCAGGATTTGAACCTGGGACCTTTAACAGTACTATATTATTATTATATGTGTATAATAAAAACAGGCTTACTCTGAAATGAGTGATTAAAGTATTGCAGCCTTAATCATGTATCCTCCAAACATACTTATTTTTCACTTTTAGTTGATTGACTCTCAAGCAAACAGATGTAAGACTGATCCAAATAAAATTGAAGGTCAGTTTCCTACTTCTGCTCATAGATAATTCCTGGGCTTCGCATTTGATAAAATGTTCAAAATCCTATTTTCCTTTGGGTAGTTTACCTCATGTTTTTCCATGTTACCATTGTCCATAGTTATTTTGACCCAAGAAGAAGATAGGCTTGTTTATAGTAATTCACTAATAATAGACTATGTTGTTTTGACTAGAAGTCCTTCTTTACCAGCTCTAGCTTGCTCTCTGCTTCAACACAACAGCAACATTAACAGTTGTCTTTACCCTGGCCGTGAACTCTTCTGACATTGGTGTGTGTCCATATTTGAATTAATAAACTGTAATCTTTTTTAATTTGATAGATCCAAAGGAGCAACAAATGTGGCTTCTTGCTTGTAAATTAAACCCTAATTGATTGCAGCAACACTGGAATATTGTAAAAGTCAAGACAAGGCTGAAAAGGTCCTTTAAAGGGCCCATTTGCAAAAGATGTTTGGATAGAGGCAGAATAATTTGGGAGACTATAAATCCAATGAGATTGATTTATTATGGCTTCAGGTTCAAGGCCTCTTTGCAAATATTAATTAATCCAAACTCACTATCTTGACCTCTCCACTTTTCCGCCTCCAGAGAAAATAAAACTATGTAGTGGGCTTTTCCTTTCTTCAGACCTTGGTCACGAAATCAGAGCTTACATGCAAATTAAATAGCAAGACTTTCCAATGTGCAGTGTTCCCTTAATCTCTCTCCTTTTTGCATTGAAAGCTAAATTTCATTGAATGTGCCTTTCATTTCCTCCATAAGGGTTCCTCAATAAAGGACTACTGTTTCTTCAATATTACACAGAGCAAAAGTCAACTGTACTCTTCAGCATGCCGTCTTTAAGTATGTAACTGGCTACATTAAGCACTAAGGATGGCGAGATATGATTATGCCAAGATTAAGGAACATGAGAATTTGTTTGCCTTTTAAAATTAAAAGCAGAAGTTGAGAAGAATGGCCTTGTTGGATCAGTCCAACATTCAAGTAGTTCACTATTGTATTATCCGATGTAGCTACCTAGATGAAGGACGTGCCTTTAGCATTTAAAGGCAAGGAGTCTCTTTTTATGTATCCTTTTGAAGAACCATACAAACTGGTATTTGTTGCCATATCATTTCTAAAAATAAAATCCCATACCTTTATTAAATATACAGTACAGTTCCTTTATTCATGGGACCAGTATTCATGGCTTCATTTATTCATGTCTGAGAGAAGATGTCCTCTCTTGGCATTTCCTAGGTCCTTCAGCTCAAATTTGTGGTATTGTTGAACTGGAAGTCCTTTTATTTCAATAGGGTTCATTACAAAATGAAGTTTCATGTATCCACATGAAGTTCAGGATCACATCCCGCATAGATATGGGTTGTACTGTATAATGGGTAGTGTGCCTTATTTCATACCAGTAACCAGTTGGAACATCAAATCCAGCATTAATGAACCTCTTCACAGAGGGCTAAATAGCCCCATTTTGGTGCTTTTGCCCAGTGTTTGGCTGGGGCTTGCCAAGCACCATCAGACAACCACATTCCTCCTGAAGTGGAGGGGAAGTGTCAGAATGTGCTTCCTCCTCCACCATGAGGAGGAAAATGTTTTTTGCATAACTCAGATGGAGCTACCCACATTTTCCTCCCCCTTTCCCCATCTGATGGGCGAAAGGGTGGTGGGGCAACACGCATCACTGCCCTTTCTTCCATCTGGTGCCCTGTCCCATCCCCACCATGTGATGGGGAAGGAGGGAGTGTGCGCGGGGTGCCACAAGGCCTTCCCTTTTGCCAGTGACTCCCGGCAAAACAGCACTGCCCCCGTGGACTGTGTGAAGCTGTCCAATGTTTTAATGCAGTTGGGGAAACTTATAGGGTCAAGACCATAGCATAGTGCTAAGAGGCACATCTGACACTACACTGGGAACATTGTGGATCCCCACTCAGAATGTAGCTGCTGCTCCACCTGGCTGAACACTAACCACTTCATCACACAACTTAAATTTCACTGAGTCCTACACTTAAAATCTGGTATTCTGTGGGTCCACCACATTCATTTTGGTTAAAGTGCAGTTTTAAAGTCTTTTAAATGTTGAGGGCAGCATTTTTTCCCAATGTATCAGGAAGAGGTAAAGAAATGGATTTTTCTCAAAACTCTGGATGTTTTGCCAAATTTTGAATGAAGTGGCCCTCGTTGCTCTCAGGTTAGAATCACCCAATTTGTGGGAGGAGAAATTGGGGAAAGAATCAAAATAAACTTTTTTGGGCAATTTCCTTTTACTCCCCAAGCAGGAAGGTTTGGTTGTAAGCTACCTCATAATGCTTCTACTTTGCAAAAAAATTAAAATAACCTTTTAGGGCACCTTTTTCCTTCCTTCCGTGATTTGTCTGTGTCCTGTGTTTGGAGGGCCAGTGCTTTTGCCATTCCAAATGGGATTCCCTCCCACCCCTTTTCTCTCCCTCTCCTTCTCGGCTGCTGGAAATTGTGGGAGTTGAAGTACCGAAAAGCACTGAGACAGGGGCCAAATGTCTGCAGTGTGGAAACCTCTTTATTGAAAAATAGGCAAGACAACTGAGTACACTAAACAGTGTGATTGTAAGGTAGGTAAAAACCCTTTCTTACTACAGAATTGAGTTAGACTGAATTCTTCTTCTGAACACTTCCAGTGTAGTCTGATGAAGTCCTAAGTGTTTCAGAGTCCAGTGAAAGAATCAGAGGCCTCCCAGGCATCACTTTATCAGGTTCCCCCCCCCCCCCCCCAAATAATTTGTCAGAAAAGAATGATCATATTTTCTAAACCATTAACTAAGATGTATTCATAGCTATGAATAACTCCTTTTTGGTATCAAATAGTAGAAGTGTAGCTTTGGTAGCAGATGCCTTTACTAGAGTACCTAAAGACATCCGCTGCCAAAGCTAAACTTCTACCATTTGAGAATATAATGAATTAATATAATAAATTATATTAATGCATTTGTTTTCCAAAATAATTGTCTAAGCTTCCAGCCTGATAATCATGCGGGAGTTTTGAAAATTACTTTGGAAAACTAATGCATTCATATAATTCATTACAATAGCAACACTCTCTGTGAAGCATTGCTGTTACCACTACATACATTTTATTGTCTTGTTGCATCACCAATGTGTGGGAAATAATCCCTTTAAAACATTCCCAGAGCATTTTTTTTGTCTCAAGTGCAGTGCAGAATATTGTCTCGATATCACCATAGAAATCAACTGCCAGTTCAATCAGCTTCTGTACATAGAAAGGAATTAATTTCAGGGAGCAAAATGTCTTGGGTCAATCCTCTGGGAGACATTGTGAATTCCTGTGGATCTCAGCCCTGGAGTCTAAATCAATCTTCTCTAAAATCCGCAGCCAGGGGATTTGTTATATTGTAGAAAAAATAAGAAGAAATATGTGTGGCTTTTTTTTCTAGGTTTGACAAGAACTGAGGATACATCTATGGAGTAGAATTAATGTGGTCTGATAGCATTTTAATTGCCATGATTCAATGTTATGGAGTCATGGAAGTTGTAATTTTACAAGGTCTTTAAGCCTTCTCAGCCCCATGTAAGCCGCCCCGAGTCCCTGTTGGGGAGATGGTGGCAGGGTAGAAATAAAGTTTTATTATTATTATCATTAAAGAGTGCTGGTATCTCACCAAAGTACAATTCTCATGATTCCATAGCATTGAGCCGTGGCAGTAAAAGCACTATCAAATTACATTAATTCTACAATGTAGATGTATCCAGACTAGGCTTACATGTTACTCATTAGAATATCTACTTTTTTGGTGCTTAAGACATTTAACTGAAAGCATATTGAGATGGAGAGATTTGATATACAGTGTCAACTTTGTATCTGCATGAGATATGTTGCAAGTCTCCTTGTAAATATCTGAAAACATGGACAATGGATAACTCTATATTTTGACTATACTTGGGCTGGAAGTATACCATAGAATCACTCTGGAGGCCCTAGAGAAGCCCACAACCACTTCCAGTGGAAAATATGTTTTTGAAGTGTAGGTAAATGAAACTGTGGATATTGAATCCATGGATAAAGAGATTGCATTGTATTAATGGTTGAATATAAAATTGGAGTGTATGTATTCCACTGATAATTTAACTTTCAGTAGCACATCTTAAGACAAATAAAACATGAAATATTTAAAGCAGTTAACATCCTGATATCAGGCAAATGAACAAGTCTTATTATTGCTTCTCTTGGTCTCATTAGTGTTCCAGCAAGACTGGATTTCCATATAACTGCTGGGTGGAAATGCATTTCACAGCAGTAATGGCATCTGTTTCCTTTAGTTCAAAATATCTTCTGAGTTTTCTTTGAAATTTAAATTGGTCTTAAAAGTTGCAAGGGAAATGTGTTTATTTATCCATGTTTTACATGTTGGGGGTCAGGTCATGCCACAGTAAACTTCAGTTATATCTCTTCAATGAGTGCTTATCAGTTTGCTTTCTTTTATAGCTCTGCGAATGAGTTTGTTGTGGTTAACGTGAACACATGGGTGGTTCTATCAAATGATGTGGCATTTGATTCATAAAACTCCAGTTAACATGGTATTCTGGGATAGTTTATGCACCAATTACCTTCCACGTTTTCAAAGAAGAAGTTTATGAATGGATGAGTCACTCACCAGCACACAGATTAAGATAGCAAAAGGAAGCACTAGATATGAACAAATATTTAATATTGTTCCTACCAATTTATGCACACCTGGTGCCTTTGAGCAAATAAAGAACAGTGCCAGCCATGAAGAAAAACAGCAAGACATGGGCTGTGATGTATTTCATGAAAACTACAAAAATTCATGGATTTCCTTTAAAAAAGCAGATAACACGTATCTTTTTTATTTGCAAAGAAGAAAATTATGTTTGAAATTGACTTGGTTTCTCTGGATTTAAGATGTGATTCATGCTCAGTTTTCTTTCTGACTCCTTAGGTTTTCTTCTGTTTTCTCTGTGTGCATGTGAAAGTCAGACTGTCTGTATATCAAGTTCAATGCATGATTTCACACCTGGATTCTGGTAATCCAAGCAGCATTTCATGAACAGTGCTATTGAAGGCAAATCCCAGAACCAAGATTAGATTCTGGCCTACCAGGTTATCAAGGACTATGTCACAATGCTGATAATTCTTTGGGGATAATAAAAATAGCAATATGAGACATCAATTGGTGGATGATATGAAAATTCAGGATTTTCCATATCAAATAAAATTGTCAGTCTGGATAGCTGCTTTTGCCCAGTCTATAAAATTATATTTACTTAATGTCGCTAATTCTAATGCAGTGGTGGAAATCCAACTGAGGACTATTTTTCCTGTTTTCAAATCCTTTTTGGGCCACAGTAGTCCCTTAAAATGAAACTAAAAGTGACCAGAAAGTAATCTTCATGTTTTCTAGAGCATTTATATTATTAAGCTCTCATTTGTTAAAGCACAATTATTTTTGTTGTTGTTGTTGTTATTATTATTATTATTATTATTATTATTATTATTATTATTATTTCTTCCATATTTTATTTTCCCAATTTTTCAATTTATCTATACATCCAGCAGAAGGTGTTAGCAGGGCTGTCAGGCTTATAATGGGAGACAGTTTGTGTTCCTTTACAGCAGTGCGGCAGCTAAAAAAGCCAATGGGATTTTGGCCTGCATCAATAGGGGAATAGCGTCTAGATCCAGGGAAGTCATGCTCCCCCTCTATTCTGCCTTGGTCAGACCACACCTGGAATACTGTGTCCAATTTTGGGCACCGCAGATGAAGGGAGATGTTGACAAGCTGGAAAGCGTCCAGAGGAGGGCGACTAAAATGATTAAGGGTCTGGAGAACAAGCCCTATGAGGAGAGGCTTAAAGAGCTGGGCATGTTTAGCCTGCAGAAGAGAAGGCTGAGAGGAGACATGATAGCCATGTACAAATACGTGAAGGGAAGTCATAGGGAGGAGGGAGCAAGCTTGTTTTCTGCTGCCCTGCAGACTAGGACACGGAACAATGGCTTCAAACTACAGGAAAGGAGATTCCACCTGAACATCAGGAAGAACTTCCTCACTGTGAGGGCTGTTCGGCAGTGGAACTCTCTCCCCCAGACTGTGGTGGAGGCTTCTTCTTTGGAAGCTTTTAAGCAGAGGCTGGATGGCCATCTGTCGGGGGTGCTTTGAATGCGATTTCCTGCTTCTTAGCAGGGGGTTGGACTAGATGGCCCATGAGGTCTCTTCCAACTCTACTATTCTATGATTCTATGATTCTAGTGGCTCCCAACCTTTGGTCCTTCAGTTGTTTTGGACTTCAACTCCCAGAAATTCCAGCCATTTTACCAGATATTAGGAATTATGGGTTCTGGACACCAGATGGACCAAAGATGAACAACTACTTTAAAGGTTGTACAGGGGAGGGAACTTCAATTGGTGTTGCATCTGCTAATATTTCCTTTTCTATACAACAATTAAGGGTTTATACTCTGGCAGTCCTAAGCTTTCTACTGTGGTTTATGCAAATAATAAAGGATTCTAAGTATTTGCTTCTTTCTTCTCCTTCTACTATGAAAGCCAGCATGGTGCAGTGATTTGAGTGTTGGACTATGACTCTGGAGACCAGGGTTTGAATCTTTGCTCTCAGCCATGGAAACCCCCTGGTTGATCATGGGTAAGTCATACTCGCTCAACTTTAGAGGAAGGCAACGGCATATAGCCTTGCCAAGAAAACTCTGATAAGTTTATAATAATAATAATAATAATAATAATAATAATAATAATAATAATTTATTTTTATACCCCGCCCCATCTCCCTGAGGGGACTTGGGGCGGCTTACATGGGGCCAAGCCCGGGAAACAAACAATATAAAACTCAACAATAAAAACAAATCATAAGCAAATAAAATTACATATACCAATAAACAATAAGCACACTTTGATAAAATCTTGAGTTGGCTCCTAAAAGAGGTAGTAAGTTTGCCTTAGTGCCCATAGTAAAAGCTTTCCTTCATCAAATTCTTAATTCCCCTTCTTCCTTTAATTTAGCAGCATGGCATCCAAAACTGATTTTGAGACCCTCAGCATCTAAATTATACTTTTTCCTCTCCCAGTCTTAAAACAATCAAGGAGCTCCCCAAACATGGCGAGGTTGCCCTACACATCCTATAACAATTAAACAGCTGAAAAAAATGGGAAGACCCATGAGAATCTGGGTAGCCCTCTAAGATCACATGAGAAGACAATATGCCCTTTAAAACTTTCAGCAGTTGCTTATCCCTTTTAATTGGCTGGATGGCAATGCCTGTCTTTGCAGTATTGTTCTTTTAGTTTTATAGGTCCAAGGCAAAAATAGGATTGTCTAAGGATTGCATCATATGGAGGTCCTTGATGTGAGGAATCCGTAGGGCAGCAGGGCAAATCATGGGGCAGCGGGGCAAATTAGTCCCCCAATGCCCTGTATCACCCGCATCACCTTTCTGGCTTGTTCTTGAACTGTCCCCAGCATTTTCAATCTGGACACATGTAGTCTCCCATGTTGAGAGTTCCCCATCCTAGAACAGTTCACTGACTCAGCCAGCATGGAGCCCCCACTGGAAGTAGCTGTGCATCATGTGATGGGATCCAGCCGGCTCCGTGTTGGCTGCATCTGCAAAATGTTCTAGGATGGGGAAATTTGTTAATATGATGATGTCCTAAGATGTATTCAATATTATCCCAGTGTCTGATAACTTGCTAAAATTGAAAAATGTGATTTTTTAATTAAAAAAAACCCTGTAGTTATAAAAATGCTAATCTGTATAACTGGTAAAAGAATATAGCTATTATTTCTATAACTGTACTGTCCTCTTCCTTCCATTGGCATTGTGAAAGCTGTTATACAGAAATGCTCATTCTGTCATGGAAAGTTTTTTGACATTTCTTAAAAGAGGAAGAAATGCTTGGAATGTATTATCTATGAGTAAAGGACAACATTAGCGTTATTCATCTAGACATTTTCCTTTAGTGAAGAAAGTGGCCTTTATTCAAACATCTCCAAAGCTGAAGGGCAAGGGATGGAATGAAGGAGGGAATCATGCTCTTGAAGATAAAAAAAAAATTAAGTCTGTAATCATGTGCACGGATAGACTGCTTAAATCATGCTTAAGGAATGGGGATTAAGCGTCCTAATGGTGCATGAGATGACAGCACAAACTGAAAAATAATAATAACAGAGAACAACTTAATCATTTCTTCTGACCCAGTCATTCTCAGGGATAATTTCTAGATTAAATTTCTCTGTACATTTCATCAACTGGTTTTGTTCATTCATTATGTCATCAGTCCTTGATATAAAAAAAAAGGAGACGAAGGGCACTTCCAGACAGTGTTAAAATGCGGGTGTTAAAAGTGGGGCAAGAAATCCTAGGACCTGATAGTAAGTCTACTCACTGACCTGTCAGTCCCAGGAAATGGTCCCCCACCATCCTCACACCTTCCTCTGAAGCGGATAAAGATGGAACTTGGATGGGGGACATCTGGTGGATTTTTTTATTCTCTAAGTAGTAAATAAGTAAGTAAAAGTTTATTTGTATATCGCCCTCTCTCCCAGGAGGGACTCAGGGCGGTTTCCAATATAAAATCAGCATAAAACATTGTGCAATAAAACACTGAAACACTATAAAACGCTATAAAAATACAAAAAAAGAAAAAACATAACAATTACTAAAACAATCACATAAACAGAAACAATATAATCACTCAAATAACATATGAATCACAGAAGAAGAAAAAAGACCACTGGGATGGAGGAGAGGATGGCCTGGAGGGGCCATTAGAACTAAAGTGCAATGTTATATTCTAAGATGCTTTGGGGCAGAGGAATAAAGTGCAGTGTTTCAAGCCAAAGAGATGGCCTGTGCAACTACTATAGCTATGGGTGCGGTTATCCAAAGGCGCAGTGGAAGAGCCTGGTTTTAAGCAGCTTTTTGAAGGAAGCCAGGGTGGGAGCTTGCTGGATCTCCTCCGGAAGGGAATTCCAAATCCGGGGAGCAACAATAGAAAAGGCCCGCTCCCTTGTCCCCGCCAACCGAGCCTGGGATGGTGGCGGGAGCGATAGAAGGGCCCTACCGGATGAACGAAGAGATCGAGTGGGTTCATAGGGGGAGATGCGGTTACAAGAGATGTGCTGTACCTCATATGTGCGCATGCAGAGATACCAATGTACACACAAGCAGATTTCTTATCTCTCTTCACCCAACTGTTAATTCAAGCCCTGTTTAATATCATAAGAAAAAAGGAATAGTTGCAAAGTTTTAATTGCTTTCCAATTCTGCTTCCTTTTAGCCACCTGTGTGCCCGTGGCTACAGTTTTTGACAGCCCAATCAGCTGTTTGGGGCTTTTCAAACACATGCGCTGGAGCAATCCACACAAGGGGATGGGAAGGAAATCACAAGTTTTCCATAACTGCAGGAATATACAGTCATGTGAAGGTGCACACTTTTGGGTGGACTCAGGTTTTTAGTGCACCTTTTAAACACACGCTTTTCAGCTGTTTCACCCACACTTTCCCAAAATGTCATTTAGCCACCTCCCCCGCTAATCCCGGTTACTTGCATGTTTTACTGCATGTTTTATTCATTCTAATCCTGTAGTTAGAATCGTGTTAGGCCCCTTCTACACTGCCATATAATTCAGATTATCCAAACAGATAATCCACATTATCTGCTTTGAACTGGATTATATGAGACTACACTGCCATATAATCCAGTTCAAAGTAGGTAATCTGGATTTTATACAGCAACATAGAAAGGGCCTTAGTTTGTTGCAGCATAGAGAGCAAAGGGGAAAGGGAAATCAAACAGCTGGTTTATTTTAGCATGAGCTTTCATAGATTTCAACCCATTTCCTCAGATGTAGTGATGGCGTCAATATGAAAGCAGTTATATTGCAGTTGCATAGCTGTAAAGGTTTAACTTTAACAACAACAACAACAACCTCTCTTCATTCACTCATCTCTCTCAGTTTGATCCCTTCAAAGACAGCAATTTCAAGATGTTAAATCCAACCCTTTTACTTCCTAAAAAGATAGTGTGAGCTTTGATCCCCAAATGGATGAGGAGTTCTTCTACCTTTTGTATATTTATCCATTCACGCCCACAATCAACATCCTTTCTTTTTAATGTAGACATAATGGATGTAAAGGGATAAATAGTGTGTGTACACATTCCAAAAAAATATACTTTGACCTACCTCTCTTTCTACTGACTACAATAAAAAAATAATTCAAATTATTTTTCTTTTTGAGACAATCCTGACTACACAATTGTATGCATATATATACTTTCATATGCATATGCACTAACATGTAGTATATGCAAGTGTAAAGAGATAAATTGGTTTCCCTTCTAGACAACCAACCAGCTGTACATGTATTTCAATGCAATTGTTATGTTCTTTCTGTTTTCAAAACAGTCCTTTGTACTGGGGGCCAACGTGGCTAAACAGAACTTTCTTTTGTTTTAAAGTAATCTCCTCTTCTGTCTTCCTAGGTGGAATTTCTTTCCAAGATATTTTAAATAGTTATGTAATGGGCCACTTCTGCAGAGAAAGGCAAACTCTTCAGCAGTGCACCACATGTTTACCTTTCACCTGTAATGTGAGTTTCATTCAGAAGAACTTGCCATTGTTTCTTTGTCTTCCCATGGGAAAGCTTCAGTTTTGGAAGCCAGTCAATAAATGCAAGGTATGCAAAGTGTAGTGTCAAGACACAACTTACATTTGCCAAAACCTTTGTTTATGGAGAATAGTTACCAGTCATGTTATCTCACTAGTACAAAAGCCTAGAGCCTTTAATACATTTTCTGTGGACTAAGACTTGATTTCTTGACAACCTAAGCAATTGTTAGATTCCCTTATTTGCTGTATCAGTGTTCTTTATTTCCCCATGGATACAAACAGGGCCTTGAAAAGGATATCAGGGACACACCTTAGTTAATGCATTGTATAATGTCTGCCCAGGTTAAGGAATAAGAATAATGACTACACTTGCATAGTCATGCACGGCTGGGAAAATGTCACTATGCAATCTGATCCGTCACAATATCAATATTCTGTTTGATGCCCTTAATATTTCAAAAGCAAACACTGCAATTGAGGTTGTGATAAAAGAAATGAAATGGAAACGTGGTGAAGACATGCCATGGAAATAATAATAATAATAACAACAACAGCAGCAGCAGCAGCAGCAGCAGCAGCAACAACAACAACAACAACAACAACAACAACAACTTTATTCTTGTACCCACCTCCATCTCCCCGAAGGGTAGCTTACATGAGAAAACAACCAACCACAACATAATTTAACATACAATCCATGAATTTAAAACACAATATAATAACATGGTTATAAAACATGGTTATAATGAAATTTAAAAACCAAGACATCAATTGCTGCGTATAGAGGGTGATTAGTGCAAAAACTCTGAATAAGGTCCATGAAAAAGGTAGGGACAAACAAAGAGGACACAGAAGGCCCACTCTCCCATCCCCACCAACTGCACGTGAGACTGAGGTGGGAGTAAGAGGAGGGCCTCCCCGGAGGATCTTAGGGCTCGTGCAGGTTCATAGTGGGGAAGGCGATCGCAGAGATAAACAGGTCCTGAACTGTGGAATGAAGATGTGCAGGTATAACATCCAAAGCAAACTTTTTCAAAATTATTTTCTAGTGAAATCCGAGGTGCTTCTTGCTTTGTAAGGATTAAGTTGTTGAAAAATAAAGAATAAACTGGTGAAAACTGGCTGTATTGCAAATATTGCTCATTCCCATTTACCATATGGTGCATATGCTTCAGTGGGTGCATCTACACCAGGGGTCCCCAAACTTTTTAAGCAGAGGGCCGGTCCACAATCCTTCAGACTGTGGAGGGGCCGAATGATCATTTGAAAAAAAAAATACAAACAAATTCCTATGCACACTGCACATGTCTTATTTGTAGTGCAACAACAACAACAACGAAAGAACAATACAATATTTAAAAATGAAAACAATTGTAACCAACATAAACCTATTAGGATTTCAGTGGAAAGTGTGGGCCTGCTACTGGCCAATGAGATAGTCAAGTTAGGATTGTTGTTGTTGTTGTGTGCCTTCAAGTCATGTCAGACTTTGGCCGAGCCTAAGTCTAAAATTAATTATTTATTTACTGCATTTATTTACTACATTTATATCCCACCCTTCTCACCCCGAAGGGAACTCAGAGCAGCTGTATGTACATACAATATATTATATTATTAGCATAACACAATATTAGCATTATATATTACTATATTGAATTATACCATATTATATAATATGTAATATATAACATATAATTAATATTATTATATGGTATTACTATTCGTATTATATTGTATAACATAAGATTATTATCAATATTATATGTATATACAATAAATTATATTATTAAAACTGATATAAAAATATTATATTATAAAACTGAGGGCGGGGGCCAGGTAAATGACCTTGGAGGGCCGCATCTGGCCCCCGGGCCTTAGTTTGGGGACCCCTGATCTACACTGTAAAATTAATGCTGTTTGTCATCATTTTAATTGCCCTGGTTCAATATTATGGAATTCTGGGAGTTGTAGTTTGGTGCAGTACAGACACTCTTTGGCAGAGAAGGCTAAAGATCTCATAAAACTAGAGCTCCCACAGTGTTATAACATTGAACTATGTCAGTTAAAACCATGCCAACTTGAATTAATTCTACAATGTAGTTGCATCCATCCAATGACACCTGTATGTTTTAAATTTTTCTGTATTATTTTTGCAAATCTGTTTTCTACTCATGTAACTGTAGGCTGGGTGGGATGAGGTGGAGTTACAATTGTGGTAATCATAAGTAAGTAGTGATTAAATAAACCTTGGAAACTATTCCATATTCATGATCATTACAATAGTATTGTAATGATAATACTATTGACAAAAACTTTCTCTCCCCCTGCAGTTTACTTTACCAGAATTTGCTGCATGGGAAGAAGAAAGTCCATTTTGCTGGTGATCAGAGTATGGGTGAATGAGATTTCCATTCCAGGAACTGGGCCTGGAGAGATAACTCAAGTGTATTTAACTAACTAGATAAGTGTTCAGGATGTCCCTTTTATCTGTAGGGATATGTCCCTGAACTTACAGTGAAACCCTATTGAAATGATTTCCACCAGAAGCTACCCTGGAGGATCAGTCATCCAGGAAGACATAGAAAATTGCTAGAGAGGATTATTATGTCAGATGCCATTCCTATATGGCAGGAGATTGGACTGGATAGTCCTTGCAGTTTCTTCCACCTCTGTGATTCTATGATACCACCAATACTGTCCCAGTCTTTCTCTTTGAGGTTTTTCTACCTTCTAAAATATAAAGATCATTCTGGACAAAATGTGACACTTACGATAATTTTGTGAGATAACTTTTTTTTACATCTTGTCTTGGACTCACAGTGCCCATAGTCCTTTACCATTAACCACACTGGGTTGAACTGATGGAATTGAAGGTCAACCATTTGGTGAGCTGAAGAGGAACTTTTATTACACTGCTTTGGATCCTGTGGACTATTTATAAAACAATTATACCATAGACAAGAGAGGGTATTTTGTAGTTTCATTAGCTTTTGCCTACAGCTTATTTATGGAGCCCCTGGTGGTGCAGCAGATTAAACTGCTGAGCTGATGAATTTTCTGACCGAAAGGTCAGCGGTTCGAATCTGGTAGCGGAGTGAGCTCCCGCTGTCAGCTCCAGCATCTGCCAACCTAGCAGTTCGAAAACATTCAAATGTGAGTAGATCAATAGGTTCCGCTCCAGCGAGAAGGTAACGGTGCTCCATGCAGTCATGCCGGCCACATGATCTTGGAGGTGTCTACAGAAAACGCCAGCTTTTCGACTTAGCAATGGAGATGAGCACCAACTCCCAGAGTCGGACATGACTAGACTTAATGTCAGGGGAAAACCTTTACATTTTCCTTTTTACAGTTTATTTCTCTGAGATGCTGTAGAAACTCTCATTACATCCGATCAAAGGGGCTTGTCAATAGATGCTCGAAAGTATTTGCCAACAGAAATCGAACTCATGTTCCAGGGGAAGCAGATAGATGCCCATGGCCTCTCAAAGTTTAAGGAAACAGTTCCTTGTAAATGTTAGTGCTTGCACCTTCTGAATGATGGGAGTTGGAGCATGACAGAGGAGAGATTTAGGAACGCTGCCAGCTAAGAGGCTGAGTGAGAACTTCACTGCTGGCGTCTATGCCAGCAGAAATACAAAACACAGCACACAGGAAATACAAAGCACACAAGCCAAACAAACGCAAAGGGTACACCACCTACCTGACAAATGAAATTCCTCTAAAAGTTCTATACAGCATGCTTTGCCTAGCAGTGTAATGCCAGAGCAAATGAGAGAGGTGCCAAGCAAAGAGTTCTCAAGGGAACCACCAGAAAGCCACCTCTGGCTTTGATTGTTTGGTAGACAGCTCCCAGAGCAATGCCTTATCTGTTGAAGTTACTGGGAAGGGAAGTTAATAAAGGAAAATATTTTTCTCAACTATGGAAAATTCAAAGCAGGGTTGGGAATTATGCATCCCCTAAACTGTTGGACTGCAAATCCCAGGAGTCTTGCGACCTCATCATACGGGGCTAGATTGGGAAACAAACGCCGATCTAGCCCTGGTCACCCACAGAGCTGGCCATCTCCCATCAAGTGATGTTGTGCTGACTCCGTGGGTGCAGAGGGACAGAACTGGCATGCTGCTGCCACCCTAACAACACGAAAGGCTTCCTGTGTTGCCCAATCTATGGGGGAAGCTGTGCGCATCACATGTGCTCCACGTTTTCCCCCATGTGATTGCCCTCCTGGCAATACAAGGTGTGGGGTGCCAGATTCCCCACACCTCACAGTGTCTCATTCTGCTGCTGGCCATCTGATGAGGTGGTTAGTCAGCATAGACAAAGATGGAGAATTTCAAAACAAATTGGAGGGCCAGATGAGGAATGACACACTATTTTCTGGCAGCTAAGTGGTATATCTGCCTTATTTCCCTCTAGAAATGAGCTGCCATATATTGTGCTGGTTGCAATTTCTAAACTAAAGTTTCTTGGAAGATAAATTCTTGTATTCTCTTATTGCTGTAAACCTTGATTGATAACCATAGCAAATGCAGTGGTTATACCCAAATTGCTATTATGTGTCAAGGACTCATAAGCTTCTGATTGATTAAAACTGGCTTGAAAAAATATTTGCCAAGTTGACTCCTGTGTTAAAAACTCAGAGAAGAATATTTTGGATGTGTCACATCCTCTACTTGTTTTGTGAAACTTCAAGTCAAACAATATGTTTCGATCAGCAGTAATAAAAGAAAAAAATAGGCATTTTCAAAAAACGGAATACATCTTTGGGTAAGGTTAAGGCAAGCCATTGTAAGCCATCTGTCCTTAGACCCCCCTACCTACTATGTTAACTCTCCAGCTGGCTGATGTGGTGATAGGGGTGACACGGCCCTGATCCATCCCTCTTCCTCTGCACTTGATGAATGTTGGGAAAGGGGGACACAGCAGACCAGATTACTTTGGAGTCAGTCTTCTGTCCACACATAAGCCAAAGTGAAACTTCAGAGCATTTCCTGACTTTGCTTAATGTGGGGCTAAATGAGCTGAGCCAGGTTTACCCAGTGTTAAGGTCTGGAAGTCCATGGATGCTGCCTGGATATTCTGGTTTGACTTCTGGTTCACTTCATGTTATAGGGCAGGCATAGAAAAGCCCCTAAAAAGGCTTAGAAATATTTTTTTTCTAGCTGCAGATAGGGCAGTAGCAGAAGCACAAATGTGGAGGGATGCCTGTACATTTAAAATTGTTATTGATGGACCTCTGTGGCCTTCTAGATAATTATGCAAAGTAACATTGGATAGACTAACACTTATTCTTCTAGACTATTACTGAAGCTCTTGAACTGTAAATCTCATGGTAATAGTTAATTTAGTCTTCTTGTACTTCCTTATCACAAGAAGAAAATAATGTCCTAGTGGCAAATACAATAAAGGCGTGGTGTTGGTACATAAAACACAGAAGCACTGTATTCATGCTTCCAGAAAGAGCAAATAATGTCTACGGAAAGGTGCGGTGGGAATGTGTTAGCTTACATGAAGGAACGCTTGCACATTACTCCCAAACATGTTTGCTTTAAAGCAAGTTCAGAGGGTTTCACTTGAACTTTTCGAAAGTCACCACAAGGTGACTTTTTCATTTTAATTTAGAAGCCATTTTCTTTCTGTGTGTTCTCATACAAATGTAGAAAAAACAGACAGATATGTCTAATTCAGAGATGGAAATCACGTGGGTCTCTAGATATGGCTGAAGTACAACTCCCATCCTTCTTCACCATTAGCCATGCTGATATGGCTGCTTGGAGTTGCAGTCCAACAACAAGAGGTCTTTGCAATGAATACGCTGCTCTGACTCTTCCTCCCTGTATATACTCTTCTCTCTTGCATCCTTAATACAAATTGCAAGCTGACTCTTCTCTTTATATTATGTGCCATATCTTCATCTTCTCAAATTTACTGCTGTCAATCTTGTCCCACAGAGAGCTGTGATTGAGGTGGGGATCTATGTGCTTAAACAGTAACCAGAAGGGACCAAATGCACACACTTATCTATTCATTTCTATCCCATTCCCTGGATCTCAACTCCCATATTCTCTTCCAGATAAAGTGGCATGCACCAATATACAATGGGATTACAAGAGTCTTAGGGCCCTACCACACAGCCATATAACCCTGAATATCAAGATGGAAAATCCCACGATATCTGCCTTTAACTGGGTTATCTGAGTCCACACTGCCATATATTCCAGTTCAAAGCAGATAATGTGGGATTTTATACAGCTATGTGGAAGGGGCCTCAGTAGTAGCTGCTTCCAGGTAATAAGACAACCTTCCAAGATTCACAAGATTAGGTTTCCCCCATCTTCTTCTGTTGGTTTATATCATCCTGTCTTTTCAAGATCTTGGGAACTGATTAGCTATTAAAGACTTTTAATAGTTAGGCAATGTGGTGAAGTAATAATTATTTTATTTGATATATTGTTGAACTGTTTTAATGTATTTATCATTTGTTTAATTGTATTAAAAACCACATTATTAATTAATTGCATTAAAAAAAACCTTATTATTTTTTCAAGTCTCTTTCTTCACCACGTAATGGGCCATCTTCAATCCTAATTATGGCCAAAAGGCAATATATAAGTGAAAGAAATAAATACAAGGATAATTGGAAAATGATAAAATAATCTAGTCAAGCTGTCTAGTGAAACCTTTTGCAACACGAAACAGTATAAGTGTGATTTTTTTTGGGGGGGGGGGGAGGGTTCCCGCCAAACTTTCACATATGGGAATGGAACAAAATAATTCATAAATACATGCATTCATGTCCCAAGGTGGACATCACAGACGTGTTTATTTTCTTTCCAAGGAAGCATGAAAAGTTCTACATTATGTCTGCTTGAGAATTCCTGGTTCCATGGTGATGTTGTGAAGGAGCAGACTCACTTACAAGCTTGTAATTCTGGCGTGGGCCAATGGCAAGCGTCCCCTGCCCCCCCCCTCGCCTGCTGGTGATCCAGAAGGAAGTACTTTGTCATTAGTGGCAGAGAGCATTACATGGTCAATCCTGCTAGCCCAAGCCCAAGCAAGGCAACACATATGGAAACTACCTCTTACCTCCCTTCGGGGAACTATTTAAATGAAACCTAGAGGTAATAGTTTCCAGCCATCAAGGAGCCTTATGTTCAAATTCATTTTGACTCATATAGTCTGGTAGCCAAAGTTTATTCATGATGCTCTTTCACCTCCCTACAGGAATCAGAAAGAAGTAAGTATATGTTTTGCCAAAGTTCCATTATTTGTGTTTGGACCTGGATAAATATTTGACTGGATGCTTTAGATAAGGTCAAGGATTCCTCTCCCTCTATCGTGGTTGTCTTTTGTTGGATTAATTTGGTAGGCCTGCATTGGGTGCATGGAATCATGGGAGTTGTAGTTTTACAAGGTCTTCTGCCTTCTCCAGAATGCTGGTGCCTCAACAAACTACAACTCTCACAGTTCTATAGCATTGAATCATGGCAGTTAAAATAGTGCCAAATTGCATTAATTTTACAGTATAGATGCAGCTGTTCTTTTTAAATGACAAAGGGGTCATTTCTCATGGAAGTGATAGACAGGATAGATGGAGGAGTAGGTGTTTAAGCCTGTCCACACCTGCTGTTTTTCTGCTCTGAATTATCACCAAGTGGATTTCCCCACTGAGCACTTTCACAAGTGAGGGAACAATAGATGGAAAAAAGTTGAGTACCTTTGCCCATCACACTGCTTCTCTTCTGAAGGAGTTTGGTTGCCCTTCATTTAAAGATATTATCTGGTTATAGCGATTGCATGCAAAAAATGTAGTTTAGGCTTCAAAGCAAAATTCAAATTAAGACTTCAGATTGATGCTCGAAAGCTGAAGATTTTGTTTGTGACTGGTGGTTTGTGGAAAAAACAGGGAATATTGGAAGCCAAGCCTTGGAGCTATTAACAGTAACTGAGAAAAGAAATTCTCTCTGAACCCTAAGACATTCTTGTCAACTTTTTTTTAAAAGAAAAGGTATGATAAATATGAAGGTGTTTCATTGTTTTATATTGGGTGAGTTAGAAAAACAGTTCCCATCATATGACAGCATAAGACCTCCTTCAACAAGATCCCCTTATTTATGACTGAATTCAATGTCTTTATTTCAGGAAATAGTTTAGGGAAACCATGTTGGCCATGAAACAAACACCATCACTCTCCAAACCATACTGTTTTTTTCCTTTGTTGTTCATTCCACTCGCATCATCTGCTTGTTGATATATTTATATAGATTATTGTTCCAATTAATAGATGAACTCGTACTTTGCCCTTCTTCTGTAACTACACAGAGCTGGCCCTGCCATTAGACAGAGCGAAGTTGCTATATTTATATGGATTGTTGTTCTCCCGCAACTACACACAGAACCAGTACATTCTGAGTATCATAGAAAGATAGAAATTGGTAGTTAGTAATTATTATTACATTACTGTTGGGAGCAAAGGTGATTTCTATATCTTTCTTGCTTGGACTTGCTTCTGATGAAAATGTACCATGAGACGAGACCCTACTGCTTTTTCCAGCTCAGCCTTCCATAAAACCCTGCCAAAGCTTACCTTGGATGGGCCCTTTGCCTTCCCATTGCTATCAATTATGTTCTCCCACTCTTTCATTTTAAAATCTTTCATGTATTTGCCAAGGTCCTGGTGGAAAGTGATTGTGAGGTCTGATCCTCCAAGTTGCACTTTTGGGCAAGCTTTTTTCAAGGGAATGCTGGATTTTCCATCTGTCTCTTGTGGGCAGGGTGGTGGTGGTGGTCTTCTGTCGCTTTATTTTAAAGGCCGGGCTGTGGCGCAGTTCGAGGCCAGCCCGTGTTGGAGTGAGCACCCGACAATTTAAATAAAAAAATAGACCTGCTCATTGTTGACCTAAGCAATCCGAAAAACAGTTGCATCTGTCAAGTAGGAAAATTTAGGACTGCTTATGCCGGGAGGCTAATTTAACTGATTTACAATACTGGATGAGGATGATTTACAACACTCCATCAAAAAGGACTCGTCACAGTGGTTGATGAAGCAGCAGCTTCTCCTGTGGCCGGAATCGAGCATACCCTCACAAAACCAGAAGCTGGGAAGTTAAATAGCCCCTGTGTCTGTCTGTGTGTTGTTTGTCTAATGGCATTGAATGTTTGCCATATATATGTACATTGTGATCCGCCCTGAGTCCCCTTCGGGGTGAGAAGGGCGGAATATAAATACTGGCAATAAATAAATAAATAAATTTTAAAAGGATAACAATGAGAAGGATGATGGAGATGATGGTGGTGGTGGTCTTATATATGCAGAAGCATCCCAAGCGCTTATGCTACCTGGGACATGTCAGCTAGGGACATGTCAACACACACACCACATAAAGTCATGACACAGTATCTTAGGCCACATTATTTTTCCATGCAATACATAAACATGTTTTCCCACCCACTGCATTAAGAGGTCAATGTTTCACTGATAAGAATGCCTCTGAAGAAATGAATGAGCATCACCAAGAGGGAAGAGGACCAAAACATTTCTGTGCACGGAAGGAGAAAAAGGATCTCTCCCTCCCAGCTGTGATCTCTTTAGGAAAAGGGCTGAGCAAAATGTGACAAGAGGTAAATGGCTTCCCCAAACAAAGTAACATGGAGGCATTAGTATCTGTTGGATGGAAAAGGGGGAAAAAGGGAGAAAAAGGGAGTATGGTGTTCAAAGTTCACTTTGAGGTCTCCAAATCCACTGTGTCTGAGAGCAGGGAAACACCCACCTTCCTAACAAACATGTAAGGCTTGTTTCACCCAGTTTCAACAGGCCCCATCTCTACAATAAAGCAATATTCTCCCCGCAGATTCAAGACTAAAATTCCCATTAACTGGCAGCTAGTTTCTGGAAAGTGCTGGGCTAAAGTTGCCACTAAGAGAACCAACCAAGGAGGGATACTAGGACAGAGAAACCTGGATGAAGAAGGGCCCTAGCTCTCTTAAGAATGTGAAATGGTCAAAGTGTGGTGTCTGAATTGTGTGCAAGGGCTATGCACTTCTCATGGCCCATGAGCATCAAACCAAGGATGATGGTAAGAGTTGGCTGAACTGTGTGTGGAAAGAATCCAAATTACATCCAGCCAAAATGGAAGTGCTTGCCATCAAGGGTCCTAATCTGGGGATGAAAGTGTGTCAACCAGTTCTGGGTGGGGTTACACTCCCCCTGAAAGACTGTGACTGCAGCTTCGGAGTGCTCTTGGATCCATCCCTTCAAATGTCAGCTCGGGTAGATGTGACAGTCAGGAGTTCTTATTATCAGCTTTGACTGATACTCCAGCTGCACCCCTTTTTGGGCAAAGTACAAGGTGTTGGTTTTGACCGTTAAAGCCCTACATTGTTTTGGTCCAGGTTACCTAAAGGATCGCCTGCACACTGAAGTCCTCTGGGGGAGGCTACTCCAACTGGCAACCTTCACCCAGAGGATCTTTTTATTGGCCATCCCAAGACAGTGGATCAAACTGCTGGTAGAGCTCCAACAGCTGTTGGAACTTAAAAATCATGTAAAGACCTATCTCTTCTGGCAGGCCTACCCAGCAGGTCTTGAGCTGTGGGGAGAAGTGGGTAAGAAATAAAATTGTTGTTGTTGTAGTAGTAGTAGTTATATATTCATTTATCTTAGAATAATTTCTATTGATGTAATCGAGTAGACCTACAGAAGGAATTATGAATAAAAGCATTTAAAAATAAAAAACGATATGACACCAAGCTAATAAGGGCTTGTATATAATGACGATTTGAAGAGAGATGTCAACAATGGCACACCCACAGGGCAAGAAATAGGATTATTGATGTCTCAGACCACTTCCATTTTGAGATAAATAAAACAATTAAAAGCCATGTTGCTGGAATAAAGAGATTTTCCAAGAAGTAATGTGAATGGCTTACAATTTAAATTGAAACAATATGGTCCAAATAATATTTTACGTACTAGAACATTCACAACTAAGGAAAGTATGTATGTGTGCATGTGGGTTTGGCTAGTGATCAAATAGTTGTATATAATTTCACTAGCAACCATTAAACTTTTAGCTAAGATACACATAACCGTTATTGTTTTCATATAGGGAATCTCCAACCATGTGCTGATACAACATGTGATGGCACCTGTTTGATTCTCTGCCATAGTTTAGATTACTGTATATACAGTACTCATGTATAAATTGAGGACAGGTTTTGGGATCCAAAATTATGGATTTTAACATAACTATGGATATATTGAAGATCATTTCACCAAAAGGGGAAAGCATTAATGTCACCTCACAGGGCCAGTTGCCCGTGTTTGCTGCTGCCATTTCCTCACCCTGTCATTCATAGAGGTCGAAAGAATAGCGGGCTGGTGATTCTTACAGGTTCTCACAGGACAGGCTATGCTCTTACTTTTTGCCAGTCTACTCAGAGAAGGTATGGTTTCTCTTTCTTTCTTTCTTTCTTTCTTTCATTCATTCATTCATTCATTCATTCATTCATTCATTTTTAAAGAGGTACTACTTAAGCCCTACATTGACCAGTTATATGTTGATTCAGGTTTTTGGTTTGAATTTTTGGATAACATTTCTAGGCTTAAACATGAATATATAGTGTAGTTCAGTAATACCGCATGGTGATGAGTGTTGCAATAAGTGTGCAAATAGGTGTAAGACGAAGGGCATAATTTGGTCTAGTGACTGCATACTCAAGTATACAAAGAAAGGCAGTTTTGTTATGTCTCTCCCTTTATGTTGCAGAAAGAGTTTGGGGCGCTTCTCCTAGCTGAAAACAAAATACCTTCCACAAACACATCCTAGTATTTTTCGAGCCTTTTCATTACTGATAACGTCCTTGCTCATACTTGTTTAGAAGGTGAGTCTACACGCTGACAGAAAGCAATAGAAATAGTCTATGCATTGGTCATTATACAGATAGAATCAACAAACATATGGAAATACCATCGGTTTCTTTCAGCAGAATGAGATGTTCAAATGATGGATTCATTGCAAGACATAAGACACAATGACGAGATTAACCAAAGGTTTTATTTAAGGAAGAACCACTCCCTATTTAAGAACAGTTCCCAAATGAAAAGTAAACAGTGCACAGAATACAAAAGCAAGCAGAATGTTTTCACTGTACCTTTACCTCACCAAGAAAACATCTGGGCTGAGATTCTACATTGCACTAGCAGAACATAAAGGTCTTCCAAATATACATTCAACCAACCCTTTCAAATGATTGAGTGGTCTAGTTTTTGAAGGATTGGGAAAGAATAGGGTAGGCCAGCCAGCAGTTGGGTGTAAGAGAAGGATGTCATCTTCCTGGTCTTCTAGAGGACCCCCAGGACATGCAGGAGAATGACAGTTCAATTTTAATACTAGCTGAAGGAACTTATCCTCCCCAGCCACTGAATGGCAATGGGGGTACCCAACCTGAAAAACTGTTTAAGGAAAGCTTCATGTCAGGTAAATGTGGTGAAATTCTCAATCCGCCTATGTCTGCCATGACCCACAAGGTTTAATACACTGGTGCAAATGGGAAAAGATTACATAGCTTCCATGACTAGCTTCTTAGCAGTAGAGGTGGGCCAGTAATGAAAAGGCCGATGGCAAAATATAGTGTGTAATACATACGTGGGGACCAGCACTACGTTTCTGCTTTTGAACTTTCCGGGGGCCCAAAATGTCTAAAATCAAATATAATATAAAAGAAGACCATCGTTCTTTTTCGGTTTTGGTTTTTAAAAACACTGATGCTAAAAACTGCAGAGAGGACAGACTATTTGGAAGAAAAATTACTTATTCTGAACAGGGGAGGAGGGACAGAAGAATTGTGATCCAGTGCGTCTGAAGGAACCAAGAAAGAGTCATGGGAAGATGTGGTTTCAACGTGGGCACACTTAACTCATTTGTAGTATAAAGAATTATAATTTTTGCCATACTTCTTGTTATGGAAAATAACATTTCAAATATAGATGTAGTCAATTAACAATTATGAATACAATAAAGACTGGAAATGGTAGATACTTGGGAAGAGATAATACCATTCTGTTTCTCTTTTTTGAAATGCCAAGTTTTTTTCCACATTGAAGCTGATTACATAAGCAAAATATTCACTCCACCCCAACTGTACAAAGCCAAAACCATTCAGTCTGTACATGATTTGTAGCCCACGTAATATCTTGAGCTGAATTGTCTGAATATGTACTTTGGCATCTGAAGAGGGCACAATATTTATGCAACTAAGGATGCCTGCTGGCATGCATACCTACAAGACTGCAAAATATTACCATGTAGATTAGAAAGGCTCCTTCATGGCTGCAATTACCTATTAGAGGCAAGCAAACACATACCTTATAGTGTGCTTGAACCTGAAAATGCATGACCTGTTTCCTCAAGGATTTCATTCAAGTATACAAGCAAATATGTATTTGAGGATATATTGGGTATGCTAAGCAGATGTCTAAATTGTGTTCAAAATCAAAATGTGTGTATCTATATCTTTACTTATTTAAAGGCATCTCACTTTTTTCTGGCTTGGGCTAATGGCAAATATCCTCTGCCCTCCCCCCGCTGTACCAACCAGGATTTGAAGGACAATGATATCTCTTTGCCACCATTTAGTGAAACCATACCTCTACAAAAATATATATACCCAAAACCTCCAACAGAAATTAAATGATCATTCATTAAATTACAGTCATACTAACACCTTTGAAAGTGAAACTAATTACATTATTTGCATTTACAGTATTTCAGACAAATCACTGTAAAATCTGTAATGTATCTATTGAGGGCCCTATAATGTATATGTTAACTATAATCAGGAGATTTACAAGACCTGAGCAAATAAAAATATATTAAGGGCAGTAGTAGTTCCCCAATGGGCTACACAATTTTAAGTCAATCAAAAAAAATTTCCATCAGGAAAAAAAATCAGTCCTAAGGTAACTGAATGTATAAGCAATTAATCCACATACTTGAATGCTGTATCATATTCTGTTCTTGATGCCATTGAGTTGGATTTTTTTTTGCCTTAAGAAATATGAGAAGTCAGTGTACCTGCCAGATACTGTCACTTCTAATTGTTGCATAACATGCTGGGGAGTTTTGATGTGAGTGAAAGTAATTTGACTCAAAAGTGACAGCATCAATGTACTACCATCTACATGAAGGAATCCATTATCACAGACTTTGCAAAATGAGGTGGAATTCTGGAGACAAACTTAGTATCTCTAAGGACCTTCTTGGTTGGCTGTATGCAAAGTCTATTCAGACGTATGGCTCAGTATCTCCTGAATTGTATCTTTGCTCAATGTATAAAAGAAACTGTTTCCCTAATAGACAACTGGCTGAATGCTGTATGAACAGATTACTGGATTAGGTAGTCACATACTAAAGTCACTCCACTGGACATTTGCTCCAGCCTGCCAGAACCTGACTGGCAACCATCATCCAGAGGACCTTTTCAGTGGCCACCCCATGACTGTGGAATGACCTGCCAGAAGAGCTCCGACAGCTAAATGAACTATTGGAATTTAAAACACATTTGAAGACCTGTCTCTTTGTGCAGGCCTACCTGGCATGTTTCAATCACAAAATGTAAACTTGTGTTGTATGCTGGATCTTTGTTCTGTGTATTTTAATCAGGGCCGGCCGGAGATAATTTAAAATATTAAGCGGGGGTGGGGAAAAGCGCCCCCCCGCCAGCGGCGTGGGAGGCGTGGCCATGTGCCGCGGGAGGCACATGGCCATGCCTCCCGCGGCGCCGGCGGGCCCCGCCTCCCGCACCCTGGCCTCCTGCGCTGCTCGCCCTGACCCCGCCTCTCACGCAGCATGAGAGACGGGGTCAGGGTGAGCAGTGCGGGAGGTAGGGCCAACCCTGGTTACTCACCCTCACCCGTCTGGCCTTTTCCAGCTGGCCAGACTGCAGCAGAGGTCCTTCCAGGCCGCGCTGGGCAAGGCCAGCCAGGCCAGGGTGCACTGGGAGGGAGGCGGGGCACCGTCAGGGCGGTGCCCCACCTCCCGCCCAGCGTGCCCTGGCCCCGCCTCCCACACAGCGTGGGAGGTGGGGCCAGGGCATGCTGGGCAGGAGGCAGGGCACCGCCCTGACAGTGCCCCGCCTCCCGCCCAGTACGCCCTGGCCTGGCTGGCCTTGCCCAGCCGGCAGCGGCCATGTGGAGCTCGCTCGTCGCCGAACAGGCCTTCCTGTTCACTGGCGAGCGAGCCCATGGTCCCCGCTGGGGCGGGGGAAGCCTGACGGCTCCCCCCGGGGACCTGCGCCCGAGGCGGCCACCTCACGTGGCCTCTATGGTGGGGTCGGCCCTGATTTTAATATATATATTGTGGAAATGTATTTAAATGTATGTATTTTATATAATGTTTTAGATGATTATGTGTTGCTAGCCTGCTCAGGAACAATAATGCAGTGACAGGAATTTTACACAGACCCCCACACCCGATTTGCACATTCCAAAATGTTCTGAGAATACTACTTAGATCCATAACCAAGGACTATGGAGCTAGGCAGCTAGTTTAGAACATTGGCTATCGTTTCCATGGAAAACACATCAATCTTGTATTTAAAAAAATCTTCCTCATATAAAAACATGAACAAAATCCAGTAATCTTACATTTTAAATAGCCATGTGGATTTTTTTGTGCATACATCATCATGAAGCACTATGATGCTGGTGCAAGGTTTTCTGCTGTTAAAAATTGACAATAATGGGGAGGAAGATAGAACATTTTTTCATGGTTAGATTACATTAAAAACACTGTCTCATTTGTAGAATAGTTCTTTGAACTATAGGTTGAGAAATATTATTACCTCATGAGAATCAGACATGTGAAAGAGCCTACACATTTTTAAAAATAAAATAACCCTTTACACAGAGAATCATAGAATCACAGAGTAGAAACCGCAAGGACCATCCAGTCTGATGCCAGTCTCCATGCATGAGGAAGCAACCAATGCATACTTGACAGATAATCATTCAGCTTCTGTTTAAAAAAGGAGACCCCATTACACTCCAAAGCAGTGTATTTCACTTTTGAACACCTCTTGCCTTTAGGAAGTTCTTCTTAATGTTTAGGTGGAACCTTCTTTTCTCCAGGCTAAACCAATACAGTTCCACTAAGGTCTATCCATGTGAATTTGGGAAAGCTAGAGATCTCAACTGTGCTCATACTCACTGTCTATATACACTAAATGTATGGTATATATAAGGTTTCACAATCAGTTCATGCTTTACAATTTTGATTCTTTGAATGTTGACAGAAGGTATTACTATTTATTCTTTTTCTTTCATATTTTCTGTTTTTTTCTAAGCAATTTTTTAGAATTGTTTTTCTTTAGCCAGAAGCCACATATGATTCAAGACAAGTTGCAACAATTGCTCCAGGCAAATTTGATGGGTTTTTAGTAAATAAAAATTGCTGTGATAGCTATGCTTACGTCATAACCTTAGTAGTTTCTTTAAATTATATAGCTAGCAATGTACCTGGAGATTGTTAAAATCTTTTTGAAATGCCTTAGTTATATCATTATAGAGACAATTTATTCCTATCTGTAGACAAAAGAGGCCCCAATAATTATAATGCCAAACTCATAAAATACAATTGCTGCATGCCGACACAGATTAGCTCAATTTTGGCAGGCAGAAAACTGATGATATCCCCCAAACTTCAAAGGAAACTGATCTGTAATATTTTGAGTAAAAATCACAGTGGTATCAAAAACAGTACAGTGTATGTTTTATCTGACATACTTTAATGATTTATGCTTAGCATGTTGAGTGAGCTGTCTGTCTTTTATGTGTCAGAGTTGAGCAAAATTAATTTTCTCCATGCATACAAAATGGTAGAAAGACTTTTTGTTAAGCCTTGATCTAAAGATGGGGAAAGTGGTGCTCCAACTGGTGGTTTGTCTGGGTTTTTTGATCCCTCGAAGTGACCCCAGGGGAAAAAAATTGTTAAAAGATCTCCAGAAAATCACCAACATTACTGCAGAAGGGCACAAAAAAGAGGGCATAATTTTATTTAACTACCATCACCACCAAATTTAACTATATAAATACATTGTCTTAAATATGATCCACTATTACTCCTCAAGGAGGAAAACACCAGGTTTTTTTCTTGAATTTTTCAACCACTTCTCTCTCCTCAAGTCTTCACATCTCTACATGTTTTGGCAAACATGCAATCAGGGATGTTGTCCCCCTGAAGAAAATTCTCCATACATTTATATAACACTGATGTCCATGAAGATGAATACTGGTTGAATACTAGATAGCATTATGACTGTGGCTTGTGTTGTCATGTAGGGGAAGCTATATGTGCACTAAGTGTGTTTCCTGAAGCCCTGAAAAAAATGAAACAAGATTAGGGTGCTCTTATGCTGTGCTACATGGAGAAAAAAGGAAGACAAGCTAACAACATACAACCAGTCTCATGAATATATGTTGTGATAAATTTTTTTTAATGAAATGCACACCTATGTGTGTTATCCTGAAAGTAAGTTGTAAAATTCTGTACAGCAAAATTCAGTAGTCTCCAAGGTCTTCAAATACTAGAGCTGTATGAAATAAATCTTCAAATCACTATTTGCACTAAAGGAGAATTCTTAATCCTAAACGGCCCAGATTGCTTGTCCAAAAGTATCTTCTGCTATGAACCGCCTTGCAGTTTAAGATTATTGGGGGAGGCCCTGCTCTGGATTCCACCACCTTCGCAAGCTTGATTGGTGGGGACGAGAGACAGGGCTTTCTCAATGGTGGCCCCCCCATCTGTGAAATTCCCTCCCTAATGAAATCAGGTTGGCTCTCTCTCTCCTGTCCTTTTGTAAAAAACTTAAAACTTGGTTGTGGGAACAGGCATTTGAGCAGCAGAGGCAGCATTAATAGTCAAAATTATTTTATGACTGATAATGGACAGACCTGGATCATGACTAGAATTGCTCTTTTTTAAATGGATGTTTAAATGGATGTTTTTAATTAATGTTAAATTGTTTTAATTGTAATTGTTTTAAATATTATGTTTTCTAGCATCTAATGATTGCTGATTGTGAGGCCGCTCTGAGTCCCCCCTTGGAGGTGAGAAGGACGGGATATAAAAGTCTGAAATGAATGAATGAATTAATGAATAAACCCTAGCGCATATTACATCCAATTTTACCTAGGGTCTTTTCACCATGATTTCATTTTATCTGCCTAGCAACTAATCAACATGGCAATAGTGATGACCAGATTTAGTCAGACAAATCTTCCTTCCTGATACAACAGTTAATAGGAAACTAATCAATATGCCAATAGGGTTGGCCAGATACAGCTAGACAAAGCCTTTTTCTAATACATCATTGCACATTTTATCACTTGTCCTGTAATGATGCAAGAAGTGGCTTGCTTGGAACAGACTCTAATACAGTTGACTGTAGCTGAAGAGAAACACACATCTGGTTGCACCTGTTGCCTCCCAGGAAGAACGTCACAGCCAGGAGAAGACCACCTGGCCCAATCCATTGGTCAAAGAAAGAGCAGCTGCAGGAAGCATTCCTTCTGTCTTTCTGCCAGAAAGAACACTTGGCTGTGATTCCCAATTTCCCTTGGACTGAAGGATTTTATAGAAGCAAATACTGGCCCTATGCTTCAACCAAAGGACTATAGGCCATTGGTGGCATGAAATTGAGATTTTATCTGGATATTATTGTAAGTTATCATTAAACTCTTTTCTAGGATTATTTGAGGCATAGTTGGGATGCATGTGTATTAAATAAATTGGGGGAAAGTCTCACAATCCCTTATGACTAATAAGAGGAGACTCTTTTGGGATGATGAGCACAAGAAGGCTGGGACAAAGATGTTAACATATACGGAGTCATCTGGGAAAGATACATTCCCCCAAAGCTTGGGAGAATGTGAAAGTTCACTATGAGCTGGGCACTGAGAAAAGATTTTCCATCTTTGGAGGTCTTTAAACCAAGGCGAGATAGACATCTTTAAGAAGCTATTTAGTTGTGTATGCCTGCAAGACAGTGAGTTGGAATAGATGGCCATGTGGTACTTTCCATTTCTAGGATACTATTCTTCTTCTTCTCATTAAAATCTTTTGAAACATTTTCTTAGAAAAACATTTCATCCCTATCACCAGTATGCTCTGCATAGTTGGACAGAATTAGTGTTTTGTGTCAAAAGCAAGCTGTAACACCCCTTAGAAGATTTCACCTCACTTTCCATCCCTGAGATAATTGGATTTTGCAAAAAAAAATTGGCTTGTTATGGAAACACTGATTGATGAGACAGCTTCAGTGGAAACATCTTTCCCCTATGATAACTCTTTCAGGAGTGAATTTCCCTTCCGAGGGGTAGATGTCTCTCACTTCCTGTTGTCTCACCTCCTGTTGTCTCTTAACTAGAAACATCTGACTCATTTGTAAGTCAGATGTTTCTACCTTAGTGACTGCCTGCATATGAAACATATATGAATTTCATGTTTAGACTTGAGGGCAGTGCGGCCCGGCCACTGTGAGGGGCGGCATGGAAGGCGGTCGCTGGTCTTCTTTGGCTCCGGCCCTGGCTCTGGTTATTTCCGCGCGGGAGCCTTCTGTCTTGGTTTTCCTTCCGGCCTGAGTGGCAATGGGCAGGCTCCTGTGAGGCTGGTTTGTGATGGAATTGAAAGAGGAACTCACGTCTGGCTTCTAGTCTTCATGCCATTGTTCTTCGTATCTCCAGTGTCAGTTGGAGCTTGTGTGTGGGGCTTTCACCATGACAGATCTCTGGAGCTGGAAATCCTGTGTTCCGTCAATATTCTCCAGTTCATATTCATTGCACTCTGTCTGGATGAAATTATCAAGTGGCCATGGCTTGTTGTCTGTGTCCCTTTGTGGATCCTCATGTCTTTTTTGTGTTTGGTTGTACTCTACTACATCGTCTGGTCTGTCCTGTTCCTGCGTTCCATAGATGTAATTGCTGAACAAAGGAGAACACACATAACAATGGCTATCAGTTGGATGACAATCGTGGTCCCATTGCTCACCTTTGAAATCCTGCTTGTGCACAGACTGGATGTACATAACACATTCTCCTATATATCTATATTTGTCCCTCTTTGGCTTTCAATGATAACCTTAATGGCAACAACATTTAGACAGAAGGGAGGCAATCATTGGTGGTTTGGAATTTGCAAGGACTTCTGTCAATTCCTGCTTGAAATTTTCCCCTTCGTGAGATAGTATGGCAACATTTCCTGTGATCTTCATCATGAAGACAATGATGAGGTGAAAGAAACGCCCATCCCTGAACCTCCCAAAATTGCTCCAATGTTTTGAAAAAAGACTGGCGTGGTTATTACCCAGAGTCCCGGGAAATACGTCATTCCGCCTCCCAAACTAAACATTGATATGCTAGATTAAAAGTAAGTTTGGAAGCAGCGTGGCACCTCGCCGGGACTACTGACTCTTTCCGTTTCGAAAATGACTGGGAACCAGTGGCCAATGTGTTTTTATCTCATGCCTTTCATTTGTTATGAATCATGATTTGTGCCACAGTGGCTTGTAACATAGACACAAAGGAGATAATGGAGATTTGTCTTAATATCCTTTCTTTGCATACTAAGTACCATGGCAGTAAAATCAATGAAAATGCAACAGAAATGATAAGGTTTACTGTGCAAAGTACCTTATCGTAACGTATGAAACAGAATTCACTTTTATATACAGCTGTGAAAATAATAATAATAATAATGATAATAATAATAATAATAATAATAATAATAATAATTTATTCTTGTACCCCGCCCCATCTCCCCGAAGGGACTCAGGGCGGCTCACATGGGGCCTTGCCCAACATCACAATATAAAATCAAAACAAAAACACAAATTTACAACAATAAATCAACAATATCGGTAAAACAATCGAAAAGGACAATTTGCCGTGTTTTCCCAAATGGATTTTGAATGTTATATTTATTCTCATATCTTTCCACAGTTACATGTGGGCAAGACCTACTGAAATCAGTGGCCTTTATGCACATGTCACTTTGGACTGGATTTCAGCCACAAGAAAAAGTGGGCAAGGACGGCTTCTGTTTGTGAATCTTTCTGACTTGGTTGGATTAATGCTTTCCTGTATAGTATTTATATGAACCTTTGGCAATGTAATATATTTTAAAAAGTCTGTACAGTATAAATATGTAAAAGTATTTTTAAAAGGCTGTATGAAACACATAATCTATTGTGAATGACGTACTTGGTGTTAATCTGTACACTTGGCTTCCATCTCTGTTGGAGTAGCAGAGCCACGTGATGTTACATCAGCATGCTTGCCTTTTCGTCCTCCCACAGAACTAGGAACATCACCACAGGCAGGACTTGGAAGTTCTTCCTCTCTTAATGGATCAAATTACCTTGATAAAGGTGTGTAAATTATTGTAAATGACCACATTCTTCGTATTGTCGAGAGGGGACAGAGGGGATTGTTTTCCACTTTTGTTAAAATGTTACTCCTCGGTAATACCTATTTCTTATCCTCCCACTTTTGGCTGTTGAATAAAAAGTGTCCTTCTGTTTAGATTTGAGTTCTATCTCCAAGAAATCTCATTATGGGGTTGTTGTATGTCTTTCAGGCTGTGTGGCCATGTTCCAGAAGTATTCTCTCCTGACGTTTCGCCCACATCTATGGCAGGCATCCTCAGAGGTTGTGAGGTATGGAATCTCATTATGTTTATATAGGTATTCCAAAAGCTCAAAGATTCTGAGGCCCTATCTGCACTGCCATATAATGCAGTTTCATAATGGAGTTTAACTTCATTCAACTGCATTATATGGCAGTGTAGATTGGGCAGTAAATAGTAAATACAGAATACAAGCATTTCATATAAGGGATAGCCAGCCTATAATACTGTGTACCCCTTCTAAGAAGTGGGTGGAATAAATGTGTAAAATGTATCTTAACTCTTTATATGATCTGCAAACCAAATGTATGTAAAAACACCTTGTACCAACTAGACTGGACATTCCTCATTGTCAATATGTTAAATCTTCTCTAACCAATAACTTCTGACCATCCACTGATAAATTGTATCAGATGCCCTGAAGTACATGTGCACTTTTCTGTTCTGATCCTTCCAAGTGTTTAAATGACTTGTTCAATGGTAGAAGAAAGCATGAGGGCAGATAAGCAGAGATTTAGTATATGTGTCATTGGTTTTCTCCAGCTAGCACTTAGCCTTGATATTGTGATGTTGTACAGAAGCTGTTTTTGAGACGGACAAGACCCAAATGACACTTTCCAGGAAAGCAGTGGGAACCAGTATATTTCTTACCGTGGTTTGTGAGCCAGCAGAAACCCTATTCAGCACATGAGAACTGGATTCTTGTGCTTTTACTGGAAGAAGAAAGATTTTTTTCAAAGGAGGAAATATTATTTATTAATCTGTCAATATCTCAGCCTTTTTATGCCTTTTTCTGCTAGCTCATAAGTCTTAACCCTTCCTCATTAATATCTACAACATATATGTAATTTAAAGAGCCATTGTACTATTCCCACAATCCAGATGCATGGCTGAAAGTGAGGAAGAGCTGAGGAGCCTTATCACCAAGGTGAAAGAAGAAAGTGCAAAAGCCGGGCTGCAGTTAAACATCAAGAAAACCAAGATCATGGCAACCAGACCAATTGACAACTGGCAAATAGAGGGAGAAAACGTGGAGGCAGTGACAGACTTTATATTTCTAGGTGCAAAGATCACTGCAGATGCAGACTGCAGCCAGGAACTCAGAAGACGTCTACTTCTTGGGAGGAGAGCAATGGCCAACCTCGGTAAAATACTGAAAAGCAGAGACATCACACTGGCAACGAAGGTCCGCATAGTGAAAGCAATGGTATTCCCCATAGTAACCTATGGATGCGAGAGCTGGACCATAACGAAGGCTGAGCGAAGGAAGATAGACGCTTTTGAACAATGGTGCTGGAGGAAAATCCTGAGAGTGCCTTGGACCGCAAGAAGGTCCAACCAGTCCATCCTCCAGGAAATAATGCCTGGCTGCTCACTGGAGGGAAGGATATTAGAGGCAAAGTTGAAGTATTTTGGCCACATCATGAGGAGACAGGAAAGCGTGGAAAAGATCACGATGCTGGGGAAAATGGAAGGAAAAAGGAAGAGAGGCCGACCAAGGGCGAGATGGATGGACGGTATCCTTGAAGTGACTGGCTCGACCTTGAAGGAACTGGGGGCGGTGACGGCCGACAGGGAGCTCTGGCGTGGACTGGTCCAGGAGGTCACGAAGAGTTGAAAATGACTGAACGAGTGAGACGACGACGAGTGTTTACTGTTTATTTATCAGTGTTTACTTATCATGGGATTTTTAATGTTGTTTAAACTGCTTTTATATATAATTGTTTATTGATATTTTGGTTTTTTAGGGGGGGGGGTTGTTCTAATTTGATATGTTATCTACCATGTTTATATTATTGATTATATTTTACTTAATGATTGTAAGCCACTCCAAGTACCTTTTGGAAATTTAAAAAGCAGAATTAAATTCATGTTACTAGTGCTTATGAATTATCACGTGGAGTTTCTCCTTTAGGAACTATAGGGTATAGATGTACATGTAAAGATTTAGGCTTGGGACAAGTGGAAATGAAACAGGAACTGTGCATCAGTGCTAGTTAGTGTTTGGACTACATTTCCCAAAAACTACTAAGACATGGAGCATCTCAGACCAAAGGCAGCATAATGAATATTCAGCTTCATAGAAATCAGATGATAAAGAAACAATTTGTTCCAACCTGACCACACTTCAAAAAAATCCCATGTTTGGAAAAGTTGGCAGAGGGAAGGGGGGGGGAGTGATATTTCTTTCTGGAAAAGAGAATTTCTTTATCTAGATCTGTAATAAGTATCTAATCCAAACCAGAGTAACACCACTAAATCAATGATAATGCAACACCTATGTAAATCCTACTGACTCAGCTGTAACCCAAGTCCAAACACAATGCCTGATCTTGAAAGATAAGCAGGGGGAGCTCTGGTTAGTTCTTGAATGGAAGACTGTCAAGAAAACCAGGTGCTCTAGGCTACCCCTGGAGGCTTTACCTTGCCCATCCTCTTTTCCCTTTCCTCCTTCTCTGTCAACAAGGGGACTATCTAGTGCTTCAAAATGAAAACAGACTGAAACAGGATGTGAATTTACCATCTTGGAATTGATTATAATATTTCAATCTGATATAAAGAAAGACTGCGGTCTCTTGGATAGTCTTCATTTGCTAGTAGTCTTGTGGTTAAGCCACAGAGACAGGCATCAAGAACCCTGAATTCTCTTGCATCTTTCAAGCAGACTAATAATTGAGACAAGTCAGTCTTATAGCTCAGTTTTCTTCTGTGTGAAACCTAACTCATTAATATTTCATAGTTTCGGGAGTCTGGGTTCTTTATGTTGCTGTGCACCATATTCATTCTTTATTCCAAACAACTAGTGAGATGTGGGAACTGACATAGTTCAGAGGCAGAGCATATACTTTGAACTTTCCCAGTAGTGCTGGGAAAGACTTTTGTCTCATACTCTAGCATATTTTCTCCCATCAGTGTAGGCAGCGCACAGCTAAGTGGATCAATGGTTTGGCTGTAGTATATGGAAATTTCCTATGTTCCTAAGGATAATTTAAGTGCCAGATACACTTTCTGATACATAAAAGTTTATTCACTTGCTTGTTCAGAACATAGCATCAAAATCCTATCTCTCCAGTGTGGTTATCCATATGAACAAGATCGATGTAACCTTCTAATGTTTAAGGGTTTAGAATGCAATCTTTATCTCATACTTATTTACAAATCTTTCCTTGATCTAAATATTATAAATTTGGAAAATTAACATCATACCCTCCTTTCCACCAAAAGTAAGTGCCAAGGTTGCTCTACTGCATCTGAAGAAGATCCATGAAAGCTCATGCAAAAGTAAAACCCAGGTTAGATCTAAAGTAAAGGTAAAGCTTTTCCCCTGACATTAAGTCTAGTCGTGTCCGACTCTGAGGGTTGGTTCTCATCTCCTTTTCATAGCTGAAGAGCCGGAGTTGTCCGAAGACACCTCCAAGGTCATGTGGCCAGCATGACTGCATGGAGTGCTGTTACCTTCCCACCAGAACGGCTACCTATTGATCTACTCACATTCGCATGTTTCCAAACTGCTAGGGTGGTAGAAGCTGGGGCTAACAGTGGGAGCTCACCCGGCTCCCCAGATTCGGACTGTCAACCTTTCGGTCAGCAAGTTCAACAACTCAGCTGTTTAACCTGCTGTACACAACCCTAAATCATAGGATCTGATTCCAGTTTATCTGCTTATCCCAGATTATCCAGCAGTGTAGACTCATATAATCAAGTTCACAAGAGATAATTTGGGATCAGATCCTGGGATATAAAGTAGTGCAGATTTAGCCAGTTAGTCTTAAGAGTGTTGTTACATGCCTCCAGCTCCCTTCTTTATTTTAAAATTGAAATATAGTGCAGTTGAAATAAATTATAAATTGCTTTAAGTCCCATTTGGGAGAAAAGCAGGATACAAATCAAATATATAAATAAAACCAATGTTAAAATTGGTTTTGTTTATGTATTTGTATAAATAAAATACAAATCAAAACTACAAATATTGTTTTAAAACAACTTAAAACTTAGAGTAAAAGCAATAAACAGATGTTTAAAAAATGGTACAGTTAAAAAGCACACAGCACTCTACTGTAAAAAATTTCAGTCCTCAAAACCATGTAAGAATAAATGTCTGTGAATAGGAGGACTGCAAAGAGGAGGTCATTCTAGCCTCCTTAGAAAAAGTCTATAGTTAGCCACTGAAAAGGCCCTCCAAAAATAAGTGAAGAATTCTCTTTTCTAGTATTATTGTATTTGTGTGTTTAGTAGTACACTAGCATGACACCGTACCACATACTTGTCATCATCAGATGAATTCCAATGAGTGTTGAGACATCTTAAGTGTATTACTTCTCAATCCTGTGAAGTCACTCCTGCCTGTCCCAAGCAATTCAATGGGATATATACAAAGATTAAAACAGGAATGAAAAAAACACAATTATACACATAGCTTTCATATAATGGACTTTGATACTCAATGTAAGTGGAAGATTACAACCTGCCACTTCTGATAAAAAGGTGTTACACAGAGAAGCAGGTTTCCATTACAAATCCCACTGATTGTCTGGGAATTTTACCGGTGGCTTCTTTATCAACAAAGTTTTGAATCCACTGTGAGGTTTGTTCTTAACTTTAAAAATATTATCCAAGATAGTGAACCAGTTTTGGGGAGAGGGTTCAGCACTTTCAATAGCTCAATTAAAATTTGGACTGAAATGTGGAATCAATTCACAGACACACTGATGTGGAAACTGTTGGCTGCCACTGTATAGATCAGATGGAAATAATCAGATCCAAAGGCAAATCTCTCAATGTAATCCCTTTGTGCTGTTGCAGAATCATTGCCTCTATTCTGCTACAAAATATTTGTATAGACTTTTACACTGGCATAAATTTCATGATGTTGGCAATCTGTTGAAATTACAATTATTTCAATCCTATAGAGCAAGCAGTTCATGGATGCAATTTTGCATGGCTTCTATAAAATGTACATGTTGCACAAAGCCTGCTCTATTCAGGACCTTGCCATAGCAATTATATGCAGGCAAAATGCAATTAAGTTCCAACAATGGCAGCAGAGTGGGTAGGTGAGGAGGCCTAGGAATGCATTTGAATTAGATATTAATACTATGCCATTCCTCAGTTACTGTAACTGAGCCCCCGGTGGTGCAGCGGGTTAAACTGCTGAACTTGCTGACTGAAAGATTGGTGATTCAAATCCAGGAAGCTGGGTGAGCTCCCACTGTTAACCCCAGCTTCTGTCAACCTAGCAGTTTGAAAACATGCAGATGTGAGTAGATCAATAGGTAGCCGTTCTGGTGGGAATGTAATGGCACTCCATGCAGTCATGCCAGCCACATGATCTTGGAGACGTCTACAGACAACGCCAGCTCTTTGGCTTAGAAATGGAGATGAGCACTAACCCCCAAAGTCGGACACAACTAGACTTAATGGCAGAGGAAAACCTTAACCTTATCTTTATAATTAGAATTGAGAAATGTATAACTATAAATGTCTTAAAGTATTTCTTCTTTTTATATAATGCTACATATTGTATATAAGACAAAATCTCTCTTAGCTTTCATCAGCTAATGATGTCTTACTTTTCTCTTCCCTTTGTTGAAAATAATACATTTATTATATTATAGATATAATCTGTCCACATTTACCAATACTGTCTTATTAAGTCAACAATTTTTTTGGAATGTGACCTTTCCATTTAACTTGTTTCCACTTCTTGTTATGGAACATGTTGCTATTGTGCAGTACTGAATCGAAGAATCTTTTTGCATTGCTTATTACTTTTCTATTATTTTCCATTATGTTTTTTTGAAAGAAAAACCCTTCAAATAAGAAACGGGCATACATTTTTTTTAAAATGCCCTTTCAAAGAAACTGCAATTTGTTACTCTGATAAATGAACTTTGTTCTTATTCATCATTTTATTTTTAAATGTAGCCTTATTATACTTTGTTGCAGGTAGTGTCATTACTTGTGATTTGTTACTTCCTATGTATCTATAAACATTTGCTCTTCTTAGTGTTTTTTCTGCTTAATCATTGCTTATGGTGCAGTTTTTAAGAAAGTACTGCTAATGTCATCATCATTTTTGTAAAAACAATTGCAATGCTACAAGGTTCACCAAAATACACAATCAGCATTACAGTTAATTGTACATAGTATTTCCTTTAGGTGGTGCCATTGTGTCTTTTAACATAAGGGTGAACACAATCCAGCCAGGAGAAATGTTGTTAGGTAGGAAGCCAGATTCCATGTGTCTTTTTATCCTTGGGGACTCGGAAACGTCTGTGAATGCAAAAGTATCAATGTACAGGATGCAGTGCTAGTTTGTTTCACTGATGACATTGGCAGAAGTAAACAGAAAGGAAATGTATATAAATATCCAGGAAATCAAAAGTGAAAAAGGAGATAGGGAAATTCAATGTGATTTTGATTTAAAAAAGACTGCTTCTTTTTCCTTCCTTAAAATGACATCAACTTCAGCATCAAAATGCTGACAAGCAGAGAACACATTGTAATGTTATGCTCAAAAAGGAATCTTGACTAGAGCAGGTACATCAAGAAAAATAAAAATGTGAACATCAGATATTAACAGATCACTTTTCACAGCTTTGTATTCGGGGTTCAGAATAAAAAAAATACTCCTGCCAATAACCTCTGACAATTCTTCCAATTGGATTGATTTAACTCATTATTCTGTTTGCTGTCTTAGATGTATCAATGTCTCTGTGCTCCAAACTCAGATAAAGCATAGTACCTGTATCTCATTCAGTTAAATGACAAATGAATTCTAGTAACTGTAGTTATGTTAAGTGCAGATAAAAAGGTAAGAGGGTGCAATACCATTCCATTATATTGTCTTTGTCCAATCTGTCAGTTCAACAACTTTGGCTTGCTAATGATATACTGACCCACATGGCAACCCTTATAATGCAGGACATACTGTGGGTCAAATTGTTAATGGTGATGATGATGTTGACAATATTGTTTTAATATTTATTAAAATGTATTTCTTTACATATCCCATGCTTTTCCTTATGACATGGAAGAAGGTAGCACATCTGATAATATGATTTTATGGTTAGATTCCTTTGGGGACCACTATATTCATGTGAAATGGTTGAGCCATTGGTTATGCTTCCTCAGAGATTGTGTAGCTCTTTTACAGCCAGTTATTTAAATCACACACAAAGTCCTCTGTCTCACTTTTGACTTAATAAATAGTATAGCATAAAGATAGAAAGAATATTCAAAATATTTGGAAAAGTGTTTGAAAAAAAGTTTCTTGTGCTGGGAAAACCTAATGAGAGGAATCCTAGATGGGCAAGAATCATTGCAGCTCAGGAATTATATTGTATGAAAAACTTTTGTAGGTTTTTTGGGGGAGGGGCAGGCATAAAATAGCATTTTCTGTGTAGAAATTGAGTTTCTTGTACAGAAAACAGAATTTTCTGTGAAGAAATTAACATTAACATTAACAACAACAACAACAACAACAACAACAACATTATTCTTATATCCCACCCCATCTCCCCAAAGGGACTTGGGGAAGCTTACATGAGAACCAAGCCCTGTAATGCAACAATAAAATACAACAACGTAACATACATTCAATTACAATGAATTAAAATATAAAAAACATATAAAACTGCTATCTGGTGTAGTAAATTTGTGGGGGGGTTTTTTGGGGGGGGGGAAGGGGCAGAAACATTGTTTTCTGCAGAGAAAATGCCATTGCCTATAAGGAAATTTCAACACCACCATCATCATAGAGTAAATGCCAAACTGAATATTTTCAAATTTTTCCAGTTTTCAAACACTTTCTTGAACTAAGGAGAAAATTTTGTGTGTGTGTGTGTGTGTGTATACATACACACACACACACACACACACACACATATACAGTAGAGTCTCACTTATCCAAGCTAAACGGGCCGGCAGAAGCTTGGATAAGCGAATATCTTGAATAATAAGGAGGGATTAAGGAAAAGCCTATTAAACATCAAATTAGGTTATGATTTTACAAATGAAGCACCAAAACATCATGTTATACAACAAATTTGACAGAAAAAGTAGTTCAATATGCAGCAATGTTATGTTGTAATTACTGTATTTACAAATTTAACACCAAAATATCACGATACATTGAAAACATTGACTACAAAAATTGCTTGGATAATTCAGAAGCTTGGATAAGCGAGGCTTGAATAAGTGAGACTCTGCTGTATATACTTTTTGCCTGTCAAAGATGAAACGGTTGCACAACAGGTGAGCTTGTGGCCATACTACCCAGTACAGTATTGGTTGCAGAAATGTGGAATCTAGGACAATTATGCACAGATACATTTATACTACACTAAAAGTTCATAGCAGGGTGGCAATCATATGGCTCTTCTATCAAGTTCAGACCTTTGCAGTGAATGCACTTACATTTCTAATCTCACTTATTTGAAATAATGCACCATTTCTTTTTTAAGAAACTATGTTCTAAATGATATTGAATTTCTTTGTAGGTGCTACTATATATATATATTTTGCAGTGATGTAGTTCTGAAAACAGCTACCACTCTGCACCATCCCTGGAAGCCAGTTAACAACTACAAGAATTTTTTTCCCAACAAGGTAGAAAACTACCCTACATCTGACTTTTGCCCTGTGTGTTCTCCCTTGTGCTTAAGCTTTTGACAGGTTTTTCCTGATCCATTTTGCCTTTAGGTTGGGTTTTCATCACAGAATATCCTTTGTACCAGTTCATTGGATAATTGCTTCCTTACTTCACTGAATCTTATGGCCTGTTTCTTCATTTCCTAGTAGGATTTGGCTTCCCTGCTGCAATTTATATGCTATTTGTAGATAATCTGTTAAGGCCCAATCATACTTAATAATCTATATGGTTGTAAATGAATTCGAGATACCCATTTTGATAATGAAAAGCTGCTTGAAATGTGGATAGTTGGTAGTAAAAAAAAAATAGCAGAAGGAATACTGGTAGTTGTATAAATTTACATGTAATGGGCAGAATCTACTTGCCTTAATATACATACATGGAAATTTACATACAAGTGTGTTTGATACAAATTGCATCCTCAGAAATATAATTCATATTTAGGAAGAATGATGATCCCTAAAGGCCAACAACTCTTGCAATCCATACTAAACATTTTAACTAGAATATTGTCCAAAGCAAGCTTATGGGCAGTGATTTTCTCGTAACTTTGGGGGGCATTTTGAGCTCTTTTTCCGTCTTCATCCTTATTTTTAGTCACTTTTATGGTCTTAAAATAAGATTTTTTTAGAAGGAAAATGAGTAACTTTAAGGGACATGGTTTTAAATTTAGAGAAACAATGGTAATTATTGCCTTGAGAAGTTACTTTCAAAGCTGAAGAAAATGTAGGCTGAATAGCTATCATGCTTTTTAGCAGGTATGTGCAGGAGGAGGCAGGTGTTCTATAGGCACATCTCATGATTCAAGTATGTGTCCGTAGATACAACACAGATCTGACATTCCTTCTAGTGACTTATGGGGGAATGGGGTGTGTGTATGTGCGTGCGTGTGTGTGTGTGTGCGTGCGTGCGTGGAAGGGAGAGAATTGAAACCAATTGAGCAGAGAAGTCATATTTATCAATCATATTTGATTTTGAGCTCTTTTCTTTAATACTTTGATCTGTCATATAAAACTGATAGTTTGAATGCCTTCCAGGCTCTTAACACTGCAATCTGAAAGGGCTTTGGAGTCACTGCTGAAGGTATGTGTTTGCAATTATACATTTGAAAATGCTCCCCCTCCTATTTTTGAGATAACATTCTTTTTGTCTTAGCGCACAATTCTGCTGTCTTGTTTTTCTTTTCCAGTGCCACTGAAGACTTTTAAGTCCTTCTTGCTTTGTCTTGGGTTTCCACAACAAACACCTGAAAATTGTTGTCTTTTATTCTTTTTCTCCAGAGCAGTCCCATTTAAACTGAACCCTTGTGGGTCCTATGACTCCTACTTCCATTGAGAGCTTTAGAGGGATAAATGGAATAAAATTTCTTTGGATGAAACTACAATTGCACAGAACAATAGAGCAATTACTCGCACACATCGAGAAATGTACAGGTAGCCTAAGTAATATACTATGTATTCAACCAATTGTCCTTATTTGTCAACCAATTTTCCTTATTTACTCAAAATTATGTTCAAATTTTGAATCAGTCAGTTCAAATACTTATGTAATCCATGGCTGAAAGATGCTCCTCTTGTTTTGCTTCCTGTTTCTAGCAAAGCGGAAAGGCTACTTCTGGCTTCAGGAAAAGTGGTTTGAAGGCTAAAATATGGTGCAGAAGAAGCTGTGTTTTGCTTTAGACTGAAATCATGTCCCTTAGAAGTTTTTTGTTTTGTTTATGAAGTGCCATTTTCCATTTTCATCATGATATAAAACCTTATTATAGCTTGGATCCCCAGTGTCTGGAAGGTCATATCCTTCAGTATGAGCCTGCTTGAATAATAAGATCTTTGATGGTGCAAAGTAAAGTGTCCTTTCAAATCTACCTGATCAACACAAAGACATGAACAACAGAAAACCCATGGAAACAGAATGGTGCGTGGCTTCAATCCTCTGTTCACTTTTTGATATTACCAAAAATGTAACTGTACTATGGTCACAATATTTTAAATTATTTTAGCCTATTTTAATTGTCTGGATTTTAATTAATAAACTACTTGATATATTTTAATCTATTGAAATTACTCTTATTAAGTATTGTTTTTAATTGATTTTATTGCAAAAAAACTGATATCTTTGGATAAAGAGTGGGATGTAAATATTTTCATATATAAATAAGTAAAAACCATATATTCAAACAAAGACATGATCAGGGCTGTTAGAAAATAACCCCCTCCTCATTTTGGGGATTGCCTTTTTTGCATTAACTAGAGCAGTGGTTCTCAACCTGTGGGTCCTCAGATGTTTTGACTTTCAAATCCCAGAAATCCTAACAGCTGGTAAACTGGCTGGGATTTCTGGAAGTTGTAGGTCAAAAACATCAGGGGACCTGAGGCTGAGAACCACAGAACTAGAGGCTGGGAACTGCACAGCCCCCAAAATATTGCTGGACTACAACTCCCAGCAGCATCGGCTATGGTGAGGGATGATGGGAGTTGTAGTTTGAGAACGTCTGGAAAACTGCATGAATCTTACCCTTGCCTGAATGAAGGGTTTGATTCATTTCTTCCCCCTTCCCCAGCATTTTGTGTAAAGCAGGCTATAAGTGTAAAGCGATCAAAGGAAATGCAGACTAATTGGGCAGATAAAGTAAGCTTGTGAGTTTACTGTGAGGGATAAATGGATGTCATCACTCTCAAGCAATTGGAATGATGCCAAGTTGCATCCCACTGAGAACTGCACAGCACTGCACAACTTTCCAAACCTTTCTCATGGTCTGCATGATTGCTGCTCTAAACATGACCAAGGAGCTCTCCCTGGATTACCCTTTCCTGACTTATGTCTCTTGTTTTTCAGCATGGGAACAAAATCCTGACATGCATGACCCAAGCCGAATACTTCTGCATTAGTTCCATTAAAGCTGTGCCATATGCCTTCTAGAAGAGGATGCACTGCTGGGGTCGTTGCCTGGCCTTTCCCCTAAAGCCAAGAGAAGGGATCCTGAATTTGTATCCTATTTATTAGTGCAATGGGGGCAGCGGGAGTTGGCTTTTAATTAAAAATGACATCATTGCACTCGCGCCTGCACTGTGCAGAGAGGTCCAGATAGACTTTATGCTGCCTGTTTTCAGTCCTCAATGATCCTATTATGAATTGTAACCTCATTACACAAACCCAGCTAAATGGTGGAATTTCAAATGGGGTTTTGTGGCTTTTAGAACCTAAACAGCTAGAACAAGCACAAAGGCAGTTGCGGTCAGCCTGCTTCCTCTCTTACCACAGCAGTTGTGGGGATGCCATTCCAGTGACCACTTCTTCTACAATGAGTCAGTTTCATTTTTAACAATCTGACTCAGTTCTCTTCAAAGGTGGAAGGGGGAAGGGAGGGGAAGGAAAGAGGGGCAAGCATGTTATTTCAGCATGATTCTTGTATGCCTGACTTTATACAACGGGGTCAAAGCAAATGTTAACCCCTTGGGACCCAGCCAGGGAAAAGGCTTCGGCCAGCTGTGGAGTTCCTGTCTGCTGTAAATGGCAGCCTTTAGAAAAGACTGCATCTGCAAAGGCTGGGTGGGATATGGGCTTGGTTATTTAACAATGTAGGTTTGGGGGAAAGGAGGGGTGAGGATGCATGCAAATATCCAATTTTGAAAATGTTTGTTCTTTTGTTCATCCGTTTAGCATTTGTGGGGTTGGATATACTGTTTTGTCTTTGGAACATCTCAAAATTTAAAACCAGAAGTCCAGGTAAATCTCATCACCTGAAGACAGAATCAAACCATCCTCAGGTATTTATTCTTTGACTTTGGATTTGCGTTTGCTTGGAATAATGTATCCTGCCACATTTTCCACCAGTAATTTTTGTATCTGTTAAAAAAAATTGGTTCCTGGTGTAATGTTTATGCACCAACTCTCTTTCCATACAGATGACTTAATCACATAGGATTGCTATTCCATGGCAGTTGCTCAATCACTGATAGCGGCTACACGATGGCATGAGTACCCTCATTATCACAAGTCTTTCTATTCATGCAACTGCATTCTTATTTTTGTATAGCCTCGTAACCCCACACTTTCACACTTCTGCTGCTCCATAATTGTAAAAATAAAAATATCTTGGAGCAGGACTGCACATATCCATATTCCAGGTGCAAATCTATTTCTCATTGAAGCTCAGCAGTTCGGCCTCAGCCTGTTTCCCTCCCTGCCTGTATCTCCATCTCTTCTGCTTTTACTTCCTCTATTCTAGCCTATCTCACACTTTTGTTGTGAAGACAAAATGAGACTGAAAGATTGCATGCACTGCTCCCTCAGAAAAAGAGAAAATGCACAGTTATCTAACATTGACAACAAATCTGCAGGAAATGCTTACAGAAAAATATTCATATCATTTTTTAGATATATAGAAGAACTAGCCTGGGGACCTGGCGGTGCCTGGGTTATTTGAAAAAGGCATTATTTGTGTTTGAATGTTATGTATTCTGTTTGGAGTGGGTGAACTACAATTCCCAGAATCGTATGTCAATCCTCCCCAAACCCTGCCAGTATTCAAAGCTGGCCATTTTGGGTCTGTGTACCAAGTGTGGTCCAGATCTATTGCTGGCTGGTCATCGCCTGGCTGCAGTGCTCTCTGGATGGGGGTGAACTACTACAACTCCCAGATTCCCGGGGGAAGTGTCCCAAAACATCTGTCAGTATCCACAGCTGGCAATGTTGAGTCTGTGTGTCAAGTGTGGTCCAGATCCGTCATTGGCTAGGGTCAGTGCTCTTTGGATGCATGTGAACTACAACGCCCAAAATCAAGGCCCATTCCCACAAACCCCTGCAGTATGTTCAGTTGGTCATGAGGCTTCTCTTTGCAAAGTTTGGTCCCGGTCCATTGTCGGTGGGGGCCCCTGTTTCTCTAGATGCAGGTGAACTATAACTCCCTTCCCCCCAAACTTGTCCAACATGTTCTATTGGTTATGGGAACTCTGTGTGCCAAGTTTAGTCCTGGTCCATCATGGGTGGGGTTCAATTGCAGGTGAACTATACATCCCAGTACCTACTACTCCCAAATGTCCAGGCCAATTCCCCTCCAAACCCACCAGTATTCAAATGTGGGTATATCGGGTCTGCATGGCAAGTTTGACCCATAATTGTTTGGGTTCATAGCATTCTGGGTGTAGGTGAACTAAAACTCCTCTACATTCCCCAGTACAAGTCACATGGCTCTGACTTGATGCAGGGTGAACTACAACTTCCACCATGTGGAGTCAATCTCCAAACTCCTCCAGGAAATGTAGTTGCTGCTCAGTTTTACTGTGTTTGTTCTGCAGACAAATTTGAAAGGGAAGGGCAGTAGGCGAGGTCATGCAAATTCCACGCCAATGGAGAACCCTGGGATGCCTGCCTGTGGTGGAGGAAAATGCAAAATCTAGGATGAAATGATCCCCAAATGAAAGCATTTCTTGGGTGGTGGGCCATAGCATTTGGGGAGGACATTGGCAAGGGTTGGGATACATGTTCAGGGAGCTCACTGTAACCGTAATGTCAGTGGATGGAAGTGACTTGGTGACTCCTTAGCAGTGGGAACTGTAGCCTGTTTGTGGAGGCTGGAGGCTGTCTGTGTGAATGGACACCCGTGCCACATACACACATACGGGTTTTCACTTTTATTATGGAATATATATATATATATATATATATATATATATATATAGAGAGAGAGAGAGAGAGAGAGAGAGAGAGAGAGAGAGATAGATTAGTTGTATGGGATTGCATTGAAACACTCTGCAAAGACATAAAGAGAACTCTTTAATAATTCACAAACATAGCTATCCCACTACATTGAAACTCTTCTCAGATTAAAAGTGAAGCATTCAATGCATACTAACCCTTTCCTTCCAACATATTCCCTTTATCAGCCTCTACATCAGCAAAGTAGTGGATGTAGAAGAGAAGAGATTCCATTATCTGTATATATCTATGTGAGTGAAAATCCTGGAAAATTCAAGATTTCAACTCATGTGGAGAGCCTCCATGGAGAGCATTCTGTCAAATTGTAGAGAAGATAACAGAAGTGGAGACGGAGGGATGAAATAAGACAAGGCTAGTGCTCGACCCCTTCTCACCTGTTTAATCTACTTGCTTTCATTATGCTTGAGAGGGCTCTAGAGAGGTCTGTATCTATGCACACAGAGAATCCACAGATGGATTCTCTGTGCAAATATCTCTATTTGAAATATATTTGAATTGATTCATGGTGCTTTTCGATGGGTACTGAAATCTAGTACTTCCAGCGATTGCACACAAATTAGTGGCCACAAGCATAGCTGGAATGTGTTCAGAGGAAGGCAACCAACATGGTAAGTGGTTTGGAAACCAATCCCTGTGACTAACAGCTGAGGGACCTGGGCATGATTAGCTTGGAGAAGAGAAGTTTGAGAAATGTTATGAAAGCTATATTTAAATATCTGAAGAGATGCCGAGTTGGTTTTCTGTTGCTTCAGAGACTAGAGCAAGAACCCGCAAATTCAGACTACAAGAAAAGAGATTCAACCTAAACATTAGAAAGAAATTCTTCACAATCAGAATAGGTCCAATATTCTGCCTTTTAGGATAGTGGATTCTCATTCTTTGGAAGTCTTTCTGCAGAACTTGGATAAGCATATTTAAGGAATACTTTAATTATATATTCTTGCAAAGCTGGGGTGGACTAGATGGCCTTTGTGATTCCTTCCAACAACAGGATTCTATGAATAAGAATCACCAACTTCAGTAAGAGTTAATGCAAGAGCTCTTGTCAGACATTAAGGGCACTTCTACACTGACCATATAATGTAGTTCAAAGCTGCTTACTGCATAAGGGTATTCAATGCATTAAAAAAAGCCCCAGATAAGTATGAGTTTAGATAAAAAATGTGCCACAGCAGATGCCAGTATATCCCAGATTCTGGGCAAAATCGGCTCCACAAAATGTGGAGTGCGTAGACACCTGCTCCTGCTGAAGCACAGTAAAGAATCCAGAAGGGTGCATTCAAAAATTCCTAAAGGGCATGGTTGGGCATAAAGAGGCTAATCAACTTCCTGGGAGGAGTAATTGATTACTTCCGGCTAACTATCACCCCCCTTTAGCCTCATATGCCTCTGGTGCACTAATGCGTATCTCTGGAAATGGGGGGGGGGGAGTCTGCAAAGTAGTTTGACACCAGGTTTCAGGTTCAACGTAATCACCTTTTTGTCTTCAATCTGGTTCTAGGCATAGCAAGCCGAACAACCTGCAGTGAAACCAGTTCCTTTTGAACCAGTTCCAAACTGGATTATAGCATCAGCATAGAAGCACCATAAGTGTGAACACAGGAAGAAGCTGTTGGGAATGAATGGGGCAGTCCGACCTCCTAGATGTTGCCATGCACATCAGCCATATTCAAGCCAAAGCTGCTGTGATCAATATTGACAGATCAAGTTTGACAGATCTGAATTCCCTTGGAGGTCGGCATTTTGGCAAAAGCTAGTCAAATGTGGGCTAGGCAAAACTACATTTAAGTGGATCTGTAATTGGCTAAGTGAACAAACTCAAAGGGTGCTCATCTTCTTCATCCTGTAAAAAAGTCATGAGTGGAGTGCTGCAGGGTTCCGTCTTGGGCCTGGTTCTGTTCAACATCTTTATTAAAGGCTTAGATGAAGGGCTAGAAGGCATTATCATCAAGTTTGCAGATGACACCAAACTGGGAGGGATAGCCAACACTCCAGAAGACAGGAGCAGAATTCAAAACGATCTTAATAGACTAGAGAGATGGGCTGAAACTAACAAAATGAAGTTCAACAGGGACAAATGCAAAATACTCTACTTAGGTAGAAAAAATGAAATGCAAAGATACAGAATGGGGTATGCCTGGCTCGACAGCAGTATGTGTGAAAATGATCTTGGAGTCCTCATGGACAACAAATTAAACATCAGCCACCAATGTGATGCAGCTACTAAAAGGGGCAATGGGATTTTGGCCTGCATCAATAGTAGTATAGCGTCTAGATCCAGCAAAATCATGCTCCCCCTCTACTCTACCTTGGTCAGACCACACCTGGAATACTGTGTCCAATTCTGGGAACCACAATTGAAGGAAGATGTTGACAAGCTGGAATGTGTCCAGAGGAGGGCGACTAAAATGATCAAGGGTCTGGAGAACAAGCCCTATGAGGAGCAGCTGAAAGAGCTTGGCATGTTTAGTCTGCAGAAGAGAAGGCTGAGAGGAGACATGATAGCCATGTACAAATATGTGGGGGGAAGTCATAGGGAGGAGGGAGAAAGCTTGTTTTCTGCTGCCCTGGAGACTAGGACGTGGAACAATGGCTTTAAACTACAGGAAAGGAGATTCCACCTGAACATCAGGAAGAACTTCCTCACTGTGAGGGCTGTTCGGCAGTGGAACTCTTTCCCCAAGGCTGTGGTTGAGGCTTCTTCTTTGGAGGCTTTTAAATAGAGGTTGGATGGCCATCTGCCAGGGGTGCTTTGAATGTGATTTTCCTGTTTCTTGGTAGGGGGTTGGACTGGATGGCCCATGAGGTCTCTTCTAACTCCAGAATTCTATGAGTGTGGTTTTCTAGGGGACAAGATTAGCCCACTAGTCCTCAATAACTTTTTAAAATTGACAATGTCTAGAATAATATAGGGATCTAAATAATACTTGCAAAATTTCTTGTTTCAAGTTAGAAACCATCATGAACCTTTTTATCCTTTTAAAATTATTGGTGGATTTTGCACAAAAGCTATTGTTTTTTTTTTTTGGTTTTTTTTTTTTTTGCACCGAAACAGTTTTGCATAGAATAGCACTTTACCCAAACATTGTTTTTGGCCCAAAAGGTGGCTTTTTGTCCAACCCTCCCCCCCCTTTTTTTTTTTTTGGTGGAAATGAAAATTTTCATCCAAAAATCCTAGAATATGAAAAAAAAGTTGAACAATTCAAAAATTCTCATGATCTCACTTGACAGGAAGAAGCACTGGGAAAATGTTCATGCTCATGTGTAAGAATGAAATAAGCCAAGATATACATTCCAGGGACTGCACTTCTCTCACTTAAAAAATGAAGATCAATTTTCCTAAAACTAGATCACAGTACGGTCATGAATGGTGCTCAGTGGAGCTTCATTCTGTACTCTAGTTATACTGTTATCCTCAACATTAATTAAAGCAATCAATTAAATACAAACTTAGACTTACTCCAGAAATTTAATTAAACAGTTGTAGGCCTTACGTATCTTTCCTTCACATTTCTTATTTATTTCATAAATTCTTATCAATTTCCTCTAAACAGGCAATGCAGAAGTTTTCAAATTTTTATGAAAGTTGCGAATGCCCTTTTCACTTCAAATGACTCACAGGTTTTGTTTTGTTTTGTTTTGTTTTGAAGTTGCAGAGCTTCTCTTAAGGTTATGGAGTGGTCAAGCCAAGCGGAACAGGTTTTTTTTCTTCCTTTTTTTGAATCAGGAAGCCTGGCTGAAGTTTCATTGAGAAAAAAGGCCATTCCTGGGTTTGATTGAAAAATAAATCTGCTGCTCTCAGTGAACCTTTGAAGTCCTCCAGCCCAGTAATTGTTTCACGACATTTGCAGCTTGAGGCAGCAAGAATGTTTGTGGTTGTTTTAAAGGCATCTGAGTGTGGATTCCATATGGTTTATTTTTTATTTGGGGGTTTTGTGTCTCCCCCTCCCTGCTCTAACTTTCCCCATTTGGAGCCTCAAGCCCTCTTTTTTTTGCCCTGTGCATTGTATGAACTGCCTTTCTGTGAAGGACTGAACATAGCAAAAAGATTCAAGCATGCTTAATTCAGCCCAAATCTTAGATCGACTGCTTGTGCAACCACTGATTTTTAAAAAAACTATATCAAATCAATGCTACATTTGGAATTTTGCTTTCTCAAGCATTTGCTAGCCCTGATAAAAGGGCTTTTCAAAAAACTACACTGAATTGGTGATATCTAGATAAAAACCCCAGTAAAGTTGATTCAATTCATAGAGACCGCAGAATTGGACACAGTATTCCAGGTGTGGTCTGACCAAGGCAGAATAGAGGGGTGATAATAATAATAATAATAATAATAATAATAATAATAATAATAATAATAATAATAATAACTTTATTTTTATACCCCGCCCCATCTCCCCGAAGGGACTCGGGGCGGCTTACATGGGGCCTGGCCCGATAAAACAAACAAATAACAGTAACAAGCAATAAAACAATTATTCCAGTAAAAAACATCAACATCAATAAAAACAATCATTAAAATCAACAAGCAGGATACAGTATTAAAAACAGGAGACTAAGTCGTAGATCCCAGGCAAAGTGCAGAGTAGCATCACTTCCCTGGATTTAGACGCTATACTCCTATTGATGCAGACCAAAATCCCGTTGGTTTTTTTTAGCAGCCACATCACATTGTTGGCTCATGTTTAACTTGTTGTCCATGAGGACTCCAAGGATGTTGACAAAATTATTCCCCACCTTCCTTTCTTGCATTGTAGAGTTCAGCTTTCTCCACCTCTGGCCTACCAGAAAGCCAGGGGTAGTGAAACAAGAAAAGCAAAGGCTGGAACACAGATCATTTAAGTCTCGTAGCAACCAAGGGTAACACATGACAGTGACTAATGCCTATTTTGTGGTTGGGTGGAGTGAAGCAATCTTACTTCTCTGTTTCTCATGCATCTTTAGTTAGCCATCCAGCAGACCATTTTAAGTAGTGAAGGGTCTGGGGCCAGGATATCCTCCCATGTGAACCTGCCCTAATTTTAATATCACCAGCGGAAGGCATGTTGTGTACCTCGACACCCTGTGAGACTAGAGTGGTGGGTACATGTGCTGGATCTTTCTCAGTATCATTCCCATTCAGTGAAACGTGCACATACATTTGCAAGATGACTTTCCTTACTAAGAAACTCATCACATGAGTGGAGGGAAAGAGGGGGAAAGACGGGACAGCGGGAGACAATGGAGGGAGCAGTCTTACTCTGTTCCTTCCCGTCAAAGTCCATCTTCTGCCATCCCATATCCTTTCCCTGTAGAAGTCCATCATTCCCCTGCTTTGTGTCATTTGGAGTCGGGTAATAACTGATTCCTCAAAAGGCACTCTGGGCTCAGTTTCTCTACACTGATGAAATGGAGCTCCACGGAGTCCTTCCAGAATTTGTCTTGCCTCCATTTCGGCAGCATAGAGAAACACGGAGAAGACTGCATCTGATGAGGTCATCAATTCCATCTGTAAAAAAGTTGCCTTTTTCTGATATCTTTTCTTCCCCAGCGATAAAATATCATTCCAAAAAATAGCATAATAGAGTTTAGCCTTGTGCTCTTATGGTACCCCTTCAAAATGCTTCATTTCCCTAAAACATTTTAATTTGATTGTATTGTTTTTCACTTGTGGAATAGTTTTGTCTATGGCCCATCAATTCTTTATTATGGTATTTTGGTTTTTTCTTGCTGATGTAATATTATCTTGACAACTGAACTTTTTATGTATCTACCATGAGATCAATCTTTGGATAATTGCATAATTTAGAGTTTTACAAAACAGATGTACCGCCATCTCTTCAAAGAATGTATGGGGGATAATTTCCAAATAAAACTCATGTCTTTCATATTTTAGTTACACTGGATATAGAAAAAGTGGCCTAAATGATTTTTTTTCTTAGAATGCTGAACCTTATGGGTGTGGTAGTAGAATGCATCATTTCAATATTTAATGTTGGCTAAAAATCTTCCTAAGGTAGTAAAACCAGTGGACCTCTCACACTATACAGTTATAGTTTTGTGATTCCATCCTGTGGTTACTTGGGGGGGGGGGGCATTTCTAATTCTCTACCAAACCAGAAAAACAACATGAAATTCTCATCCCTTCAAGAGTATATTATCTACAGCTTGTTTGGATGGGACCTGTGAAACTAATCATAAAAAGATGTGGCAACAGTCCTCATTTAGCTGAATAGAAAGAAGAAATAAATGAAAAACTAGAGAGCATCAAGTTGAAACTATGTCACCCCTAATTCATACATAAACCTTAATTCAGCACAAACCTGACAGAATAACCACAACAATTCAAAGCCAGATCTTTAAGAGCTAAACACTCAAAGCCTTGAGTCACAATGAATGAGTCTGCCAATTTCAAATTCTCCAATCTTTTTTTTTTTTTTTAAAAACTCTCAAATCTTTTATCTCAGGAAAATGATTTTCCCCAATGTTACTTATTTTCTTACAAAATATGAATTAAAATAAAATTATTACCTATTGTTGATGATGTCAACAGTGTACAAAATATTTGTAAGTTTGTAACTGGGTTTTGAAAAAGTGAAGTCGTTTTCTGATCTTCCAGCAAACCAGACTAGCTTGGTTTATTGGGTCTACTCCCAAGTGGACTTTAAGAGATTACTTCACTAAATAACCCCAGAGCATTCCCCCTCCCAATGTAGTAAGAATGATTTTTTTTTTGAGGATAGCTGATTCCCCTTCTAAAAACTGGTTTGTTATTGATAAAGCACATATGTACAACTACAATAACATAATATGGCTGAGAGACAGTGTGCATGTTTATTATATAATATATAAAATTAATAAATTGTAAATATAGACATCATTACAAATAAACTGCTCAATTGATGTCTTCAAAAGGGACCCATAAATTCTTTTGCAGGGGGCCTCCAAGTTTCTTGCTCAGCCCTGCTTTCAGACTACATTTTTCTCAATGAAAATGGCTATATCAGAACCAGATGTTCTGTGTAAGCGCACAACAGAACACAGATTCCTTGAATGGAATCTCTGACATATTCTTTGTAGGGCACAAGGTGGTCCCAACATGAAAAGAGTGGCAAAAGCAGCCCAAGGCCATGAGATGTCATTCTACTTCAGGTGAGTAAAAATATATAAGTAATTGTGACTGTGAAGAAAGAGGGGGAGAAAGAAGTTGGCTAATAGAAGAGGTTCTGTTTTCAGCTGTAGGGCTGTTTCAGCAGTTGTTATCCATGCTTTAAAGCAGGGAATTTGTGTGTGCATGTGTTTAAATGTCCCTTCCTTTTGTCCAGAGGTAAGGTTTCTGTTCATAGCGGTAAACTTCTAGCATGTGCAAGATGCATGATGGGAGATGTTTCCAGAGGAGGAACATCTCACACACTTATTTTTCCCCACAAGAGGAATGAGGAAGTTATGTTACGGTGGCATCTGGCATAGTTTCCACTTTATATTTTCTGGGTATTATAACAGAAACCAACACTGGTTTTATTAATTCACCTCCTATGCCATGTTCCACCATTGTATTCTGTTCAGTCCCAGCTATTGATGGCCACCTCATTATTTCATTTCCACTGCAAATTAGTATTTTGTGGTGTGCAAACAATGGTAGTTGACAACTCCCATGTCAGTTGTTATAGTCTCAAAATTATTAATTTTAAGGCTGCGCATGATGCATTTTCTTCTTTTCTTCTATGCAAGGATGCAAATGATACTACAATATTTGTCTTAATATTTTTTTAAAAAAACAAGTCTTGTCTTTTTGCACAATACTTCAAAAAGCTTCTGTCTGACTTCCTCATGCAACCAGATAATGGAGTGTAGTAATCTGAGTGTTGTAGACAATGTGGTGTAGTAATCCAGGTAAAAGTCCATAATGAACCATGAGTTTAATTTGATGGCCTTAGGTCAGTCCCTTCTCAGACTGTCCCACCACAAAGTTGTTGTGAAGATAAAGTGAAGAGTGGGAGAATTGGGTATTCTTGGACCCAATGAAAGAAAGGCAGGATGGAAATGTTAATTAATTAAAATTAAAAAATATAAGCAATCTATGTAAATTCATGAAAGCTTTTCCAGTAGAAAATTGGACTAGCAGTTATATAGAACTGCAAGTTAACAAGAATGACAAAGCAATACTAACTTGAATATGTTTTTAAGCAATTCTCTGTCAATAACTGTTAAGAGAATAAACAATTCCTTAGAACAACAAAGATCACAAAAACAATTTTGCCATTTGATGTTTAATTTAAATCACAAAACCCTGCAAACAGAATTGTACAAATTCTTGTTTGAAATGACTAAAGCACTCTGCTAGTTGCTGTCAGATGAAGCAAGATTTGCTGTGCTCTATATAGTCATAATACACATCATATGTACCTCCATTATAGACATGCTGTTTCATTTATGAAGGCCAACAGAATTTAATTGCAAATCAATGCTGCCACAAAACCAAGGGGAGTGCATTCCACTTTCCTTAGACGGGCAATAAATTTAGTTGAACTCAAACAATACTCTGACTGCAAACCTCAGATTACTTGTACTGGGCTGCCTTCTTGCAATAAGTGGGAAAACTTTATTTACAAGTACAACTTTTGAGGATGACCACCTCAGCATACTATTTTCTTATTTCAATAGAAGTGAAGGAACTGAGTTAAGTAATTGTTTCTTAACATATTGCATCAATTACAGTTAATCATAAGTTGCAGATCCACCTAACACACAAACCAGTCTGAGTGGTGGGGACCTGAGTGGTGTATTGGGTTTTCTCATAATAATAACGTGGTACTGATCCCCACCTTTTGGGTTCTTATGGCTCTCTCCCCCCAGTTTAACACCACATATTCACTTTATAAGTATGTTTTTACTATTACCCATAAGATGTTTTGACAGTTGTGCAAGAACCATGATTGTTTTAGTTCCCTGCTATAGGATTGGTACACAAAAGAGTCGGGACTGTTTCAGAAAATCCATCAAAGGCAAAACAAGAAATTAACAAGAGAACCTTGACTTGGTTGCAGAAAGTGCCTAAAGTATGAAGGTTTCAGACATCAATGAGGATCAGTCAACATGAGGTACCTACTTTTCAAATTCAGGAGTCTATTTTCCTTGAATAAAATGATTTCAAAGAAAGAAGTGGTTGACCTATCAAACTAAGAAATTAGTTAGAAAGATCAAGAGAAGATCAAATCCACAGGCCAGTTGAGCTATCCATTGGGTTAGTATTGTCATTCTACTTTAATTACCAAGGTTACATCATATAGAGTCCTGGAGTTTGTAGTTTGGTGTGCCATGAGACCTCTTTGACTGAGAATTCTAAATATTCTTTTTTTGAACTAGAAATCCCAGGATTCTGTAGGACTGTACTATGACAAAGTGGTATCAAAACACAATAACAGTGTTGTGTGAATGGACTCCAGATTATTCTGAGAAAAGATTGTGGGTTCAGTTCAACTCTAGTGGTGAAAACAAACTCAGATCCAGAATGCTTTCAAAGGTAACCTGTTCTTTGATTCTAAGGGAAGGTACCTGGATATTGGTGATTTAAGGAGAAAAAAGTGCCAGCAAGATTGATACTTGCCCACCCCTTATACAAAGCAAAAGCTTTCATATGCCTTGTAGAGTCTATTTTATGAAGAAGTATGTTAATGTTGTTTTAATTTTCCATATTCCGGAAATGACACAGTTCACAGAGAGAGCACAGAGCTGTGGCAAGAGCCCTTTCAAGTCATACCCATTTTAACTGGAATGGTTTAATGATGTTGCTGTACTCTAGGATAAACCAACTCCCCTCTAGTGTAAATCTGAAAAGTGGCAGGGGCTCCATTGTGGTTGGGCAAGCTAGGAAATGTCTATGAAAGACACACAGTATCTCAACAAGACTAGACTCCATTTGTTTTGTATTTTAAATTCCCCTAATTTTTGCATGTCTTTGAATTAATTATTCTTCCTTAAACATCAAAGAAAAATGAGGGATATTTTTACTTTTAACAGTTTGTACTACAATAATTATCCTATTGCTCCAATGACAGGGTTGCACACTTCTTAGGTTTTGGAGATTACAAAAGGAAATGCAGCTAATTATAGTCTGAAAGAAATTACAGTACTGGTTCTTTATTTTCATGGTCTCATTTACATCCACACAAACCATTACATCCATCTGTGGAAAGTTACCTAACACTAATACTTGGGAGTCCATCTGGAAAGTCCACCATCTTGCTCCTCCATCTTGTTGAAACATTGGTAGGCACTGCTTATCAATCCAATCTGATTTCCTGAAAAGTATGGAACTACATTAAAGAGATCTAGTGTAAGCACTCCCAATTTAGAAGCCCAGGTACAACTCACCTCTTCAATTCAATCTGTATCTAGTTTCCAAATATTTCCAATACAATGTATTGTTGAAGGCTTTCATGGCCGGAATTACTGGGTTGCTGTGAGTCTTTTGGGTTGTATGGCCATGTTCCAGAAGTTTTCTCTCCTGATGTTTCACCCACATCTGTGGCAGGCATCCTCAGAGGTTGTGAGGTATGTTGGAAACTAGGCAAGAGAGGTTTATATATCTGTGGAAGCAGGGCCGGCCGGAGATAATTTTTAATGGGAAGCGGGGGTGCTGAAAAGCGCCCCCGCCACCGGCCCCGCCTCCCGCGCCCTGGCCCCGCCTCCCACGCTGCGTGGGAGGCGGGGCCATGGCGATTAGTGAGGGGGCGGGGCCACAGTTGGCCCCGCCCCCGCCCAGCGTGCCCTGGCCCCGCCTCCCACGCTGCGTGGGAGGCGGGGCCAGGGCACGCTGGGCGGGGGGGGCGGGGCCAGAGTTGGCCCCGCCTCCCACGCTACTCCCACTCGCCCGTCTGGCCTTCCTAGCAGGCCAGAAAGCAGCGGAGGTCCCTCCAGGCCGCGATTGCGGCCTGGAGGGACCTCCGCTGCTTTCTGGCCTGGTAGGAAAGGCCAGACGGGCGAGCGGGAGTAGCGGAGGCGGAGCCAGCTCTGACGCCGCTCCCCCCCCCGCCCAGCGTGCCTTGGCCCCGCCTCCCACGCTGCGTGGGAGGCAGGGCCAAGGCACGCTGGGCGGGGGGGGAGCGGCGTCAGAGCTGGCTCCGCCTCCCACGCTACTCCCGCTCGCCCGTCTGGCCTTCCTAGAAGGCCAGAAAGCAGCGGAGGTCCCTCCAGGCCGCAATCGCGGCCTGGAGGGACCTCCGCTGCTTTCTGGCCTTCTAGGAAGGCCAGACGGGCGAGCGGGAGTAGCGTGGGAGGCGGAGCCAGCTCTGACGCCGCTCCCCCCCCCGCCCAGCGTGCCTTGGCCCTGCCTCCCACGCAGCGTGGGAGGCGGGGCCAAGGCACGCTGGGCGGGGGGGGGAGCGGCGTCAGAGCTGGCCCCGCCTCCCACGCTACTCCCGCTCGCCCGTCTGGCCTTTTCAAGCAGGCCAGACGGGCCAGGGCGCACTGGGCGGGAGGCGGGGCACCGTCAGGGCGGTGCCCCGCCTCCCGCCCAGCCTGACGGCGCCCCCCCGGGCCTGCGCCCGAGGCGGCGGCGTCAGCTGCCGCATGAGTGGGGCCGGCCCTGTGTGGAAGGTCCAGGGTGGGAGAAAGAACTCTTGTCTGTTGGAGGCAGGTGGGGATGTTGGAATAGACAAGAAATTGCTATTTTTAACCTGAGAAAACACCTATCTTGGAATTTCTATCTCATCTAGCACAAGTCTAGGGTCAACTTCCTCTGGAGACCACAATGGAGAATCTAGCGATTCTAGAGAGGTTTTTTCTATATGAATCTGTAGATCCTCCAGCATGACTGGAAGAAGTAGACTATAGAGTCACACTGGAGGACCCAGAGTTTCCTAGAGAGAACAGTTTTTAATCAATTCTGTGAATAATCAAATCTTCAAAAGTCAAAATTGAAAATGTGGAGGGATGACTGTCCTAAATTTTATTGATGACCGTAGACATTCAGAAAACCCATGAAACATGACTCTCATGTACAGTTAAGAACATGATTACCCATCTCTTTTGGTTGTGTTCAGCTCATCCAGATAAATTAGGGTTGCATTTGATTGTGTTTTTCATGTTACAGTTTATTATAATGTGAATCAACACTGATTTCATGTAACTCCCTCTTTCTCTAAAATTTCTCCTTAAAACTATCTTTTGCCTTTAAATGTTGCAGGGTATTTCCCTGCCATAACAGAAGTAGCAGCAATAGTGGCCTAATGTCCTTAGTAGTAAGCATAACTGTCACCAGGGGATGAAACAACAATAGGAAAAAATACCTGCACAAAGTTCATTTTTTCTTCTGTTTAGATAGCCAAACAATGATGTACCTAGACGGTACTAGATATCCTCCATGAGTTGTGAGAGGTGAGATTGAATCTGGAACTTTGAATTGGTCTTTCTGATTAATATTTCCTGCCTTCAGACACATTGCTGCCCCCCCCCCCCCCAAACTGGTGCAACATCCTCGTCCATTGCTGCCCCTCCACCACTTACCTCAAATATGATCTCCCCCCCCCCCAAACATCTCAGTCTATGCATGGCATTTCCCATTCTGAATATTCTTAAATTCTGCATTGTTATCAGTCCCACATAAAGTCATATCAAAAAGTTCTGTCTTTGCTTATCTGTGGGGTTTGATCACTTGACTGAAATGACAATTATTTTGTTATAATTTTAAATGATATTATTCTCCCTAGAGGTGCATCTCAAATATGCCACAAGCAAAAGATAGACAAACAAATATTAGAGCAGAAGATGAGGAGAAACATGTTGGGCCAGACTATATACTGTACCAGTTCAGCATTCTGCTCCTGTCTGTCAGCACCAGCTTCCCTTGCGGGGACATGAGAGCGGCCTCCTACAGGATGGTAAAACATCAAACATCTGGGTGTCCCCCTGGGCAACATCCTTGCAGACAGCCAATTCTCTCACACCAGAAGCAACTAGCAGTTTCTCGAGCCACTCCAGACACAGAAAAAAAGCATTCTGTTTGCACAGTGGCCATCTGGTTGCTTATGGGAAGCCATAAATAGGGGATAAGCATAGAAAATTAGATGCAGAGGCACTCTGCATGGAACATATATTCTTCATGACCTGGGAGCCTTATTCTCCATGAAATTATCCAATCCCCTTTAAAGTCATCTGAGTTGGCAGTCATCACTACAATTTGTGGTAGTGAATTTTTTTTATGAGGACTAGGCTTTGGCTATGCTCTATGAGCTATGTGACTTCTTTTTCTCTGTCCAGAGTCTCCCATCATTCACATCAAAGGATAATAAGAAAAAGAGAAATACCAAACATCTCCCTATTGATTTTCTCCACATCATACATGTTTTATGCCTCCTTAGGACCATAAACCTTGTAGCTTTTTTTTGTAAGGCTGTTGCAGGGGTCCTCAAACTTTTTAAATAGAGGGCCAGTTTATGATCCCTCAGACTGTTGGGGGAGGGGCTATAGTTTGGGAAAAAAAATCAATGAATTCTTATGAACACTGCACATATCTTATTTGTGGTGCAAAAAATGAAAAAATAATACAATATTTAACATGAAGAACAATTTTAACCAACATAAACTTACCAGTATTTCAATGGGAAGTGCTTTTGACTGATAAGATAGTCAAGTTAATTAGGGTTGTTGTTGTTGCTGTTGTTGTGTGCCTTTAAGTTGTTTCAGACTTAGGATAAGAGAAATGTAAGTTTATTTAACCTAGGATGGCTCTACTCAGATCATTTATCCTGGGGCCAATTCATAGTGACAAATATCGTATCAGCCCTGGGATGGTTTAGATTGCCACTGCCTCCCTGGCTGCTGCAGAGGAGGGAAGGAGTCCTAACCATCCAACAGTGATGAATGGAGTAACTGACATGACTCATCTTGCACTCGCTAGCAGCTGTGACAAGAGAACAAGAGGGGAATGGGGAATGCCATCCCATGTCCCTAGGCTGTTCAAACCCACGGAATAGCTATGAAAACAGTTGAAGCCAATTTAATCTCAGAACTGGCCCAACTGCTTACATGGGCCCAAAGTTGCAGTTTGCTCTGGATTCTGGGGCAGAACTCAAAGAAGCCTGTTACCTTGATGAACATGGTTAACTAAATCAGCTCTGTGCACTGTTTAGCTGCCACAGAGCTAATTTGTTGGTCCCTCTATGTAAGTGGTCAATCTAGATCAGAGGTCCCCAAACTAAGGCCCGGGGGCCACATGCAGCCCATCAAAGCCATTTATCCGGCCCCTGCAGCAGCATATTACTCCTCCGCCGAGGAAGGTGTGTGCGGCACACGGTAGGAGGGAAAGGCCTTTCCATCTCCTCCCTCGCCTGGTGTTATGGTTGAGCCTCATGGCTCTACTACTGGGAGACGTGGGCGTAAGACTCCTCGAGAGTCAGATACTCTCGAGGAGCGAGAAAGGAAGCGGCTGCGAGATATCTTTGCAGAACCATCTGACGAGGATTCTTTTGAGGGGTTTACTGAGAGAATGGAGGAAGAGATGGTTAGCTCGGAAGAGGATGACATGGAATGGACTCGTGTAAGGGAGGATTTGGGTGCCACTGGCAATGATAGTATGGAAGGCGATTGGGGACCTTCAGGATTAGACCCATGGACAAGCTGGAGGGATGGGACGGGATCCACAGCTGGGGATGCTGTGGGGCGTAGTCAAAGGTGTTCCAGTTCTGATGAGGAAAGTGATGAGGAAACGCCCGGGCTAAGGAGAACAGCTGATAGCGATGAGGACTTGTAACTGGCATAAAATGGGGTTTGGGAGCAATAGCAAATTGCGTTGGGCAAGGTAATCTGGACGAACGCTTGGGATCTGTGTGGGAAGTTTTCCTGAAGACGGGTGTGATTCGTTTGCTGACTACGTAAGTTATCCTGGACATTGGGCTCAGATGGCGGGAGGAATTGTGTGGGGTTTTGTTGTGCAACCTCTGCTTAACCTTAATAGCTTTGACCTTCCGTCGTCTTCTTGACGGACGCCATCTGCTTACTCTGGACTTACGGACTGCCTGACTACGGCCTCGGATTCTCCTACCTGTGTCTATCGTTGGAACTGGTGAACTACAAACGTCTGCATCTGCCTTACGACCTTCGGAACGGATTGGGACTTCGCTGACTGCTTCTGCCCTCGTCTGCTGTGTTTGTATCGGGAAATTGCCTGCTGTGTGGAGGAGTAACCTCTAAGTTACTCAAACATAGCTCTTGGCAGCAGAGAAGCATCTGCTGCCAATTAGTTGCATTCCTTTGAACTTTTTGCTCACCAGCTTCTGTTTGTTTATTCCCAGGCTGAAGCAAGCTGTTTTGATTTAACCCGGATTAAACTCCGGTTTAATCCGGTTTATCTTTTGAACGTTTTTCTTGTCTCTTTTTACTTTTAAGGCCAGTGTTTGCCTAGCCCTTGTCTTTTACGGGCATTTTTGGTTCTGTAACTCCAATAAACTTTGTTATCTTTTATCTTGTGGCGTTCTGTCTTTGACAGATTGCCCAACGCCCATAAAAAAGTTTTTCTGTAGTAGTTAATTACGTCAAGAAGACGATGGAGGAGTTAAAGGCTCGTTTTGATCAATTACAGGCTGCTTTTTACGCTGCGCAAGCAGCACAGCCAGCTAAAGGACATGTTATGACTTCCGAACGCTTTGATGGGTCTAGGAGCAAACTGCCAACTTTTTTGGCACAAATTGAACTTTATTTTTCCCAGCTTAGTGCACAAGCTTTTCCTACGGACACTAGCAAGGTGGCAATTATTTTGAGTTTGTTGACTGGTCCTGCAGGACAATGGGCCACTAATTTGATTTTGGGAAATGACCCAGTCAAGGACAATTTGAGTGATTTCAAAAAACTACTAACTGACACTTTTGGGGATCCCCTCCGTACGGAGAATGCTAGTTGGGCTCTGTATCGGTTGAAACAGGGAAAGGGGACTGTTTTGGATTATTTAAATAAGTTTAATTCGTACCGTCATCAGTTAGACTGGGGGGAAAATGCATTTATGCTTTTGTTTACTGCTGGTTTAAATGATTACCTCCAGGACGAATTGGCACGCTTGGAGCCGGCAGAAAATTGGGATGCCTTAATATCTAAAGTGTTGCGTTTGGACGCCAGGTTCGAGTCCCATAAACAATCTAGAGCAATGTGTGCGCCACCTATGTTTGAATCTAAGGCACCTGTGGTAAAGGGGGACGAGCCTATGGAACTCGGGGTGTTTAAAAAACTGTCTATAGCAGAAAAGAACCGTAGGAGACAACTGGGGTTGTGTTTGTATTGTGGAAATGCTGGGCATTTCGCCAGAAATTGTAATGTAAAACCTTCCCAGCTTTCGGGAAAAGGCCAGCCCTAGTGCGACGTGAGTCCAACGCATTAGGGCTTTTAAAGCAGTCAACTGAGGGGAAGAAACATGTCTTTGTACCCATTTCGTTATCTGTTGGGGGAAAAGAACTAGTTTCTACTTTGGCACTGCTGGACTCAGGGGCTACGGTCTCATATGTGGATATTGAATTTGCTAGGAAGCATGGCATTCCTGTAGTGCGCAAAGCATGCGACGTATGGGTGGAAGGAGCGGATGGGAGACTATTGGAGACTGGGGTGGTTAACCATGAGACCTCAGAAATAATGTGGGAAGTACAGGGAGTAACGGGAACGTTTGTTTGGGATATTACGAGCTTACCCAGATACGATGTGATCCTGGGAATGGATTGGCTAGCTTTAGTAAATCCACAAGTGGACTGGGTGACGCGTAAGATAACTTTTAGGAGGCAGAAATGTTTTACTCTAAACCCTACTCAGCCTGATATGGAGGGAGTGCCTGCTGAGTATGGGGAATTTTCAGACGTATTCTGTAAGAAGGAAGCGGATAAGTTACCGCCGCATAGACCATACGATTGCGCCATTAGACTAGCGGAAGGTGCAAAATTGCCAGCAGGAAGGTTGTACGCCTTGACAGTACCAGAAAGGCAAGCTTTAAGAGAGTTCCTCGATGAGAACTTAGCTAAGGGGTTTATTCGCCCATCTAGCTCTCCAACTGCTGCTCCTGTGTTCTTTGTTGCCAAAAAGACAGGGGACCTCAGGTTGGTTTGTGATTACCGGGTCCTTAACAAACACACCATTCGGGATAGGTACCCGCTACCTTTAATCTCGGAATTACTATCGAGGGTGCAAGGGGCTAAGGTCTTTACCAAGCTTGACCTGCGGGGGGCGTATAACTTGATTAGAATACGGGAAGGTGATGAATGGAAGACGGCATTTAACACGTGTTTCGGATGCCACGAGTTCCGTGTAATGCCTTTCGGACTTTGCAATGCGCCTGCGGTCTTCCAGAGGTTCATAAACGATGTATTTAGAGACTTAATTGACCAATTTGTGGTGATTTATTTGGATGATATCTTAATTTTTTCTAAGGATGAAAGAGAACATCGTCAGCATGTTAAGCAGGTACTACATCGTCTGCGGGCTAATGGGCTCTTCGCTAAGGCTTCTAAATGCGTTTTTCATGTACCTGAAGTTGAGTTCCTAGGTCATGTAGTTTCAGGAAGGGAACTCAAAATGGATCCACATAAAGTTGACGCAGTCAACTCATGGCAAGAGCTCAAGACTAAGAAGGATGTTCAGAGGTTTTTAGGCTTCGCAAATTACTACCGGGAGTTTATCCCAAACTTTGCCAAACTCACGGTACCTTTAACGCAGCTCCTGCGTAAGAAACAGCCATTTGTGTGGGGGCGGGAAGCTCACGATGCGTTTTTACAATTAAAGTCTAGCTTTCAGGCAGACAACATACTAATACATCCAGATGTGGACAAACCGTTCATAGTAGAAGCAGACGCTTCTAGCTACGCGTTGGGGGCTGTATTGTCTCAAAGAGATTCATCAGGGACTTTGCGTCCCTGTGGATTTTACTCTCGGCAACTAACACCATTTGAGCAAAACTATACCATATGGGAGAAAGAATTATTGGCACTCAAGGTGGCGTTTGAGGTGTGGCGGCACTGGCTAGAGGGGGCGCGGCACCAAATCGTGGTCAGGTCTGATCACAAGAATTTGGAACATTTGCAAACGGCCAAGAAATTAAACCAACGTCAAATCCGATGGGCTTTGTTTTTCTCCAGGTTTAATTTCAAAGTTCAATTTGTGGAAGGGAAGGCAAACTTGCGGGCCGATGCATTGTCCCGCAAGCCTGAGTTTAAGACTAATGAGCAGGTAGTGTGCCAGACCATTTTGCCTACTGCCTCTTTATGTGTTGTGGAAAATGAGATTGGGTTACATGATCAAATCATAGAGGCTCAGAAAGAAGATGTTTGGACTCAAGAGCAACTCATGCTGTTGTCAGCAGGGAATCGTACAATACTGCCTCACTTGCAAGATCAGAATGGAGTATTGGTACGCAGGGGACAGGTCTATGTACCGGTGGGGGCACTCAGGTTGGAGGTTATTAGAGCCCACCATGACGAACCCATGGCTGGGCATTTTGGCAGATTTAAGACCGTGCAGCTCATCACCAGGAACTACTGGTGGCCAAAGATGCGGCAAGACATTCTTCGCTTTTGTGATAGCTGCGCTGTTTGCCAGCAGAGTAAGACGCCTGTTGGGCGCCCTAGAGGGTTGTTGTCGTCTCTGCCTGTTCCTGAGAGACCATGGCAAATTATTTCCATGGATTTCATTTCTGATTTGCCTAAGTCTGGGGGTTACACATGTATTTGGGTGGTGGTGGATTTATTTTCTAAACTGGCTCATTTTATTCCTTGTTCGACCATTCCGGCGGCCCCTACATTGGCTTTATTGTTTACCAAACACATTTATCGTTTGCACGGAGCTCCTGAGGTGATTATTTCTGATAGGGCTCCACAATTTGTGTCACGCTTTTGGAGACACTTCCATGAGTGTTTAGGTACTAAATTGAACGTCTCCTCAGCGTTTCATCCACAAACGGATGGTCAATCGGAAAGGGTTAATGGGTTGTTGGAGCAATATTTACGTTGTTTTTGTTTAGATCAACCCACTGCTTGGGTAAAATGGCTACCGGTGGCTGAGTTCGCCTACAACAATGCTGTGCACACGTCTAGTCAGCATACTCCATTTGAACTGACTTATGGTTTTCATCCGCGGGGAGGTGTGGCGCCGTCAACCAATGTGGTTTCCTCTGACCCGGTGTACCGTTCCTCTGAAATGGCTGCGTTGCATGATGTTGCCCGTTGTTTACTATTGGAAGCCAAGGCAATGCAAAAAGCTCAGGCCGACCGTCATAGGCAGGCAGGGGAAGAGTTGGAAGAAGGGGATTTAGTGTGGTTATCTTCTAAGTACATTAAACAGGCTGGGGGAAAGTTTGCGCCACGGTATTTGGGACCCTTTCCTATTGTTAAAAAGATTTCTTCCGTAGCATTTCGTTTGCGTTTACCTTCTACTTTTAAAATCCATCCAGTTTTCCATCGTTCTCTGTTAAAGTTAGATACCTCCGGTCGTCGTGGTGCTGTAGCTGAGGACATCACTGCCGTCTCTCCGCCTTCGGAGGAGGAGGCCTTTGTGAGAGGGCATAGTGTTATGGTTGAGCCTCATGGCTCTACTACTGGGAGACGTGGGCGTAAGACTCCTCGAGAGTCAGATACTCTCGAGGAGCGAGAAAGGAAGCGGCTGCGAGATATCTTTGCAGAACCATCTGACGAGGATTCTTTTGAGGGGTTTACTGAGAGAATGGAGGAAGAGATGGTTAGCTCGGAAGAGGATGACATGGAATGGACTCGTGTAAGGGAGGATTTGGGTGCCACTGGCAATGATAGTATGGAAGGCGATTGGGGACCTTCAGGATTAGACCCGTGGACAAGCTGGAGGGATGGGACGGGATCCACAGCTGGGGATGCTGTGGGGCGTAGTCAAAGGTGTTCCAGTTCTGATGAGGAAAGTGATGAGGAAACGCCCGGGCTAAGGAGAACAGCTGATAGCGATGAGGACTTGTAACTGGCATAAAATGGGGTTTGGGAGCAATAGCAAATTGCGTTGGGCAAGGTAATCTGGACGAACGCTTGGGATCTGTGTGGGAAGTTTTCCTGAAGACGGGTGTGATTCGTTTGCTGACTACGTAAGTTATCCTGGACAATGGGCTCAGACGGCGGGAGGAATTGTGTGGGGTTTTGTTGTGCAACCTCTGCTTAATCTTAATAGCTTTGACCTTCCGTCGTCTTCTTGACGGACGCCATCTGCTTACTCTGGACTTACGGACTGCCTGACTACGGCCTCGGATTCTCCTACCTGTGTCTATCGTTGGAACTGGTGAACTACAAACGTCTGCATCTGCCTTACGACCTTCGGAACGGATTGGGACTTCGCTGACTGCTTCTGCCCTCGTCTGCTGTGTTTGTATCGGGAAATTGCCTGCTGTGTGGAGGAGTAACCTCTAAGTTACTCAAACATAGCTCTTGGCAGCAGAGAAGCATCTGCTGCCAATTAGTTGCATTCCTTTGAACTTTTTGCTCACCAGCTTCTGTTTGTTTATTCCCAGGCTGAAGCAAGCTGTTTTGATTTAACCCGGATTAAACTCCGGTTTAATCCGGTTTATCTTTTGAACGTTTTTCTTGTCTCTTTTTACTTTTAAGGCCAGTGTTTGCCTAGCCCTTGTCTTTTACGAGCATTTTTGGTTCTGTAACTCCAATAAACTTTGTTATCTTTTATCTTGTGGCGTTCTGTCTTTGACACCTGGTGTGTGCCTTCCAAAGCTTTGCTTGTTTATAATGGATTTTTAATTATTATTTAATTAATTATTAATTATTAATGGATACTTTGCTAGTGCTTTTGGTGCACAAAGGTAGAAGGAGGTTGGATTAAATAGCCCAAGGGTTCTCTTCCAATCCTCTTTATTTTTATTATGATTATGATTAACATTGAGGCTGTATTTATTCCTGTTTTGTTTTGTTTTGTTTTTTTTACTTCAAAATAAGATATGTGCAATGTGCACTGCATAGGAATTTGTTCATAGTTTTTAAAAAAACAAAAAACAAAACTATAGTCCGGCCCTCCAACAGTCTGAGGGACTGTGAACTGGCCCTGTATTTAAAAAGTTTGGGGACCCCTTATCTAGATGTTCCCCAACCAAAGAAATGGTTTTTCAGTTCAGTTAGGCATTAAATGTTGAGGACTTTGTTTCTGCAGTGTCATTGCAAGAGAGGAGGAAGGGGTCAAAAGCAGAATTAGTGGAACTCATCTACTCCTAGCTTAGTACAGCATGACTTAAATGGGCAGACTGGAATAAACACAAACTTTATGGATCAGGGCCGTCTGTGGCACAGCTGGTTAGTAGCCAGCTGCAATAAATCACTACTGACCAGGAGGTCATGAGTTTGAAGCCAGCCCGGGTTGGATTGAGCGCCCGACCATTAAATAGCCTAGCTCGTTGTTGACCTAAGCAATTCGAAAGACATTTGCTTAGGTCAACTGTCAAGTAGGACATTTAGGTACCGCTTTATGCGAGGAGGCTAATTTAACTAATTTATGACACCATAAAAATGTCCAGCAGCATGTGGAAGAATGAGAAAGTACTCCATCAAGGACTCAGTGTCACTGTGGCTGGAATCGAGCATATCCTCATGAAGCCGGAAACTGGAAAATGTTAAATTGCTTCTGTTTCTCTGTCTGTGTCTCTGTGTCTGTATGCCGTATGTCTAATGGCATTGAATGTTTGCCATGTATATGCACATTGTGATCCAGCCTGAATCCCCTTCAGGATGAGAAGGGTAGAATATAAATACTGTAAATAAATAAATAATAATACATCCTTGCAAAATGGAGAACAAATATAGATTGAGTCTTCAGTATCCAGAAAACTGAGGGTCCCTCCATACCACCCACGGTTTAAGTCCCTGGGCCAGAAGAAAAACCCAGGCTTTCCCGGGGGGGGGGGGGGTACCTTTTCCAGCACAGTAGCTACAGTCCTGGAATGGGACCACCCCAATCCTCCCCTAAAGCCTTTAATTTTTAAAAAACCTTATCTGGTCACCATGAGGCTGCTCTGGTAGCCTTCCTGGCATGTAAAACTGATGCACCTGGAGACAGCCCCCCCCCCCCACCTCCTGGCGCATCATCTTTATGTGCCAGGAGGGCTGCTGGAGCAGACTCATGGTGACCCAGTAATTTTTTTAAAAAATTTTTAAGTCTTTTGGGGTGGGGTGTTGGGAAAGGGGTGGGTGCAATCTTGCATCTTCAGGCTCCAGAAGCCAAAAGGTATGAGATGGCTGTGGGGACTCATTCCTGGCAGTACCCAGGGGTCAGTCCCAACAGGGCCCGTACCCCATTAGGCACGGGTCATTCAGGATGGCCTGGGTCTAAATGGGGTATCTAATTAATTTGGGACAAAGCAGCATTTTTCTGCTTTGTCCCAAATTAATCCTCTTTTACCTGAGGTGTAATTTGGAAGCCTCAGGTAAAAGTCAGTCAGGGCCTGCATTTTGGACAATGTCTGGAAGAGTTCTGAAATACTGAAAAACCTGAAACTTCTGCCAGCCACCCACTTCCACTTTTGGGGGAAGAGAGCCAGTTACGCACCGAGTGCCCACAATGGCAGCCTGTGGCAGGGTAGACACCCTCGAAATGGGCTGCAAAGGAAGGCGTGGTGAACCCTCATTGCCTCCTCCCTTCTCTGCTACTTTTCAAGAAGCAACCTGCAACGAAGATGGAAGACCAACAAATTCCCCTTCCCCCCTTTTTTCCATCCCCCCCTTTTTCCTTTAACTACCCCTGGACATCTATCCAAACACTTTATCCTTTAGCCTATCACTCCCTCCTTTCCTTTCCCCCTCCTCTTCCCCTCCTCCCAGATTCCCCCCTCACTACTTTTCCCTACCCAGAACCCTTTAATGTTTCCTGTTTTAAATAATGTACCCCTTGTGAAAACTGTTTAATAAAAAGTTAAATCCAAAAAAGAAGCACAGAAAGTGTGCTGACAGTTGGGACATCAGCTTTTGAAGGGGCCTTGTATAAGCAGAGTCCTCCCCCCTGCCACTCTTCTCTTTCCTCCATCGGGTTTCTGACAGTGGATTGAGGGCTCCTTCAATAGCTAGGTGGCCACTGGATATGTTACTATCTCCCTCCTCCCTCCTACATAATATGCACATGTATATGCAAATGCAGGTACAGTGTTCCCTCACTACTTCGCAGTTTGCTTTTTGTGGATTCGCTGTTTTGTGGTTTTTCCATAAACTCTAAAATAATATCATAAATCATAAAAAATTACAATTTACAGCCTAAGGAAGGGAGGAAGGAAAAGCCGAAAGGAGAGAAAAGGAACCCATGTGGCAACGGGAGGAGAAGGAGAATTTATCAACACATGATTGGTTGATGAAGACTTAAAATAGTGTATAACTACTACAATAATGTATAATAAATATATACATTTGTGGATTTTCACTTTTTGCGGGTGGTCCTGGAACCTAACCCCCGCAATAAGTGAGGGAACACTGTATTACAAAATCTGGGGAGGGGGAGGGGAATGAAATCTGAAAAACTTCTGGGCCTAAGCATTTTTTGTCCTCATACCCAGCTACAACAGAGTGAAGGCATCAGACCTGACCACAGACTTGCACTGGAGAACCTAGAGAATCCTAGAGAAGTAGTCTCTCAGTTTTTTAAAAAAGTATTTCTTTTCACAGTTTTTCTACAGCCATTGGGGCCAGGCACTCCCAGACAATTTTATAGATTTTTGGATTCTCTGATTTGAAAGAAATACAGTCTCAGAACAATCAAATTGCCCAGAGTGCAAACTTGGAGGAAATAATGTTTTAAGAGTAGAGGCCCCTTTTTTTCAGTGGGAGGTGAGGGACCAGCTCAGGCCAGCAGAGCTGCAGAACTGCTGTGTTATTTTACTGGCGAGTGGGCGTTTGTGCAGCACAAAAAGCCCAAAGTGCATCCAGATCCTGTCTGGAGCCACCAGGTCCCTCCATTGTATAAATTATAATAAGTGAGAGAGACATTTTTCGTTGATCTTAGAGGAAATGTAACTTGTTTGAAGGAAAACTGACAGGTTTATGTTAGGAGGGTAAGAACCAAAGCCTTTTGAGGAAGCAGTGAGTGCAGATGACAGCTGGAATCTGTGCTAGCTGACAGTTTTCTCTGGTGCCTTTCCCCTCCTGCCTTCCTTCTCCCCCCCAGCGCTACCTCCACATGTGAGAGAGTGCTGGTGCTGTTTCTGCCATAGGAATGTGGAGGCACACTGTGGCTTTATCAAACAGGTCATATGAATTTCAGCAGCAACACATGATCTTCCTTCCCTTTGAGGAATAAAGCTGCTGCTTCTGCTGTTGCTTTCCTGCATCTATTTTTAAGCTATGTGCCCGATTACATCACTACTTCCCTTACAATGATGTGAGATATTTCATCAACATACCCAATTTGAAAACACCAGATTCATGCAGAGAGAAAAAAATCACTCAGGGCTATATCTCAGAATATCAAGGCAGAAAATCCCACAACATCTGCTTTGAACTGGATTATCGGAGTCCTTACTGCCAAAAAACCCAGTTCAAAGCAGATAATGTGGGATTTTATTCAGCTGAGTGGAAGGGGCCCCAGTCTTAAGAGTAACTATGATGTGTGTGTGTAATCCACAAGGCACTTTACTCTGCCTTGAAACTAGCTAATGTTGAGTCTTCTTATTAAAAAAATGTCTGGACATGCAGATATACATAAGAGGTTGAGAGGAAGCATCATTAAGGTTTTGTTGGCATTCTCTTTCTGCTCCCCCCATGTGTGTATGTGTGTGACAGTGTATATAAGAGAGAGAGGGAAAGACTGCTGTCAGCTGTAAGTAATGGGATTAGACTGAAATGAAGGAAGCTATTGCCAGAAGCTCCAAGGAAAGTGTTTGGTTATAATTAGTGTTCTGTATCTTGCTAGTCCTGGGTTTTTTGTTGCTCAAGAAGGCTATTCTGAGTGTCCAAGTAAGCACCTGTTGCTACTGTTCTCCCAGAAGCCCCTCCACATCCTAGATACCAATAAATGAGAAAGAGTACAAGGAGAAGCTCAAATTTCTACTCTGTGTTTGCTTTGTCCTAACAAAACTAAATCATGGTGATACCTCTATTGTTATTTCACGAAAGCTTGCAGGAAATGATAGATGTGCTTGGTACATGCTGTTCTTCCATGACAGGAGTGGATACATGTGAACCCCAAACCCCATCAAAGCCCCTCTAGGGACACCAAGAAGCTCCCTAATCTCCCCAAATTGTGCCAATTTGGGGATATTTTTCACCCACAGAATAGTAAAAAAGCCTCTAAATTGCTGTGATTTAGGTCAGAGCTTCTTAATCCCCCTTATGACTTCTTTCCACCTGAGAATTTTTTATGCAACAACAGGTATAGAGGTACATAAAATAGGTATAAAATCAAACATTTACTGTAAATAATGACCTTGTCAAATGGCCGGTGGAGGTGCTCCACTTCGTAGAGGGGCATGGGGAACCCAGTGTCCCATGTCCCGCATCGCCCAACTCCAGCTGAGGGCGATCAGATGGGGAAAAACATGAGCCGCATGGAGCACGTGGCTTCACCCCATGGATTCCAATGGCAACATGGGAAACATCTCGTGTTGCCCTAGCAGTGGCATGCACCGGCTCCGCCCTCCTTCATCCACAGAGCTGCGCTAGCATTGTCTGATGGGAGCCAGCAGGCTCCATGGGTGACCTGGGCTCAATCGTCACTTCCCCCCGATTTTAGCTTTGTGTGAAGAGGTCTTTTATCAGCACTTTCAGGGCTAGCTAAACAGGCTAGTTCTTCTTTTTGAAAAATACAGATGAAGCATATTCAGAGTGCAGAGTAAACCCACTGTAAACACTGCACATAGTTACTAACAGATTTGTGTAAATGGGTGACATTAATAAAACTTTTACTGTTGCCAGATTTTTCATGACCACATTGAGCTAAGCGGACCCTTTTGGGATCAGGACCCATAATTCAATATGCAATAGTTTAGGTCATCTCCCAAGCCCTAGCGTCTCCCCAAAACATTGTTAAAGATGAAAACTGCTTTAGAAAGGCAACTAGAAGTGATGCAATGTCACTTCTAGTGAGATGTAACAGGCTTTTGTAACCCATGAGAAGGGTGGAGGTCCTTTTCAGCTGATAAATCCTGATTTGGAAAAATTGACTAGTTTAGAAATGAAGGTTAAATGGATCCAAAGGTCAGAGGCTAATATTTGGTGATGCTGCATCTTGAATAATATTGAGTGAAGCTACCAAAAGAAAAATGTATGGTGAGTGTTAAAAAATTATTAGATGACCTCATGTCCATTTAACAACACCTGATGAAGGAGTGTTCACCACCTTCTATGGCAGTCTATTCCACATAAAGGGTTTGTACCATCAGGAAACACTTTGGGCACTTCCAGACAGGGCTTAAAACCATGCTTAAGAAACCCGCTTCCTTGTGGGTTTAAGTCTCCACACCCTTCCCAAAAACCCAGGCTTTCCCGGGGGGGGGGGAGGTGTCTCCATGCCAGCGTGGCATGGGGCAAACTACCCAAAGCCCTTAAAATTAAAAAAAACATACCAGGCTGCCATGCCGCTCCTCTAGTAGGCCTTCTAGAGTGTAGACATGATGCATAAGGAGGCAGGGGGAGGGGTTTGGGGGGTTAGGAAAAGGGTGGGTGCACTCCTCAGTTCTCTGGGCTCATGGAGCCCGAAGAACTGAAATGAGTATGGGGACTAACCCCCGGGATTGCAGAAGAAGTCCCTAGGGTGAGTCCCCACAGGCCCCATACCCCATTAGACCTGGGTCTTTCAGGAAGGCTCATGTCTAATGGAGTATCAAATTAATTCGATACAAAGCAGGGTTTACCAGCTTTGTCCTGAATTAATTGTCTTTTACTGGAGGTGTCGTTTGTCTGTAAGGGCCCTTTCTAACGTTTAATCATAACCTTCATTTTTGTAATATATAACTTCTAGCTCAGAGACTATCTATATTTCAGTTTCCAAATGCTGCTAAATGACAATGACTAAAATCACCAATCTTGGTTGGGGGCTGAGATTTAGCAATTACTGCTAAGTAAGTAAAAATTATTGAATGCATCAACACACCATATCAATATAAACCATAGAAAAATGTCAAAGTTCCAACAAACTATATGAAAGTTAAAAGGAAAAGAGAAAAATGATTTATCTAATATTTGTCTCTTTCTTTTCATTAATTTGATTGCTTAAAAAGAGCAGCTTTCTGTGTCAGAACCTTATAGAAGAAAGTTTAAAATCTGTCTTCACCCCTAATTTCCCATATGTTTGAGAAAAACTAGAATACAATTGACATTCTAGAAGATGGTGAGCAATGATATTTCACTTCAATATATACAATAAATACAATGACTATTTGGCCTTGGAATGACCTGCACTCATCCATCTTGCACCATTATGTCAATTCATTCAAATCAGAGATAAGGGAAGGCCATATGCTGATTGTGTTTAATTGCAAGGACAGCTTTTTTTAGACTAACAGAAAGCAGATTTGCTTACTATTTATGGGACAACTGGGTATAGTTGTTTTCACTAGGTTGAATATACCCAACTTCTTGAACTATTACTAGAGGACTTGATCTCCAGGTTTCTTAATCTGTTTGTTATCTGAGCTGGATCATTATTTAAATAGTTGGGCCCAGAATGAGACACATTGTTCATCATGAGAGATGACCTAGGTAGAACAGAACAGTACCATTATCTGGACTTTAAAGCAGAATCCAGTTAGCTTTTTCCAGCAGTGCTGAATCAAAACACAGACATACCTTGGTTAACAAAGATGTTGCTATTAAAATCACGTTTCAAAGGTTGTGTTATGCTAACCCAGCTCCATTTTCTCCTCAGGAGCTCCAGGTGGTGCAACTTTCATGGTAAAGCATCAAAAACATCTGTGCATTCTCTGGGCAACGTCCTTGCAGATGGCCAATTCCCTCACACCAGAAGTGTCTCAAATCACTCCTGACATGGAAAAAAAAATCTCCTCATCTTCTAATTTTAGCAGCATTAACCTGGGGAGGAAAGTGCATGGACTTTTGGTGTTGGGTTGTCGCAGCCTGTCTGCGGTAAACAATTCAACAAACAAAGCTTTAGCCGGCCAAGAGTGGGATTGCTATATGTTGCTCTAGCTAGCCAATCCTGCTACAACAGACAAGGTAAACAGCAGGATCAGCCAGCTGTATAATTGCACATATGCATATTGTTACCTTTGAATAAAAAGTCTATTCTGTTAAAAATAATTATTTTCATTAACAACGGATCATTTTATCATCTCTAATTAATTATAATTTAGCGTCTTTATCCTCTCTTTCTTCTAGAAATTTGTGATCTGTTCCTTCTAAAGCAACCTGCTTACCCATTAATTTCTGCTGTGGGAAATAATTTCTTTTATTCATAATTGGTCAACCTAAAAGAAAGAATTTTATCTCTGGAAATAGCAGCTTGCATTTTAAATTCTGTCCAATCTGCCTGTCACTCGCCTTCATATCAAATTACTTTCATTTTCTTTGGTTTCTTTCCTTATTTTGTGAATCAATTAAAATGTGCCTGTTCCAGTAATCATTTGCTATCAATGGCTGATGCATTTTTATGTGATGAGCCTTCCTTTTCAGAATTTTTTAAAAAATCAATCAGTTCAGTCTTTGCCTTTTAAAAATTATTTTGCTTTTCCTTTTATTTTGATTTTTTATTATTACTGATTTTGTTGCAAGGTAATTATACAACACAATAATAGTGAACATAGACCTTCCCCTCCCAGTTCCATAATCCAAACCTTAAGCCTACAGGGTATGATTTACTCTTTAATTTTTATAAGCTGCCCTGAGTGATGCAAATGGATTGAAATGGTGAGGTAAAGGTTTCCTAAAACAAATAAACATAAATTTGCTAATAATTGTTTTCATCACTTTTCTTGTAATGTTTGATTAATGTGCATAAATATTAGACAGTTTTCCCTGCTAGCATGGAAATGAAGTGATAGCAACATAAAGTTATTCCTCTTGATCTAATGATAAGAAACTCAGCGAACTTTGTAGAGGGAAAAACAGACATGTAATTCTCTATTACTTCTCCCAGTTTCATGGCAGCTTGGACCTAGTTTTTTGTAGCTTGAATCAGAGAGTTTAATTTAAGGAAAAGGTTTTCCATGGTTTTATCATTGCATGTGTAGATTGTATCATACAGAATATTTGAGAAGACACAACTTGCAACCACTTTAACACTAAGTATTTCTTGGAAGAAAGTGGGCAAGCAATTAAGTAACAATAAGAAAATAGTTGTTCTACATGGGCCCAAGGAAGTCACTACTAGTGACTAGGCTCCAGAAGTCCAAAAAGAGAATTATTATCAGATTATGTATTGTCAAAGGCTTTCTGTGAGTTCTTTGGGCTGTATGGCCATGTTCCAGTAGCACTAGACCACTCTGACAACCATTATTATGTCAGACTACACAGAGAAGCCATTGACTACACAGAGAAGCCATTAGAATGTGGACACTTTCATCAGAAAGGAGGAAACCATGAAAATGAACAAAATCTGGCTACCAGTATTAAAAAAACACCAGAATTAGGATAGTTAATAAAAAACACCACTTAGAAACAGGAGAACTCCAAACAGCTAACAATCACGTGCCAGTTAACACCTCCCAAGTAGAGGATGCCCCAGGCCACAGAGGCAGATATGCAGATACCTTCACTGATTGACTTTACAGCTTCATTGCTACTCAATACTATCCAAGCTTGCTAATGGTAACATTCACACTTTCTTCAAACAAGTGTTTAAATGGACATTCCACAGATATATATATATATACACTCCACTTGCTTCACTGCCAACAGCACCTCTGAAGATGCCAGCTACAGATGCAAGTGAAACATCAGGAGAGAATGCTACTGGATCATGGCCATACAGCCCAAAAATACTCACAGCAATCCAGTATCAGACGATGTTCTTGCTTTTCTCAGTAGTGTCATTATTTGTCAATTGTTTTTATACCTATACCTATCAATAAATAAAATCAGATAATTTTAAAGAACAATGCTATACAAAATTCCATATAGTAGGTCACTATTATCTGCTGAAATTTGGTTCCAGGACAACCCCCTCCCTGATACCAAAATCCATGGGTGCTCAAGTTCCATTCTGTACAATGGCATAGCAATTGAAGTTCCTTACAAAAATGGCAAAAGCAAGGTTTGCTTTTGGGATGGTCGAATCAGTGATGCAGAATCAATGGATATGGAGAGCCAGCAGCTATCTTACAAAATACTAGTAAATTTTAGCTAGGTTACCTTGGCTGCAAGAGAGAACAAGATTCAAACCAAAATGAGGGAAAGAATCTGCAAATGGGCAAAGAGATACAGTAGCACCACAAGTAGGAGGAAGAGAATGAAAGAGTTGGGTGATGTTGGCAGAAGCTGCAGGTAAAACACAAGATCTCCAAGGACAGTGGTGGCATACCTAGGCAAAGGTAAAGGCAGAGCTTTTTCCCTGACATTAAGTCTAGTCGTGTCAACTCTGGGGGTTGGTGCTCATCTCCATTTCTAAGCTGAAGAGCCAGTGTTGTCCGTAGATACCTCCAAGGTCATGTGGTTGGCATGACTGCATGGAGTGCCATTACCTTCCTGCTGGAGTGGTATCTATTGATCTACTCACATTTGTATGTTTTTGAACTGCTAGGTTGGCAGAAGCTGGGGCTAACAGTGGGAGCTCACTCTACTTCCTGGATTCAAACCATGGATCTTTTGGTCAGCAAGTTCAGCAGCTCAGCAGTTTAACCTGCCACGCTATTGGAGGTTCCTCAGTGGCAGACCTAGAGGTGTTCAAAAAAGGAAGAAAGTTAGAAAGAAGCGAGAAAAGAAAAGAAAAAAGAAAAGAAAAGAAAAGAAAAGAAAGAGGATTCTCTGTTTTGCTCACAGACACAGAAAAAGCCATGCCACTTCATATACCCCATTAGGACAGCTCTGAGAGGTGTCTGCTGCTGATGTACGTGTCAAAAGACACTATAATCTGTTCATCTTTTCCTTTATGAAACTGACACATTATGCTCTTGGAGAAAGCAGTTGTTGCAAATAATTTGAGGAAGGAACTCAGCAGTTATGCATGACAGAACATTTAACTTCTCTTGGTTCCTTTCCAGTGATAAACATATTTAGCTATCAGAGCCTTTTATGTTCAAGGGCACATTTCTCTTGACAGAAAAATGGCAATGTTCGCAACAGTTGATGAAGGCAGACAGGACTGGATAGACAAGGGAGAGGGGAAACAGCTGAACGTTGTTCCTTCAATAATTTTATCTCACTTAACACACTTGCAGGATATCTAGGAATTAAAGAAAGGAAATATTTACATACTAATTATATTTCTGTTTATTTAATTAAGTTACTATGTGGCCCTGGCACTCAGAAGTGGCTCTGTTAAGCCCTCCTTCTAATGTTGCAATTATGGCATTATGAAAAGAATTCATGGAATAAAGAGCTAGCAATCTGAGGACAGAAGAGGCAATTTGCGCTGAGCCAAAGACAAGCCATGGAACTGATTGCTATGCTGGAAGGATAATTTCTCTAAAAAGAGGTGGAAGATTGTTTGGGGCAGAAGCCTTGGCAATGGCGGGAGAGTGCGGGGGTGCGGAGTGAAGGGCTTCTCTTAGAAAGCGTGTAGAAGTCTCTCTCTAGCTATTAAACAGTTTACATTGGTCTGCATACAAGAAAGTATTTTCCAATCCATCCACATTGCCTTCTAAGATAGTAATTTTTATGTCAAAGATATTTATATTAGGAATCCCACAAAGCCACAAGTTACTTTCCATCGACGCAACCTGCATAGGTCCCTATATAAAGTTTCCACTAAAACATATGTAGTGCTTTATTTACAGCTTGAGATTGGGCTGTTTATTTTCAACCACGAGCTACTATTCCCTTCAAGAACTCTTTTCCCAGGCAGCGAGTTACAACAGTGAATGTACAGATTATGAAAAGAGATCTCTATGGCCATCAGAGTAATTTTATACAAAGTTGCCAGCCGATTTCCACCACAGATGGAATTTAGCAGCAAACTCACATTTCTGTAGAGGCAAGCGCTGAGAGGGAATGGAGTGGCAACTTACCAAGGCCTCGTTCTGGGGGCTTCTTTAGCTCTGTGGAGAAATTATGCCTGGATATGAGTCAGAGGCAGGCCCTGTCTTCAATGTCTCCAGACCAGGCATTGCTGTCAAACCTCTCAGGTTGAGAAACGGGTGTAAAGGGAAGTTTTACTAATATTCATCTGAATGTGTGTATAGTTCCACAAGTCACTAGGAATTTCTGCTTTATCAGGATTGCCAACTGGGCCATTTTTATTCAAGCGCACATAAGCAGAAGCTTCTTTCTTGTTTCAGATGGGGATAAGATCAGCATAGTCAAGGAAACTACAAAAAGAGCCAAATGCAAAGGGCCCTGTGACTTGGATATCTGTTTATGTGATCACTGAACAGAACCAGCACAGAAATCCTTCCTATTTCTGGCTGTCATTTGTGAGACCTAAAATGAGACTTCCATATTCTGCAGCAATGTCTCTGAATCTCAGATGCTGGAAATAAACAGTGTACCATGGGTGCAAGAAGGTAGTAGGTATTTTCATGCCTGGCTTGTGAATGAAACTTTTTTGTAGCATCTGTCTCAGTGCTGTAGATTGTTGCTGGACCTGAGAGGACCTATGTATTATTCAGTTACCCATGTTATCTTACAGCACCCCAACATGCAGAAGCTATTAGCATCATGTCACATTAGTAAATTGTCTCTGTGTATTGAAAGGGCTTGCATTGAAGAAACGTTGGGAGCCATGGGATGACACCCCTCTCCTCCAAATTACCGAAGTATTAAAAGTAGCAACATCTTTTATCCTCAGCTTTCTTGATGGTGGTGGTGGTGGTGGTGATGAAGTTTCAGAGAGAGAAAAACAACAATCCTACACTTTTTGGAGAGGCAGACCCTGCATGTTTCAGGCCCATGTTCAATATGTAGTCATGATAAAATTCATCCTCAGAACAGAATTCTGGTGAACCACATTTCTCTTTTTTCCAGACCATGCCCAGAATAATGTAACATTATGCTATGTCATTCAGAAGTGGATTTTTAGGAGGGAAATGGCAGCCTCCTATGGATATCAGTCATGTTTTAATCTTAGAAACTGCCTTGAAATAAAGCTACTTTACACCGTAGCATCAGCCCCAGGATCTTTCTGCATGAATAGATTTTCTGGAAGAGGTCCAGCACTCCTGAGGTGAGGCTGTCAGAAAGAGAAACAATGAAAGCAGCTATTGCTTCTCCTGTCAGAGGTAAAGAAGGGTGGAGGGCTTAAACTTTTTAGATTTTCTTTCAGGGAACTTGTCAGAAATGGCCAAAGTGTGCCACCAATTCCACTTTCTTGTGAAAGGAGTGACATAAAGACCAGCCATTTGAACTCAGTTACCCATTTTATGGATCAACAAGTTAAATTCTGCACAGAATTGCTATGGAGGCAAATATAACAAATCAAGGTGAATGGAAGAAGTACAGTAAGACTCCTGTAAACACAAAATCCATAGTCTCATTTTCGCTTAGCTAACCCCGGGGAAAATGGTACTTCAAGGACATTAGTAGATTCTCCAGGTATACTTCCTTTGGACATTACCACATAGTTACATTGGAAGACCTAGCAAATAGATAGTGTGGAGACATCTCTAGGAATCTCTAAATTCTCCAGTACAACTCTATGCTGGGACTGAAAGTGAGATAATTTATTCTGTCATATCCATGGTTTCAAATAATTATGACCCATTTGGGAACATATCTCCTGTGGATATGGGTGTCTTACTGTATATAATTTGGGGCTTTCTATTTCTACTATTTCTATTTTGGAAATTCTTGTTCACAGTGAGGCCCCAAGACTGTTATGTTTACACAGGCACTTCTTGTGTCATGGTTGCACTAGAAATGAGATGTTACACCTGTTGCAATTTAACAAAAAAATGTGAGTTATGTCTCTATATGTTCCTCTTTCTGCAGAAACAGAAAATCTAGGCATAGCTGTTGTACTTTTTCCCCATGCAAGCATGAAACATTGAATTACTGCTTACTTAAGAAATGTGCTTCTTTTGCATGTCATCTTCTATGGTCCATTACTGATCCCTATAATTCACTGATAAAGTGTCTTTATGGATTTCCCGTGTGGCACGTAAGAAAAGATAATTCTGCACACTGTCCTTTCTTGGGAGGTTCTCCCAAGTCTGAGCCTACTGCATGACATGTACAGTAGGAAATTTGGAGGTGTTGGTATTTTGAATGCTGCCAATGAATAGCCACGATTGTGCTTAATTACAAGTGGGAAAAAGCTAAATGACATGGGTATTGTGGGCTACATTTCTAACTTGTACAACACATTTATTGTTGACTTGTTTCCTAAAACTTAAGCAAATTGCTCACCACACAGGCGGATTTACCACCAAGCGGTGGACTTATCTTTTCTTGTCTCCGTCTATTGTCTTTTCTCTGAAACATGTTGAACGGGATGGCCCAATGAAAATGCATGGAGAATTAAAGCCATAACCATCACAGCCATCTGAAACTAGGCATAAACACCCTTCGCTTTGGCAATGCCTCTCCTTGCTTCCCTAAGGGGGAAATCAAGTTGCCTTGGCCTGTGGGCTGAATATTCTCAGTTACTTGCCTGCTACTTTCCACTCACTTTGGCCTTCAGGGGAACACAATGGCACACAGGGAATGAGAGGCAAAGACATAAGTGTCCCTTGATTTTTCTGAGCCTGGGTTTAGCTCACTTTCCATTCTCTGCTGGTTTGAGCTTAACAGTTACATGGCTTTGGGATGAGTGTGCAGGATCATATCCCAGTGTTTCCCATTTATGTCCTTTTTGCCACCACCCAAGCTGACAGCTGCCCACTTGGCAAAGAATATGGCATCGAGAGTAGTAAGAGAAACTTCTTGTTCCAGCTGGCACTTCCTTATCTAACAGTGAGAGCTTTGTAAGTGTAGACAGCTGCAGTTTCAGAAATTGGCTCTGTCTGTATCAATTGGATTTGTGAAGTCAGTAAAAGGCCATGAGGCAGATTCATGGGATTTCCTGTTAGTATTAGCAAATGGAATCTACTGCAGCATTTTAAGGGAACAGAAGATACAGTTTATGGCTCCTTACACAGAGACTATGGAAAGCAGGGCACAAGGGAAAAAACTGAATGCATGGGAGGGGTAGTTTGCTATTAAAGTGCTGCTAAACTCTATTGCTATGAGGAACAAAGTGCTGCAGGTGAGATATGCTAGCTAGCACTGAGAACTACTGATTGACCAAACAGAAAAGGCAACATATATATACATATACATATACATATACATATATATATATACATATACACATATATATACATACATACACACACACACACACACACACACACACACACACACACACATATATATATATATATATATATATATATATATAATCTTGTTGAATGGTGTTTCCATTTTAGGGCCCTTCTACACATGCACTAAAACCCAGAAGAAACTGGGATAAGAGGGACTGGTGGCTAAATTAGGTTTTGTGAAACTGTGGGCTGAATCAGGTTAACAGCTAAAAAGCACATGCTTGAAAGGTGTGCTTAAAACGTGATTCTGCCCCCCCAAAATGTGCATATTTGCATGACTGTATATCCCTGCTTTCATGGAAAACATGTAATTTCCTTCCTATACCCAGTGTGGTTTGCTTTAGCACATATACGAGTTTTAAAAGCCCAAAACAACTTATCAGGGCTGTCAAAATTGAAACCATGGACACACAGGTGGTTAAACGGAAGCACAATTCGGAAGCAATTATAATTAGAACTCTCTGCAACCATTCCCATTGTTCTGATCTGTCTGATATTAAACAGAGGTTGAATTTATAGTTGGGTGAGGAGAGAGATAAGAAATATGCTTGTGTGTACATTGACATATCCTCATGAGTGCACATACAATCAAATACATCTCAGAGAGAATTGAAAAAAAAACTTCTGCTGGATGTCCTCCATCCATCTTGCGGACTAGTAAAATCCACTATGAAAGAAGGTGTCAGGATGGCGGGGACCATTTCCCAGGACTAACAGGTCTGTGTCTGGACTTGTTGTCAGGTTCTGTGATTTTTAACCCACTTATTTAATTTGAATTTTGACACTGTCTGGAAGCACCCTTAGTAATATGGGCAAATGGAAATAGAAACAATGCTGCAATCTAATGCCAGATTATAGAAAAGTTGCTTTTTTAAAAACAAGGCAAATCCCCGTATCCTTCAGTCTTCTATAAATTGAGGCATTCTAGTAGTTGTAGTCTCAAAATCAACTTTTCTAAATTCTGTCACAAGCACCTTTAAGCTACTGTTCTTACATTTAGTACTGATAACTTCTGATCTGCATTGGATTGGACTAGGTTAGTGGAGATTGGTGAGCAAAGAGCCGTGAAGTATTTTTTTCCGTTTTGTTTTCATAGCACCCTGTCAATCTTTCTCTGCTTGCTAAGGTGCTATGATGATCTTACCCTAATCAGCAGCCTTTTACTTATATTTCTTCCTTTCCATGAGCTGATTTTCTGTTCAAATGTGGTTTCCCATCTGATCTCATCCTAAGTCACTGCATGGCTGTGTGGCATTTTAATGCAGGTATCAAAACTACCACAAAGTTCCACCTATTCTTCAAGGATCTTGTAAATGTCTTGCAGTTCTTTATTCTCCTTTAAAAAAAAAAAGAAAAAAAAAAGCAAACACCAACTCAGGTGCTATCTTGTATAGTAACCATAGTATTTAGCAGGTAGCACTGAGATTAGAAGGAAAGCAATTAAGGTCTTGCTATCGCCCTGCCCTGTTTGTGGGCTTCTTTGTGGCCAATCTGCCAAAGTTGAATTACAAAGACCTTTGGTCTGATCTAACATGGTTCTTGTGTTCTCAAACATTTTACCTACTAAATACTATGGGTACTGTACAAGACAGCACCTGAGTTGGTGTTTTTTGTTTTTGTTTTTAAAAAGGAGAATAAAGAACTGCAAGACATTTACAAGATCCTTGAAGAATAGGTGGAACTTTGTGGTAGTTTTGATACCTACATTAAAGTTACAGTCCTTCTTATAACTAATAAAGTATATGTGTGAGACACTTCCCCTTACAGTTGCACAGGCAAACAAATCTCATTTAGCTGTCTGTCAGTAACCCCCCCCCCCCCCCCAATTCACAATACTGTTCAGATAATGTTTCTAGTACTATGCAAAAGAATGAAGGCTATAAAATTATGGTTTAATAGCTACTATTTCTTTCTATCTTCAGGATTCCAGTCACTCACCAAATGCAGAATTAGGCTTTACTAAAGCTGTTCCTCGTTTCTTAGTTCTAGTGGTCACTAATGGTTTACCCATAAAGGATGTGGCTGAATTCTACAGCAGTGAGACACACTGTTTTTCCATGTTGCATTATGCAGTAGTGCAAACTCATGCTTGGGGAATGCCGGATTTTGAGCTTAGTCACTTGAATGGCTCTTCATCTCTTCCAGAATTTCCTTGTTTTGAAATTCAGTATTCTCTTACTGAAGCATTGGTGAATTGTGTGATTATATATTGTATTTGTATACGCCTCTATTCAAATCTCACTGCTGGTCTTATATTTGGACTGGTCTTTTTGTAAGTTAATTTGTCTCAAACTATTGAAGTGATTTCAGCTAGGACCATGGATAAGAAGATCCGTGCCCAGTGAACTTCCCCTAAATCAAGGTTCCTTCCACACAGCTGAATAAAATCCCACATTACCTGCTTTGAACTGGGTTATATGGCAGTGTGGACTCGGATAACCCAGTTCAAAGCAGATATTGTGGATTATCTGCTTTGATATTCTGGGTTATATGGCGGTGTGGAAGGGCCCCCAAATCAGCCAGGACAGAGAACAAGCACTATGAGTTGAAGGCAAACTGCAGAGGTTTATTACAGTTTGGCCAAAAGGGATGCAAGGACCAAGTCAATGCTCAAAAATGTCTAAGCATAACTCCATAGAAAGATACAAGATATTTTATACAGTTCTGACAGCTATTCAGGTGATAATCCTGGGTGACCAAAGGCTTGGCTGCCTTTTCAGAAAGCTAATGTATTTATATTTCTGTGAGATCATAAGCCTCCAGTCATTTCTAAACAGGTAAACACACTAAGCCCATCTTGGTGATAAAGGGATCATTTGTCTTATACACATACACAAAGGGTCTGATATTATCTGGCTTGAGAGACTGCTGGGACCTTCCTTAATTCAGCGATCTCTGTTCCCAGGAGCTTATGTAAAATAGGGGCCACTGGGGAAGAAGATGCATTCATGATACATTTGATACAATTTAATACATTTAGAAATAGATAAAGTACATATTTAATGCAAGTTACACAAGCAATATCATTTTATACATTTATTAAATGGTTTTGTTTAATATTGTTCAGGGTACAGTTGCTGCTGGTTCCCTTCAGGAGCCTCCAGCAGCTTCAATATTGCAAAACTTCAAAAGAGTGGAAAAGGTTTTTTAAAAAAAAATAAAGGAAAAATGGCATCTCTTGTTTGGAGTCTCTCTGAAGGTTCAGATAATTATTTGTTTGTGGGGGTGTGGCTCAACAATACTATAATGACAGGAAGATATATCCTAATTTTGGGGACAGGAATAGAGTGGTGATTACTCACCCAGTTCTCACCTCAAACTTGTTTGCATTATTCTGGGTTAGAATTTGGAGCCAATCTACCAAGCTTTTCAGCCCATTACATTTCTTTCTCCTGGGTTGCCAAAGCACCACCAGTGAATTGATGGAGCCAAATTAGCTTCATCAACTCGAAGATGACAAAACTAAAGAGCTTGATCCTGAGGTATCTTAGGAACAAAAACAGCATTAGATTCAGCAGATCCCAAACTATCCCTAGAGCTTTGTGCCCACTGAGCTTTCCAGATGTTTAGTGAGGTCCTGGATGATAAGCCCTCTTTCCATGGCACAGCTTCTCTCTGCCAGTGGAGTTGTACTCTAGCCCCTTCCTGACTTCTGGACTACTGAATTCTCCATGGAAAGGTACTCAAGTGATTTAAATTATTACTTTGCAAGCTCTGCATTACATTTTTCTTTCTTAGTAAATGAACATTTTTAGGTAGCATGGCATAGTGATATAGCTAAATATATGTTTACCACTGGAAAGGAACCAGGAGGAGTAAAATGTGTGTATTGGAATAGGACTCAAGGAGACCGAAGTTTGAATCCCCACTCTGCCATTGAAACTCATCGGGTGAATAAGTCATACTATTTCAGTCTCAGCAGAAGGGAAAGGCAACCCTCTCTGAAATATTTTTTCAAGAAAACCCCATGATATGTTAACCTTAGGATTGTGTTGTCAAAGGCTTTCATGGCCAGGATCACAGGGTTGTTGTATGTTTTCTGGGCTGTATGGCCATGTTCCAGAAGTATTCTCTCCTGACGTTTTGCCCACATCTATGGCAGGCATCCTCAGAGGTTGTGAGGTACTCACAACCTCACAACCTCTGAGGATGCCTGCCATAGATGTGGGCAAAACGTCAGGAGAGAATACTTCTGAAACATGGCCATACAGCCTGGAAAACATACAACAACACCTTAGGATGATGATGATGATGATGATGATGATGATGATGATGATGATGATGATGATACTGTGGGACTTCCGAATCCAGACTGACAAAGTTCTGGAACACAACACACCAGACATCACAGTTGTGGAAAAGAAAAAGGTTTGGATCATTGATGTTGCCATCCCAGGTGACAGTCGCATTGACGAAAAACAACAGGAAAAACTCAGCCGCTAATAGGACCTCAAGATTGAACTGCAAAGACTCTGGCAGAAACCAGTGCAGGTGGTCCCGGTGGTGATGGGCACACTGGGTGCCGTGCCAAAAGATCTCAGCCGGCATTTGGAAACAATAGACATTGACAAAATCACGATCTGCCAACTGCAAAAGGCCACCCTGCTGGGATCTGCACGCATCATCCGAAAGTACATCACACAGTCCTAGACACTTGGGAAGTGTTCGACTTGTGATTTTGTGATACGAAATCCAGCATGTCTATCTTGTTTGCTGTGTCATACAATATAATAATAATAATAATAATAATAATAATAATAATAATAATAATAATAATAATAACTTTATTCTTATACCCCGCCCCATCTCCCCAAAGGGACTCGGGGTGGCTTACCTGGGGCCTTGCCCAACACAACAATATAACAAAAACAGCAAAACAATAAAACAAATATCCCAACAATAAAACATCAGCATCAATAAAACAGTCATAAAAAACCAACATACAAAATAAAATGTTAAAAACAGGAGATGAATACATGGATCTGGGCCAAAGTGCAGAATATTTCAGAATCGGGGAAAGGTAGTTTCACAGCTAAAATAGTCAATAAAGTGCTAATATAATACTGAGAAGGATTGCTATAAGTAAAAAATGCCTCCAGTTGAGGCAGTGGACTAGCTTCCAGCTAATACACATATAATAGGTTCTTTTTGTACAGCTTAATCTAAAACATTCAGAAATGTTATCAAATCTTATTTTATTGTTGTTTTGCCTAGTTATAGTTATTATGCAAGCTTTATTAATTATGTCTGTCAGTTCAGTGTTTCCTAAACTCTTCCAAGTGTTTTGTACTTTAGTTCCCAGATTCCCTGATCATTGGCCAAGATAGCTAAGGCGTCTGTAAGTTTAAGTCCAAAACATCTGGAGGACCAGAATTTGAGAATCATTGTTTTAGACAATAGTGTTAAAATGTCACCAAATGCCTTATTTTGATCTTTGTCCATTTGATGGTTTCTTTCATGACAATGATACATGTGCTGCACATTTGAGCCTATTTTAATTGTCATGCCTCTCACTCAAAAAACTCTTTGGAGTGCATGGAAGGTCTAGTAGTTTTGACTTTAATAAAGAATTCTAAAAAGCCCCATAAAACTTCCCTCCCCAAGGTGCTTTTAAGCTGGGCTCAAACTGGTCATCTGGTAAATGTTTGACAAATAATTTGGATAACTACTTTGGTAGGTACCTTATCAATTCTCCTGCTCTTCTTTTATCAAAGCTTGTTTCCTGTCTTCCTCCCATTGCACAGTCCTTCCTCCATTCTTTCTTTAAAAAATTTTTCCAAAACAAAATTTCTTAATTGGATATTGGGATCAAAGAGAATTTTTATCAATATTTCCAAAATCAATAGAAACATTATTTTTCTCACATTAGAAATAAATGAAATTGTACTAAATATTCTTTATATTATAGAAATACATGAATAGTGATATCTTATTTGAATTATTTCTATTTTATGGATTCAGTTTAGTCCTGTCATAACAAGTGACATGAACTACTGTTCCTTTGTGGTTCACACATCTTTATTGCTGCATCAAGATTAACTAGCATCACATTATGAAATGGGAGCCACTTTCTACCATGTTGGGGCCATTTGGACTGCTTCCTCCAGAACGTTAGATGTTTAGTATTTGATTTTTTTCCCTACTTCCTTCTCACACACCATTTGAATTAAACCCTTAAATTTAACACATATGGGTGCAGACTTGGAGGCAGGTGAAAATTTCATTTAGTTTGTTTTTGATCTAATAAAAATCACATATCTCTTCATAAATTTGTCAGAAAGAACAGGAGATTGAAAAATGAATAGAGAAGACAGCAAAACTAGCTGATTGCCCCATCGAGGCCGAAGACTTTGAATCTTAAAAATTCTGAGTTCAAATCTCTATATGATCTCATAATCATATTTATGCTGCTGAACTGAGATTTCAATCTCTTTTGTTTTCTTTATTATAGGAGTTAAGAACAACATCGCTCTCTCCATGTTACAGATAGCTATAACTATTGAATTTTACCAAGCAGGTGGCTCAGAATTTTGTTCTGTTTTCAATTTTGCTAGTTATAGTATTTAAATATATATTGAGGTAATTTTGAAATGTGTGTGTGTTGTGTGTACCTTTTGCATTTTGTAGTCTGTAGTTTGTTTTTGTTATAAATCCTAAACAAATTTATTTTTGTAGATTTTATTCAATAAAAATGTTCTTGAAAAGAATGTTGGAAAATATTATTACTGATATCCTACACTGACTACTTAGTTACATGTGCAAAACTTGGTTATTCTTGACTGACCAGCAAGCCCACTTTAACAGCCAGTTAATTACATCAAGTGAAGGAGGCCTATTCAGGTGTTTATTCAAAGTGTAAGAAGGATGGCCTTTCTAGCACCCTCCCTCCAAAAAGTGACACTGTGATGAAGAATTGCAACTGTGGTTCTGCTTCTGATTGTCGTGGCCTTATATGCTGGCAGGAGCAGGGTGAAAATGTTATTCCCTTTGCACCCCAACTGGCATTAAAACCAGGCATCCTTCATCTAATGTGGCTTCCACTGAATATGGAGCAATTTTTCAGGCAGGATCCATATCATCTGATAAGGACCATAGTCAGTTTGTAGAGCTGCCTAGTTTTGCTTTTGTTTTTCCTTGTCCAGTGAGAGAAACAAAGAAGAAAAGCACAGCCTACACACCCTGTTCTACATTTCTCTGGGAGGTAGTTGCAAGTAGGTCCAGAAGAAGATGTAACCCGTGGTCAGAAGCAGAGAGCAAGTTTCATGCAAAGAAATGAACTGTCCTGGTGGTGATTACTTAGCCCATGGGATGTCCAAAAGATGGAAATGTCATTAGTCTTCATAACAGCATCCAATCTGACACTGCTCCAAAGTGTGAATGTAAAACATTCAAGTATGACACCTGTGGCCTAAATTGCTGCTTCTTAAACTGTGGGTCCCAAGCCCAACTGCTCAATGGTTGGGTCCTGAAACCCCCTAGCTCAATGGTTGGGTCCTGAAAAATTCTGCAACAGTTTTCTGAATGTTACCTAATGGTATTTTTAGACATTTGCATGAATCTACAGTGTTTACAGTAGACTTAACAGAAAATGTTTTAGCTGTACTTCATAGAAAGGAATATCAGCCAGTTTAGCAAACCTTGAAAATGCTTATTTATTTTCAGTAATTTTTTATTTTTATACCTTTTTATATTTTTGTTGTTTATTTGTTCAGTTGCTTCTGACTCTTCGTGACCTCATGGACCAGTGCATGCCAGAGCTTCCTGATGGCAGTTAACACTCCCAACTCCTTCAAGGTCAAGCCAGTCACGTCAAGAATTTGTCAGCCCATAAGGGGTTCCAAGTGGAAAAGTTTAAGAAGCCCTGCCCAAATGAAAATCATGCATTCAGCAACCAGAATGATGCATAAACTCAAAATGTTGTTATGTTACTATGTTTTCTTTTAAATCACAATGGAGTGTTTTCTGATCAGGTGTCTGAATTATTAGGCATATCTTATGAATTTAACACTAATGTAAAGTGCCAGATGTGTCCACATGTTTTTAAGAGAAAAGGGCAAACATTTGATAAATGATGACAGAATTTTGATTTTTTTTTAAACTTCTGGTTATAATTATAATTAGTGATATATGAGCTTGGATTGGCTGAAAGAGCTCCCTTCCCACCCTAATTGTTTCCACAGTCTGTGGATGCTTAAGTCCCATGACATGAAATGGCTTAGGGTGATTCCAGACAGTGCCAGTTTTAAAACTGAGGCAAAAAGTCCTTGGACCTGACAGTAGGTCCACATGCAGCCCTATCAGTCCTGGGAAATGTTCCCTCCGCTATCCTCACTTCTTCCTTTGAAAAGGATCAAGATGGAGTACAAATGGGAGACATCTGGCAGAAAGTTTTTAAAAATTCTCTCCATAATGTGCTGTACCTTATATGCACACATGTGAATATCTTAATGTACACACAAGCAGATTGTTATCTCTCTCTTCACCAAATTGTTAATTCAAGCTCTGTTTAATATGCTTGTGGAGAGTTCTAATTGCTTTTCCATTCTGCTTCCCTTTAGCCACCTGTGGTTCTGTGGCTCCATTTTTTGACAACACGATCAGTTGTTCAACTGTTTCAGGCTTTTGAAACGCACACATGAGGAGCAGTACAGGAGGAAGGGAAGGAAAACACTTGTTTTGCATAACTGCAGGGATATACAGTCATGAGAAGGTACTGATTTTTGAGGCGGAATCAGGTTTTAAGCACACCTTTTAAACATGTGCTTTTCCGCTGTTAACCCAATTTTGCCCACACTTTGTTGAAATGCCATGTAGCCACCCCGCCCTTTTATCCTGGTTACTTCCAGGTTGTTAGCCATGTGTAGAAGCCCCCCCTTTTTTTTAAAAAAAAGGTGTCTTTTATATGAAATGACTAAATCAATATTTTCTTCTTGTATTTTTAAGAAATATTTTCAAGTGGTGAATGGTTGAATCTGTGAATACAGAGTCTATGAATAATTTGCTAAACTTATGTTTAGCCTTTGGTTTTGTTATATCAGAGATTGTGTGGTGTGTGCATGTGTATATGTACAAGAGAAAGGCAGAAAGAGAAAGAGGTTCAAGAGGAAAGGGAAAAAAATCTATATAGTGTCTTTTCAACCAAACTCTTTACCATTACATCCAGTCCTGGTGGAAGCTTGGCTCTTAGCCAGCTGACAGTTAAGCACCAGATGATCTTTTATACGATGAAGTGTGCTTTCAAAAAACCTTGGAAAATATGATTAGGGAAGGGTTTTTGGCTACTTATTTCCTCTGACTTAGTGCAGCCTTTGGCTGTTTCCTGAACAAAATGCTGCAGCTAAGCAGGCTCCCCGCCCCCCATCCTGAGCAACATGTCTCAACATTTCCTTCTCAGCCATCATGTAGGTCTCCTAGCATTGTTGATTCTCATTCGATGTCTGCTGCTGGGATGTAAATTGTTCCCGTCACCCCTTTCCCTCCCCTCCGTTCATGTACTTTCAAGGAGGTTTAATCTGTGAAGGGGGGACCTACTTCAAAGCCCTCTGTAGCAGCTCATTTCTTAAAGGAGAGAAGGCCAATAAAACCAAATTAGATTTTTATCTCATTGTCTCTGTAGGAATGAAGTATAATAATTATTTCAGGCAAATACATGTCGGAGATGGTAATTAAGATCCCTATCATACCTTTATAGACAAGTAGATTCTAAAATAAGCATTAGTAATAGGATTAAACATTATTGTGGTATCCCCTCCTTCCCAATGTGCCCTGGAAATTTGAATATACAAAAGTTGTTCAGAAGGGGGAGGAAAGGAAGGAAATCTACGAGGAATATCAATGTTATTACTTCAGCTCTTGTGCTTTTGGATCCTTTTCTCTCTTAATCTGCATTGGGGAAATTTGTGGGAATGCTGAAGACAGCAGCTGCCTAGTAGGGGGGCCCTCCAAGGTTTTATTCCTTCACACTTTGCACAATAGTCATAGAGCGACCTGTTAAGGCTAACCTTTGCTCCATCCAGAGATTATGTAGTCATGCAGTGAGAATTTCAAAGTCAAGAAAACACAGCACACCACTAAATGTGAAGTAGGCTGCTTGGCAATGGCGCAAACTTCTCAGAAAACATTTGCTGCAACAATCTGGACTAAGTTTGTTGACAGCTGCAGGGCTGACCCTCACTGTGCTCTGGCAAGGTAGGCAAAGATGGGATCTAGGAAATCTTATGTCTTCCCTCCCACCCATTTCCCCTTTCTTGTTGTGCAGTCTATAAAGACTAATATAACCTTTTGTGGCTGCTATAGTTCAATCCAAGGTGCTCCTGAAATCATAAATCAGCAAATGAATAAATACCTGATTCTTGTGCAAGCAATGCCAACTGGATCAAGCCAAATATGCCTTTGAAGCTGCGCCTAATGCTTTCTAGAGGAAAAAGGAAAGTCAGCTGCATGTCCAGATTTGTTTTCCTCAACATGTATTGTATTCTATTTGGTTGTATTTGTTTATTTCTAACCCACTTTTCTTCCTAAGCAGTTTACAAAGAGATACAAGTAAAACATATTACATAAAAGCATACCAAAACTTTTTTAAAAAATACAGTTAAGCTGTATAGAATTAAAAACCATTTAAAACATATCCATTAAAAGACAAAAGATTGAAAAATGTACAGCACAATAATGTAGCCCTTCCCTTGTTAAGCAATCATTTCTCAAAAGCCTTTTGGGATAAAAAAAAGTCTTCACCTGCTGATGGAAAGGCAACAAAGAAAAACCCAGTGTAGCCTTTTGGGGCCTGGGAACAGGCTCTAAGGACCTCATCATACTGATGCCCACCCCCAACAGCCCACAGTTTTGCTGGCAATCACTGGTGAAATGGAAGGCGCACAGGGCGCTTCGTGGCACCCTGTGCACTCTCCCCCCTTCCCCCGTCACATGGGGGCATTGGGGCAAGGTGTGTTGCCGTCCTGTTGGTTCCCCCATCAGACAGGGAAAAGTGTTGCCGTGCCTCTGTTTTCCCTATCAGACAAGGGAAAGGCCAAAAACTGCGGGTAACTCCATTGGAGCTATTCAAAAGACATTTGGCTCACTGTGGTTGGCAAGGAAGCTTATTGCAATGCTTCTTTGCCACTTCAGCCATCAATGGGGTGAGTCCACAGCCTGTGTCATATGATGGAGTTCAGCAGGATCTGTGGCTGAAAAGGAATAAGAGGCCAAAAACTCCTGCGTTATGAGGTGGTCAGAGTGCATCTACATTATAGAATTAAGGCAGCATGACACCACTTTAACTGTCATGACTCAATGCTATGGAATTATGGGAGATGTAGTTTAGTGAGGCACCAAGACTCTTTGGCAGAGAAGGCAGAAGACCTTGAAGAACTATAGCTTCCAGGATTCCATAACATTAAGTCATGGCAGTTAAAGTAGTGGCAAACTGCATTAATTTCATAGTGTAAATGCAGTCTGATAAAGCCATCTCTTACATTCCCCCTAGGAATATGAGGGTGGTAGAAAATGAAAAAAGGGTATATGTCTATTGATACCATTTTAGGAATAAGTGGGAGTATAATTCAAAGGGGAAAAAGAAAGCTCAGGTGAAGGAATAGGTTCTTCCAGATGCCAATGTTCTAATAAAGTAGCAAATTTTGAACAGTAAGTGCCACTGTGTCACAGTGTTCTTAAACACAGTATTGTCTATGATGCACATTATAGATTTATGTGGTGCCAGTCTTTGTTTACTTATGATTAAATGAATGCTGAAACAGACAGCCTCCTGAATCCACAGATTCTGCATCCATGGATTCAACCAGCCATGGCCCAAAAATATATCCCCTCCAAAGAAAAACTCATAAAGCAAATTTTAATTTTTACCATTTTATATAAGAGACAGAATTTTATTACATGACATTGCATATAATGGTATCTACAGGTGATAGGGTGGGGGTTTCAAAAACAAAACCCCAGTAGACACCACGGCCCACTGTGGGTGCTTCCAGACGGTGCCAAAATGCAGGTTTTAAAACTGGGGCAAAAAATCCCAGGACCTGACAGCAAGTCCACACACAGACCTTTCAGTCTTGGGAAATGCTCCCCCCACTGTCCTCACATCTTTCTTTGAAGCAGATCAAGATGAAGGGCCGACAGGGAACATCCGACAGATGATTTTTTAAAAAAAGAAATCCTCCGAGATGCGCTGAACCTCATATGCACACATGTGAATATCTTAATGTACACACAAGTAGATTTCTCATTCTCCCAACTCTAAATTCAAGCCCTGTTTAATATTATAAAGATCAAAAGAAAGGAATAGATTCAGAGAGTTCTAATTTCTTTCTAATTGTGCTTGCCTTGAGGCACTGGTGTCGTTTAGCCCCCCCCCCCTTATCCCAGTTACTTCTGGGCTTTTAGCCTTGTGTAGAAGGGCCCTGTATTACATTGGCTATACATAGGTTAGAGTATTTGGTCTATTGCTTTGCTTGATCCTATGTTCAGGGGCCCTACATTTCAGTTCCATGATTTCACTTTAAATGCTAGAGGTCTATCCTAAGGAATTCTGGGAGTTGCAGTTTAGGGAGAAGCATTTAGAATTGTCAGCCAGAGTTGTAGAGATCTTTTTGTCTTTATGTTTAAACCAACATGTTAGCAAGGACAATGTCAGCATTTTTATGATTGTAAAGCCTCTCAGATTTTTTTCTTGCATGTATAAATCATATATAGCAACATAATTGTTGCTAGCAAGCAAAGCTCAAACTATGTTGCTTCTCTCCCTGCACAGAGCCAAGACAAGGCTGTTTTGTGAAAGGAAAACAGGGATTGGCTGGAGGGAGGGGAGGGAGCATAGACGGCTGTCACTGGCTGCTTTGCTTGAAACTTCATTCAGTGAGGTATTCACTTGGCGCATTTATGAGGTAGTCCTTGGTAGCAGTTGGAAGAGCACAAAACTTGGACCTCCTCTGTGTCGGCCAGTTAAGCACGTCCTCCCTTTGGAGTCTTTCTCTACTTTCCAAGGCAATATTTGTTTTGGTCTTGGTTCTTAAATTCTCATGCTTGTTTCATAGCAGCCTAATGATGAGCAAGGGTTGGTTGCACAATTCTTGGGTAAATTGCCACATTGGACTCTTTCAGGGTTTGGATCACGAGTAGCAATATAAATAGCATGCCAAAGAAAATACACAGCACATTAAGCCACTTTAAAAATGCTGGGACATAGCATTTCTTCGAAGTAAGTCTACTGAATTCGAAAGAGATTTACTTTACAGTGATGTGCAAAGTGACAAATTAGAAGTTCTATTTCAGATTACCCACTTCAAATAGGGAAAGCACACATCCATTGTGTGTATATGTATTGTGAAATACAGTTTTTTTTCCCTCTGTGTGCACAGACCATAGAAGTGCTGTGAAAACATTCATGCATGAACTCACATGTGTGCATCCATTTTGGTGGACATGATGGTACATTTATTATTTGGCATAAGGTTTTTTGTTTTTTTTTTTGGAGTGCAGCCTACTTCATCAGATGCAACTAGGAAATACCCTATCGTAGACCAAAAGCATTCATTAGGGCTATTCTTAGGCTCATAATTTGGCTGGATAGTTACAACCTACCCCACCTTCCATTATCACATAGTTATATCATTCTTAATTACTTTGCTGGTGCTTGAAAGATTTGTATGTTCAAATGGCTATATTTGAAGAAAGTAGGTTTTTAAATATTCAATGCATGTGAATATATATAGGTGATATATTTTATTTTTGTTTTATGAATTTAAAAAGTTATATCCTTCTTCTATATGAGGGACTCAGATATAGTAGATAAACCAAAGCAATAGTTGAATCCTGAATAGTTCTTAAGAATAACTCTAATTTGGCATAACCAGATGAACTTTCTCATACTTTTCTCGAGAGACAGTGCCATATTCCAATAAGCCTTGCTTGTAGTTGCTATTCAGTCTAAATGGCCTTTGTTCTAGGCTATCCTGCTACTATTCATTGAGTTTCTCTCATTAATTCTTCTCCCCTCTCAGGAAGTGATTAGAACTTCCCGGATTAGTGATGGTGTGCCTGTCTGTGCAGCAAAGAAGTCACTTTGCTTTCACTGACAATAATGGTACTTAAAGATCATTTATGTACAATACATAATTATTCACATCACACCTACATCTTGGTGTTGTAGACTTTCCCAATAATCAATTTTCCTTCATCTATTTATTGTTTATTTTCTGGGCTTGACCTCTTTAAAAAGGAAGAAAGAATAGTGAAGTTTCAAAACTGTCTTCCAGGATGTGGGCATGAGTCTGAAGTCCTAATTTGTTTTTCTCTTGAAGCTCGACCAATTGGATCTGGTTCAGGTTCAAAGTCTATTGCTCAGAAATTCCAGACTTTTGGGACACTGCTGTAATTATGGGCTCATCTACCCAAGCATCAAAGTACCTGATGACACTATTCCTTAATTTTACATCTTTGGCAAAAGGGAAAGTCACACTTGAATGAAGAATGAAAATCGGGCAGGGGAAAAATAATCGAATTGTACCCAGTGTTGTGTTTCTACTCATGGAAGTTTGGAACACACTGGACCAGATTTGGTTATGGTGTGGGGAGTGCAGAGGATATGGATGACATATCAGTGAAAACTGCTTCTTTTCCTTAATTTTTACAAAAGCCTTAGTGAAGGAACAAGAAAAATATCACTAGAGAGAATCCCATAAATGTAAATGCATGTTTTTGAGGATAATTGTTTGGAAGATTTCTCTTAAGACATTCATTCCTTTCCCCAGTGGAGCTTTTAAATATTTCTCACTTTCAATCTTTGAGGATTCATCTACATTGTAGAATTAATGAATTTGGCACCATCTCAACTGCCATTGCTGAATTCTATGGAATTCTGGGAGTTGTGGTTTGGTGAGGCACCCACATTCTTTGGCAAAGATCTTTGAAGACCTTGTACAACTCCCATAGTATTGAGTATGGCAGTTAAAATAGTGTCAGGCTGCATTAATTCTACAGTGTAGATGTAGTCTGGGTTCCACATTCTACATGCTGGTACTTTCTTCTTTACTAATTGTCAGGATAGTGTATCTTATGTGCCTTTAAAACTGCTTATAAGATGATGAAAAGGATGAGATTTGGTAGGAAAGAGTAGCATGCCCAACCCATCATGAGAATGGACTGGGAAACATACACCTTGAAGCAGCAGAAGAGCAGCTAGATCTTTCAATTAACTAGTTAATGTCAAGGTTCCACAACTTATTGTCTGTGAGCAACATGTGGGAACAGCTTGATGTTGGAATCCTGTTGCTGTCATATCCATGAGCAAGTGAGATTTTTAAGAGGCGAAAAGAGGAAGATGTGAAGAAATGAAATTCTTTTTCATATTATGTTCTAGGAGGAGATTGGTTGGGTCATTTTGAAGCATTCAAGTCACTTCCACACTGGTGATGGGGAAAGGTTATTATATCACAGCCCCTCAAATCTTGGCAACTAATTTGCATATCATGCAAATTATTTTAATTGTTCACAATATGCATCCTGCAAATTCAAAACATTGATCATTGCTTTTCTGGTACCACTGTGTTTCATCCTTGATATCATTTCTCATAGCAACTACTCTTCTGAGGGAACCAATAGAATATTTATAGTGCTGGACTTGCTACAACAACATAAGTTCAAATTCTTGTTTGGTCATGGAATTTAGTATATGACCATAGACCAGGGGTCCACAAACTAAGGCCAGCAGACCAGTTGTGGGTCATTTACTCATTTACTCTGCCCCTGCCCTTAATTTTAGACTTGGGGTTGCCCTAAGTCTGAAATGACTTGAAGATACACAACAGCAACAAATCCTTATTAACTATCTCATCAGCCAAAAGCAGGCCCACACAATGCATTGAAACATTGGTAAGTTTATGTTGGTCAAAATTGTTCTTCATTTTAAATACTGTACTTCATTGTTCTTTCATGGTTTTTGCACTACAAATAAGATATGTGCAGTGTGCATAGGAATTAGTTCATGTTTTTTTCAAACTGTAGAACGGCCCCCCAACAGGCAGGGACCGTGAACCGGCTCCCTGCTTTAAAAGTTTGAGACCCCTGACTTAGACTATCATGTCGGATCAAGTCTAGCTTTTAGGGTTGCTCTTCTTGTGCCACTCTTCAACCAGTTCCAAAATAAAAAGACCCTCCAATGGGTCAGTCACACTAATTCTCAGCTCTCCATTGCATTGTAGCTAGTCACTGAACACCTGGTTCCAAAGCCAAGATTTTACTTGTTTTTTGAATGCTAGGAGGGGGGAGACTGATCTCACATCACTAGGAAGGGAGTTCAACAGTCAAGGGCCACCACTGAGAAGGCTCTGTCTCTCAGCCGCACCTGTGAAGGAAGTAGAACCAAGAGCAGAGCCTCTCCAGAAGATCTTAATGTCCATCCTGGTTCATAGGGGGAGATGCATTCAGACAGGTAAGCTAGGTCGGAACCATTTAGGGCTTTATAGGCTAAAGCCAGCACTTTGAATTGTGCTCAGAAGCTAATTGGCAGTCTTCTTAATCCCTGCCTGTCTTCTTAATCCCTGCCGTTCTTTTAATTTTTTTCTTACACTTGTCATTGGCAACCTGCTTGCAGTTTCAACCCCTCTTCTTTTGAAATGGCCTCGCTTTGGTCTGGACTGGAGCTTCCTCCCACTCCCCAACTGAAGGGACCATTGCCATCTTGGAGAAAGTGTGTGCTGTGAATTTGTGCGTCTCTGTGACTTGAAGGAGAAAACTGGGAGCTGCTGGGTCAACTGGCTAGGACTTATTTTCCTTCCTTTAATCTGGGATTTTATTGGTCTTCCGAGATTAATGTTATCCCTATGATGTGATAACATCTTCCACTATACTTGAGGGCAGCAGGGGTAGTTTAGGGAGTGAAAAGCAAGTAAAGCACATCTTCCAGCACCTCATCATCCCTTATTTGATGTATTTCCTGAAGCTGGTATCACCCCTTGCAATCCTGCCTGAGGAGACCATCTCATCTTTCCTCATGGTTGTCAAGCCCTGGGGCTCAGGTTTTAGCTTCTCTATTCTGTCCAGTTTGCTTGAGTGAGCCAGTTGATTTTCATTTCCTACCCACTTTTCTGACTCCCCTACATTCCTAAACATGAAAACAATTTTGGAAAATCCTGGCACAACATTTGTGACTGACCTGGTATAAAAGTGGCCAACTGGGCACTAAATTGTGTAAGATGAGTCACATATTCACAGAAACACACTTGAACCATAACAGAGGGCATAAGCTATTTTAACAAACAAATAGTTGTTTCATCACATATGGGAATATTGGTTTTGAATATGAAGAGTAGTGAAGTGTTTTATCACTTTTGAAATTAAGCAGGGGATATTTTCAGGCTCCACAGTTTCCTTTGGTTGTATACAAGTTTGAGTAATATGCATGCACAGCTTAGGAGAAATAATACTGTGTTAGTAGGTACCACCCTAGCAGATTTCTGCTGTCTACCTCAATCTTGATCTGAAAGGACCACCTGTAGGGTAAAAGGTTAGCTTGGTATCCATGGTCCATTCATTTCTTGGCCACTCTGATGAGCCCGCCAATTAGTGCCAACTGTGGTGGTAGATTCTGTGATTTGGACACATGTTCATTGGAAAGGGGACTGAGATACCCGATTCATTTCACATAGTGCACAATGAGTTCTTTGCTCTACGCTATACAAGTGAGGATTGTCGAAAGCTTTCTTCACTGTTAGCCTCTGTACGCTTACTGAGTGTAAATAAAAGGGAAATTGGTGTTATTGCAAAGACAAATTAGCACCAGAACTGAGCTGTATTTTTTAAAATGTGCTGCTAATTGTGTCCAATTTATGCTGCAAGTCTCGCTCAAATGCAAAAGCACAAAACCAATGGAAGGTGCCAAGGCAAGCTTGCACTTTTTTTCTTCTTAGCAAATTATCTATCTAGTTTCACACTACAGTAAGTGCCAAAGGGTTGCAATAAGAGCTTTATCTGGGGTAATCAAATTAGCCCTGCATGTTAGTAAATGGAGTTTAATTCACAATGGTTTCACTTTGCCATAGACTACATGGGCTGTCCCGGAAAAAGTGTTTAAAAGATTTCACTTTTTAGGTTTTGATGTGGTTTACTCCAAATCTTTCTCTAGATTTTAATATACACAAGCCTGATGAAATGGAAGACATAGAGGCAAGATTGTAATTGGATTCCATTTCAACAGAAGCATGGATTAAGCTTTGCAGATGTGTCTAAATCTTTTAAGCCAAGCCTCAGCCCAACAGTCAGGAAGTTATAAAAATTGAAGGAGTGGGTTTATTGTCATTTTACTCAGTGGGTTTGTTCCTGTCCTTCCTTTCTTAGATTTAAGCCATTATTCCACCTATAAAATCACTCCCAACTTGTTTAAAATCAGTATACGCCATGAGAGTGTGTGAATACATACATACATACATACATACATACATACATACATACATACATACATACATATATATGCATTTGGATTACATCTTTTCTAATAATGTAGATTGAAGAGCTGTAAAGTAAACAGAGATCTCAAAAAAATTGAGTGTTCTATATCTCCTGGCCAAATGTTAATGAGAAATCCATTTACTATATCAGCACTGAAGATATTTTTCTACCTGAGACAGAACAGCAAAAAGAGACACCTACAGAGTCAAGGAATATAGCACCCAAAAACAACCAAATTATTGTAATACATGAAGTAATAAATTCCATAAGCATTGCTATATTTTTTTTTAAAAAAAATAAAGCAATAACAAAGGACAGCACTAACAATTTGTTTGGATTTTCATGAAATCTCTGATGTGCTGCCAAAGATGCCAAAAGACAGAATTGGACTTGTAGCATACCTAGACCTAAAGCCAATTGTTACTTATGGCCAAAACTAAAGGGAATCATTTACATATTGATTTACCATTCAACAATGAATTCAATTGATATACTCTAGTTGGGACTGTCCAACAGGATTTCAAACATAATGTGTGCTGTGGAAACATGGATGATTATCTATGACCTCTGTGACAATTCATATACAGGTCAACCATTCCAAGCTTGCAGCTGTTAAGTGGAACAAATTTCTGCATCCTAGTTACCCACTTCAAAGACTGAGGAAGCTACTGAATGAAAAAGCACATTAAAAGGAAAATACATCACCCTAATGTCATTGGTGACACCCCCCCAAAAAGAGTGGAGCGTATCAACTTGCATAGATATGTACAAATCTCATGTCTAACTTTTTTTATCATGTCAGAAGCAACTTGAGAACATACTGCAAGTCGCTTCTGGTGTGAGAGACTTGGCTGTCTACAGAGACGTTGCCCAGGGATCCCCAGATGTGTTACTATCATGCTGGGAGGCTTCTCTCATATCTCTGCATGCTAGAGCCAACAGAAGGGAGCTCACCCTGTCTCGTGAATTCGAACTGGCAACCTTCAGGTCAGCAACCCAACCTTCAGATCAGAAGTCCAGCCAGCACAAGGGTTTAACCCATTGCGCCACCACAACTCCTTTCTAACTGAAGATTACTAACAGCAACACTATGATTTAAAACACATCGAAAGACCTCTCTCTTCTGGCAGGCCTACCCTGCCAGTTTTAAACATGAATTTTAAGCTTGTGTCTTGTGTCCACTATATTTGAATCACTGTTCTGTGCATTTTAATATATGTAATTTGTAGAAATACATTTTAATATGTGTATTTTATATAATTATTTTATATAATGATTATGTGTTTTTAGCTATGTTGTAACCCACCTCAAGTCACAAGGAGAGGCGGGTAAGAAATAAAAGTATTATTATTATCATTATTATTATGCTTTACAATTTCAAAAATATTTATCTTTTTATAATCCATTTTCTTTGTGCTTATCTTATTGATTGTACTCAAGAAATCTGAAGCCTTTTCAGTGTGTTAGCAATTAGCATGTTAACAGTGCTATGTATGCTACTTAGAAGTTTTTTCCCATTGAGTTCAACAAATAGTAGTCTCACATAAGTGTAGAATTGCAACCTAAAATTCATGATGTGTTACAGTAACTCTCTTCATGTATGCATTACTTGCACAAAGGACAGTATAACAGACTTTTTAAAAGAATGAATTTTGACAACGCACTGATTCCAACCATAACTGAGCTGTGGTAGGATAATTCCATAGGAGTCTGTTATGAATGGAGTAAGCATGTCACTGTGTTCATTCTTCTCAAAAACAACTCTCCCAGTTTTGCAACATGGATATGAAAGGCTCTTCCTATCTGTAGAGAAGTTCTACCTCAACAAGTGAAGGGTCAAGCGGAAACCCCTGTCTTCATTAAAAGGCAACACTGATAGCAAAAGGGTTGTAGAGCTGCACATCAGCTTCACCCCCTGTATGGATACATGACTTCTCTTGACTTATCAGTAAGGAATGAACTTGCTGAAGACATCTTTTTAATCACGGCCATACTCCTTTTTGTTCTTTCTTTACAAAACCAGAAGCTCTTCTTCCCATTCAGGCATTCACTTGCATGAGACAAAGGCAACAGTGGCAATTAAGAAACAGGATTTTTCTCCCTTGCAGCAAGACTTTTGCTCAAGCTGTTGTATTTGTACCTCCGTCAGCCTGCTGCATGGGGGATTCTGGGAGTTTTAGTCAAAAAGGAAGCTATCCAAGCTGTGCAAAACTGAAATGCATTTCAAAGGCAGAGCCATTTGAATCAAACATGTGCTCTGCACAGTTCCATTCAACCACATGCTAGACATAATTGAATAGACACAATTTGTCTATTGAACTGGATCAGAATAAAAGCTGTGGGTATTCTTTGTGAATGTGTTTTCTCCCCTAGAACATCCTCTTCAGTCTTCTGAACATCCTCTGATATGAGGTCTCCTCCCTGCAATTTTTAGTGCATGAGCCAAAAAGATTGCCCATTCTTTTGAACAATGCTTTGATGCTAAATATATAAAAATGTTTGATAGCTCTCCAAGTAAAGAAGGTAAAAATAGTAGTTTCAAACTTTGTGTAACCTCCTTAGCTGCACTTGATATGACAACCAAACAGCACCGCCACAAGTAAGATAATTCTTTCCAGAGTACATCATTGCTCATTTGGGGGAAACTTCAGTGGTCAGGAATATGAGGATTGCAGAGGGACTACAAATTTGGTGATCCTGCTGAAGAAATGGAGAACTCTCTTGAAAAGTATGCAAGGTATTGCAAATTAGTCAAGAACAAATCAATACATTTCACAGTTGAAAACTGGGACAGCAATGTTAGAGCATTTATTTATTTATTTTGTATATTGTTCAATGTATTCATGCTGTTGTTTTTGTAAATTGTGCTAGTCGGGCCTTGCCCCATGTGAGCCACCCCAAGTCCTCGTGGGGAGATGGTAGTGGGGTATAAATAAAGTTTTATTATTATTATTATTATTATTATTATTATCATCATCATCATCATCATCATCATCATCATCATCATCAAGATGGCAAAGTTTTAATGAGGAAGAAGAGGAAAGCTAAATGGGACTGCTGCAGGTTGCTTTTGCCTGAGCCTACAGGGAAGGCTAAGATTCCATCCCATCTCTTCTCTCTCCCTGCTGATTTAATTGAGTACAAACTTATTTTGCTCTTTGAATTCAGTTGGAAGCAGTTGAAGTAAAATGAGGACAAAGCCAGGAGTGGGTGGAGAAAAGAAATGTGCTAAAAACTGCTGAAAAAAGAGTCCCTGCCAAATTGGGACAGTTGGAGAGTGTGCACATATTGCCAGGTCATTTCCATGAAGTTCTATGAACAGGGCAATCTCTATGTCTGTAAAGTATAAATAATTAAATAAAAATTGAGTTTAAACTACTGAAAAGAAACTCCCAAGATGCATCTGCAATGCCATCCTGAGACTAGAGACAGGCTTCATGAAGGTGGGGGCCATGGTGTGTGTGGCAATACACAACTAATACTTCTCCCCATGGACCTGCCCCAACAATGCTGTGGGATGACTTCCAGTCCACATGGAAGTAGGCAGTAGTATCCAAAATCTCATCTCTGGGCTTCTTTCTAGGGCTGCTACTCAGCATGGGATATGACCAAGCCAAAGAGCTCATAAAACAATGCATAATAGACACAAAGCACCAATCAGATGTAGTCAGCGCCCAATCCTTTATCGGCAATGAAGCTGGTAGATATACTTAGCCAATCTAGAGGTACCCAACCATTGGAAGGCCTTTACTCTGGCACGATGTCATGCCCTCCCATCTGCTGTATTTGAGGGTTGATATCTGAAGACCCTTTACCCAGAGAGACTGTGCCCCTGTGACTGTGGGCATATAGAAACAACAGAACATGTGCTCCTGGAATGTCTGTTTTACAGTGACATATTATCACTATTGCTTTACAAACACCCAGGGCGCACAGGACAAGTTTACACTACCATGCTCTCCCAGACACCAACACCATTACATATAAAGTAGGCAAGTTCTGTGGAGCAACAATTAAAATTTGCCAGGTGATGTTTGATGCTATGACTTAGCAATAGTGGCTACATTTTGAGCTGCTGTTATACAATTAAGGAGTCACATTCCTGATGATTTTAGTGGATAATGTTTTAACTTACGCATTTTAGTATCTACATTCACAGATTTTGATCAAGTATCATTTGTAAACCATGCTTCAGATGCCACATGTTTTAGACTTCTTGTGGATATGTTTCAAATATGAAGCAGATTGTGATGGTTGTATATCATGGACTTTATGCTCTTAATGTTTTGAGTTTCTAGTTTTATTGTTTTAAAAACCTCTGATTTTAATGTTTTAACATTTCAAACTCCTGGCCTGAGACAGTAATAAAATTCATTCATTCATACTGATAAGAAAGGCATGTATTACTATGGTGTTTTGTTTGTTCAGCATTTGTTGTGCCTACAACTTCTTGATAGTATTCAATTTCATATAATAGGAAACTGCCAGAGATATCCATGTATTTCTAGGAAAAAGCCAACCTGAAACTATAAAGAGATTCCCTAGGCCTGGGTGGTAATACAGAATTAGACAGACCATTTCTGCCCATTCCTGCCTTAGACGCTCAGCAACTATCCATCTCCACTTGAAGAGCTGCTTTTTGGGGGGATATCTTTCCTGTTCTTCTTGAGAGCCATCTCTCCTTCACTGTCTTCATCGCTCACATTGTCAGACATGTATACAAGAAAGGGCACCACTCTGACAATTTATATTGATAACTGCAACTCTTTCCAAATTGTTAATTTTGTAACAGCACTACCAGATATGTGTACACTGTCTGTTTGTATCCATATAATGATTTTCTATACAAGGAAATTGATCCTCCGTCCCCCCAAAAACTTTGTAACTTTTAACCCTCAATTTTGGATCATAGATAATATACTATATCTTGCACAAACTTTCAAATAAAAAAAAATCGAGATAGATCAATGAGTGACTAAGCTGTGGTGCTACCTGATTTTTACTTGATACATTTGTGTGTATCAAGGGCAAGACTATAAATTACTGTCAGGATAGAATGAGTCAAAGGCAAGTTTACATAAGATATCTTATAGGTGCCAACTTTATTTGGTGTTATGCACATGTTGCAAGCAGAGCAGACCCCGAATTCAAATTATATGATCCAGAGGCAGCATGGCATAGTGGTTTGAGCATTGGGATAGTTCTCTGACATCCAGAGTTTAATCCACCTTCAGTCATGGAAACCCACTAGGTGACCATGAGCAAATCAGACTCTCACGGTCTTAGTGTAAGGCATTGGCAAACCCCTCTGAATCAACCTTGCCAAGAAAACCTAGAAATGAGTTGCCATAAATCAGAGTCAACTTGAAGGAGAAGAAGTAAGAAGTAAGATGAGAAGAAGTAAAATGATGGCACTTAATGTTAATAGCTTTGCTACAATGGTGTGGAAGAGTTCTAGAAATTCTAGCCCTCAAAGTAATTTTCTTAAACCCTACAAATGACCAATACATTAAAATCACATGTTCCTTATAGCTAGTGAGCCTTCCATCTTCAGGCAGACAGAAAAAGAAAATCTCAGCCCTACCTCATGGTATTTAAGCAAGCTTGTGCACTCTTTATGCTACAATTACTTTTCTTATCCTTTTATTTCCACTTAAAGCAATGTAGGTGTGTTTAATAATTATGAGAGCCTCCAGTTCTCATACCAAAGTACACCCACACAAGTAAACTCTAGTTACAATGTCTAAAGGTCATTTGGATGGCAAAAGTAACAGGAAAGAGCACGAAGTTCTTCTTGTAAAAAAAATAATAATTGCACTGTAAGCTTTGATTTATGAAAAAGAGAATAATTGGGTGTGGCAAATTGCTTCTTTCTGGAGAATAACTCCAGAAAGGGTAACTACCAGTTTAATCCCAATGGACTCCCTCTAGCAATCTTAGTTTATACACAAGCCCTGAATCATGTCCACAGAAACATCCTATTTTCAGCAAATGGAATTAATTCTAAATGATGGATATTTCAGACTCAGTTTTGACTGTGGATAGCCTTGTCCTTACAGGAAACATTTATCCAGTTTTCTTGCCTTGGTGGTGGAGAAAAAAAAATATGTTAACACACATACACATAAAGGAACCATAACAACATGGAAACTGGGTGGTTGTTTCACATATCTAAGTTTTGTTTTAAAAAAAAACAGTGTACATACATAGAATTATGTCCTTTTTCAAATAATCTTGTGGACATTTAATTGGATTTCATTATTATATTGGAAGACTGTAAAACTAATTCACCCGCCAACTATGTCATTTGCAACAGCAGGACAAGGGAGTGCTTCATTCAAGTTCTTCTGAATGTAGAAGCCATAGGCAAATACCTTCAAGAGAGCTGGTGCAATGCATCCACACTGCAGAATTACTGCAGTTTGACACCACATGGCTCAATACTATAGAATTCTGGGATTTGTAGTCATTTGAGATATTAACCCTTCTCCGTAAGAGAGCCATGGAAGTTAAAGTGACGTCAAACTATTATAATTCTGCAGTGTGGATAGGGTCTGGTGGCCAAGGTGACATGTGACATGCAAATGAAAGGATTTAAATTTCTGTTGTATTTGTTGTTACTGTTGTTGTTGTTTTTTAAACTGTAACAAGCTCTCACTTTGAATCAGGGCTATAGTTTTAGCTCATATAGATTCCCTCCCCAAGTTGAATCTCCTCATGTAAACAGTTCCCCCAAAAGTTGCTCTTCAACATGGAGGATAAAATGTACAGGCAGGCTCTCATATTTTGCTACATTCTCTCCCATTCTCTGTGGAAGGATCATGTTTTCCTTGAAAATAAATGTTCAACTCTCTCTCTTTCCTTGACCATGGATGTACACTTCTATAAAGAATGCAAAGATATACACGCTTGAATATGCAGAGAACTAGAAAGATCCTGGTCTCAATCTTTCTTAATTTCATTACAGCCCTATACACTGCTTGCCTGCTTCTATATAGGGCATAATTTTCTTGGGCACTCATGTAAGCCTTGCCTTCCTTCAGTTCCATGTATGAGGGCAGCATTCCTGACCTTCACATCTGGTTTGAGTAGGACTCAAAGGTTTGTATAAGCTTAGTAACTGCATTTAGCTGATTTCAGGGAGGTCTTGTGGTTGGGAAACCATGAATCCTCAACATGGGAACTTAGTCTGAAAGATCTGGATTGCTCCTTTGGCATGTGCAAGGGAAATGGCAAGGCTTTCCTGAACTCCATGCCCACCTATATTAGGGAATGTGAACTGTGGGGGGCTAGAGGTTACAGTAACCCACCAGAAGACTTTGGACACATCTATTGCCCATTAACCTAAAAGGGGAGTGAATCAACTCTGTGACAGCTAAATGATGCATGGAGATGGTAAATGTGGACTACAGCCACTCAAACGTAGTGGGTATTTTACCTGAGATTTGGGACCAAACTGTGACTTGGGCCTGTGTAAGCGATTGGGCTGGTTCTGAGACAACTAACCATAACTGTTTACACAGCCACCCTCATATTCCCTGTACTTGAAAAGCCCAAGACATGGGATGGCACTCACCTCCTGTTCTTGTCATCGCTGTGGCCAGTGGGCACGACATGGCTCATGTCTATTGCTCATAAACTGGAATCATATTAGCTAGAACAGGGGTTTTCACCCCTTGAATACTGTAATCCCCACTGTAACCCCTCATAAAAACCCATATTCTCCCAAAGACCACTCTCCCATTCTTTCTAGATAGTTTGGAGAGCATTTAGCCATCCTTTGGTGGGTCCCTGGGCCCTTTTAAGTCAGGTGAGTCCTTCCTAGCGCTGGGAAATAATTGAACATCTTGACTAGTTTATTTCTGTTATAGAAAAAAGGCCTCTTCTGAGCTTAAATGCCTAGAGGAGCAAAACCATGGTGAAAATGCCGCTAGCTGTCCTCTGAAGATCATTTAGGCAAATTTTAGAATAAGGGTTGTAATTTGCTAAAGTACCAGCACTCTTTGGTAAAGAAAACTAAAAACCTTATCAAACATCACTCCTATGATTCCATAGTCTTGAGACATGTTCATTTAAGTGGTGGAAAACTGCATTAATTCTACAGTGTAGATCAGACATGGGCAAACTTAAACTCTCCAGATGTTTTGGACTTCAATTCCTCTCATTCTTAACAGTCAGTAGGCCCATGCCTGGTGTAGATGCACTCATAGACATAAGCTTCTTTCTTTCCTTTTCAATTGTTTTGAAGTGATATAATTCAGTTTCTGGTTTTAAAATGATAACTTATTTGACTGAACTCTGGAGAAAGGCAGAAAAAGAGGGAAAGAAAGAAAGAAAGAAAGAAAGAAAGAATATTTAACCCTAATAATGAGGAAAAATGTAACAATACAGCACAGTTGTATGCCTTGGGTCATGCAAAGAAAAAGCCAGGATGTAATAAACAAACAAACAACAATACATCAAATTCCTCGTTTGCCCACTGGGTATTTATTGCTGGTAAGTATGTTTAGGATTTGTGATTTAGTACTCCATCAACCAAGTATGATCTGATACAACATGCTCTAGTCTCCAGTGACTTCGTTTTATCAGAATTTTCCTACAAACTCAAGGGGAACTAAAAATGTTTTTCAATTATAGAATATTCCTACCTATTCTCAACCAGCCTAAAATCTGAGGTGGTCAATCAACTGGCGATACAGCTGCTTGCCTCCAGAATGAGGCCTTTGTCCAAATTCATAGGGTTGCCATTAGCAGTTCAGTTTATGAATTGAAACACATGGTTATGTAAAGAATTCTCACTGGGCAAATATTTTTGCCTTATTACAATGTAACATGCAGATTGAACAATCAACCGTAACATTCAGCTCCCAGGCCTCTGGCAAATCACAAATATGTCCTGCCTGGCCAAATCACAATCTAGGCTGGTATTGAAAGTCCAGAAGGATTTAATTGAAGACCAGCTAGATTCATCTAGCAATTAAAGAGGAAAATCCCACTCCCATCTTCACCAAGGCTGATTTGTATATGGGTCCTTTTGCAAAAATCCCCAGAAAGAGAGAAGCTCCCCCTAACTGTGAACCTTTTCAGTCCCTTGTCCTCATTAGTTCACTCACAACCCTAGGTAATTTTCAAGTGTAAGCGAACAGTTTTGGTGCCCCCCAAACCAATCACTGAAAAATAAAAACATTGGATAAGCAAAAATGTTGGATAATAAGGAGGAATTAAGGAAAAGCCTATTAAACATCAAATTACATTATGATTTTATAAATTAAGCACCAAAACATCATGTTTTACAACAAATCAACAGAAAAAGCAGTTCAATACATGGTAATGTTATGTAGGAATTACTATATTTGTGAATTTAGCACCAAACATTGAACTGGGATATAGGGCAGTGTGGACTCTGATAACCCAGTTCAAAGCAGATATTATGGGTTATTCTGCTTTGATATTCTGGGTGCAGTACATACTTTGAAAGTAGTTATACTCCAGAAACTTTGTTCTTGTTTTTATCAATTTTTATTAAAATTTTATTAATTCCAATTTTAGGTTTTTGATTCTAAATGTTATTTGTAAAACATAATTTTCTAGTTATTTGATATCTAATGTATTGTAATGTTTCACTGTTACCTGATGTTGATGTCTAATGTATTATTATCTGATATACGGTGTTTTCTGTTTTTGGTTGCACTTTTTGGCATTGAATGATTCTCGTTGTTTGTTGTGAACCGCTGAGTCTCCATGGGATGATAGGGTGGGGTAGAAATCAAATTTATTATTATTATTGTCACTGCCACAAACTATGTTGACTTGGTTGAGACTCTAGGAGATATTTACTGAAAAACTATCGCAAAATGTGCCTGCAGGATGTCCCGCAGAAACAAAGTTTTTGCCATTTAATAAACTTTGTTGATGTTTTTATTAGGAAATGACGTTTATGACCCAGGAAGAAAAATCATGTTACATACAACCTTTTCAGTAATTTTGCACATGAAACAAAGTACATTAAACCATTGGAAACAATGTGTCCCTCTCTCAGTCTCCCATGCAGAATTTTGGAGTATATTGATATTCTGAATAAGAGATGCTCAACCTATAATTGTGTTAGAATCATAGAATAAGTATTGTTTGGTTGCTGTGATTTTTCCGGGCTGTATGCCATGTTCCAGAAGCAGTCTCTCCTGACATTTTACCCACATCTGTGGCAGGCATCCTTAAAGGTTGTGAGGTCTGTTGGAAACTAGGCAAGTGGGGTTTATATATCTGTGGAATGTCCAGCGTGGCAGAAAGAACGCTTGTCTGTTGGAGGCAAGTGTGAATATTGCAATTGTCCACCTTGATTAGCATTGAATGGCCTTTCAGCTTCAAAGCCTAGCTGATTCCTGCCTGGGGGAATCCTTTGTTGGGAGGTGATTAGCTGGCCTTGATTGTTTCTTGTCTGGAATTCCCCTGTTTTTGAGTGTTGTTCTTTATTTACTGTCCTGATTTTATTTATTTATTTATTTCCCATACTTGTGTCCCACCCTTCTCACCTCGAAGAGGACTCAGGGTGGCCTCACAACTGACAACAATTTGATGCCCGACATACAAATTCCAAAAATATAATTACAATTAAAATCAAACATTAAAACATAAACTACTAAAAACAACAATTAAAATCACACAAGTTCAAAATCATAGTCCAGAATCAGTCCATTAGTCAATACTTTAAAAAGTTCTTAATTATTGCACTGCTAGAATTATTGCTCAAATGCTTGGTCCTATAACTATGTCTTAAGTTTTTTTCCCTAAAAGACAGGATGGAGGAGGCTATTCTGATTTCATTAGGGAAGGAGTTCCTTTCATTTATATTCCCAGTTTTTTAATACCGGGAGCCAGATTTTGTTCATTTTCATGGTATTAAAAAACTCTAAAATCAGGACAGTGATTCTGGCCATGAAAGCCTTCGGCAACACATAAGTATTGTTGTTGTTAAATTGTGAGCCAATGTTGGAGGGAAAGCTGGATGCTGAGGATAGTAATATCACTGTTGTAATAATGCTGTCATAACAGCTTCCAGAGAGTACAGGAGAGCCTTCTTCAGGATTCTTTCTATCTATCATCTTTGGTGTGTGAATGTATTTTGTATTTCTGAGGATGCGCTGCTTATGGTTGCCTGAGTGAGTCCCTATACCTTAGTGGTTACCTTGATAATGCTTCCTCGCGAGGGGAGGGGGAGCGAGTCAGAAGAACGCGAACGCACCCCCATGGCCACCGTAGTCGAGCCAGAGACAAGAGAGAACTTTACACCTCTTTACTGCGGCAAGGCGACACACAGCTCCACCGGTGGGGGTTTGCAATTCTCGTGAGACATGAGAGGAAAGGGGAGGGGTGAGAGGAAGGGAAAAAAATGACCTGTCCCATGTGACAGGAAAAAAGCATGGGCCTGTGCGCACGTGGGGCTTCCAATTGCCCATGCGGAGAGGGGCGGGTGGGGACCCTGATGGGCTGGGCTCCGTCTCCACGACAACAATGGAGCGGCCTACCCAGGCGGGAGCACGGGTCTGCAATGGCGGCAGCAGCAGGAGGAAGAGTGGAGCCACCGGAACAAAACGGTGCTGACGTACCTGGAGGCCAGCATGGTGGGAATGGCGGACTTGTCCTACGCAGGCCCAGGCTGAAGGCCCGAAGGAGGAGGAGGCGAGGGGCGTGCCTGCGGGAGCTCCTCAACTGCACCCCCTAGAGGATGGCACCACAGGCAAGTGCCTAGATTGCCTCATGGTTGAACTGCCCCTGCTCACAACAAGACTAAATAGAAGACATCAAAGCAAAGGAAGATCTGTTAATATTTGCACTTGGTCAAATCCTATTTCTAAATGTTTGTTCAGTATCAAAGCATTTAAGATGCCTTGCACTGCAAATCTTTTAAGGGTCAATTGGGAGCAGAAAATAGAGTTTATTTGGTAGTGCCTCCTCCCCAAACCCCACTAAGGAATTCCCTGTTTTACATTCCCATCAATGAACTTATTAAAAAGTTACAAACAAGTAGAAGCAGAAGTGCTAAATATAAACAGCCAGATAGCTCAGATCTGTCATCTCACAACTGCATCTTGTTTGACTTTAGAACAGTACTATATATGAACTAGCATTTAGGACCCTATAATACTAACAGTTATAGCACTGCGATTCCACTATAACTGCCATGGCAACATCCTATGGAACTGTACTACATATGAACTAGCATTTAGGACTCTTTAACACTAACAATTTTAGCACTGTGATTCCACTATAGTTGACATGGCAACATCCTATGGAAGCCTGGGATCTGCAGTGCTGAGGAGGGTACTTTGAATCCTCAGCCAGAGAACTCCTCTAGTGCCCTACAATTGCATAAGATGTAGCCATGGCAGTTAAAGTGGAATCACAGTGCTGTAATAGTGCAATGTGAAAGTGGCTTAAGAAAAATGTTATTAAATTAACTTGCAAGTGACTGCTAAACTTTCAAAGGACTTGCAGAGTATTTAAAGTTGTTGTTGTGTGCCTTTAAGTCATTTCTGACTTATCGGGTCTCTAAGATGAACCTATCACTAAGTTTTCTTAGTAACATTTGTTCAGAGGGGGTTTGCTAGTTGCCTTCCTCTGAGGTGGAGTAAGTGTGACTTGCCCAAGGTCATCCAATGGTTTTCCTTGACTGAATGGATTCCCAGTGTTATAGTACAACACTCTCAAAGCCCTTCACCAGACTATAATAACTAGGATTATATGAAATGGATCCATAACTGTTCATGTGGCCCCGACTGTGTAGTACAGGCACACCAAATAATTTTGGTACATCATCCAAAAGGTACAATGCACAACTCAGCTGGGCAAGGACAGGCAGTATACATGAGTTCACCACCAGAAACAATAGCAGTGATTTTAAAGAAAGGTAAAGGTTTTCCCCTGACATTAAGTCTAGTCGTGTACGACTCTTGGGTTTGGTGCTCATCTCCAAAGAGCCAGTGTTGTTCATAGACACCTCCAAGGTCATGTGACTGGCATAACTGCATGGAGCGCTGTTACCTTCCTGCCAGAGCAGTACCTACTGATCTACTCACATTTGCATGTTTTCAAATGGCTAGGTTACCAGAAGCTGGGGCTAACAGCGGGAGCTCACCCTGCTTCCTGGATTCGAACCACCGACCTTTGGTCAGCAAATTCAGCAGCTCAACAGTTTAGCCTGCTATGCCACTGGAGGAAAGAGAGTGTGCTATTTCCCCACATTGGCTAACTACCACACTGGCTCCCCTCAGCCCACTGCACTGCTACCACTGAAAATTGGCAACATTGCTGCAGTTGCTGCCCAAAACTGATAGTGTTTTCCCAATATAAGAGTATCTTTCTTCACTTGCAGATGAAAAAAATGGCAAGGCCCTTTTCTTTTTTACAGAAGAAGCTGCATTATCTGTCTCACACAAGATTTCTTACAGATTGAAGGTACAGTAGAGTCTCACTTAACCTAGCCTCGCTTATCCAAGCTTCTGGATAATCCAAGCTATTTTTGTATTCAATGTTTTCAATACATTGTGCTATTTTGGTGCTAAATTCGTAAATACAGTAATTACAACATAACATTACTGCATATTGAACTACTTTTTCTGTCAAATTTGTTGTATAACATGATGTTTTGGTGCTTAATTTGTAAAATCATAACCTAATTTGATGTTTAATAGGCTTTTCCTTAATCCCTCCTTATTATCCAAGATATTTGCTTATTCAAGCTTCTGCCAGCCCGTTTAGCTTGGATAAGTGGACTCTACTGTAATTCTATTTGTATGGATGAAACCTGGATTTTCCAAGGGTGACTTTTGTTCCTTGCTGGCTTGTCTGAAAGTCATTGATGGTCAGAAAAAGCCGTTGAGGAAATTTTTAAAAAATGAAATTATGGTGGAGGGGCACACTGATTCTGTTCTTAATGTTGGTAGAGTGGTTTTAAAAGAGAGAGGATAAAGGAAAAGAAAAATCTGTGTAAAATGCATAAAAGTGTACGTCTTGCAATGCTACATATATACATACATTTTGGTAAAGCTCTTCAAAATGAGTGTATGCCTTGAGCTTAAATTAAGCAGTGTATAATGGTGGCAAACAAAGGAAAAAGTCTCTCAGAGGGTGGGAGGGGGAGATAAATGTCCATATACTGTACCCACAGGCAAGAATTAAAACTGGAATCCATCTATTTCCAGTGAATTTGACATCCCTGAGCAATGAGTGTTTCCTTCATCTCCTTATAGACGTGTGTGTTCTAAATATCTGAAGGCAATATTTAATTGAATTGTAACCTTATCGCTGTAGCTGACTTCCACAATCAGTAGCAGTCAGTAAGAAAGCTCAGTCCCAATTTCAAGATAAATAAGATACATCACAGCCCTCTTTTTGGTCCTGCATCCAGAAATCCCCTCCAGACTCCTGCCATGTTTATCTCCACTGCCCCGGTGGTCTAACTCAGGGCTGGTGGCAGAAGGAATGATATGTCCCTGATGACTGCCAAGTCCACTACCGTGTTCTGAAAGGCAACTACCAATAATTACATCTCTCTCCAAAGGCCCCAATATTCTCATGAGGCTTAACATAGTGTTTTGAAAGAAAACAATGGATACTTGGTTCAACTGAGGCTTCCAGCAGTAAAGCTGGGTATCGATTAAAAACAATTAACCCTGGCCTCAAGGATAGTATTCCAAAATACTCATTGCAGGTATTAATGAATATATCATAAGACACAAAGGTCAGGCAGTCAGACTAGATGAACTCCCACTGTTTCTCCACATCTGTCTAAGAGACCTCTTTTGACCCAAATAAATAAGGTGCATACATTTAAACCATAGTTTACCTATTCAGGAATATACCTCTTTAAAATCACTACAATGCATTCTTGAGTCCTATCTATGAAGCAGGAATTTATTTCTCCATGTCCATGTTATGCTTCTTAGAATGAATAGACAATTTCGACAAGTGCTGAATCTAAACTGGCTGCTTAACCTGGTGCCAGTCTGGAGTATTAATGATCCAGACTGGCCCTGGAGCAACTACAAAAGTGGGCAGATGCACCCAGCTGAATGTCCTGTGATGCTCTGTTGGTGTCCAGGCAGTCCAGCAGGGATGAAACCACATCAGTCCCACTGGATGTCATTTTGCTATCTGTATTGCTGCTGCCACTGCTTCTATGTGGCCAAGTAGTTTGCTGAAAGCATCTGGTCATTGTAATTGAATCTGTGATAACAGAATGGGGTGCCCATGCAAGCAGCATGGGAGTTTTACAAGAGTCCTGTTCTGATATTACAGATGTGATAAAGCTTCCCCATTGGCACCAATAGATGGAATCCTACTGGACTGACAATGGAACCGGGAGGGGGGGGAGAGGGGGGGAGCCAAAGACGGGACTGAAAATGGCACTGTTTCTTTGCTAAATAACACACCCCTATTACAGTGTCCAAATTTAAGGAAGGTCCTATTTTTCCTTTTTTTTTCATCTCCTTACAATCCACCTTTATTTGCTTCTGCTTTTCCTTTTGTGCCAGTGATTGTAAACTGGTTGACCATTTTATTGGAAAATTAGTATAATCACATCTGATGGCTTTACAGGAATGTCCATTGTTGACTTGATTGTAAAGATCAATTTTAAAAATTCTATGGACACTTGAATTTACTTATGCATAACATCTACATACAAAGTATTATATACGAATAGCAATGAAACACAATGAGTAATGTTTTGGAATGTGTATGTGTATCACAAAGATGGGCCATCAGAAACTATGAGAAATAAAGTTAAAAGTTGATGGGAACAAGCAAATTCATGTACGGTTGTGCAAGATGGAAGCCATTGTTCTGGCAGATTAATCTCTGATGTGACAGGTTGCAATTAGAAGGCTCAAAGTAATCTGTGTATTGTGTGTTCCCCATCTTTGCCAAAACCCAGGAAACTCAATGAACTTTATATCAAAAGCAGAATTAGCATCACATAATGAGCAAATGAAAGTGCATGTGCAACTCCTATGAATTATTGGTTTCGTCCAAGGGGTGAGGAAAGCCTAAGGAAGTGGGAGAGCAGGAACAGAAATGGAGCTGTACTTGAGTGGGCTAAGGAATAGGCCCTTTTTACTTTGAATAAGGTAGCGGGTTGTATTTTTAAGAGGAAAAAAGGGGAAATTCTTTGTAGTGAGACATATATTACATTTGCAATTATTTTGCATTTTTGGTTAGGACATTAAGGTTGCATCTATATGACATGATACTGCAGAGGAGCATATGCAGAAGATTCCGGCAATCAAGTCTAATCAAAATTCATTGGATGTAGGGATCTTTTTAAATTTAGTACATAATGTATTACTAAATATATATAATGACTTAATTGTATATAATTGTATTGGCAATATTTGGTTATAGTAAATTCCATAAAATCCAGAAAGTGACATTTGTGCACCCTCCCAAATGTGACCTATTAAAATAAAAGAGAATACACAATTATTCAAAGACTGGCATTTTATTTTCTAATTATTTAAATAATTTCTCCTGTTCCTGGATAAGGTACATTGGTACTGTTACTGTCTTAAGAAATATTGGCACATGGAAAGAGACTGTATAGCAATGAATGGAGACATGGGCTCTGGTGATAAGGGAAGACGGTGTTTTCTGTTCAGAATGATGGAAAATCAATTATCAGTGTCTCAATGACATCCAGATTTTCTGTAGTTCTGTAAATCTCGTTCTTTTTCTTCAGTGACCATATTTTGGCTTCATGTCCATCAGTATAGGCGCACTGAACTTGCTATTATGGGGGATAATGAAATAGCATGGTAGTTCTGGTAAAGTACCATAGTTCCAATCTAAGCACCGGGCACAAACAACTACATCTCATATCACTCTGGCAGCTAAGCATGGTTGGGATTGGTTAGTATTTGAAAGTGAGACAACCAGGGAATACCAGGGATACGCATCTAGAGCTAGCAAAAAACCTGCCTGAAATCCTGACAAAGTTGTTGTAAATCAGAAGTGAGATTCTACCATTTGCATACACCATTATAAAGTGTAACATTTTGGTCAGTGTAAAAGGAGATATCCCACTTCCCTTGTTTCCTAAATCATTGCTGTTTTTGGAGATTTCTTGGGAACTTCTATTCTTCAAAATTATTTTGAAGAACTGTTTATCATTCTGTTTCATTTAAATCTAATAAATACCATCTGGATCTGCTTTATTTTTGTGCACCATTTTAAAAAATAAAAATCTTGTATACAAGTGATTAGACATGTGTGTGTGTGTGTAGCGTATACATGCATACATACTAATTTCCTTTCCAGTCACATTAAAAAATTTTTTATTATGAAGACATTTTTAATTTGATATAAATTGTTCTGAAAGGTGAGTAGAAATGAAAAATTCACCAGTCTGCACTGGCAATATTCACTATGTACAGTAGTGAAAGTGATGATGGTGTCGCTACCTAACATTTAGAAGTACCTAATCTAAAACATTAATGGTACTGTTCCATTATCCAGGCAGAGGCCACAATAATATAATAATAATATTATAATGGAATACAATATTATACAATATTATACTACTAATAATACTATAATACTAATAATACAATATAATAATATTAATTATATATTATATATTAAATGTAATATTACTAATAATATTACCATATAATGATATAGTACAATATAGTAATTTAATGCTTATATTGTACTATGCTAATAATATATTGTATGTTCATTTGATTTGTAAGCCGCTCTGAGTCCCTTTCGGGGTGAGAAGAGTGGGATATAAATGTAGTAAATAAAATAAATAAATAAATAAATAAATAAATAAATAAATAAATAAATAAGGGGTGCTAGACAGAGAAGGATAGTCCATTGGGGGGGGGTGGGGGGGGGGTGTTGAAGGAGTTAAAACATTACATCCTGTTTTCCTGTTATCCCCCACACTCATGTCCCCGTCATTGAAACAACCTACATTTATGACATGGAAAGTGAAGGGGTGGGGAATAACCTTTAAAAATGGGGGAATGGTTTTCCTCCTTCACCTTCCTCCCTCCTTAAAATGGACTATCCCCTCTCTCAGCCCACTTTTGGATTCTGCCCAGATAATGGAACAGTACCAAAATAACACTTTAAAAAATTCAGTATTTATTGCTCTGAGCCAGGACAGATGTATCTGTCCATTTTCATTTTGATTTCACCCCAAAAATGAAGAATTCAGCAAAATTTGGTAAATATTCCTTTGTAAAATGAACTACAATTAGATTCTCGTATATCCATAGCAAAGGATCATAATGCTTCAACAATTATTTCTTTTTGAAGCAACACAATCCTGAATTGGAATCATCTTAAGCTTAAAATGTTGGCTTCTTATCCAAGCCAAATCTGTAACAACAAATCATCATGACACAACGGAGGCGAAGGTACAGGAATGTACATGTGGCTGCTTCCTTGGACACCACATTAATCTTCATAGTAAAATGATTACATCTGAGGGCAGATATCCCCACCCACAGCACTCACTCTTTTCAAATATCCCACCATGCCATATTTCCTTTAATGTAGCATATCTGTATACATATGGAGGATCTCATGGTGAAGTATTATAGAGACTTGGTTTTGGAGACGATGTTTAGGTTTAGTTCAGGATTAGAAATACAAAGGATATAGAGCATCTATGTTAATCAAAACCACAGCTAATCTGTTGTTCAGATGTGCAACTCGCAGCACAACTGGAATAGAAAGGCAGCTATACACACATATATAGATGCATATACATACAAAGCAGTTTTCAGAGAAAACCTGTAAAAGTGGCATAAAGGGAAGCCTTAAGATATGAAACATAATTCATTTGAGGTTTTACTTCTATTATCCAAATATCGGCTGTAGAAAGGCAAGAATGATAATCACGTAGCCCTGCAGGTGTTATTTGACTTCAAGTCCCAGCATCTTTCTCCATTGATCCTGCCCCAGGGTTTCCACAAAAATTATGTGTGTTTTTCACTAGTAAATCTATGTAGTGCAACAATAAGATCCCAGGGTCCTTTTTGCATATAATAATAATATAATAATAAAACATGTGTGCAAAACAGTCAATTGTCAGAAACATCATACAACAACTTGAACACAGCAAACATAATAAATACAACATCATAACAAGGCTAAAGCAGTTCCATTAAAATAGACATTGTTACAGTCAGGACATTCCATTGAGGGATCGGGAACTGGTAGTCAGAGCGAGGTAAACGTGGTTCATTGTAAGGGATAGATAAAAATTTATACAACAGTATATCACAGGGCCAAGAGGTGAGTAGTGTGCAGAGCAAGGTACACTGAAACTAATCTTGTTCAAAGACTTGCCAGAACCACCAGGTTTTTAGTTCCTTGCAGAAAGTGAGTGGCTTGTCTGCTCTCTCTAGGGAGGGCGTTCCAGAGCTGGGGGGGCCACCACCGAGAAGGCCCGCTCCCTCGTCCCCACCAACTGCGCTTGGGATGGCGATGGGAGCGAGAGGAAGGCCTCTCCGGCAGATCTTAAGGCCCGTGCCAGTTCATGGGGGAAATGCGATCACAGGGATAGGCAGGGCCCGAGGTGTATATGTACAACAGCTGAACCATGTATTCCTGATCTGTGCATTTGGGTTATGTGGCCTAAATGTAGAATTTTGTACTTGTCTCTGTTGAATTTCATTTTATTAATTTCTATCCAATTTTCTAAAATATAAAAGTTTCTTTGAATTGTGTTTCTATCTACCAATGGGGTAACCCCCATCCCAATTTGTATCATTTGCAAATTGATAAGGATTCCCCTTCACCCCATCACAGATAAAAGTATTGAAGAGTAATGTACCCAGGAGACAACCCTGAGGCACTCTACTTGAGACCTTTTTCCAGTTTGAAGTTCAGCCATTGATGGCAAATCTTTGAGCATAGTTTTCCAAACAATAATGAATTTATCTACAGTGCTTCTTTCTATTCCATATTTAATCAGATTGCTAACCAAAATATTATGGTAGATCTTAACGTTGCTGAAATTTAGATAAATAGCATCCATGGCATTCCTGTCATTTACTAAACTAGCAATCTCTCTATCTATCTATCTATCTATCTATCTATCTATCTATCTATCTATCTATCTATCTAATTTGGCTTTCTATAAGTATATTTATGACAATTTTATGATCAGTAGGATCTAGCATGGTTTTTTGTCAAAAACGAATCTTGCAAAACTTATTCTCTCTCTCTCTCTCTCTCTCTCTCTCTCTCTCTCTCTCTCTATATATATATATATATATATATATATATATATATATACATACATACACACACACACACACACACACAGTACATGGAGCCCCGGTGGCGGAGTGTGTAAAAGCACTGAGCTGGAGAACGAAAGGCTGTTAGCTCCAGCTCCTGCCAACCTAGCAGTTCGAAAACATACCAATGTGAGTAGATCAATAGGTACCGCTCCGGTGGGAAGGTAACGGCGTTCCATGCAGTCATGCTGGCCACATGACCTTGGAGGTGTCTCTACGGACAACGCCGGCTTTTCGGCCTAGTAATGGAGATGAGCACCAACCCCCAGAGTCAGACATGACTGGACTTAACGTCAGGGGAAAACCTTTGCCCTATACAGTACATACATTAAATGCTTTTTATTTATTTAACTTTAACTTTTAAAATCATGTGAATGTTTGTTATGTTTTTAGAAGATATAAACTATATTCATTGTTTAAATTTTATTGTCCTATTGGTTCTATTGTTCACTTTATTTTATTGTAAGTGGTGAGATCTTACAATAAGGAGACATTACAATAAATACATAAATATTTCAAAGTGAAATTGGCTAACTCCCAACAGGTATAAAGGAAATTTCCAAACATATTCATTCCTAAGGGATTCATCCATCCCTAAGTTACACATCCTACTACCATATGTAATGTTTTTGTTTTAAATTAATGACCAAGAGAACAGCCTCTCCTTAAGATTTCAATGCCTGGGCAAGTTTGTACAAGGGGATGTAGTCTGCCAAATAGCCTGAACCTGAACCGTCTAGGGCTTTAAAGGTCGTAACCAGCACTTTGAATTGTGCCCAAAAACAGACTGGCAGCCAGTGGACTGGAGCTGCTTCAAGGGGGGTTGTCCATTTCCTGTAGCCAGTCCCAGTGAACAACCTGGCTGCAGCTCTTTGGACCAGCTGAGGTTTTCGAGCACTCAGAAGCAGCCTCACGCAGAGCACATTACAGCAATCCAGACAGGATGTAACTAAGGCATGTACCATTGTGGCCAGATCTGGCTTCTTAAGGAAAAGGCGCAGTTGGCACACAAGTTTTAATTGTGCAAAGGTCCACCTAGCCACTGCCAATACCTGGGCCTCCAAGTCCAATACAGATTCTAGGAGGAGTCCAAAACTGTGAACCTGAGTGTAATCCCATCCAGCACAGGCTGGATCCCTATTCCCTGATTTTCCTTCTATCTGATCAGGAGTACTTCTGTCTTGTCTGGATTAAGTTTCAATTTGTTTGCCCTCATCCAGTCCATTACTAATGACAGGCACTGGTTTAGGGTCAGGACAGTGCTATCTGCATATAGGTGGCACCGTACTCCAAAGCTCATAATGACTTCTCCCAGAGGTTTCATGTATATGTTAAACAGCATGATCACAGGTCAACGGCCGGGGGTTTGAACAGGAGTCCCCCAGCACCACCTCCTTGGTACGGTCCTCCAGGAAGGACTGGAGCCACTGTAAGACAATGTCCCCCAGTCCCATCCCAGTAAGACAACCAGGAAGGATACCATGGTCAATGGTATACGAAAGCCACTGAGAGATCCAGGAGAACCAACAGGGACACACTCCCCCTGTCTAGCTCTCTGCGTAGGTCATCCACCAAGGCAAGCTGTCTCAGTTCCATAGCCAGGCCTGAAACCAGTTTGAAATGGATCTAGATAATACACTTCATCCAGAAATCCTTGGAGTTGGGAGGCCACCACATGCTCCAAAATCTTGCTCAGAAAGGGAAGGTTGGACATTGGCCAATAGTGGTCCATTATAGAGGGGTTCAGGTATGGCTTTTTAATATAGATCTCACAACTACATCCTTTAGGCAAGTTGGAACTTTGCCTTGCTCCGAGGAGGCATTGACCACCACCTTCACCCACCCCGTCAGTCCCCCTCTAGCCTGTTTGATCAGCCAGGAAGTGCAAGGATCTAGAATACATGTGGTAGCTCTCACCTCTTCAAGGATCCTGTCCACATGCCCAGGATGCACAAATTGAAAGATATCCATCAACACTGGACAAGCAGGAGCCAAAGTTACATCCACTGGAACTGTCAATAAGAGCATCCAAATCAGAACGGATTTGAGTGACTTTATCTGCAAACTGTCTTGCAAATTCTTCACAGTTGGTTGATGAGTAGTCAGGGATTTCTCCTTGAGGACCAGTATGTAATAGCCCTCTGAAAGCTTGAACCAGCTCAGCTGGATAGTTCCTTGCAAATGTAATGGTAATAGCAAGGAAAGATTTCTCTGCTGTCTCCATTGTCGCAGAGTAGGCTTTCCAATATGCTCTAGCCCATGCTTGGTCAAATTCACTTCGAGTTCTCCGCCAATGTCACTCTAATCTCTGTCTCACTTGCTTCATCGCCACCAACGTCTTCAAAAACCAAGGGAGGTGGTTTGGCTCTGCTCCATGAGAGGGGAATTCAGGAGCAATTGTGTCCATTGCCTTGGCCATTTCCCCATTCCAGAGGACAGCCAGATCTTTGACAGAATCATCTGCCAAGATGACAAGAAAATTCCCAAGAGCCATCAGGAATCTATCCAGATGCATCAGCCTGCTGGGGTGCACTATCTTAATCAGTCCCCCATCCCTGCGGAGGCTTGGAGTCCTAGCCAGTCTAAACCTGACCAGGTAGTGACTCATACATTATGGGGTTCAATGAGAATCTGACCATCCCCTCATACATCTATCCTTTATGTATATATCTAGGACTGCTTCCCCCAAGGAGTTCTACATGGATCTAATCAAATCATACAATCATATTGCCAATTCAGTTGTAAGAAATCACCTTCTTCAGAAGCGATCTTAAATTTAACAAAGCTAAATATCTGTGAGGGGTTACATAGCTCATCAGTTATAGAATTGGAGAAGGGAATATTAGAAATCATTGCTTTCCCTCTCCCCTCTTACCTCCCCACGTTTCATGTACTCAGTACTGAGCTTCACTCTATTGTGAAGAGAGATGTTTGTGCAAACTATAAATAATTCATGTTTGTAAAACAAGAACTGGGGGATTAACAGAAAACTATCTCTCTTGTGGAATTTCTGATTCATTAGATATCCAGGAACAAAAATACAGAGCTACCTATTATGTCTAGAATCGTGTGGGCTAAGATATTTTCCTGGATGAGGCAGAGCAGCAAATGGTATCCCCCTGCCATCAAAGGTGTTTATTACCCAAACACAGATAAGTTATTTTTGGCACATGATTCAGGAAAACCCCTACAAAATGCCTCTTTCCATTCCTGACAGTGAAGTGAAGAAGAAACCATTTGCTGCCCTGACATCCATTGGTTGGCATATGCTTGGCATGTGTGTGGATCCCTTTTTGAGATTAGAAGCAGAAAGCTATCCTTTGCCTTTGTGCTCCCTCCCAAAACCTTGCCCTCCCTGGCCACAGTCAAATACCAGGAAGAAGTGGGGGGAGGCAAGAAGTTAGTTAGACCACAAAGATCTGGCTGCATTAGGCCCCCGAGGAAGCGAAAAGTTGGACAAACTCCATTTGAGGGTGCAGCCTCATTTACCATCTATCCCCAAGCAACCGGAGAACAGCTGCTTAGCATAATCTGAAGCACTGGATGGATTATTTACATCTTTTTGACCAATACTTCAAAAGTTCTCTTCTTTTAGAACATTGTGTGACACTCTGGAAAAAAGCAAGGGGCGGGGGGAAGGGAACCACTTGTTCCATAACTCTGTATACATTTTTGAAGTGTACACGTGCAAAAATACAACTTCACTTCTTCTAGGTCTGTATGGGAACTTGACTGTCTCTGTGTCATTTGTGATTCCAAAAGGATGGATGGATGGATGGCGATACACGCACACACAATAAATGTAATTTTATGCCCGTATTTCCTCCTCTTTTTTTCTGTTTCTAAACCCATTTCATTATGTTTAATGACCAAGATTCCCATTTCTTCTTTCTCCTTTTGGTACAATAGCAATGGCTTATATTGACTTCAAAAGAATAGTGCCCAGTGAGAATGGCAGAGAGCACACAGTCTGTTTGCCTTTAAAGATTTGTCAAAAATAAAAGGACACAACAGCAGAAATACTCGTTGTGCAACTCAGCCACTAGACCTCCAGCAACACAGCACCATGACGGACCCGTGGGAAAGTATTTATTTTACCTGTAGATACAATTATAAGCAATAAAAATCAGTTCAGGCCTTGCCAGGAAGAGTGTGAATATCTAAAAAGACAGAAAAAGCCTAAATTCCATTACCTGAACGAACAAGTTAACAGAGAAAAAAGGTAAAGGAAACAGCAGTGCCAAAACAATGAGGTTATGATCCATCAACAGTTGGATTGCACTTTCATTTTGAGCATTGATAATGTTTCTTTGACTTCTGAACATAGTTTATTTACAAGCCAACTTTGCTAGGTGTGGCTCCATGGGTTTAATAATGAATCTCTCCAAGCCAAAATGCCCTCCCGCCCCCTTGGAAGTCATTTCTCCAATTTGGCAGCTGGAAGCGATTCCTCCCAGCGCTTTTTTTAAAAAGGTGATATTTCATTCTTTGGAATCTCCTTGACTTCAGGGAAGTGATTAATATAGCAAAGTGGCTTTTGAAAGCAAATATGTGTTACAGACATTCCAGAGCTAGGCTATCTTTCTGAAATGCAGTGGAATTGGATACTGAAACGCAGATTGGATCACTCGCTCAGTGAGAATGCAGCCAGTTGTGACAAAAGCATTTTACTAGAAACAGTACAAATGAAGTGCTAGATTACTGCCCTTATTTTGAAATGACTTCATTTCAAATAGGCCCACTAAGGCAAAAGGCATTATTTTAGGCTAAGCTGTCTGGAAGCTGTAATTTTAGCTATGGTTACATTCCTCACAGTGCCAGGTGTTTGTTTACATTCCAAATATCTCCTCTACTTACCTTTACTTAGGAAATGTGGCCAATAACGGGGTTTTGTCTGAGATTTCTAGGGCTTCCTTGTTCCTTATGTAACACAAATGGCACCAAGTCTTTCTCATGATATTTGGCAACTTTGATCTAAATCCCTGCATAAAGACAACAAACGTCCTGCAGGAAGTTTTACATTACTTTGAACTTTAATGGAAAAGAACATCCTTTCTTAGCTTTTTTGTTTTTGTTTTATTGCTAGGCAAGGTAGAAGATATAGTAGGGGAAGGGGGGTCGCCCTCCTTTCTTCCATTCACAAAGCAGACGTGTGAAATTTAGAACATGTGAATTTAGTTATATATTCACTGGGTCCTTTCACACCAAGGAACGTGATGTTGTGTGTTTCCAAGTCATTTCTGATTTATGACAACCAAGAAATTCTAGCAACTTGATCTCACATTAAACCATGGCTTCATTCTATAGAATACTGAGATTTGTAATCTGGGAAGGCACATCATATTCTCCAGATTCCTATGAACACCAGCATCAGAGGAGCCTTCTAGCAGGGAATTTGGGGTGTTGTTCCCAAACACTTCAAAACTCTGTAGGATGAAGCTAAATGGAATCAAACTATAACTATGTTGGGTACATACATTATTGTTGTTATGTGACTTCAAGTAATTTCTAACATATGGAAATCCTAAGATGAACCTATCATAGGGGTTTCTTGGCAGGTGGGTTTTGCCTTTGCTTTTGTTTCAGGCTGAGGAATTGTGACTTGGCTAAGGTCACCCAGTGGGTTTCCCTGGCTAAGTGGAGATACAAATTCTAATTTCTGTGAGTCATAGTCCAGTGCTCAAATGATTACATCATGTAGACTGCCTATCACACAATTATAGCACTATATTCCTCTTTCACTACCACATAGACATCCTATGAAATCCTGAGATTTGTACTTTGGTGAGACTCCAGTGGCTTCGGCTAATAATTCTAAATACTCATCCCCCCAGCTTCCATTCATAGGATGGTATCAATGCAGTTAAAATTGAATCATAGTGCTATAAGTATTTAAGGGGAATGAGACCCATTGCCAGGGACACCAGTCTATATCCTGAATATGTGAAATGGCAGAGGCACGTGACAAAGGTGATGCCTAATATGGATTGAGTATCCCTTATTTGAAATGCTTGGAACCAAAAGTGTTCCATATTTCATATTTTGGGAGATTTTGGGATCTTTGCATATGCATAATAAGATGTCTTGAAGGTAAAATACAAGTCTAAACACAAAATTCATTGATATTTCATGTACACCTTATACACATAGCCTGAAAGTAATTTGATACACAACATTTTAATAATTGTATGCATGAAACAGTTTATGCACACTAAACCATCAGAAAGCAAAGGTCCCACTATCTCATCCTCCCATGTAGACAGTTTTGGATTTTGGATTATTTCAGGTTTCAGAATTATGGGTAAGGGATACTTAACCAGTACTGCTATGTGCAAGTCAATTTTTAAAAGACCACAATATTTGGTCTGCTCTTGGGAGCTTCACTCACTTTGCTATTGTTTCATCCTGAGATTTTGGATTATAAATCAAAATAAATAAAAAGCTTTTTACATCAGTGCCCATTGTTTACACTGTTCGAAAAGCAAAGCACTGGCAAAACATATCTCTGCCACAAGGAATACATGTTCCCACTCTTTAAGAGCTGGATGGTGGGCAGTTCAATCACAGTTGGGCAGTTCAATCACAGTCATACAACTTACATATTGCTGTAATGCACTCTTGTATTTTTGTAGAAATTCTGTTGTGTTTGAACAGCAGTATACTACAATAATAGAAAAAGCGAAAGGAGAAAAAGAAGCATACAAGCCCAATAAACCCTCTAAATCAATAATTACCCTACACCAAATCCCCCCCTCCCACACACACCTAAACATAGGATCTCATCACATGAACAGATAGAAGCAGCGAGAATCATATCCACAGCACAGCAAATCGTAGCACTTCATCCCGAAGCAGATCATTTCATGTTAACAGCTCCCATCACACACATACATTCCCCAGCCTTTCCCACATACTTCTCTGTGTTCAGAACCATCTCATATGCAAGCTCTTTCCCTGCACACTCCGAATTCTTTTAAAAAAAAAACAACAACAACTGGGAAAATCTTTGAAATTCCAGAACTACAGAGGAAGAACATAATACATAGCTACATCAAAGTGCTGAAATCTTTCTATTGTGTAATTTCTGTCGATGGCACTTTTAAAAAGAATAAGTGTGTCAATCCTCCCAAGAATACTCCCCATGGGAACACCTACCACTCCACGTCACTGAAACAAAATGCAACTGGCAAATCTGTCAGATTCCATCCCATGTTTTTTGGAGCATTTTCTCCCATTTTCGAGTGCATTGGGGGATCAGAAGATGATTTCTCCCCATCTCATCTTTTGCCCCCTTTCAGTACATTTCAAGGATGGAATGCCACAAACATCTCCATGGGAAGGCACCTGCATCTAATGAGGTCTAGAGTAAAAGTTGACTTACCACCCCACCAGTCAACACATGTATCTACACTTGTAGAATTAATGCTGTTTGACATAATAACTCAGTGCTATGGAATCCTAAGGTTTGTTGTATGATGAGGCACCAACACTATTTGGCAGAGAAGGCTAAAGACCATAGCATTGAGCCATGGAGTTAAAGCAGTGTCAAATGGTGTCAATTCTGCGCACCTAGAGACATCGATACAAAACTACAACAAACTGTTCTCATGACAATTTGTTTCTACTGAAATCAAACATTAAAACTCAGCCTTCAAATCCCACAAATATTGATTTTACTTCTTTCTTCTTTATATAAAATAAAAATGATTCCCAATCTTTTAGAAAGTTGCCTAGATTTCTCTTTTATCAAAATAGACAATTTGTTCATCTCTACCTTTTTAAAAAATGCTTTTTTAAAAAACCCCACTCCCTTTTGGTTGGGAGATCAATATTCTACCATTTTTTATCACAAAGCAATCATCACACCTTATAACTCATTTCTTTCATTTGGTCATTTGGAAAACCCAATTAAAAATATCATAGTTCTGGATTCAGGTAGATTCAATTTTTTAAAATATCTTGTGTGAGTGTTTGTATCAGCTTCCAATATATGTTTGAATCACAAAGCTCCAACTCAACATTGTAACCAAACCTTGGGTGCATTTAACCATACTTTTTTTACCTTCGTTTTCTTCCAACTTAATTTGAAATAACATTTTTACATTTTCCCAGTCAGATGCTCATTATCTGTGTATTGTTTAACCTCGGATTCAGTTCTCTCTTTTTCAAAGCCAAATACGTTTTTATCTATTGTAAATCTTTCCAACACTATAATGCATTCTTCAGAAACCATTCAAAAAAGTCTTCCCTAAGCATCTTGTAAGTTCATGATCTGTAATGGCTGATCCGTATTCATTTTAACATATTGCCAAGCTAGAAGGCAGTTTAGGCTCCAAAAGTTCCCACAGAGTAAAAGAGCCAAGAAAGAAAAAAGTGTTAAGTTCAAGATTTAAATTCATCAATTAGATGACATTCTAACAAAATAACAGTGCTACATTATGAAGTGCAAATACAACATTAAAATAAACTTCAGAATTATTTGCCTGTAATTATTAAAAGAGGAAAACTACTAAATAGATCAGGATATGAATCAGATGCTCTACGGTAAACGAAGAGTACTGAATGGAATAAATTCCCATTAAATGCTATAAACACCACTAGTGATGTATTTATCTATTTACTTTGTATATTATTGCTATAGTGTCTGGATTTATATTTTCTTCATAGACGTCAGCCCAATGGTTTATATATACAGGATGAAATATCCAAGTTGAATTTCCCTTTATGGCACTGACTACTTGTGTATGGTTGGCTGTTCGAATCCAGGGAACGGGGTGAGCTCCCGCTGTTAGACCCAGCTTCTACCAACCTAGAAGTTCGAAAACATACAAATGTGAGTAAATCAATAGGTGCCGCTTTGGTGGGAAGGTATCGGCGCTCCATGCAGTCACACTGGCCGCATGACCTTGGAGGCATCTACGGACAACGCCGGCTCTTTGGCTTAGAAATTGAGATGAGCACCAACCATCAGAGTAGGACACGACTAGTCTTAATCTCAGAGGAAACCTTTACCTTTACTTACTTGTGTACAATTTCAAATTATACATAACTTACGTTGTTTTATTATTTTAAAGAACATATGATCCTAATTTACACTGTGCCAAATCTTTGGCCCACCTAAGCTCGATGCTGCCTATTCCACCAAGGGGATTTTCCTAGGATCTCAACACCAAACATTTCCCAGGCCCCACTGTCTTATAATGCAGTTTCAAACTGCACTATATAGTCAGTGAAGATGGGGCCCCAACTTCAATGTGTAAGAAAACAACAAGAATGACACACACCTCAATTTCTATCTCAACCCAAAGTTTTGATAACCGAGTTTATACATTGCCTAGTAGCGAATACAGATGTTCAGAAATCAACGTTTGCATTTCACACCCAAATGTTTTGCCTTTCAACCTACAAATTGCCATTTTTAGCAGGGCTTGTTCTAAATCTGTTAACATACCTTTGGCTCACTACCAGCTCACTTTAGTGTAACGTCAAAGATAAACCTCTTGTCCTTGCCAAGATTCTTGTAGCAGTAGGTCTGTATCAAACCGACCATAACCTGTCTTCCCTTACTTCAGCAATTTAGCCTGTCTATGACTGACAGTTGTGTATGCAAGTATCTTAACCTCCTTTTGCCTCAGAGATGGGAACTTTCATCACAATGAACAACAAATAAGTAACAAATGGCCCCCATGCTTGGTGATGAAAGTTCCTTGCCACTTTTTGGAGCAGATATGCATTTGAACAGTGTAAAAAATTCCTGGAACATAAGAAAGTAAAGAGAAAATTATGCATATGACAGAGAAGTAGGTGGTGGGAAAGACCATTGCATTTCAGCCTCTTTATTGGCTGAATGTACAAGCTGGGTTTTAAAAAGGTAGAGGAACCAGAGACCAAATTGCCAATATCCGCTGGATAATGGAGGAAGCCAGACAATTTCAGAAAAACATCTATTTCTGCTTTATTGACTATTCTAAAGCCTTCGACTGTGTGGATCATAATAAACTGTGGCATGTGCTTGGTGGTATGGGGATATCAAGTCACCTTGTCTGTCTCCTGAGAAATCTTTATAAAGACCAAGTAGCCACAGTAAGAACAGACCACGGAACAACAGATTGGTTCAAGATTGGGAAAGGAGTACGGCAGGGCTGCATACTTTCACCCTCCCTATTCAACTTGTATGCAGAACACATCATGCGATGTGCGGGGCTTGACAAATCCAAGGCTGGAGTTAAAATTGCTGGAAGAAACATTAACAACCTTAGGTATGCAGATGATACCACTTTGATGGCTGAAAGTGAGGAGGAGCTGAGGAGCCTTATCATAATGGTGAAAGAAGAAAGAGCAAAAGACGGGCTGCAGTTAAAGATCAAGAAAACCAAGATTATGGCAACCAGTCTGATTGATAACTGACAAATAGAGGGAGAAAATGTGGATGCAGTGACAGACTACATATTTCTAGGCACCAAGACCACTGCAGATGCAGATTGCAGCCAGGAAATCAGAAGACGTCTACCTCTTGGGAGGAGAGCAACTGGATTAGGACCATTAAATCACTGGAATTTTGTAAATCAGTACTTAGGAAATGTGAAATTTATTATTATTTATTTATTTAATACATTTCTATCCCGCCCTTCTCATCCCGAAAGGGACTCGGAGCAGCTTACAAATTAAATTTACATACAACATTATGTTATTAGCATAGCACAATACTGGCAATAAATTACCATATTGTACTATATCTATATATTGTAATATTATTAATAATATTACATGTAATATATAATATATAATTACTATTATTATATTGTATTATTAGTATTATATTGTATTACAAAATAATATTATTAATATTATATGCATATACAATATATTATAATATTATATATTATTGTATATTATATCGTATATATAATGTTCTGGATGGGAGAGATACTTGGATTTAGGATTATAATGGCAAGAAATTACTATCTCTTGGTAACTCATTGGTCCATTTCAGGAACTAGTAATTATTACTGAGTCAAATCATGGTTGCTTCTACCAAAATTTAGAAAACAGTTTTTTTGTGAAAGAAAGAAAGAAAGAAAGAAAGAAAGAAAGAAAGAAAGAAAGAAAGAAAGAGAGACTGTGTATGAGCGCACGCATGCTTTTGTGTGCGTCTGCATGCCTCCTTGCTGGTTGCTAGTTGATCTGTTGCTGGACAAAATCTCAGATCCTGGGGCTCACTTGCTGACATTTACAGTTCTATCATCAAGTCAGTTCCTGCTTCTAGCTGTGCTGATTTCCTGGTTTGAAACCTATGCCTGAGTGTGTATGACCGCCATCTGTTGGACAGAATAAAAATTAAATAGGTCTTTCTTATGACATCTAATAAAAGTTATCCTCTAAATAGGAGCTGACTTCTTTCAAAAGTTCTCCCATCATTTTGCTGAACACTCAGACTGAATAGATCTGATAATGCTGGCAAGGTTTTTAATACCATAGCCAGGATCTAATAGTATACCATTCCTGCATCCTGCTGCTTTCACCAGAATGACAGCAGTTTGCAGCCTCTCACAGTCTCTATGCTACAGCAGTCTCCAGCATTAATGTTTTAGTTAATCACCCTAATTAGCATTGGAAAGGTTTTTGTCTCTTGCCTTTCCAATTACTGTATTTACAAATTTAGCACCAAAATATCTCAATGTATTGAAAACATTGACTACAAAAATGCGTTGGATAATCCAGAACATTGGATAAGTGAGACTCTACTGTATAATAATAATAATAATAATAATAATAATAATAATAATAATAATAATAATAATAAAACTTTATTTATACCCGCCACCATCTCCCCAACAGGGACTCGGGGCGGCTTACATGGGGCCATGCCCAGGACAATACAATATAACAAAATATAAAACAACATGTCATAATGCAATTAAACAATACAAAAATTAACAATGTATAGTACAGAACAAAATCAAAAGCAACATAACATAACAAGGGCGGGCCGCATGAACACAAAGTTAAAACTCGGGGTAAGAAGAGATAAGAATAAAACCATGGGGAACAGGGACATGAGATAGTGAAACAGTCTAGAGGATAGATGTTGGGGGGAGTAACAAAGGAGGTATATGACAGTTACTCTCCAAAAGCACACCGGAAGAGCCATGTTTTTAAATCTTTCCTAAAGGCTGAAAGAGTGGGGGCTTGCCTGATCTCAATGGGCAGAGAGTTCCACAAACGGGGGGCCACAGCAGAAAAGGCCCTCTCCCTTGTTCTCACAAGGCGGGCTGAGATAAAGGCAGTGGCGACAGGAGGGCCTCCCCTGATGATCGAAGAGCTCGGGCAGGTTTATGGTAGGAGATATGGTCACGAAGGTAGGTGGGTCCCAAACCGTTTAGGGCTTTATAAATGATGGTCTGCACACTTGAATTGGGACCGGAAAATGAACGGCAGCCAGTGGAGCTCCTTAAACAAGGGAGTAGATCTCTCCGTGTAACTCGCTCCCGTTATTAATCTGGCAGCCGAACGTTGGACCAATTGTAATTTCCGGGCCGTCTTCAAGGGAAGCCCCACGTAGAGCGCATTACAGTAGTCCAGTCTAGAGGTAACTAAGGCATGGACCACCGTGGTCAAGTCAGACTTCACGAGGTATGGTCGCAGTTGGCGCACAAGTTTGAGTTGTGCGAAAGCCCTCCCGGCCACCGCCAACACCTGAGCCTCAAGCGTCAACGCTGAATCCAGGAGGACCCCCAAACTGCGGACCTGTGATTTCAGGGGGAGTGCAACCCCGTCCAGCACAGGTTGCCACCCAATACCCCGATCCGACGAACAACTGACCAGGAGGGCCTCTGTCTTGTCCGGATTGATCCTCAGCTTGTTCCTCCTCATCCAGTCCGCCACAGCGGCCAGGCACTGGTTCAGCATCCGAGGGGCTTCCTTGGAGTCAGATGGAAATGAGTAGTGGATCTGCGTGTCATCTGCGTAGAGATGGCAACACCCCCCAAAACTCCGGATGACCTCTCCCAGCAGTTTCATGTAGATGTTGAAAAGCATGGGGGATAAGATAGACCCTTGCGGGACCCCACAGGTCAAAGGCCAGGGGTCCAAGCAGGTGTCCCCCAGCTTCACCATCTGGGAACGGCCCTCCAGGAAGGACCGGAGCCACTGCAGAACAGTGCCACCAAGCCCCATCCCAGAGAGCCGTCCCAGAAGGATACCATGGTCGATGGTATTGAAAGCCGCTGAGATGTCCAAGAGAACCAGCAGGGTCACACTCCCCCTGTCCAGTTCCCTGCGGAGGTCATCCACCAAGGCGACCAAAGCCGTCTCGGTACTGTGCCCGGGCCTGAAGCCAGACTGCGAGCAGTCCAGAAAATCAGTGTCATCGAGGAACTCCTGGAGCTGCGTGGCAACCACCCGCTCCAGAACCTTGCCCAAAAACGGGAGGTTGGAAATTGGTCTATAGTTGTTACATACAGATGGGTCTAACGAGGTCTTTTTTAGTAGCGGTTTTACTACCGCCTGCTTAAAGCAGGATGGAACTGACCCCTGGCCCAAGGAGGCATTTATTATAGCCACAAACCAATCCAACAACCCCTCTTTGGCCAGCTTAACCAGCCAAGAGGGACAAGGATCCAGAGCGCAAGTGGTCGCCCTCACAGACCCAGGAATCCCCTCCACGTCATCAGGAAGAACAAGCCGGAAAGAATCCCACAAAATCGGACAGACAGGTACCTCGGTTACCTCCGCTGGAACTACAATTAAGCTGGAGTCCAACTCACAGCGTATCTGAGCAACTTTGCCTGCAAAATGGTGCGCGAAATCGCTGCACCTGGCTGCCAAGTCATTACAATAAGGGAAACCTATTTTCACATCTTTCTTATCTCTTTTTATTAGATCAGTGTAACATTCCTTCAGAGGAAATATTCAACCACCTCTCCTTGTCAGGATGAACATTTTCCTCCTTCACCCCCTTCCTCTTTCTCTCTTCTAATGGTTCAATTTTAAAGGAGAAGATGAGGAAGAAGAACAAACAGAAGAGACCTTTAAGATATACCATTATAATGGAAACAATTTAATGTGGAAATAATGCTAGAAACCGCTCCCTTTTCTTTGCTATTTTCCAAGCCGGATGCATCCTTAGGAAATGGTAAGTGATGAAGGAAACAAAAGGCTATATGCATCATAGCCAAGTGGTTACACTGGAAAGTAAAATATTATCAGGTACTTATGTAAGCAGGCTGGAAGTTGTTCAGCATACAGAGGAAGTAGAAGCTAAACTCATGATAGTGATGTAAATAGTCAAATCAGGCAAAGTTGAGGAGAAGGAAGAAGGGGGTGAAAAGAAAACACTGACCCTTATTTTACCTTGACTTCTTCTGTTCATGTTGCTGCTTTCTATTTGCTTCAGAATAGTTACATAGACTAAAAATAACTGCACATTGGAGCCTTAAATATGATTCCTGTCAGTTTCTGTGACCACAAGGTCAAACAAAACAGGCATTTCCTACTCTTTAACCTTTGTAGCTAGCAGAAGGAAAAGTGTTCAAAAGGACCAGTGTTATTAAGGGCAGCCTGAAACATCTGACCCTGAAATGTTTTGTTTTGCTTCTTGAATTCGAAATGCTAGGGGAGCTAGGGGAATAATACTGTGGCATCCATAGTTTGGGGCATGATTTCAGTCCATTTCTTGATTCACAGTGACATGACATAAGGTTCCTTATGCTAGAACAGAGTACAGGCTAAGATGAATATTTACTGTACTTACAGCATTTTCAGAAGAAAAATTAAAATAAAGTTTAGTGACAGTTAACACAAAGGATTCCCAGTAGTTCTGTCACAACATTCTTGGTGGAAAGCTAGAACGTTGTGCTTTGGTTATGATGTAGGTATACTGTACAATTGAGCACTTATTTTAATTTTTTATTGCAAAATTTTCAGTTTTGATTTTTGCCCCCAAATTATTAAGAAACACATGAAAATACCCAAGAATGCCTGCACAGGCACCCCAGAACCTTATACTACCTCAAATATATGTTTTACTCTGCAGTCCGTCTCAGAATGGTTACAGAAAGGGACTGAAGCCAACCTGTTTCCGAGATAGTTGGGCTTGCTTTGTGTGGCCCAAGGAGAGAGTATGGAGGAAACTGGATTAACAGTTATCCATTTGTGGTCTAAATTGAGAGGTCTGAGGATTAACTGATATCTTCTGCCAGGAGTAACTAATAGCAGCTTTTCTGATATGTGCAGTTCCCAAGGAGGATCTCACCTGAAATACTGTGTCCAATTTTGGCCATCACAATTCAAAAGAGATATTGACAAGCTGGAAGATGTCCAGAGGAGGGTGACTAAAATGATCAAAGGTCTGGAGACCGTGCCCTACGAGGAGCATCTTAAAGAACTGGGTATCTTTAGCCTGCATAAGAGAAGGTTGAGAGGAGACATGATATCCATGTATAAATATGTGAAATGGTGTCATAGGGAAGAGGGAGCAGAGTTGTTTTCTGATGCCCTTGAAACTAGGACTAGGAGCAATAGGTTCAAATTACAGAAAAGAATATTTCGCCTGAACATTAGGAAGAACTTCCAGATCTCACAAGCTGTTCAATAGTGGAACTCTCTGCCTTGGAGTGTGGTGGAAGCTCCTTCCTTGAAAACTTTTAAATAAAGGCTGGATGTCCCTCTGTCAAGTATACTTTGTGCTTTTCCTGCATGGCAGAGGGTAGGACTAGATGGCCTCTGTGGTCTCTTACAACTCTATTATTCTATGATTCTATGAAATTAGAAGAATTTTATTTTCTACATAAAGTTATATTTCAGTTTGTATATGAGATCCTATAAAGTAATCATATATTCCACAACTTGTATACTGTATCAAAGATACAGAGAAAGGGGGGGGAGGGAGGGAGGGAGGGAGGGAGGGAGAGGAGAGGAGAGAGAGGGGGGGCATACAAATGCAAAACCAAACAAACAGATACACACACATATTAATCTGATATATCTTATAAACTCATAAACTCATAGGTTATAAACCCTAACTCATTGTGATCATCATCATCATCATCATCATCATCATCATCATCATCATCATATCTTCATTTATATCCTGCCACTATCTCCCAAAAGGGACTCGGGGCAGCTTATAGAGAAGCACTTAATAGTAGAATCATAGAATCAAAGAACTGGAAGAGACCTCACGGGCCATCCTGTCCAACCCCCTGCCAAGAGGCAGGAAAATAACATCCAAATCACCTCTGACAGATGGCCATCCAGCCTCTGCTTAAAAGCCTCCAAAGAAGGAGCATCCACCACACTCCGGGGCAGAGAGTTCCACTGCCGAACAGCTTTCACAGTGAGGAAGTTCTTCCTAATGTTCAAGTGGAATCTCCTTTCCTGTAGTTTGAAGCTATTGTTCTGCGTCCTAATCTCCAGGGCAGCAGAAAACAAATAGAAAACACGAGTAGAACTTATTTATCAAATCAGTGGAATTTAGGTTGGTTGCTGGCCCACCATTTGACAATGAGTCCATTCAACTTGTGACTATCAATAGGAGACAAATCTTTGTTTTCTCAAAGCTGGGGCCTACCAGATATAGAAAACTAAATAACAATATTTATCTAAGAACATAATATGTTGAGATGTCATTGAACACATGCACAGTGATATAAACCAATAAATAACAAGTTATCAAATAAGTTACATTTACAGAATGACGATGTTAAGATCACAAGAGTCAAATAATGCTCTTAACACTCTCATTTGAGGTCAGCAGTATTAACACCTGATCCTTATTCCCCTCCCTGCATTTCTAAAAAATTGTGTACTACTAACATAGACAATTCCTTTTATCTCTGAAATATGGAGGACTTCAGAAAGGGAAGAAATAAGAGAAAAGGGGAGTTCTTTATGAGATGGATGAGAAATGGGGCTTTCAAAAATTCATGCATTTTTGCCCCTGTGTCAAGCTCAAAAATAGATGGTAGCACTAAAATCATGGATGGCATTTAAATTCAGGCATTTAACTTAAACTAAAATCACAATTTCAGTTATTAAATAAAATCCCCCTTCTTTAACATAAATGCTACTTAATAAGATTTTTCCCCCCCAAAAAAGTATATGGAGCTAAATGAATTAACTCTTTTTACTACCTTTCCTGCCCATTTCTATATAAAGCCCATTTCTCTTACACTCAAGCACAATCAGCTGGGTAATTTTCCTATATTCATTTCAGTGGTCTTAAAGATGAAAACATCCCATACATTTTAAGATGAAGAAACAATGCTTCCAGGTAAGAGGGCAAGTATTTAGATAGCTCTCTGTTTTCTCCATAGTAACAAACAAGTCAGATATAGTACTAGCAGTTGGATCAAAGATTTGTTTAGTGATAGCATGGTAAATTAAAAATGCAGGCATTCCTCCTAACAGTCCCCAAGGCCAGACCTCCTAGGGAAGTCCAATAGTCATTAATGGGTTATCTGTGTTTGTAAAATAAACACTTTCCAAGCAGTCTCCCATTGGGAAAGCAGTAGGAGAGACTCAAAAGCATGTGATATGTCCCAACTAGAGATGCTATTGTTGTTGGGGTTTTTCTTCTTCTTGTAATTGTGATTTGCCTGCCTTATAACTGCTCAAGCCAGGCCGCAATTATTGTGCAGCAGGTAGTTCACAACAGTGTATTATGTTTTTGGAAATACCACCCAAACCCCCTATACACACATACAAACACTACTTTAAGCATTATTTGGAGTAAAATAGTATCTGGAGATCAGGGCAAAAGAATATTATTCCCCCTGCTAATTGAAAAGTCCTAGTGGATTGACTCCATGACACATGGCTCCATTATACCCGTAGCTCTCAATCTTTGGCCTATCAGATGTTTTTGGACTTCTGCTCCCAGAATCCCTGTGTATTGGTCAAGCGGGATGAAGCTTCTGGAGTATAATAACTTTATTCTTGTACCCCGCCTCCATTTCCCCGAAGAGACTTGGGACAGCTTACATGAGAAAACAACCAACCACAACATAAATTAACATACCATTTAAAACATAATATAGCAACATAATTATAAAATGACATAACATAATGAAATTTAAAACCAAGACATCGATTCTAATGTATAGAGCAGGGGTCCCCAAACTAAGGCCCGGGGGCCGGATGCGGCCCATCAAAGCCATTTATCCGGCCCCCACAGCACAAGGGCTGAAGGGGGTTGGGCTAAATGACCCAAGGGGCCTCTTCTTCTCTTACAACCCTTATTATTATTATTATTATTATTATTATTATTATTATTATTATTATTATTATTAACATTAAGGCTGTGTGGCCATCTGTCAGGGGTGCTTTGCTTGTGCTTTTGGTGCACAAAGGCAGAAGGGGATTGGACTCAATGGCCCAAAGGGTCTCTTCCAACCCTCTTTATTATTATTATTATTATTATTATTATTATTATTATTATTATTATTAACATTAAGGCTGTGTGGCCATCTGTCAGGGGTGCTTTGCTTGTGTTTTCGGTGCACAAAGGCAGAAGGGTATTGGACTCAATGGCCCAAAGGGTCTCTTCCAACCCTCTTTTTATTATTATTGCTGTTATTATTATTATTATTATTATTATTATTATTATTATTATTATTATTATTATTATTATTATTATTATTGCTCGGTGGCCGACTATAGTCCGGCCCTCTAACGGTCTGAAGGATCGTGAACTGGCCCCCTGTTTAAAAAGTTTGGGGACCTCTGGTATAGAGGGTGATTTGTGCAAAAACTCTGAATAAGGTCCATGAAAAAGGTAGGATGAGCAAGGAGGACACAGAGCTAGTCATGTTACAATACTAAAAACTATAAGATGGGGGGCAATGATAAAGTGCAGAACAATTTTGTAAACAGGTACATGGCTGGTAGCCTCTTCACTCAAAAGTGCACCGAAACATCCATGTTTTTAAATTCCAGCAGAAGATGGACAATGAAGAAGCCAGTCTAGTCTCCCTGGGGAGTGGGTTCCAGAGTTGGGGGGCCACCACCGAGAAGGCCCTCTCTCTCATCCCCACCAACCTCACTTGAGATGGAGGTGGGAGCAAGAGGAGGGCCTCCCCGGAGGATCTTAGGGCCCGAGCAGGTTCATAGGGGAGGAGGCCATCACAGAGTATCAGTTTGAGAACCACTGCAGGACAATATTGCATGCTTTTGCAGTCATAGAATACACCGAATTTAATAGAACTTTGTTCTCAGTCAGGATGATGGCTGTTGACGTTCTTATGGTATTTTTTTTATACTGCAAGGATTCTGTTAGTATTTAGCATATGGGTATGTGTTTGAATGTGTGAGAGAATATGTGTGGGCAGTGTATGTGTTCTCAAGATGTATTAGTACCTCTTTTCCCTCCCTTAATTTATGATTACATTGTAAACTTAAAACAACATAAGATGTTGAATGGGTGACTGACTGTCCCAGCTGTTCACATCACTGAATAGAATTAGAAGGGTTTTTTTTTCTTCCAGTAAAAAAAAGAAATGTAATTTGTATCCATCCCAAAGCCTTTTCCTTTCTCAAATCTCCATGTGTGGGTCACTGGAGGGTGGGATGTGAAGTGAGAAGAGAGGGAGGGAGTTTCCTTCATGGTTCATCAGTGGCGTGAAATGTGGAGGAAACAATGCTTGGTTTGATTCCAAGCATTCTTTGGCTGATAAGCTGTTGGAATGCTAAGCAGAGTGGCAAATAATTTTGTCCAGGTATCAAACAGATTGTCTTTCTACGAGATAGAACTATTCCCAAATGAAAGGACACTTTGAAGTTCTGGTATTTTGCATCCAATACTGTGAACAAAGTGTAGATATTATGCAGAAATTATGCTTCTTGAGACAGTAATGTTATGGAATCATGAATAACCTAGAAAGTAAATCTGGTATTGAGGGAGAAGTAGTAACAGAAAGGTCTCTGTTATTCAAGGTGGGCAATTGCTGTGAGCCCAGAGGTCAAGTACTTGAGGGTGGCAATTTCATATCAAATACTGGTGATGATGATGATTATGGCGGTGATACAAAAATAATCATATTGCCTGGAATTCTGTATCAGCTCCTTAGTTAAGCATTCTTTTCCTGGCCCAATCCACTCAAACTTGCAAGAAACACCCTTCAAGATGTTCAATTTGATGGTAGAATGGACCTCCTTTTCCCCATGCCACTGATGACTGGAAAAGCAACAAGGCCCTCTACTTTCATGAGATGTAGGCGCACAGGAATGTGGAAACACTTTAAATTTTCTTTTCTCTAAAAATTATATATATACTAGCTGTGCCTGGCCACGCATTGCTGTGGCGTTGTCTGGTGGTGTTGGTGAGAAATTGTTGAGGTAGTGGTGGTATTGAATGTCTGTTGTATGGTTGTCTTTATGTTTAGTATGCATTTGGTTGTTTGTGTACTGTGAAAGTGGTGAGGATAGAGGGGGTCTATGTCCCTGTGTAGTATTGTATAGTATTTATACGTTGTCCATGTGTTGTGAATGCTTGGATTGTGTCCTGCTGCATAGTAGAAAGGGTTGGGCTGGATGGCCCTTAGGGGTCTCTCCAAACTCTTGGATTCTATGCTTCAATTATTATTATTATTATTATTATTATTATTATTATTATTATTATTATTATTATACAGTAATTACAACATAGCATTACTGAGTATTGAACTACTTTTTGTGTCAAATTTGTTGTATAACATGATGTTTGGTGCTTAATTTGTATAATCATTACGTAATTTGATGTTTAATAGGCTTTTTCTGAATCCCTTCTTATTATCCAACATATTCACTTATCCAACATTGTGCCAGCCTGTTTATGTTGGATAAGTGAGACTCTACTGTATATTTATAATCTTATATTATCTGTTTAGAACTGGATTATGTGAGGCCCCTTCTACACAGCTGTATAAAATGCACACTGAAGTGATTTATCTGGCAGTGTGGACTCAAGATAATCCAGTTCAAAGTAGATAATATAAGATTATATAAATGGGTAATATAGCGCTGTGGAAGAGCCTTGAGTCTACACTGCCATATAATCCAGTTAAAATCAGATAATCTGTGGAAAAGGCCTAAGTGAGGCCTAACTGTGCGTGTCCCGTGGGCTGAGTAGGTTGCTAGGAGACCAAGTGGGCGGAGGTTAGCCCTCTAACTGGCAGCAATTGGATAAAAACAATTATTCCTGTCCCTCTAATTAGGACTTTATTTTTCTATTCTTTTTGTTGTATCAACCTAGAGCTGTGGATGATGGGTTGTGTTGTCAAATTTCGAGGTTGGGGGGCCTGTAGTTTTGTTGTTTTGTCCGGTGCCCTGATTCCATCACTCTTTTATATATATAGATGGTTGAATCAATTTAATTTAATCAATTATTTTAACCCTTGTTAACTATTTTGTTTGTTTCATTAAATGCATTTATATGCCTTATCCATGGATTTGGTATACATAGTTTCATTTACCCACATTTTTTAAAAAAAACCCTCATTGAAAGTGTTTGTGGGTTCTCTAGGGCCTCCATTGCGATTCTATGGTGTGCCCCCGGCCCAAATATAGCCAAAATGTAATATTCACTATGATCTATGGTTTCAAGTATCCATGGGGAGATCTTGGAACAGATATGGAGTTGTACTTTAATTAAAATAAATTCTTGCCATGAATAGCCTTGTGTTGCCCTTTTAAGGCAATGGTCTTAAGACGCCTTTTGTGATATTGCCTGATTAATGTACAGATAGGCCCTACATGACATAAATGTATTGATTTTATTTGTAAACAAATGTTTCCTCTCTGTAATTATTGGCCTTCTTCCTCACTTTTAACAGACATTTCTTTTAATTTTCTGTAGTTAAACTGATCCCTTCTGCTTCCCAAAACTTAAAAACATGGGGGACATGCATAATAATTCATAATAAATTTTAATTCCAGCATAAATGGATTCATTGTCCCCTCTCACACAGAGTTCCCCCTAGTTACAGCTTGTTCTTTTCTTGCCTTTCTCCTGCTTTCATTCTGCTGCCTTTCCAGCTATATTCAGTTTCAGGAAGCAAGGAGGAAACAGGGATAAAGGGAGGGGGGAATTAGTGGGCTTGTGTCAATGGGATGGGGAAAAGCATTTAGAGGAATAAGTCATAGGGAATCATTATGAAACTCTCAAGCTCTGCTATTGCAGAAGCCCTGAACATCCATATGTGTTATACACAGTTTGTCACCAAATTCTAGCACCAAATCAGACTGCTATTATTTTGGATTCATTTAATAAAGGGAGACTTATGGGGCTTGGAGCCCACAAAAATGAGCTAAGGTCCATGGGTTGCATTTTCCCCATTCCTACTATTGTTCATACATTAGGTTATTACTTCTTGTTGTTGGTTTTTGTTTTTGTTTTGTTTTGTTTTTTTGTTTTTACTACAGTGACCTTTGCATATGTGGGGGTTTATTTCAAGATATCACAGACTATGAATACCTGAAACTGGAAAACAGCAAAACCTATGGGGTTGTTGTATGTCTTTCGGGCTGTGTGGCCATGTTCCAGAAAGCCTTCGACCACACAGCAAAACCTATATTTTTTTACTATACTTGGGCTGGAAGCATATAGAATGGCACTGAAAGACCTAGAGATGCCCACCAACACTTCTGGAGGGATATTGTTGGAGTGCAGATAAGTGAAACCATGGATATTGATTCTGTGAATAACTGTATTTTATGAGTTCTTGTCAATCACACTATTCTGGCAATATGACAATTACAGAAAAATTGCTTTGGTTACGGTTACTCTTTTTTTGCTGTCTATATTTTAAATTTTGGGACACATTGTTTTACTATTGTTTGGGCATTGTTTCCAGTCTATCAAAGTTGAATCTTTCTAAAGACCAAGAAGAACCTTTTACCTCATTAGACTAACTTAGGACTTCTCCCAACGATCCCATAGTTCCAGTAAATGGGGAAATCATTCATAGTTTTAATATCTTCTGACAGCTGCTTCTGCTGCCACATCCAGTTATGTCCTAAATATATCCTGTTATTGATCTTATTTGTTTTTGGTTATAGTGGATTTTAGCACAAGCTTCATTGTACACATACTTGTTTCTCCCACTTGAGTTGTGGTTAAGCTGTGGCATGGGTGCACTTTCCTGCCATCTTTACCACCCCTTCCACAATCCAGTCTTGAAGAGCCCTCAGTTAATCTCCAAATAAACAGGTCTATCTATTTAATTCTGTAGTGTGTTGTAGCATGTATGGTGCATAGCTCCATATGATACAACTAGGATTTTTTTCAATATTTCATGAATGTAAAAATAAGCAGTTTATTGAACTGATTTCTTTACTTGAATGAAAAATGTTAATTTCACTACTAAAGAAGTGGATTGACAAAATACCGTACTTACTTTGTAAATCAAATTGATTCATAAAAGCCTCCAAACTACCCATGTTTTTGTAGACTTTGTCCACAAAATGACAAGTTATGATGAATCATCTCAGGAACTGAGATATTTGTCATGTTGAGACTTCCCATTGTGTTCTGCAGCATCTATTTCGGAGCACAAACTGTTAGAGAATACAGCCAAGATGTTTTCTTCTTCAAACCACATCTTTAGTCTTGAAATCATGTTTTCACTTTGAACTGTTTGGATAAAAATTGAAAGTAGTTCTTGTTGAGGTAGGAAGGTTTTTTGCACAGTTGACAGGAAATGGTAAAAAGGTTATTTGTTGGGTGTTATCTTCAGGAAGAGATTTGTATCAGCAACAAAGGAAGAACATAAAATTCTGACATACAAGGGGATCTGTGACAAAAACCTCGTAGTGGGATCTTCTGCATAGAGCGGTGATTTACAGGAATGAATTAAAATAGCAGCCTTGTAAAAAATTAGGTTTCAATTGTTGCTGGAGAAATTAGGGAAGCAGTTGTTTAGGGAAGACAATAACTTCTCCGCTTCTTGGACAATGCATTTTTCTAGGTTTTTGCTTAAAACGTAATGATTGGCACGTACCTTTTATTACCTTTTATAAGGCTCTTTAAAGCAGTGTGACATGGCAAACAGGCTACAAAACAACATCCCTTCATCTTAGGGCAAATAGCCACATGCAGAGATATACTGCAAGACACTATGCAACCCCCATGCAGAAGGGCAGCATTGGGCAACACATGTCCATGCCTGGGTACAATCGGACAAGGCACAATACATGATGCACAACTACAATGTGAAATCTAGTATGCAGAACCCCAAACATGAGCAACTTGCAAAAACAAGAAACAGATATATTTGCTGGCTACACAACTCCGCTTGGACCGCTAACACCAGAATTCTTATATCATAGCAAACTACAAACAGAACCAACATGCTTAAATTTTGTAGCTTGAATGGTTCACAGATATTACTTCTGATATCATCTTCAGGGTATTTTCTGGCATACCTCCACTTTTGCTACTTGTTTTTAAAAGATGTTTACTTTTTAGGAGGAGAGAAATGACTAATCTCAATAAAATAGTGAAGAGTAGAGACATCACACTGGCAATGAAGGCCTGCATAGTGAAAGCAATGGTATTCCCTGCAGTAACCTATGGATGCGAGAGCTGGACCATAAGGAAGGCTGAGGGAAGGAAGATAGACGCTTTTGAACTCTGGTGCTGGAGGGAAATCCTGAGAGTGCCTTGGACCGCAAGAAGATCCAACCAGTCCATACTCCAGGAAATAAAGCCTGACTGCTCACTAAAGGGAAAGATATTAGAGGCAAAAATGAAGTACTTTGACTACATAATGAGAAGACAGGAAAGCTTGGAGAAGAGAATGATGCTGGGGAAAATGGAAGAGCAGCTGACCAAGGGCAAGATGGATGGATGGTATCCTTGAAGTGACTGGCTTGACCTTGAAGGAGCTGGGGGTGGCCACGGCCAACAGGGAGCTCTGGCGTGGGCTGGTCCATGAGGTCACAAAGAGTTGGAAGTGACTGAATGAATAAGCAACAAAGTGCTTTACAGGTAATGTTGTTATCTGCAACACACTATTACATATTCCTGTGTTTCTTCTGGATAATCTAAATCCTTCTCTAAACATATTTCAAATTAGTGGGTAAGGAGGATGTGGGAGCAAAAAAGAATAATACCTATTTTTGGAGTGGTAGATTAAATATCTTTGTCATGCAGATTACACACCAGGAGTGTAGCATTGGGGGAACTGCAGAGGACCCCCACCCAATTAAAAATGTAGTGGGTTGTAGAGCGATGTTGTTCAAATGCAAAGGGAAGTAGTAAGGTAAAATGAAATAATAAATAAATAAATAACAGAAAGAAATAAAGGCATACACACCTTACACGACAAATTATAAGAATAGCAGTCTATCAAATGAGTAGAAAAAGTTTAAAAAAATAGTTGGAAGATCAAAAACTACAAAAAAATTAGAACTTCTAGGGAAGTCTGTATATTTTTTCCACAGTGTCTAAACAATAATGGTATGGTTATGAAGAAGGGATCCATGGAAAGGGTCTTCCATTACATCCCAAATTCTAACTTTGTAAGGATTTATTTATTCTCAAGAAGATCTAACATAGATTATCTGCTCTACAAAATACACATGCATGTACTTCTAGTCGTCTGGCTATAAAAACAGAAAGTAATTAGTGGTTAAACTCAGATTTCTTTCTATTCTTTCAGAGCATATTATGGATGGATAGGATGCTTAATTTAATACATTTGTTATTATGTGGGCAGCAGCAATTTAAATGAATTACTGCATTAATAATCACCATATTGCTGTGTATTTCTTGTAATTGGTTTGAGCTCTATGGCAGAAGAGGGGGCTTTAAGCTAATGCACCCAGATTGTGAATGGGTAAGGTTTGTGCATGGTTTTCACACAAGAAGTTTCTTGTGGATTGAGAAGCATATCCCAAAGCCTCTCTTTAGCAGGGGTTTGGATTACGATTCCTAGAATCCCACAGCCAACATGGGCAATTGTTCCGATAGCTGCAGTCCAAAATAAGTAACTTATCCAACCTTTGTTATATTCTTTCAACAAAGATGCTAGTATTCACATTATTCTGGGAGAAAGAAGTCCCATTGATTTAATTTAAATTTATTCCCCAGCATATAGGGTTAGTAGTGCAAGTGTCACCACTGGCTTGTTTGCTTTTCATTTTCTTTTCAGTCACACAACACACAGGAAAGAAACTGACTCCAAGTTGTACACAGGAAAGCCATCAATTTCTTAACATTTAGATTAAGCAGGAAAGACTGCTGATGTTAATAGGGTCTTATCAAACTTTTCAGATGTGTTTAGACTCCAGCATGGAAGGAATGCAACTGCTGAAAAATAGACATCCATTGCTTTGTCACATATCTAAGGAAGGATGGACTGTTCTGCCAAGACTATGTGACAAGATGCATATTTTAAAGACACGGTTGCCTTTTGAATTCTTTACCCGAGCATCCCTGTCAGATCTTGGGTCAAGCCATAATTGTCACCACTTAGGAAGGAGATGAACTATGATCCATGCTCAGTAGGGGGAAAAAAGAAGAAAGGTAGGAAGGAAAGCAGAACGAATGGATGAATTGATATAGAATATAGCAGGGCTACTGGAGATGGATCTACATTGCCATATAATCCAGATTGTCAGAGTGGATAACCCAAATAATCTGCTTTGAACCAGATTATAAGATTCTACACTGCCATATAATCCAGTTCAAAGCAGATAATCTGGATTTTATATAGCTGTGTAGATGGGGCCTGAAATTCTATGGATTGGGGCTGGAGTCAGTTTCCATAACGTTATATGATAATCATATAGGACAAATATGGCATTGGCCCTTGGCACAGAGGTGAAAAAAATAACAGTCCACCATTTAAAATGCAGTGGTATCCAGCATGTTCCATTAAAAAAAAATGACAGATCCACTTTCCTCAAGATTGTATAATTGGTAACGTGCTAAGAAGTAAGAGTCTTTTGAAAGCTTAGTTCCCCTAAAATGTAGAGAACCCCCTGTAATTCTTCAATACAATTAAACAAGTGTCTTCATAAAATATATAAAATATTTTAATCACCCTTTGTCTAACACTGAAACTGATCTCAAAGAAGAAGAAAACCCTACTGACTGGATGCCTCCTTAAAACTCATTTGCTGAAATTCTTAGCTCTTCTTGAAGTGACATGTAAAGAACTTTACATTCCGTATTGAAAACAGATTGTCTCCAAAGTATTGTCCTGAGACTGTGTATACAGACCAGTGCAGAGGTTATATTTGATGAGGTTACTCATGAACACGATTGCATGTACTTTATTAAAAACAGATTTGGGAGCCTGAGATTTTTTTTTAATGGAACCTTGCACTGTTTGGACTACACCACTGTTGATGTGCCAGGGATGGAGAGAGCCAAGCACTAAAAGTGCTCCCTGGCTAATAGAGTTTCATGGTGGGAAAAACATCATGAATCTGAACTGTCTGCTTTGGATGCTGACCTCTGGCATGTCCATGTTCTTAACTAGTGCAAAGCCGTCTGGGTCTATTGAAACCAAGACTCTTGGAGTCAGGACCACTCATTCACGCCACATACTTTAAGATTTAAATATCAATTTAAATATAAATTACATAACCTAGGACAGCTAATGGAAATCATTATGAAAGCCCATCATAATCATAAATATTATGGAGATTTTGCAATTCTTCAATTTATTTGTCATTCTGTGATCCACTGGAATGTATCCCTATTCTCTCGGGGTCTTTACATTTTCATTCTGCCGTGACGACCTTATAATAGTGACAGAGGACGCTCAGATCTTTCCCTTGCAAACAATATACATTATTTGTCACATGAAAGTAATGCACAGCTCTCTTAAATGTTCCCTAGCAGACTCCTATTGCATTCCACAAAGCGCCTGCACTTGAACCACCTCCATTCATATCAGACTCTTTTTATCCCGACACACATTGAGCAAGCTGCTCTGAAGCTTAATTCTCCTGACCCTTCAGTGCAGTTGGATATTGTCACCTAATCCCTTTTTTCCCCTTATGTCCCATGTGTGGTTTTGACTTCTTTCTCTTCTCGATTCCTTTTTCCCCTTCCCTTTTTCTTTCTTTCTTATTCTCTAAGCCTCTCTCCAGGCTTCACATTCCAGAATTCATCCTTGCATTAGTGCTGCCATACAATGCTTTCCCAGTGTTAGAGGATTAGACATTAAGGAGACTGTGGCAACTCTAGCATTACTATATGCACAGAGGGAACACAAGGGGATGGTGGAATGTCTGCCCCCCCCCCAAAAAAAGAAAGTAAGAAAGAAAAGAAAAGAAAGAAAGAAAGAAAAAGGAAAGGAAGGGGTGGAAAAGCTGGGAGTGGGCAGAAATGACAGCTCAGCTATAAACAAATGTGTTTGAGGAACGATGGCTCGGCTTTAGGAAATATGGTTGGACAAAATTACTTGCCATGGCAAGCAGGCTGGAAATCTGAGTAATGAGCCCTATTGGTGGGAGTCAGGATTGCTGAGTAAAAGAAATGGTACCTTCAAAGTAATAGATAATTTGAGAACCTGGGTATATGGAAGGCATAATCAAATGCGTTAATCACATTGTAGTCATGGTCCCCCTTTGGGTTCCCACTGTTATGGCATAAAATGAGGAAATGGATGTCATAGCACCTCTAAATTCCCAACTGCAGCTTGATTTTAACAAACCCTGTTGTATAATAATAATAATCATCATCATCCCCCCCCCCCCCCCGCAGGTGCCACCTTGATGGGGGGCGGGGGGCGGTAGTGTAACTACCGACAGGTACAACCAAGCCAGAGAGGCCTCAGCTGAGAAGCAGAACTAAGAGCACCTAACCCATTAGCATTATGGAGAATCAAACCAAGACGAAGTCTATACTGGCTCGGTCGTCGCCCAGGATAAAAAGGACTGCAGTGGATGCTGCTGATTCCGGACATCCATCGACAAGTGGGCTACGGAATCAAAATACAAATGAACAGTCACAGAAGCAGCAGAAATATACAATGCCAGAAAACTGCACAGTTATGAAATGCTATTACGACTCTGAACCTCAAAAGTGCGGCTACCAAAAAAGGATGCATCAGCTATGGAAACAAGAGTACCCTGACTCACAGATAACAGAACCCTGACTGGCTGACCAACAAAGATTCATAATCAGAAACAAGTGTTCAGTGAAGTTGAACTCGAAGAAATCCATAAAATCTGCAAAGCAAATTACCATCAGACCACAGCACAGGCAGCAGCAGAGACTCCAGCAACACTTGGAATGGTGGAACAGATTGAACCAGAAGAAAGTGTGGAGCTTTTGCAAGAATTTGAAGAACCAGTACTTGAAACACCTGTTGAACCACCAGGAACCTTGACAGCAAGACAACAAGAACTCAAGGATAAGATCATGGCTCATGCTGCAGCAAATGCAATAAGAAAGCGGCTCCCAACTCTAAAAACAGTGCCCAAAAAACACCTGGCGCCTCTCATGAAAGATGTGAATACAGTACTCTCCACTGTCCAAATAACATCAATTGAACAAACAAACCAGTATGCCTACAGTGCAGCAGTGATAGTAACAGAAGAGCTTGGGCTCCTACAACCAAGGCAGCCCCAAAGAAAATCGACTGGAAAACCAAAGTGGAAGGTCAGGCTAGAGTTGAAAATCAAGAAACTCAGATCAGATGCAGGTAACCTGAAAAATATGAAAGAGAAGAAACTGAAGAATGACAAAATCAAGAAATACCTGATCAAAGATTACTGGCTGAACACCAGAAAAATTGAAGAAGCTTTGGAAATCATGAAAGAACAAATTACAGCAACAGCCAGAAAAATTGAAAGATATGAAGCCAGAATCATCCAGTACAGACAAAATCAACTGTTTCAATCAGACCAAAGACAGTTCTACCAGAGTCTGAACTAAACAACAGACACAGTAACCATAAAGCCAGAAAAAAGAATCAGCAAAGAATACACACAAAGGGTCAGAAAAAAATCTCAAAAGCAAGCTCAATGGAGGCAACACCATCAAGGCCATAAACACCTGGGCCATAACTGTCATAAGATATACTGCTGGCATCATAAACTGGACACAGGTGGAACTGGACAATTTGGACAGAAAAACAAGAAAACTCATGACCATTCATCATTCATTGCGCCCTCACAGTGATGTTGACCGGCTATATCTGCCCAGAAGATCAGGGGGCAGAGGACTCTTACAAGTAAAACAAGCAGTCAAAGAAGAATAACATGCCCTGGCAGAATATAAAGCAAAGTGAAGAACCTGCTTTGATTGAAGTCAAAAATCAGAAACTCCTCAAAACACAGCAGACAAAAAACCAGTACAAGAAAACCGCACTACAAACTAGAGCTGACAGTTGGCACAACAAAACATTGCATGGAAAGTTCCTTGACAAAATTGAAGGAAAAGCTGATAAGGAGAAGACCTGGCTATGGCTCACGAATGGGACCCTAAAGAAAGAGACAGAAGGCCTGATCCTTGCAGCCCAGGAGCAAGCCATCAGAACAAATGCAATTAAGGCCAAGATCGAAAAATCAGCTGATGACCCAAAATGCAGACTGTGCAAGGAAGCTGACGAAATCATTGATCATATCCTCAGCTGCTGCAAGAAAAGCGCACTGACAGACTACAAACAGAGGCACCACTATGTGGCCCAAATGATTCATTCGAATTTATGTCTCAAGTACCACCTCCCAGCAGTAAAGAACTGGTGGGATCACCAACCTGCAAAAGTATTGGAAAATGAGCACGCAAAGATACTGTGGGACTTCCGAATCCAGATTGACAAAGATCTGGAACACAACACACCAGACATCACAGTTGTGGAAAGGAAAAAGGTTTGGATCATTGATGTTGCCATCCCAGGTGACAGTCGCATTGACGAAAAACAACAGGAAAAACTCAGCCGCTATCAGGACCTCAAGATTGAATTTCAAAGACTCTGGCAGAAACCAGTGCAGGTGGTCCCGGTGGTGATGGGCACACTGGGTGCCATGCCAAAAGATCTCAGCCGGCATTTGGAAACAATAGACATTGACAAAATTACGATCTGCCAACTGCAAAAGGCCACCCTACTGGGATCTGCACGCATCATCCGAAAATATATCACACAGTCCTAGACTTGTGATTTTGTGATACGAAATCCAGCATATCTTTCTTGTTTGCTGTGTCATAATAAAATAATAATAATAATAATAATAATAATAATAATAATAATAATAATCTCATTCTTTCTTACATTGTTTAAGTGAGCCATTGTTATTTTGCTAAATTAAATACTTTCATGATTAATTACTGTAAATGAGCACAGTATTAAAAATTCAACTTCTTCATTTCTTTCCTTCCTCACCCATGCTCTCCAGTTCCTTTTAATTCCATGCCCTTTTCTATTAGCTTCTTTTCAGGGCCAACCTTTAGACTGTCTGTGACTCCATCTACACTGCCATATAAAATTGAAATTATCTGCTTTGAACTGGATTATATGACAATGTAGGCTGGGTGTACACTGCCCAATATCCCAGGATTCAATCCCAGATGATCTGTTTATCCCAAATTATGTGGCAGTGTGGACTCATATAATCCAGTTCAAAACTGATAATCTGGGATCAGATCCTGGGATATAGAGCAGTGTAGGCCCATTTGTAAATTTATATAGAACAGTTCAAAGTAGATAATGTGGACTATCTGCTTTGATAATCTGTATTATATGACAGAACAGCCTGACTGAATGATAGGATATGGTACATCTTTCCACTTTATAGTGGCATGTTTGGCCTGTATATGTCAGTTGTGAGTCACCTTGAAGTCTTTTTGTGGTCTTTGGTCCACCAAACATCCTAACAACTACAGCTAAACAAGTAACTAGCAAGTGAACTGTCCCTTCTCAGTTGTGTGGGAAATGGATCCTTTGGGAATGCCAATACACTCATAAACAGGATTCATTAATGTAGCTCATGAAAATGACTTAGGATAATTAAAATATTAAACAGAGAAATTTTGGTGGCCAGAAAATAGGACACATTTAGAAGGGAATCAGAAAATATATATAACATGGTCTTGTAGAATTATTCTGAAAAGTATTTCACCATTTTATTAACTTCAATGAAGAATTCCAATGCTAAGTTGGAAGAATTAGCTCCAGGTACAATGGGACCATTTGATGACTAACATGCTAAACAAAGATTTATCACTGTGATGATGGATCACTGTTTCAAAGTGGACAGATTTTCTTCCTGTCATGGCTGCAGCAGATAAGGTAATTTGGTTGATATCTGAAATCATTGGGAATTCTTCCCAAAGTACTTGATTTAATCCATTTGTTCTGTTTCATATAAGACTTTTTCCATGGGGAAATAGTCTTATATGAAACAGAACAAATGGATTAAATCACACGACTGCTTTCTTTTATCATCTAAGAGGGAATGGCTTCCTCAGAAAGAAGAAGGAAGGAAGGAAGGAAGGAAGGAAGGAAGGAAGGAAGGAAGGAAGGAAGGAAGGAAGGAAGGAAGGAAGGAAGGAAGGAAGGATTCACAGAAGAAAGTAGCTAGCCTATTAGAGGGTTTTCTGAGACTGAACAAAAAATTGAACCCTGTACTCCAGAGTCGTGGTCCAAGACTCAAACCACTACACCAGAATGGCTCTCAGATGAGATATATAGTCATACATAACATGGAATTTCTATCACACAAGTAAGTTCTTAAGTGTTGGACTACTGAGAATCATGCTGGAAATGCTTTTAATGGCACAATGGGCACAGTCCTTGCTTTGTGTTGTACTGCTACTGCATTTGCTTTCACCTCTATGTTTGAGGTGTACGACAATGTCAGGAGTACTAGAAAATACTGCTGGAAAATTGGCTATAATCTCAGTTTATGCATTCTTGGTCATCTGCAGAAAAGGGATCATACTTTTCAAGTCCAATATCATCTAGAATTATGCCCGATGGCATTGGTCCAGTACTGAACTTCTGTCTGTGCCACATATACTTTACCCTCAGCAATGAGTCCTTTAGATTCCAAGACAACAATGAAATATCTTCTGATGGTTAATAGGGGAGCCACTATAACCTACTGGTTAAATACCTAAATGTTGTAGGAGACTATTCAACTTTGAAAAGATGTCTTTGAAGAACTGAGCAGGATAAGTGTATGGGAGAATCCGATTCCTGAAATTTGTAACTTTTTTTCACTTAACAATATTGGAAAGCATAGTAGAATTCAGTCACATTCAATAATCCACAAATCCATAAAACAGCAATTCCTTTACACACTTGAAGCTCCCTCAAGATGTATATCATTTGAAAAGGATAGCAGTAATAGCCCAGACTGCAAACCTTGGGAGTGTGCTCCCTTTTTTGCGTATAATATGTGTATTTCCTTGCAGGATAGTTTATAAATTATATTTGTAAGTGAAAAGTCTAAATCAGCAACACAAGCAACTCTGTCTCATCACACCAGAGCATGGATCCACTTTAAATCCGGTTTCTGCCTCCTGCAGAATCCTGAGGCTTGTAGTTTGGTGAGGCCCAGAACCTGTCTGGCTGAGCTGTTTAAAGGCCCCTCCCTTGGGTGGATTTAAAGTGGATCCAAGCTAGTGTGATGAGGTCTTAATTCATTTATAACAGTACTGTCTAACATGAATATCCATGGGGAGGGCAAGAAGGAGCACTTGCCTCCTCCACCTATATATTGAAATGTACACTGACAAAATCACATCCAGACAATCAGCTGTTATTGAAAAAATGGCAGCCAGATTTGATATTGCCACTGTTTTGGAGGAAATCCTTCCTAAACTATCTGGTAGATGAAATGAATGATGCTTGTTCTAATCTAGTTATCCTGTTTCTGAAATATTTACAAGATCTCGACACCCTGTGAGACATATATTTGAATAAAGAAGACGTTACCTTTAGTTTTTACATTTATAGTAACCTGGTAACAGAAAGACACAACTTGTAATATTTTAACAACTATATTTATTAAGAGACAACATGGGGCATTGGATTGAGTGTTGGATTGGTAATCTGGGAGACCTGGGTTCAAATCTAGCCTCAGCTGTGGAAACCTACTGAATGATCTTCAACAATTCATACTTTCTCAGCTTTAGGGAAAGGCAATAACCAAACTTTCTGAAGAAATTTGCCAAGGAAAACTGCATTGCCATAAACCAAGGTTAACTTGAAGGGATCCAGCAGCAGTAGCAGTAGTAGCAGCAGTGACAACAGTTATAAATATTTATTGAACATGTTATAGCATCAACCATGGCTATCTTCAGGGTGAGGAGAGGGTGCAGTTGTTTCCACCCCATAAAGCATAATTCCAAGATAATTTAGCCTTTATATAAAAGTTGAAATATGAGGCAAAAATGCATATTGCTGTTCTGCCTATTTGTTATGGAAGCAACTAGCCTGCTTCTGCAATGTTTGTTTCTTTTAAAAACTGCTCTATGGTAAATCTATCATTTAATACAGTGTTAGGTCCTTTTTTAGTTTTTTGGTGTGCTGATTTTTAAAGGAAAATTGAAAATGTGGTGGTATATACTTGTTGTTTTATTAGAAAACCATTATATGGGTGCAGAAGTGAGGGTATCTGCCACAGATGGCTAGTTGTATTCTAAACACTGGTTATTCACAGTAAAAAGGTAAACCTGGGGTCTGTCTACAACTGAAAAAAAATCTTTATTCACACAGTATTATCCTAATCCACATGCTGCAAGTCGCTTCTGCTGTGAGAGAATCAGTCATCTACAAAGACTTTGCTCAGGAGATGAATGCCTGTATGTCCCCCTCTGGCACCATGAGATGCAGAACTAACTGTAGGAATATGGGTTAGCTACATGACATGCAAGTGTGGGGGAGAGCAAACCACTTATTACAATGCAGCTTGAGCCCTGCCATATGCACAGTTGAGGACCATCTTGAAGTGGCCAACTTCTGGTCAAAGGAAATTTAGTATAATGCCAAGCTTTTAACTTTTTTTTGTGGTTTTTCTATACATTATAACTGTATTCTCAATTAGCTTCTGACATGATAAATAAATATAAATAAAATCCCAATCCACATAGACCCCACATTTGCATTGCTAGTGTCACATGCAGAACACACATTGTGGCGTGTTTGTCCCCTGGGCAAACTCGCCTCAATGTGAGATTATTGGAAAACTCTTCTTATTCCACTATTGGTGAGCACATGATGGTGGCTCCCTCACTTTTTTTCTTCCTGTCATGCATGGTGTCTTTAGCCATTACGTTATGCTGAGGTCAGAGCCGGCCCTAGGTATTTTTCAAGTGTAGGTGAACAGAAATTTGGCGCCCCCCCCCCCCAACCAATCACTGAAAAATAAAAGCGATGGATAAGTGAAAATGTTGGATAATAAAGAAAGATACAGGAAAAGCCTATTAAACATCAAATTACATTATGATTTTACAAATTAAGCACCAAAACATCATGTTTTACTACAAATCAATAGAAAAAGCAGTTCAATACATGGTAATGTTATGTAGGAATTACTATATTTGCGAATTTAGCACTAAACATTGAACAGGGCAGTGTGGACTTAGATAACCCAGATAGCCCTCAGTATTAAAAAAAACTCTAAAATCAGGACAATAAATAAAGAACAACACTCTGAAAACAGAAGAAATCCAGACAGTAAACAATCAGGGACAGCTAACTCTTCCCAAAAAAAGATTCTCCCAGGCAAGAAGCCAGGCCTTGAAGCCACAGGGCCATTAAATGCTAATCAAGGTGATTAATTACAACATTCACACCTGCTTCAAAGAAAAGTTCTTTCTCCCACCCTGGACCTTCTACAGATATATAAACCCCACATACCTAGCTTCCAAGTTCCCACAGACCTCACAATCTCTGAAGGCCCTGAAGGTGGGCTCCCGTGGTGCGAAGGTGGGTCTGCGCTGGCCGGAAAGCCCAGCACGGGCACCGGGAGGCCCAGCGTGGCTGCCGGAAGGCCCAAAAGAGAAGGAGGTGGAGAGTGGTGCCCTCCTCCCAGGATGATGGCGCCCCTGGGACGATGGCTCCACAGGCAAGTGCCTAGTTCGCCTTATGGTTGGACCGCCTCTGGCTGAGGTTAAATAATACTGATACTTATACTAGTACATTGATCTGTGAGTGTCTGCATACAAATTCAGGAAAATAAAGGTGGCAAATTTCAAATAAAAAATTCAACCGTGACCAAGATGTGCTCTCCAAGGCAGCCAAAATTAGGGGTTTTAAAAAGATAAGTTAGACTGAACTACTATACTATGACTATAATATAAAAGAAATTATCCAATTATTTATCCTCAGTATGCTTGCTTTTTAGTAGCCATTTTAAGTAGTTCACACAGAATTTCCAGTTTTATAACAATTTCCTCAATAAAGTAGCAGTAGTAGTAATAATAGTGAGAGCCAGAGTGATACAGTGATATTAAGTGTTGGGCTAGGACTTTGGGGGATCAGTGTTCAAATCCCGACTCTGACAGGGAAATACATTATGTTACCTTGGGTAAATTATACGCTCTCATCTTTATAAAAAGGCACTAGAAAACATCCCCAAATAAATCTTGCCAACAAAACCCTATGTTACGGTTGTTGCCATAAGTTGGTCTTAGTGTGAAAGCACAGCAGCAGCAGTCATTGTCATTATTATTACTGTCATTGGCATTTTTTAAGACAAAAAAAAAATCACCCAGAGTACAAACAGTTAATACAGCCACATGGCCCTGGTAGAAATGAGCCTCATTTTTTTTCTACCACATAGAAAAAAAATATTTTGGCATCAGCAGAATATATGCAACAAAGCAATGAATGTGTATTTTCCTGTGCATTTCTCCTAATTTTTGCTTAATGTATTCATTTTGGCAACCCCTCCTCCTTAACAAACTGTTATCTTACATTCCTGTCTTGTATATGGTCACTAAATTGTAAACAGGTTACAGGACTGAAAAGAACACAAAGGAAAGGCTTCATTCATAACTGCATGTTCTTAGGGAATAAATGCCATTGAATTGAACTCAGAAAGGAAATGCACAAGGGTAATGCTGCACAGTCAGTTAGAGTAAGGGTGAAGTTATCATTTTTATTATTAGGCAATTATTATAAGACTGTCCAATTGCGTTTTGATAAAGAGAACTCTCATGCCAAACATCATTTTTTCTCAAACTGATCTTGTCCATTATAAATGCCAGATAATAGTAGCCATAGATTTTGTAATCCCTGGCAGATAATTCCCAGTTTCTATCCAACAGGACCAGATGCCTGGAATAAGCAAGACTGATAATAGCAGGCAATGCTTGCAGTAGAGTTACTTATGGAACATTGTGTATTTCATCATTTTTGTGTTATATTGGGAAAATATTTGAAAACTTAATGTGGGATCAAACAAGGATATCAGAGAAAATAATGAATAGAGCTATTAATAACTAAAACTCACAGTGGCTATATATTCTCTCAAGCATCAAAGCATAAATGTCTCCCAATACCATCTATATATATAAAAGAGTGATGGCATCACAGCGATTCACAAAACAACAAAAGTACAGGCCCCCCAACCTCAAAATTTGACAACACAACCCATCATCCATGCCTCAAGGTTGATACAACAAAAAGAAAAGAAAAATAAAGTCCTAATTGGAGGGAGAGCAATAATTTTTTTTATCCAATGGCTGCCAGTTTAGAGGGCTAATCTCTGCCCACTTGGTTGCCTAGCAACCAGCCAAGGGACAGCCAGGCTTCAGTTAGGGGACAGGCTGATTTAGGCCTCACTTAGGCTTCTTCCACAGATTATCTAATTTGCACTGGATTATATGGCAGTGTAGACTCAAGGCCCTTCCACACAGCTATATTACCCATTTATAATCTTATATTATCTGCTTTGCACTGGATTATCTTGACTCCACGCTGCCATATAATCCACTTCAGTGTGCATTTTATACAGCTGTGAAGAAGGGGCCTCATATAATCCAGTTCTAAGCAGATAATTTAAGATTATCAATATACAGTAGAGTCTCACTTATCCAACGTAAACAGGCCGGCAGGATAAGTGAATATGTTGGATAATAAGAAGGGATTCAGGAAAAGCCAATTAAACATCAAATTAGGTAATCGTTATACAAATTAAGCACCAAAACATCATATTATACAACAAATTTGACAGAAAAAGTAGTTCCATGCGCAGTAATGCTATGTAGTATTTACAGTAGAGTCTCACTTATCCAACACTCGCTTATCCAACGTTCTGGATTATCCAACGCATTTTTGTAGCTTTCAATATATCGTGATATTTTGGTGCTAAATTCATAAATACAGTAATTACTATATAGCATTACTGTGTACTGAACTACTTTTTCTGACAAATTTGTTGTCTAACATGATGTTTTGGTGCTTAATTTGTAAAATCATAACTTAATTTGATGTTTAATAAGGTTATCCTTAATTCCTCATTATCCAACATATTCGCTTATCCAACGTTCTGCCGGTCCGTTTATGTTGGATAAGTGAGACTCTACTGTACTGTATTTACAAATTTACCACTAAAATATCACAATGAATTTAAAACACTGACTACAAAAACATTGATTATGAAAAGGCAGACTGCGTTGGATAATCCAGAACATTGTATAAGCGAATGTTGGATAAGTGAGATTCTTCTTTAATATGAAATAATTACTGGGATAGAATAATGCAGAACAATATAATCTCTAAAACCAGGACAGTAAATAAACAGGGGAATTTCACACAGGAAACAATCGTGGCCAGCTAACACCTCCCAACAAAGTATTCCCATCATCAAAGTCTGGCAAATCCTGTTTTCTCAGGGCCACAGACAGTAGAAGCACATAAAATATCGCAAACAACACCACTCTGAAAACAAGGGAATTCCAGACAGGAAACAATCAGGGCCAGCTAACACCTCCCAACAAAGTATTCCCATCATCAAAGTCTGGAAAATCCTCTGTTTTCTCAGGGCCACAGACAGTAGAAGCACATAAAATATCGCAAACAACACCACTCTGAAAACAAGGGAATTCCAGACAGGAAACAATCAGGGCCAGCTAACACCTCCCAACAAAAAATTCACTCAGGGAGGAAACAGCCAGGCTTTAAAGCTGCAAGGCCATTACATCCTAATCATTTTTCCTAATTGCAGCATTCATACTTGCCTCCAACAGACAAAAAAACCCAATCAGAAATATTGTATATTCACAACCTTTAGGAAATAATATCCCCTGATGGCGCAGCGTGTTAAAGCGCTGAGCTGCTGAACTTCTGGACTGAAAGGCCACAGGTTTGAATTGGGGGAGCGGAGAGAGCCCCCACTGTTAGCCCCAGCTTCTGCTAACCCAGAAGTTCGAAAACATGCAAATGTGAGTGCATCAATAGGTAGTGCTCCAGCGGGAAGGTAACGCCGCTCCATGTAGTCATCCCACATGACCTTGGAGGAGTCTACGGACAATGCCGGCTCTTCGGCTTAGAAATGGAGATGAGCACCAACCTCCAGAGTCAGACACGACTGGACTTAATGTCTGGGGAAAACCTTTACCCTTGACCTTAACTACCACCAATTCCTCAATACTTTATATCCCATGCCACCAGACTTCGCCACAGCAACGCGTGGCCGGGCACAGCTAGTTATATATATAAGAAGCAGATGGGTGCTATTGCATTCATAGCTTTGGGCAAAGTTGGGGGATACTCTGGAGGTTTCTGGAAATTCCAGAAACTGCTTCGGAGCAGTCTTGACAGTGGGATTTGATCTGATTTGGCCTGATCTACTGTCTAGACTGGATGCCAGCACAAGTACCCATTCCCTTGTGTCATCAATGCATGGAAAAGAAATTACTCATACCCATGTCACTGCTGTCACTCCTAACCAGCCGGGGAAATCTATCTGACCATTTCATGGATCATCTGCTAACATCAAAGTCTTCCATCCTTGTATTCTGCAAGGCTTTTAAAGCCCATTGGCAGCATGTGCGTGCTAAATTCTGTATCAAAAAGACTGAAGATTTTGGAAAACATTTTTTTTCCTTTTTTAATGTTTGAAAAGGTTTCAAATGTTTGTAGGGTTTTTGTGTGCTATCCACAAATGAGAAATGTTTTTTTTTCTAAATCAAAAATTATTTGATAAAACTATGTATATGGAGACAGTGTGGTATAGTGGTTTGACATTTAGGACACTGGGACATCAGGGTTTGAATCTTCACTTGTCCATAAACACTGACTAGTTAACCTTGAGCAAATCACACACTCTCAGCCTCAGAGCAAGGCAAGGACACATTTCCCTTAGCAAGGAAATCTTGTGAAAGGTTTGTTTTGGAATTGTCATAACAACAACAACAACAACAACAACAACAACAACAACAACAATGTACCTACACTACACTGCATAGATACAGTTTGAATCCACTTTTAACTGTCGTGGTTCTTTTGTATTGAATCCTTGAATTTATAATTTGGTATGAGCACATGGAGTTCTCTACTAGACAGCTCCTTTGGTAATGGAATCTGGAGAATATAAAGTCTCTTTCCAAACTACAAATCCTAGGATTTGGCGGGGTAGCTTTCACATTAAGATAATAGGTCTTCACATTAAGGATGCAGGACAGGATGCCAATCACCTGTTGATTTGGACACAAAAAGCAATAACTGTCTATCTATCTTTTGGAACCTCATCCCATATAATTCCCCCCTGCCCCTATTTTCTCTCAGTTTTCACTCACTGTCAAAATGCAGGCCCATAGAGGCCAACCCATGATGCACGGCCAGTTATAGTGGCCACCCTTGGGAATATGACTTGCCGGCATTCGAAAATGGAGAGAAGACTTCGTTTTCAGGAGCTGGGTGTTATCTGACTCCTGATTGAAGAAAGGGTGAGGGAGCAAAGGAAAGCAGGAAGATGATCGGGGAATGATGTGGGATGGCTGGCCATCCCCAAAGATGGACCTTGCCGAGGTAAAATGAGTCCCCACTCTTCAAATGCTTTCCCCCACTTCCCTCCCACCTGTGGGATAACATCTTTGCTGTGTCATCAAAAGGAGATACTGTAATAATAATAAATAATAAAACTTTATTTGTATCCTGCCCTATCTCTTCATGGGGAGTTAGGACAGTCACAGGAAAACAAAAGCAGAAGACAGTGGAAAATAAAGGTAGAAACAGGTAAAAACCAATCTAAGATGCACACATACACAGTTCTCTCTAACTCTGTAAACTCTAACTTTCTCTAATCAAGTGCAACTTGTTATTGATTTCAAGGCTGTTTATTCAACTGCTCTGTGTGTGTGTGTGTTACATACACACAGGTGACACAGTTCAACAAACACACTGGCATTCAATAGGTTAAAAACAGGCATGATGGGATTTTACCAGTGGAACATGCTAGCAAAAAAAAATTCAGCCTTCAACCCAGATTCTTTAGAACAATGTGAAAGGGGGGGGGGGGCATAAAAGCTATCAGATCTGCCTGGGAACTTTTCCAAGGTCAGTTCTATAAAATGAGAACGAATATCCTTATAATACAGGAAATATAGCATAACATGATCAATTGTTTCAACCATGTCTGACTGACAGGAACAGATATGCTATCCTGAAGGTATTCACAAGGGTCTCCTATCCAGTAGGGCTGTTGACAAAACATCGAAATGGATCAAATAAAAGCTCTGTGATACTGAGGAATTAAGAGAGCATAAAGATAGTCAGATGGAAGAAAGTTTGTGTTATGGTTGCCTGATACTGGGTAGTCTGGAGTTCTAACGCTGTCTTCCAGCAAGGCTGTGCCCCAGCTCCATTGCAAGATTGTTTCTTTTGCCTTAGTCTAGCTTTGTGATCACATCTCCTATTACAAACCTGCATGAACTTTGCGATCCACCAGGGAGGCCCTACTCTCGTTCCCACCCTTGTTTCAAACCCGATTGGTGAGGACGAGAGAGAGGACTTTTTCAGTCATGGTCACCTGGTTCTGGAACTCACTCCCAAGAGAAATCAGATTAGCCCCTACATTGATGTCTTTTAGAAAAGCTTTAAAAACCTGGTTTTTTCAAGCCATCTTCGACTGAGATGAACAGTTGATTGAATCCCTACCTGTCCCTACATCCTAGTCTTCTGCACCTTATCATAGACATTGGTGATTAGTTCTCCTAATACATTGCAAATTATAATTATTCCTCCTCCAAGGTCATGGATTGAAGTGCCATGATATCGCCTCTGTTCAATGGCCATGCTTTTATTCTGTGAAGCTGTGTTTTAAAGTTGATATATTACTCTGTTGTGATTGTTATGTATTTTATATTGTTGTATTTTATACTGTGTATTTTATACTGCTTTATTTTATTTTATGTTGTTGGGCTTGGTCCCCATGTGAGCTGCCCCGAGTCCCCTCGGGGAGATGGGGCGGGATACAAAAATAAAGTTATCATCACCATCATCACCATCATCATCATCATCATCATCTAGGGAATCCTACAGAGCACCATGCGCCTTCCTGCCACTTCCCCTCATGCACCGAACTGGGGTGGTCCAGGAGAGAGAGAGGATGGCGAAAGCAGTGGTTTCCTCTCGGGGGAGTGTGGAGGAGACCGCACACTACCTCCTGAGGCTTGAGTTGGGACGGGCAGGCGAGAGCAAGGTGGGTTTGCAGACTGCGACTCTCGCGACCCTATGGGGGGGGGGGAGGGAAGGGGGCAGCCGGGTGCATGGCAGGTGAGGAAAGGCGGTGCACACACATGGGGAGATTTAAAAGGGCTGCACGGCCACTGCCCAAACCGCTGCCCGCTTGGTTGCGGAAAGCAGAGCTTGGCACCCTAAGGAAGGGAAGGAAGGTGCGTGGCGGGGATGAATAGAATCATAGAATCATAGAGTTAGGAGAGACCCCTAAAGGCCATCCACTCCAACCCCTTTCTACCATGGAGGACACAATCCAAGCACTCCCAACAGATGGCCATCCAGCCTCTTGATAATAATAATAATATAATAGAATCCTAACATTTGGAGAGACCCCTAAGGATCATCCAGTTCAAATTCCTTCTACCATACAGGAGGACACAATCCAAGCACTCCTGACAGATGGCCATCCAATATCTGCACAATAATAAAAGAATCATAGAATCTTAGTTAGAAGAGACCCCTAAAGGCCATCCAGTCCAACCCCTTTCTGCCATGGAGGACACAATCCAAGCACTCCCAACAGATGGCCATCCAGCCTCATCATAATAACAATAATAATAATAATAATAACAACAACAACAACAACAACAACAATATAATAGAATCCTAAGGTTTGGAGAGACCTCTAAGGATCATCCAGTTCAACTTCCTTCTACAAATCCAAACACTCCTGACAGATGGCCATCCAGCCACTGCATAATAATGGTGATGATGACAATAATAATAATAATAATAATAATAATAATAATAATAATAATAATAATAATACAACCATACAATCCAATAGTTTGGAGAGACCCCAAAGGGCCATCCAGTCCAATCTTTCTACCATGCAGGACACAATCCAAGCACTCTTGAGAAGTGGCCATCCAGCCTCTACATACGCCACAGTAACGCGTGGCCAGGCACAGGAAGTAGTATTATAAATATGTAGTGCAAAACAGCCCATGTTGTGCAGTTTGGAAATGAAATATCCACTTCTAGTATGGAAAGGATTTCGAAGAGTAAAATTTGCTGTAAGAGCACTTAATAGACTTCCAGTTATGCATTTGCAGGAGAGAAAATTATCTCCTGAACAACTCTGTCCCTAATTTCTCATCAAAAGATGCATTCCTGTCAGGCTAAACACAATATGAACATTTTGTTGACTTTTTAATTGATCCAAGAGAGATGGTTTATTTAGGCTAAGTTTTCCCACTCAGAGCTCCATTGGGAATGCTGTTCCATGTGTTCAGACCTGGCCCATTGTATCTGAAAAATACATGGACAATTAAGGTTCTTTATGAAGACATTAAAATAAAAATTCAAAATGGCCTTGCATGCAGCTCTGCTTATGAATTACCAGAGCTTCCATTATGCAATATAAGAAGCAACAAGGAAAGCAGATTTCTCATTAAGCTTTCTCCAGTTTAAAATATCACTTTATTTACAGAGCAACTAAGCAATTATGAATTGAATTTCAACTGGAAAAGTGATCATGGGAGAAAACCTCAGAAATAATAATACGTTGGTAGGGTGAAGTTGGTAATGGAGTTCCATGGAAAACCATCCATGTTGTTTCTGGCTTCAGTTCTCACTAAAACGTTTGCAGAGTGTAGGCAGGCAAAAAAATATGCAAAAATAAAATAAAATAAACCTAAATCTACTACTGAGAACAAAAAATATCTTGGGAAGACACCACAAACCAAGGGAATATATATATATATGCAATTATAATGCAGCAAAAAAGCTTAGGCACTACCAACTGCTTCATTTTTAACAATGCATTGATATAAAAAGATATATATCTTCATGGGAACTTTCTGAGTTGATGGTTCACATCTTATCCCTAAAATGATGTATGTAAATGAATTATTTCATTGTCATTGTATTGAACCATAGGACCAGAATATGAACCAGGCATGCACATAGGTATAAACCATTATCACACATGCTCATTTATATATTTTCCCATCCTGTTTCTGCATTAATATGCATGTGAATATTCAGAAATAAACATGCACTTTAATAAACACTTCTGAATGTATTTTCTTCACATTTCTAAATGCTTATTATCTACATGTACACGTTTTAAAGTTTATGTTGGCATTTTTATTAGGCTGAGAACTGCTTTGTAAAATTTGAACAATTGCAAAATCTACAACCTAGGGTTTCAATTCCCACTCAACTATGAACCCCACTGAGTGACCTTTGGCAAGAAATACTCAGCCTCAGAGGAAGGCAGTGGCAAACTAATCTTCCTATGAAAACCCTATAATAGGTCATTTGGGTGTTACCATAGCTCAGAAATGACTTGAAGGCGCACAACAACAATATACATGAGTCTAGGAAATAAACATGTTATCAGGTGATACCAGAATCCACAACCACAACCTTAAATCCTACCATTGAACTACAGGAAAACTTAATCAAGATCTAATTTCTAGAAGCCTGTCTACACTGACCATTTGATGAAGCTTGAAGTTAGTGGCCAGACAACAAACTCCTACAAAAACACATAAAGCAGTGATTCTCAACCTGTGGGTCCCCAGGTGTTTTGGCCTTCAGCTCCCAAAAATCCTAACAGCTGGTGAACTGGCTGAGATTTCTGGGAGTTGTAGGCCAAAACACCTGGGGTCCCACAGGTTGAGAACCACTGACGTAAAAGAAAGTCCTTAATGCTCATCTGTGCTCTGAGGTTTGTGTCATCATTGTTCGGGGGTCAAACTGGTTCCAAGATTTCCTATGTAGTCAACTACACAGACAAACCACTTTCTTCAATACTGGTTTAAAACTGCATTAAATTGACCATGTAGATGGAGCTGGAATTATATTGTCTAGGGTGAAAAAGGTCAGATACCTGCATTTTAGAACAAAAGGGAAATGTGGTAGTTTCAAGTGTTATAAAAGAAAGTGACTCTTCTTAAAATAACTTCATCAATACCATAATCAGTTTCCTTAACATTTCTGGAATTGTGGCAAAGCATTAAATATTGCCCATAATATAAGGTTTTGTTTACATACATGTATTCCAGTCAATGTGCAAATATTCCCTTGATAGGCATGGGAAAGAATCCATACATAAAGATCATTTTGTTCCTGCTCCCCTCCTCATTTTCCATGGAAATATAACATATTACTGAAAATGAATTACCTGAGAACATATAGGAATTTAAGGTGTTTTTTTTAAATAAAAAAAATCAACCACTAGTGCAGACATTATGGAAATATTTTAGGTTTAGTTTTTTTGCTCATGTAGCATAGTAGATTTGAAGACTATTCCAAAGCCTAGGGAAAGCAGACCATTATGAAACTCTCTTCTTACTCTGACTTGGAGAAATTGGTATACATTGCTTAGGTTTGACTTGGAAAGAGAATGAGACAGCTACTGTTTCAGTTATCTGCTTCATTAAGTTTAGACTATATTTGTGTCTGTTTGCTTTTCTACTTGTGCTTGGAAGTGTGTCTATCTGTGCTCTGTTTCACAAGGTCTGGAGTTTATTTGCCTCCGTTTGCTTTCCATTGCCTTTGGACTGTGTTTGCTCTGTTTCATTGAGTCTGGACTTTATGGGCCTGAGTCGATTCCACAGCTTTTGGACTATGTTTGTTTTGCTTTCCAAAGCCTGAGAATGTGGCAGTACATGACTCGCTCACTGCCTTGAAGAGTGACTGTGACTGTCTTGTGGTTAGCCTGGGAGCATTCCTATGCATGAGCTGACCCTTTGCCTAATTCCTATGTATTTCACTAACAACCTAGTTGGTGGTTGTCACACAGTCCATTGGGATGTTCTCCTTGGCAAGCAATATTGACATTGTGTTGTTGACATTAATACAACCTGTGCATGTACAGCATGAGCACTAGTAGCCTAGATTAGAAATAGATAACTAGATTTACCCAAACAGAGATTTCCCACTGAATATATTGGCTGCTGTTCATTTCTAGCTGCTCATGATTTGAGCTTGACACGCACAGCCATTGAGAATGTCAGCCACTTGTGCTATTTGTACTGCTATGCACAGAGCATTACAAAATGTTGTTTGAAGTTCAGAAGGTGACAGGGAAAGAGATAATTGTTATTGTAGATGTGAGATGAATGATATCATTCATAATGCCTTCAACTGCATCTCCCATAATCCCTATACAGTGCACCCTGTGATGGAGGAATACTGGAAATTGCAATTCAGCAATTTCTAGAAGACCACACATTCTCCAATCCTGGCATCTAAGATCCCTTGTTACATGTAGTTCCTGTATGAGTCACAGATAGCATGTCAGTTTCTGAGTGTCTGAGTGAAGTTTGCAGTGGAAGCTGTATTTACCATATGACAGTTTGTATGCTGTTCAGGCAGACTTTTCCCCCCTTCCTCCAAAAGAAACCCTTCTGGAATATTTGGACAGTTGAACCATCTAAAGAACAGCCAAAAAGTGTCAAAATCATATGTATGCTGAATGTTCCAAAACATGGGGAGATGATGTATGCATGTACTCATTTTAAAAAGAACCGTTTCCCAAAGTTTGGAACATTGAACTGAACCATAATTGGCTCATTACTGGCTTCTCCCCAGTTGGCGCAAAGGACAGTATTATTCCAAAGATTGCCCATCTTTTCCTTTAAAGTCATTTAAAACACAGCAGACAGGATTGTGATGTTTCTCTTCAGGGGATGTTGCATGTCATTTTTTGCTCCTTGTACTTTATTACGAGGAACCAGTGGTAACTCCAAGAGGGAAATCAACTAAGACAGTCTTCAATTGATATGTTTGGTTCATTTTCCTCCAGTCATTCATTTAATATTCTGATGTTGATGCTTGAACCATGTACTCAGATGATATACAATTCTTAGAGTTGTGGTGGGTTACAAATAGGAGATTAAGTTCCAAGAGAACACAAATGTGATTCACAACAGATATGGAAAGGTGAAGATAGCATTTGTGCCCATTTCATTTTGAAAGACTACTGCAGTTACAGTCAACCCTCAACATTTACTGGTTTAAACTTTGTGTATTTGATTATTCGTGGAATTGATTAATATACAAACAGTTCCTGAGTTACAAATGACTCTAGTTACATATGGGTGTGAGACAACAGGAAGTAAGATAAATCTTTTCCTTGGAAGGGAAATTAACTCCTGGAAGAATTATCATGGGGAAAGAGGGTCTCCACTGAAGTTTTATCACCAATTCTTCTTTCCACATGAAGCCGCATTTTTCAAAATCCAATTATCACAGGGACAGAAAATGAGGTTAAATCTTCTGAACAGGGACATAGACAGCAAAATAAATACCACAAGGGTGTTAACCCTACTCTATGCTATCCAAAGCTAAATATTTGGCTGGAGGTACACTTAACAATGTACCTGATCTGACTTACAAACAAATTCAGCCTAAGAACAAACCTAAAAAACCTATCTTGTTTGTAACTTGGGGACTGCCTGTATCCTCTCTAGGAATCACTAGGTCCTCCAGCATGACTATATGGTCAATTTCAGCCAGAGATTGACAACAGTCATTTTGGAGGCCCTGGAGATTCCTAGAGAGAACATTAATCTAGACATTTCAAGGTCCCCTAACGTGATTCTATAGTCAGCTTACGATGATGAATTGCACTGGAGGTTCTGGGTTCTTAGAACATTGGTAACAGAGAACAGAACAGGTAAAACATTGTTTATCCTTCATGTTTTTTTCACTTTCGCAGGGGTCTTGCACACACACACCCTAACCCTCACAAAATGGAGAACCTACTATATGCCTCTTCTTTTCAAAGTTTACGTGTCTTAAAATTGTGTTCTATTTTGATGAATGGAGATGGAGTACAATATTGAATAGGACAGACTGTTATGGAGCACCAAAAAGGAGGACAAAAGAGGTCAGTGGTTTAAGCACCATTTGTAAAAGCTAACTGATGTATCCAGGTGCAACTCTAGAAATTATTACTATTAATTATATATAAATATTGTCTGTCAACACTTACGTAAATCTCATTATTTGATTTGTCTACTCTGGGATTAACAACATGAGTCGAGGCTATATGAGATCCTAAATATATCATAAACATTCTGTAAATAGATCCATCCACTTATTCAAAGAAACACCTCACTGAACAAAACAGTGTTTAACTTGATATTCTTGCTTTTAAAAAAAACCTAACCAAAAATGTTGATGTGGCTTTTGTGGGTTTGATTTTCCAAAGTTGGGCCACCATTCCTTGGGACAGAAACTATTTTTAGCATATTTCTCTTTCTGACAGATGGTAAACAGAGCAAAAGTTTTGCTAGATATATCTATCTGGTGAAAGATGCTGCTTAAATAGTTGAGATAAAAGAACTCTGGGGTTTTATTTGCAGAATCCGGAGCTTCACTTCCACTGAGGGAAAAGCAGGGTTCAGGGAAAGTGATTCAAGAACCTCATCATACTGGCCGTCGGAATCACCACACATCATGGCAAATCAGGTACTGCCTGTTATGGGGCATTGGGCCCTCCACATTGCCCGGCTTCTCCCCTACCACATCCCACAGGGGAAGTGTACACTGCCCGGCTTCCCCCAGTTGATCTCTGTGTAATATTAGAAGCTTCCCGTGTTGCCGCCATGGCAGCATATACTGCTTCCAACTTCCCTTTTGTGATAGAGCTCCGCCAGATGTGGGACAGCTCCCATCATGGGAGGGCATCTGGCAGGCTCCCTTGCAAAAGGGAAGGTGAGCCAGTGTATGCCACTGAAAAGTACCCCCTCTGATGAGGTCACAAGACTCAAAGGCAGTGCTTCTTTGCTCTTCCAGATGTTTTGAGCCCTGTTCCCAGAACTCCTAGCCAATATGACCAATGGACTGGAATTCTGGAAGCTGAAGTCCCAAACATCTGAAAGACCAAAGATTGATAACCACTGCTCTAAGGGGTTAGGAAAACTGATGAAACTGGGTTTAGGGCAACAGAAAGGGCTTTAGGGGGAAGGAACAAAACTATGTTGCACTGGCACGTTAGCACTGCTGTCTTGTGTGATGATGATGATGATGATGATGATGATGATGATGATGATTATTATTATTATTATTATTACTATTTCCATGTTTTCAGTTCCTTTAACTAACTAACAAAACAAAACAAAACAAAACAAAACAAAACAAAACAAAAACCCTAAACACTTATAGGCATCTTAATGATTATTAAGTTATCTACATTTTGAATTCATTTCAGAAGCAAGCAAGGTACTATGAGACAATGAAGGTCAAATGTGATCTGATGCTTTGTATGCGATTTGTGATTGCCTGAACATATTTTTAAACTAACTAACTGGTAAAGAGACTCTCGGTCCTGATCAGGACCATGGCTTAAGGAGACTAGAGTGCTAACCTGAAGAATGGACTCCTCCATCTTACTGTTTGTGTGAGGAAGGAATAATAAAAATTGTGGCTTATATCAGTGTCACAAGGACCAAGGAAGTGATGACTGGTGGCTTTCATGTCACTGGAGCAGTGAAGCCACTCTAGACTTTAAGCTAGACTTATAAAGAACTATCCATGGTGCTGAATGTTATTGCCAAAATAAGATCAACATTTCTAAATGTGGATCAGGACTGTGGTATCAACAATGGATGAAAATTCATTCTCTAAGTCATCCCTAGCATTAGACAGACTTGAGGTAGCTGTCTTAGGCAACATTTATGATGGACAGAGCAATGATGAATTACTGGGAGACATAAGTCTGCATACTGCACTTTATTTATTTATTTCGGGAATTTCTATGTCACCTTTCTCCTGGCAAGCCCTAGGTGGCTTGCAACAACTTTGAAATGTATAATGTAACACAAAACCATTAATTAAAACAACCCAAAGAGATACATAAATGTTTCATAGCATGCCTCATGCTGTGTAAGATATCATGCTGCCCTCAAATCCAAATGAAAATAGTTTCCTGCTACCAGTGCTGGAGCTTCAGCCAACAGTTGTCAGCTTCTGTTGGTGGAATCCGATACCATTGTTTAAGAATACAAGGCACTGCATTCCTTAGTGCAGTGGTTCTCAACCTGTGAGTCCCCAGGTGTTTTGGCCTACAACTCCCAGAAATCCCAGCCAGTTTACCAGTTGTTAGGATTTCTGGAAGTTGAGGGTCAAAACATCTGGGGACCCACAGGTCCTGAACCACTGCCTTAGTGAAACCTGGATTTATTTATTCATAAAATTCTCCTTTATGCTTAGGTAGGAAAAGTAAGCCTAAATCCAATTGCTACTCCAACGTAGAAAAAAACCATAAATCAATGGAACAACCCCAAATGTTGACTTACCATTCATAAACAGGTTCAGTTGATTTAATGGTTGAAATTAGGCTATAGATTCTTTGGATTGTACATTAACTTTTAAATAACATTTTAAAAGTATATTTATTATAAAACCCAAAAGATTTTAATAATATAAAACACTAGCTGTGCCCAGCCACGCGTTGCTGTGGCGATGTCTGGTGGTGTTGGTGAGAAATTGTTGAGGTAGTGGTGGTATTGAATGTCTGTTGTATGGTTGTCTTTATGTTTAGTATGCACACTGAAGTGGATTATATGGCAGTGTGGAGTCAAGATAATCCAGTTCAAAGCAGATAATATAAGATTCTAAATGGGTTATATAGCTGTGTGGAAGGGCCTTGAGTCTACACTGCCATATAATCCAGTTCAAATCTGATAATCTGTGGAAGAGGCCTAAGTGAAGCCTAACTGTGCCTGTCCCCTGGGCTGAGTAGGTTGCTAGGAGACAAAGTGGGCGGAGCTTAGCCTTCAAACTGGCAGCAATTGGATAAAAACAATTATTCCTCTCCCTCTAATTAGGACTTTATTTTTCTTTTCTTTTTGTTGTATCAACCTAGAGCCGTGAATGATGGGTTGTGTTGTTAAATTTCGAGGTTGGGGGGCCTGTAGTTTTGTTGTTTTGTTCGCTGCCCTGATGCCATCACTCTTTTATATATATAGATATAAGGAAAAAGTTATACCAGAAAAACAACGTTTAAAGAACTAGACTACAACTATAGTTAACAAAGTTATACTAAAAAAATTACACTAGCCAGTTGCAATGCCAACAACAAAAATGGGGGAAAAGTTGAATAACCTCAAACATCCTAGTTAATTGTTATAGTTGTCCACTTATCTTGCATCCTCTAAATATATATTACAGATAGATATACCTCTATGTATTATTCTAACATCATGAGAAGACAGGAAAGCTTGGATGCTGGGGAAAATGGAGGGAAAAAGGAAGAGAGGCCGACCAAGGGCGAGATGGATGGATGGGGTCCTTGAAGTGACTGGCTTGACCTTGAAGGAACTGGGGGCAGCGACGGCCGACAGGGAGCTCTGGCGTTGACTGGTCCATGAGGTCACGAAGAGGCGGAGACGACTGTGTGATTGAAGAAGAAGACTATTCTTTAACACTTTATACTCCTTCATTGTTATCTCAAATAAACAGTTATTTATTCCATTAAAACTTTAATCAAAATCATCCATTTGCAAGATTATATAATTTCATCAGCCATTCTACTTGTATTGGAATAGATGCAAATTTCCATCATTGAGTATAGACCAGTCAGGCAACTGTGATAGTATACTAAACAATTCTTTCATTTCTCTTCTCGATCTTTTCATCCATCCACCCAAAAAAGAAGAGTTTTGGTTTCAATTTAATTTTGAATTTCAAAATGTCCTCCATCAAATGAAGTATATAACTTGTTTGCCTTATTATATCTCCACTAAATGAGACAAAAAGCTCCCTCTTTCTACATGTTAGTGGAACCCTTATACATTTTAGGCATTTTGTGTGTGTCAAATACCATCTATACATCTTCTTATTATTTTTCTGAGATCATAACTTAAAGCTAACTTTAAACCTGCTGTCCACATTTTCTCCCATTGATCCATCTGAATATTATATTGTATACTATTCTGGGCTCACTTAAACTACACGTATATTCTTTAATTTGTTTATCTTCAGCTTCCATTTTTAAAAATAATGTATATATTTTGGCAGCTAAATGTTCCTTCATCTGCACACAATTGTACTTTAAATTCTGATGTAACTATAGAAAACCAAGTAATTCTTATCCATCTTAAACCACTCTGACAGCTGTCTGTAAGAATGCCATTGGAGATTATAACCTTCCCAGTTTTGAGGAGTATGAAGATCATACCAGGCCTGTACTGCAGTTCAGTCTGTTCACATGCAATTACATCCCTCTCAGCTCTCTGACCTCCTCCTTCTTGTTCTGATTTATGCGCATTTTAAAGGTATAGTTTGCTTCTTCCAGTGAGATAAACACAAAAAAGGTAGGTACATGTTATCAGGACACAATCAGAGCTCTAGGCAGGGATGTCTAAGTGGAAGTAAATCATACTAATTTCATCACCCATTACTTTTCCCTCAAGGGGTCTGACACCATTTAATGCTAAAGAAACAATTTCATTGCCCCTCTCACCACCCCACCCCACTTTACTTCCCAGTCCGAACCGAACACAATTTATCCCAAAAATTATGATTAATAAATTTTTAGAATAATTTTGGCAAAGCAATTCTGCATTCTTCCCATTTTTTCCTGGACCTCACTCAAAGCCAACAACTTTACAGTCAATCTTCTTGCTTCTTTGATCCAAATACTTTATATTGCAGAAATCATTTTATTTTGCTGTAGTTGCTCCTTTTGCATGAAGCTGAGCTCATCCTCCCACTCTCAGCCAGTTGCCAAGACAAGGAAGCTGAGGGGGTGAAGTTTTGGCAAAATATAACCCAAACACTCCAGAATTGCTATGGTAGCCTTGATGAAAGACATTCTATGGCATGAATTAAGTCTGCCTTTGGATGTGAGTGGGAGCAAGTTGAAGGCAATGACTGACACTGAATGTAGTAAGAGCTCACATAGATTTAAAATGACATGTATGTAGTGCAGTATTTAGAAATGCACCATCCACAGTACAGATGGATTGAAACAGAGCTGCTTTGCTGGTCCACAGAAACCCATCTAAACTACCATTCTGTTTGAGCCAGATGCCTTGGCATGAAACTGATGTGCATATCTTGTTGTTTTTCTTTGTTTGCTTATTTCACATGTTTTCCTTACACAGAGAGAAACTGTTTCTGTACATGGATGTTCCATTCAGCCATGATGACTAAGCTACCACTAAGCTTACACTTTATAAATGTGTCTATTTTTAAAGACCTATCCAAAATCTACTCTAATGAGAAGGAAATACAATTTCCTTCTGTACCCTGATCACAATTTTATGAGCCTACATCCTATTCTCCTTTTTAATTTACACTTTGACATTCTCCCTGCCCTCCCTAAGTGCCAAGTATATTAGACTTTCACTCACAAGGATAATTTTGATTAGAATTAGTGTGTGTGTGTGTGGGGGGGGGGGGGGTGTTAAAGAAAATATGTAATAGATTCACTGTGCAACAACAGGAAATATATTACTATTCAATCTCGATATTACTTGGACTGTATAATTGGATGCTGCATTCACAAATACCTAACTCCAGGATCTTCCTTCAATATATAGAAGACTGCATTTTCAAAATCAGACCTTCTGACTAATTTTCAGACAATTCTCTTTGTGCTGCACCACAGTTCTCCCCATGTAGAAGAGCCCCCTGATACATACCATATCCATATTGCTTCAGGCAGTACCAAATAGCAGTGTTGCTTATCTGAACCAAACATCCATCTGAAACCAGATATACATGCACATCAAAGCATATTTTTCATCCAATGGCATTGCATGTGTGGTTAGCAAACTTGAACTGAATGTGTACATCTATATTGGAGAAAAAAGTTTGACTGCCTCCATAGGGAAATTTGCATAGGTGTAAGACACTAAATAATATGGTAATTATTAGAAATTATTTGAAACAATACGTTTGAGATGAGCAGCCAGTGAGACCCTCTCCCATGTTCCCACCAAATGGGGTTCCAAAAATGGTAGGACAGAGAGAAGAGCCTTCTTTGCAGACCTTGGAGCCCAAGCTGGCTCATAGGGTGACATACCTTCCATTAGGTACCCTGAACTCAAGCCATCAAAAATGCAGTCAAATGCATAACAAATCTGATTTAACTTGTGCTGATGACGCCACCACCACAGGATTATAGTTATGCTTTGGCATTATTTGGTCAAGACATATGCATACATTTATTGAATAAATATGTGAGAGCTGTGCTGATTGGCATTGCAGCTGGCATTCACAGTACTCTATCCATCCCTACTGTCTGAGCATAACGGCATCATCTGCAGTGAAAAAGCTTTGATGGTGGCTGATGGTTTCCAAGTTGGTGAAGTAGTGAATCCCTCTAGGTCAGGCCTGCACAACCTATAGCCCCCTAGGTATTAGGGACATCAACCTCCGGAAGCCCTAGCCAACTTGTGAGGAATTCTGTGACCTGAAGACAAAAAACCCCCGGAGGCCACAGGTTGTACAGGCACTCTAGATTTTAGTTCAGACTTTAAAGGACCTATCCAAGGTCCTTTAAAGTCTATCCTCCCCTCCACCACAAGCCTCTTTACTTTGGACTAGTTCCTTCAGAGTTCAGACTAAAACCTGGAGGAATTCCCCACTTTATTGTTCTAGGAACCATGATCCTCTTTTGCTGGAAATGATATCTTTTCAGATTACAGTTGGCCCTCCATATCATAGATTCCATTTCCAAGGTTTCAACCATCCATGGCCTTAAATTATGCAAAAGTTGATTTTGCCATTTTGCATAAGGTGTACCATTTTAATAATATAATAATAATATATAATAAGACTTGAGCATCCAGATATTTTGGTAGCCATTTGGGGGGTGGGGGTTGTCCTGGAACCAGTGAATTCCAAGCCAGATTTTCCCAGTGAACAAATCCAAACTTGGAAAGACATTATTGAGTTCTGCTTTTAATGAATAAGGCGCAATATATTTTGAGTGGGTGTGTCTTCATTTCTACAAAGTGTATCGTTCTTATTTATCCTATTTTGCAGGAAATGAGATTCCACCTAAACATTAGGAAGAACTTGGAAGTGGAATAGGCTGCCTCAGAGCATGGTGGGAGCTCCTTCTCTAGAGGTTTTTAAGTGAAAGATGGGTAGCTGTCGGGGCTGCTTTGATTGTTTTTTCCTGTATGGCAGGAGGTTGGACTGGATGGCACTTATGGTTTCTTCCAGCTCTATAATTCTATTATTATACTTCAAATGAGGCTTGTGAAATGTGGCTCTCTGAGTGAAACTGCATTGTTAGTATTTATCTGGAGAATTGGACCCTGCTTGTGTTTTTGTTTTTAAAAGGGAACTCAAGCACCACTGACTAATGGTTTGCATCCTGGGATAGTATATTTTCATTCTTCACATATTTCCCTGCTCTTACTTCTATTATGAAGAGATCAGCTTGGAACAGGGTGACTGGAGGAGGGGTATGAAAGGACAAACATGATGACAAGTTATGCCTACTGTAATATATTGCTCCTTCTCTGTGTTTTCAATGGCACAGAAAGAGCAAGTTACATGAGACACAGCTTTACATACTTTTGACACCAAGAAGCTGAGAATTACAGTTAGTTTCCAGAAGAGATGAAGTGAAGAGGCTGCATGCAAGAGCAACCCCTGTAGGATGGCTAAGGAATCTATGCATGTATTTCAGTTTTTGTAAAATCAAAAGGATCATTAGTGATTAATGAAGGGATGAGGTTTACACAGAGTGTGCTGTGGGATCATCCTGTACATTCTTAAGTTAGTAACACTCATGCAGCTTTAGATGCTCTCCCACCCAATACATAATAGCAGTTTAGTCCGTCCCCCCCACCGGCAGGATTGTGTATTCTTTGGTGTGTGAGAAAGGAAGTCATTTGGTCGGTTTGGGGTTTTGTAAGGAGGAAGATGGAGGAAGTTCCTTTTTCTAATTCCGGAGCCTTTGAGTTGTTGAATGAATTTTAAGCCAAGCATTGGGGATTTTGTACTACTCTTGTCAAATGGACATTTCAAAAGGAACTTAACAATATGGTCCTCACCATTTATATTCAGAAATTCCTCCAAGTTTAGTGAGGTTTACTCCCAAGTAAGAGTGTGTTAGTTTCTGTCTGTAATCTGGCAAGAATGATAGCTTGGGTTCTTCTCGTGCAAACTACATAGCTTTGCTTTCACACTTCTATAAACCAAGGAGCATATCAATTTATAGGAATAGTTAGAACACCTGGGGAGATCAGCTATTTTTCTATTTCCCTGCATTTCTATTTTACCAAGTCCAACAAACCAAATTTGTTATGATAAGAAAAACACCTCATTAAATTGGGAGGAGGGAGAATCCTGTATACTGGGCTGAACTGGGCAAAACAAGTTGGGGTTAAATGGGGAAATTAGGTTTTTCCAATCACTGATATGGGGATCAAGGTAACGTTATGTATGTTGTTTGACTTTGAAACAGCAGAGTGCATGCATATGTGTGTGTTTTGAAGTAAGGGAGAATTCCATAGCTTTCTGCTCCATGAATAATAAAGCATTCCTATCTGAAATAAATCACTGCATTAGCACAGTGTAACATGCTTCATACCATTTTTAGAAAGAGATCATTAGTCATAAACTAAGGAATACCATTCTATTTTAAAACTTGAGTACATGCCAACATAAAAAAATACCTAACCATGAACAGACATTACAGGGTTTTTTGTTTGTTTATTTGTTTCAGTTTTCAGGAAGCCAATGAACTGGAATCCATACTTAACTAGAAAGAAGAAGAGCCGCTTCATGTTTATTAACTGTTGCTTTTGACGCTGCTCACTTCCTTTAAGAGCACAAAGGAAGGACCCAAGTTTCTGTTACTTTGGTCAGAGGAATAGGGTTTTTATTATATTGGATGAAATTCTTGTGCTTAGTTGTTCTCTTGAACTTATTTGAATGGATCAACTTCCCCAATCTGATGCCTTTTCGGATGGGTTTGACTACAACTCTCATCATTTCTGGATATTTGGATGTAAGAACAACTAATGTGTGTTTTTTGCAGCTGTGAGAGAAAACCAATATTTTTGTACAGTGTTCTTCCAAAATTTAAGAGTTCAAAAGTGTTCCAAAATATTTTTCTGTGCAAAAACACACACAAGGATTTTGAAGGACAAAAAATGAATTTCCTGCAGAAAAATACACACTTGTCCTTCACAGAAAACCCCTTTATTCTTTCCCAGGAAACACATTTTCTATGTAAAAAAATGTGTTTTTGTGCAAAAAATAGACATGTGTTTTTTGCACAGAAAAATCCTCCAAAACACTTTGAGATGTTTTGAGAATACTAGGGGAAACCTTAACTATCTGACTGCTCCATTATTTTTCCCCTTAGGGTTTCTCAACAGTCAGGATGCTCATTTTTGGCTGAAATATTAACAATGGAGGTTCTTTCCATCCTTGTCCCATACAGGCACCTGATGCCTGGCTTTGGCTATTTATTTATGAATTTATTTATTTATTTACAGTATTTATATTCCGCCCTTCTCACCCCGAAGGGGACTCAGGGCGGATCACATTACACATATAAGGCAAACATTCAATACCTTAACATAGAACAAAGACAAAGACAAACACGGGGCTCCGAGCTGGCCTCGAACTCATGACCTCTTGGTCAGAGTGATTTGTTGCCCTAGCTGCAGCTGGTTGCTCAACAGCCTGTGCCACAGCCCTATCAAACTTGTGAGGAAATCTTTGTGTCATCGAATGGTCTCCACAATTTTCTCCCTGATGCTGGAAAAAATGAAAAGGTTGGTGTAGTTGTTGGATTTGTGCTCTGTGAAATATTTAGCAGAATTATTCTGTGTAGAAATGTGTATGACTCGAGTGCACAAAAATGTTTTCTGTTTGAAATATTATTTCCTTTTTTCTGTGCAAATCTTTTTGAATTTTCCCCTAGAAAACTCATATGTATTTCTGCTACAAATAATTCCCCACTTATTTTGCACCATAGGCAGAATCTTACCCTTGTGCCAGAAAGCCCATTACTCTTCTGGGAAATGAACGTTATTTCCCATGCCATATATACACTTTCTCTGTGCAGTCTGACCTGAAACATATATCTTATTCTCTTGCTTGGAAGATTAAGCTGTAATGATTTGTTCCTTTCTATTCTAGTGATAACGTAAATAAGCAAAGCGATAGTCTGATTATATGACAGTAAAAACTGAAGTGCAGGAATTATAATAATTCTTGAAAGAGTTTCCACATCTGGAGGCAACTTGTGGATCCATGTCAACACACCAGTTCTAGTAGTTTTTAAAACTCCATCAGGAGCAGGTTCGTTTGTAAAGTTAATGCATCTTAATTGATCAAGACACTTCAAAATATTATGGAATGCAAGGGTGCACACCAATGTATGTGGGAAAATCCACCTTGTTTCCACCTCTTATGAAGTTTACAGCTAAAGTCAGTGTGAATAAGGAAGCCTCAGATATCTGGTAGATGACATCATCAACAAAATCCCTACTAATCCAAAAATCCAGGCACTTCAGCCCTGCAAGCCTAACTCTGTACAAACTGCCAATATCCAAATGACCAAATGATTTTCTTTTGGATGGAGGAACTACTAAATTCATCTTCAGTTTCTCCTACTTTTATTTCTTTTAATGGGATACAAAAAAGGGTGAAACAGAATTGACTCCTTGTTCAAAGCTTTCTCCATTGTCATATTTTTCTAGGAGTTGGCAGTGTTGTTCCTACCATGATTTCCAACATAAAGAAGAAAACCTTCAAACTCTCAGGTAGGTTTGGATTACTCATTTATGCTGCTTGAACCCTGCCATTCTGCTCTGTAACAGCACAGCAAGTACAAATTGAGGATCCCTCATCCAGATTTACAAAATCAAAAATACTCCAAAATCAAAAATTATCCACATGAATGCCACAGTGAATAACACTTTTGCTTTCTGCTGATTCAATCTGCATATTCTTGTATCATGCAAAAAGTATTTAAAATAAAAGTATGAAATTACTTGAGGTTCTGTGTATAAGATGAAAATTAAACATAAATGAATTTCCTGTTTAGACTTGGGCCCCATCTCAAAAATATCCCATTATGAGGTAAAAGGTTAAGGTAAAGGTTTCCCCTGACATTAAGTCCAGTCGTGTCCGACTCTGCGGGTTGGTGCTCATCTCCATTTCTAAGCCGAAGAGCCGGCGTTGTCCATAGACGCTTCCAAGGTCATGTGGCCGGCATGACTGCATGGAGCGCCGTTACCGTCCCACCGGAGCGGTACCTATTGATCTACTTACATTTGCATGTTTTCAAACTGCTAGGTTGGCAGGAGCTGGAGCTAACAGCAGGCGCTCATTTCACTTCCGGGATTTGAACCTGGGACCTTTTGGTTCACAAGTTCAGTAGCTCAGTGCTTTAACACACTGTGCCACCAGGGGCCCATCCCATTATGAACATATATGCAAATACAGGTATTCCAAATCTCCCAAAAAAATCTGAAATTTAAAACACTTCAGAACCCAAGAATTATGGATAAGGAAAACACAGCTTGTACTAAATACTGTAGCATATCTAATGTTTGCTGTGTTATCTTAAGACCTTTGGCTGAGCATTTGTTCAAAAGTTTTAAACAGTGTGCAATATTGCACAGGCATTGAAATAATTTAAATAATCATAAGTGTGATAACAATAACAGCAATAATAACATTTCCAAAGCAGTCAAACTTCTATGAACTCCTTGTTTAAAGGCTGTCATAGAATGAACAAAAATAAATGCCATTATTGAATAATGAAAAGGCTGTGAATTGTGACCATTTTACCACCTCTCAGTGATAAATGAAATCATCCAAATAAACATGATACTTCTTCCATTACAGTAGAGTCTCACTAATCCAAGCCTCGCTTATCCAAGCCTCTGGATAATCCAAGCCATTTTTGTAGTCAATGTTTCCAATATATTGTGATATTTTGGTGCTAAATTCGTAAATACAGTAATTACAACATAACATTACTGTGTATTGAACTACTTTTTCTGTCAAATTTGTTGTATAACATGAAGTTTTGGTGCTTAATTTGTAAAATCATAACCTAATTTGATGTTTAATAGGCTTTTCCTTGATCAGTTCTTATAATCCAAGATATTCGCTTATCCAAGCTTCTGCCGGCCCGTTTAGCTTGGATTAGTGAGACTCTAATGTATTTATATTGCTTTTCATTCCATTTCTACCCTTCCTTTCCTGATAAGCTCTTGGGACATTTAAAAAATCTACATACAAATCACAACTTGTAAATATTCAAAATCACAAAATATAAATGTGCAGTTTTACAAGCTTCTTCATCAACAAATTACAAATGTATGCTGAAATGTAATAATATGAATGCTACTAAACAACAATAAAAGATGAATCAAATGTTTATCTATTCCCACAAAACTTTTACAAACAAATATGCTTTTAGCAGGCAAAGGTGACTGGAGAAGGGAACACCTATGTCTCTAAATGGAAGGATGTTCCTAAGACTGTTTGACTTTGAGCTGAACTGATCTGTTTACATACAGTCAGGCCAAAAGATGATCAAAATGCATCTCTGGCAAAAGATAAAGCAATATGGGCTCATTTTTCCAAACCATACTCATAGCTGCTTGGTTATGAGCATATGGACAACATATTCTCAAGGCTTGATGAGTGCAATTGATAAAAAGAATTGTGCTAGGTTATGAATGAGATATTCCTCCCCACACACAAAGTAGTCATGGAAAAAAACTGCCTTCTGTTATTTTTCTTCTGCGCTTTGATAAGTGACGAGTACCACCAACTGTGTGCAGCAAAATGAGGCTCTCAATGCCGATGCCATTCTTTGGGTCGGTGGACTTGTTCTGCGTAACAATCTCTGCCTTGACCACGGTTGTGCCCTTGCATTCTTTTCCTTTCCTGCTCCTAGTCCCTTCTCATGTTTCTCCATCAGTTCAGGCCCCTAATAGGGAGAGGATGAGCCCATTGATGTCGGCACATGGAGACCTGCGAGTGGCATGCCTTTGGCTCGAGTCGCCTAGCAGCAGCCATTCGCGTTATGTGGGCTTTCTTTTTCGGGGGCATTGCCCACCCCTGAAACTGACTTCAGGCATTTTTCACTGCCTGTTCTGCATGAATAGCCACAGGCCTCTTGCCAATTGTCCCCCCTGCTTGAAAGCCAGCCTCAGCCAAAGACCTTTTCAAGTGTGATCCCAGAGTGCCACACAGGCTTTCAGGGCATTGTTGTCGAGATGAGGGCCCTGCACTGGAAAGTGGGGTCAGAAGAGAAAGCACAATGAAGGGTGATGGCAGCTTCATGCAGTCCTCAGATAACCGCCTGTTTATTAATTTACAAAACTAATGTCACTGTCTTTAGAGGAGAGATGGAGTGAAAAAGATGCCCTTTGGGGAAGGTCATCCTTTTACATTGATTTCTTTTTTATAGAAGGAAAACACAACACAGGAATGATGATGATAGTAATAATTTTTAAAGGACAGTGAAGAGATGCCAATAAAATGTTGGAGAACTGAGTGCTCTTCAGAAAATAGTAGTTAAGAAAGGATTTGGATACAATTTCTTTTTTAAAATAATGTTTAGTCCAAAAACCAGTTACTGCTTTGCACTAATACAGCTGATGCTTCACACAACCAAAATAGCAGCAATAGAAATTGTTCTTCTGTCCTGTCCCCCCAATAAAATTACCAATGGTTCAGCAGAGTTTTAACTAGAATGCTTTGGAATTCCCTTTCTCCCCCCTCCCCTATGCACAGACACACCTCACTAGTAAACACATGAACATAGAAGTTCTTGAAAGGCCATTCCATTTTGTTTTTTAATGTAATGCAGTTCTTTATCTATTTATTTACTAGTTATATTTATATCTTGGTTTTCCAATAAGCTCAAGGAGGCATGTATGGCCCATTCCTTCCCCCTTCATCACCAGAAAGACTGTGTAGGAAAAGTGGGATAGTAAGAGCCTGAGAGGGAGAAAAAAAAATGGGCCATCAAAGATCACTCAGTGAGTTTTCTGGTTCAGTGAGACACTCAAACTTCACTCCCCCAAGGCCAGTCAGATGTTTTAACTCAACAGCATTTAAACTTGTGCACCAACTGCACTCATTCTTTGAGATGTCAGATCTGGCTACAGTGGAACATGCCTTAATGTCCTGTTTTGTCTTTCAAGAACAGCCTTAAAACACTGTGGTAAGTAAATGAAAACTGCTTTACTTCAGCAAAACATAAAGTACAGCACACTCAGTGGAATAATGCAAAAGGAAGTAAGGAAGTCTTAGGGTAAACCCAGTTCTTAGTCTCTGTTAAATTCCAAAATCAAATAGCAGCCTTACTTCAAACAAAGAAACAGCAATAAATCCTTAGGAGCAGTTTCCCAGATGCAGGCTTGAAGCAGGGACAAGGGGAGCAAAGAGTCAGTTTGTTACCAGCAAAAGCTGGCTTCGCTCTCTCTCCTGCTTCTGCTTTATAGCCCTGAGTCCCCTCACAGCTGCTAGGGCAGTTCCTAATTACTCAGCTGCATTTCTGGCAGCTATTCTAGCTGAACAACGTCTCTGCTCTGTTTCCTTTCACTTCTCCTGAAATGTAGGTACTTGCAAAATCTCCTCAGATTCCAACTCACCCTCAGATCCATGAACACTTTCCTGCTCCTCTTCCTCTTCTGAAGAAAAGGAATAACTAACACTTAATTACATCCCATCTGGATTACTGCAACATGCTCCATGTGAGGCTGCCTTTGAAGAGTCCCCGAGACCTTTAGCTGGCCCAAAGAGTGGCATTTATGTTGCTAACTTGAGCTGGTTACAGGGAATGGACAACCCTTCTGTTGCAGCAGCTCCAGAGGTGGCCAGTTTGTTTTCGGGCATAATTCAAAGTGCTGGTTTTAAAGCCCTATATGGATCAGTTTTGGGCTATTTGACCTGACCACATTTCCCAGGTACAAACCTGCCTTGGCTCTGAGATCCTCATGGAGCGCCCTTATCTCAGCCCCACCTCCATCTCTAGCTCAAAGGGTGACAATGAGAGAATAGGTCTTCTCTCTTGGTGGCTGTCCCCTCTGGAACTTCCTTCCCAGAGATGCCAGAACGGCCTCTCCCTGCTGTCCTTCTGGCTGTATGCTAAAACTTTTTTATTCAGGCAGGTTTAAAAAAAGAAAGTTTTTAAGATCAAGTTGGGATGCTGTGGTTTTAACTATGAATAGTTTTAATGGTTTTAAGGGTTTAAACTGTTTATTTTTAATACAGTTCATGTTTAATTCCATTTTAATATTTGTATATTTGTATATTTTAATTGTATTGTATCATTTTTATTGCGAGCTGCTTTGAGTTTCTTTTTAGAGAGAAAAAAGTGGGATATAAATAATAATAATAATTTTCAGTTTTTACGTTTATGGATTTGGTTATTCAAGGATTTGATTAAAATATTCTCTTTAGGAATTTCTAGGTCCTCCTGTATGTGGTCCTTCTGCAATCATGCTAGAGGACCAAGACCTTTCTAGAGAGAACACCTGCAATTCTATTGTCAGCTTCAAGCAAGATCTGACCATAGAGTCATGCTGGAAGACCTAGAAATTTCTGAAGAGTTATTCTCTCAAATAAAAAGAAGCAATGCCATTATTTGTGATTTTTTCATTTTTGCAGGAGTCCTGTGCCCCTAACCCCATATTTGATGTCCACTACTTCTGAAGATCTTCAAAAGTGGGCTTAGACCATTTGTGGTTGATTTCTGATTGATTTTTGAGGAATGGGACTTGCGGTCCAGTGTTATTTGTCAGGCTACATGATTCCTTCCCCTGTTTTAAAGGTAGGACTATGCATGGGTGTGGTTATGATACAACTTTATCTGTTAAATGTGTGGTATCCAAATGCATATGTTGCAATTGCAGTATGTCACATTCAATTTGCATGGGAGAAAAGCATTTCTTTATTTTAAAAATCTGACAAATTATCATTGGCATTTGATGATTGCAACAGCTTCTGCATTCTTTTTAAAGGAGCTTTCTGCACCATCATGACATTTCAGCCTAGCCAAGTCCTTTCAGGTGCAGTGTTATATGCTTGTCCCAACCTGCTGGATGCAACAAGTCCGTATTATACAAGCTTTGTGCTTATTTATACTCTCACTGTATAAACTGAAGACTTATTGGAGTTTATACAGATAGATTTCATTCTTTAAAACTGCAAGAAACATGAAAGAACTTGCAGTTCACTGTGCTTACAACCTAGATTATTCCTGCCTCTTTCCCCTTCTCTGCTATGAACTGGGAGAGTGTCACTGTCCAATCAGTTATTCTTATGCTCCTGCATTTGACAACAAACCCTTTCCTTCATCTATAGGCAATGGAGATTTGCATTACAGATGGAGTGGGCAAAAAGACACCACATGACCAGTGAATGTATGACCTCCAGCTGTTGTTAGGCTGCATCCCTTAATGTTGGCAGTGCTGCCTAGGACTGATGGAAGGTGCAATTCAATAACATTTGGAGAGTGCAGCATCCCTCCTCCTTAAAGGATTAGTTTACATCCAGTCTACTATTGCCAGAGCTTGAAAGTTATAAATGTTATAATCCCAAGGCCTTCAAATGAGCTATCTATCACTGTACCAATGTTTTTAATATTTTCACATTTTCCACCATAGTTAAAATACATAGTCAGCCCTTCATATCCACAGATTCCATCATCCACAGCTTGAAAGTATTCCTTTCCACCCCCCCCCCCAAAAAAAAGCTTGATTTTGACATTATACCCAAGGGACACTGTTTCACTACATCATAGTATGCAATGGGTCTTGGGCACCCATGGATTACCATATGCTATTCATGTGATGTTCTAGAACCAAACTCTAGCGTAGACCAAGGATCCACAGTACATAATTAAATAAGTGCCATATGCAAAGTACTATTTTTTAATTCTATTAGTGGGGTTATAACTCATCTTCCCTATGAAGAGATGAATAAACCAAGGATTGTAAACCACTTTACACATTAAAACGGTAATGAAATAATGTTTCTCCTCTAGTTCACAAAAGCCTTCCTTTTCTGGGCACTTGGAAGGAGTTTCTACTAAAAACAGCCGAATGAAAAGGAAGTCACAAACTCGACATAAGACTAGACTAATTTGTGGAAATCATCTGTAGGAAATTTGTGAAATCTGCTCATTTTATCCAACATGAAAGGTGTAGGAGTACCATCATCTCTTGTATCTGCCCACCCTAGCTAGAAGATTAAAGGGTGAACTACCAGAGATGCTAGCCTGTTTGATCCTGGAAAGAAAATGTTTGGGTACAGTGGAGAATGTTGGCCTTTCCACTGGCCACATTGAGTAGGTCCAATAGGAGTTGTAAACCAAAGCATCTGGGACAGCTGATGTTTTCCTTATCCTTGTCCTTTAATTTTTCTCCAACTTCAGTGCTGTTGGGTTGCAATTCCCATTATCCACCATTCCACATTGTGGATAATCAAAAGTGATGGGAGCTGTCATTCAATAACATCTAGGGGCCCAAACAGGATAAAAAGAGCATTGACCCCCCCCCTCTCTCTCTCTCTCTCTCTCTCTCTCTCTCTCTATATATATATATATATAGAGAGAGAGAGAGAGAGAGAGAGAGAGAGAGAGTTGTCTGTATCCATGGATTGTCCATCCATGGTTTCAACAGTCCTTCGAAGGCAATGATAAGGTTGATGTGGTCCTGGATGAAAATTAGTTTAACACCCCTGGCCTAGATATTTCTCTCTGATTTTGAAATCCATGCCATCACCAGCACAAAATTCGGTGATGCAGCCATGGCACTAGTAGCAAAAATAACCAAACCATTGGCCAGGTTTAGAGAGAAGAAGCTAAATGTGGACCCTAGGACTTGAGGAAGTTATGGAAAGCTGTCTTAGGCAAGCTCTGGCCTAATAATAATAATAATAATAATAATAAGAAGAAGAAGAAGAAGAAGAAGAAGAAGAAGAAGAAGTTTATTTATATCTCGCCTCCATCTCCCCTGAAGGGGACTCGGGGCGGCTTACAGCAGCACAGTAAAAGAGATGCTTGCCAATTTTTTATGCCAGTATTGATAGCTACTGTGATCAAAAGCATGAGAAAACCCAAGGAGTGGGATTTCATGAATGCTCTTTATGAGTAACAAATGAAGAAAGAAGGTGCAAAGCAGAGACAACTGTGAGCCCTTGAAGTTATTACAACCCATTCACCTTCATGGTAGCAGAAAATCATTCTAGAAACATAAGCTTATCGTCACTTCATTGCATGCTCAAGTGAGAGTAGCAGGCTTATGATGGGAAAAACTTTTATTGGAAATCAAATGTGAAAAGTAATTTCAAGCTGAGCTATAGATACTGTACTCATCCAGTGTACCATCAATAATATTTGACAATATTAGAATTTTGGTTAGATTCCAAGTCCTCTCATTTTGTTATCCATTCACAAAGCTTCAACCCGATTTTCCATGACTCACTCAAATGCTCACATTTGAGTGTGTTCTCTCTGGGTGTTTGATCAAGAATATAAACATTGGGATCTGTTTCTGATCCACCAGACTTTGATGGTTAGTTGTGTCCAAATTGAAATGGCAAATACCAACACTGCTCACACATGCCTGGGCTGTTTTCTCAAACTGAACACAATAGCAGATAAATGGAATGCCTGGCAAATATTCCAGGAAGGCAGCTTTGTGTGGTACTATGGAATGTGAGTAGCTATAATTTTAAGAACCTTCCTCCTCTCAAGAGTTCCTTAGGCATTATATTCTTATTATAAGTATAGGCCTGTTTCTACATTGTCTTAAATTTCAGGATCTAGAGCACTGACCTGATGAAATTAAGAGTATCATCACAGGTCTGTTGAATTACACTGGGACTGGTGTAAGGTAACCTCCCATTATAACAAACTTTGAGTGCTGCAGTCCTACAGAGACCTCCTATACACAGGAGGTTAGAAACCAGAGCACAATTAAAAACTTGTAATCTTTAAAATGTTGCAGCAGTTGCTCGTATTACTGCAAGAAATGTGTGCACACAATTCTAATATATGTGATGGAGAAGAGGAGCTAGCGTAGTGACACTAACTCCAGCTTCTAAGGATGCTTCCAGACAGCATCAAAATCCATGTTTTATAACTGAGGCAAAAAAAAAAATCCCTGGACCTGACAGCAGGTTCACACATACCTGTCAGTTCCGGGAAATTGTTCCTCACATCTTCCCTTTGTAGTGGATCAAGATGGAGGGTGGATGGGGGACATCTGCCAGAAGTTTTTTTTTAAAAGAAAAAATTCCCTCCGTTATGCACTGGACTACCTATGCACACATGCAAATATCTGAATGTAAACACAAGCATATTTGCATGTGCGCATATGAGGTCCATCGCATAACGGAGTGAACGGATCTCTCTCTTCACCTAATTGTTAATTTAATCTCTCTTTAATATTATGAAGTTTTAAAGACTTTCAGAGAGTTCTAATTGCTTTCCCATTCTGCTTCCTTTGAGCTACCTTTGTGTCAGTGGCTCCACGTTTTGACAGCCCAAATCAGCTGATCAGCTGTTTCAGGCTTTTAAAAAGTATACATGCGCTGGAGCAGTCCACATAGAGGGAAGGGAAGGGAAGCACTTGTTTTGTACATTTTTGGGTGGAATCGGGTTTTAAGCACACCTTTTTAACATATGCTTTTCAGCTGTTAATCTGATTTTGCCCACACTTTGGCTAAATGTCATTTAGCCGCCCCCCCCCCCCCTTTAACCTGATTACTTCCAGGTTTTAGCCATATGTAGTAGGGCCCTGAGTCTTCTTCAAGAACAGCCCCACAGTACAGTAGTCTCACTGGGAGGTTGATGGTATATGCACCACTGTAGCTAAATTATGAATTAATAGTGTTCTATATATTGTAGTGTGAAAGTTGATAGAAGACTTCTTGCATGGAAGCACCATAACATATCAGATGTCATTATTTTAAAAAGAGAGAATTTTTGCTCTGTCATGGCTGTTAGGACAGATACTTGAATCTTATTCATGGTGTGTTGGAACAAAAACTATCATGATCTAAGAATAGCATCCACCTTGCTTCCTTTGTTATAAAACGTAACAGAGAGTATAAGCCATATTATATTCTCTACCCAGAGCATATCTATGGAGAGCAAAATTAGGATATTGTTTGACAACACAAAAATTGTTATGTCTCTAAGAGAAGTCCTTACAGGGAATTCCTTTCCAACTAAGTTCATCTTGCCAACCTGAAAGCAGTTATCCAAGTGTGCAGAGTATAAAAAGGTTTCATGGGGGCCTAGACATGGACAGCTTCAAAAAGTTAAATAGGTGACTAATTTTTTTAGTTCAAAAAGTAGTTATCCAAGTTCTAGTTCAGGATCTCAAAAGATTTTACACCTCATCTACCTTCTCGCCTACATAATCCTTTCCTCTAGAGGATAAACCTTGGATCTTCTGAATGCAAAGCATGCACTCCCCTGCTGAGCTATAGGTAGTCCCCCAGCATTTAGGAATCTCACAGTGATCTGTGTTTTGGCTTTAGCGAATCAACCTAATATCCTTTAACTTGTTGGGACTCATCTGATCTCCCTGACTTTATATGAGTAATAAAAGTTGAGCTAAAATTCTCATGAGAACAAGCCTTCTCAAGTTATTTCGGCATGTCTGCTTTTAGCCTCATTTGTAAAGCAAAACAGGAAGTGGAAAAGTATCCTTGAAGAAGGCTCTCGCCAATTCAGAATGACATCTGGATCTCAAAAAGATTATCCCTTCGAGAAGAAAGTGTCAGCTCTGGTTTCATTTTTTTAGTTTGTATTAAATATTTTGTTTTTGCCTCTTTCCTGGTTGGCAAACAGACTTTTGGGTGGCATACTTTCTACCAATTATTAACTCCCAAAGGTTGGGCAAATCATACTCTCTCACCCTTGGGAACTGTTCACATGGGGTTAAATAGCCCTGTTTTGACACTTTTGACCAGGACTTGGGTGGGACCTGCTGAGCACCATCAGATGACGCTCGGCAGGCCCCACCCACATTCCTCCTGAAGTGGAGGGGAAGTGTCAGAAGGCGCTTTCTCTTCTCCATGCGGGAAAGTGTTTCCACACTTTCCTCCCCCCTTCCCCATATAATGGGAGCAGTGAGAGGCGTTGCTGCCTTTTCTCTCCCATCTGATGGGGACAGGAACAGGGTGCCCTGTCACGTCTCCACCATATGATGGAGGAAGGAGGGAGGGCACGTGGAGCGCCATGGAACAATGGCATGGCCCCCTTGGAATAAATCTTGGAATAAACCTCCTCTGAATAAATCTTGCCAAGAAAACTGCAATAGGAGTGCCATAAGCTGGAGCTGACTTGAAGGTACAGAACAACAAAATTATTCAGTAATAGATTCTAGGAACGCTACCATGGTGTAGTAGTTTGAGGATTGAACGGCAATTTTGGATACAAGGACGTGATTCCCTGCTTAGCCATGAAAACCTATTGAGTTACCTTGGGAAAGTCACACTCTCAGCCCTAGAAAACTCTGTGATAGACTTTCCATAAGATGATCCATTCAATTCATGCAATTTGCCTATATGTTAACTCACCACATAATGACTGGTTGAATAGACCAACTGTATTTGTGACTAACAAACAGGATTCCAGCCATTATGTGCTTCTGAGCATAATAATAATAATAATAATAATAATAATAATAATAATAATAATAATAATAATAGAGAGTCAAATTGACAAAGAAAAAACATGGCTGTGGCTCACAAATGGAACTTTGAAAAAGGAGACGGAGGGCCTGATTCTGGCAGCCCATGAACAAGCCATTAGAACCAATGCCATCAAAGCCAAAATTGAAAAGTCGACAACAGATCCCAAAGGAAGCAGATGAAACAATAGATCACGTCCTCAGCTGCTGCAAGAAGATCGCACAGACAGACTACAAGCAGAGGCATAACACCGTTGCTCAAATGATTCATTGGAACTTGTGCCACAAATACCATCTGCCTGTGACAAAGAACTGGTAGGATCACAAGCAGGAAAAAAGTTACAGAGAGTGGGCATGTCAAGCTACTCTGGGACTTTCGAATTCAGACAGACAGGGTTTTGGAGCACAATACTCCTGACCTCACAATCATATTAAAAGACAAAGTATGGATTGTTGATGTAGCAATCCCAGGTGACAGCAGGATTAAGGAGAAACAACTGGAAAAGTTGACACGATATGAGGATTTAAAGATCGAACTACAAAGACTCTGGCACAAGCCAGTCAAGGTGGTCCCAGTGGTGATCGGCACACTGGGTGCAGTGCTTAAAGGCCTTGGCCTGCACTTAAACATAATCGGCGCTGACAAAATTACCATCTGCCAGCTGCAGAAGGCCACCTTACTGGGATCTGCATGCATTATTCGCCAATACATCACACAGTCCTAGACACTTGGGTAGTGTCCGGCGTGTGATCCAATTCAACAGCCAGCAGAGTGTCTGCTGTGGACTCATCTTGTTGTGTTTCAAATAATAATAACAAATCTTTATTTATATCCTGCTTTTCTCCCTCACGGGACCCAAAGCAGCTTACAACATATTAAAATCACATAATCAACATTGCCTCTTTAACAAACAAAAAAACAAAACAAAAAAAAAAGATGCCACCAGAGGCACAAATAAGATGAAAGAATGAGGGATAGATTCATAGACATTACAAAAAAGGAAGAAATCTTTAACATTTTTATCCAAAAGGAACAATATGTGCCTGTGAATTGAAACACATAGCTCAAGTAAATCTTGAGTAAGACAATGTGAGCCTTATGAAAAATACTTGAAAGTCTCTTCTAGAATGGACACAGGAATAATTTTTTTCTTTCACTATTTTCCAATTTTGTTATGATTTTCATTTTGTTGGCTCAGTTTATAGATTTTTAGTTTTTAACATACTGAGGCTAGCTAATTAAAGAGGCAGGTGTATTTGTTTTAGCCCTTTCTCTCTGTTCTGCTATTCATACAAATGAATGCAGAGTAAACCAGGATTCCCTTGGTTTATTCCATATTAATAAAATATCTCATTAGATCTGGGCCTTTCTGAAATACCCGGGTCTAATGAGGTATTTGACCTGTGGGAACTGACTTCTGGGGTTGTGTTCTATGACATTGCGGGTGAGTTCCCACTGTCATCCTGCTTCTTTGGTCTTTGAAAAGCCCAGAGGAGTAGGATGGTGCCCGCCCCCTTCCCTAAGTCCCAGATTTACCCTTTAAAACTTACAGAAAAGGTCCCTGGCAGCTATGAAGTCTCTCCTCATGTCATTTTGAGGGGAGGAAATAATGCATGACGAGATCAAGGGGCAGAGGGATTTTCCTTCTTGCCACCCCCATCTTCTCAGGTGTCATTTCCTCCCCTCAGGAAGACGGGGCTGCCAGGGACCTTTTCCAGTAAGTTTTAGGGGGTAAATCGGGGGCTTCAGGGTGGCTTCATGCTATCCAATTTCAATCGGGATAGCATGTAGCCACCCTGGGAGGGAAATCCCAGGGTTGTGGGAGGGACTGGGGACTAGAACCCACACTGAAGGGGGTTACTTTAACCCATTTTGGCACAGGTTTTAGGTATATCTGGAAGGGCCCTTAGATTTGCTAGAACAGAATCCCATTTTTCCTCAGCTTAAGCTCCACTGCATTGTTTAGTGCAGGCATACTGCTGCAGCCTGAAAGTCTGTTTCTCTACAAGCCTCTTTCACTATCCACACTTCCAGCTAGACAGAGGACAAGGAGGAAAAGGAGAATGGGAAAGCATAAAAATGCATTGTAAGAAAGAGCTGCTTTGTTGGGGCTCTGTTAAGTGATGTATGTCTAATGTAATATGAATGTAGAGTCAAAGTATGTTATTTTATATGAAAGATCTACAATAAAGCTGCAAATAGTTAAAAGGAAAGGGAAAAGAAATCAATACATCTGTTTTTTTTAAAAAAAAATGAACTGTGTTTTTGAAAGACATACACAGTATTTAGCACCTATTTGCATATGTAACCCAGCTGTCTTTTGTGTCTCAAAAATTCACTGGAATTGGCGAGAAACCAGATCTACTAAGGTGGTGTACTTGAAAATGCTTTTGCTCACTCTAGTAGTTCAAGCAGTTTCCATAAGACATTTGAGCCCCCTGATCAACCCCCCTCCCCTTGCTTTTTTAACTCTCTGGAATGTAGATATTTTGGTTAATTTTCTCCAGCTGTTACAGAGTCTCACAGGAAAATGACCTTGTGGAGTGACCACTTCCCTAGCTCTTGATTTAAGTAAGCTTTTCCCTAAGCTTTCACCACACCATCCCCATCACTGTCTGGGGCCTTTAATGAATCAACAGATAGATTTTCACATATATGAATGAATACAGTTTTAAGATATTCATGAACTCAATCTCCATTTCTATCACAGCCAGTATTCTCCATCAGCTACTTCTATTGTCCCACCCCCACCCTGAAACCTGACGGGAACATCATTCATCCATGCTCTGGTCACTGGCAGAATAGATTTCCTTCTCCCTATGCAGCAAAATGCCCAGTAAAATAGGGGTGGGGGAGATAAAATTATGATAGTAATGTCACAGTGTAACTATCACTCATGAATACAGAACAGTTATGGATGAGAAAATCTAGGTAACTATTCCTTATTCATGATTACTACTTGGGGCCCATCTACACAGGCACCTAAATCCAAGGCCAGTCCAGATATTTGATTCTTCAGATCACCCCCAGATTCAGCGGAAGTGTTTACATGCTCCACTACTGAACTGTGGCAGTGGAGGGAGCAGAGTCTGGACCAAATCCAGCAAAGTCCTGCTAGACCAGGGGTTCCCAAAACTAAGGCCTGTGGGCCAGATGCAGCCCTCTAAAGTTATTTAGGGCTGCCCTAAGTCTGAAACAACTTGAAGGCACACAGCAACAATCCTCATTAACTTGACTATCTCATTATCCAAAAGAAGGCCCACAATTCCCACTGAAATAGTGGTAAGTTTATGTTGGTCAAAATTGTTCTGAGTTTTAAATATTGTATTGTTCTTTCATGTGTGTTTCACGACAAATAAGATATGTGCAGTGTGCATAGGAATTCATTCATGTTTTTTTCGAACTGTAGTCTGCCCCCACCACAATCTGCTTTAAAAGTTTGAGGACCCCTGGGCTAAACAGTCACCCTCCTTTAGCTGTTGTTTGTGCTCCTCTTTTCTCTAGGTTGTTAGCAATGGTACCCAGCAATGAGTTCTGTGGGGCTTCATGGCCACTGTCATGGTGATTAATGACAAATCATTAAGTTCAGTTCCTTTTTCCCTTGATATCTTTTACCAGTCTCAAACTGGCAGTCTAATGCAAAAAGTATCAAATAAGTTCATTAATGCAAATGGACTCATTGGCCAAAATTCAGTAAGGGACATATGGTTTCATAAGTCAAAATACATTTGCAGGAAAAAGAACTGATTAATTTTGCAAAGTCCATACTTAGCAAGGAGCTACTGTGGTGTCATTGCATAGAGGAACCAGCAAAGGGACCAATGTACAACAGGACCAATGCAAATCAGGGCACCAGCTATGGAGTGCCAATGCATATTGGTAGAGTCCAATGTGCATTGGTACACTCTTGCTATTATCCTGTTTTGTATTATTGTAATTCATTTTTATTACTTCTGCTACATAGCTACATATAGGTAAGGCTACCTAATGTAGACTACAGTAGAAGATTCTGGCCTTCCTTTTCAGTGTATCATCAGACAACATGACTCATTAAAAATACAATACAAATGCTCTGTCCATTGGAAGCCAGTAGGAAAAGAAGGAGACCATGTTGCAAATGGATAGACTCAATCAAGAAAATCACAGCTCTGAGTCTGTAAGACCCAAACAGGGCTGTTGATAACAGGGTGACTTGGAGATCTCTTATTCATAGGGTAACCATAGGTTGAAGTTAACTTGACAGCAGCTAACAAAAACAACAGACTCAATCAAGGAAACCATGGCTCGGAGTTATTAAGATCTCAGCATAGTTGTTAATAATAAAGGGTTTTGGAACTTTCTCGTTCATGGGGCCATCGTAAGTGGAAGCTACAGGATATCATATGTATACTTCATTTGATCTTATGTCTGTGCACATGCTTGCCATCTCTCCTGAGGCAAGGCAACATCCTCTTCCATTTATGTGAATGTTCCTATTGTGAGTACAAAACTAAGAAATGAGCTGTTCTTTATATAGTCTGGAAAGATAAGGGTCAGAATCTAAAGGGTGGTTCATTTTGTGAATCTTCTTCCATTAGTATAACCCACTGGATTGTCAGTGGTACAATCAAGATGCTCAGGAAAGTCTCTAGAGCCTGGCATTGCAGTCAGCTGCAGGAGGGAAGGGAAGAAAGGGCTATGATGCTGGCAATGGAGTGCACATCCAATGTTTGATCTAAGCCATTAAGAGTCCTTGGCTACATAACCAGCAGACCTTTGTTTTCTTAAGAGGGCATTGCAGGCTCAATTGAGTTTTATGATTTTTAGGAATGTATTGATCATCTGTTACTTCTGTGTACATTCTAACATGCATTTAATGTGATGTTGTCATACATTCTTTTTCCTTCTCCTAGCAGAGCTCTTAAAAATGTCCAGCTATTTCTTAAATGCCTGCTGCTGCTTCATCTCTTGATTGCGAGCACTGTCTCTCTGTGGCCCTCTCACCGTTTCCATCAGGAGCTTTGCTAGGAGAAGGGACAGAGGCCAGACCTGCTGAGCAAAAGACAGACACAGAGAGAGAGACAGAGACAGAGAGACAGAGAGACTTGGGATGAGGAGGGGAAAAAAGACAGATCTAGAGGAAGCAGGCAAGCTAACCAAGTGAAGTAGCTGAGGGATCCTCTGGTAATGCAGGGTTGATGGAACACGGTGGCCTGGTGGAGAAGGTGAGGCAACTATTAGAAGAGGCAGGAAGGAAGGAAGAGAAAGCAAAACTGTTGTTACAGTTCAATTCCTATAGCTGTAGGGGATACATTCCAAGACCACCAGCACCACCCATGGAAACCTGAAATGGTGAATAACAGTAAACCCTATATTCAGACTATTTGGGCCAGAAGCATACTATAAAGTTGCACTGAAGGAACTTGAAAGATCCACAAAAAAGGGAGAGATTGGGGGGGGGGGAGCAATGGAGAAATTAAACTGTGGATATCAAATCTGTGGATAGGGGAATCGTATTGTATACGATGAAAGTTTGGAATTATCACAGCTTTTGTAGTAAGAGTATTTAAACTGAGAGTCATCATAGTCATTACTGACCATCAGTAAACATGTTCTCTTTTGTGCTTTTCAAAATACAATAGTACTATTTAGTTAATTTAAAAAAAATACTTACAAAGAAATCATAATTGTAGTGTAGTGTCTTGGCGGTGGGTCCGTAGGTGACAGTAGAGACCAATTCTTGATCCACATGTTCTTCCACAGTGAGGACATTGATTTCCAGGTGAAAGGTGGTCACGGTCAGGATTGGCTTGATGTGCCTTCCTCTTGACATGTTTCTCCCATTCTCCCTCCATTCATGCCTCTTCGAATTCCACAGCACTGTTGGTCACAGTTGACCTCCAGTTAGAGTGCTCAAGGGCCAGGGCTTCCCAGTTCTCAGTGTCTATGCCAAAGTTTTTAAGTTGACTTTAAGTCCATCTTTAAATCTCTTTTCCTGTCCACCAACATTCCATTTTCCATTCTTGAGTTGGGAGTATAGTAACTGCTTTGGAAGATGGTGATTGGGCATTTGGACAACATGACCAGTCCAGCAAAGTTCATGGAGGATGATCATGGCTTCAATGCTTCTTCCAGCATGCTGACATTTGTCTGCATGTCTTCCCAAGAGATTTGCAGGATTTTTCGGAGGCAATGCTGATGGAATCATTCCAGGAGTTGAGTGTGATGTCTGTAGATGGTCCACGTTTCCCAAGCATATAATAGGGTTGAGGGGACAATAGCTTTATAAACAAGCATCTTGGTATCCCTACAAATGTCCTGATACTCAAACACTCTCTGCTTCATTTGGAAAATCCTGCACTCGCAGAGCTCAGGCAGTGTTGTATTTCAGTGTTAATATTGACTTTTATGGAGAGGTGGCTGCCAAAGTAGCAGAAATCGTCAACATTTTCTAACATTACATCATTAAGCTGTATTTCAGGCATTGCAGAGCAATTGACTGGTGCCTGCTGAAAGAGCACTTTGATTTTCTCGATGTTCAGTGAGAGGCCAAGCTTTTTATATGCTTCTGCAAAGATGTTTGAAGTGGCTTGTAGGTCTTCTTTTGAATGAGCACAGATTACATTATCATCAGCATACTTGAGTTCTATAACAGATGTTGTTGTGACCTTGGTTTTGGCTTTCAATCTGCTGAGGTTAAATAGCTTGCCATTTGTCTGATAGATTATTTCCACGCTGGTAGGTAGCTTCTCTTAAACAAGGTGCAGTATCATAGCAATGAAAATGGAGAATAAGGTTGGAGCAATAAGACATCCCTGATTCCACCTTAAATGGGTCATTTTGAGAGCCATTGCTGTCCAAGACTGTTGCGATCATTTCATCATGGAGGAGCCACAGGATGTTCACAAATTTGTTGGGAGAGGATCCAGACCAAGAACAATCTGAAGACCTTAACGACAGAACAGGCGAACAACAACATGGTACAGGTTGCAACAGCTGTGAAGGCGGAAGAAGGCTGCAGCAGATGAGAAGCCACCATCATTGTGTTAACCATGCTACTGGATGGGATCCTCATTCTGTGAAGACTGTGTATTAATCGGCAGTGCACTGACCTCCACAAATTAAAAAATACACACAGGCATCTTCCAAGAAAAATAAAACAAAACCAACAAAAACCCCATTGCAGTCAGCGAGTGGCAACAGGGGCAGGACTGTGAAATCTGGAAGGCCCTAGTCACAGACTAGCACATGGGTGGTAGATATGGATTCAGTCATTCTACCTCCAGGTTCGAGGTAGTTGAGTATTCCAGCAGTTGTATACATGACTGAGCAGCCTCTTAGACTATGTAATTATATGTGCCAGAGATCACTGTGATGTGCTCCTCATGAGAGCCGTGATAGGTGCTGATGACTGCTGGACGGACCAAAGAGGCCACCATCATCACCCTTTTCAAAAAAGGGGAAAGAACAGACTGTGGAAATATCTCCCTTCTAACCTCTGCTGGGAAAATCCTCGCAAGAATCCTTGCAAACAGCCTTCTACCTATTTCAAAAGACATCTTCCCAGAATCCCAAAATGGCTTCCACCTCTCCAGAGGAACAATAAGTGTGATCTTCACTGCACAACAGCTCCAAGAAAAATGCAGGGAACAAAATCAACCTCTGTACATGGCATTCCTTGCAAAGACATTTGACACAGTGAATCACAAAGAAATAAAAAATAGGGGGAAGTGCATAGGAAGCCGAACATGAGTTGTGTATACGTTAATATAAACTGACCATAGATTGAGACCACTTTTTAAAATGGATATCTGTAAAAGGTTTCCATAAGTATTGAACGATTGGATGGTAAATGTTTTTATCTCCAGTTTTAGGGTCTTAGGACCGCATCATAAAGACCCATTGATTTGTCCCCATTGCAGCGAATCCATGGGCTCCCAGCAAGGGGCATGAAAAACCTGTCGCTCCATGCCCTGCATCACCTGCCTTACCATGCCTCTCATCCCATGGGGGGAAGCATCGTGACCTGGCTTCCCCCCATTGCTAGAAAGGTAACACATGCACCACTTCCTCTCCCTTTTTGGCATGGAGCCTGGACGGATGAGCCTGTGCATCGTGGGAAGGGCTCCATGCTGGTAGTAGAGGGGAAGCAGTGTATGATATCGGCCCATGTGATGAGATCATAAGTCTTCTAGCAACAGTAAAAGCACAGAAAGCTGCTTTTGGAGAGAAAAAGTGGAGTATAAATAGACATAATAAACAACAACAACAACAACAACAACGACGATGATGATGATGTTGTACTCAAGAGCTGAGAATACTCTTGAACCCGGGCTGTGGCGCAGGAGGGAGAGCAAGCCAGCTGCAATTAACTGCAATGAATCACTCTGACCAGGAGGTCATGAGTTCGAGACTGCTCGGAGCCTATGTTTGTTTGTCTTTGTTCTATGTTAAAAGGCATTGAATGTTTGCCTATATGTGTAATGTAATCTGCCCTGAGTCCCCTTTGGGGTGAGAAGGGCTGAATATAAATGCTGTAAATAAATAAATAATAAATAAATACATATATGAAACCAAATTAACAGTTTTACCACAGTGCACCAAAGGATAACTGGAATTCTTAGTTTGGGCCTATTACTGTGTGTGAGTATGTGCCTTCAAGTCACCTGGCAGCTTCTAGCAACCCCATGAATTTCATAGTGTTTTCTTAGGCAAGAAATATTCAGTGGTTTTGCTGGTTCCTTCATCTGAAATATAATCTATAGTCCCTAGTATTCATTGTTGGCCTCCCATTCAGCTACTAATCAGGACTGACCCTGCTTAGCTTCCAAGATCAGGAATGATCTGGTGCCTTTAGGATATTACAAGATCCAAACTCCTATTTCTTCCATTAGAAAAAAATAGTCTTTCATATCTCCAAGTTTGGATTATTGCACAGAATTCGTCTAACATCACCATGTAGATGTAATCATCAGGAAATTGTATGCTAGGCTGCCCTGGCAACAGAAATTGCAGAGGGCACAATTGCATTCTTTCTTAAATGAACAACACCCAAGGTAATCCAACCAACAAGAAGTGCAAGTAATTTGAGTCCAAGAACATTCAAGAAAGCATCTGTGAATTGGCCTGTACTTGCCAGTTATTTGTACAAGTCAAGATATATGCTTTGTGATCTAACATAGAAAATTAAATCTAACTTCCAAAAATGATTGTTGTTCCATTTGAATGAAAAACTGGGTGGTGAAGGCTCCCACACGAATATTCTAAATGTAGTAATAATTTTCTGGAAATAAACCCGAGGGATATACCATGAGATACCTCGAAGAACATACAGTATCCATGGTGTTAGTTCTGTTTACATGATAACCCGCATAGTTGGCTACTTTCAACTTTAAACATAAAGCCCCAGATAATGCTCTGACTGGTTTGACTGCCAAAGCAATGTGTTTGCATCTTTCTTTCAGCTCTGTTTTACAAATGGCTTCATAAAAATCCAAACAGTAGCATTTGCCTGAACATGCGTAAGGCTAAAACTGAGTTGGGGAATGTGGGTGACATCCTTAGGAAAATATGTTAAATACCACATAGCTACTAGATCTGTTCAGATGTTCACTGGAACTTGCACAGGGCTAAAATTGGGGCCAAGGGCCTATCTAGCTCCCCAACTTCCTAGCATCAAGTGAGACCTGCATCTCTTACCACATTTGACAGAACTTCGTAACTGTATTTTTTTTTCAGCCAAAGTTTAGCTTTGCATGTGTCCTGGTGAACACCTAAAATGTTTATTATCTATAAAGTATTTAGCATATTTTCCCAAATAGGCCTTTTACTTCAGTGTTTACACAGGACCAAAACTTGTTTATGCTGGGGCCTTTTTAAAAAAGCAGTAAAAGAGATGTAATAATACTGCATACATCCTGGGATAGGCAGGAGCTAGCATTCATTCAGAATAACAGTCATTAATGATATGAATAATAGTTATGATGAACAAAATTAATAGGTAATTCCGTTGGAATGAGCACACTCCAAACATTATCATTAGGAATTCTTTTGCTTTTCCTTTTAAGGAGACTAGCAGTTTCCAACATGTCAGGTTTCTAAATCACCTGATAGTTTGAAAGGAGGTATTTGAGTAATTTCTTCAAGCTATAAGGTGAGCACCATACTGGCTGTATTATTTTAGGAAATAAGCCCAAATCCTGTAGACGTAAAGCTAGCTAATAAATTAAAAACATCTTCCTCTCCATTTAATTGGCTTCCCTTGTGCTCCATAATTTCATATCAACATTTTTTACAAAAGTCAGCATGGTTCAATGATACGTATTGAACTTATTAATGCATTAAATATTTACAGATCATGTATAAGCAACTGCATACATACATAAAGCTAGACAGCTAGTTCCACTGTGCTTACTGCAGAAAAATGAAATATATTAGCTATGAACATTTAAAACTAGATCAGGAATCTTGGAATGGTAAAGTGGGTTATTGTGTATGTATTGCTCCTGTATTGTAAATATGAGTCCTCTCTCCTCCATTGAAGTCCCAATGCACAATCAAAAATGATGTAGCTTTGAAAAGATGGTAGAGATGACAGAAGGAAACCCTTGTTCAGGGAACTGAGGGATAAACTGGCTGACACACTTATTTAAGGAAACCTTTATGCTGCTTTTCTTGGAAAATATACACTCCAGGGCTCTTAAAAGCAAAAAAGGTATAACAAGGAAACAATTATAAAGAAAAAAAGACAAAAAAAAACATTCATCAATAAATGGCAATAAATGTTGACCACTTTAATAATCAGAAAAATGATTCTGAAAACCACTCCAAAAACAGGAAGCTCTCATCTTAAAAAGAGACATAATTCCACAGGTAAAAACCCTACAGTACAATAAACACCCCCACCCACCCCTGCCAAAGGCAGTCTTTATAGGAGGAGGCAGGCTCCCAGATAACCACATCACATTTGCACATTTCCACATCATAGAACACTTTGCCGACACAGCCAGCACGGAGCCCGTCGGATTGCATCACATGATGCACAGCTACTTCCGATGGAGCTCCGTGCTGGCTGCATCGATGAAGTGTTCTATGATAGGTAACTCTGAACATGGGAGACTACCCGTGTTCAAATAGAAAATCCTGGAGACAGTACAGGAGCAAGCTGGAAAGGTATGCTTTCCGAAATGTAATGCAAGCGATGCAGGCGATGTGGGACACTGGGCACCTGCTGCCCCATGATTTAGCCCCTGCCCTGGATGAACTCAATGAATAGCTAATTACAGGGTGTGGGACTGTTGGGTGGATGGAGACTACCAGGATGTAGCTATAGGAAGGACGAGGGCAATCCCTCCATAATATAAAATGAAATGCTCTACAAATGAATTTTTTTCTATTCCCAATTTTTTAGCATCACAGTTACATAAAATTTCAATTCAACATACAGGGCACATCTACACTGTTATATAATGTAGTTCCAAACTGCAATATATGCCAGTGTAGATGAGGCTATAGACATAAAGTTTAGGCATCCAAAGATCTCCACCCTCACACTCTCTACAGAGGTTCAGCTCTCAATTCTGTTCAATGCTGGGAGGCATTATGTGTGTTTGTGTGTGTGTGTGGGGGGGTGTATTTTATGGGATACAGCTCCTAAAACCACAGAGCAGCTGACCACATGACCACTGGGAAGGTGAAGTTCATCATCGAAAAGATAGTTACCACTATCTAATTCTGGTAACATATCTTGAAAAAAAAACCTGATGGACAATAGCGACTAACAAACTGGATACCAAGAGACCACAAGTAGCCTTTAGGCAGACCTTGTACTTGATGGGACAAACCAATGGTTAAGCTATGCAGCCAGAAATGGAAAAGAAAAGCACAGGATCATATATTTTGAATGAAACATGCAGAATCATCACGGGATGCCTTAAACCTACACCTGTTGATAAACTCTACAAGTTAGCTGGCATTGCGCCTCCCGACGTGCGACGGGAAGTTGCTGCTAACGGTGAGAGAAAAAAGGTCGAACATTGTGAAAGCCACCCACTGTATGGCTATCACCCTCCTCCCACCAGACTCAAATCATGAGAACCACCACTCCTCTTGATGTTCCTCCAGCAACAGCAAGGGTGTCCCTCTGGGCAGCTAAACCTGGCAATTCTAACTGGATAGCCCCCCAAGAGGGTCTTCCTCCAGGGGCAAACCAGGAATGGGCAACTTGGAAGTCCCTGAACAGACTCAGAAGTGGAGTGGGCAGATCAAAAGACAACTTGGCAAGGTGGCACTACCTGGAGGAATCCTCCACCTTGTGTGACTGTGGAGCTGAACAAACAACTCAGCATATGTATGCTTGCCCACAATGCCCTGCCTCATGTACGGAGGAGGAGTTGTTTAAAGCTACAGACAATGCGGTTGCTGTTGCCCGCTTTTGGTCCAAAACTATTTAGTTGCTTGTGATTTCTTTTCTTTTTTTATTTTTATTTCCATTATTTGAAATGTATTTGCTGTAACAATGCTCTTGACACGAAATAAATAAATAAATATATTTTGGCAAATGGTAGATTTGCATGAAGCTCAAAGGAGTGGATCGATGACAAATAGAATAGAATAGAATCTTGAAAAAAATGTGGAAGAACATAATTATAAAAAACAAAGCAAAAAACCCAAATAGAGAGCAGGACAAAGGGAGAGAGGAAAGGCAGGAAGACAGGAAAGCAGGAGCACATCATAATTCAGAGGGCTGGCTTAAGAAAGAAGAATCCTTCTTCTATTTATCCTGCTCTAACCTCTGAAAATTTCTGCCAGAAAATTTGACATTTGTCTTTCCTGCTTCTTTTTGTGTAAACTGTTTGTTCCTGGTCTACAAAATCTAAAAGGCCTTTCATGCATTGAAGCACATCTGGGAATCTGAGGCTTTCTACTTTGGCTGTGTTCTGCGCTCCTCTAAGAGTGTGGCTCTGTCTTCTTTATGTTCTGTTGCCATTATTACATGGCAGGTGCAGCTCACAAAATATTTTAATAATATATACTACCTTCTCAAAACAGGCAATCATGCTGTGATGAAATTGCGCCTGTACATTGTGTTCATGTAGATACACCATTGTGTTGCATCTGTGGGCTGACTCACTAGGGCTTTGTTGCAAATTGTAGTTCTTCAAGGTCTTCAAGGCCTTCTCTGTCAAAGAATGCTGGTGCCTCATGAAACTACAATTCCTATGATCACATAGCATTCGAGCAGCTAAAATGATACCATACTGCATTAATCCTGCAATGTAGATGCATCCTTATTTAGCATAGTCAGTGCTTAGGTATGATGGCAGTCAAACAATAACTGAAAGGCCTAATACCTGTTTTATATGAACCTATGGTGTGCCCACCCCTAAAATATCATCTATAATCCAAAATACCATCTATCATAATTTTTTTAAAGTGGGGGGATGATGGATAAGCTGCGTTGAGACAAATTTCAGCCAAAATGTTGGGGCTTTCCTGCTCTTTCCAACGCTCATATTATTTTTTGTAGCATCAGTCTGGTGAAGACCTCTGAGGAATCAGAGAGCTGACACATTTGTGGATGTCATCCCTGTTCATTCCTTTCTAAACAAAGCAAAATCAGAATCCACAGGCGTGTTGTTAAACTAAGGCATTCCCCATCACACAATGTACTGATACCAACATAGAAGGCTTTAGAAGAGATTGGACAAATCCAGACAAGATAAGGCTATCAGTAAAGTGTAGTTGTGACAGGAAAGAAGAGTGGGGAATGCTATTGCTGTGCTTGTGTGGGCTTCCTATAGGCAACTGTTTGATCACCGCAAGAACTAAACAGAACACTGCACTGAATGGGGCTTTAGTCTTACCCTGTGGGCCTGACTCTTTTTACATGGTCCTGTGCTGCCATCTTGGATTTAAAAATCTTTCAAACAGAGAACAACTTCAAACAGAAGACTGTCATCTAAGTAGGATATGTGGCAACCCAATCAGTTTTCCTCATTCCAGAAAAAGATTTGACTGCTGGACATCTATAGGACAAGCTCAGAAATGAAAGGATGCCAAGTAGCAATTCTAATTTGCAAGAAGGCACCCCTATAAACATGCCAGGTGCCAGAACAAAATGTAAACAGGGACATACTGATTTACCAGGAAGGCCTTTGTAATGAGATCAATATTTCCTATTTTGGCATGTATATTTTCAATGAAGGACATTAGTGTATGGAAATCATGCCAATTATTAGTTCTTCCCCATTACAAGTTCCCAAATTGTGACTTTGCTTTCAACTGAACTTTCCTGTGGTATAGTTGACCAGAATTAGGTAGCACCCACATTTTTTTATTTATGATCATCATCATGATTATTAAAGCTTTCCCAGTAGTGATAGTTTCCAGGATATAGATAGACCATTGCCCTGATCATCATGGTTACTGGAAGCCTCAATTCTATTATCACACTATGCACGTGACAATGATTATAGCTAGAAGAGTTTACCTCAAAAATGTGAAAAAAATACTGTCAGTGAAAGATAGTTAACTACAGTGATTTGCATGATGTTACGAAAGATGGTAGAAGATCCAAGAAAAATATTTGCCCATTTATATACAGGCCCTGTTCTGTGAATATAGTTTGCCAAGCATTGGTTTGTCTATCTCAACTTCCTTATTTCATCCCAGCTTGCAATTCATCCTTCTGTTCACTGTCTCCGGAAAGCCAGGAGTTTTGTTTCATCTATAAAATGTGATTTGTTTTATTGTAAAACAGGAGGAGAACAAAAAAGGTACTGTATGTAGGCTGGATCTTTTTCCGTGTATATAAAATCCTTTCAGCTCAGTTTTAGGTGACAAACTGCACAGCTGTAATGCCTTCCATTTACCAGCCTGCATATATGAAGGATGTGTAATGTTAACTGAGCTTCTCCCCCTCTCTCCACCCCCCATACTCCCCATCTAGTCCCTAAAGGAGGACCACCCTGTCTGCAGAATCTCCAAGGAAAAACATGGGGCGGTCTGATCAGAAACTGCCTTTGTTGGCAGAAAGACACTATGTTGCATTAACCAAAACATCAAAAAATTAAAATAAAACCTTTTTTATGGTGGCTGCTTTTTATTTAAATATTCATTTTATTTGTGTAAACGGATCTCATTTGGTCTTTACATACCAACATCACACAACTATCTGTAATCCTTGTTTACATTGAGCAGTGGAAATTGTTTCAAGCTTTTCACAGAACCTTCAAAAACAAGATACACAGAGCAGAAAATGTGTCAGATCAGCCACTGCAGGTCCTCATTCCAGATATGACATCCACCCAAGGATAATCATTTGTGGAACAGAATGGGCCTTATCTGTAATCCCATCTTTTAAATTAGATCTTTACACTAAGAGAAGAGCTGGTTTGTTGCTACTTCCTTAGCTAGCATTCTCTACACCCTCTCATTAGATAGACAATAGCTTTAGTGGTCATATCTTTCCTAAACTGGAGACATTGTCCAGAAACCAGGGACTCTTTCACACTATGCAGTTATAGCAGTATAATTCGATTAACTGTGACAGCTGCATCCAATAACAACTGGACCTATAGTTTGGCGAGGCACTAGAATCATAGAGATGGAAGAGACCACATGGGCCATCCAGTCCAATCCCCTGCCAAGAAGCAGGAAAATCACATTCAGAGCACCCCCAACAGATGGCCATCCAGCCTCTGCTTAAAAGCCTCCACCACAGTATGGGGGAAAGAGTTCCACTGCCGAACAGCTCGCACAATGAGGAAGTTCTTCCTGATGTTCAGGTGGAATCTCCTTTCTTTTAGTTTAAAGCCATTGTTCCACATCCTAGTCTCCAGGGCAGCAGCAAACAAGCTTGCTCTCTCTTCCCTATGACTTCCCCTCACATATTTATACATGTCTATCATGTCTCCTCTCAGCCTTCTCTTCTGCAGGCTAAACATGCACAGCTCTTTAAGCCATCCTGGATCTAGACCTTGTCGAAGGCCTTACTGAAATCCAGATACGCTACATCCACAGTGTTCCCTGCATCTACCCACAAGAGATTTCCAAATACCCCTTCCTAAACTGCAAAACCTATCATTCCATAAGACTGACCCAGGAAAAAAGGAATCATAGCACTATAATGGTGTGGCCCTTGTTGATGCATTGGTTAAATATATAGGTCAGATAATGGCCCCTTTATACTATACATACGTTGTCTGGCTTCTTTATTTCACAGTGGGGCTTAAAGTACCACGGTCAACAAGCAAGATTGGTTATGGGCATGCCCTGGAGATATTTTGGAATACAGCTCTCATTTTCTTCACCAATGACTATGCTGAGTAGGGAAGACAGGAATTTCTGTCCAATAACATCTGGAGAGCCCAATTCTCTCCCCCTCAGGTGTGAAAGAGAATGTTTTGGGGGCCAAGATCCCTTCTGCCATTCTTATTAGATGGTACTTGGCTACATGAGCAGAAAGTTTGACCTTCCCTCCTTGCACAATTTTTGGAGTCTAAATCCTTTGCTACTACCCAACTGCTATGAGCATCATCATGGAAGAATGATGGAAATTATCTCCTGCTGATTTCTGAATGATTGGGTTTGATTCCAAATTTCCATTTGTGTGTTAACTTATTTGTTCTCGCTAAGGCAGAAGAACTGCATTATTGTCAAATGACTAATGGTATATTGTTGGTAAGTAAAGATGTATATCGTGTTGGATAATAAGTAGGTTAATACATCTATATGGGCTGATGATATTAGGAAATAATATCAGCCATCTGATTATTGAAATGTTTGGGCTTTTGGCACTGGATCAATTGACTTGGTGACTTCATCAGAGGGGTCATTCTTGGTAAGTGGCTAGCCAGTCTCTGTTATATTTTGCTGCAAAAGATTAAACACCTAGAATTTCTTTTTGGAACACGCCACTTATCTATTGCATTGTGCTGCATCTATATACTTAAATTATGCAAGCAATCCATGCAGAGATTTTGACAAAAGTCTTGGGAGTGGTGACAACTTTAAGCATACATGAAAAAATACATAAATCTTCCCATCTCAGTGCCAAATCAGTTAAGATATATCAAAAGATGCCTTTAATCTTCTTGCAATATTATCTTCACCAATTTTAAAACTGAGCCAAAAACGTCATATTAAATCAAAGTCAAAAAAGAATTAGAAACATCTGAAAGGGGATTTGATGGGGCTGCGTCTTTGCTTATCTGTTGCTGCTTCATCCTTCTCTTCTCCCTTCTCTTCCTCCACTCCTCCTCTATCTTGGCCTGACATTCCTGATACTGAGGCCTGCTTGGCTTTCAGAACCATATGAATCAGAGAGAATCCACCCTTTGGCATGTTTGAAAGGACTGACAGTTTTTATTCAGTAATAATTAAACAAGTAAAAACTGGTTGCTTTGGTTAGCAGATATAGGCATGGAAAAGACAAATATATATTTCTGTGTGTGCTGGCCAAGGGAATTTAAGTTCCTTATGATTGGATATGGTCAGTATTATCTTGCTTTGGTTAACCGTTAAAGTATGCTCCCTTTATATTGTCCTTAGTAAAGCATTACACTCTTCTCTATAACTTAAGTAGGTACATACGAGATGCACAAGAACGATTCAGTCATTTAGCAGGGAGGGTAGAAAAACGTGTGTTAAGTCGCCTTATGGCAACCTCATGAAATCCATAGAGTTTCCTTGGGCAAAGAATGCTCAAAGACTGTTTTGCCATTCCTTCCTCTGAAGTATAGTGTTGGAAATGACAACCTTCTTCAAGCCTTCTCTAGTAATGTTTATCCATGATCCTGTTGCTTGTTGTTTGTATGTATGTTCTTGTATACAGCTTCCTTTATTCTATGGTTCTTGAGAAATTATAAAAGGGGCTACAGACAGACTACAGAGACTACTTCAGACCTCAGATCACACACTTGCTTTTTGGCTGTAAGAGATGTCTTGGCCGGCTGGCACAGAGAATTATCTCAAACATATCTGAAACTGGACTGATAAGATTTGTGCCTGTGTATGCTGAACACATGAAAGTTGTGAGTAAATCAAATATGTTATTTTTATCAAAATCTATTATTGTAAGATGGACAAACTGCCATTATCACCTCACAGTTTCACCACTCATCACATTTCTGTTGCAGATACTCTTAGAACCTTGTCCAGGTATACAGGTGGCAATTTTTACAAGAAGAAAGAAAGGGTTTCTTATTAGAAGAGGAGTAGGAAACCATTCTTGGGCAGCTTTACATTTGGCTGTAAGAGGAAGGAAGCACATATAAAATACAGATGATGAATTCACAATGTTTCAGTTAAACATTTTGTAGTTTTAAAACATTGCTTCAGTGTGGTCAGGATTTTAGGGTAAATATATCTGACACCAGATGTGATGTTGGATATGTGTTTTAAACTCTTCCTGAGGAGGGGAAAAAATGACATTTTTGTAGAGGTCTTACAGGTTTCACAAAAGCTTTCTCCCAGAGCTTTCATCCTTCCCAATGGATTGTGTTCAAAGGAATAAAGAGCTTGGAAGAGGCTACTGACCCTTGAAAATGGAAACTTTCAAATGATTTTTAAAACATAGATACTTGTGTTCTGCTGCCGCCAGTAAAGTGAATACTGCCTTTTGTTCCATTTTACCACATGGCTCTATTATAGGTGCCACTGCCATGAGAAGAATAGATGGTGCTCTAGCCACACCACATCCATACCCTTCAATATTTGACAGATGAAAACTGGGACACATGTACCTAACCATGTATGGTTAGTGTGGTCAATGTGTCAAAAATTATTAATGTGATAAACTATACAAGCCAGGAGAGGTTGCAGCAGCATGCTTTTGTCTGAGTGACTGGGAAGGACAATAATGAACTCCCTGTCTCCCCTGCTGACTTAGAACCTTAGAATCATAGAATTGAAAAGAGACCTCATGTGTCATCCAGTCCAACCTCCTGCCAAAAAGCAGGAAAATCGCATTCAAAGCACCTCTGACGGATGGTCATCCAGCCTCTGCTTAAAAGCCTCCAAAGAAGGAGCCTCCACCACACTCTGGGGCAGAGAGTTCCACTGCTGAACAGCTCTCACAGAGAGGAAGTTCTTCCTAATGTTCTGGTGGAATCTCCTTTCCTGAAGTTTGAAGCCATTGTTCTGCGTCCTAGTCTCCAGGGCAGCAGAAAACAAGCCTGCTACCTCCTCCCTATGACTTCCCCTCATATATTTATACATGGCCTTCATCATGTCTCTTCTCAGCCTTCTCTTCTGCAGTGTGAACTACTTCTGCATTTTGAACTTGGTTTGCAAGGGTACAAATAAGCTGAGGGCAAGGGGGTGGGGAGCAAGTGGCAGATGTGAGGGAAATTGGGACATTTTCTGTCAAATCAGGACAGTTGATGGGAATGCCTAGGAAGAAGTGTCATGAAGAATATGTGCCAGAGAGAACACTCTTAGACATGTTTGCATCTAAATATCACATATGGAATACTACTGTTTTGAATTCTGGAGCTGAAAGTGAACTATCCATAAGCAAGAGCTTTTAAAACTTCCTGTTTAAACCCAAGATTTTGTGGGAATGAAAAGGAAAACACATATCAAGGCATATTTCAAAGTGAATAAAAATCATAGAATTATAGACTTGGAAGAGACCACATGGGCCCCTGCCATGTTGGAAAAGAACAATCAAAGTACCCCCAACAGATGGCCATCCAGTCTCTATTTAAAAGCCTCCAAGGAAGGGGCCTCCACCAAACTTCGAGGCAGAGATTTCAACTGCTGAACAGCTGAAAATCAGCCAAGAGTATTTATTGTGCTGATAAGGCAACGGTGAGGCAGACAAAAAAATCAGAAAACGCCTCAATAATAATAATAATAATAATAATAATAATAATAATAATAATAATAATAATAATTTATATACCACCCTATCTCCCCAAGAGGCCTTAGGGCTGTTTCCAACATGCAAAGTATTCAATTGCCAATAGAGGCCAATACAACAAGATAGATATCATAAAACAAAACATACAATCCTGCTTAAAACCAAAATAAAATAAAATCTAGTTTTAGTCTATTCCATCAGATGGGTTCAAAGTACCAATGGTCAGAATTTCAGAGTGGACATGGATTGTGTCTCTAGGTTTGTGTCCTCAACCTCCCCTCCAGCAGGGTGATTCAAAGTGGTGAGAAATGTATTCTCTAGATTTATGGAACTAACCATTGGATTTCAAGTAAGAGTTGGAATTATGCAGCCTTCCCTGTATTGTTGAACTGTAACTCCCAGCATTCCTCATTGGCTTTGCTACCAAGGGATTATGACAATGGTAGTCTGACAGCATCTGTAGGGTCACATGATTCCTACCCCTACATTTAGGTCATAAACATATAATTAAAAAAAACATAACAATTGTACTGACTGGTAAAAATAAAACAGCAAAATTAAAATCAAATACAAACATTAAAACCAGTGCTAAAATGGAAAAAAAAATCCTCACACAACTACACAATCCATAGGAAAAAGCTATTGAGAATAAATTATATTTGGGACTCCCTGAAAGGACATCAAAGATGGGGATTGAAGTATCCTTGCTGGGAATTAATTCCAAAATCATGGCGGCGCCACCACCAGAAATGCCACCTCCTTTTGAGCTTGCCAGTCTGATTGTTCTCTAAGTTACCCTCGGGATGGTCTAACTGTAAGAGCACAGCTTTCTCTCATAGGTATAATTAGTGATTCAATTATTTCCTTATAATATTGGACTGAACCTTTCTCTTTCAGATTCTATTAGAAATGGTAGGAGGATATGCTGGTTCCATTAATTGGGCTGGAGCTAAGCTCCATCATTGTCCTCAGTGACAGAGTAAAGGAGATAGGAAAAGGAAGGAGAAAGGAAAAAGCTAACAGTATGGGAGGAGGGGGCACTCTCTAGCCTAAACACTGTAGAAGCAAAAGAAGACTTAATTAGGAAACTGGAAGGCAAAGAACAAGAACTCATCCTAAGTGAATTGAAGTGTGATGAGCATAAAGAAAACTCTTTTTACAACATGTTCTTTGACTCCCACTGAGTGCTTGTTTCTTAGACTTCCTTGCCTAATAATGTTAGCATTTAAATGGAGGAAGGAAGCTTTGATGTTAACACCTCATTGAGGTATAGAGTTCATACGTTGGCTATTCCTATTCTTTGGCTGGAAACTGTTTTCTGCATGGCTAGCTTAACAGGACAACAGAACTTGGATTTGTATGGGGATTGAAAAGGCTATCCCCACAAAGAAAAGGGCTACAAACTTCATTTATTTTAACAGAAACCTGCATTTAATAGAGGAGAGCAAATGTCTAAGGAGTGCCTCAGACTAAACAATTAGCAGGTCCTGTTAGTAACATGGTGATGTACAGAAAGAACAGGGTTTCTTAAAAGCTAACAAAAAAAATCTGTTCTTATGATAACATGTGAGATATGGGGGCACATTTGTCACATGACCTTTCTTAGCTTTAATTGCAATAAATCCAATGTATCCCAACTTTGGTTGGGCACAACTGTGTTCCAGCATGATAACAGAAATTAGATGGAGGAGGAAAGGACAGAATCATGTGAGGTGGCCAGTAACCTGATCTTACTAGATCTTATGAGTGGCACGTGTGTGTATTTAATCTGGAGTAATAAATGGGAACCACACTCATTTCTCATGTGGTGGGGATGGGAGAGAGCGGATAGCAATTCAGATGAGGAAGATGCAGCTGATCTTGGCTCCAAGGAAAAGAGGTGCATTTTGTCCAGGAAGATTGTCATTTCTTTCCTTCTCATAGCCAAGACGAACCCTGTCAAGGGTAACACATGCTTTGGTCCACAAGTAACTTTGCTCATGACAGCACACAATGTGGCAAGTCTTATATTGCACAAGGAGAAGGGCATTTCTGACACTGGCTAGACCAGTGGTTCTCAACCTGTGGGTCCCTAGATGTTTTGGGCTTCAACTCCCAGAAATCATAACAGCTGGTAAACTGGCTGGGATTTCTGGGAGTTGTAGGCCAAAACACACTGGGTGGTCTTAGGTAAACCACACTCTCTCAGCCTTAAAGGAAGGCAAGGAGAAACCCTCTCTGAACAAATCTTGCCAGGAAAACCCCATGATAGGTTCACCCTAGGTTGGAAATGACTTGAAGGCACACAGTAACAAATATCTAGTTCATTGTTGTCTTTGAATTTCACCCAATTATACATCTTCATATGAAGTATAATTATTTCTTTGAAAATGCAAACTTCAAATGAAGTTAGGTAATAACTGAGTTATGTAGGAAAAACTGAAATGGATAGTTATTTGAGATGGGAGTAACATACAAAGAAATCAGTCAAAATCTACTGCATAGAAAAAAAAAGAATATTTTACATATTTACATCATCTTTAACACTCAAATGGATTTGCTGAACTAATGCTATGCATATTTCAACTAATTTCAACCATGTATACAGTAGCCCCACCATATCCATAAACTCATGATCCTTGGAGGGGAGCTTGCCAGCCACCTGTTTTTACCTTTAAGGTATTGGGGTTCCTTAAAGGAAGGAAAGCGGTTTGTGAACTTCCTTCTGAAAGAAGTTAGAATGGCTCCCTCGCTGCTATCATCCAGGAACCATGTAAAAACTTTCCTGTAGAAACAGGCCTTCCCTGAAGGGGTTTTTAATCTATTTGTAATCTATTTTAATTTATTGACTGTTTAACTGTGTTTTTATGTTTAGATGTCATTCACATTTATATGGTTTTTTATGCTGTTTTTAATTGCATGTTATGTTTTTGATTTTTTACATGTGTGTGCCACTTTGAGTTCCAATCTGGGGAAAAAATGAGATAGAAATAAATCAATAAATCAATAACATCATAGGTGTGTGTGCATATGTGTGGCAATTGACAACATAAAAGCAGTAATGAAGAGGCCTTTCAGTCCTTGCTCAAAGAAGAAATTTCTTCCCTGTGTTGGTGTTTGCTTTGGACAGAAAAGCAAGGTGCAAAGGAATAATTTACCTCAGAATCATAGTAGGGGAAGAAGGAGTTATGTTGACTCTCCATACTGGCTCTGAACTGGTTAATTAGCAATGCCCTTTCCATAGTACTATTTGCATTTTTGAACAAACAAAAAAAAACCCTTTAGATTAAATGCAAAGATATAACATTATGCCCACCTTAGTGCTAAGCAAGTCTCGTTCGTTTTTTCTGGTGGAAGGTGTACATCACCTTTGTTGAATCATTTAAAAGTGTTTCTATATTCCAATCAAGTCAACACTTGTAGGTGGGGAAATCCTGGGAAGTCTAACATAGAAGGCCTGGGAAGTCTAACATAGACATATTTCATGTTGAAAGGAGGATTTCACAGACCAGAAACCTAGGGCAAAGAAGGAAGGACAAGATAATAGGTCTGATAATTCCTAGGAAAAGGGGGAAATCTAGAACCAAGTAGTGAAACAAGATGAGACAGGAGAAATGCCGTACTGAAGATCTTAGAACAGCAAAACAGAGGGCATTGCTAGAAACCTGTCAGGCGTTATCATGAGCACGTCTATGACCTGCTAACATCCAAGTTTGACAATTGCAATACAGTGTGCATGGTCCGCCTTCAATGGCCTCTCTGAAATGTACATTGATTGTACAAAATAAATGTTTCAGCCAGGTTGCTAACCAATGCAGATCATATGGAATATACTGTATGTGACAAGTTTTCAAAGAATTAGGTATCATTCAAACTTATCATTCAGTTTGAAGGCTGGCCTTAATCTGTAGTACATTATGCCATCTGTATCCAAAAATTCTGCATCCATGGATTCCATCATCCACAACTTGCCATTGTAAAAAAAAAAGTCTCAGAAGCAAACCTTGATTTTGCCATATTATATAAAGGGCACTGTTTTACTACACCATTGCATATAATGGGACTTCTATGCATTTCAGTATTCACAGAGGGATCCCGGAACCAAATCCTAATAGATACTCAGGGCCCATTATGTAAAACATTGTATGGCTTGAGGTTAGGATATAGCAGTCGCCACCTGCATCCATATGAACTTACTTGGATTTGGGAACACACCTGTATTTCTTCAGGTGCCTGTTGAGTCATGTCATTGGCAGAGAAAGAAAAGTACACCTTCTGAGATAAGGATCCCCATTCTGATTTTCAATGTCATTACCATGAGCTTGGACCATTGGTTCTCAACCAGTGGGTCCCCAGATGTTTTGGCTTTCAACTCCCAGAAATCCTAACAGTTGGTAAACTGGGTGGGGATTCTGGGAGTTGTAGGCCAAAACACCTGGGGACCCACAGGTTGAGAACCACTGGCTTAGACCATGTATTTCTGGAAATTTATTTCCCTGTACATCTTGTCAAGATCTTCTTTTAAAAGGCTTTGGACCCAATCAAATCAGCATTGCAACAAGAAAGGGGTAACAAAGCACCAGCACAGAACCTTTTATAAAATGGAAAATGTGCTCATTCATTTGTTCCAAAACCTGCACTTTGAAAGACTATGGTCTATCTCAAGCATGGAGGTGAATCACAAGGTGAGAGTTATGGCTCTGTGGCATATCCACAACAATGACTATGTCATCCAGTCCCTTCCATTGGCATCTGCAGATAAAGTATATATATTATCTACAAAAAGAATTCTATGTGTGTAGAACAGTACATTTTGAGTTCTCTATACAAACTAGAAGCATGCCATACAGCAGTGGTTCTCAACCTATGGTCCTCCAGGCACTGTGCACTTCAACTTCCAGAAATCCCAACCGCTATGGTCAGGTCCGTAGCCAGAAAAAAAATTCGGGAAGGGTTTTGAAAATTTGAAATCCCCCCCCCCCCCCCCGGCTACAGGCCTGGCTATGGTCAATACTGGGGAACTATCAGGAGGCCCCAAGGTAGAAGACCACTATCCTACAGGAATCCAGGATGCCAACAGCTTACATGAATTTTTCAGAAGGTTTGACTTTATGTCCTGTGGGTGAAATGATGAAAAAGGGGTTTTACTCCTTATTGATCTGCCAATGTCATGACTGATTTTTGATCGCTTACTATTTTGCATTACATACACAATGGTATTTTTTAAAGGAAGGGTATAAATATAACAACCAATGAATGCGGTGAAAAAAATATATAGGGGATAAGGGACATGTGGAGGACAAAGGGCAGAATCCAAACAAGCAGGTGGCTGGAGCAAAGGAAGGGATAGTCAAATGTACTCAGAGCATAGGAAATCTTGTTTTCCAATCCTGTTATCCAGAAATCTTTTACAAAAGTCTGACACCATCATGGTAAGTTAAAGAGACATCAAACTTTATATCAAAACTTGGAAAAGTTGCTTTCTTAGGACTATTATGTTCAGAACATCAAGCAAGCATAGTGAAGGGATTCTAGAAGTTGTAGTCCAAGAAGCAGCCTTTTCTGCGTATCTATTATACAAATAATTAGGCCAGTGTTGATTATCCCACTAGACTAGCTGGTTAGTTGTGCTGTGGTTCTTGTGGTTTAAAGAAGCAGAGCAGTAATTATGTAATTTTCTTTTTAGTTTCCTCTCCACACACCTTCACTTCACATTAAGTACAAGAGAATCCATCTCTGTGATGATAAATCATGCAACAGGATAGAACGGCACTTGTTTCTGATCCAACAAATATGAATTCATACAAATGAACATCCAAATGTCATTTCAGCAGTACACAAATCAGCAAATGGGGCTGAAAATGAAGTTGGGAGAACAAGCACTAAAAAACCCCTCCTGAAGGGCTGCCTTCATTTCTTTCCCCTGACCTTGGGCCTCACTTGTGAAACTTCATTTATTAGCAGCACAATTGCTAGCACTGTCCTTTAGCTTCACTCACTTTTCATTATGCCACAAGGCCTTTCTGAATTCCTGGCTGTTCTAGTGGATGTAAAATGTTTTCTTGTTCCCTGGGATACAGAAAGAGAATTAAAGTTATTTCCCCTCAGCACCTTTGTGATCACCAGGAAAAATTATCCCAGCTAATCATGTCTCCAAACTAACCTGATTCCTCTTAGCTCATTTTCCCAGTATAGCTTTTCTTGGCATATTTTTCACGTTTATACATTTATATCTGAGCACACCATGGAATACACGTCCCACATCACCTGAATATTATTCATGATGTGAGCCTTTGGAATATGAAGAAACAGAGGCCAAATCGTCTTCCATTTGCTATTTCTATGCATTTTATGGAGACAAATACAAGGAGCTTTCAGAATTACACGCAGAATGTGCCTACTTAGGAGCAGCCACCAATGAAGTTTGCTTTCCCAAGGAGCAGTAGATTAGCCCAGTCTTCGCTTTTTAAAAAATTATTGATCAAAATTCTTAGACTGTTTGTCTCATTTGAGTAGTAAAGCTATATACAGAAGTATAAATACTGACTAGCACAGACAATAGAAGATGGAAAAGTTATTTGATAGCCATCTTCAAATTTTGGAAGGGATGGCACATGGAACATGGATGAGCCTGTTTTCTTTTTCTCCAGAGGCTGTATTCAGATTAGAAGAGTGGGTTCCAGTCTTTATTTTGACCAGGGACCACTTGACCGGGGACCACTTTGACCAGGGACTACTCTCAACATTAATACCAAAAGGGTTACAAATCAGTTTTTGGTCAACTTTAGACTTGTTTTGGTTATTTGGGGTGCTGATTCAGAAAATTGCATTGGATAGATCACATCAGCTCTAGTTTCTGATACAAAACATATGCCATCCAGTAGTCGCCATCTGCTCTCCCACAGAAAACCATATTTAATAATCTAGAGCTGATCTCCAATAAAAATTTTCTGAATCAGCACCCAAATAACCCCCAAAACAGACCTAAAAATGAAAACACGAAGAAAAAAAACATTTTTTTAAATTATCTGTGGATTTTGTTAAAACTCGTGTAAAAAAAAATAAGGGAAGGAGGCTGAGGTTGAAAAAAAATACAAAAAGCAAAGCGCGAGACCAAAGAAACTGTCCCTAATGGCTTTAATAACAACAACAACAACTTTGGGGGACTAAACAGGGTTTTAAAAAGGGCTGCTTTCCCATTAAAACTGATGTGTGGAAATGGGAGCTAATAATAATAATAATTACTTTGAAGGACTCTCTTTCTATCTCTTGCTCCCTCGTGCATGCCGCTGGGTGAGTCTTCTCCGCTCTGGCCTGAGAAGCCTCCAAAGGCCAAGAAAGTGCTGGCAAGGGCAACATGCTGGCACTTCCTTCTCTCTCTCTCTCTCCTCCAATGGCGGCATGCACTCCCTGTGCCAATTTTCCCTGCATGTCTTGCGGACCTTATTTTAGGTTTTGTGGCTCACCAGTAGGCTGTGACCCATGGGTTGGGAACAATTGGATTAGAAGATAGTAGATTCTGGTTAAATATTTGGAAGAACTTTTAGTCACAATAGCTGTTTGACAGGGAATGAGCTACACTGGAAGTTAGTGGGCTCTTCTTCATTGGTGATTTCCAAATACAGGAGCTTGGCTACCCGTAAGAGGTGCTTTAACTGCTTTAGCACAGGTTCAGCTAAATGATTCTTAAAATCTCTTCTGTCTCTTTGATTGTACACATGTTATGATATGGTCATGAAAAAAGATGTGATTCCCTAATGTCCACTTTTGCTGGAGAAAGTGTCAAAGCCACAATCTATGAGCATCACTCCGGCCTAATTTCATAGATATGATTTGGATGCCAAACATGCATTTACTTAAATTCATAGACATGCCAAATGCATATTTGGCATACAAATCAACTGTAATCAATGCTATTTTTTCTTTTTTAGCCCAATTTTCCTGTTGTCCTTCAGTATATAACTCATTAAATGGTCTACAAAACTTAACATTGTGTAAAATGTAACAAAATATCACCAAAATCATTTCAAAAACTCACAAGGTTAAAAGCAACAGCAAAAATACAAACTAACAAACAAACTTCCTCTATGATAATGGTTCCTTCAAAAGACAAAAGCCTGGGAAAATAAAATGGCTTTAGCTTGGAGCTTGAGAAACATACAAAGGGATGTAGCACTCTGTTTAAGGACTTCAGTGAGGCTACAAAAGAGATGAAGATATTCTTCCCAGTCATTTTCTTTGAAAAAGCTCCCTTGGGTTGATTTTGTGAGGGGAAACATCACACAAGTAATATGTGTCTCCAATCCTAATGCTGGGCATACACTGCCTTGCCTATAGATATCCTCTTATTTGCTTGGTCATCTGCAGGAGAAGGTCTACATCAGTGATTCTCAACCTGGGGTCCCCAGATGTTTTTGGCCTACAATTCCCAATTCCAGCCAGTTTACCAGCTGTTAGGATTTCTGAGAGTTGAAGGCCAAAAACATCTGGGAACCCCAGATTGAGAACCACTGGTCTACATACCCATTGCTTCTTGCATGTAGGCTTTCATACCCCCAAGCAACATAATTATGCCAGTCCCCAAACAGGTGAAAACCCAATAGTTACTCAAATCTTTGTTGCCCTCTAGACAGGAAACACATAGAAGCAAAGCAAGGATTTTATGACAAATTACATTTTGTAGTGACGAATTGGAACAGACTTCACTACTTTTAGAGTAATGGGGACATATTGTCTGCTTGTTACTCATTACCATTTGTGCGTGTGTGTAGTGATTTAATGTGAGCAATAGACGGACCACATGGGTGGCTAGTGGCTACTGTGTGCTGCTACTAGGAAGGATTACTTTGTAATCTAATTTGTGTTTTTGTTAACATTTTCAAGGTACAATATCTGAATTGGCCACCTGGGGAAACCAATGAGTATTTTCCTGTATTTTCCAACAGCACATGAATGGTAAATTGTTAGTAATAGGTAACTAAGCGAGTTACCTTTCTGGACTGCAATAACATAAACTATGGCCTCTTAGATAATTGTAGTAATACGTATCCTATATACTCACATATAAGTTTAGAAATTTTAGTTAAAAAATCAACCAAAAGAATCTGTGTCAACTTATCCATGAGTCAATGTTTGTATTGCACTTTAACTCTTATAAAAAAGGAACCATCCTCTTCTCTGAGTAGAGAACTTAGTCCATCCCAGGAGGACCTAAAAGAAGCAACAACCTTCTCTACTTTCTTCACCATGGTGCCATGTCTGGCCTTTTTTTGAATGCCTAAGTAGGAAAATGGCAGTGACCAGAGATAGCTGGCTCCCTGAGGCAGCATTGGTGCTTTCCCTTCTCTGCTGAATGATTCTCGATTTATCCACTGATCATATCAAAATGCATCATTATGATTCCAAAACCTGCCCTTGGCTTTTACACAAGTTTGACTTATACATGAATTGAAAATATATACAGTAGAGTCTCACTTATCCAACATAAACAGGCCGGGAGAACGTTGGATAAGCGAATATGTTGGATAATAAGGAGGGATTAAGGAAAAGCCTATTACACATCAAATTAGGTTATGATTTTGCAAATTAAGCACGAAAACATCATGTTATACAACAAATTTGACAGAAACAGTAGTTCAATATGCAGTAATGCTATGTAGTAATTACTGTATTTACAAATTTAGCACCAATATATCACGATGTGTTGAAAACATTGACTACAAAAATGCATTGGATAATCCAGAACGTTGGATAAGCAAGTGTTGGATAAGTGAGACTCTACTGTATATATATATATATATATGTGTGTGTGTGTGTGTGTATATATATATGTGTGTGTGTGTGTGTGTGTGTGTGTGTGTATATATATATATACACACACACACACACACAAGTTCCTTTTTAAAAGCCCTCCTGCTGTTGTTCCCAGGCACTAAAAGGCGCACTGCCTCCAATAATGGAGGTATTACATAGCCCTCATGACAAGTCGCTGGTGACAGCCTTATCCTCTGGGAATGCGTCTAATCCCATTTTAAAGCTGTCTTCAATGGCAGCCATCACAACATCTTGTAGAAGCAAATTCCATTGTCAAACTGCATGCTGTGTGAATAAATATTTTAGTTCATGTGTCCTAACTTTTATATATACATTTAACAGATAAATTCATTGCTGTCAGGGTAACCTTCACAAATAGAGATTTAAAAATGAACAAATATCCAGCATCCTATGGACCAGTGCTCCAGGCTGGTTACAGAGTCACAAAGTCACCCATAATGCTGAAGCAATTGCCTCCATGGGTGTTTGTGCATATTTCATGAAGAAAACACAGACTACCTCTCCCTTTTCTGCCTTTGTGTTAACCTGTAGAAAGAGGACAGATTTGGCATATTGATAGGTCTTCACGTTCTGTGCAATTGCATGAAATCTTCATGTCTACTTTTCCCCTTTCTTTCTGGCTGTTCTGGCCAAAACACCTGGGGACCCACAGGTTGAGAACCACTAGCCTAAGAGGAGATAAATGGAAAAACCTCCCTAAGATTCTGTTAAGAAAGTCAGTTTGAAGGCACAATAATTAATTAATATTCTTGTCCCTTGAAATTTTATTTGACACTCTTGTCTTTGTTTTAGTATAATTTTGTTAGTTGCTGAAGGCTTCCTTGTATTAAAAAAATCCAGAAAGGAACAACAGAGAGTAATAAGTAAGAGAAAGCAACCACTAGAAGATGTAAATATTCCACAGAAAAAAGAACCACTTGTAATAATTTTAAAACCTTGCAAGAATAATTTTGGAAATCTACTTCTACAACAGAAGGACTAACACTGTGAATACCTTCTCACAAGGAAATATTTATCAGATTTCAGTATGTGAATGTACTTGGAATAGGACCTGTGATAATTTTTAATATGAGGAGCAGGATTGGTAGGATGTTGTGCAATCTATTCCACATCTATTCCACTTTAAACTGGATAACCATTGTTCTTAAATAATTGAGACTGGGGGTTGTGTGATATTCTAGAACAGACGTTGCAATTGTGTGATGCTTTGGCATTCCAAACTTCCATCAATCCTATCAAAGTCATCACAACTCCTCCAAAAAGATATTGTCCCTAAAACACATGGTTTGGTCCAAAAATAAAATTCCCTTTGCTTCAGAATGTCTGAAAAGTCCTTAGAATGCAAGTCCTTTAGAAATTCACAGGAGACCAAAATGATACTGTGGGGTGTACCTCCCCCCTCCATTTTAGACATTTTTTAAAAAAAAATGGAAATGGAAACCTTGCCAGATGTCTTCATTTGGTATTACAACTTTCTTTATATTGGGGAGCTGGTCAGTTGACTGCTATGAATTCCTAGGCCCTAGATATAAGATACTGGCTTGCTGTTGAACATGGGTGATGAATACTTGGGTTTATTTGACATTCTTTCTTCTTTGGCTTGGTGTTTCTTTCTTCAGGAACAATTCTAGTTTAACATGCCACATATGGATATCTCTATTCTGAATGTAAAGTTTGTTTTTCATTGACATAGGTTGACATCTTTTTCATTGGCATGGGTTGCCACCATGGGGTTCTTTATTAAGGTGGAAAGGTTTGTAAAAGATTTTTCCCTCCAAGGGCAGTTCTAGGCAGACACATAACACCATCCAGAATTGGCATCAAAAATGCTGGTTCAAACTTGCTTTGTGGCCTTACAGGTACACCCTGAGCTTCATTGCTTGCAAGCGGTTAGTCCTATTACTCTGTTGTGTTGCCTTGCTTGAAGCACAGCTTGCTTGAGCACCACTGGGCAGGGATGCCACCAGCTCTCTGTCCTTTTCTCTTCCAGCTACAGTTTTGGCATCCAAATATTAAGAGGAAACAAAGTTTCTAAGGGAACGTTACCACAACAAATATAAGAGTTATGGACATGTACTATTTCTGTGTCTCACTCTCCTAAATGCAAGAAATTTGTGGACTGAAGGGACATTTCAATGAGAGACGGAATTCTTATTTGGAGGCAATGCTTACAACCCTCCCTTCCACATAGCAAGACCTCCAACCTCTTCTTTCTCAATAACACCAGTTTTGTTTCTCCAAATCAGAGGGTATTTTAAATCTTCGCACTTTCATGAAGTTATTAGGGACTGCAAAGTCACATTTAATGTGCTCCAGTAATTTTCACGATGAATGTACAAAATTCTACAATTTTCTATAGAAAAATATTAATAATGAGGGACCAGACAAGACATCCTTCTGTAGGGATATTACACGCAGTGGCTTTTGTGAAAAGAATTAACATGAAAGAGGGTTCAGCACCAGGCTAAAGGTCAGGTCAGATAAACTCTTTGGTTCTGATATGTTTTTGTAAAGAGGAAAGAGCTTTAGAAAACCCGTCTGTGGGAAGAAGCAGTCAAGAAGGGGGTGACCACCAATGTCAAGGGTGTTGGCCCATGTTTTTCTTCTGGTGCAGCCTTTCATCCCCCAGCTGTCAAGCTCCATTATTTTCAAAGCAGATTGTCATTTTTAAAATATCAACACAAGCCTATCTGGTATAGCAATGCCTCTTTGATTAGAGTAACATCATAATATTGACAACAGTTTAGAGAAGGGTGTTGTGCTTTCTTTTGAGGACTCAGCCAGGCCTCTGTGAAACATGGTGAAATACTTGCTGATCTGACACATGCATCAAGAAACTGTTGGGCCCACAGAGAAATATTGAGATTTTTTTTCATTGGAATGCCTCACAATTTCCTTCCTTTCTTTTTAAAGTAACCATAATTGAAGATTAATGATTGCATATTTTTTTGAAGATGGATTGCTAGTGAAATATTTGATGGCCTGATAATGGTTTGCATATGGTGGCTAACTGGGGAATTATGGGAATTGAAGTCCAAAAAGTAACTTTTATGCTTGTCTATCTGTCACTTGGAGGAAGGAACACACAGCCCATGAAACATTTTGGACTCAGTTTTCAAGAGATTATTCCAATAATAGCTAGTAATTTCCATTTCAATAGGATGACAAACTCATTCCTCCACTTTTTTTTAAAAAAAAGCTATCCAGTGTACTGATCTTACTCTCCAAATAGAAGTGTCACTTTTGAGAATTCCATTAAAGTTTAGACTAAAACCTAAAGTGGATCCACTGTTTTACTGCCATGGAAACCATCGGCTATAACTAGAGCCTCCCTCTTTAAGTCACTATGTGTTACGTTATTTCACTTTAACATGTGGAAAGCTATTTCTGTGGGTCTTTGGACCTCCTTTTGTCCCCACTGCCTTGAGAGGATCATTGGACATAGGACACAGTACTGCCTGGCTGGCCTACTGTGGTTGGTATGGTGGTTCAGTTTGAAATAATGGATTGTCAGTAAATGGGAAAGATATACGAGAAAAAATGGACAGGGGAAAATGGCAATAGAGTACAATTCCTGTATCCACAGGTGTTGTTCTCTATTGCCATAATAATAGTAGATAGTGGATAATAAGGAACCTTATTGAAATGAACAGAAATTTCCATGGAGTCTTGCTGGATGACATCAAAAATAAGATATCCTCTCTAGGAATCTGCAAGGTTCTTCACTGACACACTTTGGTAACTTCTGGTAGCAGAATAATAATAATAATAATAATTATTATTATTATTATTATTATTATTATTATTATTATTATTATTATTTATTTCTAACCCGCCCTGTCACCCTGAAGGGGCTCAGAGTGGCTTCCAAATACAAAGGCAAATGTTCAATGCCATATACAATCATAAAAGCAAAAGACAGATATTCAATGCCATATACAATCATAAAAACACAGCACAATAAAATAACAATCATAGTTAAAGTTCATAGAATGCCATGGAATTGTGTGGAGGACCTAGACAATTTCTAGAGAGGACATAGTTTGTTGAATGAAATCATGGATACTGGTCTTGTGGGTAAGGCAGAAAATGTGCTTTTATTCTGTACCTCCATTTTCTATTACTAAAATTGTACTGTTTTGACTACTGGAATGGCCCAGACTATGTTTGTGGATCATGTGATTTATTACTTTGTATTGTGTTAAATGCTTTTAATTGTTTTAATTGTATTTTATAACTCCATTGTAAATGTTTTTATTGTACACTGTTTTCTAAAGGCATTGAATTGTTGCCTATGTTGTAAAGCCACTTTGAGTCCCCTTCGGGGTTGAGAAAGGGCAGAAGTGCTGTAAATAAATAGATAAATAAATAAATAAATAAATAGTACACTTAATATAATGAACAAACTGCCAGTCATATGTGAACAGATACGTTGCTAGTTTCAAAATTGCAATTAGCATTGTTCAGTTATCCATTTCTCAGAGGAATGGGATATTTAAACCAGATTGTTTTGCTACATGTGTGTTTGTGTGTCTTTTATCTTTTAATAAAATATTTCAATTCAAATCTTTTTGCCTTTGGCAAAACAACAGAACTGGGAAGCAAATATGAATTAGATCAACAGCAAAATCCCCAGTTCACATTTTCTCAGGAATTACAAACCACTGCTCACAAAATGATATGGGGGAACAATTGCTGCCAGAGATTGGGCATTGTTCTAATGACAATTGATCTAACAAGGGACAATGAAAGAGACTTCACTGCTCAAAGTCTTGTGGAAAGAGGGAAGGCAAATGGCATTTGGTTCAGGCTGATGAATATTATCTGGCACCATTAACTTGTTTTGATCTTATACAGCCTACTGTGCTATGCTGCATGGGAAGTTGTAAAACAAATCGTAATATAAAAGTATAACTCTACATTTTAAGCTGGCATATATGCCTATGGCTACAAAAAGTCTTAATTACTACCTTATGGCTTGTAAAAGAGGCAATGTAAATCCAAATACCAAGAGAGATTATTATTTCTGCCGTCTCCTTCATACCTCTACAAATTATATATTAGCTTTTTTGCTGAAGATCAAAATGTTGAACTAATTAGATGATTAATTGCTCCTTCTTGCTGTGGGAAGAAGAAGCGATTAGCAGGAGTGACCGATTACATCAGAAAACACAAAATAAATTCTGCTGTGCAGTTGCTGAATATTTATTCTTCCTATCAAATCTGACTTGGAAAGGTGGGAATAAATTTTAGCAGCAAAGTATGTGTTTTCAAAAGAATTCCTTCCATTTGTCAGGCAAAAATGTGTAACACATGATGCTTTCTTTATGAATAGTTTCATTTATTTGCAACATTTATGTACAATCTATCATAATTCCAGGTAGGGCACATCTACACTGCAGAATTAATGCAATTTAGATCATGGGAGTTGTAGTTTTTACAAGATTTTTAGCCTACAAAGCCCGGGATCCCGTAACATTGACATATGTCTAGTACCTGGAGGTAGTGAAATACTGTTCCATAGCCGTGGTCTACAGAAAAGATGCTCTTTAATCAGAGATTAGTATATATCGAATGTAAATGGCACATTTTTGGAAGCATATTTTTTACTCTAGCCTTTGAGAAGATTAACACTAATACCCCAATCAAGTTAGAGGTCTTGCATACCCTCCAACATTTCACAGGTTTAAAAAAAACACACAGGAGACATACAACTAAGCAGCATCAGAATGTAGTTAAGGTGGTAAAAGTCATTAATAAGGAAGAACACACACGTTGGGAGAGGTTGCGGCAGTCTGCTTTGAGCCTGATGTGAATGGTAAGTTTCTGCCCCCTCTTCTCTTCTCTTCTCTTCTCTTCTCTTCTCTTCTCTTCTCTTCTCTTCTCTTCTCTTCTCTTCTCTTCTGGGTTAAATGAGTGTGCATTACTTTTGTGTTTTAATTGAGTTTGCAAGAACCAAAGTGAGCTGAGAAAAAAAGAGAGGATTCAGAAGAGTAAAGAAAGACTGGGACCTCATCAAAAGCAGCTCAAAAAGTTGGATGACAGAAGATTAATTAGAATTGTCCCAGCCAGGTTGAGACAGTTACTGGATGTGACTTTAACTGTATGGATGCAATGTTGTTGCATTACGGTTGTAACTGAACTGTAAGCATAGCTTCAGTTATTTTTGTATTTATATGATTGGCTCTCATTAAATAGTTGAGGATAAATATTACATGGTCTAAGGATCGACTTATGCTCTGTTGCAGTTTTTGAACAAGAACTGAGTATATTTGTATAACACACCAGCAACTTATAGCATTCAGAGTTGCATAAATGTAAATAAAAATGAATTATTTTAGTAAAATTAAAAAGTAAATATTTACTTTTAAAATGTATAACTATACAAGTAACTAACTACTTTGAGAACATCAGAACGATAACCCACTACCTTCATATACAATAATTGCTTTTTGACCTATGGGATTTTTTAATGCTGTCATTGTACTCTGATTTAATTTTGGTTTTGAGGTATGATATTTTCAATCACAATTATCTTGCTGTCTCTATTATTATTAACATATTGTACACCAACCAGAAAGCTATAATTATTGGATGCTCCAGACATGCATAAATAAACATTTTAAAATAGCTAAAACTATCTGTGGTTTTTGGCAGTCCTGTGGACAATAATCCAGCCCTATCTGGAAAGAGAAAATCATTTGACCAATGGCATGTTCTCTCTTTTGGCATGGAGCTGATGAGGTTTATATTTAGGTGATGTGCTGTACTTTGCTATTTCCTATTTGTTACTCCTTATGCATTTGTTTCCATGGTTAGCTGGGAGTAGGGAAGTTATTCCAATATGCTATAAAAACTGTGATCTCTCTTGAAACTTCAGCAAAGGGGCCTGTGATAAATCTAAATGACTAAAACACATTCCTTGTAATAGAATTGGTTCCCACAACCTGATTCAGGGAGGACTCATGGTTGGCATCTACAGAGTGGAGGGAGTCCTTTTTCTATTTATCTTGCTTGGGAATTCTTAGACTGGGGAAGTTCTCAGGTAGCTGAAAGCTTGAACATCTGGCTCCTACATTCTTTCCAGTGGGGTGTGTGTGTGTGTGTGTGTGTGTGTGTGTGTGTGTGGCAGGAATGCCAAGGCCACAGTTCCAGATACTCTCAGCATGCAGAAAAACCCTCTGGGATCCTTGCTAATGGCAGAGGTTAGAGCAGTCAACAAGCAGCTCTGTGCTGTGCCAGGGTTGCCTATTGAACAGGAGGTTATAACAAGCCTGGTAAATTCTGGCTTTAGGAGCCATTATACACTTTTATCCAAAACCCAGGTGAATTTATTGTTGGCGGGTGGGACTTCTTTCCAAATTCTTTAATATATTGCCATCTCATGTTTAGCACTGTTTAACTAAAGACTTTGGCCCCATCTATGCTGCCATATAATGTGGGTTGAAATGAGTGCATACTGACCATATAATGCAGTGCAGATGGGACCTTTATGTGGAAAGAGAAATGATATTACAAAATCAGTCTATGGATCAATCAATCCTGGCCTCATGGAAGCTGTAATGAGAATGCTTTTTGAGCTGAGCTGGTCTTAGGAAAACGTATGAATTCCTGTGAGTGGTCTTTGCACATTTCTGACAAACTATATCTATTGGGAAATGCAAAAACTACTGTTAACTAGTAAAATAGGACAGTTGGACAAGTTGTTTCCAACTTTATGATCAATCAGCCTGTCATGTTGTGCTGGTATGTGGAAGTAAAATTGCAAAGAGCTAGGAACACTTGTTTTGCACAGAGACCGAATTTCATCCAAAATATAAACTATGCAAGTAAACAGCAATGGGAACAGAATTTGGCTCTTCAGTTTTGTGCTGGAGTGAGCTTTTCTGAGGTGGTTGCAGAATCTCTAAGACGGTGTCTCTGTGCTAAGATGGCCAATCCCAGCTGCATAAAATGCCTTTAAACAAAGGTAAGCAAAGGAATTTTGTAGCACTTAGAAACTGAGAGAACAAAGTTGTTAACATAAGCTACCAATGGGTGCATCTGCACTGTAAAAGCAATGCAATTTGACGTCACTAATTGCCATGGTTCAATGCTATTTTGGTAAGACACCAGCACTCTGGCAGAGAAGGCTAAAGACTTTGTAAAACTACAACTCCTATTATTTCATAGCATTGTACCAGAACAGTTAAAATAGTGTCAAATTGCATTAATTCTACAGGGCACATGTACCCTAAATCTACTTCCTCATATACATAGAATGAAATTCCTGGGAACAGACATTTATAGACAAATTGTGTGAGTGAATCACTATAGAAATGCAAAATGCATGGGTGTGGTGATAAGGTGACAAGTTCATCACTTGAATATACTTGTCAACAGTTTCATATTCATACTAGCCAGTTAGGCATGTAGCTGGGGGGGGGGGGGGCTTGAGGAGCTTCAGCCCCCTTCCCCAAATTCTCAGGGTGGTCTACGAGAAGGCCTTACTGGTATTATTTAAACTGTTATGTTTATTCATATCATGATCTGATCTCCATGCTCAATTTATCCCATATGCATGGTGGTATTGGGATAACAATACAAAAGGTTTGCCAGGGTAGATCCTCTCTCACTCAGACTCAGCCCCCTCCCCCCCCCCAATCAAAATCCTGGCTACGGGCCTGGATCCTGGCTACGGGCTAAGCTAGTAGTGGATATTGCTAGTTGTACTGCTGATTCATTGACAGACTGCCTATGACCTAGCGGTGCCATCCACACTTCAGAGTTACATTGCCATGATTCCATTTTTAGCTGCTAGGGATGCTGCTAGGAAATTCTGGGGTTTATAATTTGGTGAGAAACCCTTCCCTAATCTGTAAATTTTAGGATTTCATAGGATGCAGTCATGGTAGTTAAAATAATATTATAGCACTCAGGGGGGTTGAAACATTTTTTAGAAAATTGTGAAGAGTAGGTCCATAACACAAAATAATTTAAATTCAATGACTCATTCTATATTTTATATAGACTTAATTAAATCAAATTTCTATTTTAACTACAAAGTTTCAAGTTAAAAAACTGAAAATGACTCTTAAATGGTAATTTAGTGGTTCCAAAATAATTTTACAATGTCTGTTGGAAAAACTTGAAAACTGTGTCAATACACTTTGACAGAAATCAGGCTCCATCGATAAACTTCAGTGAACACTCAAGAGTGCTAGTCCAGTCAGTCTTTCTTACTCCATGGTGCTTCTTATTTGTTTTCAAAGATTTAAGAGTTGAAAATTACTTTTCATTTGTAGCTGTTGACACTTGCAGTGTTGCATAAATCTGAAGAAGTTTCTTCACCTTTGGAAAAAAAAACTGTCTATGACAGTTAAAATGAGCTTCCAGTGCATTTGATGGTTTTTTTCTGCAGGTGTAATCTTTTCTGTTTTTTTTACACCACAGGTCAAATTCTTCCATCAGTGTGTCAGTACCTTGAAGGCATTCATTGTAAAGTTCTGTGCACTTGTTCAAGTTGGATTTTAAATGGCCACAATTAATAGGGAGGAACACTTGCAGTTCCTGAACTTTTTCCCTGTGCCTTGTAAACCTTTCTTAAAGGTAACTGTAGAAAAAGTCCAGAGATGGGATGTACACATCTAGCCTATAATATTCCATTGGTGTTGGTGAAGTTGCCTGGATGTTGCTTTTACAAGTCTGCATTGAACAGATGTGAGGAATCCTAACTTCTTCACTCATAGACTCCACCAGTGATCTTGCTGTGTCAAAGATCTCCTGAAATTGTTTCACAGATTCTGTGTGCATCTCCCTGGCTTTTTCAAAGAGACTGTTGCATACATGTTGCATACTACAGAAAATGTCCATATCTACTGTTTGTAATGTTTTGCTAAGCTGAAGATGATGGCAGAAGCTTTCTTACTATGTGCATGGTTACTAAAAATTCAGCATTCAGAATAGCCGAAAGAAGGTGTTCAGCTTGGGAAGAAGTCTCACTGTTGTATAGAGGACTCTCTTTTAGTTCTTCAAGTGTTCTCACCACCACACTGTACAATTCAACAAAACATAAAACTGCATTATGTTGCTCAATCCAATGGGTTTCACAAAGTGGCAACAGGTTGTTTGCTCTGGATTTAGGGACAGTCTTTTATATTTTTGTCTGATGGATGATGCTCTAAAGAAATTGCACATAGATGATATTGTTCCTTGGCAGTTTCTGACAGGTAGATTGCAGCAAGTCTTTGCTAAACTTTGATTTAGTGAGTGAGCACTGCATTAGATGCAAACAGCCATTGGATACTTCTGTAGTATAATTGCCTGTGCACCACTAATATGACCACTCATATTAGCAGCTCCATCATAACCCTGTCCACACAAGTATTGCAAGTTCAGTCCAATTTTTCCAGTGTTTTCAAAATAATGCCTGCAAGTCCTCCACCTGCCATATCACTATCTTCACAAAGCCTATAAAATCTCTTCTTTCTGCAGCTTCAACATCAACTTACCTTACCAAGAGCTATAACTGTTCTGGGGTACTCACATCCAAAGTTTCATCTGCCAAAACAGAGAAATACTGCGATGAGTCACATCATTCAACAATTTGTTTGATTATCTTGTCACCACAAATGCCTATTCTGTATTTGAGGACTAGTATATTGGGCATTCAGAGCTGCAATTTCGAGATGACTTTTCAGGTCAATGTATCCTGACTTGGCATGAAATCTCAACAAGGCCCTGAAATCACAATTAAAGTGCAAGGATTCTCCACAGGTAATAGGTCCTAAATCATTGCTACCTCCTAAAGCCAGTTTCTGTCAGCCACAAAGGACAATACTTTCCACAATTTGCAGAAGTTTATTTCTTTTTTTCTTGTGCTTTCTTCTTATTTCCTTTATCATGACAATGGGTTACATCAAGATGTTTTCCACTGTTAATTAGCAAGAACTTTTCAGCCAAGCACAAGTAGCTCTGATGTTACTCTGTTTTTTGTGTCCATTGAAGATTTATATTGCATCTTTCCATCACACAAATGGTTTAGCAACCAATGCACCAAATTTCTGAAAAATACCTTTATTCCTAACTTCTTCTGCATATACCACACAGTACTTACAAAGTGCACCTTACACATGAAATGAGTAGGCTAACCAGGGAAATCTGTTGAACCATTTGGGTTGAAATCTTAGATGTCTCTTTTTGTCCACAGGAAATGCATATCCTGGCAATGGAGTCTGTGGATTTTGCACTAATTGAGCTTTTATTTGGTCATCAGAGAAAGTCTTGTTCATATAAAGTCCAAGTTCTAACAATGACACAGCTTCTTATCTTTGCTCCTGTTCCATGGTTTCTTTGGCAGGGCTTGGATTAGATGAACAAGTCAGTTTCCACCTCAGTTTTCACCTGCAATCCAGGTGTGCATGTTCTGGGCTCTTAATCAGTACCAGCTACTGCAATGTTTCTCAACCTGCTGCCTTTTTGGTCTTCAATATTTGGCATTTTCTTTTTTGCCATGAACTCAAAAAGTTCAATTGCTTTGATAGATGTTTAGGAATTTTCTGGAGTCAGGTGGATGAAGGAAAACACTAACAGCAGCTAACAGGGCTTTAAGACTCAGAACATCAACTCAAGCTAGCATACAATTGTACCGTAAGACAGCTGTGTTTGGAATGACCCACAGCCATTTTCATGCCTTCCTTTTATACCCCATTGGGAGGAGCAAGAAGGTGGACGTAAGAGAGAACGCTGAAGGGGGAAGAGCAAGAGAACAGTGAAGTGACTAATTTCAGGTGTTTTAAAATAATATTTCAAAAACTTTTAAAATAATTACATGGGGTAAAAACTAATGAAACTACATAATAAGATCTACAATTGTGTTCAAATTTCATGAAAAAAATGTTGATTAGAATCAGGGATATGGCATTCTGAAAGAACTCTTATACATATATTTGCACTTTATTTGGAATATCTAAAAGTCATGATCTATGACCCACACATATTATTACATTTTTAGAAACTACATAAAATACTTTTAATCTGCTACCTAGTTATTCAAATACGTAATAGTTTAGGAAAAAATCAAGTGTAAACTTTTAAAGCAAGCAGAAATTATTATCATTGTTATATACCTGGAAATTGTATTTAAACTTAAGCTTTTCTTATGTAGTTTAATCTGGGGAATCTGATTCTGATGTCAGTTTTGGTGGATAACATCATCTTCACATCAAAAATGTTGATTAAACATCTGTGACGTCAAAACGTGGTCAGTTCCACTATGTTCGTTATTGCTGTTTTTGCAATGTAAATTGGTGGAAAGGTAGGTAATGATAGTGATGATGGTGTGAATAAGTTATTAAAATTTGGTTGAGATAGTGCTTGCAGTTGTGGAGGAACTCTAATCTTTGCTTCTCATAGGCTTAGCATGGGGATTTGCTTAACCAGTTGAAATTCATGAGTAAACCAGGGGTTTTTTTTACTTGAAAATGTATTGGGGGTGAACCCATAAACCCTCCCCAGCCCATGCTATGGGCTTGATAGTGCAGTAGAGTCTCACTTATCCAAGCTAAATGGGCCGGCAGAAGCTTGGATAAGCGAATAACTTGGATAATAAGGAGAGATTAAGGAAAAGCCTATTAAACATCAAATTAGGTTATGATTTTACAAATTAAGCACCAAAACTTCATGTTATACAACAAATTTGACAGAAAAAGTAGTTCAATACGCAGTAATGTTATGTTGTAATTACTGTATTTACTAATTTAGCACCAAAATATCACGATAAATTGAAAACATTGACTACAAAAATGGCTTGGATTATCCAGAGGCTTGGATAAGCGAGGCATGGATAAGTGAGACTCTACTGTATTATACTGTTAGCCTTCCACATTTGCTAGTATCAGGATCACAGTATCCCACAAAAAGGCAAAATCAGAAATTTAAAAATGGCAATTGTTTTAGCCTAGAGACCACCTCTCTAGGAATTTCTAGGTTTTCCAGCAAAAATCTATGGCCAACTTCCACAGGAATCATGCTGGAGGACATAGGGATTCCAAGAAACATGTTCTCTCTAGGAATCTCTAGGTCCTCAACTGTAATTCTATGGTCAACTCCCAGGAGAAGTTGACCACAGAATTGCCTTGGAGGACATAGAGATTTTCAGAGAGAAAATTTCCATCAAATCTGTGACTAATCAAATCCACAACAGTCAAATCTGCAAATGTGGAGGGCCAACTATACTTGCTTAGCGCAAGAAGATATGGTGGCTTCATAAAAGACTCATACTGAACACAAAATTGAAACAGAATTTGAATTCTCCAACAAGCTTCAGTCAACATTATCCACAAAATCACCACTGGCTTTCACTTTATTTTAATGTTTCTTGTCTTTTCAACAAAAGTTACTCTTTCTGGCAACAAAAAAAACTAAGGAAACTTTTCTTTCTTTTGTGCAGCCTTCTAGTTATTTCAATTTTAATTTACATAGCTTTTTATACAATGTTGCTATTCAGGGTGCACTTTCAACACATTTGAAGGGATCCTGGATAAAGTTGCTTACTCTAGAGTAACACTGAAAACCAGGGCCCGGGGGGGGGGGGGGGGGTGCAGACTTTCAATTTTAAAGTAATCTGTTTCCAGGAATGCAGGCTTAGTGTTTGGGAGGGGGGAAGGAGAGCGGGTTGCACCATTTTTGTTTTATAGCCTTGCCTTTCTGTAAAGCAACCAAGTTAAAACAACAGGATTTAATTTCCAGATTGCTGGGGCAGCTAAAGGCTAATGCAGTGTGCCGGCCTCCTTTTATCTTTCCCTCTTTCACCTCACTCTTCCCATCGCTTTAGGTGTTCCACTTTGCCACTGTGCTGTTCAACTTGTTGGCCTAAAATATCATTGCAGGTGATTTATAGAACCCCATGGTTATTGTATGGCTAATGATTCATGGAACTTCATTAAATACCAAGTATGTGCCTGCTTACTGTCTGTGCACACTGCACATGAGAACATTTGCACTCCCCCTTTGCAAATTGCCCCCATTAAAGTCCCAGACAAAAGGTCCTCTCAGTAGCTTACATATTTTCCCACATGTGAGAGAGCAATTGGAAACTTCCTCTTGATAACTAAAAACTTTTGAATTAGAATTTATGAGAAGGGTCTTTTGGTCTCATTGCCTGAGGGTTGAAACAGATCCCAGTGTGTACAAGCGCTCCTTTGAAGCATGGAGCTGCACAGGGTAACAGTTCTGAACAGGATCAAAAAGTGTAATGTGGAGACAATGTGTGGAGGCCTGTACCCTGACACAAGGACTCAAGTCTGTGTTTTTCCAAGGCTCAAAATGTAAACGTACATGCTGAAGGTAGACACAAGTTGTATTTTATTTTTAATTGCAGTCAAATCTGAGATTTTTTTTAATGAAAAAATATCAGGAGGTATTACAATTTCCTTTCCTTTACGGTCCTGACTTTGAAGTTGTAATTACTTTTGAGAGAGACTGGAAAAGAACTCATTAGATAGGTACTTGAAGAAACAAAATTAAAGTGTGATGAATATAATTCTCACTAAATTATCTTATGAATCTTTTCTGACAGAATACCGTCTGTTGTTGTTTTGTTGTTCCATTTTTATAATTAATGGCTCAAAGGTTTCTTTTCAAAGATCACTCAATAACAGATTCATGAAAAATATTACAATGGAATCCATAACCAGGATGGATATGATCTTGATCTTGATTTCTCCCATGTTCATTTAAAAATAATAATAACAAGAGCAGGTAGATCAGATTTATGAAAAAAAATGTGAAATTTGAAATATTCCTGTAAAAACTGAACCAATTGGAATGCTCAGATATCTGTACTAGCCAAATTAAATAGGTACTGCTATTTAAGCCTTTGGAAGACCATGTTGCAGCATCATATCATTTAGAGGGAGATGGGGGATGGTGGTAGGGGAAGAGAAGGGATCTATGTTAATTGCTGTAATAGCATGCTTTATGCATATGTCTTTGTTTGTTGCTTTTATAGTTTTAATGGTTTTAATCTACAGTTGTATGTTTTTTATTTAGATATGTGATATATTTTTATATGTATATGTAAGGGATTGAATTTTGCCATTTATTATGTTGTAAACCACTTTGAGTCCCCCCAGGGGTGAGAAAGGCGGTATAGAAATCCAGATAATAATAATAATAATAATAATAATAATAATAATAATAATAATAATAATGGTCAAAGGCAAGAAGTCTGTCAATGTAAAGTAGGTAAAGGTAAAGGTTTTCCCCTGACATTAAGTTTAGTTGTGTCTGACTCTGTGCGTTGGTGCTCATCTCCATTTTTAAGCCGAAGAGCCGGCGTTGTCCGTAGACACCTCCAAGGTCATGTGGCTAGCATGACTACATGGAGCACCGTTACCTTTCCGCGTAAGCGGTACCTATTGATCTACTCATATCTGCATGTTTTTGAACTGCTAGGTTGGCAGACGCTGGGGCTAAAAGCAGGAGCTCACCCGCTCCCTAGATTTGAACCACCAACCTTTTGGTCAGCAAGTTCAGCAGCTCAGCGGTTTAATCTGCTGTGCCACTGGGGGCAACCAATGTAAAGTACCAGCCCTAATACAGCAGCATATGGGTGAATGCAGGTGATAGTTTGAGATTAAGTACATTGAAAGTTTTTCCTTATGAAAAGGAGGTAATGTTATCTTCACATTTATGATTATTCCAAGAAAAGCTGAATTGAACTGAGAAGCAGATGCCTTTCTCTTGTTCTCTGTCCTTGCTGGTATCAGGGTGTTGGCAGGCAAGGAAAGGAGCCCCTCCTGATGTCTTGACACCAATTTAAGACAATTTATTTATTTATTTATTTATTTATTTATTTACAACATTTATATTCCGCCCTTCTCAACCCAAAGGGAAGTCAGGGCGGAGCACAACATATATACAGCAAACATTCAATGCTGGAACATAAAATAAACCATAAAAGGTAAAGGTAAAGCTTTCCCCTGACGTTAAGTCAAGTCCTGACCATCTCTGGGGGTTGGTGCTCATCTCCATTTCTAAGCTGAAGAGCCGGTGTTGTCCATAGACACCTCCAAGGTCATGTGGCCGGCATGACTGCATGGAGCGCCGTTACCTTCCCGCCGGAGCGGTATCTATTGATCTACTCATATTTGCATGTTTTTGAACTGCTAGATTGGCAAAAGCTGGGGCTAACAGCAGGCGCTCATTCCGCTCCTGAGATTTGAACCTGGGACCTTTTGGTCCGCAAGTTCAGCAGCTCAGCGCTTTAACACACTGTGCCACCAGGGGCTACATAATTTACATAAATACTAAAATCAGCTATATAGCTCAAGATGTTCTGCCAAATGGGCATCTGAGGCAATTACTGATCTAGTGACTGGGTGTAAACTATTCATAACAAACAATAGTTGCGAACTTGCTTTTCACTTCTATATTCACCTCATGGAATACTACAGTAAGTATTCATAGAAAGAGACTGTGAGATAATGTGACTGCAAATCATTCATAAAGCCCTGGTTCATTGCCTCATGGTGGTATTGAGGTGATCCTTAACTCGAATTTGAATGCAAGCTCTGATAGGTTCTACCAAAGCTATAGACTACATGCCATTGAAAGGTACGTTTAGGGAAAGACAGAAAGGCTCAAGATAAAAAGGTTGACCATCAAGTGGCAAATTGGCCACAGTCACTGTGGAAACAATGATAGTATGAAATAGAAATACTTCCAATTTGCCTTGGTGGAGAGACTACTTCCATATATGAAATCATAGATCTCCAAGGTATTCAAAATGAATTGATAGGAAGTCCTGTCCTTTATTATGAGGGATTTTTAAAAATAAAGAATATAATATACTGTACTTTCATTTCTTTGATTAGAAAAGTTGGGCTGGGAACAAGTGATGGCTAAAACTGGAGAATAAATTATCATAGATACACCCAATGAATATTTCAAGAATATAGGGCAGAAAGATGCACACTGAATCTATACTTGAAGACATCCCAGCGTTTCTCACATTCTCACTAGCTTAAGTCAGAGCTTATTCTCTAGCTTGCATGCATTGAAGCTTAGAGCCAAGGCCATGAGCCTTTGTATATGTTCAGGACAGTTAATATTTATGATGTATCTTACTGGGAAAAGAAGTCTAAAGCTGCATTCCAACAGTACACTTATCCCATGACCCAGTTTTATGAATAACATGTTGAAACATGGCTCATATGATTTAAAACTTTGTCACCCATTCTAATGGATGCAATGCCTTGTTTAATTTTTGCAGCGCAAGCTGGGCTTTGTGCAAAAATCGAGTACATATTAGTGCAAAGTAAACAGATGGTAATACTTTTGCTAATACTGAGCACACATAAAGTTATTTATCAAAGAACCACATGTAAGACACGTTGCTTTTGGCTGGATTCCCTGGGCTGTTACGTCAGCTAACAAGAGTTACCATTTTACTAAACTGAACATTTTTATATTGGTCAATGACCAACATTAAAAGAAACAGTAAGACATGAGCAAGACAGACATTTGGGCATTAAAACACAACAAACGTCATTAAAAGCTTGTACATTTAAATAACTCAGGTAATACGAGGGGACACAAGGAGGGAGGGGCATAGTCGGACATATGTCCAAGGACTAGAGAGTGGAGGATTATAACTGTGATTACAAATTTCCAGTAAGTTAAAATGCTATCTCATGGTACCGGTCATCACCCGGTGAGTTTTAAGCGCTGCCGCACAGAACTTGCCAACTTTATAAGCGGTAACAATGTTGGTGTCTGAGAGCATCATGGTGGTGTAAAATTGTCCTGAGCACCCTAGGTGTTTGTAAAGCAGTGGTGTCATGAGATTATTATAAATGTCTTTGTAAAACAAAAACTGCAGGAACACATGTTCTGTTGCTTCTATGCATCCAGAGTAACGGGAACATCTCTCCAGGCAGGGGATCTTCCAATATCGATCCTCGAGTATGGTAGATGGGAGGGTATGACGACATGCCAGGGTGAAGGCCCTCTAATGGTTGGGTACCATAGGGGAGGCAAGATATCTACCAGCTTTGTTGCTGATAAAGGGTGGGGCGCTGGCTACATCTGATTGGCATGCTGTGTCTATTATACATTGTTTTATTAGCACTTTGGCTTGGTCATATCCTATGCTGAATAGCAGCCTTGGAGAAAAGCCCAGATATGAGATTTTGGTTACTACTGCAGCTTCCATGCGGACTGGAAGCCCTGAGTAGGGTGAAAAGGACGGGATACAAATATGTAAATAAATCCCACAGTGTTACTGGGGCACGTTCATGGGGAGAAAGGGTTAGTTTAAGCCAGTGTTGATTATGGCTAGTCACACCCTGGCCTCCACCCTCATGAAGCCTATCTTTAATCGCAGGATGGCATTGGAGACACATCTTGGAATTTGCAGTGCTTATCTTAAAATTTTTGATTGCACAAGCTTGAGTGGGGCAAAATTGGAGAAGGGGCCAAGCTTGGCCCCATACAGGAGCTGTGCTACTGATTTGGCTTCAGGTATTTTAGTCTTGAGGTATTTTAGGGTGGCTATAGAGCTCCTTCATCACCTCAGTCACATGGTTCCCATGTGCTTTTCTACTGTTGGAAGAGTGAAAAGCTACTCCCAGATATTTGAAACATGGGTCCTACTCGATTTTATGTCCGTCTATACTCCAGAAGTGACTCTTGGGTCCTTTGGCAAATACCATGATTTTTGTTTTCTGGTAGTTGAATTATAACTGATCTGCATTGCAGTATTGTATTAATGCTCTCAATGCTCTTTTTAGACCAATAGATATTCTTGAAAGTAGTACAGCAGCATCTGCATAAAGAAAGGTGGAGATATGTCTCCCTGCAAGTTTTGTGGAGTGAAAGTCCATGTTGAGAAGATGATCCACCAGGAAGTTGATGTAAAAGTTGAAAAGTAGTGAGCCAAGATGCAACCTTGCTTGACACCTTTCTCAGTTCCTACTGCATTGGTTAGGTGGCCCTGAGGGTTGTATCTTGTTTTGAGTGAGGTCCTTTCAAGAAATAGGCAGATTAAGAATAGCAGTCGTCGATTGAGGAGGTCTCAAGTTTTTCCCATAACCTAACTCAGGAAATGGAGTCAAAAGCTGCTTTAAAGTCTATGAAGGTGACATAGATGTGTTAGGGGAAGAGAAAATACTCTTCCCCTAACACATCTTCGCTCTATGTTGTCTTCATTAGATGTTATAATACGAGATATTGGTCTATGATGGATTGTCCTTCCCTAAATCCAGCTTGCTCCTCGGCAAGTATGTTTTCCTGTTCCAGTCACTCCTGAAGTTTCCATTGTAGATGTCTTGTGTATAATTTGCTAACTGTATTGAGGAGGCTAATAGGTCTGTAATTTGCAGGGTCATCCATTTTCCCTGCATTATTGACAGCTTTGAAAGAGCAGCTTTACTTATGAACCTGATATGTCTGAGGTGGCATAAGAAGTTGTTGGATCTCTTTCTGACTAGTGTTGCTTATCAGTCCCCTAAATATTTGATTATTTTTAGTGCTGTTTCCAGCATCTTCTCATGGGAGATTGTGTGTGTGTGTGTGTGTGTGTGTTTGCATATTCCTTTCTTTCTATGATTTGTATTCTGTCCTTCTGCCGGAATGCACTCTCGCTCAGAAACATTGGAGACCATAAAATTAAACTGATTAACTAAGATTATATTATCTCTGCATGAGAAGAAGAATAACCATTACAGTAGAGGAATAAGAAAACATTCAAGCTGGAAAAGGCCAAAGTGTTTAAAACATCTATGTATAGGTGCTAAAGGTGTTCTACAGATACCATGGGCTGTCAAAAAGATAAATAAATGTGACCAAGAGCATATCTAGTATAAGCTCCCACTAGAAATGAAAATGCCTAAAGTGAGGTTATCATACTTTGGACATATCATGAAATAAAAAAATAATGCTCAGTAGAAAAAAGAAGTCATTACAAGTGGATTGACTCAGTCAAGGATGCTACAGACTGAGTAGTGCTGTTGGTGATCAGAGCTCGTGGAGATCTCTCATTCATAGGATCCCAGGAATTAGTACATTCCTAGTTTGTACCTCATGGTGTCATAAATGCAATGTGGAAACAAATGTGCTATTGGGAAATTTGGACAGAGGTAATCAGGGTTGCAGAAGTAATATTTATTGATTTTATTTGATCTGATTTTATTTGTATCCTGCCTTTCTTCCAATATGAAAGAAAGAATAAAGAACAGAGAAATGCTTTCTTGTTATTGTGTCAGGCCATGGTGCATATTTGTTAGTTTAGGATAGACCATCTAAGTCTGATGCACCTATATTAGGGTGCGGAACCATTGGCTTTCTAGATATTCTGAACTATAACTCTCACAGTTGCTTCCCATTGGCCACATTGATGGGGCTTCAAAATCCAAAACATCCAGGAGGAGAATGTCTTCCTTTTTCTGTGATAAGCAATACCCAGTGGTAAGTCACATGGTTTGGGAAAATCATATCCACGTTATACTAAGCTTTTATATTTGACCATCATTCTTCTACATGAATCATCAGTTTGTCCCTAGGAGGAGGAGGAGGAGGAGGAGGAGGAGGAGGAGGAGGAGGAGGAGGAGGAGGAGGAGGAGGAGGAGGAGGAGGAGGAGGAGGAGGAGGAGGATAAACTTTATTTTTAACCTGCCCGCTCTCCCTGGAGGGACTCAAGATGGCTTCCAAAAATGATAAACATTCAATACCATATACAATACTAGTTTAAGACAAATAGAGCAAACAATTAAAAAACAGTTAAAAATAGAACAATTGAACAACCTTGGCTAAAACATGTAACTCATTCAGGCCTCATAAATAACACCACGAACAGACTAAACCATTACAATCTGAATTAAAAAATTAAGTATAAAAGTATATGAATATAAGAATATAAGATATATAAGTACATAGCTCTTCATTAAGTTAGAGTAATCGTTGTCATTGTCAACTTTGTCCAAAAGGTTAGAATCGATGGTAAAAACTAATAATCTTCCTCTCCATAAGCTAGTGTATACAAATAAGCTTTTAGGTGTTTCTTGAAGGAGAGGAGAAATTGGACAGTTCTGATTTCTTTAGGGAGGGAGTTCCAGAGGGAAGGGACGACCACACGTAAAGCCCCCTCTCTCATTCCCACCAGCTGCGCTTGAGACATGGGTGGGACTGAGAGGAGGGTCTCCTCCAATGATTGCAGTATCCGGGTGAGTTTATAGGCAGGGATGCAGTTTGTCAAATAGTTTGGACCCAAACCATTTAGGGCTTTGTAGGTAATGACCAATACTTTGTATTGCGCCTAGAAACGGATTGGTAGCCAGTGGAGCTGCCGCAACATGGAAGTTGTCTGCTCTCCGTACAGCACTCCAGTTAGTAATCTGGCTGCCAATCTCTGGACCAGTTGAAGTTTCCAAACTATCTTCAAAGGCAACCCCATTACAAGGTAAGTAAGGCTGATATTTCACATTGGTTCAGAATACACTCAATGCATTTTGTGATAGAGGAATACAATTCCAGGTGATGATACTTGTTTAAAATTATATTGTTTTATCAGTAGAATGTCAATCATTTCACCCTCACAATGCCATTTGGGTTATTTAACTTGTGTTGTTGTTTCCTAGTTTTTTGTTGCTGGCTACCTGCTGATTTTTGAAGCTTACTTACAACTTGAGCAAAAGACACATTTAGTATTTGCATGTATTTAAATCAGGTGACATGGAAATCAGTAAAACCTAAGAAGTTTAAAGAGTTGAATTTCATCTCACTGCTTTCTGGGGGAATCTAAAGCTGCAATGGGGGATATGGAAAGGGATGCTCTTTCTTTGGCTCATTCATTAAATAATCCTGGGCTTTGTCAAATGCTGGCCTAGTACATGTGGAACAAGGGAAGGGCAGGGAGGAGACTTTAGATTGCTGGGGGCAGAATGTCAAGACTTATGGGCTCTTCCGCTTGAATGAAGTTGAGAAAATGGATTGTTACCAAGGCTGCTCTTTTCACAGCCAGCTTCAGGGCATGGTAGACCCTCCACCGCGAAAAGGAGCCTTCCGTCTGGTAAATTGATGCACTGCCTCCATGACAGCAGTGAATTCGAGGTGCAAGGTCTTTGCTTCTTTTAGCTGCAGGCTTGGATCACTTCACATTCCATGCAGCCTGAGACAAGGGAAAAGAGAGAGATAGAGAAACAAATACTTTTGAGGCCAAAGTGTGTTTCATTCAAACAAGATCCTGCAAACAAGGGAGCTCTACTTTTAGGCAGAGTAAGGGGGATACCTTAGGGATCAATATTTTGGGTGTCATGACAAGGCAAGTAATTGTCAATTGTTTAATTTTTTAAAATGTACTACTAGAGAGGGAGAAAGGTCAAGAGACCTTTCATGATTGTATGGTTATAGATATTATAGTGCTATTCCAATCCAGAAATAGTAGCAGTAACAACTAAAGCACATCAAAACATTGTTTTAAAATTTTGTTGTTTTTTTTAAAAAAAAAAAAACACAACTACAATAACGGCAAATATTAATATATTTCACAATATCTAATTCTGCAACACATTTGGAACAGATAACCATGGAACAAAACAGAGAACATACATTGTTCTTTTACTTCAATCAATATCAGTGAAAGGAACAGACAAAACCACCTCTGAGTATTCCTTGCCTCAGAAATCCCTATGAAAATACGGATACCATAAGTTGACAGACAACTTGAAGGCACATGAACACATGTACTTTTACCCTACAAACAAAATGGCTTACAATAAATAATGGTTTCAAGAAATCCCAAGGTGGACAATATAATATTTTTCAGTGAGCCATTGTGTGGAGAGGCATGAATGGCTTTCTTGTTTGTCAGTAAGCTAGCCCTATTTGGGAGAAATAGGAATTTTTCCATTGGCGGGAAGACACTGGAAATCACTGAGTTCAGGAAATGCCTAATACCATACACTATAAGCATGCTAGCTTTGTATTTTATTTTAACTGAATTTATTTTACTTTCTTCTTACCTTTGTTTTTTGTGTCTGGATGTTTGGACCTGGGGCATTTAAATATCTTTTAATAAGTTGGAATGTTTCTGGGGTCAAAAATACATTCGAACTCTTACAAAGCAATTTGTATCCTAGTCCATGAGGGCTAAAAGTCCAATATGTCAGATAAATACATTGGCTCTGAAAAACAATGATTTCTGGATTCATGTCCCACCAATTATGAATGAAGAGGATAAGCTCAGCGAACATTATATTTGGTGAAAACTTTGCCTACTTGGTCAGAGTCTGAAAGTTTACTGGCCATGACCATGCTGGTTGATTCTGGGAATTTTAGTGCAAGCAACTTCCTACATTGTACAATTGATATGGATCCCACCATTGTCACACATTACAATGTAGGTCAGATTTTAAAGCTGTTATTTTTATATTTGAATCTTCAGATGTTGCTGTTTCCTGGAATCCCTGATTATTGTCAGTTCTGGCTAGGATTTTTTGGGAAGTAGAGGCCCAACAACATCAGGAATCAATTTGCAGTTTCTCACGTTGCTCCTTTGGTGTCAGGAGTGACGTGAGAAACTGCATGTTGCTTCTGGTGTGAGAGAATTGGCTGTCTGCAAGGACTTTGCCCAGGGGATGTCCAGATGTTTTTGATGTTTTTACCATCCTTGTGAGAGACTTATCTCATGTCCTTGCATGGAGCTGGAGCTGACAGAGGGAGCTCATCTATGCTTTTCCCGGGTTGGATTCAAACCAGCAACCTTCAGGTCAGCAACCCAACCTTCAAGTCATCAGTCCTGCCAGCACAAGAGTTTAACCCACCACACCACCCAGGGTTCCAAATAGGAATCAAGTTTGGAAAACCAGTATTTTAAATCATTAGAAAAGACCTGTCCACATGAATGAGAAAGTCTACAGCAGGAGGGAACTCTTGGGGTTTTGGAGCAACACTGGTTCTCCAAGTAACACGGTTTAAAATCTGATCCTGGGGAGAGAGCTGTTTTGAATGGCTATCCCGGTTTTTCATCCAGCACCCTATAGAAGGGAAATGTACGGGTAGATCGGTCAAAGAGACAATGATAGAAAAAGCAAAGAAACTGCATGGTAGCCACAATATAGGATTTGAATAAAAAATAGACAGGATAGATAGAAAGATAGAATAGAACAGATAGATGAGATAAATGCAAGGTGTACAATGGATGATCAATAGGATCTCTGTCTGAAGAAAATGGTGACTTTATGGATCTGTCAGATATCAGATGGGCAACGCTTTTGCACTTTTTATAATTAAAGACATATGTTCAAAAAGCACTATTAGGACATTAGGTTTCAATACTTTTTAATAGTCAGCTACACTAGATTCCTAGACTGGTCTAGATGGAAAGAAAATGGGCTGGTGATGCTTAACTACACATCTAAATGCTAAAAAGGTTTTACAAATTAGGAAATGATTGTGCAACCCAAGTGGGGAGTGGTAAAGGATTTTTTTTATATTTAAGAAATGCTATTTTGCTTCATGAGTACAGGAAAGTTCTTTGGTCTTAGAATGATACTGGATAATGAATGAACATGGTATTGACAGCTCTAAACAGAAGAGCCCATTTTGTAAATTAGCATGAGGAGGGGCTGTTGTCAAGTAATGCAAATGGCACCCATGTGAATAAAGCAGATTAGTAATTCAGGAGAGGACATGTTGGGTCTCATTATAGAGAGGCCAGATTTGTCTGTCCTTTTCCTGCACCACTTAACTAGGCACATACATTCAAATGCTTTTTAGGTTGGGGGAGGGGAAAGGTTTTCAGAACAAAGAGAAATAATACATTATGCAGCAGTTGTCATGTTCAATATAATAATCTGAAATCTTCTATTTTGCGTCTATTATCTATTGGATTCAGTACCAGAGTGTAGTACACCATTTCTGTTCACAAACTGTAACTTTGCATAACTTAAAGCAGACATTTAAAGAAAATTTGTTTTGAGTCATTAAAAAGATGTGAATACACTATGCCAAAACTCACATTTCAGTTTTAAGACCCAAAGACGATCGTCATCTTTTTGCGATTACCAGTAAAAATGTCCAGGCTTTTTGGAAATATGGGGGTTTTATTCATTAATTTTGGCTGCATGATATCAGTTAGTTTGTGAAATTTGTCAGAGGAAAGAAAGAAAGAAAGAAAGAAAGAAAGAAAGAAAGAAAGAAAGAAAGAAAGAAAGAAAGAAAGAAAGAAAGAAAAGAAAAGAAAAGAAAAGAAAAAAAGTTTGTATTTAATCTACCTTTCAGAATTTTGCTTTGTGTTGTTCTGAAACCATAACACTGGCTCTGATATACATTGTCTGGAGAGTAGTAGTACCATGAACAGCTATGACCAGATACAAAAAGAAAAATAAATGATGTGTCATTTTACTCAAGATAAATAGCTGCCATGGAAGCCTTTCTCCTGTGAAATTTGTATCACGTGAAGTGACACTATTTTTCATGTCACACTGCAGTGCTTACCACCAGTGCATTGGATGCTTTCACTTCTACAGACATCCACTTCATATTATTTAATCTGTACTGTTCTAACCTACATTTACTCATATCCTCCCCATTTACACCCTCAAAGCTATGAGCAGACTAAGCTCCAAACAACCATTTCTAGGCTCATAGTTGAGCCAGGATTACTTGAAAATACAGTTTGAGTGAATTGCTAACTTCAAAAGTAGCAGCATTCCCAAGTGGGCATTGTCCATAGTCTCATTTTATTATTGTGCCTAGACAAGGTATAATCGGACCTAAAATATTTTTTTAATCCAAAAATGGTTTGATTTTGTCATTTTATACAAGGGATACCGTTTTACTATGCCATTGTATATAATGGGACTTCCATACATTTTAGTGTCCTCTGTATATGCCCGTATTTACTCTAGTCTAATGTGCTATCGAATTTAATGTGCACCTCAATTTTCAAAAACCTGAAACCAAAAAAAAGTATTTTCTGATGAATGTAATGTACAGTGGCAAAAGTGCATTCTTTGTTATTTGGCCCCCAAAAAAGTGTGCATTATAGTGGCTGTGTGTTTATAATTCCTTCTTTAAAAGTGTTAGAACACTAAAGCTTTCACTAATGGGAAAGAAAGAATCTATGCTGTATGAAATCCAAATCCCAGCATTACATAGCATTGAGCCATGGCAATTAAATTAAAGATGATGTCCCCCAAATAGGAGCTCCAGGTGTTCCTGATGTAGCTTCCCCTTTTGCTTCGTGGCTCACCACTAAGATTACCATTTTATGTGACTCTAATGCACACCCAATTTTGGGAAGGTAATTTAGTCAAGAAAGGTGAGCATTAGATTCGAGTAAATATATGCGTCTTCTGGGACCAAATCCAAGTAGATAATGAGGGGCCAGCCGTAATTCAGTAATCTATATATTAAAAAATGTAATGTGCCATTTTGCTATGAAGTAAACAACAAAACCACTGAACCAAATCACACCCAATTTGGCCACAAAGTACATAGTCATCCAGTCTGTCTTTCAAACAAAACAAAAAAACCATAGAAAAATAAAGCCCAAATTAGAAGACGAAAAAGAGCTGTTTTCCCCCTTTAGAAACGGCTCAGAAATATAGTCCCCGCCACCTTTAGGCCCTGCCCACTTTGTATCCTAGCAATTCTCTCAGCCAAAATGGCACCCAGGGCACAGGCCTCTTCCACACTGCCTATAAAATACAGATTATCGGATTTGAACTGGATTATATGGCAGTGTAGACTCAAGTCCCTCCCACACAGCTATATAACCCAGAATGCCAAGGCACATAATCAACTGGATTATCCTGAGTCCACACTGCCATATAACCCAATTCAGTGTGGATTTTATACAGCTGTGTAGAAGGGGCCTCATATAATCCAGTTCTAAGCAGATAATAGAAGATTATAAATATAATATATAATAATTACTGTGGTATAATAATACAGAACAATATAATCTCTAAAATTTAGACAGTAAGTAAAGAACAACACTCTGAAAACAGGGAAATTCCAGACAGGAAAAAACCAGGGCCAGCTAACACCTCCCAACAAAGGATTCCCCCAGGCAGGAAGTATCCAGGCTTTGAAGCTGCATGGCCATTAAATGCTAATCAAGGTGACTAATTGCAGCATTCATACTTGCCGCACCAAGACTATTAATTGCCATTCAACCTGGGATTCTACAAGCTAGAAAGCAGCCAGACTTGCAAGCAGCAAGACTATTCAGTGCAGTTCAAGCTAGCCAAACAATGATTCCCCTACAAAGCAAGTAGCCAGGCTTCAAAGTGGCTCTTTGAATGAGGGTGCCACTCCATCTCGCCAAACACGAATTCCCCTAGCTATAACACAGCCAGGCATTGACGCTGCAAGGCTATTCAGTGCAATTCAACCAGACCAACAAAGGATTAACCTTGGTAGAAGGCGGCCAGGCTGTACTATTGAAGCTGACCAACCAAAGATTTCCCTAGGTAGCAAGCAGCCAGGCTTTGAAGTAGTGAGGCTATTCATTGCAATTCTAGCAGCTCAAAAAAACATTCCCCTAGAATGCAAGTACCCAGCCTTCCAAGCAGCAAAGCTATTCCGTTGCATTCCAGCTCACCAAACAAGGATTCCCAAAAGAAGAAAACAGCCAGGCTTTGAGGCTGCAAGGCTATTCACTGCTATTCCACCTGGCCAACAAATGATTCCCATAAGCCGCAGCAACGCGTGGCCAGGCACAGCTAGTATATTATAAACAGACTTTCCCCATATATATCTTTGGTGCTTCAAGAGAAATTAACTAAACCTATAGCAAATATTATTATTACTACTACTACTACTACTACAATAATAATTTTATTTCTTATCCGCCTCTCCTCGTGGCTTGAGGCAGGTCACAGCAGAGTCAAAACACACAATCATTGCAAAAATTTTATAAACACACATATCAAAATGTAATTCTATAAAAGATACATATTAAAACGTATTTCTAGAAAATACATATTAAATGCACAGGGCAGCAATTAAAACACAGGGCACAAGTTTAAAGTCACGTTTAACTGGCTGGGTATTATGTAGCACATATGTGAAGAAGGAAACAAATGACATATAAAAACTCATTTAGATTGTGGCTGTCATCTTGCTCACGACACACTCACGTGTAAGTTAACCCTAGGTCTGTGTCGTATTTCCTTCTTCCCTCCATAGCAACCAAAGCACCCATTCCAGACACTACCATTTTGCTGTAGAAGGCACCCTTTCCACTTCTGTTCAAGCCTGGAGGATAGCAAGGGAGGGATTAGAGAAACTGCCATAGCCAGAAGCAAAATGGTTGCACCCATTGCAGAGACCTCCAAAAGACCACAGCAATGGATGATGTAATTGCTATATGTCTCACTACAGCGGCATACCAAATGCTTCTATAATTTCCCCTCTCTCCTCTAGGATTGAATAAAGAGAGAAAGCCTCTCTAGGGAGTCAAGGGAGTTCTAAATGGCTTAGTGCAGTCTAGTTCCACATACACAACTATTATGCTATGCTGTGCCATGTAGGGTTGCAGTCACTATTTTCTTTCTTGTACAAATGGTTTGGCAGTGTAATGTATGAAATGGCTCCAGCTCATGAATACAGATTCAGCATCCTTTATCTGGAATTCTAAAATCCAAAATACTTTCTGATGGTTCAAATGTACACAAACTTTGTTTCATGCACAAACATATTTAAAATATGAATAATGTGCATAAGGTATATAAGGTATATATGAAGCATAAATTAATTTCATGTTTAGGCTTGGGCCCCATCTCCAGGATCTCCCATTATGTCCATATATGCCAATAATAAGTATTCCAAAATCTGAAAAAAATCTGAAATCCAAGCATTTTGGATAAGGAATACACAGCCTTTCAGAATTCAATTGGAATAAATATTCAAAATATTCAGAATGTCTTTGCAGCTACATTATTATATAATATAGTCATCATAGATAAAAACTGGAGTATACCTGTCACAGAACTGCTCTGTTTTAACACTTAGTCCTCATAAATGCAAGCATACATGAATATGGCTTTAGTTCCTTCCCCACCCCATCTTCATTCCTGATATAACCATTCCTGTCTCCATCTGAGTTAAATACCGGAGTATCCATTTCGGCAGGCAGCTAAGTTAAATCTACTCAAGCTGTGTCACAATTCTGTCCAGGCAGGTTGCTCTCTCTTTGGCCCTGAATAATTGGAAGAATGTTGGCACTTGTGCCTGGGCCATGAGAACGTGACCTGAGTTGATATTTAATCTATTCCAGTGCTAGGATGCACAAGGTCTGGAGCCTAGGTCCGGCCATAGACATCAGCAGTACTTTTTTTTTAACCTTGAAATAGATTCCATTGGATGTGTCATTATGCTACTCCAGGAGAATACTTTAATGAGACAGATATGCTTACTGGAAAGAATTAAATTGTTCTTTTTTTAAGTGCTTTACTAGACTAATCATTGCAAGGTGTTGAGAAATACCCAGAAGAGGTAAAAGGTTATGGAGTCAGTCAAGAACTTTTAAAACCCAGATTTCAGGTATTTTTTATTAACTTTTTCAAAATTAAAATTATTTCTTCTGTGTTTGATTCTTTCTTTCAATATCTACTCCTTCCTTTATAACAAAATGTCTATGTATCAACTCAATCCTGACCTGTTTATAAAACTGCCCTTACCAGACATTTCAAGTCGACAGAACCAGAAGTGTTTGATTTCTTGAAAAATCATAATCAGTTAATTCATTTCTGTTCCATTTTATATCTGCATGCCACAAAGGGTTGAACTATAAAATAAAATCAATGACTAAAACCAGATATAGTTCACTAACACCCACTTCTAAACCATGTCTCAACAAAAAAAGACACTTTCTGAATTTGCACATTTTAAGGTAGACAGAATTCCTATCATGATACAACAAACTTGATTTGGTGTGTTGACTTTAAGAGAAATGGGAATATTTTGAATATGAAGTTAGTGTGATGTAAAGACCAATTAAATTACGAGTGTTTGGATTTTGGATTGCTACAATTTAAACTGATACATTGTGACCTGTATAGTTTCACTGTGCCATGAAAAAAGAGTGCTAGGATGGTTGCATTGGCTGCTGTTCCACACAACAGGTTCACACTGGCAAGGAATCACTAATTGGCCAACATCCTGTTAGTGACATAAGCAAGCCCAGTATACATCTGAATATGTGTTTTGATTGTTGCAGATCAAATGATCCATGCCACACTGGAGTCACCATTTAACCACCATAGACCTTCCCACAGACATTCAGTGGCTGCTGGAGAGCAGGGAGGCAGGATTGAAGAAGTGTCTAGTCATAAAATGAACACATCATCCACCAATTTCTTCCAGATGACCTCAGTTGATCTTGATGGCTTTAAAATAGTTCAAATAGAAAAGAACAAAGAGTGATTAGTCCTGAATCAATTAATGACTTCACAGATGAGCACCCTGATGCCATTCACACTAAAGAGTTATAGCACAATTATTTCACTAACTGCCAGGGTTCCATTTCATGGAATCCAGGGAAGTGTCATCAAGGGAGAGAGGTTAACAATTTTCAGGCAGAGAGTGCTAGCACTTTGCCAAACTACAAGCCCCAGCTTTCCATAGGGTGAAGCCTCAGCACTGAAAATAGAGTAGCAACAACACAATGGACTTCATCATATTGAGGTCCAGAAGCGTCTTCTCTGCGCTTCTGGGCACTGCCAGCATGGAGTCCCCCGGAGTCCATCAAACAATGCAGGGCTACTTCACCTGGGGCTCCATTGGACTCCGTGCCAGCAACATGCTGGCAGTGCTGAAAAGAGGAGCTTGTAAACACAACTCCTCAAAGAAGAAGCTGGGGCAGAAGCCAGGGACAGTGAGGAAACATCATGGGAAGGGGAAGAGGTTGAAGCCTTACGCTGCCCAACGGTTTTCCCCACTGTTCTCCGGCTTCTTAACTTCCATGTAATGAGGTCCTATGATTGTGTATTATGAATTTGCTCTTTGTCTTTCCAGGCCTAATCTAATATTTCTTCTACCTCTAACCATGATTAAAGAACATCAGTTCCTTGGGCCAAATCCCTGCCATTTGCAGTTCTCCAGGTTTCTACTATCTTTTCTCATTATTTGGTATTCTCTGAGCTTTGAATAGACCTTATTCTGAAAAGCTGCATTTGCCCATCTTATGGCTGAAGTACTGATAGTAAGTGTTTTAAGAAAAGAGGCTGGTATTTTTGGTCCCACTCTGTTGTCTTTGACTCATTTACCGTAGGGATGTTTTCTCTTTCAAACTGAATTCAGCCCATGAATTTAAAGCAATTACCCAGCCTTGCTCTGAATTTTGGTAGACTGCTCCTCTGCAAATCTGTTGTTTAGTTTGATTGTAGTAAGATTTGGTTTCACATAGAATCATAGAATAGTAGAGTTGGAAGAGACCTCATGGGCCATCCAGTCCAACCCCCTGCTAAGAAGCAGGAAATCGCATTCAAAGCACCCCTGACAGATGGCCATCCAGCCTCTGCTTAAAAGCCTCCAAAGAAGGAGCCTCTACCACGGCCTGGGGGAGAGAGTTCCACTGTCGAACAGCTCTCACAGTGAGGAAGTTCTTCCTGATGTTCAGGTGGAATCTCCTTTCCTGTATTTTGAAGCCATTGTTCCTAGTCTGCAGGGCAGCAGAAAACAAGCTTGCTCCCTCCTCCCTATGACTTCCCTTCACGTATTTGTACATGGTTATCATGTCTCCTCTCAGCCTTCTCTTCTGCAAGCTAAACATGCCCAGTTCTTTAAGCCGCTCCTCATAGGGCTTTTTCTCCAGACCCTTAATCATTTTAGTCGCCCTCCTCTGGACGCTTTCCAGCTTGTCAACATCTCCCTTCAACTGTGGTGCCCAAAATTGGACACAGTATTCCAGGTGTGGTCTGACCAAGGCAGAATAGAGGGGGAGCATGACTTCCCTGGATCTAGACACTATTCCCCTATTGATGCAGGCCAGAATCCCGTTGGCTTTTTTAGCTGCTGCATCACATTGTTGGCTCATGTTTAACTTGTTGTCCACGACGACTCCAAGGTCTTTTTCGCACACACTGCTGTCAAGCCAGGCGTCCCCCATTCTGTATCTTTGATTTCCATTTTTTCTGCCGAAGTGAAGTATCTTGCATTTGTCCCTGTTGAACTTCATTTTGTTAGTTTCGGCCCATCTCTCTAGTCTGTCAAGATCGTTTTGAATTCTGCCCCTGTCTTCTGGAGTGTTAGCTATCCCTCCCAGTTTTGTGTCATCTGCAAACTTGATGATCGTGCCTTCTAACCCTCTGTCTAAGTCGTTAATAAAGATGTTGAACAGAACCGGGCCCAGAACGAAGCCCTACGGCACTCCACTTGTCACTTCTTTCCATGATGAAGACAACGCATTGGTGAGCACCCTTTGAGTTCGTTCGCTTAGCCAATTACAGATCCACCTAACCGTAGTTTTGTCTAGCCCACATTTTACTAGTTTGTTTGCCAGAAGGTCATGGGGGACTTTGTCGAAGGCCTTACTGAAATCCAGGTACGCTACATCCACAGCATTCCCTGTATCGACCCAACTCGTAACTCTATCGAAAAAAGAGATCAGATTAGTCTGGCATGACTTGTTTTTGGTAAATCCGTGTTGACTATTAGCAATGACCGCATTTGTTTCTAAGTGTTCACAGACCACTTCCTTAATGATCTTTTCCAGAATCTTGCCTGGTATCGATGTGAGGCTGACTGGACGGTAATTGTTTGGGTCATCACTCTCAGTGTTAATCTATATATCAGATGTGATGGGTACATATTGTAGCAAATTTTGACTTCTTGGTTCCAGATTTAGTTGTACTACAATATGATGTTATCTATCTAATCTATCTATCATCTCATATATTTTAATTTATATTCCACCTTTCTCCTGGAATTCAGCCTAATATTTATTTTACTTCTTAATTGAAAACAACAAGATCAGATAGGACCAGCTTAAGTTCTATTACAATAGAAAATCATAATAGAACTATAAGCATAACATGTTTCAAGAGGGGAAAGATGAAAACTAGATGGGTAGAAGATTATTGTTATGTTCACTGTTATTTCAGATTAGATTATAGGAAAAAGTTAAAGGTTTTCCCCTGATATTAAGTCCAGTCATGGGGGTAGTGCTTATCTCAATTTCTAAGCCGAAAAAGCCAGCATTGTCCGTAGACACGTCCAAGATCATGTGGCCAGCATGACTACATGGAGTGCCGTTACCTTCCCGCTGGAGCGGTACCTATTGACCTACACACATTTGCATGTTTTTGAATTGCTAGCTTGGCAGAAGCTGGACAGTGGGAGCTTACCCGGATTCAAACTGCAGTCAGCAAATTCAGAGTAGAATATACAAAATGCTAATATGTTTAATGATGGTATGTATAAGCAGTATTAAGATGTTAAAAATATCTTTGTTTCTTTTTAAAAAATACTATGTACTTTCCTGACATAGATATGGATTCTTTATTTTTGCATTTTTGGAAAAATGGTTAATTGTATATTCTGATAATAAGTTTTAACAAATTAAGTTATATTACGTTAGATTAATTTAATTGTAACTAATTTGCACAACTGATTTCAATGGATTGAAGCATTAATAAGTCTGAATCTTATTAATGTTAAATGTTAACATTAATATGTTAACATGTTAACTGTTTTATGGCCTATGATAAATTAATCCCAATATCTTCATAAAAATGTGGAATTTCTTTCAACTTGTGTAAGCTGAGAAATAATAATGTACGTTCTTGTAGTGGCGTTGCTTTGTATTGTGGGATGAAAACACAAATCTGTGTTCACTCACAGCATACATAAGTCATTCTAACTATTCAGAAAAAAGGAAATACTGTATTGCTTTATCAGTTCTTCCTGCTGAGTAAACTGAAGTCACAGCATGTTTTGGTCATTTTATTCACAGAATTATATACATTGCAAGGTAATAAGGAGCATGCTGAGGTGGGCTGCAGAAGGAATAACAATCAGATGTGTGTGTTTTTCTCCCAAGGGAAGAATTACAACTTTCTTCTTAGCTGGTATCAAGTCTCTTGGAATGTTTTTGAAGACTCTTAAAACTCAGATAATTCGGTATGCTAGTATATATTGGATGCTAACTATTTGGTAGATTTCATAATTCAATGTTTTTCAATAATTTATTTAATGTAATTTTTCCAATAAATGGTTTTGGAAATCCTTGTTTTGAATATTTTTTTTTTCTTTGAGTGCTCTCTATAACTTATTTTTCTTTTCTTCTCTTTTACAGTAATACCTCTGTATCCATGGGGATACATTTCCATATAGACTGTAAACAAATGCAACCAAATGCCATTGAATTAACCCAGTCCCAACACAACATAGGCCACATCTATACTGACCACTTAGGATCATGTAGATAAGGATCAGCCCTTTGGTCCCCAAATGCCACACAGGGTTGAGTTGGAGTAAAACAGGGCTAGGCCACCTTTATGTGGCCATGCCAGGCATTAGCTAAAATTATGGAGTGGATGAAGGATTAGGGAAAATCCAACCCCAAATAGGGAAACAAGTCATCCAGGAACACCTGGCCACTCTAAACGAAGATCAACTACATCTAAGAGTATTGAAGGAACTAGTGGAAGTTATTTCAGAACCATTGGCAATCATCTTTGAGAGTTCTTGGAGAATGGGAGAAATCCCAACAGATTGGAGGAGGGCAAATGTGGTCCCTATCATCAAGAAGGGGAAAAAGGATGACCCAAACAATTACTGTCCTTCAGCATCACGTCGATACCAGGCAAGATTCTGGAAAAGATTGTTAAGGAAGTGATCTGCAAACACTTAGAAATGATTGTGGTCATTGCTAATAGTCAACACGGATTTATTAAAAACAAGTCATGCCAGACTAATTTGATCTCTTTTTTCAATAGAGTTGAAAGCTGGGTCGATGAAGGGAACGCAGTGGATGTAGTGTATCTGGATTTCAGTAAAGGCCTTCAACAAGGTCCCCCATGACCTTCTGGCAAAACAAACTTGTCAAATGTGGGCTAGGCAAAACTACAGTTAGGTGCATCTGTAATTGGTTTAGTGAACGAGCCCAAAGGCTGCTCACCAATGCTTCCACTTCATCCTGGAAAGAAGTGACAAGTGGAGTGCCTCAGGGTTCCATTCTGGGCCCAGTTCTGTTCAACACCTTTATTAATGACTTACATCAGTGTGGTCCAACCCGTGGCTCACAAGCCTCTTGCGGCCCACCAATTAATTTTTGTTGATCCTTGCCCTTCTTACTGGAAAAAATATTTAAATTTAACATTTAGGAAAAAATTGTTTACCCTTCTTACTGCTTTACATTTTTAAGAAACTTTTTCTTTCTGAAATGTCTTTGGCCCTCACATTCCTATACTAAAGTTTGATTGACCTTTGGGTAACTAAAGGTTGGACCACACTGACTTAGATAAAGGGTTAGAAGGCATGATCATCAAGTTTGCAGTTGACAGCAAATTGGGAGGGATAGCCAGGAGCCGAGTAACAAGCAGGGAATCTTCTCTCCCTTGTAGTACACTGGCAAGATGGAGTCCCAAGGCCAGTCACTGGAAGTGGTTGTGCATCTTGGGATGGCCTCCATGGGACTCCATTTTGTCAGCATGTGAAAACAGAGAAAACGTGGGGAGAAACATCCTTGCAATGAGGTCCCTAGTCAATTCTTAGTGAGACCATTTCCCCCTCCTGGGCATTGATAAATAAAACCGTGGATATGGGTTCTGCAGTTATGGGGGTCATACTGTATTTTATTTATATCCTAACTTTTTCCCAATATAAGTCTCAATATGAGATATAAGGTAGCTCACTTTTTTTTTTTCCGTGTCAGGAGCAACCGGAGTTGCTTCTGGAGTGAGAGAATTGGCCATCTGCAAGGACGTTGCCCAGGGGACGCCCGGATGTTTTGATGTTTATCATCCTTGTGGGAGGCTTCTCTCATGTCCCCGCATGGAGCTGGAGCTGATAGAGGGAGCTCATCTGCGCTCGCCCTGGGTGGGATTCGAACCTGGCAGCCTTCAGGTCAGCAACCTGAAGCTCATAGCATGGAATGAGAGTATCTACAGGCTGGAATGCATCAGTTGTTTTCATTAATAGAGACCATTTTCCAGAATCTTGAGAGATGTCTTTCTTTCCTGATTATAATACTCAGACTAGAAAATGATCTTGGTGGTAGAAGATTAAAAACTTTGATGACAGTGTTCTTGAGGGATTTGCCCATTCTAGTTTGTCATATAAATATATCTGAGTTTGAAAAAGTTGCTTTCTTAGTCTGCAGTTCTTAGAATTCCCCAAGCAATGTAAATTTTCATGGTCTTTGTGGTTTTGAAAAAATGACCAAACTCTGTTGACTTCTAGTTATATCTGTTCTAATATCTTTTCTACATTTTTTTTTATTTTTTATTCTTTTTGATACATCCCAAAAATTAACTATTTGTTGCCATACATAACTTATTTCAGTATACATTGTTCCAAAGGTAACTATTCCTTAAATGACATTTTAAACAGTCCTTAGAAATGTATCCCCCTCCATTTTTTCCCAGATTAACAACATTGAAAAACAGGGGCCCACTTTTAAATTCTTTATGTCTTTTCTATCTATCCTCTTTCCCAATGATGTTCCCCTTTGCCAATTATTTGCTTCCTTTTCTATTTGCACCCATTTTTTTGACCCTTCCAATTCGAATTCTATTAGCCTCGCTAACTGGCTTGCCTCGTAGTATATTCCCAACAAGGGAGCTCCCCAACCACCCATTTCTTGTTTACTATAGTATAAAAAGTTGACAATTCTATTTTTGTTTCCTCCCATTACCCATTGTTTGATAGAGCTATCCCACTTCTTCAACAAATTGGTAGGAATATTCACCGGGAGGGTTTGGAACAAGAATAAAAATTTGGGCAAGATCTTCATCTTATAGATTTTTAGCCTTGTAGATATGTTTCGGAATTTCTTTCCCCATGTGATAATTTGTTTGCTTATATTTTTCCATAGGTGATTATAGTTCATTTGTATGATATTGTTGATGTTTTTTGGTATATTCACTCCTAGGTATTTCATCTTCTTTTTCCCCAATTTTACTCCCATAATGTTTTGAACCTTCTTGAGTTCTTCCCATGTTAAATTTTTATATAATATCTCTGATTTGCCTAAATTTATTGTGAGGCCCGAAGTTTTTCCAAAGTCTTTAACTTTTTTGACTAATGATTGTAGTGATTCCTCCACCTCCCCTAAAATTATCATAACATCATCAGCATATAAATTAATCTTAATGTCTTCCTTGCCCACCTTATAGCCTTTAATGACCGGGTTATTCCTTACTAAGTTTGCTAAGGGTTCAATGGCTAATGAAAATAGGGCAGGGGAAAGGGGGCATCCTTGTTTAGTTCCCCTATTAATATTTATTTGTCTAGTTTGTGTCCCATTTACTGAGATAGTTGCTTTGTTTTCACTATATAGTTATTTTATTACCTTGCACACTTTTCCACCCATATTACATTCCTCGCAGAGTCTGTTAAAATATTTGTGATCTATTGAGTCAAATGCTTTGCAAAAGTCCAATTTTAATATAAGTACTTTAGATTTTTTTTTCCTGTGACATGGTCCAAAATGTTCAAAATATTCCTTATAGGGTCCGCTAATTTCCTGTTTTTTAGTGACTATTTTGTAGTCCACATTGCTTAGGGATATTGGTCTATAAGAGTTAGGATGAGTTTCGTCCTTATTTGGTTTTAGGATTGTGAGAATTTCCGAGAATTTCCGGGTATTTGGTACATTTTGTTTCTCCATTATTTCATTAAACAGTGTAACAAGGTTGGGAGTAATTTCATCTTTAAATATTTTATAAAAGTTTGTTGTAAAGCCATCTGGCCCAGGTGATGAATTTATTTTTAGACTTTCCATGGTGTGCTCAATTTCTGTTTTAGTTATTGTACTATTTAGATTAGATTTTAATTGTGAATTTATGATTTTTTCCAAGAGGCCTACTTGTTTGATTAAATCGTTACCTTCATAAAGCTTTTCATAGTAACGAGCCATAATCTCCCTGATTTCCTCCTCTGTAGATCTCAAATGTCCTCTATCATCTTTCAACTTAAGTATTCTGTTTCTAGCTTGTTTTGATTTTAGGACTCTGGCCAATCTCTTCAAATTATTAATTGAATTGATTTGATAATCATTTTTAACCCATAAGTATTTTTGTGGTCTCTATTTTATCCAAATTCTCCAATTGCTGTTTTTTCTCTTTCCAGTTTGTCTTATTATCAATAATAATAATAATAATAATAATAATAATAATAATAATAATAATAATAATTTTATTTTTGTACCCCGCCACCATCTCCCCAGAGGGACTCGGGCGGCTTACAGATATAAAACCAACATACAATATTTATCAACTGATGGATTTTTTTTTTTTGGAATCTTAGGAATGCATCCTCAGTCTCTGATCTTAATTTGTCAAATGTATACTTTTCTTTCCTATTGATCCCTATTTCCAATGAGATGCAAGTACCCCTTACAGTTGCTTTAAAAGCATCCCATAAAGTCTCTTCTCTTATTTGTGGTTGTCTATTAAATCGAAAAAATTCTTGAATCTGTTGTTAGTGACCTGTTTATCCTTTTCGTTAAATGTTACCTTTGGGTTGAATATCCATTTTCTTGGGGGCTTCCTTTCTGGGTTTCCTAATTTTAACAGGAGGGGAGCATGATCTCCTGGCCAGTAGTTCCCCACTTTAATCTCCTTTATTTGTCGTGAATTGTTAATTCCAACTATGAAGTAGTCTATTGCAGTTATCTTTTCTACAAATAACACTTTCTATGCAATATTTTTAAGCCAAATTAATTAGAAAGTGTGAGTTTTCATTTCATTCTTTGATTTTCACTGTTTGTCCTCACAGTCCATGTTGCTGATTTCTCAGATATTCTAGAAATACAAGCAGGTTGTTGCTTAATTTACTGTGAACATCATAAACATATCTTCTTTCCATAATTTCCAATGAGTCAAGGGGATCAGTTCTTGACAGTAAGCATTTCTTGCAAACAATCTGAAAGTTTCAGCAGTTTTATTAGTCTAAAAAATATCAATTTTTCAAGATTGAAATTACTGCTACAGGTGCATGCCCAGTGTAGTTTGTGAATGGCCATCAGTCTTTCCTCTTTTGCATCTCCTCTTTTAATCATGGAGACTGAGAAAGTACAAGTAATTTGCACTTCTGAAACTGCCCATTTAAAATAAAATGCAAATTGGCTCTTAGAATCCAACTGATTTACTGCCGCAAGAGCTGTTGCCACAATGAAAGGATATGGCACAATAAAGTACTTAGCCTCTAAGGTGCCACTGCACATTTTGTCTTCAGGCTCCTGCTTCAGACTGCTGCTCTTCTGGAATTTGTCACCACGGTTAAGGATGACCCAGAGCTTGTTTCATGCCTGAATGATAGTTCATTTGCTCTTAATCTTTAATAACAAGGTGACCATTGTCTCACACACATCCAGAGCATCCCAATCTTAGCAGAGGTCATTTCCGCATTAAACGAAGGGTCATTGCGATAAGTACAACTCTCTGTGCCATATTTCACCACTCCTGTATTATCACCCTGATCGGGTTCTCTGCACCATGGCACCGTTTAAGTCAAGCCCAAATGCCATTTCTTCCATCTTCTACTCATCCATTCTAGAGATCTGAACAATAGCAGAATGGCAGCTTTGTTACAGGGTCCGGTCCCCAGAGATTAATCAGGTACATTACTGATTAACCCTGCCTGCTTTGGAATGTCAAATACTTCCTTCCTTTAATGCTGGAGCATGAAGTAGCAAGGTTTTTGTCCCTTCCTAATGCACTCCCTCAAAACTAATTTCCACTAAGGTAGCAATTGAAGACAGGCACCTGTTTTTAAGACAATATCTAGGGCTCATCTGGACTCAGGGTTCATTTTTATGCTTTTATTTCTTTTGTATCAGTTGACTCAAACAAAATCATAGATCAAAAATCTTTTTAAAAGAGTTTCTCTCCTGTAGTTGGCACTAGTATTCAGAGAAGGAGAAAAGGAAGAATGGGAAGAAGAAGAATGAAGGTAGAAGAAGTAAAAACTATTTTCTTACCCGCCGCTCTGCATTGATGGGTGAGAAGCAACAATATATTAGACGATGCCCCCCCCCCCCCCAATATTTGCAGTTTTGACTTTTGTGGATTTGATTATTCAGAGATTTGATTTTTAAATGTTCTCTCTAGAATTCCCTAGGTGCTCCAACATGACTTTATGGTCAATTTTCTCCAGTCATGCTGAAATTTCTAGGAATTGTTGATTCTATGGCCAGTTTTTATGGCTGTCGATAAGTTTCCAATCCCAATTCAAAGTGCAGGTTATCACCTACAAAGCACTAAACAGTTTGGGTCTTACCCATCTTTGCAACTGCATCTTCACCTATGAACCGGTGTGGGTAATAGAAATGTATATATAGTGGGCTCTAAGATCTGCCAGGTAGGCCCTACCCTTGCCCCTGCCAGTGTTTCAAGCACAGTTGGTGGGGGAGAGGGAGAGAGAGGGAGAGCCTGCTCAGTGGTGGCCCCTTGGCCCTAGAACTCCCTCTCCAGGGAGATTAGGCTAGCCCTCTGCCTGTCTTTTGCAGGGAATTGGATGTTCCAGTGTGCATTTGATGGTGGTTAGTCCTTGTTCATGAATACCCAGCCCTACCCATACCCATACCCAATAAGGTTGTACTCAGCACTTGACTTCTTGCCCCGGCCCTACAGTCTGTTTTTTGCACAAGTCCATGCCCAGTCCTCTCTAGTCTGATCATAGCCATTGTAATCCTGGTTGCTAATTTGTTGAGTTTTGTTTGATATAGTTTTGACACGGTTTTATATTTTGCTGTTTTAATTTGACTGTTATGTCATTATGTTTTCAACTGTGTTTTAGTTGGTGAATTTTGTTGTATGTCCTGGGCCTGGGCCTGCTTGTAAGCTGCCCCGAGTTCCTTCAGGGAAATGGTGGTGGGATATTTTAAAAAATTATTATTAAAGCTATAATTATTATTAGCTTCTAGCAGAAGTTGACTGTAGAATTATATTGGAAGACCTAAAAATTCCTAGTGAGGAACATTCCCTGAACATTTTTTAAAAGCAAATTTTTATTTGTGGTTTTTCACTTTCACAGGGGTCCGGTGGCCGTAACACCAACAAATGTGGAAGGCTAATTGCCATGTACAGTATGAACCATCAGTTAAAACACGTAACACATAAATCAGTTAAAAGATCAGTTTGAAAGAACATATAAAATCAATGCATATTAAAGCAATGAGTGCACAATTTAAAATTCATAATATAAAAATCACTTACTGGAAGAGACAGGTCTTTACTGCTGTTTTACATTCAGACAGTGTATTCAACTATCAATGTACTGGTGATATATGTTTTAATTCATATCAAAGAAAGATTTTAATTTAATCCTGTTGTTGTGTCATCTTAACTTTTCATGTTTTCAATTATATGTGTTTTATTGTATTCTCCGATTTTTGTACAACACCTTAAGTGCCAGCTAGGGAGAAAGGTGAGATATAAATAAAGTAATGGATGATGTGTTATATCATGTCTGATCTATTTAATCCATACTCGCCAACCTCGATTGAAAGCAGTTCTCCAGTTTTCCAAACAATATTATTTCCTAGCTCTATCTAAAGATAAGTCTACCATCCAAAGTTGAATCAGATCTGATCCTGCTTAGTTAACAAAATCAGTCATGTTCTGTTGTGTTCAGGATGGTACATCATGAGGTCATGCTGTCTTGATGCAGAACACCTGTACAGGCAGTCCCAGTGTTAAAAAATATCTGACTTATGAATGACTCATAGTTAAGAATGGGGGTTAGACAACAGGAAGTGAGAGATATCTACCCCTAGGAAGGGAAGTTTACTCCTGAAACAGTTATTATAATGGGGAAAAGGTGTCTCTACTGAAGCTTTATCACCAATCTGGTTTCCACAACAAGCCATTTTTTTCATAAACCCAATTATAACAGGGAGAGAAAGTGTCAAGAGTCAGATGCCAGTTAACATACAAAACAAAGTTTATTCCGAAGATATCCCAAAAAATAAGATAAACACAGGAAATATCCTTGAAACACTTCACTTTTCAGTGTTTCGAGAGTAGATTGAACAATAATAACTCAAAAACGAGCCACGCTAATTTCCCATGCTGGCATTCAATAAAAAACTAAATAACGCTTCAATTCAGCTTTGTGAAACAATTAGAGTTAATTGCTGGAAAATAAACAAACTAGAAAAGCAGTAAAGCTGCTTCCACGGTGCAGATAAGCCGAGAGCCTCAAAGGGATGATGAATAGCCGTCGTCAGAAGAATCCAAGGTCAGGTCGGGAGGCAGCAGAAATACCGAAAGACAAACCAATAGTCAGAAGCCGGGAGTAGCCGTCAGTCAGAGGGTGTAGACAGAAGCCGGGAGTAGCCGTCAGTCAGAGGGTGTAGACAGAAGCCAGGTCAAATTCAATCCAAAGTCCGAAGAGGGTGCAGTCATCCAAAACAGGTCCACGATAAGACACAGCGAGAGCCAAGCTAGATGATATCAGCAGATTCAAATTATAGTCCAAGTTCAGTCTTCATGGAAACACAGAGATCCCAATGGCGCCTCAGCAACACCTTGCCACACGCAAAGTGCAGTGGCCAAACATTCCCATTTTATTCCCCTTCCTCCTGGGTGACCAAACACTCACACCCAAACACCAGGTGTCCCAAATCTACTCAGAGTCTGAACTCCACACAGCTAGAGCTCGTGGATCTGGAGTACCTAGCAATTCGTCGGAGTCCCAATCATCCTGCCCACACTTAGCCCCGTGAACACTTAAAGAACCATCTTCCCTTCTCCAAGCATCCAATTGGGATCAGCTCCTGCAGAAACCCCAGGTTCAGGAGTATCCATAAGCCCCAAATCCCCAGACACCTCCGGTGGCTGTGCCCATTCAGTGCCTGCTTCCCCAGCCACCACCTGTTCCTCAGCATCCATCTCCCCATCTGAATCTTCCTCAGAAGATCCCCCATATAGCTCTCTAAGTCGCTTCCTGCGCAACTCCTCCAGTGAACCCTCATCACGAGGGCTTTTTCTTCCTCTTCGCATAGAACTTATCTTGTTTGTAACTTGGGGTCAGCCTCTACAGGACTAGAATGATACAGTTAAATGTACATTCACTAACCAAGTCATTAATAGTTTTTCTTTGAACATGAATAAATCTTAAATATAGTCACATGTATTTTTAAAAAAGAAAGCCATGTATAAAATTAAATGTTTTTCAGGAGTGAGCATGAATGCATGGATTTTGATTTTATTGTCTAGACATAAAAGTAAGAACTCTTTGTGGACCATGTTAGGGTTTTCAGGGGGAAAGTTGAAAAGAAACAAGGTCTGACTATATTTAGTGTCAGATTCCATGTAAAATAGCCTCCTTGGCTAATGGCTACAACTGCAGCAGTACTGTTTTGCCCTAAAGTGTTATTTAGAACTCTGGATTTTATCTGTTTCCCCCACTACCTTCTTTGCATTAACTGAATACAGTTTACAGTGAGGAAACAATTAGATTAGCCCCAGCACTGGCCGGTTTTAACAAAATTGGGGCGGAGGAGATCAGTCCCTTAGATTCACAAAACTTCAAACCCACCCAGATCTTTCTCTCATCCTACCCCCCCCCCCCCCATTATTTTTGCATAATCCTGTGGAATCTAATAAACAAAAGCCTTCTGAGAAGTCAGATGGCTTTTAATTTGAGTAGAGGTAATCAGTGAAAGAGAGTCTCCTGGAGAGAAGGTAATTTGTCTTGAGCTGGCAGTTGGAGATGGATGTGCTCAGGGGTTATCTGTAGTGTCAGTGCTGTCAGTCAGAGATCACCTAAACTCTGTGCCTCTTGCCCTGAAATCTGAATCAATGGGTGTTTGTAATAGTCATTCCCTCCCTAAAGCTTCTGTATCATTGCTACAGAGTAGGGCTCTCCATGTATGCTTTGCCTAATCCTTTAATCTGACAGAGAAAATTGCAAAATGTAACACAAACAGATTTATTTGTCTATTTTTGCATATTCTCTAACAGCATGCAAGTTTCTGAATTTCACACAATATTTATGTCTAGTGTCTGTATGAACAGGTTTGCAAACCACTGCCCTCATCCAGTTCAAAGTCTTTGCAGCTAACCTTCAAGAAAGGACAAAACATTCACTTGCAATGTTTAAATATCTACCATGTTTATGTTTGAAATAAAAGAAAGTGTTTTAAAGTTCCAGGTTGAGTATGGCTTATCCAAAATGTTTGACATCAGAATTGCTTTGGATTTTAGATTATTATTATTAAGTTTTTGATTTTGAAATGTCTGTACACAGAATGAGATATTTTGGAGATGGGACCCAATGTAAACACAGCATTCAACTATGTTTCATATATACCTTATAAACATGGCGTGAAGATAACTTTAAATACTATTTTAATATTTTTGTGCATGAAACGAAATGTATGTACACTAAACCATCAGAAAGCAAAGGGGTTGCTATCTCAACAACCATCCATGCAGACAATTTTGGAAGAGGAGGAGGAGGTTGTTATTACGGCTGATAATATAACCATGGATAATAACTTTATGGTATTTTTATTGTGTAAGTAGAAATACCTATATAACAATTGTAATTCAGCAAATTTTATTTCTGGTGCTAATAATATGAATTCCATAAATTGGGAAAAAAGAAGTAATAAATCCAATCAATAAATAAATTCAACAAAAAATAAATAAACTGCATAAACTAGAAGTCCTCTAGATGTAGCCTTCCAGTTCAGTTTTTGGTAATGGGTGATGGGAGTTGTCATCCAATTATCTGAAGAAATATGGTCTATTTATTTATTTATTTATTACATCACTTCAACCCCGCCCTTCTCACCCATCAGGGGACTCAGGGCGGCTTACAATATAAACATACACATTAAAAACAGTTGTCGTCAAATTTAAAACTCCATCAAGATTAAAAATTACAATAAAATTAAGAATATCCATTAAAATATACATAATTATACATTTAAATATATATTTCCATGTTCATGTGGGGTCTGTCAGTAGGTCATATATTCTTATCTCATTTTTGCTGCTACTCATGCTCAAATGCCTGGTCCCATAACCACGTTTTTGTCCTCTTTCGGAAAGACAGGAGGGAGGGAGCCTGCCTGATTTCAATGGGGAGGGCGTTCCATAGGCGGGGAGCCACCACTGAAAAGGCCCTGTCTTTCGTCAACTCTGGGTGTAAACACTCAGACTTGTGACTGTATTCATAGATTTTTGTTTAAAAAATCATTTTCTTCCTTTTTTTCTTTTCTTTTTTTTTGAAGCCCCACCTGGAAATGTTAATATTCCAGCAAGTAAGATACACCAAGCTTGGACATGTATGCTGGCTACTGTAGTCAAGACTATTTTATTTTTGTGTTTTATTTTAGGCAATGGTTTCTTTTTATAACAAATATATAACCCACAGGGCCCATAATGTAGGAGCTCCCACGGTTCTCCCAGAGGTATCCAAATGACATCTCCGGTAAAACAGAATTAATTCAAAACAAAGCAGGAAAACCCTACTTTGCCCTGAATTAATCTGATACTCTGTCAGATCCTGGTCTTCCTGAAAGACCTGGGTCTAATTGAGTGTGGGCCCTGTGGGGACTGACACCTCAGTAGTCCCAGGTCATTCCCCACAGCCCAATTTGCTTCTTTGGGCCCCGTGGGCCCAGAGATGTGAAGAGGGAACACACCCTCTCCGCAAATCCCTCCCTGAAACCTTTAAAATAAAAGAAAAACTTCCCGGGCCACCATTAGGCTTTTTGACATGCTTTTTGGAATGTACCAATGTAGCACTGAAAACATGCCGAAAGGCCTAATGGAGACCTGGTAAGTTTTTTTTATTTTAAAGGTTTTAGGTGGGGATTTGGATTGTTCCCATTGTAGTGCACTTGTTACCGTGCTACAATGGGGGCAATACATGGGAAAGCCCGCTTCTTTTGGACAGCCACATGGGAGAAAATGGTTTAGTTTAACCCATTTTTCCTGTGAAAAATTGCTGTCTAGAGATATGAGAAAGGGCAAGAGGAGGAGGGGATAGAAGAAACATTTTGAAATTAAATATTAAGGACACCTTAATTTTAGGTAAGAAGAAGGGCAGGCTAATTAATAAACAATAAAATTTGGAATGAAATGGACCTAAATGTACAAAAGGCTCCAAATAAGCAGTGGAATAATTGTCTGTGCCAAAATTCAGTCAAACCTGCTGCTATTATCACAGATTTCCATGCTGGTCTGGCTGGTGTTGTCAAAACTGAGAACTCTTCTATGTCCGACCTCACACATATGCTCCCAAAGTGTCCTTTTCAGGCAACCCAGGAGGGCGAGTTGTGAACAAAATCTGGATTTCCATGTGTCATTGATTTAACATTTCCCTCTGTACTACTCCGGCTGTTTCCTGTTCCAGTACAGCTGCCTGCAAATGCTCCCGTTGTCACCATATTCTTCAAACAACAAATAGACACCAGGTGATTAAGCTCTGCAAACAAACAGGGCTTTCCCAGCAACAAATCAACACCTCTCGGTGTCTGGTATTTGTGGAATTTGATAAGCCACCCACTCGGCCCCCTCCCCACTCTTGTTATGTCTCTCCTCAGCCTTCTTCATCTTTTATCCTTCGCTTCACCCAGTCTCCAAAGGAAAGCATTCATAGTTAATTAATTGCTGGAATAGCACAAGGAGCACAAGGACTGAAGCTTTATGTCTGAATTTAAAATCAGTGGAAAGCTCTTGAAGTTTAAAAACAAAACAAAACACCCAGAAGTGGCAAAGGAAAGGGTGAAGCAAAGGCAGGATGGATGTGAGAGAGTGGGGAGAAGAAAGAGAGAGAGAGAGAGAGGGAAAGAAAGAAAGAAAGAAAGAAAGAAAGAAAGAAAGAAAGAAAGAAAGAAAGAAAGAAAGAAAGAAAGAAAGACACCATCAAACATTTCATCAGTCTTTTTTAGATATCTGTGTTCTTGATTCCTTAAATGACAGTAATGGGGGGGGGGATTCACAATATCTGTTACCTTTCCTTCTCCCTCAATCATTTTTATCCCATGTAATGGGATCAGAAGGCAGAGCTAGCTTATGCATTTTGAATGGAGCATGCAAGGGCAGTATTGTTTCTTCTCTACATGTTTATTTACATGTGGATCCAACAGAGGGCTAGGGAAAGTAGGTTGGAAAAGAGCTGTCCATATTTCGGGCTGGGCCATTCCCTTGGTCCCCATTTCCCTTCTGCCAACAAGCAATTATATTTTATTCAAACAAACCAGGATTGTACATCTGCATTGGAGGTAAGGAACAATTTTCATCCCCTCATCCCATCCCACAATGAATAAAGTGCTTCTTTATTCATTTATTCAATCCAAATGATGTAGTGTCACTCCTAGTTGTCCTCTTGGTCGATGTACAGATAACAAAAAATAGAGTTTACTTGGAAAGATTAGGGGTTTGGCGCAGGGTGTTTGGGCATGGCTTGCTTTGGAATATTTGAGCATGATTTGGGAACAGATATTACAGCAAAATTTTAAAATGTGGGCTTTAAAAACTTTGGGAAATTGGTGAAACTTTGGAGAACCACAAAAGTGAGATTTAGAGTCTGCTTTTGACCGACTGTATGTGCTTTCCCTATCTCTGACATATTTAGCTAGGTTTTAACTGAAGGGAATGCTTTTAATTGTGTTGTAGCTGTTTTTAAATGTATTGTTTATTTTTTTTTGAATGTTGCGGTCAATAGTCACTTTAAGTGACATTTCTGGCAGAAGGATGAAGCAGCAGAAATTTCATAAACAAATCCTGATTCTTCTCATTGGCTTCCTTCTCACCATGTACAGCATAAATGGATACAGAATAAGGATGTGGAACTAATTTTCACCTACAGGCAGAAAAACAGCACTGTATTTCCTTGCCCTCTGATAGGCGACAGTTCATCAGTAGTTGGAGAACAGGAAACACAAGAGCAAATATTTCATGAATGAAGGGTTACAAAAATATCTGGAGTTCAGAGCTGTTGATTGAATGTTTGCATACAAGGGTTGCTTCCCCCTCTGCTAGTCTCTGTCACATCAATCTACAGAAACTATACAGTCATGTTGTGGTCATTGCTTGCCTCATTATTGGTCCATAGACAAAGAATGTTTGTGGTGCCTCAGGGAAGTATGGCTAGCTGGGCTATTGCATTTGGCAGGGATTTCTAAGTGGTGGGACCCCATTTGAAGAAATCCTTCATCCATCATACTTTTTGTCTTTTGTTCACCAGGTAAAAAATATATGAGTATCTATTTGTCAAAACTTTGGGACTACTAGTTATTCGTATTGCATTTGTTGTATTTTAGAATACAGTTCTTATTTGTACTTTCTAGGCTTTTATCGTTGTCCTTACATGTAGTATGGTGATTTTTAACTGTGTGCATTTATACAGAATTGCAAGCTGCCTTGAGGCCTTGTGAGGAAGAAAAATGTTATGTACAAAGGGAAACAACAGCTACAATAATAACCATAATGTGTGTTGAGTGTCCCTTATTTGAAATACTTGGCATCAAAAGTGTTTTAGACTTCAGATCTGCTTGGATTTTGAGACACTTGTATTTTGAATATATACACATAATGAGATATCTTGAAGATGGGACACCTATACACAAAATGTATTAATATTCATATATATCTTATAGATATAGAATGAATGTAATTTAATGCAGTCTTTTAAATAATTTTGGTCATGGAACAAAAATTTTGCTCACTGAACAAAAGCAAAAGTTTCGCTATCCTAGCCACCCATGTGGACATATTTAAACTTTGGGATGTTTCAGTTTTCAGAATTCCAGATAAGGGATGCTTAACCTATAGTGCAGCTTTTGATGGCTGGAGGACACTGTAGGCCTGTGAGAAGAAGAAGAAAAAAGCGACTTCCCCCCATGTTGTGTAAACCCTGTCTTATCTGGGAGGCAGTGATATTTCAAACACTAAAGGATTCCATTGACTTATGAGATTCCATGCATTTGTCCCATGCTCCTGGCTGCTGCTAAGATCTGCTGAAACCCACATCCCTATCCCTTCCCTCAGTGGGCTGTAGAATCTGCTTTTACCTATCATAGATCATAAGCATACACAGTTCTGTCCTATGCATGCCCACTATCATCTCCTCCTCCTCCTCCTCCTCCTCCTCCTCCTCCTCCTCCTCCTTTCAATTCTTTTCAGCTATTTACATTTAAGACTATCACCACATGCTGTGGGAAGGAATGCTATAATTTATGACGCAATGACACAAAACAAAAAAGGCTCCTTTTCTCACTGTGTGTCCTGAATCTATTATTAATCAATTGATACATTTCTTTTATTTGCTTTGAACATTTTTATCCCACTTTTCAACCCCAAAGCCTCCTGAATTAGCATAATATCCCTGGATCCATGTTATTGCTTGCTTCAGCCCACTATCATAATCATTATTATTAACTTTATTTCTATCCCGACTCAAGGCAGCTGACAATAATGTGACACAACCCAATAAAAATTTAAAAGAAAGCAAATACATTTTTTTAAAAAAAAATCTACTGGAACATGGCCATACAGCCTGAAAAACTCACAGCAACCTCAAAAAGTGTATCATGGATATAAAGTTAAAATACAGTTAAAATAGAATAAATTCAATTAAAATTACAGGTTTATTTTAACCTGCCTGTGAAAGTCAAGCAGGGTTGGAGCCATCCTGTTTCTCTTTTGGGAGGGAGTTCCAAAGTCTGGGAGTAGCCACCGAAAAGGCCCTGTCCCTTGTTTCCACCAAACATGTTTAAGCGGATGGTGGGAAAAAGAGAAGGCCCTCTTGAGATGATTGTAGATTTCTAACAGGTTCCAGAGAGCGATACAATCCTTCAAATAACCTGGATCTAAGCCATATAAGACTTTATAGGTCAAAACCAGCACTTTGAATTGTGACTGGAAATGGGCTGGCAACCAGTGGAGCTGTTACAACAGGGAAATTGTACACTCCCTGTACCCAGCTGCAGTTAATAACCTGCCCCATCATGTCCTCTCTACCATTTAGATATTTTATTTCTATCCCACTTAAAATGTATTTGTATCCTAGCCCCCCAATAGACAGCTCCACCATGCTGCTACAAGACTGTTCTTCCCATCCTGCCTACAATTCGCCACTTACAGGATAGCAACAGAGTGGTCACTTAGTAATCATCTTCTAATTTTTTTAAAAAAAACATTAAAAAGAGCAGTGGATCCTTACATTTCATATGCTAATTAAAGACAAAAGTGTAGAATAACTATAATTTAAATTGCAATTCAATATGGGTGGATCTACATTGGCCCACTTTCCTGAGGCCAATCCAAATGTGGCATACACTGGATCAGCCCTGGATTACACAGGAAGGCCCCTAGCTGTTGCAGAGGCAAGAGGTAATCCAGACTGCCCAGTGCACTGAACCCAGTTTGGCACCACTGGACAGCCACTCTTACAGTCCTCTCCCATTCTTCATGTTGTGACAGTCTCTTTCTGCAGCATAGATCCTACTGGTCAGCCATTGCTTGCAGTGACTGGTTGAGGTGATGGAGTGGTGAGGGAGGGGGAGGGGGAGAAGAGGAATCGCTCCCTCCTCTCCCTCTTCCCTTTCTTGATTGCCCTGTTGCCCTTCCCAACACCACTGCAGGTGATAGGCAGACCGATAGGACTCATGCCAGAACCAGCAATCACAATGACATGGAGAATGGGAGGGATGGTAAGTGCCATCTCATGTCCCTGAATCCCTCGAGTTTGGAAGCTATAGGGTAGCATGGTAAACAATTGTTGCTGATTCCATCTTGGAACTGATCCAGCTATTTACGTGGACCCAAAATCAAGGGATACTCTGAATTTGGGCCAGAATTCAGAGTATTACCTGATTTTGTTTAAGTAGATCAAGCTGATCCGGGGCTCTTCCACACTAACTGGTCAGTACAGATGGTATGATAAAGTGGGTTCTGTGTCTGTATCTCACCAGAATGGATACTGATCAGTGGAACAGCCAAGAAGAAAAATAGAGATTGAGAATATGAGAGAGAGGAGATTTCTCCAGCTTTCCTGGCAATGCTACAAACCAAATTGTGATGCTGTAATACTAACAACTAATGCAGTGGGAGGTTGGCCCCTTTTGAGTATCAACATACTTTCTTCTAACAGCTGTGGGAAACGGATATGAAATGGAGATAAAGTAAGGAAGCACAGGGAGTGAGTGAAAGCATGGTTATGCATACTGCAAGTGAAATGAAGTATGAAGAGTTAGAGTGGGAAAGTAGTGAACATTCTAAGTACATGTAAAATGGATCAACCCGAGCCTGTTCTTGATCTTTCCTATTCCTTTATTTTGTTCCCCACAACCTCTGAGGATGCCTGCCATAGATGTGGGCGAAACGTCAGGAGAGAATACTTCTGGAACATGGCCATACAGCCCGGAAAGCATACAACAACCCAGTTTAGTGAAAAGTGTACATAGTTAATCTATGTGCTAGAGCTGTGCAAAATTTCAGACAGGGTTCATAAATTGTAATAATTTTGGCAAAAAAAATCTATTTATGACTTGACTTACAAATCCAAATTTGAGCCCTCCCGAACCCAGACAGAACAAAATAGGCACATAATCCCCCCCAATTCCAAAAAACAAAAAACAAAAACGTAAGTATCATTAGTATTCTCAAATTTTTCTTTTGCAAGCACAAGTAACCTCTCTGTGATGGGGCAATGGGGCTGAGTAGTCAGCAGTCTGCTTTATTTTAGCCAAAGGGGACCCAGCCAATCAAAAATGTCTTGTCTGGAAACTGAGGATACAGAGAACATAAAGGTTCCCCTGTGAAGCTCACATGCTCTTTCTTAGCCAAGCACAAAGCTTCTTTTCCTCTCCATTCTCCTCCCCTCTTGTAGTGCTGTTTTGAACTTCAAGTCCCATAAATCCCTGTTGTAGTTTCTTAAAATGTTTTTGGTAAAAACATTTAAAAATTTCCCCAAAATCAGTGGTTGGGCAAAACATTCTGAAACTTGGGGAGCTTATGGTCATTAATGTGTCCTACAACTGTAGCAAGTTTCATCCTGGTAGCCCTAGAAATGATGGAGAAATGAACCCCAAAGTTTTCCCATTGATGTCAATGGAACAAAACTCCCAAAATTCGGATTCGACCCCCCCCTCCCCCACACAGATGTCAAAATATTTTTGAAATGAAATGGAGGCCATCCAAATTTTGAAACAGATTTTGAAATGGATTTCAACCATTTCACACACCTTTACTATAGGCTGATGTTTGGCAGCTGCTCATCTCGGGACCACCACGGGAAGCTGGAAAACTACTTTACATGATGGCATGCCTTCACATGTTAGCATTGTTTCTTCCTAGTGGGTCCCAGTCTAACAGTAGGTGGGAAGCCAGAACACCGCAACCCCCCACTGGATAAACACATAGGCATATCATATTACTTTAGTGTTGTGGTTCAGTCTGATGATGAAGGGGGGTTTGGGTTTATGCAGGCTGATCCAGGAAATGTTGAAGGCTCTGAATCGTCAGTTGAAGGCTCTGAATTGTCAGAGAGGCCGTAGGCTAGCAGGGGAGCAGAAATTGTTGATAAACAGAATAGTAGTGAGGCAGAAGTTAGTGATAAGCATGACCTTTCACAGGATTCAGAACATCAACAAGTCCCAGGTGGCTCTGGCAGCGAGGCAGAGGAGTCTTCCTTAGACAGAGATACAAGGTTAAGGTTAAGAGGCCATCATCCCAGACATTCTCTTAGAATACCTGACAAACATGTGGCAACTCCAGGACAAAGGAATGCTTTCTTAGCCTGTAATCATGGTTAAATAAGAGAAAAAGAGGGAAAGATTTCAGATGAAGCAACATTGATTTTGAGATGCTAATTTCCTGCCTTGTCTATGCTCATGGAAAAGGACTCTTGCTTTTGATCATGATTAGATCCTGTGTTTGGATTGCATTTTGGAGTTCATGCTGCCTTGTTTTCAGGACTGATTTGCTATATTAGAGACTTTGAACTATATTCTACGGATTGCCTTTGCATTTGGACTACTGCTTTTACTTACTGCTGTTACATTTGGATTATTGCTTTTTACTGACTGCCTTTACATTTGGATTATTGCTTTCTCTACTGCTTTTATCCAGACTTTGCTATCTTTTATCAATAAACTGTTTTAACCAAGTCTGCTGTGGTGGAGTGTGTGTTAAGAACAATGTTAACCAGCGCTGAAGTGCAACATTTTGTTTCCCAGGAGATACGCATGGAACTGTATGAGCTTAGATAGGGTTACCATCCTTCAGAGCATCCAATTACTTTTATTATTAATCATACATGTTGATATCACAAAGGATTATGAAGGGGTTTGTGTGAGTGTTGTGATTTTTAAAGATGATAGGTGTGTAGCTTTGAAACTGCGGGCAAGCTCCTGTTGTTAAAGGGATTTTAGTATAGACATAGGAAAGGTTTCAGCCTGGGGTTACTGGGTGCGCATTTCCTGTCTAGCTTTCATAAACAGGTGATCTGTTTATGAAAAACAAGCTAATGTCTTTTAGATTGTATAGTCCTCCTGCCCCTCCTGGCAGGGCTACTGGAAATTAGGCAAAAGATGAGGAGGAAAGCCATTTTTTCAGAATTGTGCAACTCTATAAAATGTAAAATAAAATAAAATAAATTTCACTTTTGACTTTAGAATTCATGTCAAGTCCATTTTTTGGGGAGCGTCCAATTTTTCAATAACAAGCTGGCCATAGCTGTTTGAGGTTTTACAATCATTTTAGAGTAAAAATGATTTTTAGAAAATATATCAAAGAGGACAACAAAGGAAAAGATGAAATTAAGGAAAAATCAGTAACTGCTAATAATGAAATAACGTCAGTGACAACAGCAATAGCTTCCATGTGGGGACATGAGAGAAGCTTCCCATAGGATGGTAACACATCCTGGTGTCCCCTGGGCAACATCTCTGTAGATGGCCAATTATCTCACACCAGAAGCGACTTGCAGTATATTCTCAATTCGCCTCTGACACGATAAAAAAAATCTCTGAAAAACAATGCAGTAGAACCATATTAGTTAAAACAATAGGTCTTTCATTCAAATGAGAAGACAGTGGGGAGACAATTCCACAGGTTCAGGAACACAACACAAAAGCCACCTCTATATTGCATCTAAAGTTGTACCTACACTGTCATCTGTCAAAAATTATATTCCACTTTTGCCCTGAAGTTATTATTTCAAAATTTCAGTTCCTTGTTCACAAACCTAGTAGTCACCTGCCCAACAATATTGTTGCGTGAGAAAGAATATTATAACTATTATAAGGTACTGAGAAAATGTATATTTATTTATTTATTATTTATTTACAGTATTTATATTCCGCCCTTCTCACCCCGAAGGGGACTCAGGGCGGATTACAATGAACACATATATGGCAAACATTCAATGCCAACAGACAAACAACATATATAGACAGACACAGAGGCATTTAACATTTTTTTTCCCAGCTTCACGATTCCGGCCACAGGGGGAGCTGTTGCTTCACTGTCCACTAGTGGCTGTACTTCCTCATTCCTTTCCTCGTGTTTTGCTGGCAATTTTATGATATTGTAAATTAGTTAAATTAGCCTCCCGCATAAAGCGTACCTAAATTTCCCTAATTGACAGATGCAACTGTCTTTCGGGGCTGCATAGGTCAACAGCAAGCCAGGCTATTTAATGGTCGGGGGCTTAACCCGACCCGGGCTTCGAACTCATGACCTCTCGGTCAGTAGTGATTTATTGCAGCTGGTTACTAGCTAGCTGCGCCACAGCCCGGCCCTTTATGGACATTTATGGACTGCTATAGAGTAAATTTTAGCATTGCTCACACAGTTTTTGTTTTAAACAAATTGAACATTACTAAATTGTAACTATTCATGTATATGTTATTCATGTTCTCACTCTTCTCCCACTATGCATTTCCAGGACCCATGTGCTTCTCCTCTATGATAAGCAACTAGAGGGGTATCGTCTGAATGCTGTAGCAGGGCAAGTTTCTGTCTTTCATAATATAAGCTGTAGTGAGGTCCTTACTGGAAAAAACCTTCCCTGTATCAAACTACACTGGATAATGAACTAGCAGTCAATATCCAATTTTTTTTGGGGGGGGGGATTCTGGGGTATGTGGTGGCCTCCCATCTCCAGGGATTTCTTACGCTTTCTCTTGGTCCCATCACCATCACATACTTGTTTGGTGAGGATGGGAGAGAGCCTTCTTGGTGGTTACTCCCAGGCTGTGGAACACCTTCCCTAGAAGGTCTAGTTGGCATTTTCCTGGCTCTTTCTGTCGGCAAGCAAAGCCCTTTCTATTTAGGCAGGCCTTTGTTTTTTAATAACTACTACTACTACTACTACTACTACTACTTTATTTTAATATCCCACCCCATCTGCCCAAGGGGACTCAGGGCAGCTTACATGGGGACCAAGCCCAGTGACAACAATAAAATATCTCAGCATAAAATACATTGCAATTACATTATTTAACACATGAAAACACAAAACATCATAAAAACATAACTCAATTGTCGATAACTAATAGCCGAGCGCAGTGGGTGTATTCAGTGCTGAAGGCAGGGCATAATAGAGAGTGTGAAATATACTGCAAGGCCATTGGTTCAAGGGACTGGTAATAAAGTACAGAGGTCAGGTGTTAAGGTAGGGGTAGAAGGGCCAAGTCAAATGGTAACTGATCAGTCAAAGGCACACTGGAATAGCCAAGTTTTCAGGTCTTTCTGGAGAGTGGCCAAGGTGGGGGCTAATCTAATTTCTCTCGGAAGTGAGTTCCAAAGCCGGGGGGACACCGTCGAGAAGGCTCTCTCCTTCATCCCTACCAACCATGTTTGTGACGGTGGTGGGAGCAAGAGAAGGGCCTCCCTGGCAGATTTTAAAGTTCATGCAGGTTCATAGTTAAAGATGCAATTGCATGGCAGAAAGGGATTTGACTGTAGCGTTCTGTGTTTATATCTTTTAAATATATTTTAAACTGTTTTAACAGTGAACTTTTAATTTTTTTAAAATCTTTTATAAAATAAGATTCAAGCTTAACTTTTTTTTTTGAATTATTGCAATATTCTTTAAATCCCATTCTTGGAAAAAAAAATGGGGTATATATATTGAACAAATAAATCATAAACAGGATTACAGCTTAAACCATAGAGGAATTCTATTCAATTCTGCTCTCCTCTCTTATTTTATTTCTACATTATAATTGCTTATTTAGGAGAACTGGGTGATTTTACTATTGCACCAAATACATTGTACTTAAAAAGTAAACTACACATTGTGAAGATTTACCGTGAAAGAGGATAAATGATGTTCAGATCATGTTCATGTTTCATTCTATGTTTGTTCGAAACATAGATGTGCATTCAGCACAGATCCAACATCCTATGCTAACATCATCTGGAATAAATCCTATGTTTTCCATAGAGTTGCTCCAGAGTTTTTACTGAAATAGCTGTCTTGAATCTAGTTCTTTGTATAAGTGGACTAAGTGGTACTTTATTGCAAAGGGCAACCACAGGAAAGAGCTTTATCTGTGTAATGTAACACTATACCCGATAGACAGCTTAATAGCTAAACCTCTGGCAAGTTGGCTTATTTGGCTTTTAAAGTTCCTGAAAGGACTCCTTGGATGTTCTAATTCTTTGGAATCTGAGCTCTTGCCGTGATGGATTTAAGGGTCTTCTGGCCTCTGTTATACCAGCCCACCCCCCTCCCCAGGTATTGTATGAAAGCTTAACAGTGGTAAAATTGCAACCAGCCCCGGAGGCCACCTCAGCTGGAACTGAAAGACAAGATGCATACCTTCTGGAGTCCCTACCAGGAGCAAATCTTTCCCCTACAATCAAGAGACTGTGGCAGTAAGAGCTACAGTCAGTGAAACCACCCAACTCAATTCCTCAAAAACTGTCACGCATATGTCTCTGAAGTAATAAAGGGAAATCAGGACAGAGACAGAAAGCAGATACGGATATATTTGATTATTTTTTCTCAAACATTTCCAACATTAATGATTTTTTAAAAAATTCTGATGAAACTCACATTTAAAAATTACCCCTCATTTATATCCAACAGAGTACACATATGTGTGTGACCCAGAATAAATTATAAGCAGCACATGGAAGGTTCTAAAACACACAAGCTTTTCTTCAAAACTTGGAGGAATTATTATTTCAGAGGTATGAACCATCCATGCTTAACTGAAGGAGTTATAGTCCCCCCCTGTAAAAACAAAAACAAAACTAACTTTCCATTAAGCTCTGCTTTTCTCGTCAACTTTCACATGACTACACAGCAACAGTTCAAGGAGATCCAAATAACAGTAACAGGAGATTGACATTACTGCATAATTCAGCTTTCTGCCAAAATGGTGGTCTCCAGAAGTAAGATAAACTACAGCTCTAGAGGTAGTAGATTATAGCTCACATCTCCTGACAAAAGTGATTTAGTGGAGTCAGGGTTGCTAAGATGTTTTGATTAACAGCATCTATGATATCTTACTGTCAACCATCATGATTACCCCATTCCCTCTGAATTTAGCACCAGTCCATATAATTCCTGGAAGGTAATGGGAGTTTCCAGCAATAGTGTATAACAATATGCACCAAGAGCTCTTATGTAAAGCTAATGAGCCTTATTCACTCAAGACCAAGCTACCATTTTTTTTATCATGTCAGAAGCAACATGAGAACATACTACAAGTTGCTTTTGGTAGATTCCAAATAATTTGCCACCAGATAATTTACATTATACCAATATTTATATTTTAATCTGTGACTCTACATGGTTATGAATTGACAATATCCATAATGGTTTCCTTGTGGAAGGTCAAACATTGTCCAGTCTTGTGTTAGGCAAAAGCCAAGACAAATAAATGAGAACACTTAGATGCTATTGTTGAAACTATTGGATAATGCTTTCAATCAGATATTGTACAGCAAAAAGCCAAGAAGATGAAAGAGGGAAAGACAATAAACAGAAACAAAGAAGTTAAATGCTACTATTCATTTTTAAGTTCAAGCAGGTATATTCCCATTTATCTGCAGCTATGAGGAGAGTCTGCTTTAAAATACAGATTTTTTAATGCAGCTTTTTCTCACTATACACCTTTTCCCAAACACTGTTCCAAAAAGTCGTAAAACAAGGGCAATAAAATTGTTTTAGCTGGACACAGAAACTTGGGATTTCCACTTTTTGACAAAAAAAAGTGGCAAGGGAAGGAAGACCCATTTCAAAAGCAATTTCACTTGGTATGCTGTGACTAGAAAATCCTTCCTTCCTTCCTTCCTTCCTTCCTTCCTTCCTTTGTCTCTTAGTGGCACTGCCAATATATTTGATGGTTACAGCTGTTTTACTGAATGAAATTCAAGTCAGCAGGAGAACATGCAAAGAAATGAATGTATACTTATTCAAGCTTACTTCTCTCTTTTGACATAAGATCCTTAAAATCAACACAGGACCAAAGAGCTGTTAAAAGAAACCACAGCGCTAGTACAAGAATGATACAGTTCTACCTCATATGGTCTGTTTCAAAGAAGAAGAAAAAGCCTAACAGCATCATTTCCTATTTAAGAAAGGGAGAGGGAGGCAGGGAGAGGTTTAGGAAGGCATGAGACTGGAGGCGGAGTGGGGAGGGGGAGCCATTCACAGCCCAACAGCGGCCTCACACAGGTCTGGTGTGTGCGTCTGATTGGCGAGCCTTGAGAAAGGGCTAGCCAATGGGTAAAGCGGGATACCTGGCCATTCATGAAAGCCAGCATGGCACTGTTTTGTTTAAAGAACAGGAAGTGTGGAGATGGAGGGAGCGAGAGGGGCTGTCTGTTATCACTTTTCATCAAGGTTTCCATTGTAGCTCAGAAAAGGAGAAAAAAAGTACCCTCTGAACTTCACATTCTGACTTCATTTACTCAAGACATCAAAAAGCTCTGTTTCTTGAAAGATTTCTGGAATAGTATTCAAGCCACGTTTAATTCTAGGGGCCACTTGTTTGTATATTGGAAATCAAATTCTCTCTTTACCAGTATGCGCCTGCCATGAAGTCATTTTTCTCTGCTGATTGAAATCATCTGTTTTCAGTTCTCTGACAAATTAATTGAACTTTCCTCTGACTCAGGGGCCTTCTGACTCTTGAAGCAGATTTTGTCTACATGCCGTCTCCCAGACGAACACAATTTAATCTCCCAGGCTTTAAATGAACTTTATGTTTCCAGAAAGCTAGTGAAAGAAGCATTTGTTCTGGTGATAGCAGTTTGCTGCTTCTACAAACAGGGAACAAGAATAGAGGGTTAGAGAATATTTATTTTACTGCAGCTAATAACTGACTCTTAAAATGTGTCAGATCTTGTGATGCATGGTGACAAAGACGTTTTTAAATACTTGTATTAAAGAATATGGAAACAGGCTGAGTTTTTTCCCTCCCCTTTAAACCTGGAGTAGGACTAAAGCTCAAAGCATATGCTTTTCATATAGGTCCAAATCCTGGAAAGGCTGTGAAGGGTGAATAAAAAATAGCAACTTGGCAGACCAATAGTCTAAGTCAAGGGCCCCCAAACTAAGGTGGTGGGATGCCGCCCTCCAAGGTTATTTACTCAGCCCCCATCATAAACTTGAGAGTTAGGGTTGCCCCTAAGTCTGAACCAATTTAAGGGCACACAACAACAACAATCCTAATTAATTTGACTATCTCATCAGCCCAAAGCAGGCCCACACTTCCAACTGAAATACTAGTAAGTTTATGTTGGTTAAAATTGTTCTTCATTTTAATATTGTATTCTTTTTTCATTTTTTACACGACTAATAAGATATGTGCAGTGGGCATAGGAATTCTTACATTTTTTTTCAAAGTATAGTCCAGCCCCCCAACAGTCTGAGGAACCGTGTACCGGCCCTCGGCTTAAAAAATTTGAGGACCCCTGTTAGGAGAATTCCAAAATTTCAAAGCCTTATCTTTGTATACCTCACAACCTCTGAGGATGCCTGCCATAGATGTGGGTGAAACGTCAGGAGAGAATACTTCTGGAACATGGCCACACAGCCCGAAAGACATACAACAACCCTGAACTGAACATACTTAGCAAAAACATTCTGTATATTTTCAGGGACAATTCAGATTTATTTAATATTTTACATTAGGAAGAAATGCTTGAGTTAAACCCAAGTGAAGCCTGGATCTATAGTAAGTGCTGCAGGATTGGTGAAAAATGATTGGAGTTGGTACAAAACACTGTGGAAAGGAAGCTGTTTATCTCCATGGTCAAAAAACAGAAGGCTTTGTAGTAGGTATCAGGTGCCAAAAAGATGCATGTGATGAGGACAGGGTTTGCAGGCTATTTAAGGTTAGAGGACCCTCTCATATACCTCCTCAAGTCCAAAATATGACCTATTTTCCTGCCCCAACACAGTGTGAGTTTATATAGTTGCTTCAGAACCAGGTAGGAATTTTCTCCCTTTTTCCTGGGGTTTTTCACTTACCCTATACTATACCAGGGGGCCTTAAAGACTGACCTTGGGCAGTATCTATAAATAGGTTGTCATCCGGCAGCTAATGGGGTGGTGGAGAAAATAATTTGATATTTCAGTGTTCACTTTGATGTAGGGTATGGCCAGTGCCGGCCCAACACGGAGGCCACGTGATGCGGCCGCCTCGGGCGCAGGGCCCGGGGGGCGCCGTCAGGCTTCCCCCCTCCCAGCGGGGACCATGAGCTCGCTCGCCGGCGAACTGGAAGGCCTGTTCGGTGACGAGCGAGCTCTCATGGCCGGCTGGGATGGCCCTGGATGGCCGGCCTGTGCGCCCTGGCCCCGCCTCTCACGTTGCGTGAGAGGCGGGGTCAGGGTGAGCTGTGTGGGAGGCGGGGCCAGGGTTGGCCCTGCCTCCCATGCAGCTCAGCCTTGCCCGTCTGGCCTTTTCCAGGCAGGCAGACTGCACCGAAGGTCCCTGCAGGCCGCGATCGCGGCCTGCAGGGACCTCCGTTGCAGTCTGCCCGCCTGGAAAAGCCCAGGGCGCGCGGGGCGGGAGGCAAGGCCCCGTCTGGGCGGAGCCCTGCCTCCCGGCCTGTGCGCCCTGGCCCCGCCTCTCACGTTGCGTGAGAGGCGGGGTCGGGGTGAGCTGCGTGGGAGGCGGGGCCAGGGTTGGCCCTGCCTCCCACGCAGCTCAGCCTTGCCCGTCTGGCCTTTTCCAGGCAGGCAGACTGCACCGAAGGTCCCTGCAGGCCGCGATCGCGGCCTGCAGGGACCTCCGGTGCAGTCTGCCTGCCTGGAAAAGCCCAGGGCGCGCGGGGCGGGAGGCAAGGCCCCGTCTGGGCGGAGCCCTGCCTCCCGGCCTGTGCGCCCTGTCCCCGCCTCTCACGTTGCGTGAGAGGCGGGGTTGGGGTGAGCTGCGTGGGAGGCGGGGCCAGGGTTGGCCCTGCCTCCCACGCATCTCAGCCTTGCCCGTCTGGCCTTTTCCAGGCAGGCAGACTGCACCGGAGGTCCCTACAGGCCGCGATCGCGGCCTGCAGGGACCTCCGTTGCAGTCTGCCCGCCTGGAAAAGCCCAGGGCGCGCGGGGCGGGAGGCAAGGCCCCGTCTAGGCGGAGCCCTGCCTCCTGGCCCGTGCGCCCTGGCCCCGCCTCCCGCGCTGCTCGCCGTGACCCCGCCTCCCACGCTGCGTGAGAGGCGGGGCCAGGGAGCAGGAGGCGGGGCCAGGGAGCAGGAGGCGGGGCCCGCCGGCGCTGCAGTAGGCATGGCCGTGTGCCTCCCGCGGCACATGGCCACGCCTCCTGCGGCGCCGGTGGGGGGGCGCAATTTCCCCCCTCGCTTTATATATAAATTTATCTCCGGCCGGCCCTGGGTATGGCTCTTGAATGGTCTCCACAGCCCCTGAGAATTGGAGATCTTGGAAAGAAATGTATCCTTGAAGCAAATCTGGGGATTTCACTCCCACATATAAGATCTTGCAACTTGGGTGGTTTATTTTCCAGTAAGTGGCGTGTGATGCCACCAGTAAGTAAGGTGCTTTGTCCAAGGGAAGGCTGTGGAGCTTTCTCTGGGCCTCAACTCATCAGGTTTTTTTCTCCATTCTTGATCCTTTCAGCTCCAAATAACTTAAATAATGCATAGGCTAAATAAAGTGGCCCTTATTCAACCCAACCTTTGTGTCTGGTCTCATTATTCTATGATTGGCCATCAATGGCTGTTGGCAGCTTTCCTGTCAACAGGGCAGTGATTCCACCTTGGATAATTCTCAAAAAATTTAAAGAAGCTATCCAAGGTGCTGAACCCTATCCTCCAAATAGGCCCATGCCATGGATAGCTCATTCAGAGTACATCTAAAAGCGGATCCACTGCCCCACAAACAGGGCAGATGAGGAACATAATGCATAAAAGCACATCCCATATTTAAAGATTTATATTATAAAATATTGCCATCCTATTGTATATATACGAAGATGTCAAATAATTTGATTTAAATACATTTAAGATGTGAAACGGTTAAAATATTTCACAGCCTAAAGCATATTAATCTATCTAACAAATCAAAAAAGGTAAAACACTTAAAACTGAGTCCCCTTGGGGAGATAGGAAGGGATATAAATAACATTTTATTATTGTTGTTATTATTATAAATATACAAACTGGATAAAATAACAGAATCACCCATTCCAAAATACTTGAATAAAATATAGATCTTGGCTATGTGGATTTGATTAATATGATCTCTTTTGGAATTGCTTGGTTCTCTAGGATACCCATTGTTAACTTCCAGCAGGATTGAATTCCCATTTAATTTAATCCAATGTAGCACACCCTATAAGGAGCCTCTGGTGACACAGTGGGTTAAACCACTGAGCTGCTGAACTTGCTGACTAAAAGGTTGGCAGTTCAAATCCAGGGAATGGGATGAGCTCCTGCTGTTAGTCCCAGTTCGAAAACATGCAAATGTTTTCCCACGGGAAGGTAAGGGTGCTCCATGCAGTCATGCCGACCACATGACCTTGGAGGCTGTATGCACAACGCTGGCTTTTCGGCTTAGACATGGAGATGAGCACCAATCCCCAGAGTTGGACATGACTAGACTCAATGTCATGGGAAAACCTTTACTCTTTACCTAACTCACCCTCCCCAGCTAGCAGAGAATCTCAGATCTTCAAATATACAGTTAGCAGCATAGATAGAAAGAAAGAAAGAAAGAAAGAAAGAAAGAAGGAAGGAAGGAAGGAAGGAAGGAAGGAAGGAAGGAAGGAAGGAAGGAAGGAAGGAAGGAAGGAAGGAAGGAAGGAAGGAAGGAAGGAAGGAAGGAATTGCACGTGCTGCATGAGGATGTTCCTTAGACTACAACTCCCAGATTGGCTATGCTGTCTGTGATTTAGGGGGGCTGTAGTCCTAACAGTCAGCTTTGTATGTTAAGTGGAGAATTTTGGGTCTTTCAGCCCAAAGAATAACTTTCCTAAGTTCTGTTCTTTCTTTTGTTTATGAGTTAGAGAAATTAGGAAACAGAAGCTACTTCTTTATAGAAACTTAACACTGACTTCCTTTAGCCAAAACCACAAAATGCTTTTGCTTATGTCCTGATATCAGCTTCACAAGTACTGGCACATGTTTGTCTGTACAATAGTTTTAAAAAAAAATCCAAGGTGGCACTTAAAAATGAAGAATGCATTTTCATTTACAAAAAAGGGAGAAATTGGGTAGCTTTTCTTCATATCAATTAACTTTTTAGTTATAAACAGCTTAGGGCCTCCTATTGCCATTCAGAAGCAGATGCAGATACAGAAGCAGAAGTGACAGAATATAATTGAGGTGAAGGTTGGTGGTAATTGTGAGACAAAGCTATTCTTGTGATACTTCCGCTTGCATCAGGGAGATCCAGGACAGGATATCACATTAAAACAGGCTCCGGTTATATAACATCTATCCTTATTTTGCAGAAACAAGCATCTTGGCTCAGAAGCACTGTACAGCAGCATTTGGAAAACATGTTCATTTGGACTTCAGCTCCCTGATTCTTCCACCAGTGGCCATGGTGGTTTCAGTTTCATTCCAAAACAAGCACGGGTAAAATTCCTGAAGGCTTGTTTGTGTACAAACCTTTGGAGCACAGAGCACACACTCAGCTAAGCCAATCGGCAAAGGTATCACTCTCATTGCTAAAAAGCAGCTGAATAATACCAAGGGCCCATCTAATCCACCTTCCTGTTTCAAACAGTCGTCCTTTCACACTACACAATTATAGTACTATGATTTTTTTTCTGCCATGGCTGTATCCTATGAAATCCTGGCAATTGGATAGGCATAAGAGTTTCCTTGCTGAGAATTTGAAACACTCCCCTCTAAGCTGCAAAACCCAGGATTCCATAGGATGGCAATTAAAGTGAAGTAATAGAGCTATACATATCATGAAAAAGAGTCCCAAATGTCTCTACAGATAAATGCACAGCTCATCTCATTAAAAGTCCAATCTGCTACAACATTCCTTTTACAAACACAAAGTGGTCTGTTGGCTCTTGTATCTACACCTAAAAGAACACTTCTAGAATTTCTAGGTCCTTCAGGATGGCTCTATGGTCAACGTCCAACAGGAGTTGATCACAAAGTTACCCAGGAAGACCTAGAGATTCCTAGAGAGAACATATTAATCAAATCTGGGAATAATCAAATCTGCAGAAGTTAAATCTGCAATTGGGGCTGTGTGATTTAGAGTCAGTTCTAAATTTTTGTGATATATCATGGAGTTTTCTGGGGCTGAGAGTGTGTGACTCACTCAAGGTCACTTCGTGGGTTTCCCTAGTCAAGCAGGAATCAAACCCTGGTCGCCAGAGCCCAATGATCGAATTGCTACATCACTCTCGCTCTCTAGTGTCAATATTTCCAAAACAAAATCATGTACATCTCGACCACTACCACACAATAGTCCATGAATGGGAACCATGTGACCTTCCAGATGTTTTTGGACAAGCTTCTAGCATTGCTAGCTGACATAGTCAAATGTGAGGAATGCTTGCAGCAGCAGTTCATGAACATATGAAGGAGTACATGATTCTTATTTCAGTTCTATTCTAATACATATTTCTTGCAGTGCTTCCACCAAACTATAGAGGGCATGTTCCATGAGATCAACAGCATGCTGCTGTGAATATATTCCCTTCAAAGTCAGCCTCTCTAATTTCAGTGGCGTGGACTCCAAAGAATGTGTGTATCTTGATTGTTTGTTTATTTGCTTTTTTCCAGAAAATGTCTTCAAAGCATCTGATTTGCTTTGGAGTACTGAGTAAACAAAAACATTTGCTTCCTGTGGTTTTTCTGTGAGGAAAAGGAATTGTTACCAATTAAAAGGACTAGGTTGAGGAGTGGTGTGGGGTCTGATCCAAATTCCACTGAAAGCCATAGGCTTTCCGTCCATTTGTGTGATCTCCACATCATGTTTGCAGTGACCCGGGACTGTAAAACCGCTCCAAAAAGTGTTGCAACACTCTGTCCCACCCACCACTGCCGGAATGAATTTGAAGATGGACACACATGCTCTCAGAGTTGATGAATCAGAAGTAAGCTCTTCTGCAGTGTTGCTCTTGGGAACACATTGCTTCCCTTTTCAGTAAGCAACCCAATATTTCTGGTTTGGTAATGTTAAGACAAGCTTAAATACCCTAAAGGTATCAGATGACATTTTATTGCACAGCCCATACAGAAAGTGACCTAAAAGATAGGCATTCTGTGGCATTGTCACCTAAGCTATTACAAACACTTTCTTTACATTTCAACCACTTGCATTTTTTTCAGTATTCAATAGGCCTTAATACCCTGAAGGAATCCAATCCAATCTGATATCAGAAGCTGAGCAAGGTTAGCCCTAAGTAGCAATGGCAATGAATATCAGGCGCTACAGGCTATGGGTGAGTCTACATGAGCTTGATCTGGATCGTGGGATTGGGTACAGAATGGACACCAGCACAGGGAAAGGGGATGGATCATGCCCATTTCATTGTCCCTCCCAGCTAGCCACAGTGCTCTGTCCAAGCTCTTGGTCATTGATTTAAGCACGATCTGCAAGAAGGAGGGGAAATCATGCACACACACCCTCTTCTTTCTGGTCACATGCAAACCTCTGCTGATTTCAGAATAGGGAGCTTGCGATGGACAAGAGAGCAGATGGAGATCTGCAGCTGGCTGGAAGCAGTGGCAACGACATGGAGATGAGGTGATGGCCCAGTAGGGCCAATGTGATCTTAGCAGTATGGACACCGGCACACTGTCAAAGTGTGTTCAGTACTGAATTTAGCAGCCTGTGTAGATATCTGAACTGGCTAAACCACCTCAAAGTATTCCTTGTCCAAGAAAATCCTATGAAATTCATAGGTTCACCAAGTCCACAAGCAGCTTGAAGACACATACACACACAATGACAGGACCAGATTGCATTTTCAGTATTCCTTTAGCAAATGAGCAACTCAGTTGTAAAGTCTGTTTAAACATTCAGGGCCTAGCAAAGTTGCCTTTGCAGAGCTGTTGCTCTTTGTTTCTTTTGCACGGCTGCAGGATGCTGCTCTCCCCCCCCCCCCCCCTTAATGACGTGCAGCACTTTGGAATACTAGGAGATGGAATGTAACCACTCAAATCTGTTTGGTTTGTCACTTTGGATTTGTTACATAAGGCAATGTTAATGCAAACGGGGCTTTTTGATTATCCAGCACAGACTGTGGGAGAGGTTGCCTGATGTCTGTCTAAAGCAGCGAGCAGACTCCTTGATTATTAACATATTGGTTGTATTCCGATTTGAGACTTTTGCTGAGAAATATGGGAGTGAGTAGAAAAGCAAACATATATGAAACAAAATATATAATGTTAGCAGACTCTAGTCTAGAAACAAAATAATGACGTACAAAATAATAGATTTGTTTGGCTGTGCTTTTCTTGGACTGCAATTAGAGTGAGTTTGTGGATTTTGCCTCAGCATTTATCTATAATCCTCCTTACAACCTCCAATTTAAGAGTCCATAAGTTGGTATCATACATTTTTGTAGACACTGGGTGCATCTACACTGTTGAATGAATGCAGTTCGACTGTCATGCTCAGTGGTACACAATTATGGGAGTTGTAATTTGGTAATTTGGTAATGCACTAGAATTCTTTGGTAGAGAAGGCTAAAGACTTGTAAAACTGCAACTTCTATGATTCCATAGCAAGGAGGCAAATACAATGAGCTAAGCAACTAGTTCATTGTAATAAATAAAGGAAAACGTTCTTTGCCTTGGTTCTCAGCCTACAAAGTGGGAATAAAAGTGACCTATTCATATGTAAGACATAATAGGAATGTTAAAGGATAACGGCAAAGGCAAAATCTAATAGTGATTGTAATTAAACTAGTTTGATCATTACTCAGATTGCAGGTGTTATATAAGTGCAAGGAGCACCTGCACTTCTGCTACCTTGGACCATGTCAGTCTCCTCTCTCTCTCAAGCTTTATCACTTTCAAGGTTTCAGAACATGATAAGATTTCATTTGCATAACGATCCAATTTTGCCTCTTCCTCAAGGTCAGATTCTCCTACGACTTTGCCTTCTGTGCAAAGCACTATGCATTGTCATTGCTACCACATCTTTACAATACAAACTTATGCTTGGAAGAGCAAATGACGCTTAATATAACTTCAATAAATGTGGTAAAAAAAATCTTGTATGTTTAAATAATTATTGCAAAATATTTCATGTCAATAAAACAGCCTTTCCAAACCTGACAGTATCTAAATTGATTGGACTACAAGCCCTATCATCTCCATCACTGAATGATAGGGTTGTCGTCCAAAACATTTGAATGGCATCATATTTCCAAGGTATGAAAAATGAACTATATATTATAGATTTATACATGAATGGTACATAGGTAGATGATAGACTGGCAGTTGGAAAATCTGTTAGGCTGTTGTCATGGGAAGTCTAATTTAACTTAAAGTCAGGGTGTAGCCACAATATATAATTATAGCAGCCTGGCATCACTTTAGCTGCATGGCTCAATGCTATAGAACAGCTATGGGCAAACTCAGGCCTGGGGGTCGGATGCTGCCTCTTGGGCTCTTTTCTCAGGCTCTCCTCTCTCTCACCATCCTATTCTTCCTTCCTTCTCTCTTTCCTTCTTCACCTTCTCCCTCCTTCCACCCTCTCCCTTTTTTCTACCTCCTTCCCTCTTTCTCCTTCCTTCCTTCCTTCCTTCCTTCCTTCCTTCCTTCCTTCCTTCCTTCCTTCCTTCCTTCCTTCCCTTTTGTCTTTCCTTTCTTCTCTCTTTCCTCCCTTGCTCCCTCTCTCCCTACATTCCCTTCCACCCTTCTCTTCCTCTCTTTCTTCCTCCCTCCCTTCCTTCTCTCTTTTCTTCCTCCTTTCCTCCTGGAGGATGTTTAGCTGGGAGACGAAAAGGTAGAGAGGGAACACGAGACCCATGTTTTGAGATTTAAAAGAATGTCCCATTGAGAAAAAAAGCGAAAACTGCTGCTGCTCTAGAGACCAGGGCACAAGGGAGCAATGGGTTCACATGGCAGGGAAATAGATTCTACTGAAAGGATTAGGAAGAACTTCCTGAGAGTAAGAGCTTGTTGGAGTGTGGCATAGACTGCCTGGGAGTGTAGTTCTTCAGAAGTCTTCTTCTCTGGAGGCTTTTCTGCAAAGACTGTCTATTGGGAGTACTTTGATTGTGCCTTTCTGCATGGCAGGAGGATGGACTAGATGCCCCTTGGGGGTCTCTTCCATGGGGGATTCTAGAATTCTATATCAGGAGTAGGCACTACAGGGTCTAATGGATACACTTTTTCTCTCCCATCCACCAGCTCATCTTGACTAAGGCCAACCCTTTTGGGATCCAAACATTTCTCATTTCTCCTTCACTTTCTGTCTCCAAAAGAGAAGAGGAAGGGGAGGAAAGAGCAGGGAGGGGACAGGAAGAACCCCCTTCCTCCTGGCTTACCCACCCTGCTCTGGACTGCCATGCGGCCCCCAAGTTAGAAGGTTTGCCCATGCCTGCCAAAGAATATGGGATTTGCAGTTTATTTTGACACCAGCGCTTTCTAAGAGAAAGCTAAATATCTCAAAAAATTACATGGTTTGGTTTTTTTTAATCCAAAAAGCAAAGCTTGATTTTGCCATTTTATATAGGGGGCATCATTTTACTATTCAGTTATATCTAATAGGACTTGACAACACATAGCTTTTGATATCGGGAGGTGGGGTGTATGTCTTTGAACCAAACCCAGATGGACTTTGTAAATGAGTAATATTATATAAGGCCTTTCCATCTATGAGTTCAAGGTTGTTTTCCCCTCCATTTTATTCTCAAAACAACCTTGAAAAGTATCTCCATCTAAAAGAGAATGATTGGCTCAAGATCAATCGGTTAATTTGATGGTACACCAGGAAAAACCGTGATGCTTCCCTCTAGCTCCAGCCCCATTGGCTTTCAAACATATAGGTTTTATATAAGACTGCACTGTTCACTCCTTTGTGTCTCCAAACTTGCATGGGGAGCCAGCCACGAAAGGGAGGAGTATGGAGTATGTTTTAGGGGGAGGGGAAGTGGTTCATGCAGCTGGCCCATCATCTCACCCGCAACTCAGAATCATCTTTTGCAGCTCGCAAGAAATTCTTCATTTTTCCAAGCTGTGTTGACAGCTAGCGAGGAAAGAATCCCAAGCGTCTGACCACACATGAAAATAGTTTCTCAGGACGAGTCACAGAAATCTTGAATGTTTTTGATTGCAAATAGCTTCAGAGGGTATTGCCTGGTGCTGTATCCTGTCCCTGGTTCCTTACCCACTTACAGTGCTTTCATTTTGATGAATAATACTGCACATTTTTGGATGCTTGAGTCACCAGAGAAGCAGCAAGTATTTTTGGTGCCACTTGTGTATTCATGAGACTTATCTGTTATGTTAATTTTATCTTTGTTGTTTTTAAGGAAGAACTTTCACTTCCCCCAAGTTGAGGAACCCGCCCCCTATATCCCCTGCATGGGCAAAAATTTGTTGGATAGGACATATATGCTTCCACTAATGTGGAAAGTTAGAAACCCAACCCCACTTGTCCCGTTGCCCAAAAGTGACTCATTGTCCCTTTGCTTCCTCCAGCCAAAAACAGATTCAGAAGCTGTGAGAGTTTCCTGAAGATAAGAAACAAATCGAAGGAAAACCTGTCTCACTGCCACCACCCTTGAAAGAGATGGTCCACTTTCAAGATAGCATTTCCTTCAAACCCCCTGCATGCTAATTAACCATTCCAAGCATATTTTCTACAGCATTAAGGGATTTCCTCATCCAAATAAACTTCCTCTTTGGTGATCTGTTCTTCCCTCTCATTTTTCTTTTTTACTTTTTGACATCTGGGGATATAGTTTGCTATACTCGGCAGGGTTAAAGATCCAAATGCGGCTTGCATGTATATGTGTGTATATTTATATATTCATTTGAAGCCATGCCAGAATGGCCCTGGAATCTCTGTGCTCGATCCAAATCCTATTTTCAGTTAATGGGTTTGTTGCTGTGAACTTCAAGGGGAAAGAGGATCGATCGCCTAGCCTTGTGTGGCCAGATTGTTTCACTTATGTTTCAGAATGTGCTCCTAATAAGCTGCAGATGGGCTACAGCCCAAAATGCCAAGGCCAGTCCGTTTCTAAAGCTTGAAGGTGTTCACACCTACAAATGTGTCCCTAAAACAAGCCACTTAATTTTCACACAGAGACACATTCATGCACATACACACACACGTCTGGCTGAAATGTGAGCTAATCATGTCTTAATTTTTAACATAAGTGGCACTAAAATGAAAGCCCTGAACTCTTTGTTACTCCTTACGAATGTAGGTACATTGAATCAATTATTGAATGCAGAATCATTACATACATGGGCTATCCCCCATTGATTCAGTAGGTCTACTCCTTTAGGATAATATGATTCAGGCCAAGGATTGAAAGTCATGTCATCTAAGAAGAATCTTTATTAAGTAAATCTAAGAATAATCTTTGACAAGCAGGAAACCACTGTGATCATTCAGTGGTGAGAGTATAGCTTTCTTCACATCTGAAATGGTCAACACCAATGGTCAACACTTTGGCAGTGGGCATCAACACCCCAAAATCAACCAAACATCTGACTCTGGATCTCATTCTGTTCTCCATTTTCTGGGGATTTCAGAGAATGTTAGAAGTTCCAATGGGGGTGATGGAAGGGATACAACAATTCCTGGAAAATTTCAGAAGATGCACTTGAACTGTTCTGGCACAATGTTGTCAGGAGTTTCAGGGCCATTGTGTTTGGGAAAGTATGTTGAGGTCACACAAAAAAGCTCCTGGGTGGCACATAAAGTTTGCAGACCAGCTTGTTGGAGTCATGAAAAGTTTCAGCAGCTTGCGGAAATTGTCAAACATCAGGGCTATGCTTTGTGTGAAAAGAACCACTTTCCACTCATTTACTTTTAAGCAGGATTGGTCAGTTGTGGCTTTCAGATTATTATTTTTTACTTCTCGTTGAAACTATCACAGGGTTTTCTTGGTAAGATTTCTTCAGAAGAAATCTTGCCTTCCTCTGAGGCTGAGAAAGTGTGGCTTACATAAGGACACCCATTAGGTTTCAATGGCTGACTGGATATTTGAAACCCGATGTCCAGAATCATAATCCAATGTTCAAATCAATACACCACTCTGGCTCTCTTTTTTTTTTACTGCCACTCTCATAATTCTCCAAACTGGCTAGGCTAGCTAAGACAGATGGGATTTGTAGACCCAAATCATCTTGAGGGCCACAAATGAAAGTGACTATATCAGTTTCAGAGCCAAGCAACAACAGGAAGCCACAACAGGAAACTTAGCTTTAGAACCAACCATGTGCTTGGGAGGAAACAACCTTGCTTACTGTATGTCAGTAAGAAGCTATCTCCATCCTGCCTATTCCCACGGGCACCTGACACTATTTTGCTTCCCCAAATGAAAATTAGCTCACATTCCAGGGACAATTTGTCTTTCTTCCTTACTGAAGCCATTTTCACTCATTTCATATGAATCAATACATCAAAGGAAAGAGATGTTTGAGTCATACACAGGTATAAAATAAGAGAAATAGAGTGCAGAGTGCGACAGACAATGACTCTTACATTGGAGAGCAGTTTGTCAGTAGAAACAGTTGCCTAAAAGGCAGAAGATGCTCTGGAGAAACATGCAAGACAGAAGCCTGGAAGATATTATATAAAAATCTGTTTTGCCATCATTATCTAATGTACAATTGTTTGAATGATTAGTTATATTTCATAAGGAAGATATTGGAAGTATGAAAAAGAAATTTCAATCTATAAAGAAAATGTTTAGTAATGTGTTGTTATTTGTGATGATATATTATAAATCAACACAGATTTCTCAAATGGACTTAGTAGTGCAGGAAGATGATGTGTTCTAGAGGAAGATAAGAAATGTTCTTCTTTATTATTCTTTGTTTAAATGACATTAGAGTTGAAGACTCAAACAGCTGGAGAGAAAGGTTGTAAACTACTGATGTAGGGGATCTTAGAATAAGACAAATGAGTTTTGAGAGAGTTGGGAGTCATTATGCAAGGGAGGTAATGAATTTCTCATTCTGCAATAACAAAAAAAGAGAGACTACATAGACAATAGTGTGAACCTCAACATCAGGAGAAATGTGAGATAGGAATAAAAACAAATTAATAGTGGCAATTAGCATGAGTAGTGGATATAACTTGTCATTATTCCCTTACTGAGGACTAAATCAGGATTAGGATTGGGATCATCATATGGCCATCCAGATATTGCTGATCTGTACATACCAACATTCCTCAACACTGGTTCTACCAGCTAGGGCTAATGGGAGTTGCAGTCCACCCCAATCTAAATCTAACTGTTGTTAGTCATTAAGTAGAGTAAGTCCATAAAATCAATGGAACTGATTGTAAGTGTTTACTTACGATGTTCCCATTGATTCAACGAGTCTACTCTAGTTTGAACTAATAATTCACTTTAGGCCTATATTTTTGTAAAACTTGATATATAGGATAAAATGCTCACTCACACACACACTTCATAGGGACATAGACTCATCATGTCATGCAAATATTTTGAAATGCAATCCCAAAGCCCCTTCACCCAAAAATAATTATAGAAATATCTTTCTACTTTAATTGCCATGGCAAAATCTGATAGAATCAAGGTATATGCAAATTAGGGAGGGGGCATTTAGACATTATCTGCCAGAGAGTTCTAGTGTCACCAAACTACAACCTCTAGGATTCACAAGGCTGCAACTATAGAGGCAAAAATGGAATCATAGTGTTATAATTGTGCAATCTGAATGTGTCTCATAACTCTCACGCCAACACACATATATCCACAGGGAGTTTTCATTTTGACAGTCTTCTTTTCTGAGATAGTTCTGTGCTTCTGTTTCTTGCATGCAGCATGAATTCAACATAAGCATTAGTTAGGCTGGTTGTTTGTATGCCAGATTATGTTAAACATACCTGCTAAACCATTTTTCAAAAGAGATCATCTTCCTGGATAGACTTTCCTAATCATGAGATGCTGCAATAGAAGAGGCATCCTCTCCCTCCCCATTTCCTGCAACAATCAACTGTCTTCCCTAAGGAAACTTCACTCCTCCCTGCTTCATCCTCTCTGGATGGCTTTTAAAACAGTGATGTTATCAGATGAGTCATATGTCTGTTTTTATGTACTGGGGCACATGTTGCGGATCTATTATGAATTCATGCTTCTGTCCATGATAATGAAGTCAGAGGGAATAGCAAGGAGACAGCTGCTTAGATCAAGTGGCAATGTCTGTCCAACTCTAAGCTCGCAGCCAAAATCAACAGTGTCTCTCTTACGGATGAGCTAGGGAATGATGTTACATAAATGGGATGTTTGAACTAATGACTAAGGCAAATACAGCTGGAGGATCCTTCTCCTCCCCCCTCAAGAAATTAGCTGATCCTTTTACACAACAGTCTTTCCTTATTGTGTAAATCTAGACCTAGAGATAGCTGGACTAGTTGAATAACTGTTTTTCTTAGTCATATTACTCTTTCCAACCAAAATACAAATTACAAACATGATATTAGGAGTGAGGAGAAGATCTGTATTCACGCCACAGATTTGATCCCATTATAACTTTTATGTCACCATCCTATGGAGCCTGGGTTTTTAGTTTCATGAGAATTACCTAAAACTGGTTGCCAGAGGCCTCTACAGTGCTGTGGTTCAGTTGAGTGGGCTGGAAAATTCTAAGCACCTCTCCAAACCACAAATCCCAGGATTCAGAAGATGGAATCAAGAGTGAAAGGTAGTATCAAACTGTTATAAATGCCTGGTATGGATACACCCTGTAACAAAAGAAGTGATTGTTCTGTTTTGTTTGGATCAGTGTGTTTATTTTGCATCAGTTCTACATTGCATTAGACAGGTATATAATGAGCATCTGTCTTAATTTTGCCTTGCATCATCTAAGTGAACTTATTTATTTATTATTTACAGTACAGTAGAGCCTCACTTATCCAACACTCGCTTATCCAACGTTCTGGATTATCCAACGCATTTTTGTAGTCAATGTTTTCAAAATATGATATTTTGATGCTAAATTCGTAAATACAGTAATTACTACATAGCATTACTGCATATTGGACTACTTTTTCAGTCAGATTTGTTGTATAACATGATGCTTTGGTGCTTAATTTGTAAAATCATAACCTATTTTGATGTTTAATAGGCTTTTTCTTAATCTCTCCTTATTATCCAACATATTCGCTTATCCAACGTTCTGCCAGCCTGTTTATGTTGGATAAGTGAGACTCTACTGTATTTATATTCTGCCCTTCTCACCCCAAAAGGGACTTAGGGCGGATCACAGTGTGCACATACATGGCAAACAGTCATTGCCATTAGACATACAGACAGAGACAGAGACGAAGACACAGAGGCAATTTAACATGTTCCAGCTTCCAGGCTTCATGAGGGTGTGCTCGATTCTGGCCACAGGGGGAGCTGCTGCTTCATCATCCACTGTGACACCGAGTCCTCATTCCTTTCTGCATGCTGCTGGATGATTTTTATGGTGTTGTAAATTAGTTAAATTAGCCTCCCTACATAAGTGTACCTAAATTTTCCTACTTGATAGATGCAGCTACCTTTCGGGTTGCTTAGGTCAACAATGAGCTAGTCTATTTTTAATGGTTGGGCGCTCACGCCAATGTGGGCTGGCTTCGAACTCATGAACTCTTGGTCAGTAGTGATTTATTGCAGCTGGCTACTAACCAGCTGTGCCACAGCCCGGCCCTTAGGCATTTCTAGCAAAATTATAATGCTTAACAAAATAAAACAGGCCAAGGAGGGATGGGTATATCTTTGGGACAATCAGCATGCCATCTGGTCATTTGAGGAACAACCCTAATCTCCCAGAAAAGATAAGCAATGTATCATTGGATCTTGCAGATCTCTTTCTACAGCTCAAAGTGGAAAATCAGAGGCCTCCTCACTGTACATATTGTGCTCAACACTTCTCTCCCTATCCTTTTCCCAGCAGAGCTCCACTGGGGGACAAACAACACTTGCTGAAATTCCATTTTCCAATCAATCACCAATGGTACAGGAGCCTTCCCCAGTTTTCAGACTTGCAAACTTAAGAACAGGGCATGGCATCCTTTTGTTCTCCCAGGAGGGTGGTAACAAGGACAACAAAGTTATCCAGTTAGTGTATGCAATTCCCTTCCATTATAATAATAACAACTTTATTTTGATACCCCGCCAACATCTCCCCAAAGGGACTTGGGGCGGCTTACACGGGGCCAAACCCAGGTAGTTACAGACAATGTAAAAGACACAACACAACAAGTAAAAACAAATCTATAAAGCATATTAAAATCACATTTACCATAAAACATAATAAGGTTAAAAACCTGAATAGGCCCATACAACCAAACCTTGGAACCTTTTGCCACTGAAAAAGAGGGAAGTTTGCACAATTATAAGTACATTAACTTCTAAAAGGAAGATCAAGAGTTACCCTTTCTTTTTTTCTTCTTGCTCTTTCTCCTTTCTCTTTTTTGTATTCCTCTCCCTGCATTTTTTTTGTATTTTAATGTATTTTGTATTTTCTGTGTTTTAATGTATTTCTAAATTTTGTAATAAAATAATGAAAAGGTTATTATCCTGAACTTCTGAGGATGCCTGCTATAGATGTGGGCAAAACATCAGGAGAGAATGCTTTTGGAACATGGCCATACTGCCCGGAAACAACCCAAAAGGTTATTTTTAACATACAACTACTGGAATCTTTCCGCCAGTATAGGGGTGCCATTGGTCATGATAGGGGATTCTAGACAAAAAAGTTAGTAGTCATAAACAATCCTCAACTAAAATCAAAAGCACCAGTCATCTGCCATTAAAAGTTCAATAAGAATTTGTCTAGTTCTCAAGCCACACAGGTTTAAAACTTGGGCTCCCTAAAAAGTTAAATGAAGTTTGGCTTGGGATTAGGACAGAATTTCCAACAATTTCTGAAATTGCCCTAAACATACTTCTGCCATTTTGAACTATGCATTTGTGGAAAGCAATGTTCTCAGCACTGACAATTATAAAATCTAAGTATCAATGAAATCGAAAAAATGTTGAAGATGCTCTACATCCTGCAGGGTCAAATATTCTACCAAGATTTAATTCCTTATGTAAAAATGAACAAGCAAACCCATCTCATTAATATGCAAATTTGCTTCATCTTTCATAAATGGCAAGCTTCTATGTACACCAAAGAATTGTTTTAAAATACATTTCTTTGTGGTTTACTATCAGTAAATGTTTGCTTTGTATACCTATTTCATATACCTATATATCCAGGGTTGCATAAAAATATTTTGGGCAAAAGGGATCATGAGTGGAAAATGTTTAAGAAGCCTTGCTCTGATTCATATAGTAAAAGTTGGAAAATTCTCTCCTTTTGTATATTTTATAGCAGTCTAATTGAGCTTTGCATGTCCTTCCAATCTGAACCTTATTGCAGAGTAATTGTGAGCAGCAAAACAGAAAGTGTGATAGGTACTAGATATAAATACTATAGGTAGAACACCTGTACAGTAGAAGGCCAGGTGGAATATGAAGGTAATCTTGGGAGAGTTGATTACATTTACACAGGTGATCTTATTCTTTAAAGAGAAATACTGGAAAAGATGCAAATCCTAGTGAAATGGTCAAAACAGGCATAAAGAAGCTATGTTTGGAAGATGTGTGTAGCACTGCCAGGTTTTCAAACTGTAATAAGAGACAACTGAAATCTATGAAATGTGGGGTTAATGATTGGGAAGCAGCTATTAACAAGTGTGTGTTCTATTTAATACAAAATGAAAATACATTGATTTCAATCAATTTAGCCATGTGTGTCTGCAAAGTAAAAACACTGTCCACATTCATAAATTACATACCACACACATTGATGTCTTTATGAAAAACCTACAACCTGACATACAAGGTGGGGTTGGCATCATGTTTACTCAGTATAAAATGGGGGAAATCCAACCCCCAAATAGAAGCATCCCTTAAATGTTGTATTTACTCGAATCTAATGCTCACCTTTTTTGGCTAAATTGCCTTCCCAAAATTAGGCTGCACATTAGATTCATGTAAAATGGTAATCTTAGTGTTGGGCCAAAGCAAAAAGGGAAGCTTCTTCAGGAGCACCTGAAGCTGCCCTTTCGGGAATGTCATCTCTCATTTAATGGCCATGGCCCAATGTTATGCAATCCTGGGAATTGTAGTTTGGTGAGGCATTCGCATTCTTTGGCAGCCCCAGGACCTCAAATGACAGCCCTCATGGCCCCACAGTATTGAGCCAGGGCAGTTAAAGTAGATTCATTCTACAGGATAGATGCATCTATCATTGCTGGAAGCTTTGGCCACTATAACATACAGCTTTTTGGCCACTTTTTGCTGCTGCGCATTACATTTGCCAGCAAAGGCGCTCTTTCTCTCTCTCTCTCTCTCTCTCTCGCTCTCTTTTTGTTGCGCATTAGATTTGATGGCACATTAGACTTGGGTAAACATGGGTACTTCTCAGTCCTATAAGAGAAGAGTTTTTCAATCGTCAAGCAAGGGACACCCCTTTATAATAGAGGATGCCCCACATGTATATGTACATCAGACTTAAAACAAATTATTTAAATTTGTGGTTAGTTGCCCTCATTTATATTTTTACAGCATTTTTAAAATAGTGATTTATTCTTCAAAGACCATTCAATCACTCTATAGGTTTCTTAAAAAGAAGGCATTTCCACCTGTTGTACAGGAAAAAAGACAGAATATAAATGGATAATCTTATAATCTACTAGCTATGCCCGGCCACACGTTGCTGTGGTGAAGTATGGTGGTATGGGAAATAAAGTATTGAGGAATTGGTGGTAGTTAAGGTAAAGGGTAAAGGTTTTCTCCTGACATTAAGTTCAATCGTGTCTGACTTTGGGGGTTGGTGCTCATAAAGCAGATAATATGAGATTATAAATGGGTTATATAGCTGTGTGGAAGGGCCTTGAGTCTACACTGCCATATAATCCAGTTCAAATCTGATAATCTGTATTTTATAGGCAGTGTGGAAGAGGCCTAAGTGAGACCTAACTCTGCCTGTCTCCTGGGCTGATTGGGTTGCTAGGAGACCAAGTGGGCAGAGCTTAACCTTCTAACTGGCAGCAATTGGATAAAAACAATTATTCCTCTCCCTCTAATTAGGACTTTATTTTTCTTTTCTTTTTGTTGTATCAACCTAGAGGTGTGGATGAGGGGTCGTGCTGTCAATTGTCGAGGTTGTGGGGTGTTTAGTTTTGTTGTTTTGTTGGTCGCCGGGATTCCATCACTCTTTTATATATATAGATGTTATGATTGAACACAACTCAACGTCTTTATATTTTGTATTCCTATGGCAACCCCAAAGTGGGGAATTACAATCAACCAGAGCTTGTAAATAAAGCTTTTTGGATCTATAGATTCCAGAATCCCTATATCACATACTCAATGTTCGTTGTAATCCAAAAAAGCAACATTTGCAATTTTCACTACCAATTGTAACTTTCTAGTGTGTACCCTCCAACTGTTCAAATTGACACGGGCAGTCTTGATTAATCCTCTGTTGTCCTGTTTTCATGGCTTTAAAATGCCCTGGTTTCTCTCACATCCCCCCTTTCCCCCTCATTTTACTTCAATTGTTGTAAAATGCAAAACTTGTTTGCATTCAATCAATATGGGTGTAGGAAGAGAGGAAGCAAGAATCTTACCCTTCACTGTAGACTTCGATAAAAGCAATTGCTGCAGCCTCTCCTAGCTTGTGTGTTCTTCCTCATTCGTAACCTTTGCCATCTGGACCACATTCTGATGTTGCTTAGACACATGTGCTCTGTTTTTAATCTCTGAAATGTTGGAGAGTGTGGCATACATGGAACAGATTGTGTGTATATTTGACAGGAGATGTGAAAATGCACAGACAGTGTTACCCAGAATTTCCTTCATGAAATCCATGTTGTATGAATTGGCCTTTTAAAAATCATATGCATAACTTTGCCTGGAATCCTATTGATTAGTTCCAACTAGAATAGACCCGTTCAATGAATTGTTGAATGGTAAGTCAATGTGTAGGCACATCCAATTATTTCAATGGTTCTACTCTGGTTAGAACTAATAGCATGATTCAAACCTTTGTGTGTATAGCTGAATCTGAGAAATCATATAAACATGCGATTTAAAGTTGATCATTTTTATTCCATTATGGAAAAAAATCAGATACTGATTCATGTGTGTGATATAGACCAGTTTAGTTCCTTCTGCCTGAATAATAAATGTTCTGCTAAAACAAGCTGGATTGAAAATCATTTTCCCTTGGGTGCAACATTGCCTTTCCTCTTTGCTGGAAACTAGCTTAAAGAATTAATGTCTTTTCTAAAATATGGAATGCATTTGTTCTTCAAACACATGTTCCTATTAACATCCTCCAGTCCCTGACTATCTGGGAAGTTACCGTAAATTGCTTTTTAAGGTGTGACACTGCAAAAAATATGTATAGAATTACAGGCACACTTATATCTTTATGTCTGGGCCATTGAATTGGCTCAGTATCCCTCTTGCATTTTAGTTAACAAAACCAAACTGCTGCAAGATGGAAAAAACCGACTGTGTATGTGTGTCTAAACTCTTTTAATGTTGTAGGCAAAAATGCTAGATCTCCTGAACATTTTGATTGTCTCTTTAATTTTTTTTTCTCATCTGTACCCTGAATTGTAGTGTGGCAAGTAGAATTTGAAAAAGTTTTTCTTTATGAGTTAAAACTCTGATACTGCCCTGCTCCCAATCTAGTACTGTCTATGCTAGAAGGTATAGTCCCAGCAGGCAGGCAGGCAGGCAGGTAATACTCATATCAACAATTTACCTATTTTGAAAACAATTCTAATTCCTATACATTTTCATAAATTCATCTTTAGATTATTACCCGAACATCTCTACAACTTTAATTCCCTTTTAAATAAATTAATCATATCTTATCATTTTCCCCTTCTAATATAGATTGATTTTATTGTATTTCAACATTTTGTTCAATATATTATATTTCCCAATTCATTTTAAATGTTCCACCCGCCCACAGATGATATTACAAGCAGTTTAAACATTTTGTCAAAAGTTCAGTTCTTGCCATTTTGTCTATATAGTTCATTTTCCTTTTACTCATTTCATTAATTTACCCCTTCCATAAAAAAGAAGTAACAATCCTTCCAGAGTTCTCAGTTATTATCTCAGTCCAGTCTTGATGTATTTTTTTTTTTGTAGATCAAGCCATCTTTAAAGTAACAACATGTTCATTTAATGTTAATATGTTTCTCCCATTGAAATGGGCTCTCAAAAGTTCCATACAGAATTCCTCTATGCAGATTATCTCTCTTATACTGGCTTTGGTAAAACTTGAAACCTGAACATCTTCTTCCCTGTAACGTGACATTGGATTCTTTATTTTTCCTCATTCTGAAGATATTTTTTATCAACTCGTCTGCTTCAGCCTCATTTATGTACAAGTATGTTTATAGACATCTAGTTATTCATATGCTGGCTCTTCTTTATGAGCTGCTCATCCCTGATTGATCTGATGTGCAATATCTTTCCTTTTCATTTTCTTGTTCATGTTCATGTTCATTTTCTGTAATTTGTTTTGTAACTGTTTAGCTTCAGATAATATATCTTTAAGATCCTGCTTGATTATTTCTTCTGTTTGAGGAAGCTTTTTTTTAATCCAGTTACAGATCCATTTGCTGGATCTGTAACTGTAACATCTTTGTGGGGGGGGGGCAAAGTTTGTAAGAAGTTAATTACAGCCTTTCTAGAAAAATGAAACATAAATTATATGCTGTTGAAATAGCTTGGTCCTGCACCGAAAGTGGCATTTTACTTTCTGGCCATAGGTGTCATAAATTATTCACTTGTTGCAACTCGCTTATCCCCTTTTAGAATGCAGAATAATAATAATAATAATAATAATAATAATAATAATAATAATAATAATAATAATAATAATAGCAACAACAACATCATCATCAACAACAACAACAACAACAAGAACAACAACACTTTATTTTAACCCACCCTCTCTCCCCAAGGGGACTCATGATCTTTATAGTTCAGAATATCTTAGCTTTGCAGGTTGTCTAGAAGAATTGTCAAATCATTAGTAAGTTGTTTTAATTCAAGGCTAGCTGGTCTTTATCTCCTCCAACAGTCCAAACAGGAAAATATCTTTTCTGATATCAAAGAAAAATGATAAAAAGAAGTTTAAGAGAAGACATGATCACCATGTTTAATATAGCATACTGAAGAAAAACACTTGTTTTCTATGGCTCCAGATATTAAGCATCCCATCTGAAATCCTGTGGCTGTCTTCTGCAGGATTCTGGGACTTGTAGAGACCCCAGGACCTCTCTGGCTGAGCATTTTCAAGACTCCTCCCCTAAACTACAAGCCCCATAGAGTCTAGTGTGATAAGGCAATGAATTCAAACAACAGGAAAAGAGATTCTACCTAAATATTAGGAAGAACTTCCTGATGGAAAGAGCTGTTCAACCATAGTTCCATTGTCATCTAACCATGGTTACTCATTCTGTCTGAACCAGGATGTGTGTGTGGTTTGTATTGGCAATGGTTTAGTGAAACAAGCCAGATCCTTAACCATGTTTTGGAAGTGTTATTTTACTAAACCATAGTTATATTTATTTTGTGTGTGTGTGTGTGTGTGTGTGTGTAGATTTGGACTTTAAAAAACACTGATAATGGCCACATCAGAGTGGAGAGGGAAAAACATAAGCATATACTTATGAATGTGCCATTAATTAATGATTTAGCATTAGATAAGGATGCATCCTATGCATGTGGTGGATGACAGGGTAAGTTTTTCACAGTTAGCTTGCAAAAAAAAGTGTTTTTAAAAATAATATCAATACTATCATAAATGAAATTGTGCGAGCTCCTAAATCTTCAAAATAGATACTACACTCTGTAGATCCCCCAAACACCATCCACAAATAATGCAGAGTTAGGCAGAGTTAATATCTGGATAAATATATTTGGCAGCACAGTTTGAATTAAGTAGTGGGATTAAGTAGATCCTACTGAAATCATTCATGAAAAATGGCACAATAGGTTTGTTCTCAGGATGCTTTACAACTGCTCCTGACCACATATAAGGGTTTTTTAAACAGAAACTGGATTATTTTTATCTAAACATTAACTTTGAAAGGACAATGGCAAATCATGAGGACTCCTATTCCTCCTCCCCACGCGACATGATTCTCATGAATTCAGAGTAGTCCCCTATTCTCTGTGCAATTTTTCAGAAAAAATTCAAAAAAATAAATAAGTAAATAAATGATTCCCATGACCTGGAACGGAAGGCAAAGGAGTGTTACTTTGTACATCAAACCCTAGCAACTCATAATGTGTAACACAATGGAAATTGTGCATAGCAGCCCTGTGACATACTGCAGCATCTCATAAAAACTATAGTGTTCTGCCTAACATTCTTCAATGGGGAGTCTACACCATCAAGTATTTGCTCACTTAAACCCCAGGGTAGTTGAGAAATTTTCATGGAGCTTATAGTGATTTATAATGGGAAGCATAGGCTTTTTCAACTGCATTGTTCTCACTGACAGTGGAAAGAAAGAGACCACTAAATCTCTTCTCATCATAACTAATGATTAAGTCAGCAGCTTTTTGGGAGAATACAGAATGCCCTTCTACAACAACAAAGTATTCTATTGTAATGCATTACATTTTTTTGTGTGTGTTTGTGGAAGAAATTCTTTTAAGTATCCATCCCATAAGCTTTTGCAATATCTTTAACTAGATCTTCTCTCGTTGTCACCATATTGAAATAAATGGAATGTGTCAGGCTGGGTAATGCCCTTTTCAATAACTTTTTAGGAGCTCACTCAACAGTTTGGACGTAGAGAAAAAAAATAATGAAATGAAGCAAACTTTCTCAGGATCGTCTACGGCTTGAATGAAAGATTGGCTTGCTATAGCTTAGGCTGACATCAGTGCTAATGGCTGGAACAAGAAAGGGTAATTCTGCAAAGACAGGGTTATTTTCCACTGTCTTCGGTGTGTCCCAGTAGTTTGAAAAGTAAATTACCCAATTAAATAATGGGGTTTGATGGCAATTCTCTGTAATGTAAAAATCTTATTTAATTGACTGTAAATAGATCATAGCCTGATATAGCAGGACTGATTTTACAGGCAGGTATGAAAAATTCGACATGCATTCTCTAGCCTATTGTAAAGGGACTTGCAATGTCATGCCACTGGGAACTAATTGTCCTGGGATCTTAGGTAAAGGTCATAGTTCAGAGTCAAGAGTTATGATCATTTTAAAAGACCTCTGTTATCCCTCCCAGCCTTTTCAGGTCTCTTTTTTAATGCCTGATGCAAGATTGCATTGATCTTCCGTCTTGTGAGAGTGTGGGTATGCATTTCAGCTTAAACAGCAGAGCCTGTTTTTCCCCAATGACTGTCTGTCTTGCTCCACATCTTCCCTCACCCCACCATAAACATTATCAATATCATTGCTATCATAATGAACTAAAATCTAATTCCCATCAGGAAACATAATACAATGAAAGCAATGGAAGGAAGATATAAAGTAAACAATTGAAGGAGTTCATTTTATGAGTCCTATTCCCAAATCAGTGAGCATTTTATGTGCCCTATTCCCAAATCAATTGCCCTTACCCACATTTTTCAGAACAACAACATTGGCTACGTTCTTTGGAGATGGTGGGAAATGCAGGCCAATAACATCTACAAGGGGAGATTTTCCCTATCCATGGCAGTCATGAAGCCTTTACCTGAAATTCAAGTTGGTTACCAATTTTTATCAAGCCAATGATAATTTCCCCTCAGACACATTGTCATAATTCTCACCTTCAGCTTTTAAAACTTGTTTCCGTTACTGCAGTGTTTAGAAAATAATAAATTGTCTTTGTTTGTTGTAGCATTGGAGGGAGTCATTTGTTACATCACTTTTAGCAAAGCTTGTTGTTTTTAGTCCCCATTATTTTTTCAGAGTAAAATATTTTTGATTTATAAGAGAAGTCCTCCCAAAAAAATTCTCATTGGTTTATAAAAACATTTTAACATGTAACTTTTGGAAGTAATTAGAAAACATTGCTCGTTATATTAATAAAGCCATTTTGCATTGCATTTGAAGCATGACTGCATTGCATCCCTGTTATCCCCTCCAAGAAAGTATTTATAAATAACTGTGTTGTTTGCAAGTCATTATTTCCAAGCTCTGACTTAGGCTAGCCAATTGTATCGTGTTTTATGTTGGGCTGTAGTTGATAATGATCCAGAAAAAGCTGGCTGGTGTCAAACATTGCAGCTTGCCTGGGTGAATCACTGGAAACACATTATACCAGTACTGACATGTCTGCATTGGTTCTGGAAATGTTTCATCCTGTACAAAGTTCATATTTACTGGCATCCTGGATGTAGCACAGCTAAGAGAGAACTTCCACCACAGTGTTCTTCCAATGGGACTATCTTCTGAAATCTATCATTAATATACTTAAACAAAACCACTTGATCAATCAGAAAGAATTTCAGTGTATGCTCATAACTTTTGGCAGCCAGATTGGTTACAGGAACATCCAGGAGTTAATATATTATACCCATAAGTCACACCACTGGCTGTCAATTAGTTTCTGGGCAAAATACAAGTGTTGGTTTTGACCTTTAAAGCCCTACATGGTTTGGGTCCAGGTTACCTACAACTTCGTCTTCTCTTGTACAATCCACCCGAACACTTAGGTCCTCTGGGGGGAGGCTACTCTAACCAGCCAGAACCTGATTGGCGGCCGTCACCCAAATGACCTTTTTATCGACCACCCCACAACTGTGGGATGACCTGTAAGAAGAGATCCAACAGCTAAATGAGCTGTCAGAATTTAAAACCCATCTAAAGATCTATCTCTTCTGGCAGGCCTACTCAGCCAGTTTTAATCAAGGGTTTTAAACTTGTGTCCTGTGTTTTAATGTTTGTTCTGTGTGTTTTATAAAATGTTTTAGATGATTATGTGTTTTTAGCAATGATGTAACCCACCTCGAGCCACAAGGAGAGATGGTAAGAAATAAAATAAAATAATAATTATAATTATAAATATTTATTATTATTATTATTATTATTATTATTATTATTATTATTATTATTATTATTATTATTATTATTAGAGAGGACTTGTAAAACCCAAGGCTATCTATCTTTAGAAGTGATGCAAAGGCTTCCTATAAAATTAACATGTGAAAATGTTTCATCAGTATGACAGATATTTTTGAGTGTTTAATTTCCTTCTCAAAGCTTTTAAACAGAATGAATGGAATGATAGATGGTCAGACAGGTTGGAAGGCAGGGAGGTGTGTATATTTGTCTTTATATAGAAAAAATCATGGGTTTTGGACATAAAAAAATTATAAATGTACTAGCTAACATTCCTGGCTCTACACATCTTACAATCAATATTGTGATGTTATATCTGAAAGGTTTCAAACAATGTTATAGACCCGTAAAATTAGAAACATTCATTCCATTGAATGTAAATGAAATCATGTAGTATGGACCTATAGACACATCTCTTACCTTTTCATGAGCTGGTCTTTAGAAAAGGTGTGATCTGTGAATTGGTACAGTAGAATCTTGCTAATACTACAATTTAAGCTTATTTCCCTCTAATTGGGCAGTGGGCAGGAGAAGCTACCATTGAATCAACAATTATTAATGGATAAAAACCACAATCTGAAGCAGAGTTGTGAGGTTATGTTTTTTCCCTTCTAGAAGTGGCTCTTGGCCTCAACCTTTCCTGCCATGTTGACTTTCTATCTTGCATACTTCTGCCCTGAAGTCTCAGCATTTCCTTGTCTTGAATAATAACTATGCGATGATTGGGAAAGTCAGCCACCTAGTGACTAAAAATGAATTTGCATGTTACAGATACGTATGTAATACTAATAAAATTAATTACATCACTTAGAAATCAAGCCACCCTGAAATACATACCCTTTATTTGACTCTCTCCGAGCTTTCTGTGAGACAGACATATATACTCGTACATACGGTATATTATCTCATTACTATAGTCCATCCAATAATGGAAGTTCTTTGGGCAGCTTTCTCTGACTTTTCCTGAGTTTCCGATATAAACTATTTATGGGCATTTGGGGATTTGATTTCATTATGTTTCTATCCATCTTTCTCTGCAAACATGGAAATCAAAGTACAATGAAAACAAAGAAAATAAGTTTACAAACACATTGACAGTGAGAACAGCATCTACTGCTACCAAAGGCTCATTGAATGAAAAGATTGTTGCCTTTCTACCCCTGGAAGAAAGGGGAAGGCAGGCTATTCTTTTTTGGAAGGCAGTTCCATCACTAAGATGAGTCACTAAGATGAGTCACTAAGAAAGCCCTTTTTCATGTCCATACCTGACAGTGATGGAATCAAGAGCCTTCTCACAAAGCCTAGACAGTTTTGTATGGGGAAATTTCCAAATGCTCAGCTAAAGTAGTGTTAATGCAATGCTAGAAACTGGAGATTTGAAGTAAAATTTCATTGACAGAAAAACACTTGCAGTAGTCTTACTTGAGGGGAATTCTCTAATTTTAGTTGCCTGGAACTATACCCCTTGAACTGTACTATTTACTCCTGTGTCCAAAAATATCAAATATTTAAGATAGATCCCTAAAGTTTGTACTGTAACCCTAAAGAAAGAACTGTCCATTCTAATGGAACAGATAAGCACATGGGTATGAGCAGAAGGCTTCACGTTTCTGGGTAAAGAAGGGCTTTCTGTCTGAAGAACAAAAAGTGGAAAAATTCAAAGCATGCACAATTACCGCCTCTGTGCTTGCAGCTCTGAATGTATGTGTATGAACACAATTGCACATGAATCTAATCAATACATTCATTCCTTATTAGAACATAATTACACATCCCAGGAGGCTAGAATAGAAATGTCCCATTAACCCCTCGTGCCCTTTCCAGTTTTTCTTGGCCTTTCCCTCTAACAGATTTCTATGTCACTCCACTCATTAGAGGCTACTGTCTACAACATTGTTACATAAATAAGGATGTCGATCTGTCAGAACGGGTCTCCCAGCTCAAGGGTGATGATAAATATCTGTCCCCCTGAATTAGGTTAAAGACAGTGGAATACAGGACAGCTACTGTTGATTATTGGATAGTTAATGTATAGAGGACAAAAGGTGCTGGAGCTTGGTCACTTTTTGAAATCATTAATATGGATTTAGGCCTATTGTTTAAGGAAACTAGGCTAACAATGGCATGCTTAATTTTTTTTATTTTGAGTACTGTTTATATATGGTAGATGGGTTCACAATGTTCAAGGCAGTCTCTTTGGTTGAGATCAGTTAAATGCATTGTTCAGTTACTGGAACAGCTGGGAACAAAGTTGAACTATATTTGCCAAACACTTTAGGTGGTAGAGAATTTCATTTCCCTCAGAAAGGCACAGTATACTAAGGAAAATAGGAAACCATGTATACAGTAGAACAGTATTCACTCTGGGAACAGCTAAGGAACTGACTCTGAGGAAAATCACATGGTTCATACTGTAAATGGCTGCTTTATTACTAAGATAAACTAAATTTTCAACTTGTCTTTCAAACTATTTCTGCTTTTAAAAAAGCGACCAAAAGGGTTTTTCCTCCAATTAAAAATCTCTTGATTGTTCTATCATTTGAACACTGGTGACGGATTGTTCATTTCAAGCAAGACTTAAAGTTGTCATGATGGGAATCACAGAGTGGCTTTTCCACCAAAAGAAATTACAACTTGTTAAAGAAGCATTGTGGTTAACCATTTCAAACAGAATATACTCAAGGCAGAATCTCTCAATCTGAATAATCTCTCAATCTGCTTTATTTTCTTAATCTAAAGCCAATGCCAGAGATAAGCCACCTCATGCATTCCAGATGTTTTGGACTACAACTCCCATGAGCATAAGATAACCACTGTTAATCATCACTCCCTTCCAATAAAAGACCAGAGGGTTCATGTATAGAAAATCTTCCTATATTCAAGAGCATGCTCTTTGCATAACTGTGTGAAAAAAATATATATATTCTATTCCTGTCTATTAATTTCTGTAAAGTTATAACCTCTTAGTGTCAGACTTTGGAATCAGTTCAAGGATTATAGCAGTGGCTGCCCTATGCTGAAGTGACTATGTGCACATAGACAGAAAATACTTAGGACAGAAGAACAAAATTTGGGTTTCAAACAGTGGACATAAATAAAAATTGGGAGATCACATACTGCACATTGAAGATCACGAACTATGATGTAAAATTGCACATAGATCCTGTACAAAAACAGCAATTGTTCCCAGAACTTGACAGAGAGCGTACACCTCCTGTTTCTGTGACAAACAGGTGCAATGTATACATGCTGAATAACATTTTGTATTTCATTTTCTAGTTTTTGTGCTGATTACACCATAATGTAATTCCACAGAGAGCAAATGCAAGTAGCATTGTAATCCAGATGGACAATTCTGGCATGTGTAGTCCAAAACAGTAACTTTTTCAAGTTCTAGCCAGCACCTTCTCTACTGCTCAATGGCATAGTAGTTCCACATGCTAATATATGCTATAGTTGACCATTCACCAACTCTGTATTTACTAAGGAGTTCTTGCAGCCTCCTCCCAATTCCATTCCTGGTGGAGAAAGAGGGGAGACTGGAATAGCATTGGACTTTTGTCCCCATAGCCAGAAGCAAACAGATTACATCATCCAGAAAAGTTCCCCTGCAGTACCTTAGACCTTGCTGTGGGTGAAGCCATAATTTCATGTCTAGCTACAGGAACATAGCCAGGTTCATCAATCCTCCCTTTGCTCTCCAGATATGAAATGGCTGCCGGGGAACCTGAAGTGGGTCTACAGTAAGACCTGCAGGAATTTTGATTGATGCAAAGGGAGGAATGGAATGCTGACCTCCATCTGGGCCAAAAGAAGATACACGGAGGTGTAAGCTAGAATACTACTGGAATAATGTTAGCTTCTGACTAAGGAGGGGGAAAATCAACACAGTGTGGACATGACAGCTTATCTGTGTTCCTGGACAATTTGCAAATGATTCACCATGGGTACATTCAATCCGAGTCAACTTTTGTGTTTTTAAAATGTTGCCTGAAATATACTGGAAGAAATATGGGCTACAATCTAATTATTAAATTTAATAAAAAGTTTAAAACACGCTTTCAGGTTTTTAAAAAATCAGCATATAGGCATCTCTCTCAAAGCACATTTTTCTAACCCTGATTTGTACAGCAGCATGCCCTAAAAATATCCTCAAACATCTCTCCAAAAAATGATGTGGCTTCAGGCTTCTTATGGACCATTGCTTTGTCAGCCAATAATATCACTGCAGAAGCCAGCTCAGTAGTGTATGGTAGCTGTAATTCTCTCCATGCTTCCTTCCCTCTAATTTCCTCCACCCTGAGGGAGCAACTATTGCACAGAATATCCCCCTTTTCCTGGCAAAGGGACACATGGAAAGTTTCTGCTACGTTATTGTAGTCAGAATTCTCGATCACTTTGGGAGATGCCAGGAACCAAACAACAATCTTTTGAGTCCGGCAGGATCAACAAGTCAGCCCGTTAAGCCACCGTGCCAGTTTCTGAAAAAGCTGATTTTAAGGAGAGCTTTGTGAGCTGACTGCAGTTCATTCACATCTTTATCCAGACACAGTGACAGAAACCTCAACCCGCCCCTCCAAAAAAGAAATGAAGGCCGATCAAAACCAGGGATATACAGTATGTACAACTCCTGAATTTCATTTGGCTGAGAAGTACTCAAAGGAAGCCTTGCCTGGTGGGGAAAGTTTAAGTATACAGACTTACCAGCAGCACAGTCCAGTTTAGAAATAGACAATAGCTCTTTTCACGTAACAATGCAAGGTGGGGGGGAAAATCTGTGGAATTAATAAGGAGAAGATCAGGGTTTTCCCCTCTATTTCTCACCTTCCTATGCTCATCCAAATTTTTTAAAAGGAGAATGCATTGCATCTATGTACAGAATCAGGTATCCTGTAAAATGAAGGAAACAGATTGCATTGACCAATTCTTGCAATGTAAACACAAGGAGTCTGGGACACAATCCAGGCTTCTGTGTCACCACCAAATATTCCTTTACTCTGAAACTGTTGCATGAAAAAGTTATATGTGTATGGGATGTGGATCAACACTTCCCTACATTAAATATGATGATCACTCTGTCTTGATAAAATAGGAAAAATAAAAAATAAAGCTGCCTATATCCCAATGTCTCTCTACATATGTTTGACAAGCAATATTTGGAAATCTTTGTACAGTACCAGCTACCATGTTTTGTAAAGACGCTGACAAGCTAGAAAACCTGGTGAAATGGGTGAGCAAAAATAATCCAAGGTGAGAAGAAATTTCCTATGACAGAAGGTTACAAAGTTAAGGGCAATTTAGAAAAATGAAGAACAGAGTATATCTTTGAAAACGTTAAGAGCTGTGACATGGAAGATAGAGCAAGCTTGCTTTCCACTGCCCTGGAATGGTAGGATCCAATAGGGTGGATTCAAATTACAAGAAAACACATTCCAACTAAACACTAAGAAGGACATCTTGATGTTAAGAACTGCTCAATAATGGAAAGAGAGCGTATGAATTCTTCTTCACTGGAGGCTTTGCAAACAGTGGTTGGATAGTAATCTGAAAGGGATGCTTTAGCATGGATTTCCTGCATCAAAAGAGAATTGGAATGCATAATCCTGAGATTCCTTCTGTTTAGTAGATCTGGAGGAGAATGGCTTCAAATAGGACCATGTAGTTTGTGTCCTTCCCATAAGCATTCATTGGCCATAGCAGGAAATAGGATATCGAATAGTTAAATTTCAGATTTAATCCAGCAGTCCTGGTCCTCTTGACAAAACACCTTTGGACAGGTATGAAACCTCCAAAATAAGCAGAATGAAACATGCAGTATGGTATCTTTAGGCCATAAAAAAACATGACACAGCATATTCCTGGTCCCAAATCACTATGAAGTCTCTAAAAGTTATGAAGAGGAGGAGGCTGAACTCTTGATCTCCCATGAAACAACTCCTTCTCAATTATTTTTCTCTTGGCAGTTATATCGATTTCAACTCATAGTCTAAATCTGTTTTGCTTGCTTTTTTGTGTTCTATGATTCTTTTTTGTGTGTTCTATGATTCTGTGATTCTAGGAGCGACTGCAAGTCACTTCTGGTGTGAGAGAATTGGCCATCTGCAAGGACGTTACCCAGGGGACGCCCAGATGTTTTTGATGTTTTTACCATCCTTGTGGGAGGCTTCTCTCATGTTACTGTATGAAGCTGAAGCTGATAGAGAGAGCTCATTTACACTCTCCCTGGGTTGGATTCGAACCTGCAACCTTCAGGTCAGTAACCCAACCTTCAAGTCATCAGTCCTGCTGGCACAAGGGTTTAAGCCACTGCGCCACCAGAGGCTCCATTTTTTGCTTGCTCTAATAGAGTAGACTCTATGTATCAAATTTGAGTTCTAGGCCAATTGTTTTGTAAATCTGACTGATTCATTAGGACTACTTTCATTGGAACTGGCAACTAGATTTAGTTTGAGGTATCCAGAAACAAGAAAAAGGCTTTGGACAAACCGCAAGTACAGCAAGCTTAATGGGAACAAAAACTACTGTGGTCAGTTATGTGAGTTTCCAGTGTCAAAAAGACACATAGCTTTCTTGAGAGAAACAAAATTGTCAGAGGAGGAAAATGCTATGTGTTCCTGATGTTGGACTATCTATTTATTCATATTAACAGCTGTCTTAATTTGACACCAGCAAGATGCCAGACATTGAGCCATACAGGAGGACTCTGTTACTTTAGGATAAAGGGAGAGATTTTGCCAGTGGGAATTTGCCACAAGTTCGTCATGGGAACTTCTGCACACATGCTCACACCATAATTACAAAAATCCCAAGTTCTTTCAGAGAATTAGATCCTTAATTCTTCAAAGATACCAGGAGATAGCCAGGTCTCCATGAACATTTTTTTAAAAATAACAGTTGGTCAAAGCAATTGCTGGCACTGAGCTTGAGCTCAAAAACTGTTGAAATAAATTCAGAAACCTTACTTGTTAATGCAGAAAATGACGGCAGCTGCTGCAGCTGCTGAACTCCATGGAAGTGGTGGCCAAGACTAATATTTCCAAGTGTGCTCCTAAACAGCACCCTCTGTCTAGGTCCATGTGTGGGAGAGAAGAGGGCGGGAGAGGGAGAAGATGATATAAATGTTGCATAGGATTCTTTGATTTGCTAAATTAAAGAAAATGACAACAAGTTAAATTGCTGATGTGCAATTGTAAGTTTAATCAATATTTCTCAACATATTTTGGATAGCTTCTTCAGGAGAAATTATTCTAAGCCATATCATGATCTTTTGACTTTTGCTTCTTACCCTGCTCAATACAGGTCTGGCATGTAGAATTTCCTGGCAGAACTGGATCCATCTCTAACAGTTCATCTTCCCATTTTGAACAAGGGATGAACAATGACCTACTTTATAGGGTTGATTTGACATCACAATGAACATCATTTTTTACTCATTTTCATTGATTTGTTGATATATTAACCTAAATGCAAACTATCCAACATTTCACAAAGGAACACCAAGTTGTTTGTCATCAAACAACGTAAGAGTGTGGGTAAAATGGCCAAAGTTATTAATTTAGAAGTTGAAGCAGTTTGTTTTCATCTAGGAGAGGTTGCAGCAGTTAACTTTTTATCTGTGCCTACTTGGAAGGGCAAGATACCAAACCCTGTAGAGGTAATTGAGTGCAAAGCAGGTGTGTACATTGAATCCAGTTTGCTGTTTTTGAAGTAAGCTGAGAACAAATAGGGAAGGTGGGAGATGAAAAGAACATTGTCACCTTAGGTCCTTTTCAAAATGAAATTATTAAAATTTCTCCATTATTAATTCATTAAACCTTTTATTCTGGTAAGGATTTGGGTTGGCATGTGTGTGTCTGTGTAAGAGTGAGAGAAGCGTGTGTACCTGTCTGTGCACATGCATGCATGCACACACACACACACACACACACACACACACATTTTGGATCTTCAGTTTTCAGTGTGCTAAGAGAAATAGCATAGTGGGTTAAAGCGCTGAGCTGCTGAACTTGCTGACTGAAAGGTAAGCGGTTTGAACCCGGGGAGCGGAGTAAGCTCCCGCTGTTAGCCCCAGCTTCTGTCAACCTAGCAGTTCGAAAACATGCAAATATGAATAGATCAATAAGTACCACTCTGGCAGGAAAGTAATGGTGCCCCATGCAGTTATGCCAGCCACATGACCTTGGAGGGGTCTACGCACAATGCCGGCTCTTCAGTGTAGAAATGGAGATGAGCACCACCTCCCAGAGTTGGACACAACTAGACTTAATGTCAGGGGAAACTTTTACTTTTACCTAAGAGAAATAAATGCATTTTTCTTACGACACCAAAGATAGATTTTGAAATGTGGGAAAATATCCCTACAGGAGAAATACAATCCCGTGGAAAGATATGAAATTTAAGAAAAAGAAACCAATTGTGAAGAAGTCTCAGTTTTTTCATGTTGCATAAATATAACACTATCATTCCATTTTAATTGCCACTGTCCCAACCTATAGAATATTGGGGTTTGTATTAGAGGGAGGGGAATTTAGAATTCTTTGCCAAAGAACCCTAGTGCTCCGCCAAAGTACAAATCCACAGATCCCATTGGAAGTTAAAGTGGCATCATAGTGCTATAACTGTGTAGTGTGAAAGACAGCCCTGACTGAATGATCAGGAAATAGGCAAAATAGGTCCTTCCAGGAAAACTACAGAGGTTTGTATGCATGGAACAGTGAGACAATCTCTGATAAGGAAGATTACTAAGCTCCATTTGGTCAAATTGTGTCTGGAACAAAAGCAACAAACGTGGAGGGCTGACTGTATGGTTCCCCTTTCTTTTCTGTGCTTCTCTTTACCTTTTCTTGTCTTTTCTCTCCTTTCCCTTTTCCTGTATTTTGGTTGTTTTAGGGAGTATATTATATTGTTTGAGAATTTGATTGTGTTAAAAACCAATAAATAAATAGATTCAAAGAAAGAGGGCATATGGACAAAGAAAATAGAGGAATATTAAAAATATGGAGGAGAATTTTAAACCCTCTGCTTTAAAACTCTTTGAAAAATGGGGTTCCTAGGACCATAGAGTTGGAAGAGATCCCAAGGGCCATCCAGTCCTACACTCTGCCATGCAGTAACACACTCAAAGCACCTCAGACAGACGGCCATCCAGCCTCTACTTAAAAATCTCCTGAGAAGGAGACTCCAGCACATTCCTGGCATCACATTTCACTGTCAAACAGCTCTTACAATCATAAAGTTCCTCCTAATATTTAGGCCAAATCTCTTTTCGTATAATTTGAATCCATTACTCAGTGTTCTACTAGGACAGGGACCCCCAAACTTTTTAAACAGGGGGCCAGTTCATGGTCCCTCAGACCGGTGGAGGGCCGGACTATAGTTTAAAAAATATATGAACAAATTCCTATGCACACTGCACAGATCTTATTAATTAATTATTAATTAAATAATAATTAAAATACCATTATAAACAAGCAAAGCTTTGGAAGGCGCACACCAGGTGAGGGAGGAGGAGGGAAAGATGTGCGCCTTTCCCTCCTCCCTTGCGCTGCACATGCCTTCCTCAATGGAGAAAGAGGGAGCCGCCGCTGCGGGGGCCAGATAAATGGCTTCGATGGGCCGCATGTGGCCCCTGGGCCTTAGTTTGGGGACCCCTGTACTAGGACATATACACTGGAGAAATAAATCAGTTTGACATCTCTTTAACTTCCATGGCTCAATGCTATGGAATCCTGAGAACTGTAGTTTGATGAGGCACCAGCATCCTTTGGGAGAAAAGGTTACGACTTGGTAAAACTAAAACTCTCATGATTCCATAGCATTGTGCTATAGCAGTTAAAGTGCTGTCAAACTGCATTAGTTCTGCAATGTAGATGCACCCCTTGTCTCTAAAGCAGCAGAAAACAAGTTGGTTTCATCTTCAATATGACATTCTTTCAGATATTTGAAAATGACTGGCTTATTCTTTCTGAACCGTTTCTTCTCCAGACTAAACATACCCAGCTCCCTAAGCTGCTCCTTATAGGCCATGGTTTTCAGACTTTTTTCCATTTTGGTTGCCATTTTCTGGATAAGTTTCATCTTATCAACATCTTTCTTGAATTATGGTGACATAATATTCCAGATTAGATCTAAGCAAAGCAGAACTGAGTTGTACTGAAATCGACCGCGAACTTTGGGAAGTCTGCCCCAGTGAGGGGAGACAATATGATCCCAACAAGGAGGGATCGCTACTTTGGTGAGCCGGGGAAGCCCAATCTATAGATCTATTATTTTTTCCTGAGACGAAATGAAAGACTCAGCCAAAGTTGAAGGAAATGCCACCGAGGTGATCTTTATTGCGATTCAGTTGAAGCGGATGCGATGCCGCGATAGTTCGTCAGGCAAAGCATGTGGATACAGAGAAAAATGCCATTTTTATACAATTTTCAAAGTGAAGCCTCTTCAAATTTCCCGCCCTCTTCCTCCCGCCCACTGGCCGCTGATTGGCCGGCGAGTCCCAGCTGGGAAGGGGCTTGGTCTCCCCCCTTGCTCCAGGAACCAATCACGGGCTTTCTTCATCTCTGTGGCAGCGAATCAGGAGGCAGGGAGGCGGGACAGGGAGAGACAATGTACTGATGAATGATTCATGTGTAATCGGGCTGCCAGATCGACCCCTGAGGCTTTTTTGCCTACAAGGGGAGTCTAGAGTTATTGTCTTTTTGGATGAGACATTGATAGGATTATGTCCGGCTTTCCTGTCTTCAACGGTTCAGTGTGAGACTGGGGTGGATGTGCAATATAGAAAAAAAGTTTTTATTGTTGTGGGGATTAAAAAGCTTTCCTAAGGCTATTTTGGATCCCCAAAGCAAAATGACTAAGTCTTCCATGCGGAGATCCTCGCTGATGGACCAACTCCGAGACCAGGAGGATTTCCTTTGTCTTGTCCCATGCAAATGTACTTTGGGATTAACTTTGTATGATAAGCTGATTGCTCTCTTTCAATCGGCGGGATGCTTCCTTCCAGGAAGAGGGGAAAAAAAACTGGGTAGAAGGTCAGCGTGAGGTCAGGCACAAGGATAAGAGATATTGGAATTTAGAAATATAGAGAATCATATTCTAGCAATTTCACCCCAAAATTACCGGAAAAAGTACGAAATATTAACATTTATAGCTTATTTTCCATTCCTACGCTAATAGCGCAAGGCGGGAAGCTGTTTACGCAAAGAACACAGTTTGACAATCAGCTGACGAGGAGAGAAAAAATGGTCCAAAATGGTCTCCGGTGGTTGTATTTTAAAGATTAGGCAATTCTAGCCATAAATATGAAAAGGAGTGATTCTTGGTGCAAAATTGAGTGAGTTATGAATGAAAGTGTATGCTGGGGGTAGGCAATCCGGCAGTATCGCGGTTCATCTGAGGACAGAAGAGAGGGAATTCAGATTCCCTCCGGTTTTAAAGGGAAAACCTCGGGTTTCTGTGTAATAAAATATATGAAAAAGGGGAAACCAATGAGTTTGGGGGTCTTCCAGGGAACCCATAGACCAAGTTACATTTGGCTAAACAGTTAATAAAGAATTGATTCCAATATTTCATAAACATATAAGTATACAGTTCATATAAAGGGGAAATGAGAGAAATTAGAGCATTGAGACATAGTGGAAAATCTGGATCTCTTGGCAGCAGGCTGGCAGTCTACATGGGGTTAGAAGGATGGTGAATCCCAGGCAAAGTCCTGTTCTGCGGGGGCCCCAGAGCTGGCCCTTGGTTCTTGGGAGACTATAGCTTTCCTCCCAAGTCGTGGCTCAGTCGTGGTGTCATTCCAGGGAGATCCAGAGGAACGGCCACCGAGGCTCCCTGCTTGGTGAGGGGGATGACGGCGGCAGCGGGCTTCCACCGTTCAGCTGTTTTTGTCCCTTTAAATTTGGCTCTTAAAACAAAAAGGTTATTTTCCGAGCACAGGAGCCCTTGGCGCAAAAAGTGAGATAGCAGTTAATGTTAGGATTTAGTCAGGAAGAATATGCCACCGAAACGGAGCGTTTTAGCTGATCCACAGTTACGGGGTTAATGAGGTTTCCGTATCCGCGGTTTGGAGAAACGTGGTTCTGTTCCCCCCAGGTTGCCTATGGAGGCCCCCTGGGTTGGCCAGTGGCTTCCCACGGCCCCAAAATGTAGTTTATAAGATTTGGTTGTTATTTTTTGGAAGAAAAAGGACACAAAATATCAGAAGGCAAGAATAAAGTTGCAAGTTAGGAAACATTTTATTAGGGGATTTGTTACAAGGTTGGGGTTAGGAAAGAGATCAGAAGCAGCATTTGAGATGAGTGGCTGCAGACTGGATCACGTTCCCACCCCGTTCCATCCAATTGTGGGTCTTGGGACCTGTGGAACTGCCTGCTGCAGGTCAGATTAACTTGAAAGCAGGGGGTGATTGACCTCTCGATATCAGTACTACTATTAGCCTCAGTCTAGACACTATGCTCTTATTGATGCAGCCTAGAATCACATTGCCATTTTTAGATGTCACATCATGCCGCCAACTATGTGAACATACACTTCCATTTTTCATACTTTGGATAATGGAAGACTCTTCTGAAAGACTTTTCTGGATGTCATCATACATGTTGTGTATTCATAAATGGCTGGGTTTTTTGGGGGCACCTATCCAAAGCAAAGTAGCCATTTTGGCCATCAAAGGAATTTCAGAATCTTTATTAGGATAAAAAGTCTTGGGTTGACTTGAATTTTGCAATATGATCTCCATGCATTCACATTTTCCAAAGATCTCAATCAGGTTTGATAGTAAACAAATCAAAATATCATTTTCATGTGATTTATCATTTGAAGTCCATTATAAATGGACTTTCCCCAATGACCTGAGGCAACTGAGATCATCCAGCAATGCTTTTTATTACACAAGACTACAATGACATGTAGACCTGCAGTCAGTTTGAATAACAAGGCATTCCAGATAAGAAATTGCATCACAGGGAACACATTTCAGAGAAAAAAATTCCAATAATTCAGGTCTAAGGAGTTGCTGACCTTCTGGCAAAGACTCTATGATAAGGGTAACCCCATGCCATAGTATGAAGACTAAGCAAAGTGGAGGCTGACAATGGGTTTTCTGGCACTACAGTATACTCATGGGCGACTAGGGGGGGAAAAAAACTTGTCAAACACTCCAGTTTGGACACTATATCCATATATTTGATTATTGTTGGTAGTGCTTGTAGCCTGGGTTGGAATGTGCAAACCTAATCTATGCCTTTACCACTAAGGTCAAACCTAACTATTGACCATTGTCCCAAATGGCAGGGAAATTGTTTTGTCAGACTCGCTGACGCTTGTCCACCAGCAAATGAGGTGGTGTCTTTGACCTATGAGTCAGCAAGGTAATGAATATTTGCAACCAAAGTTTAGCCACAGGTTCAGAGCATTTCAGCTTCCACAACAAGCTTCATCAACTGTCTCTGCATTATTATTATTATTATTATTATTATTATTATTATTATTATTATTATTATTATTACCCTACTTTATCTCTTCTGCAGAAGACTCAAAGTGGCTTAACATAAAAGCATCAGAATACAATTTAAAATATACAAATATGCAAACATTTAGACAGGATTAAATATAAACAGTTTTTAAATTCCCAGTTAAAAACCATTAAAAATATTCAAAGTTAAAAACCACAGCACCCCCTGGCTTGATCTTTAAAACCTTTTATTCAGCCTGCCTGAATAAAAAAGGGATGCATGCAAAGGGACCTTGTAGAAGAGATCCTTAGATCCTATGAAAACTTATACTACCAACTTTATTCTGTCAGTCTCAACGGTGCTACAAGATGCCTTTGCATAGTGATATTCCAGGCTAATACATCTATGCCTTTGAATCCTACCTCCATGATAAAGGTCTCTTGCTCACCATCTCCTGCTGAAAACCACAAAACATTTTCCCCAAAATATACATGCTAGTTCACATAGATCCCTGCTTTAGGGCCTCTAAGCTACTCAGCTCAAGACTTCTTTGCATAGTAGATTTCAAAGGCTTTAAATGATTCCTATAATTCCCTCTTATACCCACAAAGATGTGCAGAATGAATGCATATGACAAATTCCAGGTCAGAACTGTAACATAATTGAAAGCTGTAATTCACAAAGTCTCTCTGGGAGCCAACTGTCTTTGTTATTTAGAGTGAAACTGCACATTTACATGATAACAGCAGAGCCAGAGTTTCCTTCTCTTCTGTCTCCTGTAGGGCATGACATCACTGCATTTTAAGTGTCCCACCTCTGCTCCACATAAGCGGCCATCGCCAGGAAAAAAGGAAGGAAGCCTGCGGAAAGGCCATGGCCAGATGTGGAAATGAAAGCAACATCAAACATTATGTAGAAAGGTGATGGATGAAAAAGTGAAGTAAGCTGCAGTTCTTTGTATATGAACATCTCCAACAATTAAAGAGTATCCAAATGAAACCAAGAGCGATTATAGGAAAGAACAGGCCTTTGTTCACTAGTACCAGAAAAGTCAAGACATTCTGGTAGAGGCTTCCCAGTTTATTTCATTATTTAAGAAGCTTTCCAAATAACATTTGCTTTTAAAAACTGAACAGCCCCCACCTCAAACCCATGGTCAAATTACTGGAAAATGAGCAAAGTAAAAAGAGGCCAAAATATCCATTATGAACTATTGGATTCCAACAGAAAAAAATATGCCTATTTATGGGTATATTTCATATGGACACAACATGATTACGAACTGATATACATCCAAATAAAAAACACATGAAGTCATTAAAAAGTCATTTTTGGACTCATTTAGCAGCTACATTATACCATTCATAGTAATCTCCCATAAAACCCAATCTAGTCTTAGTTATTAGTAAGTTAGTCACAATTCCTTTTTTTAAAAAATGTGCCCAAAGTCAGAACAATGAAACCTTGATGACCACCACTTCCGTAGGCATCCACCTTTAGGTCCCCTTGGGGAGATAGGGTGAGTTATAAAGTATATTATTATTATTATTATTATTATTATTATTATTATTATTATTATATGCCCATTCGTTATATACAACCTTCTCTATGTAGATTTCTTTACCCTCTTACTGACATCAAAAGTATCCATGAGCCCTCCCAGGCTACTTTGGATTCTTTATGAGCCTCCCCAAATCTTACAATCTTCTGGATATAGGTTTCTCTAGCCATCCACAAAATCCTGCTCAGCCATAGAAACATCTGGTCAGGACACAAAAGACAGACTTTGTAGGACTATGGAACTTACTTTTGAAGGAACTCCTTTGGTCTTCTTTTTACTCTCTTTTTTTCCAGCAGGCAAAGACGTTGAAAAAATTAAACCAGATCATTGGGTTACAAAGGTTTTTAATTGTCTGTACTGTGTACACATGTTTTAACAGTTTAAGATTCATGTTGTAATTGTATTGTTTGTGTCATTTAAAAAAATACTGGTATAATATATTGTTTTAGCCAAGTTCTGTTTTAATATATATTACAAACCAACTTGAATTAAATAGTGGGAAAAGAGTAGAATAAAAATTAATTGCAAAGAAGAAACCAACCAATCTCTAAGATGAAGTGTGTCTTTCCTGATATTCTTGGGTGTATGATAGTGCAAACTGGACGTGGTTTTCGGTGAGATGTCAAGATAAAAGATAGACATTCTGGGAGTCAGTGAACTGAAATGGACTGGAATGGGCCACTTCACAAAAGATCTACTACTGCAGACAAGAGGAACACCGAAGAAATGGAGTAGCCTTCATAGTTAATAATAAAGCTGCGAAAGCAGTGATTGGATACAACCCAAAAAATGATAGAATGATCTCAATTCGAGTTCAAGGCAAGCCGTTTAACATCACAGTGATCCAAATATATGCCCCAACCACAGCTGCTGAAGAAGCAGAATTAGATCAGTTCTATGAGGATCTGCAGCACCTATTGGCTAATACACCAAAAAGAGACATTATTCTCATTACAGGAGATTGGAATGCTAAGGTGGGCAGTCAAATGATAACCAGGATCACAGGCAAGCATGGTCTGGGACAACAACATGAAGCAGGATATAGGCTGATAGAATTTTGCCAGGAAAACTCAATGTGCATAACAAACACTCTCTTCCAACAACCTAAAAGACAGCTTTACACATGAACTTCACCAGATGGTCAACACCAAAATCAGACTGACTACATCCTCTGCAGCCAAAGGTGGCGGACATCTATCCAGTCGGTGAAAACAAGTCCTGGAGCTGACTGTAGTTCAGACCACGAACTTCTTATTGCAAAATTCAAAATCAAACTAAAGAGAATGTGGAAAATACACAGACCAATTAGATATGACCTAACAAACATTCCTAGTGATTATGCAGTGGAGGTGAAGAATAGATTTCAGGGACTAGATTTAATAAATAGAGTCCCAGAAGAACTATGGACAGAAGTTCACAACATTGTTCAGGAGGCAGCAACAAAGTACGTCCCAAAGAAAAAGAAAATCAAGACGGCAAGATGGTTGTCTGCTGAGACACTGGAAGTAGCCCAAGAAAGAAGGAAGGCGAAAGGAAACAGCTAGAGGGGGAGATACACCCAATTAAATGCACAATTCCAGAGGCTAACCAGAAGAGACAAAGAACTATTTTTAAACAAGCAATGCATGGAAGTGGAAGAAGACAACAGAATAGGAAGGACAAGAGACCTCTTCCAGAAAATCAGAAACATCGGAGGTAAATTTCAAGCAAAAATGGGCATGATCAAAAACAAAGATGGCAAGGACCTAACAGAAGCTGAAGAGATCAAGAAAAGGTGGCGAGAATATACAGAAGATCTGTATAGGAAGGATAATAATATAGAGGATAGCTTTGGCGGTGTGGTGAGTGAATTAGAACCAGACATCCTGAGGAGTGAGGTCGAATGGGTCTTAAGAAGCATTGCTAATAACAAGGCAGCAGGAGACGATGGGATCCCAGCTGAGATGCTTAAAATCTTGGAAGGTGATGCTGTCAAGGTGATGCATGCCATATGCCAGCAAATATCGAAAACACAAGAATGGCCATCAGATTGGAAAAAATCAATTTATGTCCCCATACCCAAAAAGGGAAACGCTAAAGAATGCTCAAACTTCCGTACAGTAGCACTTATTTCCCTTGCCAGTAAGGCAATACTCAAGATCCTGCAAGGCAGACTCTAGCAATACATGGAGCAAGAGTTGCCAGATGTCCAAGCTGGGTTCAAAAAAGGCAGAGGAACCAGAGACCAAATTGCCAATATCTGCTGGATAATGGAGGAAGCCAGGGAGTTCCAGAAAAAAACATCTACTTCTGCTTTATTGACTATTCTAAAGCCTTCGACTGCGTGGATCATAATAAACTGTGGCATGTTCTTGGTGGTCTGGGGATACCAAGTCACCTTGTCTATCTTCTGAAAAATCTGTATAAAGACCAAGTAGCCACAGTAAGAACAGACCACGGAACAACAGACTGGTTCAAGATTGGGAAAGGAGTGTGGCAGGGCTGTATACTTTCACCCTCCCTATTCAACTTGTGCGCAGAACACATCATGCAACATGCGGGGCTTGACAATTCCAAGGCCGGAGTTAAAATTGCTGGAAGAAACATTAACAATCTTAGATACGCAGATGATACCATTCTGATGGCTGAAAGTGAGGAGGAGCTGAGGAGCCTTATCACCAAAGTGAAAGAAGAAAGCGCAAAAGATGGGTTGCAGTTAAACATAAGGAAAACCAAGATCATGGCAACCACACCTATTGATAACTGGCGAATAGAAGGAGAAAACGTGGAAGCAGTGACAGACTTTATATTTCTAGGTGCGAAGATCACTGCAGATGCAGACTGCAGCCAGGAAATTAGAAGACGTTTACTTCTTGGGACGAGAGCAATGGCCAACCAAGGGCAAGATGGATGGATGGTGTCCTTGAAGTGACTGGCTTGACCTTGAAGGAGCTGGGGGCGGTGTTGGCCGACAGGGAGCTCTGGCATGGACTGGTCCATTAGGTCATGAAGAGTCGGAAATGACTGTGTGAGTGAAGAAGAAGATGATAGTGCACATTCTCAAAAGCTGACCCACAGTTATTGAACTCTCCGCACACCATGAGACTTGATCTACATTTTCCATGAAGATTCAAACAGTGATTTAATTTTCAATGTCAAGGTGACATGGCAGAATTATCATGATTTCCCCTGCCTTTCAATTATGGATGGAATCAATGTAGAAGTGCATCCGAGCAAACTTGACTCACACATGAGCAGGTCACTTCTTGTTACCAAAACGACGTATTTGTCTTGTAGACGAGAGTCCTTTTACAACTGCAAATGCCCATTTTATCATTTGCCAACATAGTCTATAATCTTCCAGTAATCTATACCTCTTAATTTTCAATAAAGTTGTTGCTATGGCACCCTGACCCATTTTAAGCTAGTATTTCTTAGTACTAATCTTAGGTCTAATTGTTCATATTAATACAAGCATTAGATTGAATTAGGGTATTATGTGCCATATGTGATGTTTAAATATTCGTAACTGAGCCAAAAGAAGAAAGCTGTGAACAGCATGCACAATAAGAGAAACTATGTAAAGATCCAACATTCAACATTTTAATAGAAATAGCTGCTGTATAACTTTCCCACAAGCAATTGAACACTAGTATTTTTAGCTAGTTGAGGCCAGTGTATGTTAAGAATAGCAATGGCTGCAATGGGAAAATGCAGTGTTTCTATTATGGGGCAGGCAGGCAGAACAACAGCTGGCTGGTGATGCATTCATATGAGATATGCAATTATAGAACGTAGATAAGAATACATTTTATAAACTGTTTAGAGTTAGAATTGTGTGGAGACAATGACAGGTTATAGTCTTATTTCTTATAAGAGCTATAACGTTTGCTTGAACAAACTGTAAATGCAGATTCCATTCTGTTTATGTGTCGCTTCCTGCAAAGGGACCGTAGTAACAACAACATAGGTATTTTTCATAGGGAAAAATTTAGACAGATACCATCTGTGCATCAGTTTAGACAGCACAATATTTAGAAATATCATCCAACTTAAGACAGAAGAAAGGGAATCACTACAAACACGCATGAACGCCTTCATTTTTTTTTTACCACCAGACTAAAATATAGTGGGAAAGAAGTTCTTTCCCAGGCTGATGAAACTAAAACAGGGCTCCAGATCTGGAATCAGGTCATAATTTGAAATGATAACAAGTATGTTGATAGTCCATTTCCAAAACACAGAGATTTGTCGAGTTGTGGCAAGGAAGAGATGAAGTGGATATCACTGTTTTCCTATAAAAATAAAATGAATAAGTGGAAAATGCAAATGGACAATGATCAAAACTGGTTTTTGTACACTTTCCAAAATATATAAAAGTACAATATGAAAGAAAAATAATCTTCTTTCATATACTATACACTGTATATGTTACTGCTTTAAAAAAAAACCTGATAAGCACCTTCTGTCCTCCTTGTTTTTGCTGTGGCACTGTTTGTTTTAGAAATAGGGTGAAATCAATACTTTTTTTGTCTCTTCAGCTCAGTAGCAAAAGAAAAAAGAAAAAAAAGAAGAAGCCTAAGCGTCAGGATTAGTGGACACAGTTCAGTAGGATTTTTCCCTTTATAAAACAAATCTGTATTAATTGATTTCCCCTCTTGATGTGGATTAATTGCAGCTCTTTATTAGGAATATTATCAAAAATAAATTATAGACCAGTATAGATTGTTAAGCCTAGATTTGATCTGAATGAGGCTAATCAATATCCAAGGCCTGTGATTCAAAGTAATTCATTAGGGCCTGAGGAAAAGAGGAACAGTATATGTGAGAAATGTCTCATCTGGAGTACTGAAAGATGCTGCATCCTCAAAGGGGAGAGATGTGCATTTGCAATTTCTGATCATTATTATTACTATTATTATTACTATGCTCAAGATTGAGGTATTAATTATGAGCCAGATGATAGCCACATGATGGGTCAAGTCACTTCTCAGAAAGTTATCAATCAGTTTTGTAGACAGCTATCATAGTATCTGCAGTGCTATTTTTCTTACGTTAACTTTGTTGCCAATGATGGGTTGGAAGCGATTTAATGAACAGGAAACTGATAACGCCACGTTATCATGCGTACCAGAAGTTGATTAGGTTACAGTATTTAAGATGCAATCACACATGTCTATTTTAATTTCTAGTATTATACTGATAAAATATTGCCTACAAGACAATCAATAACACTTCTAATTCTATATGAACTCCCTGAGTGTTCTTCAGCATTTCAATCTTAACTTTCTATCCATAGCATCTGATACAAATGATGAATCTTAAAGGGCTGTTTCATGGTCAAAAGCACTTCCATTCCACAGCCCAATGAATGAAGCAATTCTTACTTCTGAATAGAAGGAGCCCCCAGTAGTGCAGCAGATTAAACCACTGAGCTGCTGAATTTGCTGACCTAAAGGTTGGTGGTTTGAATCCGGAGAGCAGGGTGAGCTCTCGCTGTTAGCCCCAGCTTCTGCTAACCTAGCAATTTGGAAAAATGACATATAGGGACCCAGGAAGATGGTGTAAATTCTAAAATATTCTGTCCCAAGCACTTTAGGGTTTCATATTACAAGTCTGTGCATGTTTGTTCAGAAGTTAAATGTTACTACAGTGGAGCCTCACTTATCCAACATAAACGGGCCGGCAGAACGTTGGATAAGCGAATATGTTGGATAATAAGGAGAGATTAAAGAGAAGCCTATTAAACACCAAATTAGGTTATGATTTTACAAATTAAGCACCAAAACATGTTATACAACAAATTTGACAAAAAAGTAGTTCAATATGCAGTAATGCTATGTAGTAATTACTGTATTTACGAATTTAGCACCAAAATATCACGATGCATTGAAAACACTGACTACAAAAATGCGTTGGATAATCCAGAATGTTGGATAAGTGAGTGTTGGATAAGTGAGACTCTACTGTATTTCAATGAGATTCATTGCCAAGTCAGAGAATATAGAATTGCTACCTAAAAGTCTAAACCAACTGACTTGGATTAAGCCTGGAAACAAATTGGTGAATGACATAACCAATGTAAAGCTGCAGTGAAATGTTCCAGTCTTGGTGTTTTGGACAGTACTTGAGTGGCTGCACTTTGGACCAAATGACACCTTTAAGCCAGAGCACTAAAACGGAGGAAGGATTAATTCTTAGAAACAAAATATATTTACCATGAAACATCATCATAGGCTATCACCCGCAACCAAGTATGATTGCCTTTCAAGAGTAGTGTCTTGGTGGTGTGTACATATGTGACTGTAGATTGCTATCAAATACTCTACATCAGAGGTTTTCAAACTGTGCTCCACAGAGCCCTTGGGGCTCCGCGAGTGATAATGATGGGCTCAGTGGCGCCATGCTGCTTCCTCTTTCTTCCTCCTCTTCCTCCTGAGAAATGCAGGGAAATTAAAGTTTAGAGCTGACAAAACAGCAGCAGCAACACCACCAGTGTCCTCCCGGGGCACAGAGCCTTTACTCCCCCGCCTTCTTCACTGCCCAGACCCCACCACCACCACCACCACCACCACCTTCTTTGCTTCCAAAACCCTATTTCCCTCCCACCGCAGAGGGGGTGCTTAGATTGTGCTTTTCCTGCATGGCAGAAGGGAGTTTCTGCTATTATTATTATTGTTATTGTTATTGTTATTGTTATTTCCTATTACTATTACTACTACCTACTACTATTACTATAGAGGCTGAATTGCAATCTGTCAGGGGAGTTTTGTGCCTTTCCTACATGGCATAAGGGGGTTGACTGGATGGCCCCTGAGGTTGCTCTTATCATCATCATCATAATCATCATCATCACAAAGGTTGTATTGCCATCTGTTGGGGTGATTTCATTGTGCTTTTCCTGCATGGCAGAAGGAGTTGGACTGGATGGCCCCTGAAGTCTTCCACTGAAATATTGTTAAGTTTATGTTAGTTAAAATGTTATTCATTTTAAATATTGCACTGTTCTTCCTTCCTTCTTTTTTTGCACCACAAATGAGATATGTGCAGTGTGCATGTTCCTTTTCAATTAGTTGACAAACACTCGCCATCCATCTGCTACTGACCCAGCATATCTATCAAATTTTAAAACGCAATGAGACTCCTGTGTCCAAAAGTTTGCCCATGCCTGATATATACACACATACATACATATACATTATAAATAACATATAATGTAATATAATATATAAACATTTCTTGGGGCTCCATGAGTTTACCTTTGGGGGTGACATTTACCAGTATCCCCTGTGTTTGTTGGGGATTCTGGGAGTTGTCTTCAAAATGTAGTTCTGGGGGTAACTTCAAAGTTCTGGTGTGTTCATATAATTTTCCTGTTCCCTTATGCAAATTGTTTGCCTTTTTAGCTACTTAAGAAGGCAAGCGAAAGATGTATACTTCTGCCCCCAAGATAAAAGGGTGTGTGATTGTTTACAAAATGAAATGGATAAACACGCTATCTTGCTACATTGGTTATCTTCTATCTGGCATAGATTATCTGTCAGCCTTTTGCATAAACTATCCAGCTGAAAACGGATGCCCTGCAACTAGATCTTTCACCTTCCTTTGATTGTCATTTTCCAATTGTTTTCTTTTTTAAATTGCGTCAGTAGCTGTCTTGATTAATGTTGTATTTTGGCCCAGATTTGAAACCACCCAAAAATGTCAAGTGCCAAAAAATGGTTAGGATAAATAAAATTTAAAAAAGAAGATGTTCCATGAAGTGAGTGTGCACATTCCAACTGAGGTATGTCGAGTTAACAGGGCAGACACTTTTTAGAATGCCAATCACCATAACCACCTCTCTGAGAAGCAGAAGGATTGAGAAAAAAAGCCTTTTGCAAATGCTCAGGAACACGAGATAGATAAGAGAAGAAACATAATTATTCTTGTGACTACTTAGGCCCTTAAAGAATCATAAAATAGATCGAAGTGGCCATAATGTCTATCTAGTCCAGTGGTTCTCAACTTGTGGGTCCCCAGATGTTCTGGCCTTCAACTCCCAGAAATCCTAACAGCTGATAAATTGGCTGGGATTTCTGGGAGTTGTAGGCCAAAACACCTGGGGACCCACAGGTTGAGAACCATTGATCTAGTCCAATCACTTGCCATGCAGGAATATACAACTATAGAATTCCTGAAAGATGCCCATTCAACCTCTGTTGGTAGCCGTCAAAAGAAGAAGCGTCAACCACCTTCTGAGCCAATCTGTACTACTTTCAAACAGTTCTTACAATAAAGACATAGTTGAATTATGTTTGATTTGTGATGGGATCATCTCTTTTCACTGAAGGGAAAACTCCATTAATGAATCTTATATCAATGTTGTTCCATTGTTCTTCCCTGTGTTATAATCTCCTACAGCTGCAGTCTACAACTTTCCAGAATTTCCTGACTGGAGTGTGTAATTATAAAGAACATGTTAGCCATGAACAGAACAAAAGTGGAGCGCAGTTTATATAAATTGTATGAATGTGTGTGTGTATATGTGTATATATATATATACACGTGCACACACATATACATACACACACACATTTAAAGATAATTTCTATGTAGTACAACCCCTGTATCTATGGGGATTAGGTAAAGGTTTTCCCCTGACATTAAGTCTAGTTGTGTCCGACTCTGGGGGTTGGTGCTCATACCCATTTTTAAGCTGAAGAGCTGGTGTTATCCCTAGACACCTCCAAGGTCATGTAGCTGGCATGACTGCATGGAGTACTGTTATCTTCCCACTTGAATGTTACCTATTGATCTACTCACATTTGCATGTTTTTCAAACTGCTAGGTTGACAGAAGCTGGGGCTAACAGCAGGGATACCTTTCTAAATTCACCATGGAGACAGGAAATTATTGGTTAATAGTAAAACCTTTTGAAATGAAGGCTTCCACCAAAAATCACCATAGAGGACTTAGAAAATTCCTAGAGAGATATGGAGGTTAAAATTTACTTTAAACCAAACTACAGTATATCTCGCCACAACAAGGAAGACTGTGATTGATGGCGTATTGGGTCAGCTTAGTCTGTCATCCAGGTGTTCACTGTTAATGGGCAGCTTCAAAATGAGATTACCTTTCAATCAGTCTTGTGCTACACAGTCCTTGAAATTAAGGACTCTTTCACATGGAGGGCTGACCACTAAAAACCTTTTACATATAAGATTTCCTCTATACACAACAGCACCTGACCATTCTCCTCACAAATCGCTTGCCCAGTAGCTATGCTGCAAATTCAAGTTATAGTCCAAAAAAGTGACATTTCTAAGATCTACCTCCTTACTACCACTCATATTTTTTCTATACAAAATAGCTCTTCCTCTTTTGCAAACAGATCCCATGGTCGGTTTGTGTATGAACACGTAGGAACTACAACAAACTCTCACCAACTCCATGAGGCACAGTTAGTAATAAAGGACTGTGGAACTATAGTGTAAAAAACCTTGAGAGCTGAACATTCTTCCTCTCTGGTTTAGAAGGAACAAACCTTGTATCTACATCAGACTATTATGGTGCCTGTGTATACCACTTCCCAGATGTTTTTCAATCTACTCTGCATTAATTGTTGATTAAATTACCTTATATTAAATGCAGGCTTGCCTTGCGCTCACAGTACGGCAAGCCATAGCTGATATTCCACGGCAATAGAAGGGTCACAAAGCATAGAGATAATGAGAATAGGCTGCCCTTGTAGGTGGCCTCTCTCCATTTTATGTGGAAGCTTTGCCTGAATTCGTTGCAATCTCTTTGTAGATCTCAAGTCATGGGATTGTAACTCTGGCACCCACCATGAGAATTAAAGTTCACCCCACACGAATACAGAGAGAGAGTGAGAGAGAGATGGAAAAAATGCAGTTGTGGTAGTGGGAGAAAGTGAGCGCCTTGCATACTTGCATTTTATTGCTTCCATTAATGGTGTCGTGTCAAAAACAGCCCCTCTCTGGTGCGAAGACTGATTTGTAGAGCAACTGCATTTTTGTAGGCTTCCCTTGAAACAACTGACAACAAGCAAAGAGAGAGAAAAACAGACAGAGAGAGACTCCGTTAGTTACACTTTTAAAATGCTTTTAAAAGATGCCTCCTGAAAGTCACAGGCTGTCCTTAGATTGTTCAATTTTTGGAATTCTTCAGGAGTGAGAACAGACTCTGTTGTCAACAGAGTCCTGTTCACAGAAACTAGGCAGGAAAATGAAAGAAGGCTCTCTATTGTTCAAGGATGTGGTGTAGGCTGCAAGAATGTGTGGGGAATGCGGAGTCTGCATATCACAGAGAGAGAGAGGCCTTTGTGCGAACACACTGAAGCAGAATGTCAATCATATAAATAACTCTTACCTCATTTTTTATTCTAGGCATGGCCGTCATAATTTCAAACCATATATCAATGGGAATAGACATTATAGATTTCCTGGAGCATATTGCTTTCATACATACACACGCACACACTCCCGTTCTGCATACCACATTCAGGCAAATCAATCTACCATGAAAAGAAAGAGCAACAGAAATATTTTGGGCCTCTTTTGAAAAAGATCACACTCTACAGTGCTGTAGGGCTGATTTTGGTGTTTTTGGACCATTTCCCATGGAGAATAATACGTGGAAAACATTACATCAGAATTTCTCGAAATCCACGTGGCTTCTTCAGGAAGGAACTGGAGAAAAGGGACTAGAATTTTTGCTGGTCCCAGCATCTGAAGGAGTCTAGTAAAATCCACATGGATATTACATTTCCAATGAAACTGGATTCACTAAAAAGCAATCATTCCAGTCTTATGGGGAATAAATCACAGGACTGAATTTTTTTGGTGATATCAAAATTAATAGAACTGCAATCTTCCTTCCAAGCAAAATGTTGTTTTTATTTCATTGCTATATTTTTGGAATGTTTTGCAAAAGTTTATTTATTCTGGTGCTAGGACTACAAAAAAAAAAGATTGAGTTACATGTGAGCATTTAGAGTTGGGAACGAAATCAGTAAAGCTGTGGCTGAGACACAATAGAAATTGTGTACATCAGAATGGATTCTATTATGTCAAGAGACAGTGATGCAACTCCACCAAGCTGTGATAGGAAATTCTTGGAAATCCTGAGTTCAATGCAGGCAGCATGCCTGTTGCAGAGAACATTTTAGTTAATAAATGCTTTTGTTCCTTCAACAAGCAAGTTCTTGAAGGACACTCTTGCCAAGAGAGGAATACCATACCTGCCAAGACAGGAATCAGCATCAGACTCCACTGCTGAGCAGCGTCCTATGTGTTGATTTTATGATGAGCTGCGCAAGATAGATCTCCCTTTGAGATACCATGTAATTGTTTTGCCTGGCAGTGATAGGAGGAGGTTGCGTGCTGAAATATCACCCACGCTGGAAAAGTTGTTAGCCATTATTTAATTAGATAATGCTACATGCAGCATCACTCATCAAGAGTATGTTTGAAGAGCATGCCACTGTGCTTAACTATAGCTTTCTGCTAGAAGAAAGAAATATCCCTGAGGTACGACTCTTTTAAAATATGTTGCAGGAATGAACAAAGGGGTAGACGTAGCTGAAGACAAATCCAGCCCTCTTTTCTTTCAGTCATGTTCATCACTACTCAGAGGGTGCAAAAAAAAAAACTTATTTGCAAAAAATGGTAATATGAATGAAAGTGGCACATGGCTTTGTCATGCTGATCTCATCAGCATGACCAAATATACCAACCAAATGAAGCAAGCAAAATGTGATTCATCTGCATAGTTCAGTCTACAGGTTGTCACTGTCTAAAATTCATCTATTTATTTCATTTATATGATGCCTTTCTTCCAGAATGGGATCCAAGCACACAAAAGGATACAGTTAAAACCTGAACAATACAATTTTAAGCACAATTAAATCACATTAAAACAAAAAAATTATGCAAAGTATATAACCATTAAAAAGAATACAAAAGTTAAAATGCACACACACACACACACGAGAGAGAGAGAGAGAGAGAGAGAGAGAGAGAGAGAGAGAGAGAGAGAGAGAGAGAGAGAGAGAGAGAGAGAGACAGAAGCTCCTTACAAGCAGTTACTCATTAAAAGCCTGCCTGAACAAGAAAGTCTTTGCTTTCTGGCAACAAGAACAGGGAAGGGGGATGCCTAGCCACCAATAGAAGGGAGTTCCAGAAGGTGGGAGCAGCCACTGAGAATCTCTCCTGTGGCCACTCCAAAGCCAAATGGACCTGGTGTGATGACTCATGGGCCTTGTAGTCCTGTTCCTAGTACTATTGTGGCAGATGAAGAGGAAAACATGGGATTTTCGCCGGTTCAGCAAGAGCTGGAGCCTCTTCACCTGCAGGATGTTGATGTTTGTCCACAAGAATTCAGCCAAACAGGCCTTGGGCAGAACTCTCCCCCATTTTCCAGGAGGGAAAATTATTCTAAAGATAAGGGAGCCAGGGAGGCTAATCGCAGAAGCCTGAGAATCGCTGCCAAACAAATGGCTGATTAGGTCTGCTTCCCTTGGGAAATTCTAAGGAGTCATGCATCTGGACAGAGTTGGGGTTCGCTTCTCGTTCTCTAGGGAAAGAGTTCTGTTGGTGGGAAAACAAGACCCAATATAGGTGTTTGGCGCGAGGATTTCCTTGTGGAGTCAATTGATCAGCTTGAGGAAAGAGATCGTGTGTGGACTTCGTAATCCCAGTTCCTTGCTTCCCGGATCAAGCTTCAAGTCTAGCCTTGTCTCACGTTTTACCACGGACTCTGTTTCATGCTTCATGTTCATCTTGCCTTCAGTCAAGGATCTAGTCGAGAATCAAGTTATTTTCCAGCCTTGTTGCCAAGCTTCATTGGACTTTAAAGACTCTGTTGTTTCCCCACACTATTGCTTGGCAAGGTGTGTGTTTCGGTCAAGTGGATTAAAACTTTGAACTCTAATATCTTATATTGGACAATACATTTCTGGACTATAATTGACCTTATCTGAAAGGTCTGCTTCTGAACTATATTCTTCACTTATTGATTTTATATATTTCTTTAATAAAGATATTAGATAGAGACTGGCCTCTGTGTAAGGTTATTGGTGCTCTGCAGCCAGGATCCTGACACCTGTGATGGTGGCCAGACCATGAGAAAGCCCTCCCCGTGGCTCTTAAGACTCTGGCAGGTTCATATATGACACAGGATCTATGAGATAGACTGGATCTTTGTCATATAGGATTTTATAGGTCATTACCAGCATTCTGGATTGTACCCAGAAACTGGTAACTACTGAAGCGATGTTAGCAAAGAGATTGTATGTTCGCTTTGTCTGGACCAAGTCACCATTCAGCTACAGCATGTTGGACCATTTGAATTTTATGAACAGCTTCCAAAGGTAGCCTCACTTGGTGTGTGTTAATGGTAGTCCAAATGGGATGCAATCAAGGCATGTGTTACCAGTGCCAGATTTGGCTTCTCCAAGAATGAGCATAGCCAACATGCTAGTTTTAACTGTACAAATGCACACCTGGCCATTGTTGAAAATATGCTTTTCCTGGCTGCAAAAATCTAAGGTATGGGAAATCACTGCATGGACAGTGGGTGCATTTTCCCAAGTGCCTCTCCACAGGCCATGTGACCACTCTCGCTACAACTGGAAGTGGCATGACACCACTTCCACTTCCAGAAATCATTCAAAATATGGCTCATTCCTGTGAAGTCAAACAGTCACCCTTTGTGGTGGTTTGGGATTTTTTGTAAAGTTTTTCAGCTTATTTTTTAATTAGACTTCAGAGATTTCCAGGGAGTTTCAGGGGCAGCAAAACAGACTTTCAGGAACTTTGTGTGGCCTATCCTTAAACACGAGCTGTGCAGCCATTGAGAAAAATTACACCACCCAGTTTGCCTTTCTTAAACCCTTCCCAAACAGAGTTTGTGGCTTCTGGTTCAAACAAATCAGATAATAGAAATTGTGGCATGTCCTCTCTTTTATACGTTTGCAAGCTATTTAACCTATATTATCCTGCATTTATCCACTACCCATCATCACTACCACCAATATGCTTAAATGAGGAAAGTGGTCCATTCTGCATGGGTATTAGGATAACACAGTTATAACAGCACTTACTGAAATCTACAAAATGTATTTACTTCTGCCACTGCAATCTTTTGTACTATCACAAGGTATTTCCCAGAATTCTGAAGCAGGATTTGGCTATGTTCCCGGGGGGGTTGGGCTGCTATAAGGAACAGGGATAGCTTCCCAGTCCCACTGACAAAAACAGTTTCGTCATCAGAATTATCTTGTCTGATCCCAACCCCTTATCTGCAGTTCCAGAAACAAAAATGGAATTCAGAAAAGAAACCCTCATTCTAAGATCTCTTTTGTACTAGAATGTTAGTCTATAGCCCAATAACCCTGTTGCTGAACTGATTCCAGCACAACATTCTGCAATAGAAGTTTACAGTGAAAGAGCTAAAGCAAACACTGATGTAAGCATGATGGGAATTTTCCTTCAACTCCTTCAACATTCCACTCATATCATCTCTCTTATCTGCTCTGACAATGTGCAAGGAAACATTTTGAAAGTGGCATCTGAACAGGTGTTTAGTTTATGCTCTATGTGGAGCCTGCATTTTCACATTCCTAAAACATATGGAACTTGCATATTTAGTGAGTGCTGAGCAAGCTACTGAATAATCAATCATTTTGGTAAGGAAAGGACCTGTTCCAGAATGGGATTAACTTGATTCCCTTCATGCATACTAAATTCTAAACATTTATACTTGGTGTACCCCTAGCTTGCCCTGGAAGAATCTGTATCACAGCTGATGATGTTTTTAACATGTTTTTTTCTCAACACCCCGTCCATTCTCAAATTCTCAAAAGAAGCATATAAATTATAATGTCTGTTGTTCACTTGGTTCAAAGGGTCACTCAGAGCTTGAGGTGAAGTCACATTTTAAGATAGCAACTCCCAGAATCCCTGGAATAAGGTAGTCCAATACAGAACTTTCCTAAACTCTGATATTTATCAAGTAAAGCAAAATTTTCTGATCCTGTTTAATATGTATTGGTTATATGCCAGAGCTTGAAAGCATGACATTTTTGGACAGCAATTCACAAAATCCTGCAGCCACATTGGAGAATTCTGAAACATCTAGTCCCTCTAGTCCTACCCTTGGTCTTATGCTGTGAAACTAAGCAACATCTCTTCCCTCACTCCCCCCAAAGCCAACTTAGCTGCTGCATTCCTGTAGAACATGGTTGTTTACTGACCCCGTGGAGAAAAGGGTGGTGGAGAGGGAACTGTGTTCCTACAGCTTAACACAGAGCACGGAAGGGTCCACAGGTCCCCATAGGTCAGTGGTTGTCAACCTGGGGTCCCCAGATGTTTTTGGCATACAACTCTCAGCAATCCCAGTTTATCAGCTGTTAGGATTTCTGAGAGTTGACGGCCAAAAAAATCTGGGAACCCCAGGTTGAGAAGCACTGCCATAGGTGGATGTTTCTCTATCACCACCCTCCTCTCCACCAACCTACTCTCCACTAAAAAGTCATAATGGGGGCAAGAGAAATGCAGCAGCCCAAAGAAGGAGCTGCTGCATTTCCCCTGCCCCCCATTATGACTTTGAGGGTATGAGGAAGAAGATGCCACATGTTTCTTACTGGTTTAACTGTTTCAGTATGTTGTCTTCTGAGATCTGTTAATTATTAAGATTATTCCTTTCCCATATTCAACCTGGCAGTCCAGATTAGTGGCAGCGGGCTCATGGCGGGTGGTTGAGACACCACCTGCCTCCTTAGCCTGTGGGATGTTCATTTTAACAGCCCAGTCGAGACAAATGTTATGATGTTCCTGCCTTGCAGAAAGATATGTAGTATCATTTGGTTAAATATACAACTCAAGGTCACAATTCACACCCTTCCCATGGTATCAGAGATGTTTTAAGCAGGGAACAGATGCAAGTGGTGAGATGAGTCAAACATTTCTTCTCACAGATTATTACCAGCAAAACTTTCCTGCATCATTAACAGGTGCATTTTAGAGGGGGGGGGGGTTAAAACTAGTTTCTTTTGCTGCCATAGTTTTAGTAACCATTGATATAATAGCAATGATCTAATTAACCTTTCAGCAAGCACTATGCTTGCATTTCTGTACATACCATGAAAAGTTTCACTTTTGTTTCTTGGAAGTTTCATTTTCAGAGAGCCATAGTCTTGTGCAATATTTGCATTCCAAACACTAGAGAAATCCTCACTTCAAAGCTATTTGTTAAAGAGTTCATTTTTATCAGTCATTCAACTTGTCCATGTTGAGGGAAGGAGGTGTTTTGGTGCGGGTCCCCCCCCCCCCTTTTCATTAAAAAAAAGGAAGCAACCTTTTACCCAGAGTGATTCTTCAACACTGAGGCACCATCTGTCTATCAAAAAGTTCCCCCTGACTGCTCAGGGGCCCTAAGAAATGTCTTCAGATATAAGAAGGGGCACTTCCATAATAGTGTGGAATACTGGAAACTGAGCTGTAGCCTACTTGGTGAACTTCTCTTACTCTAACCAACAGCAGAGTTGGCTAGGGAACGTGGATGAAAATGAAAAGGAGTCTGAGAGAGCAGGAAACAGAAGGAGGTTGCCTCATCCCTGTCAGTGAGTTTGTTGGGTTTTAGTCCAGACATTGAAAGGCCTTTCCAATATGCTAACAAAAAATAGGTTTAGCACCTTGGATTGCTCCTTTAAGGTTCAAAACCCCCGTGTGAAGGAGAGCTCTAAGGCCAACTCCCACTAAACACTTAAAACAACATGTTGACACAATTCTCTGCCTATGGAACATTGGGGCTATAGTTTGATGTGGCCCTGGAGTTCTCTGGCAGAGAATTCCAAATTCCCTTCTGTAAACTCTAATTCCCAGGATTCCACAAGATGGAACAATGGCAGGCAAAGTGGAATGTAACACTATAACACTGTGATGTTATGTTAAAGACCTCAGAATATCTCAATGAAAAAAACCTCCCTTGCAACACCTGAGAACTACAACACTTGCTTTCATGTAACTGACATAGTCTGGGTTGTGGCAAAGCAGCATATGATAATGAAACACCAATGGAAAATGAAATAAATACACAAATGTGGAGTGCATAAATAATCCTTGTAAAACTGACAAAGTTATTATTTTAGTGTGAGGGTAGAAAGTGGAAAACAACAAAACAGTCCTACCTCTACCAGAATGGTGGCAGTAGTGGAAGTGGGCCATAGCTGTGATAGCCTGCTATCTCAGAAGCCAGGGCAGATGGTGGATGTGACTGGCCTTTTGCCTTTTCTCCTGTTTCCAAAATGCCCCCTCCCCTTGATCACAATGGGCCCTGTTATGGGTGTAGTAAGGGGGCATATTTGAAGATCGCTGGCGTCTTTAAAATGCTCCATCCCTGAGACGGTTCCAGTGATGGATTTTTGTTGATGGAAAAGAGTTTCCACAGTATGGTATAATTCCCATATCATGGAAGATATGTTCCTGAATGTACCATGGGAATAGGAAACCATGGATAATGAATGAAATAAATGACTCCCACAAGAAGTTTCCACAGAATTGCCCTGTGAAATCTTGAAGATTCTCTGTAAGAATTTTCTAGGCCTTCCAAAGAGGTTCTATGATAATGTCTGGTAGAAACATATCACAGAATCACCTGGAAAATCCATAAAATTCCTAGAGGATATATTTTGTCAGATGAAGGTAAGTTAAAGGGCAGCTAGTCATACTGGATCTTTTGATTACTTGCGAATTGTGGTCTGAATAAATGATCACGACACCCTGTCACAGCAGGATGATTCACCCCTCCTTGCTGAAGCCATGGACTATTGATGCCTATAGCTTCTCAACCACCTTCCCAAGAAGTATCAGAGTGCTCCTTATATATAGGTATATATTTATATCATGATCTGATTTGTACATCAGAACTGTCAATCTTTGTCAACAGTTTTACATATAGTGGCCTGGAATGAGTTACTAGACCCAGCTAAGATAAACATCCTGAATTCATTGCTAAATAATTCATCGCTGATATAAAATGCATCCCTTATATGATTATAGTTTAATTGGAACTACCCATTGGATTGAAGACTATTAATGTTAACAAATCAATTTGTTTCTTTGCTTGCTTGTAGGCATTATATCTCCACCTTTATCCTGGGAAACAATCCAGTGCAGCTTCATATATCATGAGGGCTCACCTGGAGAAATATGGATACAGTTTCTATCCCTTTCCTCAACACTAAAATTTCCCAATTTCTGATGTAAGCAAAGCTTACTGAGCTGATCCACAATACTCCCAGCCACCACATATAAGTCCTGCATGCCTGAGAAGGTAAACAGGATCTTTTTTAACACTGAGCTTATATGGGACTGGCAAATTTATCTGTGCAAAAGAAACAACAGTGTCTGGGTCTATGGAGAGTAGCAAAATATTTTAATCTATACCCAACATGACATTCATAATTCAGCATTTTCTATGGTGAAACACAAGATATAATAATCTTGTTGCCTCTTCAGAGTCAACATCTTATATGGTTGTTTTATTTGTATCACATGTAGCTGTGAGAAATTATCCAAAACATTCTCGTGCAGAATGAGTTCCTGTTTCGTTGCTAAAAGAATCTAACCAAATTCATAGTAGGATACATTTCTCATTTGTTGAAGAACAGCTTCTATACACTTAGCACTTATAAAAGATCAGCTAAATATTAATTCTCTGTCCTAAAACTACATATGCAATCTGTCAGTAACAGATGGTGTGAAGAGCAAACCAGAAGTGACCATTTATGATAGTCAATAGATTAAGAAAACATGTTTTTTTTAATCTTATGAAACATCTTGTAATTCAGTGGGTCTAATATATTGACTAGAGTTACAACATCAATATGGCTTGGAAAACTATATTAAGCATTAAGGGCTCGAGTCCATGGCTGATACCCATGTGACTACTCCCTTTGAGCTTTAAATGCCTTGAAAAGATACTAGAAAGCCAGCATTCTTGAGTTTCACCTTTTTCACTTTGTCAGTATCATTCTTATGTCACTTAACATCCACTGCTTAACCATCAAAAAACATTTTGGATCTAAAAACACTACTCGTTATTTTCCCTACATAACTTTGTGGCATCAAATATCTTATATTTAATTTTTATATATAGTAATAAAGAGGAGTGTTGGATTAATCACTGGAAAAGGCAATTTGATCAATCCCAGGCCACAGTAAGAGCAGCAGGATTGTATAAGCTTTGAGGAGGGAGAAACTGCTAACCTTGCAATTTCTGACACTGTTGGTTATTTGGATCCACTTTAGTCTCATATGTGTGTGTACGTACACAAACACAATTACCCACCCCACCACCTCCCTTTCCCTGTTTACAATATAGTTCAGTGACCAGTCACCTTGTTCCTGGCAAAATCAATCAGGGTTCATAGTCTGTTGTTCCAGAGCTTTAAATGAGATGAGGGTGTACCTTGTGTAGAAAGGTGATAGTATAAATGTGTCAGTATATATGTATTTCACCATAGTATTGTTGATGAATGGGTATCAGATTTCCATAAAAGTGTCCTATGATGTTTCCACTGTATCCAACCAATTTTTCTGCTAAGAAATTCCATCAGAATCTGTCTAACCACCTCTTTCTTAGCTGATCAACGTTCCACTAATTTCTATGCTCCCCTTTCAGTCTACAGCTGGGGATGAAATAATCTCACTCAGGGCAGTGAGATCTTTCTCCTCCTTCTTGACCTGTCAGTGGCCATCTCTACTGCCAACCATAGCATCAAGCAACCCTTGCAGGTCTAGTACTCAGCAATTTCATTCTTACCTAGGCTATTGATCTGGGATACCAAACTTAAGTAAACACAATTGACAGCACCATCTTCAAAGTACAAATAAAAAGCAGATAGTATAAAAATAGAGTAATAGATATATAAGTGAAGTATAAGGTATAAATAGAAGTATAAACATAAGTAAAGTAAAATATCACCCTGAAACCCAAAAACTGCAGTACCCGTACCAGTTGTTCCTCCATGACAGGCTGACAAGGTGGGTTTTAACCCAGGTTGACAATGCTAACCACAGAACATGGTAAGGTTATATATAAGAACTGTGCTGGATCAGATGGGAAAGAAGTTCTCATTTTAAGAGCATAACATTTAAAACAGTGGTTCCCAACTATCAAGGACCACTCTCCAACATTAGTACCAAAAGGGTTATGAATCAGTTTTCGGTCAACTTTAGATTCGTTTTGGTTATTTGGGGATGATGATTCAGAAAATTGCATTGGATAGACCACATCAATTCTAGTTTCTGATATAGAACATATGCCATCCAGCAGTCGCCATCTGCTTGCCCACAGAAAACCATATTTAATAATCTAGATCTGATGTGGTCTATCTAATGCAATTTTCTGAATCAGTACCCCCCAAATAACCCCAGGAACAAGCCTAAAAACAAAGATACCAAGGTGCCCCCCGCTTCGAAGTGCCACCTGGAATAGCTCCATTAAGGGGAGGGAGGAGGAGGAGAAGCAGCAGTCAGGAGCCCCCCTCTCCCCCCCCCCCCGACTTTGGAATTCCCTCCCTAGGGAGATTAGATTGGCCCCAACCCTGTCTGCCTTCATCAAGTAGCTGAAGACATGGCTCTTTCAGTGTGCGTTTGAACAGCATCCAACAAGATAGACCCTTATCTCTAACACTTTGCCTTTTAGCACTTTGTTTCCCTTCCTATTTACCCTATCCCACATTATTCCAGCCGATGCTCTGTCACTGTCCATGCACTTTATTAAAAGGCCTTGAAATCATGTATCTTCTTAGGCCTGACCCTCCCCCCTTTTACCCATAGTGGTTGATGTCTGTATTATTACTTCATTTGCTTGGTTATTTATGTCTTATTATATGCAATGTTTTTAATCGATCTTTTTATTTGACTGTTGTATCTTTGTTCTTAATTTTTTTCCATGTGTTTTAACTGTTTATACTTTGTCTCTGTTTTGGGCTGTGTCCCCATGTTAGCCACCCCGAGTCCCTCTGGGGAGATGATGGCGGGATAGAAAAATAAAGTATTATTATTATTATTATTATTATTATTATTATTATTATTATTATTATTCAGCCTCTCCCCTCCCGACATCCCTGTTGCCTCGGCACTATAAGAGGGTTTTGCAAGACCAGTCACTCTTGTTGTAACAGTGTAGTAACAGTGAGGTTGCAGACCATATTTTAGTTCTCGGGGACCACTGGTGTTCCACTGACCACAGGTTGGGAACCACTGATTTAAAGGATGCCATCATGCAAGTAACTGTCCAAGATCAGGCTACTCTTAGGTAAAATGAGAAATCAACCAGTCAGATGGCTTTTGGTGTCCATGTAGGGGGAGAGTACAGTTACTTATTTATGTATTTATTAAAATTGTATTTTTATTAATTTAAAAATCTGTGTAAGTTAGATTTTTGTTGTGTACCCCTAAAGCAAACTTAAATCAGGATTTTCCTGGTAAGATTTTTTCAGAGGGGATTGGCAACTTTACCCTCTGAGGCTGATTGAGAGTGACTTCCCCAAGGTCATCCAATGGATTCCCATGGTCTAAGAAAGGTTCACTGGAGGTACAGTATGAAAACTACCACCAACATACTTTAACACACGCACGCATTAAACATTCTAAGCATTTTTAAATATTCTGAAATACTCCCAGACTTGGTGACATTTCTAGAGGCTAATAAAGATATGCAATTTTTCTCAATAATGCAAACACGCAAGTGCCCAAATGATGGTATCACTGTTTTCCAGACACTGATTTAGTCAGTGTAAGAGACGACTTCTCCACCAACTTTCATAGCATTTCAGACAATTCAGTGGCTGCTCCAAACCATATTTCCCAGAAGACCCAAGATTTAAAATTCAATACTGACTTTTCAGAGGCCGATATCCTCCACAGGAGAGTAGATTGCTTCCATCTGTGTGTTTTCAGTCTGTGTTCTTTTGCAAATTAGCATATTAATACCTCCATCAAACCAGGAATGAGTGATACAACCCCTCAAAGGGGAAAAGTTGAAATATTATACAGGTAGGCAACTGGATCCTCTTAAAGATCCTGCTACACCATCCTCTCTGTTCATAGTAAAACTAATGCCAATAAATAGCTTTATGCTTATACAAATATTAAATATAAAAATATATGTATATAAAATATATTTATATTATATGTCTATATATTTGTGGTGTCAACCCTCAAGCTGGTAATGAGTACATCCTCAGAACAAGTCTGAGCTCAGCAGAGATGAAAGACCAGCAGACCAATCAGCGATGACTTACGAGCACCAAGGGAGGAAGTCAGTCAGCCATGAGCAATTTTTTTGCTGTCTAGAGGTTATTAATGAAACACTATAAAAACAGAAACAAAAGCAGGAGAACTGAAAACCATGTCATAGGATTTTTCCAATGTTTATCGTGTTTCATTTCAATATTCAAAACCTAAACTTGTTTTTAACGTGAAAGAAAAAAATATTTTCTACAGCACACGCCAAGAGAAGAAATAGTGAATTAAATGGACTGAATCTGATCATGATCCAATTTGGGGGATTGCTTATACAAATAACCCCCCCCCCCCAAAAAAAAAAAAACCGTATAGGATTCAGCAGCATTCCCTCCAACTGTCCCAATTTGGCAAGGACAGTCCTGGTTAATCCTCGACTGTATTCCCAGCTGATCCTACGCTTTAGAATTAATGTAGTTCAACACCACTTTAATTGTCACAGGTCAATGCTTTGGAATCCTGGGAGTTGTAGTTTGGTGAAGCACCAACACTCCTTGAAAGAGAAAGACGTGGTAAAACTACAACTCCCATAATTCCATATCATTGAGCCATGGCAGTTAAAGTGGTGTCAAACTGCATTAATTCTACAGTATAAATGGACTTCCCGTTTCTTTCTCCTCTCATCTTACCACTTTCCCCCTTTGTGCTCAGCTTATTTCAATCACTACAAAATGAATTCAAAGTGCTTTTGGTCAGGAAAGCAAAATACATCACTAGAAGATATCTAATTTGCTGTAACAAGGAAAGCATCACTAACAGCACTAGCAGTTGTAATTATGCTTACTTACCAGTGTGGATATACCCTATAGTTACTTACGAAAAAAATAAAACAAAACACATATTGCAGCTAATAGGTTTACATTTAAATAAACATCAACAGGACGAGGCTGAACAGTTCAACAAACACATTTCAGGAAAGACTGTGCTTTAGCTTTCCTTTCCTTTCCTTTTTTTTTAACTTTGTCTCACATCATGATCAGGCTCGGCATTCCAACATGCTCAGATATTCAACCTATACCCTACCACCAGCTTCTTCAAAACTATATGTTGAGGCCCCTTGTGTCCCTTCATATGTGTATTACAGAAACCCACAAATACAGCCTAACTTAGAGCAGTTCTTCTAGCAGACAGTACTGATATAATTACAGTAGTTTTGCTGCAATAAACCAGATGTTCTTGTATTCAAATGGAAGCATCCCCCTCTGCTCTTCAAGCATCATTTAATATGTTGCCTCTTTTCAGGCATTTATAAAACCATTCCCAAATGAGTATAACACAGAAATCTAGTTTACAGATGCTTGAAATACATGCTCCAAAAGAAGGAGAAAACTGGAAATTTTGAATTCTAATTGGTTCCAGGAAAGGGGGCAGAAAACACACTTTGCCGGTTTGGGGGGTTTTTTAACCGTTTTTTCTATGGTAGGTACATTTTTGTCATTATATAGATTGTAAAAGCTATTTTCCCAAAAAAAGTAATGTCATTTTCATGAAACTATAATGAGCAAGACCATATGAATCTCTCCTCCATTAATATATTGAGCAATCCCACCCATTAATGAGGTTAAACGGATGCAGTAACAAATCAGAGGCTTCTCAGTTGCACCCCCAGCATTTCAAAACTTTTTCCCTGGAAACTCAGGGTCGAACTAGACCTTAAATTAAATATATAGAATGCAGCTCCATCCATTGGTTTATTAGTTTCTTTTCGACTTAAAAGTAAGTACAGCATGTGAAATTCATTGCAGTACGGGATGGGGAGGTGTTAATTCTTGTATTCCACAATTCTATCAAAGATTCTCACAACAAATCAATAACAGAACAGGAGGTGATGTGACATCGCTTGTGGTTACTCTGGGAATGATCCCTCTACACAAGATGCACCACCATTCCTGATGCAGTTGAATGTGGTGTCACATTCAATACTGAGAAATTGGCTTCTATTTCTGTTTTATTGACTATTCTAAAGCCTTTGTGCGGATCATAATAAATTGTGGCAAGTTCTTGGTGATATGGAGATACCAAGTCACCTTGTCTGTCTCCTGAGGAATCTGTATAATGACCAAGTAGAAACAGTAAGAACAGACCATGGAACAGGACGGTTCGAGATTGGGAAAGGAGTATGGCAGGGCTGTATACTCTCACCCTACCTATTCAACTTGTATGCAGAACACATTATGCAATGTGTGGGGCTTAATGAATCCAAGGCTGGAGTTAAAATTGCTGGAAGAAACATTAACATCCTTAGATATGCAGATGATACCACTTTGATGGCTGAAAGCGAGGAGGAGCTGAGGAGCCTTATAACCAAGGTACAAGAAGAAAGTGGAAAAGCTGGGTTGCAGTTAAACATCAAGAAAACCAAGATTATGGTAACCATACCGATTGACAACTGACAAATTGTTGTTGTTTATTCGTTCAGTCACTTCCAACTCTTCGTGACCTCATGGACCAGCCCATGCCAGAGCTTCCTGTCGGCCATCATGACTCCCAGCTCCTTCAAGGTCAAGCTAGTCACTTCAAGGATACCATCCATCCACCTTTCCCTTAGTCAGCCCCTCTTTCTTTTTCCTTCCATTATCGCCAGCATGATTATCTTCTCTAAGCTTTCCTGTCTTCTCATGATGTGGGCTAGTCCATGAGGTCACAAAGAGTCGGAAGCGAGTGAACGAATAAACAACGCAAAAGTGTTGAAGGGGGGATCTGAAAGCTTTGGGACATGGGAAATGGTTCCCCAGGACCATATGCAGTCCTGCATTTTGGACAGTCTGCTATTACTCCTTCCCAACCTGTGATCTGAGGTATGGCCCCTTTCCGAGCCATCCACATCATACAGTCAGTGTAGATTCATATGAGGGTTATCCACAAAGTAGGTTACGTTTTGGAATTAAAAATGAACAAAGTATAGGAGAAAACATTTACCATATGCAGTTGAAAGCCACACCCAAATACCACATTTCACGTAGTCACCATTCAAATCTAGGCACTTACCATAGCGATGAATGAGCTTTGCAAATTCTTCTCAACTAAATTCTGCCGCTTGCATCCTCAACTAGCCAGTCAGCCCTTCCCACAGCTGCGCAGCGTCGCCAAAATGCTGTGTTGGCAGCCATGCCCCCATTGTTGGAAACAAGTGGTTGAGGGCAGAGAGCCTTATAGAGGAAGCAGGCTTTCTGATTTCTTCTCCCTGGTGAATAAAGATGTTGCCATGCAATGGGAAATAGTCATCTGAAACCGATTTCTGGTGCATATGAGGATAGCTAGCCAAGTGCTCTTCAGTTTGTTAGCTCTTGTCCACAAGGACAAATGGATGCCTGGTGTAATCTTAGGATGTTCATAGAGTTTCACCAGTAATATGTTTACTTCAGGGAAATGATCTGCTAAATTTATACTTTGTCAAATATAAATGCTTCCCATAAAGTAGATTTTGCATGGCTTTTGAAAGATGGTGCAGCTTTTTCACTGATGTGGTAGAGGATGCAGACATTGCTGGCCTGATTTTATAGAAATCTTTGAAAAGCGTCCATAAAATATTTGAGAAAACCTAAAAGGCACCCACACGTTTGGAATGAGATTACAGGACAGTGCTGTTCTGCAACCACAGCCAATTTCCCCCCAACATTGAAAAAAAAATGAGCCATATCAGTTTCACATTTTTGCCTTCCTAACAAGAATGGTAGTTAAAACAGATAAATAAATAAGCTGCCTTTGGATGTAGCCCGCAGATCCTTTCCATCACTGCACTTGAAACGAAGGCCTCTGCATTTCTTCACATGGCCATGCGCTGCCCATTTAATATTTCCACTGCCTACACTTTCTCTCATTCTTTCCAGATTTTCCATGTTCAGCCGTAATGGCAATTGTCTAAAACCTCAACTGAAAATCCCACCTGGTTTGAGACATCATCTTAAATCCAAAATCCAAAGAACTGAGGCAGGCCTGACACTATTTTTAAGCAAATGGGAGCTTCACCAGAGCTTTCACACTGATTTATGACTTGGAGAAACTTTTTAAAGCTTGGTGTCTGAAGTCTAGCTCACACGAAACACTAACCCCAGGATAACCTTTCTGTAGAGGTTATCCTACAACTGACCATAAACTATTCACCTCTGAAGAGTTTTCCCCCCTGAAAGTACCCCTTATCCTTATTGACCCTTCTTTGAAGCCGAGGTAAGACAAGGGTCAGTTACATGCCAGTTTGTCCAAAATACTGAACTAGCACTGGGACAAATGTGACACAGAGCTTAATCTAGACCAGAATCTGAATTACTGGGTGGTCTGGTTGGTAAGTCTCTTACTATTTCAGGACTATTGCTTCACTTGCTTCTATTCCTAAATCAATCAATCAGTAAATCAATCACAAATATTTTGTCTCAGTATTTATCCTTCCAGAGGTATACTGGAAATAACCTCCACTCCTCCGCCAAAAATTTCTCCACAATCCCCAAATTGCTGGCATGGCAGTTAGTAAAAATTGTGCATGCCATGTACAGGTTGTGAATCCCTTGTCCAAAATGCTTAGGATCAGAAGTGTTTTGGATTTTGGGATACCTATATTTGCCTGTGCCCCCTCAGCAGGTTAAACCGCTGGGCTGCTGAACTTGCTGACCGAAAAGTCCGCAGTTTGAATCTGGGGAGCAGAGTGAGCTCTTGCTGTTAGCCCCAGCTTCCACCAACCTAGCAGTTTGAAAACATACAAATGTGAGTAGATCAATAGGTACCGCTCCAGTGGGAAGGTAACGGTGCTTCATGCAATCGTGCCAGTCACATGGCCTTGGAGGCATCTATGGACAAAGATGGCTCTTTGGCCCAGAAATGGAAATGAGCACCAACCCCCAGAGTCGGACATGACTAGACCTAATGTCAGGGGAAAGCCTTTACCTTTAACCTTTACTATATTTGTCTGTACATATATAATGAGATCTTGGAGGTAGAACCCAAGTCTAAACACAAAATTCCTTTATATTTCATATATACCTTACACACGTAGACTGATGGCAAATTTAGTATAAGGTAAATTTTATACACATGAAGGTAATTTTATACACATTTTAAATATTGTGTGCATGAAAGAAAGCCTGTGTACATTGAACCATCAGAAAGCTAAAGTGCTACCCATGTGGACAATCTCAGTTATCCATGTGGACAATTATGAAGTATTTTGGGACTGAAGGAAAATGGAAGGGTTCAAATTCTTCCCTTTCCCCAATAATTAGACCTTCTTCCCTACTTTACCTCTACCTCAAGCTGTCAGCTGCTTCTACTCAAAGTGTGTTGGGCAGAGGGTATGAATATGAATCTCTCATTATTTTATTATAGCTGTATTTTGCAAAAATCAGAACAAAAACATACATTTACAAAGTTTGGCAATGCAAAAGACTTCATGATCTAGATTTCTAGTGTGAGAAGAATATACCATACCTATGCCACGTTGAAAAAACCCACATTGCTACAACAACAACAGCTACATCAAAACACAGTGGACATGATCCACCATTGCCAATGATTCAGTGGCCAAACAAAGTTTACCATTAATAAAAATTCCAGCGACTAGCAACCATAGCTATAATAGAAAAGAAAATATTTTTCACCGCCATCATCACAAAGGTTTTCCTATACAGTAGAGTCTCACTTATCCAACATAAACGGGCCGGCAGAACGTTGGATAAGCGAATATGTTGGATAATAAGGAGAGATTAAGGAAAAGCCTATTAAACATCAAATTAGGTTATGATTTTACAAATTAAGCTCCAAAACATCATGTTATACAACAAATTTGACAGAAAAAGTAGTTCAATACTCAGTAATGCTATGTAGTAATTACTGTTTTTACGAATTTAGAACCAATATATCATGATGTATTGAAAACATTGACTACAAAAATGCGTTGGATAATCCAGAACGTTGGATAAGCGAGTGTTGGATAAGTGAGACTCTACTGTATATGTTTTTTAACCATTATATTAAAGTAAAAACTGTACAAAGGGGGGAGTAAGAGGACAAAGAAGTCATACAATGCAGTATGACCACTGTATCCGTGAGATCGGTACCCACAGTTACATTTATCCACATCTGACAAAAAGTATCCTCTCTAGGTCTTCCAGCATGATTCTATGCTATTCCTCCAATAGGAGGCCTTCAATGGGGTTTGCTATTACAGTATCTGCAATTTTGAATATCCATGCCAAGCCTGGGAATGTATCCCCTGCAAATAAAAGGGTCATATAATATGTTCGTAATTCAAAGAATGGGAGAAAAATATACATACCAGAAGCATCTCCTCATTTTCAAATTGTAAATAGACATCTTAAGTTCTTTCCCAGAATACTTTTTCATAGCAATTACTCAGGAGTTAACAAATACATTTAAATCCTAATAAAACAAATGCCATAAACACTTAAAAGAAATGATGAAATCCTAATCTTGACTGGAAATTACCAGAAACCACAACTCCAGATGCTTAGTATGAAGGGCATTCGTGAGCAAGAGAAGGATAGTCTTTACAGAGCAGTTAACAAAGTGGACCCATCTAGTTCAGCACTACCATCAGGCTTAAGAAGTGAGAATCAGATTTTCTTCATTGACTTGTGGTTTTGGTTTTCACTCTGAGCTGGGAAAATCATCTTAACAGCTGGCAAAGACATTCTGGTTTCTCTTTGTCCTATCTAGACATTCAAACTTGAGCAATTCTCCTTGTCTGAAATCTCAGCATAGACCTATCCATTTGGTGTAATCTTTATGAAGTGGTGATTAACTTTTGTCTTCACTCAGACCAGGACTTAGCTAATGTGGTCAATCTGGTTCTGGACTTCGGTTGAAAGCAACGTAGGAGGAAACTATGCACATCCACAAAATCCACATTCCAGAGATCAGATTTTTTTATAGTCTCAGTGACCTAGAAATATACAAGCATGGTTTTACATGGCTTAGATGAAAACATCTGAATTCAAAATAAAAATTCAGAATTAAATCCAGGTTTCTTATGAAGAGAGTTCTGTTCACACGATAATTCCACTAGAATTTTTTTCCAGTTTCTCCTTCCTCTATAACTGCCTATAAAGTGACTTTTGAAGGCTGGGGGATTCTTGAAACTGAGAATGAGTTCCGCTGTCTGGGAGGCCCTCTCCCGTGTTCCCACCAAACACACTTTAGCGAGACAGAGAGAAGGCCCTCCCCAGTAGATTGCAGATGTCTACCAGATTCATAGAAAAAGATATGGTCCTTGAGATAAACTGGACTGGAGCCTTATAGGGCCTTCTGGGTAAAAACCAGCACTTTGAATTGTATATATTAAAATAGTCCCCCTCTTAACCACTTTCTTTAAAAATAATATGCATATACAAAAGCCACAGTTTATTTGTTATATCTCACCAAAAGTAAATGTGCCTTGCTTCCAAGAAATTCACTTAAGATTGTGGTATATATCCCTATATGAATGAATGATGAAAGAAACAGTTATTCCTATAATGGGGGTCGGAACATTGGTCAAAAACTATAATCTCAGTGAGAATATTTATTTAGTGAAATATAGAACTTTTCCACCACTTCAACTTTAGTGTTATGTTTTTGCTTATGTGACTGGCTCTTTTGGTCTTTCCAGTGTGATTCCTGTAGTTAGTTGAAAACTCTCTCTTTGCAAGTGTACTGAAGATCGTTAATATCAATAAGTCTTACTGGATTGCAACCACTTGTAACTGCTTGTATTGACTTCCATTACATTTCAATAATCCTCTTTATATCTAAATGGAAGTCATTAATTTCCATTAATTAAGCAAGTAATTTGAATTACTTTCAGTATGGGTTATCTGCATTTCATTTCCATTGATTGCAACAAGGCTGTGTTGTGCCTAATTGCCACCATAGCAAATGCAGGTTCACCATAGGGTCTCCGCTTAACACCAACAGAGAGCCACACATACTAATTAATCTTCTATTTGAATAAGTGACATTTATTATGAATCAGTAGGAGGAAACAGTGGTACTCTGAGACTTCAGTGCAAATCAATGATCACTATGCAATTCAATCAGGGCCGTCTGAAGACATTGAGAGGCTTGGAACCAATTTTAGTACCATCATTGGACCTACTGCAAAGAATTTGGTAGGCAATGATCAAATTGCATTAAATGAAGATTCCTGTTGATGCAGTTCACCCCATTGGCTTTCTCCAACTGTTTCTAGCATACTTTCTTAAACTTTTTAATTTTGCAATAGTGTTCTAATCATTTAGGCAACATTACTGCCACTATTTTCAGTTGGAAACATCTGATCTTTTCACAAAATTTAAATATCTACGTATTGTAGTACCTGAAATCAAGGTGGTTTAGTTAAGAACCTTAATGAAGAAAGATACCATCTAATCGTTGTGGATAAAGAACGGAGGATTTTATGAAAATGTTTTCCCCCTTCATTGTTTACAGTATAAGGTAAAGGTTTCCCCTGACATTAAGTCTAGTCGTGTCCAACTCTGGGGGTTGATGCTCATCTCCATTTCTAAGCCAAAGAGCCAGTGTTGTCCATAGATGCCTCCAATGTCGTGTGGCCAGCATGACTGCATGGAGTGCTGTTACCTTCCTGCAGGAGCGATATCTATTGATCTACTCACATTGGCATGTTTTTGAATTGCTAGGTTGGTAGAAGCTGGGGGTTAACAACGGGAGCTCACCCTGCTCCCCAGATTCAAACTACCAGCCTTTCAGTCAGCAAGTTCAGCAGCTCAGCAGTTTAATCTGCTGCGCCACCAGGGGCTCCTTGTTTACAATATATGAATAGGCAAAATGATGCAATTAAGATTGTGTTTTAAAATGAACAATCAATGCCTTAATGATATGAGAATAAATATTTACAATGTACTCTCTCTAGCACTGCTGTTTAATTGTTTATAGCAATAATAGCCAACTTGAGGTTCATCTATATTGTAGAATAAGTGCAGTTTGACAACACTTTAATTGTTATGGCTCAATGCTATGGGATCCTAGGAATTACAGTTTGATGGTACACAAATTCTGTTTGGCAGAGAAGGCTAAAGACTTTGTAAAACTACAACCCTCACAATTCCATAGCATTGAGTCCTGGCAGTTGAAATTGTGTTGAACACCCTTGGTTAGTGATAAAAGCAACCTGGGGCATATAATATTAATAGCATGGCACTGAATCCAATTTAAAGTGCTAGTTTTAACTATTACAATCCAAAACTTATCTGGAACGAGGATATGTGTGAGGCCACTTTTTTCTTTGTTAGCCATCTGCATACACAGGGTCCAAAATGCAGACCCTGTCAGACTTTAAGCTAAGAAATTTGAGACAAAGGAGGTAAACCCTGCTTTGTCCCAAATTACTTTGATACTCCATTAGACCCAGGCCTTCCTGAAAGGCCCAGGTCTAATGGAGTATAGGGCCAGTGGGGACTGGGGGCCAGTCCCCACAACCCATCTTGGTTCTTCAGGCTTCCAAAAGCCCGGAAAACCAAGGAGGGCACCCATGATCAGGTTAGAAATCATAAACAAGTTGAAGACACACAACACTTCACTATTCATTTATCTGCTTATGTACTGTAGTTTATTTTCATCTCATCTTTTCCCCATTATAGGGACTCAAGGCAGGAGAGATTCTCCATGCTTTTTGGATATATTTCTGTCTCAGTTCTCATTTATAAATCAAGAATGACAAACATGATGTGGGCATTCAGGAATTAAATTTATGACTAAAGTTATTTTTTCTGGAATTTACAATTATTTTTTCTGATAGTGAACTGCAGGATGGCGACGTGGCTACTGATTGCAAGGAAAGACACCATAATAATTCAAATCAAAGGAAACATTGAGTCCAACGAATTCCCACTACTATTTATAGTTCTATTCAAGGACTGTGAGGGAAAGGCATTTTCATGGTATATTTGCTTGCTTGGGCTATGTAATTAAATGTTGTTTTTCTTAAGCATTCTTACCTGGAAATGTGTTCTATTGATTTTAATTAGACTGCCTTCTAAGCTTTTATACTGAGGTGTACATGCATCTGTATTTAAGACAGGCATATAGGAAACAGAATTAGAAAATGTAAATTTCCACTATGGCTTGCCGAGAAATGACCCCGTGAATGACATCATTGTCTTAATTTTAAACATGAGATGTTTCAGTCACAAGACCAAGCTATAGAACGCAATCAGGTCCATATTTAAGATGTTGGTCATAATAATTTCTACACTAATGTTACAGATTTTCTACTGTTTTGATGACTATGAATTGGTTAGCTTGCCACACTAATGGGTGACCAGGGAAAGATAGAAAAATATTGTTTTACTTTGCTTCTTTTTTATCATGGTAGGATGTTCTCTACAGTTTAGCTTTCTAGTTTTTTGAAAACATCACACTATTTAAAGGACAAAGAAACCATTGTAGCATATTTAAATTTAGAGCAAACAGGCACATTTTTCTATGATTTTGGAGTTGGTATTACTGGTCTGAAAGGAGCTTGGAGAGCAACACTGGGTTCAGGATTCAGCTTTCATAGTGTTATGTTGGAAATCTGATGTAGGATCAGCTTTTGTGTTACCTGCTATTGCTTCCAATGGGATCCAGCTGTATATTGCTAAATAAAACTAATATGAGCAATATCACTCCACATTTCCAGTCCTTTTAAATTCAAAGGAAACACAATCCTTTATGTTTCTTTTAGGCTTTTCAAAGAAAAAGATGTGCAATAAGTAAGTAAAGAGTATAACATTGTGCCCTCTACATCACAGGCTTTGGTTAATACTGACATTTTCACAATTAGGAAATGTGCGTGAAAAGCATATCTATGTACCAATGTGAAACTTTGGATGGAAGGAACATATTAATCAATTAATCAAAAACATGATATGATGATATGATGATATGTATTTATATTCTACTTTATCTCGATTGAGATGCAAAATGGCTCACAATATTAAAAAACAGTGCCATTTAAAATCCACAGCACACAAATATTGAAATAGAATTAAACAAACTAGTTAATTAAAATCCATTAAAACAAATTAAAGATAAAAACTGTTAAAATAATTAAATGTTGTATAGCCCTCTCCTGGCTTGCTTATCTTATTAACTGATTACGTTTTTAATTATTTTTAAATGTATTGGTTGGTTATTATCTTTTAAACTTCTGTGTGAGGTTAATTTTAGTTATAGGCATCTACACTGTTGAATGAATGCAGTTTAACGCCACTTTAGCTACTATGATTCAATGCTCTGGGATCATGGAAGCTATAGTTTGATGAAGCATCAACACTTTAGCAGAGAAGGCTGAAGACCTTGTAAGTCTACAATTCTCATGATTCAATAGTATTGAGCCATGACAATTAATAAGGTGTCAAACTGCAATAATTGCAGTGTAGGTTAACACTTTGTCTGTTATAAATTGCACTGTGTTCTAAATTGGGGAAAGGGTAGAAGATGATATGGTGGTGGTGGTGGTGGTGACAATAATTATGATGATGATACATATTAAGTATTCCTTATCCAATATGCTTGGGAAGGGTTTGGGATTCTAGAATTTGGTATATCTGGATTTGCATAGATATTAGGGGTGTGCAGGTATCAGTTTTACCTCTGAAAGCTCAGCTAATTTGGCCTTTGGAATGGGTGAAATGGGTCGGGAAGGGCCACCCAAAGCCTTAATCTGAAACAGGTCACGAATAGTCAAATCTTTTGGCTAACGGGGACTGAGCAACACTAGCAGCACTCTGCCTCCTTTCTCTTCCTCTTCCTTCTTTGATTAATTGATTCTTGGCTCATTTCCTTCCTTTTTTCTTCATTTCTTTAGAAGATGAAGCTGAGTGCTTCCCAGCCTCATTCCCAAAGGCCCCTCCCTGGCATAGTACATGATGGGAGTTGAAGTGTTTCTCTCTTTTTCTCAAGTTTCTTTCTCAGCCAATCAGTGCTGATTGTGCCCATTCTCTGATTAACTGAGAATGGACACAACCAGCCACGATTTCTGATTGTCTGACAATGGACACAACCAGCAGTGACTACAATTCCCAGAAGCCTCTTGTGGTTATGGTAAAAACTTTTTTTAAATCCCCCTAAATTAGTGAATTGGCGAAACGTTCTGAAATTTGGCAGGTACTTTGCAGTCATACATGTGGCCTAGAAGAGAGGAAAGTTTCCTCCTGATAAGTCTAAAAATGACTGAGAAACAAGCCTCTAAAGTTTTCCCCATTGTCTTTGCAGAATGAAAACGGCACACCCCTCCCCAGAAAACAGAACGGGGCTCCAGCCGAAAACAGATCCAAAAACAATAAGGTTTGGGGGCATTATGCACACCCATAATAGATTTACACAATAAGATATCTTGAAGATGAGACCCCAGTGTAAAATGCTTCATATACACCTTATACACATAGCCTGGAGGTAATTTTATAAACGACTTTAAATATTTTGGGGCATGAAACCAAATTTGTGTACACCAAACCATCAGAAAACAAAGGTGTCACTATCTCAGCCACCCATGGGAAAAAGTTTCTCAGACTTCTGGATAAAGATGCTCATGAGAGCAAAAATGAACTGGACACTCTCAACAGAAATAGCCAGGACATTATTTGAAAATGAGCTTAGATGGCATCCATTCCAAATAAGGTCTAACTTGTCTGGATGAATCCAACTAGATAAGCAAATGCATATTTTAGAAGTTACCTCATTTACCTTAAGAAAGAATGAGTGAGAGGGATGAAGGTAGGATGGAAGAGAGAAAGGCGGACTATTCTACTATTACGTAAGTGTTACATAATTAATCTAATCCTACATAATTATTCTAAATGCTTTGTTTTGAACCATGCGTGCTAAGTTTCTTTTGTATTCTGAACACAAAGAAAATAAAGTCTAAGAAGATGAGTCTCCAGAAAGGCTGGAGAGGAAATGGTCAATATTTCCTGACTTTATTATGAACTACTGAAGCCACAGGAATAATAATCAAGAGTTTCATATTATTTAGAAAGTACACAGCCATGCTTATGTTAATACGTTTTTCACATCTGAGTTTGGGGTAATGGAGATTACATAAGGGCAGATGTGGCAGAAATTGTTTTCAATGCAGACCCTTTGCAAAAAGCTAACACTGTATAGTGAAGACCAAATGGTACAATTAAACATTGTGTGGTAAAACATCTCCTGTCCATATTATTGGTACAAGACAAACTGAAATGTTTGTGGTACCCCTTCCTTGTTTTTCTAGCAGTCTGAGGAAAGAGAGCATTTTCCCCATGGATAAAGTTTGTGTATTTGTTATTTTCCTCTGTGGCCTCACAAGAGATTGCCTTCAAAAGCATCCATTAGTGGGTGATCATGGTCAATCCATATTTCACATTCCAACCAGGAGGAGAAATGCCAAGCTGAAGTCTAAATTATGTCCTTAGCTGCATGCAGCTTGACTTGAGCTTTACTGATTTGTCAATTTCCTTCTGTGACTGACACAAATGATAATAGTTGCAAAAGATTTATTCCTGTTAGACCAAAAGAATGCCTGGAATTTTATAAAGCCTTTGGAAAATATAGCAGTTTGATCTGAGTGACTTTTTTTTTACTTTAAATTGTTTTCTGTGTGTGTTTCAATAGGTGGCAGAAAATTACAATTTGGTTTGAAATAGCTCTGGGGATATGGCAAGGCAAAGCAATCCTGTGGTAGAAGGTTTCCTTTTCTTCTTCCCTCTCCCTCACTTTTTCACATTCCTCCATTTGGTTTAGTTAATTCCAAAAAGAAGCCAATAACATTTCTAAATTGAACTCAGCATGATTATATTTTACCTTAACCCTCGGACTTTCCTCTTTTTTTCCTGCAGCTCCTACATGTTCACATTTCTCATTACCATTCAAACTTCAACATGAAATGAAATATCTGTCTTTCCTTTCACCTTTGCTATTAGGGTGCCAAATGGAGCTTTCATCTTAACGTGGGCGAGCCTAAACTGTCTAAAAGTGCTTGCTAAGATAGAGAAATTTCAAAAGGCGTGAGGGACTAGGATGCTAGATTCGGTTAACATTCCATGTGACTTGTGCTACTGCATTCCTTTTAGTATTTTGTGGATTTCTTCCATACTTAGAAAGTCTATGACTTCTGTACTTTTTAACAAGGGATGCCTCACATTTCACACACAGCTGCTATGGAGATTGGGAAAATAGGGTCTCTAGTTACTAACTGAAAAGAGAAAGAACTCTTTTACCAGTGTTTTTAAAAACAATCTATTTCCCAAAACTTATATAAAGAGGTAGAACCAGGCAGAATGATCATGCTTAAAAACTCAACATTTTACCCATAAAGTGAAATTGTGCTTCACAGCTATTAATCCTGCCACATGAAAGACATTTGAATGATTTGTTATCGTTGTGTGCCTTCAAGTTATTTCCAACCTTTGGCAATCCTAATTTGAACCTATCACAGGGTTTTCTTGGCAAGATTTTTTTCAGAAGTCTTTTTGTCATTGCTTTCCTCTGATGCTGAGAGAGTGCGACTTGTCTTAAGACTACCCATTGGGTTTCATGGGCAAGCAGGGATTTGAGCTGTGGTCTCCAGAATCATAGTCCAGTTCTCAAACCACTACACAACATATAGACTGTAAAGAGAGATCTGGTAAGCTGAAAGGCATGTTGGGACATATATTCAATCCACCCTTGATCTTCAAAGGAGAGCTTATTTTTTTTGTGCAGCTTTTGGGAATCTGAAATAGTCCAATGTAACAAAGAAATAGCCTCAAATTCTAGGCCAAGCCACACAGATTCTGCTGGCACTCATCTCCTGCTGGTGGGCTTTCCATGCATAACTTGCTTTTTGCCTCGGTGGCATCTGAATGCTGGACTAAAAAGAACTTTGATCTAATCCTGCATGGTTCCTTTCATGTTCTCATGCCTTAAGCACTGTATTTTTAGAGATTTCTCTGATTCTTTCCTTTTCCTTCTATACGTTGGGTGGACAACTTGGAAATCAACAAGCTGAGAGTCTGGTAATAAATAAGCAAAATGCCTATACACATTATAAATAAATTTTTTAAATGAACTTGTAACAAATCTTCATAGAATCTATAATAAACAAACAATCCACCTAATTTTGTGTATCACAAAGGGACAATGCTATGTATATAAAGGCTAGTTTGGTATAAAACACACAAGTGAAAGACTGAGGTCCATTGGTGTAAACAAATACCAACTTGTAGGTACTGGTGGACTAAAACTTCCATGTAAACTTTACAGCTGTCATACTACTTCTTAAGAGCAATGCAGCTACAAATCACTCTTTCATAACCCTGTCCTTATTAATATACATTATTCCGTGGCTATCAGAAAAAATGTTCAGAATCCACAAGTGAATATGCATACCAGGGAGCACATCATGGAACTCAACAAGACTTGCTCCAACTAAATGTGCCTAGGCTCATGTTCCCTAAATCAAAAATTTCTTCTCTCTTTGAGCTTGTTTTCTGTTTTCAACCACAGTTTCATAAGTATATTCAGTAAGGTATGCTTCCTCAACTTGGCACCCTCCAGATGTTTTGAAGTGCAGTTCTTAGAACTTCATGGCCATGCCAGCTGGAACTACCGGGCATTGATATCCAAAATATCTTGAGGGTGTTTAGCTGGAAAACTAAGGGTTGCATCTAGTGGTGTCTTTCCATCACCATGAATAGACACCATGCTGGAAGAGCCTCTAGCCTCCATAAGGTGCCAAATCTTCGGTAGGATAGTGTGATGAGGTCCCAGCACTCTTTGGAAAAGAAGGTTAAAGAACATGCAAGACTGCTCCAAGGATTCTATAGCATTGATCCATGGCAGTTAAAGTGGTGACAAACTGCATTAATTCTGTAATGTTGATGCTTCCTTGGGGTTTTTGTTTGGTGGGGCATCAGCACTATTTGGTAGATAAGGCTGAAGACCTCATAAAACTACAACTCCCATGATTCCATTGCATTGACTCATTAAAGTTGATGTGGTGTAAAGCTGTGTTAATTCTACAGCATAGATGCACCATCAGTTTTCCCTCTTATGCAACTGGTACCAATGGATAAAATTGTATTCTATGCCTACAATGCTATGCACATTTACTTAGGAATAACTCCCCTTTACTGTTAACAAATACCAGACGATATAGGCTTCACATTTGAGGAAAAATCTACCAAAATCCCATCTGACTATTCCTTGCCTAAGAAAACCCTGTGTAATTCATGATATTATCTTGCGTGTCTTGGTGTCTTGAAGTTGCACATAAACATTGACACATACATTCAAATCCAATTGAACTCTGTGAGAATTACTTTGAGTAAAGGTGCAGTCAAGCTAAATCATTTTCCAAAACAAGTTATCTCACAGAATGGTTTCTGTTGAAAAGGACAAAATCCAGCAAATAGAATGACATCCTAGAGTCAGCACCAGAAGCTGGTCTTTTTGCTATGCTAAACTGAAGTTGTACAAATACAAGTCAAAATGTAATGAACTTCTATGCAGCTTGTAATCAATGCCCCTTTTGCAAGAACTAAGTTACAACTAAATAACATTATAATTATAACCTTAGGAGGGATAATTTGGGGGTTTTGTAGCAGATTTGTGGAGTTTTTTTTCTTTTTCATAGTAATAGTATTTCTGTGGCCTCAGCACTTTGAGGTGTTTTATACCACAAATGGACAGCTGAAAGCATTGTGACATTTTTATTTTAAGAGACAGTATGGGAAAGTTACTCTTTTGACAGGCAACTCCCTGAATCCTCCAGCTGCCCATTGGGAGCATTAGTTCAAAAAGTAATACTTTTAGCAGATCTTGTAAATAACAAGTAAGGATAGCCATTTACAGAGGAAAGAATTTAAAGGCATGTCCTCACAAATGAGAATTCCCCCATGAACTGTTCCTTCATTCTTCAGATTTCAAGCATAGTAGAGAATGAGATACTGAAACTCCTTTGCACTTGCAGCTCTTACATTTGGTGTGTTTGGAATAATAATAATAATAATAATAATAATAATAATAATAATAATAATAATAATAATAATATGCAAGGAAACCGACGAAACCATTGATCATATCCTCAGCTGCTGTAAGAAAATCGCACAGAAAGACTATAAATAGAGGCACAACTATGTGGCCCAAATGATTCATTGGAACTTATGCCTCAAGTACCAGCTCCCAGCAGGAAAGAACTGGTGGGATCACAAACCTGCAAAAGTATTGGAAAATGAGCAGGCAAAGATACTGTGGGACTTCTGAATCCAGACTGACAAAGTTCTGGAACACAACACACCAGACATCACAGTTGTGGAAAAGAAAAAGGTTTGGATCATTGATGTCGCCATCCCAGGTGACCGTCGCATTGACGAAAAACAACAGGAAAAACCCAGTGGTGATTGGCACATTGGGTACCGTGCCAAAAGGTCTCAGCCGGCATTTGGAAACAATAGACATTGACAAAATTACGATCTGCCAACTGCAAAAGGCCACGCTACTGGGATCTGTGCGCATCGACCGAAAATACATCACACAGTCCTAGACACTTGGGAAGTGTTCGACTTGTGATTTTGTGATACAAAATCCAGCATATCTATCTTGTTTGCTGTGTCATACAATATAATATTAATAAAACTTTATTTATATCCCGCCACCATCTCCCCGCAGGGACTCGGGGCAGCTTACATGGGGCAAAGCCAGACAACATAATTAAATAGAATTAACGAAAGCATAATACACAATTCACAGTATAAAGGATAAAAACAGCAATACAATATAAAACTGGAATATTATCACAATAGTTAGTAATATATCAATCAACCACCAGGCACAGTTCTATCATCTCCATGGGTGGGGAAACTAAGCAGCAATGCAAGATAAAATGATGGCTAAAATACATAGAAAGAAGGACCTAGTACAATTCCTTTGATAGATTATTCCTTTGATAACTTGGCCTGTCCTTTTACTTTGGCTAAACTGTACTCTAAATGTTCAACTGAAGCTTTGCTACAATTCTAAAAATATGGTGCTTGAAGGACAATTTTATTAGGAGAGAGCAGAATAATTATTTAGGTATTTTTTATTTCCCCCCCCCCCCTCCCAAATCTCATAGCTATGTTTCTGGATATGTACTTTTGAGGACCTTGAAACAAATTAAAGTACGGTAACCATTTTATAGTATTGAGGATTGTTCAGATGAGTTCCTCGCTAGAAAACCAGGGGACCAAGATGTTCTTATCAGTTGCCCTCCAAATCTCTAGATCCAATATCAATTTTGCTCCAGGCAGAATTCAGTCTTCTCTCATCTCTCAGCTTTGCTCATCCCTTAAAGAGTGTTTAATTAATCTTCAGTTAACTGAGGCTTCCTCTGTGAATCAATGATTTCCTATCAATCCTTGTTAAAGGTTTTCATGTTCTTAAATGTTCGGCTTATTGATAACCTATCATCTGAGAGTAACCCCCAGCTAATTGTCAAATCAGGGAGAAATTAACTTGACAATCCAAAAAGAGAGGAGGAAAATAATAAATCTCTTTATTCTGCATTTAAAGAAGATTTAAATGCACACAGTACTAGAACAATACAAAAGACCAACAACCATAAAATAAAAATATAAACATCCTATAAATGGCAGTACCTAGAATATAATTAAAGAACAATGATGAAATACTCCTGGGCAGCACAAGGTTAAAAAGCCAGAACAAGTTTAAAAGTCTTCAAACTGCATTGCTAAATTGTGAAGGCAGACCTAAATATCAGCCAGAGAGAAGGATATCTGTGAGTTATATTGTCAAGTGTGGCTCATCCAACATGTCCTGAAATACAAAACTACCATAAGACTCATAGAAAATAACCCTACTATGCTATTTTTCAAAGGTAAAAAGAGATGTTTTGGGAGATGCAACTTCAAGAAGCTGCAACACCTGTGTTTTGAAAAAGTGCTGCCTGGAAAAAGACTTGCCAAAATTCCACAAATGATCTATAAAAAATCTAAGAAAGCTAATATTAAGAAGTGGTGAATGATAAACACAAATGTATGTACTTAGGCAAGTGTGCACACACTAAAATAAACAGCATCAAGGCAATTGTTATGATCTCATGATACCTATATGCATCAGATCTTATGGAAATGATATGTGAGAAATTCAAATTCCAAATTGTCATTGGTTTTCTGTTGCTTTTGTAGCTTTCTTCATTTTGGAATGTGATCATGTTTAAGCATGTTTGCTAGGATCTGCATTAGCTAACCAGACTCTGGCTGTGGCCACTCTCCAGGTCAGCATATATGGTTAGTATTAAATGAACTAGTGAGGAGGCTGCTTTGCCTTCTCTCCTAAGGGACTGTCATTATATGGCTGCAAACCCTAATGTGTATTTCCAACATATCCATGGATTAGCTGATCGGGATTAGCATGCTTTATTGTCCTACAACTTTTAAGGATTCAGTTATTCCATTTAGCTGATAACACAAGGAATAATACAATGCCTCAGAAAGAGATAATACTGTTAGAACTCCAAATTGTTGAACAGAGGTGGTTATAAAGAACCCTGCTGTCCTTGCTGCAAAAACGTCACTGGCTACTGGCTTGTAACTAAGTCCTGGTGTTGACATTTAAAAACCTACGCCAGAGCTTTGCAAACTGTGTGTCAGGACATGTTAGTATGTCAGCTGCAGTGTGTAGATGTGTCACACAAATGTAACAAGACACCTCTAAGTCTAAATGAAATAAAAAATCTAAAATACAATGAAAGACTTTCATGAACTATGTTATATCCCCATATACTTCATTATTACAATTTATGTATGTGTCTATATCTCTTATAAGGGATTGGTTTAACCTCCAGTTTGCTAATAAAACTGAATTACTGCATCACAAAATGATGCAGGTCTCAAATGTGTGTCACAAACATCAAACGTTTGGAAAACTGTGCTCTACACAGCTGAAGTCCAGACTGTCTGAAAGACTGTGGGCTCTTCCAGTTTCGTGCAAATAGGTCTGAGCTTGAGCAACAGAGCCTCTTAATTGTTACTGGTTGGCATGTTTGACACTGATTTTGCATCCACAACAGCCTCTCATGTAGTCCCTATAGAAGCCAGAAGGTTGTGAAGTGAGGAGAATGAAGGGAAGCTATAGGCAATTGGCCAGCAATCATTCTGATTTTAAAAACTGAGCTATTTGGTTGATCATCTCTTCCATCCATTTACTCACTATATAGCCTCTGGCTGTTATGAGACTCATATTGGCATGCTTCTTTTCTCAAATTCTAAAAATCTTTATTGTCAGAGAGTTTTCTGTTCCCTCCCTTCATCCAGTGATGAGGAATAGCCATTAGCCAAGAAACCTAGTGTGAACTGCAGGTATTGAACTATTTAGTAGATCCTTTAGTGTGTGTGAAGTTGTTTGTTTGGTGCAATACTTTCTGGATTTTTTTTAAAAAAAATCTTTAAAGATCTTTGAGGAGCGTTTTCATTGTGTCTTCCTATCATCACAGGAGAAAACCTTCTCTGTAGCTGCTCCTAAACTGTGGTCCTTCCTCCTGCAAGAGGCTTGGCTCCATCTGCTCTTTTTACATTGGCAGGCAAAGATATTTTTATTTAGGCAAGTTAATTTGGGTTTTTATTGTATTCATTGTTTTACTTTGTTTCAAACTGTACAAATTGTGTTTTAACAGAATTGTTTATTTTTTAAAAAAACAAAACACTTTTGTATCAAATCTATTTGTGCTCAGATCTACTCTGTTCGGTTTTTTGTAAGCCACCTTAGGTCCCATACCAAGACAAAGTCAACAGGTTAACCAATCACTCCAGTAATTAGAATATATGATGAGAGTTATCAGATCAGATCCTATTATGCAACCTTCTACCTGCATCGGGGCCTTTTCTTCCATGTTTATACAACACCCTTCCCTTGAATGTCCAATTGGCCGTGTTGCTGTTTTTTGATACCAAGTTTAAACTTCTCTTTTTATCCTGGTTTATTTTTCAAATGTATATCTACATACATGTAATCATTTTATCTCTTCAATTTGTTTTCACTTGTTGACTTGTTTAATATGTTTGTAGACTGTTTAAATAATTTTATTATTTTTAATGTGGAAGTATATTAAACCGTTTATATGGTTTTATATGTGTCTGAAAAGCCCATAGCTAGGTAGCTATAGCCAGATGCTGGGCTACAACATGTTTCTTTAAGGGATCCCTGGGAAGACTCAGAGGATGCTGCTGTCATTGAACCTTGAAATGAATTCCTTCCTCTGCAACCATTTAAAATATACATACACAGGCATCAATTGTACTTACACCCTTATATTCAACTAATAGTATGCCAGTACTGCCATTTATTTGTTTCTTAAGGAAATCATGCACAGCAGACCTAAATGAATTGATCACATTATCTGTTGCAAAGATGGAACCTGAATTTGCACTTAGTCAAACAACCTTTTGTGCCCTGGCCTTAAAATATTCAAGGTGGCAAAATGACAATAGCCCGTACATATAAATATCTTTTATTGAGTCATAGAGGATTTTCTCCAGACTAGTGATTGTCTCTGAAATTTCTTTGATATTATTTACATTCACATTCAGATTATTTTGGCACAGTTGGCCATGACTGATAAAGGAACGTAGGACCACTTCTAAGAAGAGCTGCTGCTGATTTGTTTGTAGTTTGCTCCAAGGCATCACTAACAGTCACTAACCCTAAACAGCTGCAAATCTTATCCTTTTTCCTGTACCAGTGACATTGAATATTAATCGTTCTCATCTATCCATAATAGCTCAATGTAAATTCCATTGTTAGAAGCAGAAAACTTCTGATTTCCAGATGCTACCAGATGTCCTGCTTGGAAACTTTCAAGAAGCATCTTGGGAGCATAGTAGTGCCTTATATCAAAGCAAACCATAACTCCGCCTAGCTAAGTACTTCTGCATAGACTGACCATGGCATTCCAGAGTTCAGAAGTAATTTCCCAGCCCTGTCTGAGGATGCCATGAACTGATGCTGGAATATTTTAGTTCTATGTAATCTTATCATCTGACTGATTTTAGAAATGGAAGGCTGAATTAAGTCAGGTCCAGGTCAGCCCTTCATACATGGACACTAGACCTCCCAAAGCAAATGGGGATGATTATTACAAGCTGACATTAAGCTGCTTATTCTATGTATCATACGGTTTCAGGGAGAAGACTAGTGTATAACATTCTGCAGTTTAACTTCTTTATGAAAAGTGCATCCTGTAACACTGAGCTACACTAAGGGTAACAGTAAAGGTTTTCCCCTGACATTAAATCTAGTCGTGTCTGACTCTGGGGGTTGGTGCTCATCTCCATTTCTAAGCCGAAGAGCCAGCATTGTCTGTAGACACCTCCAAGGTTATGTGGCCGGCAAGACTGCATGGAACGCCGTTACCTTTCCGTTGGAGCGGTACCTATTGATCTACTCCAGGAATGGGCGAACTCATTTATGTGTTTATTTATATTCTGCTTTTTGTCCATGGGTGGGATTCACAGGATTGTGTAGTGTACACAAAAGAAAAGAAAATATAGAAAACAAAAAACAAAAAACCAACCTACTTTTCTTATCATATGGGCAGCATTAAATTTGACAGTATATTAATTAAACTTGTAGTGATAATTAATTAATTAATTAATTGCCCATTTCTCCTTGTGACTCGAGGTGGAGTAAAATAGCCAGATAAAACAGAACACAATTAATTGTTAGATTACAAGCATTCACCATGAGTGGCATGTGCACATTCTTTTATTTCTTTTCTATAGGTAGTCCTTTCCATATCCCTGCTTTTGTGAATTACATATAGTTATGTTGGATCTTGGAGCCTCTGGTGGCACAGTGGGTTAAACCGCTGAGCTGCTTGATTTGCTGACTGAAAGGTCAGTGATTGGAATCCAGGGAGCGGGGTGAGCTTCCTGCTGGTAGCCCCAGCTTCGGCCAATCAAGCAGTTCGAAAACATGCAAATGTGAGTAGATCAATAGGTGCCACTCCAGCGGGAAGGTAACAGCACTCCATGCAGTCACGCCGGCCACATGACCTTGGAGGTGTCTACAGGCAACGCCGGCTCTTCGGCTTAGAAATAGAGATGAGCACCAACTCCCAGAGTTGGACACAAGTAGACTTAATGTCAGGGGGAAACCTTTACCCTTACTATGTTGGATCTTGGCCACTTGTAAGGACCACAACTGACATATAAACATGTCCAAAATGTATTTTTATTTACCCTTTAAGAGCAAATAGTAGCTCTTAATGTGATTATTTGAAGGCTAAGTAAATACATTTATATTGAAGGAAAAATGATATAATCAAGATTTAATCAAAATTACAAATTTTATCATAAATCATAATTTTATGTACATCATTCAAATTGTAACCACTCCATAATAACTCACTGCTAACATTACCAAAGTGCAGAATTGGAAATCTTACTTGAAGTTTCTTTTGTAATATCATGATACATCTCTACTATTGGAATTTTTAATCCTTTTAAGAGTGTACTGTATACCAAAATGCAAAAAAAATCATTATAATCTGTTATGGATTAACTGAATACATTTTTTGAGGGGAGGGAATACTTTGTTGTTCCCTGCAAGAGGACATGTCAAAAGGTTTGGAGTCAAACTAGGTTTCCATGGATTCTCCATTCTTCTTCAAGCTCCAGAATAAAGTTCATGAATGGCATCAGTCAGGGCTAGACTAGTTAATTATGCCTACACAGTTCAGAGGCAAGAGGGAATCAACATACAAATATTATCTGGGGCTGTTTTGTAGACCCACTTACCCTGGCCAATTTGATATTGACTTCCTAGATATAACCATCAAAAATGTTCTTGATCACAACCCCTTAACTGTATGGTAAATATCATGTTTTTTCAGGTACCCTCTAGCTCAGTGGTTCTCAACCTGTGGGCCACAGCACAGTAGTGAGCCACAGGAACAAAAATCCAGTCCGCAAACCTCCTTCCTCTTTATTTATTTTGTTAATTTTATTTCCGATCCTTTCCGCAGAGCTGATCATTGCATTGGATAGACCACATCAGCTCTAGATTCTTAAATATGGTTTTCTGTGGGCGAGCAGATGGTGACTACTGGATGGCATATGTTCTGTATCAGAAACTAGAGCTGATATAGTCTATCATGCAATTTTCTGAATCAGCACCCCAAATAACCAGACCGAAGGGAAAGTTGACCAAAAACTGATTTGTAACCCTTTTGGTACTCGTGCTGGAGACTGGTCCCTGGTCAAGTGGGCCCTGGTCAAAGTGAGCCCTGGTCCAAAAAATCACTGCTCTAGCTTTAAAGAAAACCAGCATTTTTAATGACTTGAGCATTGTACTAAGGGTACATCTATGCTATAAAATTAATGCCTTGTCACCACTTTAACTGCCATGTTCAATGCAATGGAACCATGGAAGTTATAGTTTGGTGAGGCACCAGCACTCTTTGGCAGAGTAGGCTAAAAACTTTATAAATCCACAAGTCATGTAATTCCATAGCATTGAGCCATGGCAATTACAATGGTATCAAACTGAATTAAGTCTACAGTGTAGATGCATCCTATGACTCTGGAAGACCAATGTTCAGATCCCCATTTGATCATGACCTAGGTAAATCCCATTGAGTGACCTAGGTAAATCTCTCAGCCTCAGAGGAAGGTTGTGACTAACCTCCATTAAATAAATCTTGCCCAGATAACCATGTGATAGGTTTGCCTTCGGGTCAGCATAAGTCAGAAACGATTTGAAGTCACAAAACAATAGCTAGCTTTTTTAAAAGCCTTCAAGTGCAGCAATTCACAACCTGGAAATGGTACTGTTATGAATGGCAGGGCCTGTGGCCCTCCTGGCAGAAAAAACACTGAGAGGAGGCAGAATTGCCATTTAAATTTCACATTTGTATGAAAGGCAGGAAAAGGAAAGACTGGAGCCTCCAATGAAGAGTGCTGTTATTATTGACAAGCTGTTGGGAATTGTTAGCAAAGGTTCACCAGCCTGCGGATGCATGCTCACCAAAATAAGTGCCGGTAATTAGAGTATCAGCCTAACTTGACCAGGAAGGGGCTGCTCATTTTAACAAGGGCAGAGGCTTCTTACAAAAAAGTGATAATGGAGATGCGATTGACAACAAAGATACACACCGGTGCCGCAACATTTCTCCCTTTGTCTTCAGACAGATCACAAGAAGCATGTGCACATCAAACAGAGAGAAAATCACTGTTTCCTAGTGTTGAAGGATGTTCTGACTATTGATCCCCCAACTATGTATGGTGCTGACATTGACGATGAATAAAGTTTGGATTTTTTTCTCTAAACAATGCAACAGGTAAAGATGTTAACAGACTTACTTCATATGCCCCCCCTTTTTTTCTTCCTTGAGATGAGCCCTATAGTCTGTAAATAACATTTTTTAATTTCAAGTTTGTTCAATATCTATATTTCTTCCAACCCCTTCCACTCACATTAGATAATTTCAATTTTTATTGGGGGAGAAAACCATCCCCTCAAACCTAACTATGTTACTTTGACCTCTTTGGGAGGCCTGGGTAAGTTGTGAAAATTCTGGGCCACAATTCTTAAGAAGGAAACTTCACGTTCTTTCCGCTTCACTTAGCCTTCACATGTCTGAGGCAGTTAACGCCGCTGCCCCATAGTCTGTGTGGCAGGAGCTGTGTGCTGGCTGTGGCATCTATTGTTTGAATTTTTCCTCTCGTTAGTCCCCTTGACCTTTTATTGTCTTACTCCTAAAGTGTCAGGTCAGATTTAGTGTAAGGTCTCCCTTCACTAAGAACTCTTTTCCTTTCGTGGATCACTAAGCAGGACAATTGCTCTATCCTTCTTTTCAGGGTCTATTGTGGAACACCCCTCCTGAGCTGAGAAAGGTTTGATTCAGTGGGAAACCATTTTGGTCAAACAGAAGCCTGACTATGTGTTCTTTAAGGAACTCTGTCTTAATCACTGACTTTTTTTTTATCTTGGATATGAAGAGGATTCAGGAGATCAAAAGGCTTGGGAGTACATGGGTTTGAACACAATTTTCCTAGAAATAATGGGAAACTTCCACTGAAAAATGAGCTCCGTTACAATAGGCAAACAAGAAGGAATGCTATGTTGGGTTCCCATAGCATTTTGAATCATCGAGTCTTTGGTGATTTCCATGGGGAAAAGAAACAGGAGATGGCAGCTGGAACAAGAACCAAACAAAATAATTCATTGTCCACATAAAGTGAAGCTTTAATGGGGGGAAAGGTAACGTAAGAGGCTGGGCTACCAGTCAAAAGAATTATTTAGTGTGATGGTTTACTGATGAGGAAATCCATAATGTTTCATAACATGCTACTATCAGAATCTAATTTGCTCTTGGTCCTCTTGGCAGCTTTTGATACTGCTGGCTATGGTATCCTTCTGGACAATTCATCTGTAGTGGAGGCACAGATTTATTGTGGCTCTGGTCATTACTGCAGGACTGCTGTCATCAAAAATGCTCTTTGGTGATTTTAGTTCCCTCTAAAATTTACAATCTTCACAAACCTGGTGCCCTCAGATAGGATTGATAGCTATGATCTATTCTAGAGAATGAGAGAAGGCTGCTTATTACGTATCACAAGATTCTGTTATGTTCCAACCAGGACAAGCTTCTTGACATATGTGCTGAAGTTTCATAATTATAGAAATACTACTTTATTTTTGATTTCCTAATCATACCAGGAAAGGAACAGAAAATCTTGAACCAGCATCAGGAAAACATTTGGGGTGAATAAATTGAGGCTTAATTTAAATCACTGGAGATAAAACCAGTTGTGAACCTGTCACCCCATGCCCCACATCGCCCGGCTTCCCCCCTACCTCATTCCACAGGGGGAAGCATCCGCTATCTGACTCCCCCCCCTCCCCCCCCCCCCCCGTTGATCCCAATGCAACACAGGAAACCTCCTCTGCTCTGTCCTTTTGTCCAATGGGAACATCTGGGTTAGAATCCAGACCATGAATGGAGGACTCATGAGAGCACAAGCCTGGACCCAACCTTTTATATTTTGGAATCTATACTTCTACAAGTTAGGGCATGCACATTTTGTGATTGGCATATATATTTGAAAAGATATAGTGCTATCCTATGAGTTCAAAGAATCATGAGTACACAAAAACCTCCACAGGCTCTGGAAGTAACAGGAATACTATAGCAACTGTTTATATGTATATATTTTAACCTTTTTTTTTCCTCCCCCTTTTTTCGTTTTGTTTTTTGGTTTTGTTTTTGTTTGTTTGCTTCTTTGTTATTTTTGACTTTTCTTCTTTACTTGCTCTCCTTGCGCCCCTTACACCTTCTTTCACATTGTCTGTGTATATTGTTCAGTTGCTTTTATTGTATCCAGAAAAGACGATTCTTGTCATAATAAGAACTGTATCAAAGTTGCTCACAAAACTTACAATAAAAATTATTTTTTTTAAAAAAATAAACCTTTCTAGCTATTCATTCATGACTAGGCACTGCTATTTCTATTTCTATTAATTCTCAAATTGGCCAAAAGCTTTTTATTTTAATTTAAAATAACTAAATTAGCAAATATCCATTAATATTTCATTAATTATTATTACATTTGTTATAATTCCATTTCCTACATTGGTTATACTATATTTGCATTATACATAATTGAATTTTGAATGTACTTACATTTACTTTAATTAATATGATACTATCAATACTGAACTAAATTGACTATGACATTAACTGTTCCATGGGCTGCAATACACGTAGTTCATTTTCCCATTAACACTGGTACATTAGTTTGCTGTCACTTTTCAATAGTATACCATGTCATTTAAAAATATCCTGTAAACGGATACATAAAAGGTTTAGGGTAGCACTTTGCCTACTGTTGCATTAATTATTCAGAACAAGGATGAATACTCAGTGTTGAGATGCATGTTTATTTTTTATATTTTATTTTACTTTTACTGCTTAGCGATAACAGTTTGGGATAACAGAAGGACAATATCTATTGTGTCTTTCATTGAATTTCATTTCCTCTATCTATTCACATCTTTCAGACATTTGCAACCTTTTGTAATTGTTAAGCAGTTCTGGACCTTAACTATGCTGGCATTTATTTCTGAGAGGATAGGAAAAAGTGATCCAAGCATTTCCTATTGGCTCTGAATCTAGAAACACCTGCTCAAATCATGAGTGGCTAGTTGGCTGTGTTCTGCTCTGAAAGAGTACTTTGACCTGCCCCTTAATTAAACTAAACACAGATTTACAATGAAAAGTATCAAACTTCATGGGAAAAATGCAGAAGTCTCTTAAAACATAGTCAAACAAATAAGCCTAATGAGACCTATATAGCTGCTGCCTTGGAACTTCTGGGGGGAAAGTAGAGAGGAAGCTTTGGAAAAATCTGTCACTGTAGGTCTGAGAAAGCCTTCTTGGAAACTAATGAAAAAAACTAATGCAGACCAGCTCTTCTGGTTGTCATAAAAGTATTGGAGACACTACAGACAGATAGAAGCAATTGTGCAGGGTACTCCAATTTATCATTCCCACAATGCTAACGTCACCATGGAAGCCACATCATGCAACTTAAACTGTCAATCTGTGGGTTGTTACTGTTGATATCCCTTAAGTTCTAAGAAGAGGTCAGCTATATGTTCTCAAAAACTGAAATCTACCGTTTGTCATGACCTAAGAGTACAACTCTGTCTGAGATACAGTAGCCGAGGAGCCAGTAGTGCTGGGAAAGGGGATAAAACCAAGACAAGCTTGAAGCTCCCCAGGTCTACCTCTGGCACTGGGATGACCAGATTCTCCTCTAGGAGTTCCACAATCCCTATAAGAAAAGCGCCATGTTTGACAGGAGTTCGTGGATAGGAGAAAGAGCACCAAGTCAGAGGTCTGTTCTTTTAAGGCTCCCCACTTTATGGGAAGGGGTGGAGGCTGAGAGTAGAAAGCTCAGCAGAGCCCCAGCCTCACTTAGAGCTATTTTCACTGCTCTCATCTTTTTGCTCCTCTGCAGAACCTCACTATGGCCTGAATGGAACACCACTGCCAGGACACATTGCTAAATGCCAAATGATATCTGCAAATCTACCACTGACTTCTTCAGTCTGCATTCTTAGTGGGGAGCCATGTTGAACTGTACACCTCATGGCTATAAGATCTGGCCTAATTTTTGGAGTGTCCTGTTTCTTTCCCCACTTTCTAATATATGTACACCTTAGCTGATGAGAAAGAGCGACATAACACACAGGCTTGCACACTTTTGTGCTGGCTCTAATAAGGATATTGTTCAACTCTGAATTTTGCTAGGGGGTTTTGTGATTGATAAACAGTTCTCATAAAAACAAAACAAAACCTCTGCACAGGAGTTTGATAATCTGAAAATTATCTTTGCTTGAGTAGCTAATGATTATATATACTATTGAAGTCACAAGAGGGTCTCGATGCATTCAGCAGATGTGTAAAAATTCCCCAAAGTTTGGACTGCTTTGATCCCTATCTAAGATGCATCAGTAGCAGAGCCACGAAAGCTGGTCATTGTGAAATGATCACAGACTATTCTGCCCTAACTGAAATCAAGCAAGGATTGCTCAGTGAAAATGATGGAAGATTAAGCAATGACGTCATTTGTATTTATTTAGATAAATATGGTTTCAGTTTTTCCAACAACTAACTAATTAACTAACGGTCTCTATGTGTGTGTGTGTGTGCGTGTGTGCGCGCGCGATGTCAATAAAAAAGCCAAACAGCAAATCAAGATCCACCTAAAAACAAAAAAAGTCAACTAATAAAGGTTATAGAAAACCTTAAAAATAACTATCTTATAATTACAGTGGAGAAGAGCAAACCACAGACCACCTATTACAATGCAACCTGAGCCCTGCCACATGCACAATGGAGGACCTTCGTATAGCAACACCAGAGGCACTCCAAGTGGCCAGCTACTGTTCAAAGGACATTTAGTATAATGCCAAGTTTTTTTTAACTTTGTTTGTGTTTTCAAATACATTACAACTTGTACCCTCGGCTCGCTTCTGACACAATAAATAAATAAGTGGGCCCATGATGTCTGCTGGAATTAGGTTCTAGGATGCTCTATGGATACTAAAATCCGTGTCTACTCAAGTCCCATTATATTCAGTAATGAAATGGTGTCCCTTATATTAAATGGTAAAATGAGTCTTTGTTTTTTGGATTTTTTATTTTATTTTATTTTTGATGACGGCATGTTTTCAAGCCTTGGATAGTTGATACCATAGATCTGGATGGTTGAATCCATAGAATCTGTAGATATGTAATATTTTCATAAAAATATGCAAGTATTACAATACAACCGTAACTCCACAAAAATAACTTAATTCCTTTTGAAATATTATAATAGCACTGTGACTTCACTAAATTACAAAATATTGTAGTTCAATTGTTTTTTTTAAAAAAAATATTCTAACTATAATAGTAAATGTGCCTTGGACCTGTAACTTATCACTCATTTCTAAGGCTTCCAACTTTTTTGTGTTTATATGATCTAGGTTATCTACAGGATCGCCTTCTCCCGTACAATCTGCCCCGCACAGTTAGGTCCTCAGGGGTGCATCTACTCTAACCAGCCAGATCTTGACTGGCGACCATCACCCAGAGGACCTTCTCAACCTGCCAGAAGAGCTCCAATAGCTGTTGGAATTTTAAAATCATCTAAAGATCTCTCTCTTTCAGCAGGCCTACCCTGCTAGTTTTAAGCATGAATTTTAAACTCGTGTCTTTTATTTAATCTCTGTTCTGTGTATTTTAATATGTATTTTATAGAAATATATTGTAATATGTATTTTTATAGAAATATATTATGTATATTTATAGAATTTTTACAATGTTTATGTGTTTTGATTATGCTGTGTCCTGCCTTGTGCCATGAGTTCTTCTTGTTGTATTGAATGTGGCATTTGATTCTGCCATTGTGTAAAACCGCTCTGGGTCCCCCTGGGGAGAAGAGTGATATATAAATTAAATAAATAAACAGGTAAGAAATAAAATTATTATTATTTTAAAAGGAATTTCTAAAATATTTTAACAAAAGTCTGACAACTATTTGGAAGCTATTGCTCCACATATTTTGCACTGGTAGGCTTTTCATATAATATAAGGTTTCTCATGGCTACTGATTTTATATATTATGATATCTTTTTTAATCCAGTCTCTTTTGCTGTTAACAGCAATTGTTAGTAAAATGCTTACTGGCTAATCACTGATAAATTAAGCACAAGATGTTGATGTACACTATTCTATTCAGAAAACTTTACAATAAAATATAAACATATACTTTCAGAACAGTTGATGCATGTCCTAGAGTTGTACACTTCTTATTCTCTGGAAGCACGTAACACACTACTGTATGCAGGAACATTGGCATCTCTACAAAGTCATTTGTTTCAGGGAGGTTCCTTCTGCTCCAAAGGATTATCCATCATTTTCAATTTTCCGTTCCAAAATGCAGTTGACAAAGGGTCACTTCCTTGTTTCACATGACTCTATGACTGGGAATTCTGAGCTAAAGATTCAGTGTTGCACCGATAAAATGGTTGATGCACCACTGAAATCAACAAACCATTTCCCACTTTACGACAGCCAAGGGCCTGGTCCAAAAGGAATGCGCTCTTATTTAAGATTCAATTCAAATGTGAGTCAAAGAAGCAGAAGCAGTGATGGAAAAGGCAATTAATGAGGTCTACAGTTTTAGTATTTTTAAGCCCTGTTTTCAATATAATAAGATGGTTATTTTAAGTATAGAAGCTTTACAGATGTGATTATTCTAGAAACAAGGTCCCAAAGTGATGCATGTTTTAAATGGTACCAAAAACATGCAGCCTGCATGCTACACAGCAGGGCAGAAATGATGCCATTCTCAAGTAATCCTGTTACAATCCGCTCCTTTGCAGACATGTTGCTTTATAAACATGACCACCCTGGGCACCTTTTGGAAAAGTCTGTTCAAAGTTTATTTAACACTGACTTTGGGTTAGATTTACAGCTTTTGGACTTGTTAGCCAGCAAATAACATAAGGGCTTTCAGTATACAGCTTTTAACATGGTGACATTGCCTTTCATTTAACATAAGTGATTGTATATGTTAGACTGTCAAATCACTGTACATAGCTTTTTGTGGTCAGGGACTTGTTTTATCATAGAATTTTGCTGAACCACTTCCAAACCAGAACTCCCATGTGTCTAATTATATTGTATTTCCATTATATAAACTTTATTCTTTAAGACCCAAAAACATATGAAATAATGATGGGAATAAGCCTTTCCTATCCCGCCTCCTCTTATTTGTGGGAAGAAATGTTTACAGAAAAGTTCCAAAGGTTGTCATTAAAGTACAGGTAAGACAGATGGACCATCTCGTGAGCATAATCTGCCAAGAACTTTGAACATCCCTCTTCAGGAAAGGCTGAATTTCAAGCTGATACAAAAAAGATGCACGACATTCCAGGGAGAAAAACAAGCTTGTTGCTGGAAACTGCTCCCTTTCAGCTGCAATCCTGATCAACAACATCCATGTAGAAAAGAACTATTTAGGTCAAGGCAAGTTCCCATACAACATTTTGCAACTGAGATGGCAACCAGAGAAATATCAACAGGAATGTCTGGTATGTGTAAAGTTGTTCCCATCAAGAGAAAACAAAAACACAGGCCAACAGTGTTAAACTTGTACCTGCCTGGGTATTCTTCCTGCTCTCAAGTCAGCATTTTAGCACCAGACTGGATATTTGACAGAAAATCCCTAAAAGGAATGACTGAGCCAGCTTGAGGCCAAATAGTCTCTTGACTAAAGGCAGGATCTTATGTAATATACAATTTGAAGCTGCAATCAATGGTCTCAAAAGTTCTTTCAATGCATTAGGGAACTTTCAAAGTCAGTTTGAGTTCTCTTGGACCCAGACTGAGGGGGGAAATGTGACACTGAGTATTAAGCATGTTTTGCTATTTACTTATTTTTACTTAATTAACATAAAGGTGTAATTACGGCTTGCTCATTTTTGATGACCGTCATAACTAATTATTTTACTGACCAGTTATAAAATGGTTTTGCTGTGTACCTTGAATTCTGTTCAAACATACGATAACCCTAAGGTGAGCCTGTCATGGAGTTTCCTGAAGCAAAGTGTGTTTTACTTGCACAAGATACTGGTAGGTTTTTTGTGACTGTGCAGGGAATCAAACAGTTCTCTAGAGGTGGAATCCAATGCTAAAACCACTACACTGTGCTAGCTTCAAAAAAAGGCCGGCTATGGTAATCAGCCCAGAATTATCCATTTTTAGACCCATGTACTAGATTTTAAACATCAGTTCTGTTGACAATATTGACTTTTGTCGTTGATTGCTTTGCAAGGGGTAGGGGGAGAAGTGCATGCTCAGATCAGATATGTTGATGTAAATTTCACATTTTTAAGTATAGTATTAATGGCTTACTCCCTCTGAATCCACAAATATTTTTCTAATGCTATGGTTGTGCTTAATTTTAAAACTTTTAAAAAGATTAAATTAGCACGAATCTCTTAATATATTCTCTTGTAAGAAAAATATTGAAAAAGAAGTATGAAAACTCCTGAACTCCCTCAAAGTATAGCTATGCTATCAGTCAAAGTGTTTATCTGTTAGTCAGTCTGCTAGGCTATACAAATCTACATGTTTGATCAGAGTCACCAAACATGGTGTGCTATGGCAGGATCAAAACCAAAACTAAATAACATGGTGAGATTTTGAACTGTCAACAAACATAATGACCACAGATGATATATATAACTTTATAGTAGGCAATGAAATAGACATTGAAACAATTCAAGATTTTCATACCTTGTTTCAGTCATTAATTAGAATTGCGATGCTAGACAAGAAATCAGAAGAATGCTAGGACTGGAAAGGACAATTATGAAGGAGCTAGATTCTCTTCCTCTCCACAGCAGAGCTATTGATAACAGGGTGACTTGAAGGTGTCTCATCCATAGGATCACTGTAAGTCGACAACCTAAAAACAGGGGGGAAATACATAGTAACCACTGTGTAAAAATTGTCAAAAAAGAGGAAATGTATCATTTTAAGAAGAAATAGAGGACATACGATTGCATAAAATATGTACATTAGATAATACAAATTTTATTTTAATTATGTGAATAATGAAAATAAATTAATCATAGAAAGCAGAATTTCACTGAGATGTTTCGAACTAACATGAAAATATTCTGCAACGCAGAACATCTGGCTAGAGAACAACAATACCACTAAATGTAAGTAGAACTTAGGTTACCCTTCTGGTTCAGGCCCCAATCCATCTCCTACCTTCTACCCAAATTGGAAGACTGGTCTAGCTACAATTGCACTGAGAAGAAGAACCTCCCTGAGTTGCCCACCAATAAGAGCCACCTGCCTTCTCTCTAAGCTGGAAATGGCAGGAGAAGCAACCGAGGAAAACTAGTGTTGCATTAACCCTCCTGCAAAAAAGAAAAAAGAAAGAAAAAGACAAATTTAGCTCCAAATACACTGTATGGGACAATGGCAACATGTTTGTGCCTGGACCATAGCCAGAAAAAAAATTGTGGGGGGGGGGGGGGGTGTGTGAAACTTGTTTTTAGCAAATCATGAAGAGTAGTTCCTTAACACAAAATCAAAATCAGTAGTTCCTTAACACAAAATCATATCTCAGATTATTTCAAGAGAACCCATACAGTGATGGGACTATAGCAGCAGGCCAAAAACTATCTACAGCCTTAGCTAATGCTAAGAAAGACCGTTGGATAGAGCTGCTTGAGAACCTGGACATGTCCAAGAGTAGCCGAAAAGCCTGGCAATTGCTGAGACGCCTGGATAGTGACCCTCTGGTCAACCCTGGACACGCGAACGTGACACCAGATCAGATAGCTCACCAGCTAATTCAGAATGGGAAAACCAACTGCAGCAGAATAAAGATGAAAATCAACAGGGTGCCAGAACTTGAAACCCACCAGTTGTCTTCTCCTCTAAACCTGAATGAACTCAGAGAAGCCATCAAGCGATGTAAGACTGGTAAAGCACCTGGCCTAGATGACCTGATGATGGAGCAAATCAAACACTTGGGGGCCAAAGCTGAAAACTGGCTTTTGAAATTCTACAATCAATGCCTGGCACACAAACAGATTCCCAGAGAATGGAGGAAAACTAAGATAATTGCCATCTTAAAACCTGGTAAAGATGCCTCCAATGCCAGGAACTATCGACCAATCTCCCTCTTATGTCATCTATATAAAGCCTATGAGAGGATGCTGTTAAATCGACTAGGACCTGTTATCGAACCCAAGCTTATTGCACAACAAGCAGGTTTCAGACCAGGGAAAAACTGTACAGGTCAAATTCTTCATCTGACTGAACATATCGAGCAGAGCCGGCCCTAGATAATTTTCAAGTGTAAGCGAACAGAATTTTGGTGCCCCCTCCCGAATTTTGCCATCCCCCCCCCGAATTTTGCCACCCCCCAAAAAAACCAATAGCTCAAAAATAAAAGTATAGCAGAGTCTCACTTATCCAACATTCTGGATTATCCAACACATTTTTGTAGTTAATGTTTTCAATATATCGTGATATTTTGGTGCTAAATTCGTAAATACAGTAATTACTACATAGCATTACTGCGTATTGAACTACTTTTTTCTGTCAAATTTGTTGTATAACATGATGTTTTGGTAATTAATTTGTAAAATCATAACCTAAATTGATTTTTAATAGGCTTTTCCTTAATCCCTCCTTATTATCCAAGATATTCGCTTATCCAAGCTTCTGCCGGCCTGTTTATGTTGGATAAGTGAGACTCTACTGTATTGCTACATTCACACTTGCCTCAAACAGACAAGAACTCTTTCTCCCACCCTGGACATTATTCCACAGATAAATAAACCCCACTTGCCTTTCTTCCTGAATCCTACAGACCAGAAGTAGGGAACTTTATTTTTTGATTTTATTTTATTTTTACATTTTCCCCCTTTTTATTTTTTCTCTTTTTCTTTTGTCTTTTGGCGTTGCCATGTTTCTTTTATCATATATATGTAAAACCTGAATAAATATTTTAAAAGAAGAAGAAGTGGTTTAATAAAGCTATATGAAGTTATCTGAACCAACTCTGTACCCACATATTCAACCATCAATAGCTTGAAAATATTTTTTCAATCCAAAAGGACATCATTTCACTAACCCACTGGAGACATGATAGTTACCTTTATGCAGGATGACTTGAAAGAAAAAAAGAGGAGAGACTTGAGAGAGAAAAAAGGACCTGTCCTAACAGATGACTATCCAGCCTCTGCTTTAAAAAAGCACCAGATAGGCAGATAAGCAGACTCCCAGGCAAGGAGATACAATTAAAACCCTCCCGACAGATGGCCATCCAGCCTCTGCTTTAAAAAAACACCAGATAAGCAAACTTCCCCAGATTCCCAAGCAAGGAGATACAATTAGAACCCTCCCAATAGATGGCCATCCAGCCTCTGCTTTAAAAAAGCACCAGATAAGCAGATAAGCAGACTCCCAGGCAAGGAGATACAATTAGACCCCTCCCAATAGATGGCCATCCAGCCTCTGCTTTAAAAAAGCACCAGGGAAGGAAATTTCCTCAGACTCCCAGGCAAGGAGATACAATTAGACCCCTCCCAATAGATGGCCATCCAGCCTCTGCTTTAAAAAAGCACCAGGGAAGGAAATTTCCTCAGACTCCCAGGCAAGGAGATACAATTAGAACCCTCCCAATAGATGGCCATCCAGCCTCTGCTTTAAAAAAACACCAGATGAGCAAATAAGGAGACTCCCAGGCAAGGAGATACAATTAGAACCCTCCCAATAGATGACCATCCAGCCTCTGCTTTAAAAAAAAGCACCAGATAAGCAGATAAGCATACTCCCAGGCAAGGAGATACAATTAGAACCCTCCCAATAGATGGCCATCCAGCCTCTGCTTTAAAAAAACACCAGATAAGCAAACTTCCCCAGATTCCCAAGCAAGGAGATACAATTAGAACCCTCCCAATAGATGGCCATCCAGCCTCTGCTTTAAAAAAGCACCAGATAAGCAGATAAGCAGACTCCCAGGCAAGGAGATACAATTAGACCCCTCCCAATAGATGGCCATCCAGCCTCTGCTTTAAAAAAGCACCAGGGAAGGAAATTTCCTCAGACTCCCAGGCAAGGAGATACAATTAGACCCCTCCCAATAGATGGCCATCCAGCCTCTGCTTTAAAAAAGCACCAGGGAAGGAAATTTCCTCAGACTCCCAGGCAAGGAGATACAATTAGACCCCTCCCAATAGATGGCCATCCAGCCTCTGCTTTAAAAAAGCACCAGGGAAGGAAATTTCCTCAGACTCCCAGGCAAGGAGATACAATTAGAACCCTCCCAATAGATGGCCATCCAGCCTCTGCTTTAAAAAAAAGCACCAGATAAGCAGATAAGCAGACTCCCAGGCAAGGAGATACAATTAGAACCCTCCCAATAGATGGCCATCCAGCCTCTGCTTTAAAATAGCACCAGATAAGCAGATAAGCAGACTCCCAGGCAAGGAGATACAATTAGAACCTTTACAACAGATGGCCATCCAGCCTCTGCTTTAAAAAAGCACCAGATAAGCAGATAAACAGACTCCCAGGCAAGGAGATACAATTAGAACCCTCCCAATAGATGGTCATCCAGCCTCTGCTTTAAAAAAGCACCAGATAAACAGATAAGAATACTCCCAGGCAAGGAGATACAATTAGAATCCTCCCAATAGATGGCCATCCAGCCTCTGCTTTAAAAAAGCACCAGATAAGTAGATAAGCAGACTCCCAGGCAAGGAGATACAATTCCCTATAGATGGCCATCCAACTTCTTTCTCCCACTGTGGACCTTCTACAGATATATAAACCCCACTTACTTAGCTTCCAACAGACCTCAAAACCTCTGAGGATGCCTGCCACAGGCCCCTGAGGGCGAGCGAAGGGCCTGGAGGCCGGGAGAAGGCCCCGTTGGGTGGATCCAGGCCTCGGAGGCCGGGAGAAGGCCCAGGAGGGCGGATCCAGGCCTCAGAGTTTGGGGGGGGGGGGGAGAGAGAGAGAGAGAGAGAGAGAGAGAGAGAGAGAGGGAGGGAGGGGGGGAGGGAGGGGGGGGAGGGAGGGAGGGAGAGAGAGAGAGAAGCAGGGAGGGGGGAGAGAGGAGAGAGGAGAGAGAAGGGAAGAAAAAGCCATGCCTGCCGCTGCCGAACATGGAAGGCTTCAACTGAGGCCTATCGCATTAGCCGTTGACGGAGCCAGTGGTCCCCGCGGGGGGGGGGGGGGGGCGCTCAATGGCGCCCCTGGGGACCTGCGCCCCAAGCGGGGGCTTCATTGGCCTCCATATTGAACCGGCACTGATATCGAGGAAGGCTATGAGAAAGGCTGCATTACGGGAACAGCCTTTGTGGACCTTACAGCAGCCTATGACACGGTGCAACATAGAAAAATGCTGCATAAAGTCTACCATATCACCCAGGACTTTGACTTTACAAAAACTGTCCAGACCCTCTTAGAAAACCGCAGTTTCTATGTGGAGTTTCAGGGCCAGAAAAGCAGATGGAGGAGGCAAAAAGAATGGTTTACCCCAAGGCAGCGTTCTTGCACCAACCTTATTTAATATCTTCATGAACGATCAGCCACAACCACCACTCACAAAGAGCTTTATATATGCTGATGACCTTGGCCTTACAACACAAGCAAAAGATTTTGAAACAGTTGAAAAGCAACTCACCAATGCCTTGAAAGATCTCTCCAGCTACTACAAAGAGAACCACCTGAAGCCTAACCCTGCCAAGACACAAGTGTTTGCTTTCCACCTACGTAACCGCGAAGCCAACAGGAAACTGAAAGTTACTTGGGAAGGCCAAGAGCTCGAACACTGTTTCCATCCTAAATACCTTGGTGTCACCTTAGACCGAACACTAACATATAGGAAACACTGCATGAACACCAAGCACAAAGTAGCTGCACGCAATAACATCCTGCGGAAACTGACTGGCAGCGCATGGGGAGCAGACCCACAAGTAATAAGAACATCAGCCCTGGCCTTGTCTTTCTCAACTGCAGAGTATGCCTGTCCTGTCTGGTACAAGTCTGCCCATGCAAAGCAGGTGGACATAGCACTGAATGAAACATGCAGAATCATCACGGGATGCCTTAAACCTACACCTGTTGATAAACTCTACAAGTTAGCTGGCATCGCCTCTCCTGACGTGCGACGGGAAGTTGCTGCTAACGGTGAGAGAAAAAAGGTCGAACATTGTGAAAGCCACCCACTGCATGGCTATCACCCTCCTCCCACCAGACTCAAATCAAGTAAGGGCTTCATGAGAACCACCACTCCTCTTGATGTTCCTCCAGCAGCAGCAAGGGTGTCCCTCTGGGCAGCTAAACCTGGCAATTCTAACTGGATGGCCCCCCAAGAGGGTCTTCCTCCAGGGGCAAACCAAGAATGGGCAACTTGGAAGTCCCTGAACAGACTCAGAAGTAGAGTGGGCAGATCAAAAGACAACTTGGCAAGGTGGCACTACCTGGAGGAATCCTCCACCTTGTGTGACTGTGGAGCTGAACAAACAACTCAGCACATGTATGCTTGCCCACAATGCCCTGCCTCATGTACGGAGGAGGAGTTGTTTAAAGCTACAGTCAATGCGGTTGCTGTTGCCCGCTTTTGGTCCAAAACTATTTAGTTGCTTGTGATTTCTTTTCTTTCTTTTTTTCTCCATTATTTGAAATGTATTTGTTGTACAATGCTTTTGACACAAAATAAATATAAAACAAAATCATTTAGAAATCAGGCTCCATCGATAAACTTCAGTGGACACTCATGGGGATTTGGTTAACCAGTTAAAATTCATGAGTAAATTTGTAGCAAATTCATGAGTTTTTTTTAACCTGAAAATTGTTGGGGGGGGGGGGTTTGAATCCCTAACACACACACACACACACACACACACACACACACACACACACACACACTGGCTAGAGCCTTGTTTTGTAGCATTCCTCTCCGCCACCCCCTGAGGACATTTGGGGACATTCTGAGCCAAAAATATAATTTTTAATCAATTTCACAAAATTTTATTTTGATCCCCAAGGGAGCCAGAGAGGTTCAAACACCTGCCAATTCCATCTGCTCTCTCTAGAGATAATTCGAAAGGCTTCTGGAACAAAAGGTTTTTGAAAAGAATTGTAAAAAGTTGTTTTGATCCTGGATGGATCCCCTACAGACCACACTCTGCTCCAAACCCTGTCCTACCCATGCACAACACCTACAGGAGAAGGAAAGGGCATAAAGAAATGGAGAGTGGCACATGTTCAGAAGGAAGTGAAAAAGCGGACTCCAAACAGCAAAAATAGAAAAGCAGAAGAGGATCTACAAACTAATAAGGGTTGTGTGGCACCAGTGGCCACAAGGACCTCAGCCAGGACAAGACAGAAAATACTGCTTCCCAGAAGGGTTTCTAGTGTTGAGGTCTTTTTGGATTGCCATGTAAATGGGCAGTACAACATAGACACAGAGGTCAGATCTTTTAAACCTCATTGCTCTTGAGGCCATGATGTTAACCATACTTTTCTCCTACATAACTGAATAACTGGTTGGTGATATTAATGTCCATTAATGGGATATAAAGTTTGACCTTTGTGAGGAAGAAATGTACAAATTAAGGGAAAGTAGACAAGAAAGAGGCCACATTTATTTATTTATTTTCAGTTTTCCCAGGTGGCATCTCAGCTATGGAGGCTTAACTGGTGCCTATGCTGTGGTCTTTCTAGTATCGAGTGAAAATCTTATTTTCTCAGGACATTCAGTTGTATATTTGTTATATATTTTATTTCTGACACTAATTGCCTTCCCAATTTCCTGGTGTCTATTTTGATTTTCTGCTATTGTGTCCTGATTCTTTTAGGTTTTATGCTAGTTGCATTGATAGTTTTTAAAATCAATTTTGTTTGATTGAATTTGGTGCTTTATTTACAGGTTTTGGAAATTCCTAAGAGAACATAGCTGATGTGCGATTGGAAAATGTCACAATTAAATCTGTTTTGTTGATATAGAGCTAACACATAGCTCCATTTTATTTTTATTTCTAGCTTTTATTAATATTGATGTTTATTATTCTATCAGATTTTATTTTATTAAGCTACCTAGATGGGGTTTTACCCTTTAGAATAGGAATTAATGAGTAATTCCCCTTCAGACTCAACTGCTCTCCATCATAATCCATTTAGGAGCTGATAAATCACTTCTGAATACTCCATGTGTTTTTATAACTTGCATTTGAAGAATGTCCTTTCAATAGTTCAGCAGGCAACCATGGGATAAAGGTTCAACTGGAATGCAAATTTCCACATCTGGAAACAGAATGTGATTAAGGTGCTTTAAAGTATTTATATTATAGTACTCTATCTCCCAACTGGCATGTTTAACTCCATTCTCTGAATAGTAGTAGCTGGAGGGGGGAAAGGGGGGAAAATGACATGCAAAAATCATCAGACTGAAACTGTGCCTCTGAAAATAAATCACCTATGTGATATCTGTATTTAAAAACACAGATGAATTTTTGTGTTTTGTATCACTTGTTTATTTAAAATATTTTGGACTGCTTGATGGGTAACATTTGTTTTTGTTGTGTCCCTTCAACTCATTTTGAATTTATGGTGACCATAAGAAAAAAATGATAATGGGACTTTCTGGGGCTGAGAGTGTGTAACTTGGCCAATGTCACCTGGTGGATTTTTATAACTGAGTGGGATTATACCCAGGTCTCCAGAGTCATAGTCCAAGACTCAAACCACTACACCATGCTGGCTCTGCTTAATAACCATTCAGACAACAACACCCAGTGTCCCGCACACATCTTTGTCAGGTTGGTTGAAAGATTCTGTGAGTCATCACCTCAAAATTATCTTTTGCATGCTCTCCTGATAGCTACGGTTGTTAGGTTTTAGACCAGCCATTTGCCCTGAATTGGATCCTTCTAGTACTATGTAGCACAGGAGATGATAGCATCTTAAGAGCTCATGTTTCCTTGGTCCTTTACAGAAGCTTCCCCGAAGAAGTATTAATAACCTCAAAATTCTCCTCTTCTGAGCTGTCTGGCGTTCGAAAAAAATACTCTTCTCAGAATATGGAGATACACCACAATATTTTGTGGCATATTCCATTACTTCTACAACAAAATGTAATCACAACAATGGGGAGGAAAAACAGATATGGGGAGTTGTTAACTAGCATTTGTCCACTTCATTGTCATGTGAAACAAACTTGCTCAAGAGCACAGAACACTTCCAACATTGTTTTGTGAACAGGGAGTTTGTAGCAACAGATACGCTCTATCATATGATTGTTGTCAGTCATCCAAGGTCTTAATTCTAAACTTTCCCAAGAAATGTCAAGTAGCCTTCATGAAAAAAAAATATCTCTGGCCCATTTAGTGCTTGTCTAGAGACATGGGAATGAAATCTCAAGCAGCATGTCCATGATTAAGAATGCTTTCATGCATCTCCACCTGCTGGTTGGCATTTCATTAATTTCAGTCATCTAGAGGGATGATAACCATGCTGTTCTGAAGGAAAGCTCTTGTGTGGGAAACAAAGATGGGCTGAATAAATAAAGGCTCCCCTTCTAGCAGTTTAACTCACCAAATAGAAGATCATCAATGCAGCAGAATCCACTGACAATAGCCACCGTTAAGGAGGACAACCAGATGGACAGGACAAAAAAGTAGAAACCAAATGAGAACTTTACAATCCCTATTGTTACAGCAGACTTCTAAAACAAACTCAGGAATGTTTTGCAGCATTTCCAGATTTCAAACAGCTGCTCTCGTGGCTCTTTTTAAACTATCTCCTTCCTTTTTCTAGTTATTTTAAAGCACCATTTAAAAGTTCTTTTTATTAAAAGTGAAGAATATGAAGAATTGTTAACTACCACCTTCTGCTAGTCTGCGGTCCTGTATACACATTGCAACAAGTCCCTTTCAATTCACTTTTCAGCAGATATGAATTAGATTGTGCTGATAAGAGACATCCATCTGTCATCAGAGCTTGTCTCCATTTAAATACTACCCAACATGTCACATATAGAAACTATGACCAAGCAATATCAGAGTCCGGTCAAGAGGCAAACGCTCCTAATTAGAATAAAGAAGCAAGTAAGGACATGCTGCAGCAGTTTGGCTTTGCCTGAATCTACTGGGAAAGGCAAAATACTGCCTTCTCCTATTCTCTCCCATTGATAAGCTGAGTGCAAGCTACTTCTGCACCTTGAACTCAGCTTGCAGCAAATGAAGCAAGCCAAAATAGAGGACAGGGGAACTGGGACAATTAAAAAGAAGCTTGACAAGTGGAAATGACAGAGAATTTGTCCCTGCCAAACTGGGACAGTTAGGAGGTATGCATTGATATATGTGCCCAATTTCTGTCTAATTACTTGTTTATATACCTACTGACTACATTTTTGTACTGTCCAATATTCCCTGCTTTCTACACATTTAATAAAATAGAAGTATAACCATAAAAAATGAGAGCCAGCATTGTTTGACTAGGACACTAGGATGCCACAATTATAATTCCCACTTAGCCATTGAAATCTATTGGGTGACTTTGGGCAGATCATACTCTCTCATCCTCAAAGGAACACAATCATCATCGTCATCTTTATTTTTATATCCTGCCTCCATCTCCCCAGAGAGACTCAGGGCAGCTTACATGGGGAATACGCCAATTAAAACCAATCATAGATTAAAACATAACTCAATAAAATCAATAATATTACAAAAGACAATAACATAATATGAACCAACAATCTATCCCGCAATGAGCACTGAAATACGGGGGAAGGGACTAGTGCAATATACTTCTAAAACAGGACTGGAAGACAAAATAAATAAGAATAAGAAATTAGAATTGAAGGAGCAATGTCATTTAACATTAAACTTATAAGACGAAGGGCAGGGCTGGATGGCGATCTGTCGGGGGTGCTTTGAATGCGATTTCCTGCTTCTTGGCAGGGGGTTGGACTGGATGGCCCATGAGGTCTCTTCCAACTCTACTATTCTATGATTCTAGGGATAAGGTGCAAGGACTGATGGCAGTTATAGTTGGGCTGAAATTCCTATTACTGTTTAATTGAAAGCACAATGAAACATCAACTTTTTTAGATCTTTGCGGAACGTGGACAAGGTGGGTGCCAGTCTAATCTCCTTGGGGCAAACTCTTCTGAACAAATTCTGCCAAGACAATCCCAAGATGACTTTAGGGAAACCATAAGTCAGAAATGACTTGAAGGTGCTCAATTACAATAAGAAACATGAAATACATTACCCACTGGTCAAACAGGCATACATTCCTCTTTAACTACTGTATTTGGGGTAGAAAGGCAGAGTACTGGCAAAGGTAATCATGCCAATGAAGGGACAGCGATTAGCATACACTTTGCTGGTGTGGCACCATTTCCTGACACTTTAACTCTTTTGATCCCATCAGGGATTACTTTACTGTTGCTAAAGATGTTAAAATTATTGCTAATGAAACACAAGTTAATCTTAAAGGAGCTGCTACATTCCTCCCCATCTCCACCCTTTTTTAACTGCAAGAGAAGAATAGGACTACTTCTTTGAAAATTACCTGCTGTGTTGTCTTTCCTGTGTTCGGTTAAAGTAGATGTGGTAAAATGTGCATTTTATCCTATCAGGCATGCCTGGTCCTACCATTAGGCAAAGGATGACAGTCACCGTGGGTGTTGGGTGCTGGGGAGAGAACAGCAGTGGAAGTTAGAGGACAGGGCGCTGTATTCACATGGCCTGCCCTCTTCCCCAAAACCTAAGTCTGCTGCTAGGTCAGCTGATGACCCATTGCCAGTACTGAAATAAAACACACCTTGCTATCTTCACCACTGAAAAGCAAAGGAAGACCCCCTTGTTGTTCCCCTTAGACTGCAAAATAGTTTGACTTCTTCCTATTATCTGTTAAAGTAAGGAGCGGGTCTATTACACATATGTAGTGGAGCTTTGTGGAAGCCAATGAGCCTTATGTCTACTTGTCTCCCCTCTAATTTTTACTTCACTCTGCTTCTAATGTAAGAGCAAGGATGAAATTTGCTAAAAGCAGTATAGCTGAGCTTCCCTGATTAACACCGATCTATATATCATTCCCGTCCTCCTTTGGTTGCTTAACATTAATGTCCAGCATTCCTTACTATTTTGTCTGCTGGCTAGGATTGCTAGGAATTGATATCTGTGGAAGGTTATATGATTCCTATCCTTGGCTTAAAGTATGAAGAGTACAGAGCAGCACTTACTGCTCAAAGCAGCACAGCAGAGGAAAGGTTACATTTTTCCTTTTCTAGACTATGGGGAATTGTTTTTTGACAAGTATTCCCAGAATACCAGAAAGTCAAACTCCTTTCTTATGGCCCCTAGACTGGAAATTTTGCATGAGTGGGGATTGAAACCACAGTCAACGTTTGTTGGGTCTGTTTCTCAAGGTCTTCAACATTCAATTTACACCAGCAAGGAGCCAGCCAAGGACCTAAATAAACTAAAGATACCAGATCAGGTTTGATCTTGGAATCTAAGATGATTGGCACTGGTAAATTTTTGGGAAACTGCCAAGGAATATGAAGTGCTGTAGCCTCTATTTTAGAGGAACTGGCAAAACCAGTACTACTTGCTTAAGAAAACCCTGTCAAATTGATGGAATCTCCATAAATCGACAGGTTACTTGAAAGCACCTATACACCCAAAGGCCCAGCTAACTGTTTATACACACATCTTTACGTAAGCAACCCTAGAAGGCTATATGACAGGGAAGTCTCCTTTTGTAACAGCATCCAAAAAATCTAAGGCATTTAATGTATTAAGGAATGTCAGCATTTGGTACTAATAGCCATAACTGTACTAGGATGTGCTCAGTCTGCTCTGCAGATTTGTGGGTCCAGCAACTTTACCTTACTGTTGGCTGTGTTTGTCATGCTGGCTTCCCTGATCACTAGATAGTTGAAACAGATGCACAGCAAATGCCATTCTGTTACACAGAAGAGATGCCATCCCTTCAGGAATGGCAGTGATGTGGACTGCCCCAGGTTTTCCTAACATAAACACCTCAATATCTTGTCCACAAGTTGGAAAGTTGCTTTTAAAACAATGTCTATTAGTCAACAATATTTGATCAGTATTTAGTTGATGGTTTTATGTCATCAAGAATCACATCACTTCCCTTAAGTAAGTGAATGGATATCTTCAGTTTATCATTACATTCATTTTTTCTCAAGATCTGTCATTACATTCATTTCTTCCCAAGATCTGCCATAAGAAAAACATATGGGTCCTTCTTTAGTTTGCCCACTTTCCCTTTGTCATAGCAAAGATGCACAAAATGACACCCTACTCACAAATTTACTGTACTATTTTATGTATTAGTAGCAGAAACCAAAGGCATATACCTTAAAAGTATATGCTTCTTTAAACTTCTGTATTTGACTTGCATACTTCTGTCCTATTCAAAAAAACAGTCTCAAGCTATTCACTGGCATACGATATATAATACCAGCAACACTCTGTTTTCTATACATCTTGTATTTCTTTTTGCTTACTTGCCCTCTCGCTTTCACTATCCTGTTTCTCCCCTTTTTTCAAATAGTGTAGCTCTTGTAGTCTGTAGATAACCTAAATAAATCAGAGCCATTTGGGAAAGTTATCATTTATTCTGAGAACACAACATACAGCCCTCTTTCCGTGACATTCTTGTCCATGAAATGCACAAGGGTGATATTCAGTAGAGCTTTTGTCCAATGTAGGTTTTTACAATTAGAGTGTTTGGCCAGGATCCTGCACAGAGTCATACATACGTAAGCCCAAGTGAATGCAGTGGGCTGAAGCACATGCCGATTTTCATTGCACTGTGACATTCACAAAAGCAGATATTTACAAGCAGTTATGTGCAAATGTAGTAAGACCACCAAAACTGCAGAACTTGTATCTGTGAGTCTACTTACCTGTGCCCAGGAAAAAATGTCTCTCTAGTAATTTGCTAAGTCATTCAGATGATTCTATGGTCATATCCATAGTTTAAGATAGCTCCAGTCTGGCTGGGAACATATCCCCGCTGGAGTTCCTTTTCCTGCTAATGTGGGATCAAAGGCAGATTCCAGAATAGATTAAAATACATTGCAACAAAAAAATGAATACAGTTGACCATCCTTATCCATGGATTCTGCACCTGTGATTCAACTATTCACAGCTTGAAAATATTGAAAAAAATCCGAAAAGTAAATCTTGCTTTGGTAATTTTATATAAGAGACACTATTTTGCTACCTCATTGTATACAATGGGACTTGAGTATCCGTGGATTTTAGTATGCATGGAGGTCCTGGAATCAAATCCCACTGTAGTTCAAGAATATTAACATTTAAATAAACAATCCAATTAAAATGAATTTTAAATTATGTTTGCGCCATAGTTAAAAGTACAACGCGATTAGGAAAACCCTGCTGCACCCAAACAAACACAATCTATTAAAACAGTGGTTCTCAACCTGTGGGTCCCCAGATGTTTTGTCCTTCAACTCCCAGAAATCCTAACAGCTGGTAAACTGGCTGGGACTTCTGGGAATTATAGGCCAAAACACCTGGGGACCCACAGGTTGAGAACCACTATATTAAAAGATGAAAGTGCTTTTCTTAACAAAAAGTCCTGTGAAAAAGAGAGCTTCTCATTGGAGAAAATGTCACAGTATGGAAACAGTTGTCTCCTGTGTTTTACCCAAATGTACCTGAGACCATAAGAAAGCCATTCTGCAATGATCTCAAAAGTCCGAGTCATAGAGGGAGATGCAGTCTGAATCCAATATATATTTATAGGTCATGAAAAGCTTGTTGAATTCTGCCCAGAAATAAATTGCTTGTGCACATTTTTATCTTCAAGACTTCAAAGTGGAAGACATGCTACTGCTGGCTAACAATTTTTTTAATTTATTTAGGTATTTACCCTATTTATACCCTGCCTTTCTCTACCCCGAAGAGAACTTAAGGCGGCTTACATGTGTCAGTTATTCATTGCCGTAATACATGCAAAATTAAGCTTACAATACATATTAACATTTTAAATATTCAATATTAAAATCACGCCATCCAAAAATCGTAGTCTGAGACCCTTCCGTATCCATTGCACATGTGCCAAATTCAGTTATTGCACTACACTATTCTCCAAAGCTCTGATCCCAGATGCAGGTTTATACTTTTCTTCTGAAGGCTAAGAAGGAGGGGGCTGATCTAATGTTGCTAGAGAGGGAGTTCCATGGCCAAGGGGCCACCACTGAGAAGGTCCTGTCTCTCGTCCCCACCAGCCGCACTTGCAAAGTAGGCAGGACCAAAAGCAGGGTCTTTCCAGATTATCTTAATCTCCAAGATGGTTAATAGAGAGAGATACGTTCAGATAGGTAAGTTGGGCCGGAACTATTTAGGGCTTTATAGGCTAAACCCAGCACTTTGAATTGTGTTCAGAAGCAAACTGGCAGTCAGTGGAGCTGACGCAGCAGGGGAGTTGTGTGCTCTCTGTACGTAGCTCCGGTGAACATCCTAGCTGCTGGACCAATTGGAGCTTCTGAACAGTCTTCAAAGGCAACCTCACGTAGAGTGTGTTGCAGTAGTCTATACGGGATGTAACAAGAGCATGGACCACCATGGCCAAGCCAGACTTCCCAAGATACGGGTGCAGCTGGTGCACAAGTTTTACTTGTGCAAAAGCTCCCCTGGCCACCGCTGAAACCTGAGGTTCCAGGCTCAGTGATTAGTCCAGGAGAACTCCCAAGCAGCAAACCTGCATCTTCAGGAAGAATGTAACCCCATCCAACACAGGCTGTAACCCTATGCCCTATTTGGCCTTGTGTCTGATCAGGAGGATCTCTGTCTTGTCTGGATTCAGTTTCATTTTGTTCTCCCTCATCCAGGGAGATAAACAAGACCTAAACAGCCTCCTTCGTAACAGATAGGAAGGAGTGACAAAGTTGGACATCATCTGTGTACAGATTATACATGCAATGCAAGAATATGTGGTGGAAAGGGAGATGGTACAGAGTTGGGGAAGAAATTATATATTTTCCAGTAAAGTTATTTTGGATTGGATTTGATACATTACCTTTTCAACTTATTTTATCCTTGGGTAGTATTTGACAGTTATAGTTGATGGTTTCCTCCAGATTTTAGTCCAAATGAGTTTTCTAGGGTGTTGAGCCTATTTGGAGTATAACTCTCTAAGATTCAGGCTAAAACCAAGAGTGGATTCACCTTCTTGCTGATATGGAGCCATGGCCACGAGAACTCGAGAGAACAATATTTTAAGAAATGACTATAGAATAATTTTTTTAATGACCTCAAGGGGATAATTAGGTTCCTTAAAAAAGTTTCAAGTGTCCCACCTTCTGCAAATTCCCAATCTACCCCAAAATTAGCTTTTTGAGAAAAATACAAAGCTATTTGCCTTATATTTTGTGGTTAATTCCCCATCAGATTATTTTCTTTTTTGGGGGGGGGGGGGGGGGGAGAGATCTATGGTTAAAGACAAAATGAAAAAGGGCTTTATTGTATATAAATAGACTCTGTTGGTGAGTTCACTTATTTTTCCACACTCTTGCTGTCTTGGAACATTCAGAGATAACACCTGAAGGCCATTCCCAAGGAATGTGCAGAAAGAAAGATATTTACAGTTGTCATTGACTTTTGCAGGTTTTTTAAAAATGCATGATAAGGAGAGGTTCAGTAAGCATTCTCGCCTCACAGAGGAATTCTAACTAAAAAGACTGCCACACAGCTGGCAGTCACGTCCATTTAGGAGCTGTAAGACTAAGGGCACAAAATGCATTTTGGTCACAACACAGCCTAGATATGAATGCTATTTTAAAAATTAACTGATAAACAGTGCAACCATTAAATTCAACACAATAATAAAAACTATTTAAACCACCTTATGCATCTTCTCAAAGTAATGGTAGGATACATATCAGATACATCTGGAAAGAAGTTAAATAAAGGATTTCCTGAGGTTCTCATTTTTTAAATGTTTTTAATTAAAAGGTTTTAGTTTTCAAAAGAGGCAACAAACCATTCTAAATTCCATATATACTACTATATTCTTTCTTTTCTTTTTTTGAACTTTAAAAACACCCTAAAAGTGCTTTAAGCAGCCATAGGAACAATGAAGGCATCTCAGGTCACCAATCACTGTATCTTGGGGTAGGATCATTACTAAAGAGAGACCTCTGCTGTATTTTCACTTCATCCACAAGAAGCTCTGATTACAATGTTGCCCGTGGCCATTTGAGTCATTCATTACTGTACACGGCATGAGAAATCGAAGTACAAGTTGTATGGAAATTAAACTCCTTGACCTGTACGCATTTCCCCCTCTTTGATGTCAGTCTGAATAGCTGTTTTGAGTGGGATATAATTTTAAGTTGTTAAGGCATATGAGTTCCTGTGACAGCTACTTGACATCAGGATCCTCAAAGCCACCCATTGTCTTTTTCTGAACAACAGGGGTGTCAAAACATTTACAGCAAGGATTTCATAAAGCTACATTTCCTCGAAGTGTTGCTCCGACAATTTCCATACCAGATTCACCTTCAAGGATATTGAACCTGTGCCCATGACGTGAGTTGCTCATGTGAGGCAGCAAGGCTCTTTTACCAAGGAAGAAACCCAAAGGTTACAGTAAAGCTGTAGTTATGTCCTTTAGCACTGAATTGCTGCTGATAAATTATATGTTTTCCACAGTTTGTTCTTTCGCTTTTGGACAGGATGCTCACAAAGGAAGTGTTTTCCAAGGCAAATGAGGATACGATGGGCGGTCCAGGAAGGAAGTGGAAATAAACCTGATTTTTTTCCCAGATCACCTGTGACAACTGTGAACCTGTGAACCTGTGAAACATGAGCCAATTACGTTCCATTGTGTCCAAGTAGGCCAGTGGTGGCTCACATTGAGGTATTGATTTCAGCATGCTGGAAGTGGTGTGATCTTGTTTCCAACTATCATTGTAGCCAATACAAGATCTTTAGCTTTCTCTGCCAAAAAGTGGTGGTGCTTTACCAAACTACAAATTCCAGGATTCCATAGCATTGAGCCATGGCAGTTCAAGTGGTGTCCAACTACAGTGCAGATACACCCTAAAGTAACAGAATTAGAACTATAACCTTCTACCACCTTGACCAATTGGCCATGCTATAGTCTCTATCTAATTTGTTGCGGACAGTCCCAAATAATTGTCTTTCCACTTTTTCAGCCATTTTTTTCTCTCTCTTCCTCCTCTTATTTTCCCCCCTTGTCCTTAGTATAATTCAGTTGTTGCAAATTGAGTTCAAAATGCAAACGTTATTACTGATTTAACTCAGAAGAGGGAAGCAAACCTAGCCCTACCCAGTCAATTCAAGCAAAAGTCATCTGCTGCAATTTCTCCTACCCTTTGTGTTCTTCCTCATTAATAACTTTTGTCATTTGGGCCACATTTGTCCATGTGTGTCCCATATATTATTTTGGAGAGTATGCCAGGATGGCTGGGCAATTCTTGAACTTGAAAAATATAATTTTCTCAACTTCTGACTAAGGGAAAATTATTGGCCTAAATTCACCCAAGGAACCTCACAATCATGTACAGATTTGATCTTAGATCTCCCTGGCCCCCTTTGATGCTCACATGAGCTCCAACATCTGACCTTAGTTTTCTCAGGCCTGGTCACAATCTCATGCTGTATTTGTTTATGAGGAAGATATGTCAAACCTACCTGAGCATGATGCATACAGACCATCATTCATAATGTTTGCACTCTGAAGAAGATCCCACTTTGGTTTAGCTGAAAGTCCCATGTTATTCAAAGATGTGCCAGCTTTTCCTCTCCACAAGCAACTCCGTAACCTCGAAAGCACAAGGAGACATCACAACCCTCTAATGCAGATATTCTGAGTAAATGAAGCCTTTTTCAGTGTGGTTGCCTTTGTAATAACAGCCTTCTTATATGGTAGATACTTACATAACAGAAGATGAAAAGACATTTTATAGCCTTTTGGCGAGAGGGCTGGACATTAACAACATACCTGTGGCTCTTCAAAGCCAGGAAGGGAGTCACTTCCAGGCCATGGGAAACTCCAGACATTTTGCCTCTCTATTCCTACTTATTGGCTAGTTCTACTGTTTGCACAGACACAGCCTGGGTTTGTGCATGCAGCACATAAAATGCAAAGTAAAAAAAAACATGAGATTAGTTCTGATTATAAAGTAGGCAGCTTGATTATGGGTCATTTTAATTAACAAACATTCCCCTTTATTAACAGATAGTTCTATTCCCTGTTGGTTATGCACTGCCTATGAGCAATGATACATTGATACATATGCTTTGATAAGTCAACCTAGTATACCAGAACTGTTGAGAAAATAAGTCAATCACATCACCAAAATACTTTAGAGGCAACTTTAGAGGCAAGTCACCAAAAACTTGAACATCCATATTGAAAATAGCATTCATCTCACAGAACACAATCTTTAATGGCCTTGTTGTTTATTTTTCTACTGCATATACAAACACTGTAAAAGCCAGTCACATTCTGCAATGAAACATGGATATAGGTACAGGATGGTTGAAATTTATGAAGGGATCAAATCAAGGGTCCATTTTGGTGCCACCTAAGAATAGGGGTGAGAAAGAGTTGCTCACTGCCACACACTGCTTCCAAACAGACTTCTGTTCAAAGGTCTGCCATGAGACTGGAGAAGTATTTAAAATTAAACACTGCAGTATCTACCATTAGCTGTGTTCTGACCTGACCAGAGAAAATATTCTCCTTTGAGCAATCAAGTGAGCAAAGTGTCTTTCAAATCTCATCCAAGCAAGATCCAGCTAATAGGTGAATTGCACCTTTGAGGATTGACTTGCCATTGTAATAGTTTCTTGTCACTTCAGCTTGTTCAAACCTTCTTCTCAAAGCAGCAACAATTCCATGAGATTCTGGATATGATAGGCGTATTCAGAAACTGAGCCATCATTATGCCAACTCCTTTAAGCAAGATAAAGGCAATTTAGTTCAGGTTAATCTGTTTCTATTTGCCTTCTCAGTTCACTTAGGACAATTGCATACTTATATAGCAGCCAATATCACAATAGTGTGAGGATATTAAATTGTAGACTTTATTGACAAATTGGATACTAACAAATCACTGGGACCAGATGCTATCCACCCAACAGTTCATAGAGAAATTTAAAATTGCTGATTTTTAACAAATATGTACAAAACGTCTCAAAGGATGGCCATGGTGATACAGGGCTGGAAAGTGGTAAGTTGGATGACCATTTTAAAAGAGTGATCCCAGAGAATGGGGAAATCCGAAAATTAGAGGCTGATTAATTTAATGTGTACACTTGATATTAACAAAGCATCCTTAATTTGAAAATGTGCTGACTGTAGGAAGTTAAAAAAAACCCCACAATGTTAATTAAAAATACAATAAAATATAAAGTAAAAAAATTAAAAAAAAACAATTAAACAATTTACATTATTAAAATTATTAAACATTTAAAATATTAAACTTTATCCACACCTAATCACACTGCCCTTAAAATCCCAATCCTCATCAGTTTATAAATGCCTGATAGTGTGAGGATAGTAATATTAAATTATAGATATTAAATTGTAGACTTTATTGACAAATTGGATACTAACAAATCACTGGGACCAGATGCTATCCACCCAACAGTTCATAGAGAAATTTAAAATTGCTGATTTTTAACAAATATGTACAAAACGTCTCAAAGGACGGCCATGGTGATACAGGGCTGGAAAGTGGTAAGTTGGATGACCATTTTAAAAGAGTGATCCCAGAGAATGGGGAAATCCGAAAATTAGAGGCTGATTAATTTAATGTGTACACTTGATATTAACAAAGCATCCTTAATTTGAAAATGTGCTGACTGTAGGAAGTTAAAAAAAAACCCACAATGTTAATTAAAAATACAATAAAATATAAAGTAAAAAAATTAAAAAAAAACAATTAAACAATTTACATTATTAAAATTATTAAACATTTAAAATATTAAACTTTATCCACACCTAATCACACTGCCCTTAAAATCCCAATCCTCATCAGTTTATAAATGCCTGATGGCAGAGAAATTTTATCTGCAGATGAAAGGCAAGCAAGGACAGGGCCATCCTGGCCTCTCTGAGGAAGGTATCTGTGAGCATGTCCTCTCCCTTGTTCCCACTCAATGAGTTGGGGGAAGGTGTAATTTCTGCCATTTTTAGGCCAGAATAGATGCCATTTAGCTGTCACTTGACCATTTTGGCCAGTTAGGATTGTACTCTGACTTGGCAGAAACCATGATTAAAAATAATATTATTGAAGAATTGTTGAGAAGAACTAACATGGTTCTGTCTCACTGACATTTTACAGTTCTTTGGGAGTATCAGTAAACCTCTGGATAGGGGGATCTGATAGACAAAGTTTACTCAGATATTCAGAAAGCTTTCGATCAGTCCCTCACCAAATACTTCTGAGCAATCATATCATGACCTATCAGTCATGGGATAACTAGAGAGGTCATCTTCTGAACTGGTAACTAAAGGGCAGAAAACAGAGAGAGAGACAAGAGATTATCTACTCATGTCCTGTACCAGGCTTCCTACAGGCATTTGGATGACCAATGTAAAAAATTTAAAAAAAAGATCGGAATACCCCATTGCTTTAATCCAACAGGGTTTCTTTTTATGTCCTTATGAAGTGTAACATTTTGATTCAAAATTAATCAAAATGGAAGAAGAAGAAGAAGATTATTATTATTATTATTATTATTATTATTATTATTATTTTATCCCGCCTCCATCTCCCCGAAGGCGGCTCACATGGGGAAACTCAACGACATAGTTAAAAAGAACATATTAATATTCAAATAACATAATCATAAAACAATATAAAACAAACAAAAATATAACAGTATAAAATCATAATAATAATATTCTCTTTCCCTTGTTATCTGACTATTACACTATGTAACACAATTTTTGTTCCTGGGTTATAAATGTCATTTTCTAATTGGTTCTATCATAAAAATCATGGAAAAGGTTTATTAAAGCGAAAAACTTTGTTTTTACAGGACATCCTGCAGTACATCTTACTATAGTTTCTCAATGAATATCTCATAGACTCTCAACCAATTCAACATAATTTGTGGCAGCCACAAAAACTAAGATTCTGGAGTATAACAATTACTTTCAAAGTAAGTACCATACATATAAACAAGAATAGCTCTTTCAAAACAGGAACAGAACATTTTTCAAGTTTTGTTGCATAGTGTTATCTGACAAATGGATCCCCTAGTGGTGCAGTGAGTTAAACCCTTGTGCCAGCAGGACTGATGACTTGTAGGTTGGGTTGCCGACCTGAAGGTTGCTGGTTCGAATCCAACCAGGGGAAAGTGAGGATGAGTTCCCTATGTCAGCTCCAGCTCCATGCAAGGACATGAGAGAAGCCTCCCACAAGGATGGTAAACACATCAAAAATATCCGGGCATCCCCTGGGCACCATCCTTGCAGACGGCCAATTCTCTCACACCAAGAAGCAACTTCCAGTTTCTTAAGTCACTCCTGACACAAAAATCTGACAAATATTACATTTCTGTAATATTTTGTGGCTGATGAATGTCTGATGAATAAATGGCACCATAGTACATGACAGAATTTAGGATTCCAGCTATTCTGTCTTTCTTGATCAAGGGTGCACTTGATTCTTTTGGATTTTCTCTTTGTTCTCTTAATTTTCAATATATATTGTTGAAATGTGCCCAAAATGTAAGGCTGTTGCTTTAGAAGAGACAGCAAAAACTTTAAAATAACTAAATTAATCTATATCTATATAATCTGCCTTGCATTTCTCTTGGTCTACAATGAAAAAATAAAACTGGCCAGAATGACCACTCACTGTAGAAACATTGAAAGATATACTAACCTAGTAAATGTTTCCACACAAATTCAGGTTAATGTTGCTCCCTGTTAGCTGGTGGTCAGAGTATTACTTTTGCACCCAGCTCAGCATTGCCTAGATTATTTTTTATGAGACATGCTGATCTTCTTTCCAATTCATAGGTGGAAAAATCATAAAGTTGCCAATGACATTTCCACCATTTTGTCCACATTTGAATATCTCTTTTTTTGTAAGAACATTTTGGTTTGGATCTCAAGAGGCTGACCCCTGCATGTCCACCTTAAGGATTCTTATACTTTCTCCAAACACAATGTATTTCATATTATAATTACTAGGGCCTCATTTCAGTCAAGAGCAATTCCACCGACTAATTGAGGCTTACATACATGTTAACATACTTGATTCCCATTGATTTAATAGAACTACACTATAGTTGGAACTATTAGGTTGAGGCCTAGCTTTCTTGTTTTCCTAAGTGAGAGTCTAGATGTGATTCTTTCCAAGGATAAAATGTGCTTCTGAAAGTGCCTTGATATTTCAGAGGGTTAAATTGCTCAATAAGGCTGTCAGGCAAATACTTGAAATTGCCTATGCAAATTGTGGGCTGGACAACAATAAGGCCAGAAACTTGACTGCTATTGCTCTTGTGCCAGAGTTTACCCAGTGGTGCAGGAGGGCTCCTTCTTTCACTATAATAGCAGCCCTCGTTGAACACTGGAGATAATTACTTAGGGAATTTATATTTTACTTTGAAAATACCCTTTGCAATTAATAATCTTGTCCATTTAAACCCAGGGCCCTTCCACACAGCCAGATAACCCAAAATGTCAAGGCAGAAAATCTCACAATATCTGCTTTGAATTGGGTTACCTGAGTCCATACTCAGATAATGTCCACACTACCATATATTCAGTTTAAAGCAGATATTGTGGGATTTCCTGCCTTGATATTTTGGGTTATATGGCTGTGTAGGAGGGCCCCCAGTAGACTTCCACAGCTTTGCCTCTTATTTATTTTCTGAATGTGAATGAAATACTTTCTAGCTTTCCAGGTTATTGTCTTACAAATGGAGTTGCTGGGTGATTTATCTTTTAACTTCATCATTATCCTTTCTCAAGCTTCCACTATGAAGTATATGTGGAATTACAATTGATTTTTGCACTTTGTGGAGTATGTATACCCTGCTGTGTTCCATCTCTCTCCTTTCCCCACTCCAAATGTTGCATGCTCAATGCCTGCATGTTGATGGCAACAGCTTAAGGAGATACCCATACATGTACACTGACATCATATTTATTTGGTGGGAATTTGGCACTGAATACCTCTGAGACTGAGAAAATAGGACTTGCCCATGGCCATTCAATGGGTTTGCATGGCTAAGTAGGGATTCAAATTCTTATCTCCCAGAATTCTGGTCTAACACTCAAACCACTATTCCATATTGGCTCTTGCAAGACCTATGGAGGTGATGAGATCCGGAATGTATAGGCAATCTATTGAAATTAGCACTGAGATAAAGAAGAGCAAAAACAGAATTGGCCCATTTTTTGGAATGCATTATCACTGAAGAATTCCCTTTTCAAAGACGGGTTTGGCTAGGAATCACATGTAACTCGAGTTTTCTTTTTTTAAAAAAACCTGGATTGAATGAAGCACATCTTGTATACTGTCAGCATCTTGACTTCATTTTTTACAAAGTCACCCCAATGAGGCATACATGCAAGTCACAAGAAGAAGAGATTTTGAGATGAATACATCACCTTTGAAAAGTGAAGGAAGCAAAGATAAAGGACAGAAAAGGAGAAGGCACAAGGACACCATGGGCTCTTGCTTGCCCCTAATCTTCCCACTGTCTCCCTTTATTGTTTGGTTGAGGTAGCATGCCAAGGTACATTGACACTGAATTACTAGAAGGGAGATAAGGATCTCTGTTCACATTTGGCTTCTTTTTCAACATGTCTGTTGTTTCACTTTGGATTGGTGATGTTGCTTTAGCCTCTTGGCTGAGTTCAAAACTGCTTCTGCTGCTGTTAAATGGTGGAGAAGTATGCAAAGGTGTTTCACTATTCCTGATAAACTCCACTGAGAGAGTGTCTAATCTTCCTTCACTCAATAGTTCTACAGTTAGGAATGTGCCTGCATGACCTCTCAACCCCCTTCCTCATTTGCCTTCCATTTATCTCATTTTATGCAAAGAAAAAAGAAAAGTTGGGGGTATTATCTTTTCTTTGCTTCTAAGCTAACCCTTGCTTGTCAAAATGAAAACTTATGCTTCAGGAGGAGGAAAAAGAGGGAGGAGGGGAATACTGAACAGATAAGGAAACAATCATACTGCTAGTGATTGCAGGATACGCAAAATGTCAGATAACAAAATATATATTATAATAATAATTATGTTGTTATTTATATTAATATAATAATTATTATATTATGTATATTATTATACAGAACATTAAATCTATATTAAATATAAATTTGAAAATCAAAATTTTACTAGAACCAAGATCAACCAGTTGAGCCAGGCAGAAATAAAAACAGGCAAGAATAAAATGGTGGAGGTGATACCATTGGATATGAAAACTTGGGGTCTGATGCATAAGTTCAGCACATATTATTTACACTTGAAGGGTGCACCAGAAAATTTGATAAGCTTTGTGTGTTGTGTTCAGCAATTGTTACTGGAAAGATGACTTGTAAATGCTGTTAAGGCAAAGACCCACCTCTACAAATGTAGTGAGTATGTACACAGTTCATGTCATCAATGTGTATAACATGCCTCCACCATACTACAGCAGTAGAGGTTGGTGTGGCTTTCCTGTCAATGTGACAGGGAACTCAGTCAGTTTTATTTTGAACTTTAAATGAACTATCTAAAGTGCTGAACCTTATCTACAAAATATATTCAGTACCTTGGACAGCTCTATGAAAAACACTGTAAAGCTATGTAATGGGGAAAATATTGGGGGAGAGGAAAGAAAAGGAAAAACTGTAGGCATATAAAACACAGCTCTAGTGACTATACTGTTGCATGCTATTTTTAAAAACAATTATTTCTGGAAAATTGAGTGCTGTTTGAAACACAAGAGAAATTTTATATCAGTAGTAATACAAAACTTTTCTTCTGCCAATATCTAACTACAATGGCTAGTCCCAACTAGAGCAAACCCACTGAATCAATGGAAATTACATAAATGTTGACTTTGTCAGTTGATTTGCTAGATCTGGTGTAGATAGAACTATAATAACTGGAGTAAGGCCCAGTCTTTTTCCAGTAGTTTAATGATCAGCCTAGATTTCTTGCCTCAGAATTAGAATGGAATGTTTGCATATCCATATCACAATCTCCCTGTCTGTCTGTCACCATCACACTCTGTTTGAGGGCTCCGTTTGTTAGTAACATTGCTTACATAGACAAAACAACAACACCCATACACTGAGGTTTGGAGAAGTACCAAAAATACTTGGGGGGGGGGGGGGGGAACAGGCTGAAGCATGAAATTCTGACTTGCTATTGAGAACTAAAGGGAGAAGAGCGGAATGAATGGGCAAGATCATACTTCCCAATTGTTCAGGGACTGTCCTGGTTAATATTATGTCATCCTACTTTTGAAGTGCTCTTAAAAGTAAATTTCTCTCTTCTCCTTCCCCTTCCCCACAGCTCACTTCAGCTGTTGCAAACTGAGCTCAAAGTAGGGAAGTAGTTTACACTGTTAATTCTGCAGCAGGGAGAGGAAAGAAAGGGGCAAAATCTTACCCCTCCCAGTAGACTTGGGTAAAAGCTTTTCCTTGCTTGCCCATTGTTCCTCATTAATAAATGTTGCCACCTTGACTGCACACTGAGGCTGTGTGGCCACACATGTCCTAGTTCTCATCTCTGAAAGGTTGCAGTGTATGGAACACTGAACAATACAGTATTTGTAAAATACAGAAAGTCAATCTTTATGCAATTGAAATAATATAATCCATGACCAAGAGGTAGAAGAGGTTTTCAGGAGTACATATCTTAACTTTGCTAAAATACAATTGGTTTTTAGGGGTGGGGGGACAGAACTTGAAAAGATTACTTTGGACAGTATGTATCCAGCTTAATGTTGACAAATTAAAAACCTCCCTAGCACAGCTTGTTGAATTGTCCAACAAGTTGGGAATCAGTCTCACGGCCTATTATTGGAGCCCCCAGTGGCACAATGGGTTACGCCCTTGTGCGGGCAGGACTGATGATTTGAAGGCTGGGTTGCTGACCTAAAGGTTGCCGGTTCGAATCCAACCCCAGGGAGAGTGCGGGTGAGCTCCCTCTATTAGCTCCAGCTCCATGCAGGGACATGAGAGAAGCCTCTCACAAGGATGGTAAAAACATCAAAACATCCAGGCGTCCCCTGGGCAACATCCTTGCAGACAACCAATTCTCTCACAGCAGAAGTGACTTGCAGTTTCTCAAGTCAGTCCTGGCATGAAAAAACCTATTAGTTGCATAATCAGTATGCAACTGCTTTACACAATCAATGGCCCAATTGCATATTACTCTTAACTCTGAAAATACACAACAGCTAGCAGAATTAGCTTCATGCTAGCACAATAACAAAACTAGACACCAGCTGATGGCCGTCTGCCAGAACCTCCCCACTCAACATGGGCATGCTAGTTGAAGGATTCTGGGAGTTATCAAAGGGACTCATTTTTTCCAGAACTGTAGTGGAGAAAAGTAGAAAGCCATAAAGCCTTGGGTTGTATAAATAATAGTACTCTGCAAGTGTTTTCATTATAATAAGTGCAAGAAGGGAAATGGCCATCGTCTGCTCCTTCCTGTTGGATTCCTGGTTTCCTTGCAACACAAAGGTACAAGGCAATGGCAGCCTCATTCAGACCATAAATATACAGCCAAAGCAAAATCTTACCTCATACTTCAGGACAAATAACTCCCTTGGGCAAAACTAACTTTCCAGCTTAAAGCATATGCCGATATTAGGAAAGTACAACACCTCAGGGCTCCTTTGTAATAAACTCTCACACTGTAGCTTTAAATCTTAATGGTCTGTGAAAGTTATTATTGGATGTTTTTAGCATGACGTTCCATTCAAACTCACATTTATGAAGTGCATTAGGAGGTCTGCGTCAAAAAAGACAGCATCCCCATAGAAATTGGCGACGCAACTTACGTGTTGATGCTTGATAGCCCTACAGAAGGGGATTTACATTGGTATTTTGCATCTCCTTGTCTTAAATTGGAATGGAAAAGAAAACCCTCCTTGTCTAGAATAACCATTTTTAATTTTTTAGGATGCCAGATCCTAGGGTGGTCTTTTTCAACACATAAGAGTATATGACAGAATTATGTGTTATGCACATACAAAGGAAACTCACTATGAATACCAAATCTTTGAAAATACAGCAGTTTCCTAACATTTTAAGAAAAGTACATATCCATTTTTAGAAATGTACACAATGCTATATTGAATGATATGCAATGAGGCTGGGAAAGGCTTACTTCCTTATCCCCTCCTCCCCATTACAGCCCCACAGGCCTCTGAAAAATACAGAATGTGACAAGATGTAATGAGAGAGATGGCTCTGAAAATCAGCTGGAGGAAATGTGAGCAGAGCCTTTCCATGCAGATCCTGAACCAACTGGATTACATTGCTTCTTATTAAGAGCGCCCAAGAAGATAAAAAGAGTTCATCGGTCTTTAGTAGTTGCTTGCCACTGCTAGGGAGCAAAAATACAGTAGCAACTACTGTAAATTTGCTGTGCTTTTATGACACCCCAAAATCTGCTGTCTTTGCCAGCCCACTTTCTACCTCTGTAGGAGGACACAGCTCCTTATTATTATTCAAGTTTATAAGAGGAAGGTAGTTTGCCCCATGGGGCGGGTGAATGGTTGAGAGAAGCTACATAGGATTGTTTAGTGTGGTTAAAATACCAGGATATCAGATGCACAAAGACCCACATCATGCTTTGACCAAAAAACCCACACTCCAGCCTAGTATAAACTTTTTAAAATATGAAAATGCCTCAAAAGGCAGCAGTCATTCCTTTTCTTCCCACAAGTTGAATACACTGTGAGAAGAGTCCACACAGTAACAAATGAAAGGGAGTACACTTTGCAGGAGGAAATGCAAAGACAGATTTGGGCATGCTAAAAAATGAATAAATTATTAAGCATTGTACGCATCATTTTTTGGATCTTCTGCATATTCTTTATTTAAAAAACAGTTGGTTTCAATCTGTGGGAAATCATTACAAGAGGAGATGAAATGAGAAGAAAAAGGATAGGCAGTTAATGGATTTTTAAAATGTAAACAAGGCACACTTGCACTTGGAAAGTAACTGAAATGAAGGCCCAAATGTTTGTTGATCTGTGTTTTCTGTCAGAAACAGGAGGAAATTCTTTCAGACTTTCCCAGACTACAGCAGTGCCCTTGACAAGGAGATAACCTATAGTCCACAAAATCTGAAATATGTCATCAAGACTTTATTTTACTGCTTGATCTTCCTTGGCCCTATGCTTCTCTCCAACTTTCCTCACCCACACAAAGCTTGCTAGACTATACAAGCAGAATCAAAGCCAATGCAAAGAAGGGGTGAGCTAAAAAGGAAGTGAGAGCAAGAGCAGATCTGGCAGAATGCAGAATGAGGGATTTCATGCTATAGACATGAGTCCCCATCGGGGAGATAGGGCAGTATAGAAATAATTATTATTATTATTATTATTATTATTATTATTATTATTATTATCATCATCATCATCTATGCTGGCTGTTGTATTGGATCACACATCAGACACCTCCCAAGTGTCTAGTACCATGTGCTGTATCGGCGAATAATGCGTGCACATCTGAGTAGGGTGGCCTTTTGCAGCTGACAGATTGCCAATTGTTTTCAAGTGCTGGCCAAGGTCTTTAGGCACTGCACCCAGTGTGCCGATCACCACTGGGACCACCTTTACTGGCCTGTGCCAGAGTCTTTGCAGTTTGATCTTTAAAGCCTTGTATCGCATATTATGAGTAGTAGTAATAGTAGTAGTACACAGAACAGGGAAACTGAGGAAGCAAGCAAAGTTTACCAGTATTATTTGCTTCTACTATACTTTCTTTGGTGTTGAATTCCTCATGGACCCCATTGTTCTGAGAAAGTTCACAGAAGTTACTAAAATAAGAAGTATGGCACATGTATGAGAACTTGGTTTGGATTAAATACCTCTATTCACATGTCTTTGCTTTGGGGGGAAAAGCATTATAGAGAGGTCCAGTGGCAAGAATAGGCAATGCTTCTAGCCTCTAAATAGCCTTCGAAAATTCAACCAAATCCAACCTTCTGCTCTTTCTTGCCAGAAGCCAATAAAATAGGGTGGCCATGTGTCCTTTCTATTTGAAGGAATCTTCTTTTGGAAGGGCAGCTGTGCAGGACCAGTTAAAGATGAACTTGTACCTTGAAGATGTTAATCAACAATGATGGAACAGGCATACAGGCCCGTGAGTAGTTTCCTCCACTAAGGCAAAGTGTGCATTTCTAATAAATTGATAGTCATTTTGCTAACTTTGCAACCATATTTATAAATTAGCATAGGCAATTCTGAGTCCTGTTTGACCCAATGCTGTTTTGATTACACATTACTTCTTTTTAGTGGCCACCCCATACCATAGCCTGACCTGAACAATTGTCTCCATGAAGAATTCCCTGCTTCACCCTTGTACTTTGTTTGTTCTTGTGTACCTTCATGTCATTTCCAACTTACAGTGACTCTATAGTTGTCTTGACAAGATTTGTTCAGAAGGGGGTTGTCATAGCCTCCCTCTAATGTGAAAAAGCACAATTTACCCAAGGTCGCCCACTGGGTTTCCACAGCTGAGCAGGGATTCAAATCTGGTCTCCAGAGTTGTGGTCCAGTGCTCAAACCACTACACTATGCGAGCTCTCTTTTGCCCTGAGCAAGAGCCACAAGCAAGCCCTTCATTATAGTTTTACACCAGCCACCTAATCTATGGATATTGCTGGTAAAAGCTGTTTTTAAAACACCAGTCAGCAACCTTGGATTCAGACCCTTGCGATTCCAAATTCTTCATTATCTGTGTATATCTTAAGAAGACAAGTCACCAGTGATTGACAGGACCCATCATATTAAACAAAACATCTCCTGTTGGTTATACAATCTTATCTATGTCTTTGAATGAAGAAGTACAAGATGTCATTTCCAGTAGATGGGGAAACAACCTGCAATCTACATAAACATTTCAGGAATCACAAGTTTGCAATTCTGACCAGAATACTTGAGCAATCTGTGGCATGCCATTTTAACTCCAAACACCACAATCTATCTGATTTGTCTGTGTTTCAACTTGAGGTGTTACCTTTTTTGAGTACTTTGGGTATGAAGAAGAATTTCTGGCTCCAAAGAATTAAGATCTTAAGCATTACATGGTCTCAACCTGGACGAGAATACTTAACCCATTACCCACTGAAGAATGTTGGTGATAGTTTTCTAAACTGCCACTCTCAATGCTGCTTTCTTTTATTTAAAGGATCTGAAAAAGGTAGAAGCGTCTCTGAGAAAACTGCTGTATTTTGCTAATATATTTATAAAGTTTGATTGCTTAATACTCCAATGTCTGCCTGCCTGTCTACATATAGTGAAGAACGACATTGGGGGGAGGGGTCAGGAACAAATTTACTTTAAGTTCTATTTGTTTGCTTTATTATCTGAATATTTGTAGCTAGCCTTCCATTTGTCATAATTATTAGCTTCTCGTCTACTCAGAGCAGAGATCAAATATTATACAGCCATTTAATTTTAATAGGAGGAACAACTTTAACAGTGTCACTTCATCCATTTCTCTGCAATGAACCATAGTATGTAACTATTTAAAATTAAAAAAAAACAATTTTAATTGACAAAATGATCCTCTGCCTACACCAAGTTAGTCAATGCTAGTACATACATGAGAAGCAGCAGAGTGTTCTCAAGTCTAGATGGCCCATGGGGAATGACTTATGTGTCCTACTATGCAAAAGCATGAAAGGTTTAACTACATTCCTTCTACTCATTGAACAATGAGTTAATATCCTGATCTTTTCAGAACCTTGAATGACTAGTTGTAACACATTCAAGGAGATCACACCTTGTGCATGAAGGAACAACATTTGCATATGAATTATAGCGTAAGAACAAGTTATAGTTATGGAGTAAGCCAACAATAGTAAATTGTAATAGTGAAATACTTAACTTTGGCTGAATTGACACTCTACAGTGAATTCTGTTCAAATGAATTAAATGAATTAAAAACTTTTTAGTGTCACTTTTCAAACCAGTTTCCCATCAGAGAACCATGCATTTTTTTTTCTATTTGTGTGCTTACTTCAGAGCACACAAATGTACTCACGATTGGGAAATGCAGGGCACTCTCCCCTTGGGATCGCCTCTGTTATCTATATCCCCTGCCCTCACCAGTTGTATTGCAAACATATTCAAACAAGTTGTCTGAACTCGAGATGACTGAAATTCCAGTATAAGGTAAAGACAGGTCCAGCACTCTCTGTAAACTATTTAAAACTTTAATATGTTCACTTAAAAGGAGCCAGTTCCATAGCAAACCTGAGGAAAGTCTGAATGTTCAAAAGAGTTGATGAAATGTCAATTTGCAACTGACGTTGTCATATAAAGAAGGAGCTGATATAGCTTATATATAGCTCATTTCATAAAATGATAATTAAATACTGTTTTTATAGAAAATTCCATCTTGACTTGGAGACAACACACTATAGTTTGTTTATTTATTTATTTGTTGCATTTATATACCGATTTTCTCACCCCTGGGGGGACTGAAAGCGGTTCACAACATAATCAATGGCAAAATTCGATGCCTCACATATATAAAACATCGCATATCAAATTGACAACATATGACAATAGATTAAAGCATTTAAATTCTGCTTTAACTATCATGGCAACATTCTATTGAATTCTGGGATTTGTGGTTTGGGGAGGGAGATATTTAGAATTCCCAGAGATCTTTAGTGCCTTACCAAACAGCAAACTTCAGGATTCCACAGAATGTACACATGGCTGATAAAGAAGAATCATAATGCAATGACTGTATAGTATGACAATATCGTATAGTGGTTAATGAAGGGATGGGTAAATGTTGACAATCCCTCCCCTGCAGGGCCGTAGCCAGAAAAAAATTTTGGGAGGGGTTTTGAAATTTTCGGGGGGGGGGGGGGGGTTGAACTCCTAGCACCCCCTCCTCCGGCTACAGACCTGTCAATATCTGCTTGAGTTTGTGCCTGGAGGGACTCTTAATGCTTTGCGTCTCATAGACTTAGCATGGGGATTTGGTTAACCAGTTAAAATTCATGAGTAAACCAGGTTTTTTTTAACCTGAAAAATTTCGGGGGGGGGGGTTGAACCCCTAACCCCCCCCCCTCCCTCGCTATAGGCCTGCTCCCCTGGGAGTCCCAACTCCCTTGTGGCCACTCCTAACTCTCCTGGAGGTAAAAACACTGCTCAAAATGGGAGGTACACTGCAAGGCAACAAGAAGAAGGTGAGTTAGGTATCTGTCACTAGACAGATGGGTCTTGGAATCCTTGTTTGTATCCTGACTCCTCTCCCCATGTGCATCAAACTGCCCAAAGGAGCAGCATGCAGCATGTGAAAGATGTTTTCATAACTGACTGTACACAGAGGTATGGCAGGTGAATAGGAAACAACAGGACTGAGAAAGAACAACAGGGTCCTCCTTACAGTGCCAACTCTTGATGTTGACCCTGGTGATCAACTTATTGTATTTGTTTCTTTGTTTGGTTAATATCCTGCCTTCCTCTCAATATGGGACCCAAAATGGCTGTTAGAACAAAATAGCTTAAACAGTAGGTAGTACAAAACTTTTTTTAAAAAGCATTAAATAACCCGTTCAATTAAAGAGTGCATTTGAAACAATGAAAAATAAATTTGACATATATTAAATGTTAGAAGTACATCATACCCACTGAATTTCCTTCTTCCACAATGAGCTAAAGGCATGTTAAACCTTACTGTTTAACATCCCTGCTGGCAAAAAGAGGGTCTAGGTGGTGCCAACCAAGCTTCCTATGGGAGGAAGTTCCATAGATTTCAGGCTCAGGCTGTGTCTACATATCACAATTTCGAAAAGCTACGTTTTAAAGATTAGAACTTCCAGAATTGGGAGTTGTAGTCTCCCCAAGTAATTTATCTAAGCTCTGAAGAGGGTACACAGTGAAACAATGGAATGAATTCCACTTAATCTACTTTCTCAACACCCCAATTTGATTTCATCACTAGATAGCCACCTATCTAAATATATTAAAATATTTTCTCTAGACAATAATGCCTGAAGAAAAGTGAGATATTTCCCCCTACACAAGCCAGCCTATATGTTAAGATTGGGGGGAAGATTAATTAGTGCTTCCACTATCTAAGACCTATTTGGTGAAGACACAAGAGAGAGTCTTCCCAGTGGCTGCTCCCAGATTGTACAACTCGCTTCCATGGGTAGTCCAGTTAGTCCCGTTCCTTGTTTTCTTTCTGTTGGCAGAGAAAGACCCTTTTAAGAGGAGGCATTTGATTTTTAATAATGTGGCAGTCCAGTGTTTAATAGTTGGATGCTCTGTTTTTCTTGTATCCTTTTAATTGCTTTTAAATTTTATTTTAAATTCTTCTGATCATGCATTTTAAACAGAATTGCTGTGGAATTGTTTTTGTAATTTTTGCAAAGTAAGTTTTAAGCTATGCTTTTATCTTAATTTTTAACAGGATGCTTGGGGAGAAAAGAAAAGTATCTATTGAATAATCAATAAAACATAGGATAATATAATATTAATATAATTGTATACAACTTAAAATCCTGCTTTTATGGGAGACAGCTAAACAAATCTGGGGGGGAAATAACTTATGAAATGTTACATGTATATGAACTTCCCATACAAATCTTCTAAACACAAAATATAATATCATGTGATATGGGCTTTAGTCAAAATGGACAGTTTTCTCTAGTTTCTAGAAAATGAAATTTTCTTCTAATTTTTAAAATGTCCTTTTCCCTTTGTCTCCGTAATCTTTGATTTATAAAGTCCAAGGAAAAGTACTAAGGAAGCTGAAAAAGTTTTCCAATTCCTTATCCTCCCCCCCCCCCAAAAAAAAATCCTCAATTTTAAACTGTAAATCTGAGCGATTTAGTAAACAAGATAATCCCTGATGAAAATTATCCAACAAAAGAAATTCAATTAGGCTAAATAGGAGGCTATTATCATACCTTACATTCCCTGCTGTCACAAACTATAGTTCCATGGCCAAATGAGCAGGTAAAACTCTTTCGGTTACAGGGGAGAGGCACATCACAAAGATCCATACTGAAAAATGTGCTCAATATCAACAAAATAAAGCAAAGAAACAGTTGCATGGGGTGCACTCCATGTGGCTGTTAACATAGCTGCCAACATTGCATTCATTAAAACTGTATCGATCCCAGAAGAGATAGCAAACAAGTCATGAATTTAATGGTAAATATTTCTAATTTCATTAGCCTTTTTACTTGTACCAAGTTCTTGCAGGTTATTCACTGTATTGTACAGTATATCTTCAATACAACTCAAAGAGGGCATCTCCCCAGCTAAAGCCACATCCAACACTTCATGCATCTTCAGAACATGCACCTTCAACAAGTTCTCAACTGCTGATCCTCCATATAGATTAGTCTTCAGTCCCCAGTTTCCCAGAAGCCCCAACCAATCCCCATAACCTACTATCCTCAAATACCTCTGTTTTCCTCTGCAGTCCTCAGGTCCATGGGTGAGATTTCCTTTGTCTCATGAAGTGAAGGAAGATTTATTAGCACATTTATGTTTTGATCCTCTGCTCTGTAGTCTTCAGTTCACACTTCAGAAAAAGGTTTTGAAATTTGAATGAGGCTCAATATACACTGGAATTTTAGTGAAATTATAATCATAAAGTGTATACATATATTTCTAAAATGCCTGTAACAACTAATATAATGAAACAAGCAAGAGCAGCTCCTAATGTGTTTACCAAAACAATGTTTAACCTTCATTTCTAGAAGTCAAGGGGACGTGCACTGGCTGGTCAATCCAGGAAAAGTTTCACAATTTCACAATCAGAACTGAAAAGGCCAAGCGCAATTCTCCATTCAAATACATTTACATATTGGAGCAGATATTTGTGCCATATAGAAAGATGCCAGCTGGGTCCAGGTTGATCCCAAAATAAACTGTACCATGTATGTTATCTTGAAGGAAACTGAGAGATTTTAGTCTCCAGTAATACATACCTCTGACCATTTAAAAGCAAAGCCATCTCCAGGACAATGCTCAAATGATCAAAGTAATATCTTTCTTGAGAAAGGTGGATGAGCAGAGCAGGGATGTTCTCTTTTAACAGAATATATAATTACTGTTTATTTTTACAACTTGGTACCAGTTGAGACCTACCTGTGCTACTGTTAGATCACACTGCAACTAAAACAGCAGTTAAACATATTAGTGAACAATGTATCTGGAAATTACTGCCAATAGTGTCATATGGTCCAGCAAGATAGGTGACAAAACCCTACCCCAAGGAACCCTACAATAGCAAAAGAACAGTCATTTAAGACTATAATATTAACTTTAGACTATTTCCCACAGGGGCTGACCAAGTGGCTCTGAGAAGCTGGCATACTGGATATGAAAGCATAGCTTTCTTCCATTCCTATAACATTCAGAACAATGGACCTCTGTGACTTAAATTCACATCACATCTTGCTGGCTATCCAGAAAAATCACATGGCAAGTAGCAAAATATAGAAATGTTCCTTTTTTGTTCTACAATTCCCCAAACAACTAGTTAGCATGGCTGGCTATTGATCATGTGACCAAACTGTAATAAAGTGACAAAAGTTACTGAGATGTCCAAGAAAATTAACAGTTCACATTACTCCCATTCATTTCAGATGGAAAAAAGACCCAAACAGGTCTACCAAAATGGTTTTGTTTCCAAAGTCAGGATTGAACCAAGACTGTAATGGGTCCAAACAATTAGCCTCTTCCAAGTGTAATTAAAGTTGTGAAGCCAACTACATGCACAATTACCCAAGGGCTATGTCCTGAAGATGCATGATGGAACAACCTTGTTGAAGCAAAGTAGGCTTGGCTCTGACTACTGTCTTGATCCCAGCCCCCTTGTTTAAAGCTCTGTTGAAGAAAGACAGAACATACACATTAAGAAATAAAGATGATGCCCTCAGCCAGATCCACCACCACCTCAAACCCCATCTCAATACCACACATCATTACCGTCTCTTTCAAAGTTGAAAAGAAAATTCAATTGGAAGGAAAACTGTTGATGATTCACAGAATAAACAAAAGCTCTATCTCTTGGCAGGCTGGAATTAGACAAATTGTTAGGCACAGTTGTCCGAGGATTCTGTTCACACTTTTCTAGGTGAGTGTGAATGGGCTCCAGGTCTCAAACTGGGTACAGCAAGCCCTTAATCAGTATCAACATCTGCAATGATAGGTAAGCATTTGTATAGTGTGCTGGGGAGAAATATTTATTTATTCTCATTGTTATTCTCCTTACAACCATAGCCATACATGCCATAAGATATGTTATTTTTCTGCTGGAATCCATCCAGTGTTGGGTTTATATGCAAGTTATGAACATACAGGGCTGAAGCCATTAGCAAGTGAGGTCTAAACCCCAAAATGCCCAGGGCCACCCCTTTCCCCTGACACCCTTTTGCTGACACCCACTTCCTTTTTACCCCACCCCACTTCAGCCTGGTCCAGCCAGCTTCCTGAGAAGGGACAACACATTCTTGCCAAAGGTCTGAATTGTTCATTTGGAACATGCTTTTGAAAGTAGGCCAAGGGCTATATGCTGTAGGCCTTTAGGTGGGCCCTAACCATATTTGGCCAGATCCTATCAAAGTTTTCTACTGCCTGTACAAATTCCAGTGAGTTGTCCCAATGAATGTTTAGCTTAGAGCCTTTCAGAACAAAGAAGCCAGTTGTCAAAGTTGTGGGAAAAGGCCACTGCAAAGCAAAGCCGTGATTTGAGAAATGGTCCAATTTTAAGGCTCAGGGATTTTTATCAGCATTCTAGGTTATCTGTTTATTTATCACACTATAGAAATATGGAGCCCCCGGTGATGCAGCAGGTTAAACTGCTGAGCTGCTGAACTTGCTGATTGAAAGGTTAGCTGTTCAAATCCGGGGAGCGGCGTGAGCTCACGCTGTTAGCCCCAGCTTCTGCCAACCTAGCAGTTCAAAAACATTGAAATGTGAGTAGATCAATAGGTACCGCTTCAGCGGGAAGGTAAGGGCGCTCCATGCAGTCATGCCGGCCACATGTCTCTGGAAGTGTCTATGGACAACACCGGCTCTTTGGCTTAGAAATGGAAATGAGCACCAACCCGCAGAGCTGGACACGACTAGACTTAATGTCAAGGGAATAGCTTTATCCTTTACCTATAGAAATATATTGCTATTATTCTAATTTAACTGCCATGGTTTAGGGAGGGACATCTAGAATTCACCAGAGATTTCTAGTGCCCTAGCACACTATCAGGCCAAGATTTTCATAGCATCAAACCATGGCCAATAAAAGTGGAACAAAACAATGTAATAGTGCAGTGTGAATGGATCCCGCATTATGTCTGTTTCACCTTTTCCCCATGGAGCCCCCGGTAGCACAATAGGTTAAACCCTTGTGCCAGCTGGACTGCTGACCGAAAGTCGGCGGTTCAAATCTGGGGAGCGGGGTGAGCTTCCGTCTGTCACCTCAATGCTCCCCATGTGGGGACAGGAGAGAAGCCTCCCATAGGATGGTAAAACATCAAACATCTGGGCGCCCCCTAGGCAACATCCTTGCAGACAGCCAATTCTCTCACACCAGAAGCGACTTGCAGACCCACTTGCTTGGGGGTTCAATAAAGCTTATATTTATGTAGGCCTATATCTGATTTCGTCATTGGCCATATAGTGTACAGAAGCACAAAAAAACACCCAAGTGAAATAATCCCCATGCTAGGATCTATCATTTTAATAAAGCAGAGTTCCTGCCCATAATATGCACAGCAATCATTCATTTCTGCAGAGTAGTTTTGCTTAGTTATTTGGAGGAAAAACTTTTATAATCAAAAAAGGCCCTATCAACACAGATGAGGCCAAAACCTTCCTTTCTTATTGAAATAAATGTGAGCTTGAAGTGTTCTTCAAAAGATAACAAAACCCAAGGTACTCTTTACTTGAATATGAGTGTTGAGTTCCTCAAACTATTAACATCCGGGGCTGCATTTGTTGTTATTTACATCCTGGAATCACAATGCGATTAATGACTCCGCAATGATGTCCAAGTGCCCTCCTCCTATAACTGTGTGTCTGTCTTTTGAAGCATTCATATGCTAAAGTCCTTAACAAAAAGTGACTATTGTTCCTCGTTGGCCTTCCTTCATCTCCACTCAGGCTAGTCTATTTAAATGACAACATTCAAAAGGTTAACCAAGCCACCCAAGTGCCTTTTCACACAAGGAGGAGGAGGAGGAGGAGGAAAGCAAAGTGTAGCAAAAAGCAATATAAAAACAAAGTAAATTGTAGTTGGAAAGATGCCAAATGAAAAGCTAAAGAAAATAAAATGAACACCAATATGTAACAAGAAAGGTGCAGCGGCTAGAAACACATTCACTAGACTTTCATAATCTCATAATAGCAATTACAATTTTTAGAAAAATCATTTTTGGTCTTGGTTGCAACCCAAAGACATCTAAATCATGTGGAAATTGATTAAACTTACCCAATGTTGAAGATAAAATGCTCTTTCCTAAATTTTGAAGATGGCCACTCAGTTTTCCCTGAAACTTTTTAGTTCTAAGAGTCATTCATATTTTAGAAAAAATTGTGTTAGTTTATAACACCCTTCAGTCTTACCATAAAAATCTTCTAAATACAGGAAGTTCAACTTGCACTGATATCAGATCACAAGACATATCTGACAACAAAGCAAAGTAAGCTCCAGATCCCACAAAAATAAACTTTTGTTATCGTTGCTATTAAAAAAAACCCAACAACTTAAGGTGGTTCTATCTTCTAGCTACCATCTCATAAACTAGTCCTAAATATTGAGAATCTGTGTGGTGAATTGGTCAGAGTATCAGACTGATGTTGCAGAAGATTTAGGCTCAAGACCTAAATTAGCCATAAATGTCACTGGTGACCCCTCATTGCCTCTCAGCTTAACCTACCTAATTATGCATCACTCCTTAGTGAGAAACTAGAATATAAATAAATAGATCATACAATGGTGTTATAATACTGTAATTCTTTTAATACCATCATTCTAACTAATTTTATCTTGGTTTAAAAAAACAGCATAACATTACATTTAAAAGACAAAGTAACAAATGGTGTTATTTATTTACTTGTACTATCAGGTTGTTAGTTGTATCTTGTTTTAATTTGGTTTTATCCCATGTTAATATATTTCACATGAGAACTAATTTATTTGATCCCCACCCCAAAAGGGTAGTACTGTCAAGTTTTTAGTTGTATTTTGTTTTGACATTATTGTAAGCTTCCTTGTGTCTTCTTTCAGGAGAAAAGCAGAATATAAATTTATTTATATAAATAACACCACACATAGTGTCACAGTCCAATCATTGTGGTAGAAAAGAAAGTATTAACACTCTATAGGCTGGGTTGGGGGAGGTTGGGGTTCCTTGACCATTCACACCAGAAATTTGTTTGCACCTTAGCTTTGCTTCTCTTTTATTTAAAGTGACCCCACCACTGCATAGCTGCATTGAAGCACTTAGGAAACATTCACAAGTTCACTTAACACCTATTAATTACTCTTTATTGCTCCTTTGTTCCCATGAAATTGTTAGGATGCTTTGAAAGATCTTAAAAGCCGGAGATGGAAAAAAGCCAGTCCAAGTCTTTGTTGATCACGAAGAGAATAATGCTATGTTAAACATGAGTCAAGAAAGTGGAAAAACAATTCCTGCCTTGAATATTTTTTATCACATTTATTGTGACATGGGACTATTAATTGTTCCCAACAACCAAACTCTGCTAAACCTGCTTGTCTACAAAACTCTTTAAGGTATTTGTTTCAGTATTGTAATCCTACTTCCAATTTTGTTTTGATTCTATAATTCTATGTGTACAATTCTATTTCTAAGGAATGAGTGAAAGATGAAGGCAACTCACCTAGCACACCCATGTACTCATCCAATGGGATTACTATAAAATGAAGCTTTGGTGGAAGAATGAGAACTTTAAAACTACAACTTCTGCTGTCTCAGCCAGTGTGTGGGGTTTGGCAGTTGTCGTCCCAAAAGTAACTTTTTCCAAGCTGTGTGCTAAATTAATACCTAGCTATTGTTTTAAGTAGTATTTCCATTTTATCTATTTGAAGGCATGTATATTTGCATGTCTACATCTACCCATTTTATCTAGGAGCTGTAAACCTAAAAAAGTAAATCTTCAACCTTTCAAACATACTGATGTTATCGACCCCTGGAATAGCTGAGTCAGAATGGAGCTTGACTGATTGACTCTTTTGAGCTATCTGAAGTATTTACAATGCGTCATCAGTTGTTTCTGCTCTTTCTTTTTCATGCCAATTATTTGATAGGTTCTTGCTATCCCTTTCTCCACATGGGGCTACTGATTTCAGAGACTTCTACTCTTTGCATTGTAGATGAAACTACCTGAGATATGGAGTTTCCTGTTCAATATTATAAACCGATACAGTATTGTGGGGTGGCTTGTAGATTGCATGTTGCCTCAACACTCTTGAAGTCTCCAAAGAACCCTGATAACATTTTCAAAATCCTCAAATGATGTTGTCACTGTAAATTAAAAGGATATACAGGGAGTTTTTTATTCCCAAATTACCCAAACTGCCTTTCAACCATTCAAAATGTTGCAGTTTGCTTCATTTTCCCTCCTCCCATGAAACTACCCAAGCTCTCCAGAAATGGCTGAAGAAGCAAGGGCATCTTAAGAAAGCTTGTTACCTACGTCACCAAAGAAATCTTTTCACCCTTTTCCTTTTCTTGTCATTTTTTTTTTAAAAAAAATTACATGTTTAGCTTTAGCTATGACGGCTTAGTTAATTCACAACCTCTGAGGGTGCCTGCCATAGATGTGGGTGAAACATCAGGAGAGAATACTTCTGGAACATGGCCACACAGTCCGAAAGACATACAACAACCCTGCTTAGTTAATTGTTTTTTAATTAATCCCGAGCTCCGTGCTTGCTTTCCCTTTACCTGAGATTTTACTTCATTGCAAGCCACCTTGGGTCCTATAATAGGCGAGAGGCAGGATATAAATTAAAGAAACTCATTTCGAAAGCAAGATTTTGAAAATAGACCCATGACTCATGCTTATTGCTCAAGGGCAAAGCCTGGGTTCCCTGACCACAATAAGTGCAGCCTGAAAGACACATACACATTTTGTCCCTTCCTAGTAGGCCAACTGTTGGAAGTAATAGGTTCCCCAAAGACTTTAGGACAAGTATGGGCAAACTTGGGTCCTCCAGGTGTTTTGGACTTCAACTCCCACCCTTCCTAACAGCCTCAGGCCCTTTCCTTTCCCCCCTCCGCCGCTTAAGCGTTAGGAAGGGTGGGAGTTGAAGTCCAAAACACCTGGAGGGCCCAAGTTTGCTCATGCTTGATCTACTCCATTAATTCTATAGACACCATTTGAACTGCCAGGCTTGGTACCTATGGAATCCAGGGAGTTGTAGTTTTACAAGATGCCTTCACCTTCCCCACCAAAGAGGGGTGCCTCTCCAAACTGCAACCCCCAGAATTGCAAAGCATGGAGCCATGGGGGTCCAAATTGGTGTGAAAGAGCCTTCCTTCCCCAGTGAGGAGGTTCCGCAGGCCCGCCTCTTCGAGGCATTACGGTCCGCGGCGGCGATGATAAGAGAAACCATGTGGGCTTGTTAACTTAGGCAAAGGCAGGAATGCTCGGAATTCGCCGCCGCGCTTCCATGTAATGATCAGGAGACAGAAGCCTCAATTAAAGCGATATCGTCCTCCATTTCTCCCAGGCTTCGGCAGGGGACCCCCCCAGGAAAACTCCCCCCTCCCCCGCAAAAAGGAGCTTTGGAAAAGTTAGCCCTTGGAAAAAAAAATGCGTGTAGGATTTCCCACACCCCCCACGGCTTGACGTGGGAACCTAAGGAAGACCTGAGCCTCAAGGGAAAGGCTAGGCACCATCCTCCCTTTAAACACACACACACACACACAAGACAAAACACAGAGCAAAGTAAAGGCTGTCACTCCCACGCGTGATTACTTCCTAAACTAAAAGATTTGGGGACAGGATCGAAATAGCAGGTTTATATATCTGTGGAAGGTCTAAGGTGGGAGAAAGAATTCTTGCCTGTTTGAGGCAAGTGGGAATGTTGCAATGAGTCACCTTAACACTGAAAAGCCTTGCAGCTTCAAAGCTTGGCTGCTTCCTGCCTAGGGGAATCCTTTGTTGGGAAGTGTTAGCTGACCCTGATTGTTTCCTGTCTGGAATTCCCCTGTTTTAAAAGTATTGTTCTTTATTTACTGTCCTGATCTGAGGTGTTTTTAAAATACTGGTAGCCAGATTTTGTTCCTTTTCATCGTTTCCTCCTTTCTGTTCAAATTGTCCACATGCTCTTGCATTTCAATGGCTTCTCTGTGTAGTTTGATATGGTGGTTGGTTAGAGCTGGTCCAGTATTTCTGTGTTCTCCCATAATATGCTGTGTCGAGGTTAGTTCATCCAAGTGCTCTGCTGTGGCTGACTTCTCTGGCTAAGTCTGCAGCGCCTTTCATGTTCCACCTCTCCCAACGAAGGATTGCCCCAGCAGGAAGCAGCCAAGCATTGAAGCTGCAAGGCTATTCAATGCTAATCAAGGTGATTAATTCACACTTGCCTCCAACAGAGTTGGGAGTCCAGAGCCTGGAATTTAGAATTAGAGTTTACAGCCTGCAGGAAGCAGCCAGGCTTTGAAGCTGTAAGACTATTAAATGCTAATCAAGGTGATTAATTCACACTTGCCTCCAACAGAGTTGGGAGTCCAGAGCCTGGAATTTAGAGTTGGAGTTTACAGCCTGCAGGAAGCAGCCAGGCTTTGAAGCTGTAAGGCTATTCAATGCTAATCAAGGTGATTAGCATTAATCATGCTTGAGATAATTGGAAAGGAGGCCTGGGGCTGTTGGGAATGATGGGAGTTGTAGTCCAAAACGCCTGAAGGCCCGAAGTTTGCCCATGCCTGATCTATGCTGTGTGTGTGTGTGCGTGTGCGGGGGCTTCCTGGGGGTGTTTTGCAGCGTCAGTTCTCAGAATACCTGGCTGGTAGCCAAGTGGGTCGAGGCTTCTGGGATCTGAAGCCCTGAACACCTGGAGGAGGTAGGTCTGGGCCCTTTGTGTGTGTGTGGGGGGGGGGGGTGTTCCCTTTTTACTTATAGGTTTCCTTGAAAGCCAGTCCCTCCTCCTCCACGTGCCGCCCAGCAAAGAGAAAGAAAAGGAAGACTGAGGTTATGGAGCCCCTGAAATGTTTCTCACACATAAGAGACACTCAGTGTGGACGAAGGCGGGGGGTCCAATGCGCGTTTTTGTGTCTTTCAGAGGGGACCCACCACACCGCGGCGCGCATGCCTCCAAAGGGACTTGCTGCGCCTTGCTTTTGGCCGGGCTTCAGCTCGGAAAAGCGCCCGGTGCCTCGCCAGCAAGAACAGCTCAGCTCTGCCCCCCCCCCCCCCATTCCTTTCCTTTCCGGGCGCCCCTTCCTTCCGCTCTGTCCTCCCCGCCTGAAAGGAGGCATCCTCCCTGCTCTGGCTTCCCCGCCTTGCCCTGGGTTTGGAGGCAGCAGCAGCGGGAGCAGCAGGAAGCGAGGACTTGGAAGAGGAATCTTGCGAGCAGTTTCTCATGATGTAATCCGCCTTCTGTCTCCTCGCTCCCCCCCCCCCCCTCGTCTTCCTTCCCAACTTCAAACCCCGCCTCGCTTTCGAGAAAGAATCTATATGATGTTCAGCCCCTTCCAAACTTCAGAAAGTCAGAAGTGGGCGGTGCGGTGGTGTCTCGCATTCTTTCGCGTCCTCTTCCTCCTCGTGCCTGGCGAAAGGTAGCAGGAATCCTCACCGCATAATGGGCGCATTCTCCCCCTTTGAAAATAAACCACTCCGCCCAGGGCAACAACCATCCCCGAGGGCCATGGCTTACATTGCATCAAAGAGAGGGGTCAAAATGCGGCTGGAAAATGAATGCAAAGGGTGACTTTCTTGGGTTGATGTAAGTTTTCAGGGCTGTATGTGGCCATGTTCCAGAAACATTATCTCCTGACGTTTCGCCCACATCTATGGTAGGAGGTTGTGAGGTGTGTTGGAAATTAGGCAAGTTGGGGTGAGAGAAAGAACTCTTTGTCTGCTTGAGGCAAGTGTGAATGTTGCAATTGGCCACCTTGATTGGTGCTGAATAGCCTCGCAGCTTCAAAGCCTGGCTGCATCCTGCTTGGGGGAATCCTTTGTTGGGACGTTGTGAGGGCTTTGGAAACTGGACAAGGAAGGTTTATACAGTAGAGTCTCACTTATCCAACATAAACGGGCCGGCAGAACGTTGGATAAGCGATTATGTTGGATAATAAGGAGAGATTAAGAAAAAGCCTATTAAACATCAAATTAGGTTATGATTTTACAAATTAAGCACCAAAACATTATGTTGTACAACAAATTTGACAGAAAAAGTAGTTCAATATGCAGTAATGCTATGTAGTAATTACTGTATTTACAAATTTAGCACCAAAATATCACGATTTATTGAAAACATTGACTACAAAAATGTGTTGGATAATCCAGAATGTTGGATAAGCAAATGTTGGATAAGTGAGACTCTACTGTATGTCTGTGGAAGGTCCCGGGTGAGAGAAAGAACTCTTGTCTACTGGAGGCATGTGTGAATGTTGCAATTGGCCAGCTTGATTAGCATTGAATAGCCTTGCAGCTTCAAAGCCTTGGCTGATTCCTGCCAGGAAGGTGTTAGTTGACCCTGATTGATTCATGTCTGGAATTCCCTTGTTTTCTGGGTGTTGTTCTTTATTTATTGTCCTGATTTTAGATTTTTTTAATACTGGGAGCCACTCTAACAACCACCATGTCAAACTACACAGAGAAGCCACTGAAATCCACAAGAATATGGACAATTTCACAGAAAGGGGGAAACCGTGAAAATGAATAAAATCTGGTCACCATTATATATATATATATATTTAAAACTCTCAAATCAGGACAGTAAATAAAGAACAACACTCAGAAGACAGGGGAATTCCAGTCAGGAAACAATCCGGGTCAGCTGCTAAAAAAAGGATCCCCCAGGCAGGAAGCAGCCAGACTTTGAAGCTGCAAGGCGAATCAAGGTGGCTAATGGCAACACTCACACTCGCCTCCAGCAGACAAGAGTTTTTTCTCCCACCCTGGACCTTCCACAGACATATAAACTTCTCTTGCCTGGTTTCCAACAGCCCTCCCAACCTCCCAACAAAGGATGCCCCCCAGGCAGGAAGCAGACAGGCTTTGAAGATGCAAGGCTATTCAATTCTAATCAAGGTGGCCAATGGCAACATTCACACTCGCCTCCAGCAGGCAAAGAGTTCTTTCTCCCACCCTGGACCCTCCACAGATATATAAACCTCCTTTGCCTAGTTTCCAACAGATCTCACAACTTCTGAGGATGCCTGCCATAGATATTGGGGAAACGTCAGGAGAGAATGCTTTTGGAACATGGCCATACAGCCTGGAAAACTCACAGCAAACATGTGATTCCGGCCAGGAAAGTCTTTGACAACACATTCAAGGATATGGTTTTTGCATCATAATCATCCCAACCTTCGCTTCCCTTCCTAATTTGGGGGTCTTCTTTTTATTGTTTCGGAGAAGGGGTGTGTGTTATCTCTTTCTTTCAGTGTGTGTCTGTCTTGCCCTGGCGCTCCTGCAATGGGATTTCTTAATTGGGGCTTTTAGTAAACAGAAAGCGATTTCGTCAATGGCCAGCTGCGCGGCGCCCCCTCCCTCCTTGCTCCCAAACAATATTTGCTTTGTCGGAGTGAGTGGGTTCCCCCTTCTTTGCAGCAGGGCGAGAGGAGAGGAGAAGGAGAGAGCGGGGTTGTTTCCTCATTCATAAAAATCCGCGCCGGTGTGGCAGCAGCAGCAGCCCTTGATTTATGAGGCGGCGGCATCGGCATCGGCGTGGTATCAGCTCCGGCTTTTCCGGCGCCCAAATCCCCTCCCTGGTCCCTTCTTCCCTTTCGGCCCTCCAGATGAAGAGGAGGCTGCCCAGAAAGACCGGCTCCGGCGGCTGCGTGTGGCAAGATTTGCCGGAGCGAGATCGCCCACTTAAAGCAAAATTGGCTCTAATTCCTGGAGGGAACTCCCCCTCCTTCCCTCCCTCCTCTCCCCTCTTCCCTCCCTCCCTCCCGGCTTTCGACCGGGCTCCGAGACAAGAGGAAACGGGAATTAGCATAAACCAATAGGGGAATAGATCTGTTACCAGGCGGATCAGGCAGATCTGAACGAGGAACTTGTTTGATTCCTCTCGCTGACAAGACAAAAGGGGTTTGCTCAAAAGTGCCAGCGCCGAAGGGAAACGTGGAGAGAGAGAAAGACAGAGAGAGGGCGCCGCTCTTAGCCTCTCTTATCCAAGCAATGTGGGTTGACACCGCTTTAGCCCTACATTGTAGCATGAATGCAGTGGGACACCACTTCCAACTGCCTTGCCTCAGTGCTACGGAATCCTGGGAGTTGTAGTTTTGCATGGTTTTTCTGCCTCCTTTGCCAAAGCCCCAGGATCCCATTATTATATGTTCATGTATTTTACTGTACAAACATGCAAATGTGAGTAGATCAATAGGTACCGCTCCGGCGGGAAGGTAACGGCGCTCCATGCAGTCATGCCAGCCAGATGACCTTGGAGGTGTCTACAGACGACGCCGGCTCTTCGGCTTAGAAATAGAGATGAGCACCAACCCCCAGAGTCGGTCACGACTGGACTTAACGTGAGGGGAAAACCTTTACCTTTACCTATTTTACTGTACAGTACTTTGTATATTCTGCTGCACTACTACATGCTTTTGTAACCCGCCCCGTGTCCCTTTTGAGTGATGGTGAGGTATAAATAAAGTTGTTATTATACCATTGAACTGTAGACCTGAAAGTAATCTCAAACTGCGTTCATTCCACAGTGTGCATGCACCCGCAAAGTTCGCCCCCACCGGATTGCATGGCTGCATCTAAACTCTGATCATCGCAAATGATCAGCCACTGCCAGAAGGGACAGAGAGTTTCATCTATGCTGACGATCATGCCATCACCACCCAAGCAGGGAGATTTGAAATGGTTGGACAGAAGCTCTCCGAAGCTTTAGGTGCTCTCACTGCCTATTACAGGGAAAACCAGCTGATCCCTAATCCATCTAGATGTTCGCTTTTTGCCTTAAGAACAGACAAGCATCTCCAGTTCTGAGGATTACCTAGGAAGAAATCCCACTAGAGCAGTGGTTCTCAACCTGGGGTTCCCAGACGTTTTTGACCTACAACTCCCAGAAATCCCAGCCAGTTTACTAGTTGTTAGGATTTCTGGGAGTTGAGGGCCAAAAACATATGGAGACCCCAGGTTGAGAACCACTGCACTAGAACAACTAGAGCATTTCAGCACACCAAAAATACTTGGGAGTTACCCTGGACCGTGCCCTGACTTACAAGAAGCAGTGCTTGACTATCAAGCAAGAAACAATATCATACGAAAGCTGACTGGCACAACCTGAGGATCACAACCAGACACAGTGAAGACATCTGCCCTTGCGCTTTGCTATTCTGCAGCTGAATACGCATGCCCAGTCTGGAATACATCTCACCACACAGTGGATGTGGCTGTTAATAAGACATGCTGCCTTATCACAGGATGTCTATTCCCCACATCATTGGAGGAATTATACTGTTTAGCGAGCACTGCACTATCTGACATCTGCCGGGAAGTAGCAGCCAGCAATGAAAGGACCAAGGCATTGACATCTCTGGCCCATCCCCTGTTTGGATATCTGTCAGCACACCAAGGCCTTAAATCAAGAAATAGTTTTCTAAGATCTACAGGGATACTTTCAGGAACACCTCAGCAAGCGAGAATCCAATAGTGGCAGGCTAAAACCCGGAACCTCTATCCATGGCTGATACCGAATGACAGATTCCCTACTGGACTCACAGAAAAATGTGTGACTTGGCACCACGAGGTGCAGATTCAACCTTAAAAAGTGGGGCCACAAAGTTGAATTTATGACATGTGAGTGTGGAGAAGAGCAAACCACTGACCATCCATTACAATGCAGCCTGAGCCCTGCCACATGCACAATGGAGGACCTTCTTACAGCAACACCAGAGACACTCCAAGTGGCCAGCTACTGGTCAAAGGACATTGAGTAGAATGCCAAGTTTTTAACTTTGTCTTTTCAAATACATTACAACTGTACCCTCGGTTTGCTTCTGACACATAATCTAAACTGTTTCAGACCACTCCAGTTGTCGCGGTTCCATGCTTGGGAATTCGGGGACTTGTAGTTCCACGTGGTCTATAAGCCTTCTCTGGCAAAGCGTGCTGGTGTTTCGGCAAACTGCAACTCCTCGGGTTGCGTGGCATTGAGAGTAAGAGTAAGGCTCTGTCTCAAGCGAGGAATGGTTGCCGTTTCACCGACATTGAAGCTGAACCGCCTCGTGTGGGACGTAGGTTGGGGGGAGGAAGGGGGGACCGCGTGCGGCGCTGGTTCGAGGTGGGTTTCAGACACGCAGCGCAAAGCTCTGGTTCGGTTTAGGGGCTCCTTCGCCCCCCTCTGCCCCCCCTCTTTGTATTTCCTGGGGAAACGCTTTCCTGTTTCCCCCTCGAGCTAGGCTAGAGGGACCCCCAGAGCGCGGCTTCCCCACGTGCGTGCGTGCGTCCGTCGGCGGGCGCGCACTTTCGCCCCGGTCCCTGCGCCGGGAAGCAGCCGCAGGAGCAGCCCTTCTCTTTTGTTTGCAAGAATGTCATAAATTAAACAAACCACTTCCCACATGTGTAGGTGGAATCTCACCTTGAGCGAGATACCTGGTCGGCGACTTGAAAGGCATTCTCCGGCCCGCCCTCCCTGCCTGTTTCCCTGCCTCCCTCCGCCGCTCCGTGAATGTTTTCCATTGTTAAAATCTTTCCAGGGTTTGCATGTGTGTGTTTCTTTAAAAAAGCAGCAGTTCCTTCAGGTCTCACCTTGCTTTTACACATGCGGAGGTGGGGATTCCTAAAGCACCCCTACACCCCATATTTCATTTATCAGCATCATTATTGTATTGTCGAATGCTTCATTTGCCGGAAGCACTGGGTTGCTGTGAGTTTTCCGGGCTGTATGGCCATGTTCCAGAAGCATTCTCTACTGACGTTTCGCCCACTTCTATGGCAGGCATTCTCAGAGGTTGTGAGGACGGTTGGAAACTAGTCACGTGGGGTTTATATATCCAAGTTGAGAGAAAGAACTCTTGTCTGCCTGAGGCAGGTGTGAATGTTGCAACTGGCCAGCTTGATTAGCATTGAATAGCCTTGCAGCTTCAAAGCCTGGCTGCATCCTGCAGACTGTAAACTCCAACTCTGTAAATTCCAGACTATAGACTCCAATTCTGTCTGCTGGAGGCAAGTGTGAATTAGCTGCCTTGATTAGCATTGAATAGCCTTGCAGCTTCAATGCTTGGCTGCTTCCTGCCTGGGCGAATCCTTTGTTGGTAGGTGTTCGCTGGCCTTGATTATGTCCTGTCTAGAATTCCTGTTTTCACTGTTGTTCTTTATTTACTGTCCTGATTTTAGAGTTTTTTAAAAATACTGATAGCCAGGTATTGTTCATTTTCATGTTTTCCTCCTTTCTGTTGAAGTTGTCCACATGCTTGTGGATTTCAATGTCTTCTCTGTGTAGTCTGACATGGTAGTTGTGAGAGTAGTCCAGCATTTCTGTGTTCTCAAATAATACGCTGTGTCCTGTCCAGGTTGGTTCATTAAGTGCTCTGCTATGGCTGACTTCTCTGGTTGAGGTTGTCAACCACACTCTGAAAACAGGGGAATTCCAGACATGAAACAACCAGGGCCAGCTAACACCTCCCAACAAAGGATTCCCCTAGAAAGGAATCAGTCAGGCTTTGAAGCTGCAAGGCTTTTCAGTGCTAATCAAGGTTATTACTTGCAACATTCACACTTGCCTCCAACAGACATGAGTTCTTTCTCCCACCCTGGACTTTCCACAGATATATAAACCCCATCTGCCTAGTTTCCAACAGACCTCACAACCTCTGTGGATGCCTGCCACAGATGTTGGGGAAATGTCAGGAGAGAATGCTCCTGGAACATACAGCCTGCGATTCCGGCCATGAAAGCCCTAAACAACACATATCCTTGAATTTTGCATCCCAAGGCGTGCCTGGAATTTGCGGGGAGTTGCCTCGAGGCTCCACTCCAGCCCGAAGGCGCCCTGGAGGCAAGGCGAGGGAGTCGCACAGGAAACCACCCAGGGCTTGTTCTTGAAACAGATCATCAGCCCCAGAAGCTGTGGGGCCTGCTGGTGCCAGAACCCGGGGCAAACCTAGGCCCTCCAGGTGTTTTGGACTTCAACTCCCAGCATTCCTAACAGGCTCAGGCCCCTTCCTTTCCCCCCTCAGCCGCTTAACCGCTTAAGCGGCTGAGGGGGAAAAGGAAAGGGCCTGAGCCTGTTAGGAATGCTGGGAGTTGAAGTCCAAAACACCTGGAGGGCCCAAATTTGCCCATGCCTGCCTTAATGCTAAGTCAACCCCTTCCCATGATGATAATGTCGTCAACTTCTTCCGCCTTGTTGAAAATGAGCAAATTTTTGCCTCAAATATTAACTATAGGCTTTTTTTTGCCTCAAATATTAAGTATAAATCAGGCTTGGCAAGTCAATATTAGAAACATGGCTGTGGGAGGGGGGAGAGAGAATGAGGGGGGGGGCTGTTGTTTTAATTTCTCCTCACCTCCCCCCACCTCCAAAATAGGATTTTCTTCCTCTGCTTCCCTTAATACCAGCAGAATCTCTCTGCGCCTGTAATTCAACCCAACAGGTCGCCCTGCGGAAATGAATGGCTGAAAACCTTCCTCCAGTGTTTTAGCCATAGGATCTAGAGGTCTTTTCAAATATTGGAGTGGGGTGGGGGTGAAATCAGGAAACTTTTGGGGCTCCAGCTGCCAGTTTTGGAAGGCCACGTGGACCCACCATGTGGCGTGGCCTTTCCCTGCAGAATGCCAGCCAGACCTCTGGGATCAGTGGGGTTGATTCTCCCACCCCCTTCCATCCAAAACTCAAGTTGGAAGCCACATTTCTCCTTCCAAGATGGGCACAAAGGCGGCATTTAGAGGGAGGGAACTGAGCTGGAGGTTGCAGCCGACTGCAGAGAGGGAGATGTAGGAACTAAGATCCCCCCCTTTTCAAGAGAAACCCCTTAAACAGCCAAATGAAGAGGATGCTTCTTGAACCACCCCACCCCAAGATCTCAAGCAAAGGGGCGTCCTGGCTCAGCAACTCTAGGTTTCCCCCAGAACCTTCCTTCCTGAATCGTGGGATTATAATATATGGGGTTCCGAAAATGAACCCAAAGGCAGGAGTCAGCCAGGCTTTGAAAGTGCAAGGCTTTTCAATGCTAATTAAGGTGATCAATTGCAACATTCACACTGGCCCCCAACAAAGAGTTCTTTCTCCTACCCTGGACCTTGGAGAGATATATAGGCCTCCCTTACCTCCCAACCTCCCAACCAAGGATTTCCTCCAGGCAAGAAGCAGCCAGGCTTTGAAGCTACAAGGCTAATCAAAGTGGCTAATGGCAACATTCACACTGGCCTACAACAGAGAAGTGTTCTTTCTCCCTCCTTGGACTTTCCAGATATACAGTATAAGCTTTCCTTGCCTAGTTTCCAACAGCCATCAAAACCTCCCAACAAAGGATCCCCCCTGGCAGGAATCAGCCAGGTTTTGAAGCTGCAAGGCTATTCAATGCTAATCAAGGTGATTAATTGCAACATTCACACTTGCCTCCAACAAAGAGTTCTTTCCCCCACTCTGAATATTCCAGATATATAAAACCGCCATTGCCTATTTTCCAACAGACCTCACAACTTCTGAGGATGCCATTGCCTGCCATAGAGGTGGTGGGCGAAACATCAGGAGAGAATGCTTCTGGAACATGGCCATACAGCCCGGAAAACTCAACAACCCAGAACCCGAAGGAGTTCATCTGAGCTGTTTCAAAGTGCCTGTGTGTGGCCCTGGCCTCCTTCGTTACTGTATTCTGCACCAGTTGCCTAAGCCCTGTCTATTATTCTTGTTGTTGTTGTTGTTGTTACTATTATTATTATTAAATATACTGTATTCTGCCTGATCCACTGGAAAGACAATTTGGAGCTCCCTTGGAAAAAAAAGAGAGGGAGGCAATCCTTAGTCCTTATTTGCATGGGCATGCAAAGAGAGAGAGAGAAGGGGGGAACGCGCCTTGCTGCTGCTGCTTCTCCTTGTGCCTGAGCGAAGGGGAAGGCCTTGGAGGCGATGGGATGGCTTTAGGGCTCTGCCCCCTTGCTTTTGGCTCCTCTCCCTCCTCGCGCTCTGCTTCCTTCGCATTCTTTGATCTCCGCTTAACAACAGTCACGTCACAGGGGCTCAGGCGGCAGCGGAGTCGGGGTGGAAGTTAGAAAGTTTTCCTGCAGCCTCCAGAGGGCTGGAGCAGCAGCAAGCGGTAGCAAGCCAAGCAAGCAAGCAGGCAGGAGGAGTTGCTGCTGCTGCTGCTGCAAAGAGCAGCATCCGAGCAACGAGGGGAAGGAAAAAGAAGAATTGAGAGGAGCCGCAGCAGCAGCAGCCCGGGAGCAGACTCTCTCCTCAGAGGAAAGAAGCCTCGCAGCCCCAGCAGGAAGGAAGCGAGCGAGCGAGCGAGCGCGCACGGGGAGGCGAGGCGAGGCGTCGGCATGGATCACCAGCTGCTCTGCTGCGAAGTGGAGACCATCCGGAGAGCCTACCAAGATGCCAACCTCCTCAACGACCGGGTCCTGCAGGCCATGCTCAAGGCCGAGGAGACCTGCTCGCCCTCGGTCTCCTACTTCAAGTGCGTCCAGAAGGAGATCTTACCATATATGAGGAAAATCGTGGCCACTTGGATGCTGGAGGTTGGTAACCATTCAACGTGGGCAAGAGAAAGCCTGGGCTTCCTTTGCAATAGTCAGGCAAACCTCCCAGCCCTGCTGCTTCTCTTTCCTCTTTCTAAGGCATGTTCTGCACCCGAAGACAGGCAGAAAAGACCTTCCTCCTGGGCTCCTCTCTGTCTCTCTCCCTCGCCTGCTCCCTTGCTGTCACCTTTTGGTTTGAATGAGCCCAAAGAGAAGGGAGAGGAAGTGTCCCGAGAGGGAAGCTTCCTTCCCCAGGCGCCCCGACCCTTTCCCCTTCCTCTACGCCTCCGCCTGGGCTTCTCCCGGCTGCCCTGCCCTCCCAAAAGGGATTTTATTTTACATTTAATATCCATGGACACGTATGCAAGTTGCTCCCCGTGCCAGTATTCTGCGCCATCTTTGTTCTTTTTATTGCAAGGATTTATTTAATAATTAGGAAGCCAGGAGCCCGCTTTGGGGGGTCCCCGGGCTTTGGGGTCCGGTTCAGGGCTTGCAAACTTTGGAAACTTTTCTTTGTTCGCACAGAGAGAGAACCCCTGATCTTTCTCCTCCTCCTCCCCCCCGCCCGGAAGACGTGCTCGCTTTCTCCTGCAGAGACTTGTCGGCAAGGTCGCCCAGTACAAAATCAAGTCCAAATTGGGGGTCCCCTTTCGAGGAGGCACTCCAAAGGGGTCCCACCAGGAGCAGCAGGCTCCGGGCTACATTTTCAGCCCTTTTCCGAAAAAATCCGCGCCCAGGAAGTATTTTTAATTAATTTTTGAAAGCCCCTGGGGTGGCAAATGTCGCACGTTGCTTCTCAGAAGGGAGAGCTTTGGAGAGGAATGGGGGGTGCCGGAGTTTGACTTCGGGGTGTCTCCCAGGAGGGTCCCCCGTGCCTCTTCCGATGGGGGATCGGTAAAGAATCGCCCGGGGTTTGTTTTCAGCTACTTTTGGGGGCGCTGGGGATTTTTTAAACATTTTTAAATATTTTTTGAAAAGATGACGTCTGGGGAAAAAGCATGCAGCTGCCTCTTCGACGCCACCTTTGTGTCTCGAGCAAGGAGGGGGGAGGCAGCACCCAAGCCAATGGGAGCCAATAGGGGGCACCTCACTTATACACACCCCACCAAAAAAGTATTTCGAAGCACCCCAATTTTTAACTACTTTGGGGGCTTCCTTCTGAATTTCGGGCTTTCCAAAGCCCCTGTGCCTCATTTTTCTCCTCTATCCCCGACCACGTTTTCTTCACTTGCGACTTTCTCTTTCAGTTCTTTCCTCTCCTTGCACTTTCACCATATTTATTGACTTGGTTTATTTGTTTTGTAAAGGGAGAAATTCATTTAATTGGATTTTCTCAACCATTCTTTGAAAACTGGTTAGTTTTGCGTGAAGGAAAAAAAGTTGGTTCAAAAAGTAAGGATTTGTTTCAACCATCTCTTTCTTGTTTTTCCTCCCCCCCTCCTTTTTTCCTATTTTCCCTTCAGGTTTGTGAGGAGCAGAAGTGTGAAGAAGAAGTGTTCCCCTTAGCTATGAATTATTTGGACCGATATCTCTCTTTTGAACCTCTTAAGAAAAGCCACTTGCAACTGCTGGGAGCTACCTGTATGTTCGTTGCCTCAAAAATGAAGGAAACCATTCCTCTAACTGCAGAAAAACTGTGTATTTACACTGATAACTCCATTAGACCCAGCGAATTACTGGTAATTTTGTACTTTTGTCTTGTCAGGGAACCAAAACATCAAGCCGCACAAAAAGAAACCGATCATAGCTGATAAATTCTGCTATTTCAGATCTCCCAGACATATACCCTGTATATTTTCTCTAATATTTAGGACTGAAAACTTCATGCGGTTTACTCACTTGAATTCTTTCCACAATTACCTGTACAAACTTCACGCCAGCGCATGCAAATGGGCATATATGGGAAGCATATAATTAAATATATATTGTCAGTGGTTGAGTGCAAGGACTTCAACGCTCAGCATTTCCAAGTGGGAAGGCTGTCTTGTATACACATCCTTTGGAAGTAATGTCTAGTCCCTTCAAAGGGATATTTATTAATGGAGGCCCCAGTGGGCAGGACTGCTGACTGAAAGGTCGGCAGCTGGAATCCGGGGAGAGCGGGTGAGCTCCCTCTGTCAGCTCCAGCTCCCCATGTGAGGACATGAGAGAAGCCTCCCACAAGGATGGTGTAGAACATCAAACATCCAGGCGTCCCCTGGGCAATGTCCTTGCAGTCTCATACCAGAAGTGACTTGCAGTTTCTGAAGTTGCTTCTGACGAGTAAAAATGTTATTATTGGATTGATTTTCAAATAAACTTGCACTGGGATAAAACTTTCTGATGTACTCTCCTAAGGGCAAAGTTTAGAAAGTGGGAAAATAAGTAAGTCAGCCGTGGGGTTTTTGCCATCCCATAGGCAGCTTGCAGCCCACACTGTGGTAGATTAATTGAATGAAAATTCCCTAATATGTTAAATCCTTATTATGAACTCCCAAGAAGGAGAAATACAGGAGCGAGGTTGGGGGGGACAGACGGGCGTCTGGCGCCCTCTTGCGATGGAAACTGGAGGACATGCCTGGTTAATGGAACAGCTGGGTGATGATGGCAGTGCTGGGGGAAAAGGAAGGGGGAGGGAAGCGAATTATGTAATTTTGCTGTAGAAAGGCGCTTTTCCCGCCTGCTTCTCTTTGGTGGTGTTATGGCTCTTGCTGTTGTGTTTGGCAAGAGCCCAGTTTCTGTTGCCTGAAACAAGCCACCCCAAAATAAAAGTTTCCATAGAATAAGGGTTAGGGCAGGCATGGACAAACTTGGGCCCTCCAGGTGTTTTGAACTCTCAACTCCCACTATTCCTAACAGCTTGAGCGGCTGAGGGGGAAAAGGAAGGGACCTGAGGCTTTTAGGAATGGTGGGAGTTGGCGTCTAAAATACCTGGAGGGCCAAAGTTTGTTCGTACCTAGTTTAGGGTAACTACAAGTTTTGCATTTTCCACTGTAAAGGGATTTTGTAACCATAGCTTTTCTCTCCTTTCTCTTTCTGTTTTCTCGCCCTTCCTTCCCTATATATAGCAAATGGAGCTGCTCCTGGTGAATAAGCTGAAGTGGAACCTGGCTGCCATGACCCCTCATGATTTTATTGAACATTTTCTAAATAAAATGCCTGTGGCTGAGGACAGCAAGCAGATCATCCGTAAACACGCCCAGACTTTTGTGGCTCTATGTGCTACAGGTATGAGCCTTGCACCCTCAAAAAAAAAAAAAAAGCAAAAACCGGCGTGTTGCGTGGGCCCCAGCAAACACACCCTCTTCCCTTACCCAGTGCCCAGAATCCCATAGGGCACCCTTGTAAATTGGGAGCTAAATGGGAACTAAATGTCAGCATAGATTATGATGCTTGGTGCTAAACGCAATCTCGTTTTCTGAACCTGGATTTACTTGGCCCAAGGTGAGTTTTGTCAGAAAAAAAGATGGTATTGTTATTTTGTGGGCTTTTTAAAAAGCCTCTCCTGTCAGTTTCAAGATTTTTGTGGAATACGTGGCAGTATTATGCAGTTTTGTTGCTCAACCTGAAAGAAAGGCTTGAGTAGGTTGTCCGTTATGGGGCTTTCAGCTCTCAGAAATCTGCCAAGGAGACCCTGGGGTTGGTAGGCCTTTGAAAGGCCTTTTTGTTCTAGCTTTGTGCTGCTTGGGGTAAAGGACGTGTATCTGCTTTCCCTGGAACATTTGGAAAAATGTGCTCCTTTCTGCTCCTTCCCAGTCCTCAGAATTTCTGGCAAGGAGACTCATGGAAATGTGCACAAACTAAAGCTCTCTGGCCATGAGCGAAATCTCTGCCGTCCGCACCCAACTTGACCACGTGCTCGACTGAAGCCATGTGCTCTTGAAGCCTCGGGAGGAGCTAGAGACACCCGACTAAACTCCAGGATTTCACAAAGAGGCCTGGTTTGGGGTTTCAAGGGCAATCTGTGCTCGCTTGTCCACACTCTCTTGCACCCGGCCCCTATTTCCTCCATTGAAACGTCCTCTCGCTTCCCTAGTCCTTAAACAAGAAGACAGGGTGTTGAGCCAGAAGCTTTGCATTCCGGATTTTCTGGTGGGCTGGCTGGTTTTGGGGGGAGAGGAGACCTAGAAAAAAAAAAAGGAACGGCTTTCTGGTGGCAAAATGTTGTAGAATGGCCGAAGAACAAAGAAGCAAAGTCTGCCAGAGCACATGTTTCTTTGACAGGAAGCTCCCAGTGTTAACTCTCTAGGATCATTCTCATGTCAGAAGATAATGGGGGACTTTCCACATATGATTCCTATCATACCAACCAAGGCTGATGGAGGACCTCATGTTTTCCACTCCAGTCCTACCTGTTGCTTTTAAAGAAAGCCACGTGTACCAAGATGGAGTAGATTGATTTCGTGCAGTGCAACTCATCAGCAGAAACTTAATCCCAGATGAGCCGGGGACTTGTTATATCTTAACTTCAGAATTTTCTAAGATCAGAAACCTGAATTAGATTTTAAAATCCAAGGGTCAGATTGATGCCAGGGGTAGATTTACTGATATCATACTTGAATGAATGTAGTGCAAAGGGCCAAGAAAAATAATAGGCTGCACATATATTTATTTATATTATACTGTTTTCCTCTTGCAGCCAATTTGGATTGTTTATTTATTTTTCTGACCAGCTAACTTTTTTGTGAGAAGAACCAGCCAACTTTCTAGTTAGACTCCACTGTGTTAGACAAACCAGAGACTTTGCAGTAATGTAGCAAAGCCCGTTGGTGGGACAAGCCCTCTTCACAGCTATAACGAGAACTTCCTATCCTTTTTGTTTGTGTGATTCTTGTGCTCATCCAGCCTCCTCTTTCAAATACGGGGATGTTTAACCTGAATTGTTGCACTGGCAGAAATAGTTCCACAAAGAATAGTTCAAAGGTTGGAGTCTTGCAAAGAGCCAAGTACTTTGATCTGCTGTCAATGCTGTTATGTTTCTTTTTAGAATTACCTCTAGAGGCCTATCTTAAACATTGTTCCAAATGCCATATGTAGAGCTGGAAAATGAATTGGTGAATACAAACCTTTTCCAGAAATCTTTTACACCAGCTTAAAGGAAGTGGGGAGGTCAACAAGGAATTCTTCCTCTTCCTACAACCCCAATAAAGAATGCTCAATAGGATTCTATATTGTTGGATTTGTCCTTAGAAAATCTTTTAAAATTAATTGACTATGGATGTCTAGACAAAGATCGGGAAAAGAAGACAGGATGCACGCTTTGCCACAGACTGAACTGGATTTGCCATTTTTGTGCTGTTCTAATTTGCTAACCTTCCTCTTGGATGAGTTGCAAACTTTCCCTGTTTGCAAATGATCAGGCTCCATTAAATGCCCATTGCAGTAAAGATCCCTTTTAGCTATTGGAGGTTGTTTGAAGAAGCAAGATTATTTGAAGTGGCTTGCTTTAAAGATCTAAATAATGAAAGAAAACAATGTAAGCGCGATGAAGGTGGGGATAGGCAGAAAAGTTGGACGATTTCTTTGAGCGAGGTTTTGTTCCCTATATAAAGAAGATTTCAAGCCAAGGTGATGCTAAAATGGATTTCTTTTTATGTGCCTCCTTCAGTTGTCTGCCTAACCCAAATGGATTTGCTTTGTAATTTTGTTTTGTTGTGTTTTGAATATGTTTTCACCAAAGACTCCTTTTGTGCTGTTGGAGGCTTGGGGCGGAAGGAGAGGAACAAGAAGGGGGAAGAAAAATCCTTGAGCTGTTTAGCCTAATGAATAGGGCCCTGGCATGGTTAGGCAAAGGAAGGAATAGCAGAAACGAAATGAGCTTCATTGATCCAAATTGAGACTACTGTTAAGGGACTGGAAGCCAGACGATCAATAGGAGCAAGTGGGGGAGGTAGGGTAGTTTGTTGTGTTCCCTTGGGCTGTCTAAACATAATCAGGTCCCCATGGGGAGGATTTCTGAGGATTCCTGGTTGTGATTTTTTTTTTTTTTGGAGCGAAAAGTGGGGGGGGGGGGGGAGAAAACCTTTTGAAATGGGTTTGCCACAATTCCACTGTTCTCTGAGCCTTTCTAAAATTGGAAAGAAGTCTCAAGGTATGTGACCAGTTGGAACCTGTTGCATCTTGCAGCCAGTGATTTATGTTCAGAGGTTTGATTTGACTCAATGAAAAGATTTTCATTCATAGCCCCCAGCTCTCCAGACGGATGGAATTGCTGCTCCATTTAAAAAGGAAAAAAGGGGTGACTTGCCTTGTTAGGAATTTTTTTTAGAAGCGCTACAGCGCCTAGATGCTTGCTTTGTCCTCCCTTCAGGGTGGCTGGCATTCTTCTCTCTCTTTCCCCCCCCACCCTCCCTCCCTCCTCTCTTTTTAACAACACTGAAGTTGTTTATTCTTTTTGGATGAAGTCTCAGATAGGCTACTGGGGATGTGTGCTTCAATTGAGGGGGCCCCTTCCCCATTGTAGCTGTGTCAGGTCTAATTCATCTCACCGAAGCCCCCTTGTTCCTGAGCGTTCAATAGCGCAAGATGAGGCGATGGAGGCTGACAATGATGCCACACTCTTCACTTCGGGGCATCCAATTACAGCCGAGCAGGGCCCCCCTGATTAATATGCTGAAATTAGTGGTCTCTGCCACAAATAATTCCTTGTTGTGTTGCAACAAAAAAGTCTGTCCATGCCGCTTGTTCAGAGTGGTTATGAGGACAGACACAAAACCAGCCATTTAAACTTCATTATCGCTCTTCCACCTTGGAAAGAAGGAGGGTGTGATGAGGAATGTTCTTGTTTATCACTGCTTTACAGGAAAATTCTCTACAGGTGCCAGCATGACAATCAGTTTTCATGATTGTGTACCTCGGGCCCATTTTGGGCCTTATTTTTCAAACATGGGGCATTTCATTCAAAAATTAACAAGAAAGCAGTAAAGTTGGTCTAGGTCAGTGGTTCTCAACCTTTGGGTCCCAGGTGTTTTGGCCTACAACTCCCAGAAATCCCAGCTAGTTTACCAGCTGTTAGGATTTCTGGGTGTTGAAGGCCAAAACATCTGGGACCCACAGGTTGAGAACCACTGTGCACAGTGCATCTACACTGAATACTTAATGCAGTTTGGCACCATTTCAGAGGTCATGATTTAATGCTACAGCATCATGGGAGTTATGGTTTGATAAAGCATCAGAACTATTTGGGAGAGAAGACTAAAAGTTTTGTAAAACTACAGCTTCCATGATTCCATAGCATTGAGTCATGGCAGTTAAAATTATGTCAGATTGCATTAATTTCTATAGTGCATCTCAAGACTGGAAAAATCAAAAGTCAAACACTGGACAATTTTCTAAGTGTCATTGGCCTCTAAAATGCCATTGAAATGAAACCTGAATATTTGGCTAAATAACAGTATATTCAGTATATGCCACTTGATGTCTTCTTAATCGTAGCCAATATAACCAGTGTTCATGGACTGAAAACTAATTCAAACTTCTCAAGACCGCAAGTTGCTTCATTTGCACAGTTCATATGTTAGAGACCAGCTTTCCCGCACCTGATTCTACAACTCCTGTCATCCACCTATGATTCCCATCATCCCCAGCCTACATGGTTGGGAGTAATGGGAATGTCCAACAGTTACACCTAGTATGGGAAGAGGGATCATTTAATATCTGGTTCATTGGAGTGGGTATCTGGTCCAATATTTAAAATGATACATTTTTTAGTTTTCTTTACTATCTCAAAAAAACTCCTATTGCAAAAAGATTGCAGTTGTGTCCTGGAGAAGTTTTCAGATGCTTAAACATGTAGACTTTTAAGATCTTTGGGATATGCACCTCCCATTAATCCCAACAGGGACCTCCAGTAGATAAAGTATTATGGGTGTCAAAAGTCCACAATATCTAAAGGGCCAAATCTCACCTGTGTTAATTTGAAAATCTAGTGTCCAACCAATCCTAAGTGAGTGGCAGTGTGCTTCCATCAGCAAAATATAGGAGAGAGCAGTTCCTCTTTGAAGCCTCCTACGCAACCTCAGAATCTGATCTGGAAAGCTAAAAGATGCCACCCAAGCAAACAGATTTGGCAGAGGTCTGCAGGGAAGATTGGGAGGGGAAATTCCCACTGTGAACAGAAATCCACTCAGGCCACTTTGGATTGCATTATAAGGAAAGAAATGAGTAATCCTTATGCTATTTGGCTGATAAAATACATTCACCATATCAGTTTTATGTGTTTAAGTTGTTTATGTTTTCACATCTGAATTCTGCACCCATCCCTTCATCCCAGTTTGGATGAATTTCTGTTCACAATTAAAACGGTAGTATTAGAGACAGTGTATTCAGATGTGGCCTGTTTGACATGAAAGCCAATGTACTGTTGACAGTTTGGAGATTAGCGGTGCAAAGCAGTATCTGTTGCAGGGAGACTTCCAGATAGTATTTCCTAAACTGATGTTCATAGATTGGCATTTCTGCTTTCACTTCAGTGCATCCGGTTCTCTTTCTTTTAATCCTTGGTTATGGTCATGAATGTGACATAATGTCTGCTTAGGTGAAGGTGGCATTACTTGGTGGTGGTGGTGGTGGTGGTATAAGAAGGAATAACACTGGGTGACAGTTCCAGGCCAAGCAATCTTGGGAGTGGCTTTAACAAGACCTACAGCAGTGCCGTCTGGAAGTGGGCCCAGGCTGTTGTCAGCATGGTGTCACATCAGAATGTAACTGATTGTTTGCCAGTTCTTGGGACCCCCTTCACTTAGTTATGCCAGATTTGCATTCGATCCCTGCTGCCAGGATAGAGGGCAGTCACCGATAAGTGGAAAGGTTAATGCCAAACATTTACAGGAGGAAGTGTCAATTTAATTAGCTGGGGTCCACTTCTGCTCCCATATTTGCAGTTACCTGCTTTTGTTAAGTGGGACTGATTTTTCTGATGTTTATTTTTGAAGAGTGTTCAGATCTTTGGGTAGTGTTTGCAGACAAGATTAAATTCAATGGGAAATACTTTTTAGTCAGCATGATGGCTGACTGAAGTCCTGAGCCCTCCATTGCCTACAAGCACAACTGGAGTAAATCAGTTGTACATCTGAGTATATATGGAGTTGAGTGGTTAGATGCCATTTTGGATATTGCCCATTATTGAAAGAAGTTGTGTTTTAATAAAGGAAAATTAGAAAACAAAAGGTTATGGTCTGAACAATGTTAACATTCAGATTCAGTGTTGGTCCCACTGTCAAACCCGTTGAAAGATGATAGATGTGTCTATTTGCTGTACTGAACTGCATAGTTGGTATATTAAAATAAAAAATGTAAGCAGTGAAAAAATTGATATGACACATAAGAAAGAAATAACATTTTAGCTACCATCACGGTCTCAGCTGAATGCAAAGCTGTAGTCAAGTTTCAAAGCTACAGCTTATAGTGCAATAAGATGTTATTTAATAAACCATATACTTGTGCAGTAAAGTTCTATCTAATTACTTTATTGATGCAAACAAAATCTGATGCAAACAAAACTAATCCTGCCTATATTATTTTGACTGGCTTCTACAGGTGTATTTATTGTAATAGCATTTTCCAGAACAGATTTTCAGGGACCTGTTCTAGAACACCAACATAATGTCTTCTGGATGTGTTGGACAACAATGGAAGTGGCTGAATATAATAGAAATAACAGAAAAGGGACAATTGCCTTGGAACAGAAGGCCTAGATCAGGCATGAGCAAACTTCGGCCCTCCGGGTGTTTTGGACTTCAACTCCCATAATTCCTAACAACTGGTAGGCTGTTAGGAATTGTGGGAGTTGATGTCCAATACACCTGAAGGGCCAAAGTTTGCTCATACATGGGCTAGATGCTCCACAGTGTTTAAGGTAACTTAGGTTGCATCTTTAGGAATCCTCATTTATATTTGTAAGAAATATTAAATAAATAATCTCATTTTTGTTTCTTTGTCTTCTCCCCTAACAGATATTAAGTTTATTTCGAATCCGCCTTCCATGATTGCCGCTGGTAGCGTGGTAGCAGCTGTGCAAGGTCTCCATCTTGGAAACACTAACACATTTCTCTCTTACCAATGCCTCACACATTTCCTATCAAAAGTTATCAAATGTGATCCGGTAAGTGAGTTTTGAAACACCACTCAACATACTTTTGTGATGCAATGTAATGATATAATGCTCTGTTTGTGGAGTGGGCTAACAAAAGTTATTTTCATATGTTGACTTCACATCTTTCCAATGGTTGCTCTGTACATGAGTTGATAGAAGTCACAGTAGTTATATTACTTGGGATGAATACTACCACCTAGCCTTAGCTTTCTAGTGAAAAGGTGTCAAGAAAATTAAATCGAAACTTAAATCAAGGCTATATTGATTTGGTTTATAGGGAGTTAAGCTATATATATAAAAAAAGAATACAGTAATTGCAACAAACAGACCTAATTGTATTTAGTGGTATTTATATTTCTGACCAGTCCTAAAATTCTTTATAATGCCAAATGAAATATAAGAAAAAAACATTATTAAGCATTCTTAATTATCTGATAGGTTTATCGCATGGTAGACCTGAACTGTAGATAATCCTGAATCGCTTCCTCCTCCTGCCCTTCTTAATATTTTTGTTATGCTTGTCCCATGATCTTGGGAAGAGGTAGATGGTCCTCCTAGGAGTGTCCTTTCTTTGCCCTGCAACTTCCTGAAGATGCTCATCAGTAACTAGTGAGCAATAAACCTTTCATGAATGAATGGGCAGGAAGGGAGCCTACAAGGGAGACCTAAAGTCAATGATCCATGCCCTAATGGTGTGTGAAGTTGGGGCAGAGTGTAGCTTTGTACTGGAACAATGTGAAAACCCAATAAATGGATGCTTGAAAAAGGTTCTTGTGAGGTCTCCCAAGTGCCAGCAATGAGTCCAATAAAGTCAGCCCTGTGGCTTGCAACCAAATGTTTGAGGCACAACAGAAGCCTTTATCCCATAAATAAATAAAAACACAAAATCTTAAGTATGGAGGCATGTTTTGTACTTATCAGACTTAGTTGCCTAATTATGACTTAAGACTTCGTAGTAATTGGAACATTGTGTTTTGATTGCTAACACTTGCTTTGCTGCTGCATTATTTGTGGATTTCAGATGATGATCATTTACCTTTACAGTGTTGTAGCATGAACTAGTATTTCTGCAAGTTCAGGTATGCTCAGTCCAAGCAAGTTGTTTCAAAAATTGTTTGCTCAGGTCCATCTCTTGTCTGCAAAGCAAAAGAATCCAAGACATCCTGCACAAGGTTCTGCTAAATCCACTTTCTACTTACTTTCAACATGCTACCATGTTGGAAATCAAATTGTTAGAGAGTAAACCTATTGAATGAATGGATTTGCAGTAAATGCAGATTCCATTGATTCATTGAGTTTACTCTTAAGGTGCAGCCTTCTAACTCAAGAGGTGTTTTGTTTGGTGGAAATAAATTCCACTGAAAACCACAAAACTTATTGTTGCATGATGTTTATACTGTTAAGATGTAGTGCTAGCATCTCCTATGTTCTTGTTCAGCCAACTCTTTGCCTTGCTTCATTACCTTGAGTGAAGTGTGCTCATATGTGATGAATACTGGAATCTTTCCTAAGGATAATTGTATGGCAATTGTCAACATTATTTCTTCTGGGGTTTCGTTGGATCCAGTGGTAGTGACTTTTGAATTAGAAGGTTGCATCTTAAGTGTTGCATTTGTCTGAATTCTCTTCCTGAGCTTTAGGCTCGTTTACATGTTGAAAAGAATACAAAATTAATATTCCAACACTAAACCTGTATACCTTTAATTATATCTTCAAACATTGTGAGTTCCTTCCTATGTATGTGGCTTCTGGCCAATTCCAGACGTTTGACCCAAGGACTTAAGAACAACCAAAGTGACCTGCTCTGTTGTACTGATACTGAGTATCTGATTTGAAAAGGAAGTAATACTTAAAACATTTCTGATATATAAGACTGAATGAGATCATATCACCCGGAAGATCTCTGAACCAGGTGGAACAGTGCATTTGTATATGACCTGGTTAAGGTCAGATCTTTTTTTCAAAGAGGAGTTTTGTGGCTGAAAACAAAGGCTTGGATACAGGTGTACCGTTCTGATTGTAGAAGGCATATCTCATTCACAGAGGACCTACTTCATGCCAAGTGTGTCACATAAAGAAAAGCAAAACTAAATCCCAAAGTATTATGTTGTTATCCTCATCTCTTGCTTTCGCGAAATTATGATAAATGCAGTGGAACATGCTTCTTACATGCTGTAAGTAGCAGGTAGGGTGAAGATTTTGCAAACACCAAATGCTTTCCTGGTATTCATGATTCTTGGCAAGCTGTGGTCATTTGGGCAGGTTTGGCTTCTCTGGGTGGGCTGTCCAATAGGTCTCTCAAATCACCAGAGTAACTGCCCTTTCTCTTAATGGTGAGGTGGGGTATTGAGAAGCCATCACATCACAGAAAGGAGCTCAAATAGCACACACGTCTATATTGTCATGCCACCTCACCCCTAGTGCCTTGATAAAAGGAAGGACTTCTCAAGCTGAGGCATTCAGTCAGTGGTAGCAGTGGAGGCAGCTTTTTCAGGCAGTGGAACATCATGCACTATGTATAATTGCATTAAACTGATGCCTCTGGATCAGTATTGTCATTACTCACTGACATCAGCTCTCTGGAGTTTCAAGTGGGGATATTTCTATGCCTTATTTTGGACTCTTTCACATTATATGCTTGTAGCAGTACGATTCCATTTTAACTGGCTCACTTCCATCCCTTGGAGTCCTGGTGTTGTTAGTGTAGAGAAAGGAAGAATTTTCAACCAGAGAGGTATAGTGCCTTATGCAACTACATTCTCCAGCATTCCATGGGATGTTTCCATGGCAGCTGAAGTGGAATCATAATGCTGTAGTTGTGTAGTGTGAAAGGACCCCTGGTGATGGCAGTCATTTCACATGGATGTTAACCATGTATCTTAGCACCAAATTATGGTTCTTTCTCTTGTTTGAGAAAAAGTTGTGATCTAGAGAAATCTGTTAGTATCAAAGATGGCTCTCTGGTTTTCAGACAGAAGAGAAGTAATAATTTAAAAATTAAGGAAGCTGTGGTTTCCAATCTCTGGCTTTTCAAATGTTTTGGGCTTCAGTTCTCAGAATCCCTGAGCATTGCTCATGCTGACTAGGCAATCCTAGGACTTGAAATCCAGAACATCTGGAAACTAAAAGATTGAGAACCATTGTACTAGGGAAAATTGCTTCTCTTTTTTTACAGAAGGATTTGAATTACTATACTAATCAGAAACTGATAAAGACAAGATAAAATCAAGACTTAAACAATATAGCTTAAAATATGGCATTTAGAATTAGGTACTAGCACAATGAGGATTTTATTCTTAAATGATATGGCCAGAACCTTCTGTGGCCTTTCATGCAATGTAATCTTACATGCATTTAACTAAATAGTTCTAAAATGTCCAGGTTTATAACAAATGCAAATTGGAAGTTTCCAATACACACAGAACAGCAGCCCTCTACTGAAGATGGACCTTGCATGTCTTTGCAGTTCTTGCTTCCCTTACACACACCATATATACTTACATAGAAGTTGACCTCATGTATACATTAGGGGCAGGTTTGGGAGACAAAATTGCGGATTTTGATTTGACTTATGGGCATGTCAAGACTTATTCCACAGAGTAGGAAAACATTTTCAAATGGTTGGAGTAGAGTGCATATAATTGCAACAAGCTAAATTTTATAATAAATTGGACTGGATCAAGTTTCCTGTGTGAATAAGTATGATATCCTCAAATATATTAAATGAAAAAATTGTAGTGATCTCATAAAGATACCTCTTCCTTTCCATTTGGAAAAGGACTTGAAGACAGTGCTCTCTCTCTCTCTCTCTCTCTCTCTCTCTTGATATTTTTAAAAATATATATATTTTTATTCCTGCTGTAGCTTCTGCACTGCATGAACCTAAGAGGTCTTATAGGACTTTTGGTCTGTCTAGATCAGCATTGCCTATATCTGATTGCCAGGGTTTCTCCAGAACTTCACAAAGGGGACCCATTGCCTTGCCTTGGAGAGTTCATTACTCTTACAAAACACTGAGCTACAGAGCTTTTCTTGAAACTGTATTGAAAGCCAATTTTTAAAATCTTTCTCCAAATTTTCAGACAAAGCTTGAGAGGCAACTTAAAGAGCCTTGTGCTTGTTGCAGTAGCCCTGTGGATGTGAACATTTTATTGAAGTTTCAAACATTTGCCTGATGAAAATTATAGTAAAAGTGGGGAACGGGGAATCTTTACAATTAAACAAGAGAGTAACGGTAAACACATTTAATCCTAAAGTCAATTACACAGATAATTATTTTTGTATTCACATTATTATTGCTTTCTTAAATATGTTTTGGCTTCCCTTTGATTTTTACTGAGCCACGTATTGAGTTACCAAGAATGTTGGATGGCTTAGCATAACACTTGTGTTCTGCTTTCTCCAAATGCATGGATTTTAGTGGTGTTCAATAGAATATGATCGTAGAAGCAAGCTTAAGAATCTCGGTATTTAAAAACCACAATGATCAGCCTTTCATATATACATTTTTAAATATATTCAACAGTTCTTGAGTAGAACAGGTGACCAAGAGGATTTGGAGGTTTTGTGATTAAACTTTTACCTTTAGCCATGAGAAAGTTAAAGCTAACATGAATATCACCTGATGGAAATTCCTTTATGGTTCATTTTCCTATTGGTAGGAGTCCAATTTCCCCATTTCACTTTTGATCAGTGATAATTAGAAGTCAGAAAATCACAGTTAGAACTCTTGGGCTGTCTTCCATCAGTTGTGTTCCTGACCTCATCATCCAAACAGATTGAATTTGGTCTGACATTTGTTTCAAAGCCAGAAATTTCTACATTTGATTGGGCTTCCATGTTATCTGTGGAATTTGTTTCTCAAGCATCCTCACACTAGGAACATCTTGTCGTAATCCACACTGGACCAGATAATGGTATTTCAGAGGATTGCTAAGTCTTCCAGCTCTTTCTTATTTTCCTTTGTTATCCATGCCAACATTATCAATCTAATTTCTGTATTTGCTGCTCTAGAATTTATTCGTTCACATCAGTAAAACTAAAACAATAATGTACTGTGAAATATCAGAGGTAGTTTGAACAAGTCTTAAAATGGTGAAAGTTTGTTACAGTGAGATAGCAAGACCATGAGTATGCATTTGCCACCTGGATGTGTTGCCTGTCCTTGGGCCCACTGTGTGTCCATATGTTGAATATTAGGTTTACATAAAACCTATGCGCATGCAAGTCCAGGAACATAAATCATAAACTATATATATTGTCAATCCTATGAAATCCAAGTGATTACCACAGAGTTTCCACCTACATCAGTGATTCTCAACCTGTGGGTCCCCAGGTGTTTTGGCCTACAACTCCCAGAAATCCCAGCCAGTTTATCAGCTGTTAGGATTTCTGGGGGTTGAAGGCCAAAATATCTGGGGACCCAAGGTTGAGAACTACTGGCCTACATAGATATGTATATATGCACTAAATATACTGTGTGTTTACCTACCTTATTTCCCCATCTTCTGTTTAGATATATTTGCTATACATACATACACCAACCTTTCCTTCAACAAGTATTATATCCAACAGGTAGACATCCAATGTAATTTTCATTCTCTTGAGGGTTCATTATAGTAAGCTTATCTAGATTTTAATAACACATTGCCTATATCATTCCATGTTACTGAATTTTAATATATGTCAACATTTAAGGAAATAAAAATGCAGACCTAAAATCGCAACAGAAAATATTTTGGTTGTTATGAATTGGTTTAAAGATATATTCTAGAGAGTTTGCAAAAATACATCAAGAGCATTTCACAAAGGTAATGGCTGGGATCCAGGCTTCACTGGATTGAACTAAAGGCCCTTTTGGTCCCTTCCAACCTATGATTTGCTGCCAGCAGGGGAATGCACCTTCTCTTGGTTTCTCCCTATAATGCTCCAGATCTTTTGAAACTGTCAGAAGATAGATGGTCCAGAACAGAGGATGTGGGGGGGGGGGGGGGGGTTCATATGATAGAGGAATTGGGGGTGGGGAGCAGTTTTCTCTTCCATGAACAACACAAATTCTTTAAGCTAAAATAGAATCCAGTCCTATAGACATTAATTGGAAACATTTTTACTGTTTTAAAGATCGTGATCCCATTGCCTCCATCAAGAAATGCTTGCAGCTTAATGACAAAAGCAAATCATTATTCTTTCTTGAAAAGTTCCAGCTAAAAGCCTCAGTCTTCATTTAGTGCAGTGGTTTTCAACCTGTACATCCCCAGATGTTTTGGCCTTCAACTCCCTAAAATCCCAACAGCTGGTAAACTGGCTGGCATTTTTTGGAGTTGTAGGCCAAAACACCTGGGGACCCACAGGTTGAGAGCCACTCATTTAGCGTAATCATTGATAGATAGCACCTTCAATATTCGTAGAATTTGAACTCCACACAAAGTATGTCTTGATCATTAAAGCTTCCATGATGTTGTACCCTCAGAAAGTTACTTTTCCAGGCTGTGGAGTTATGTTCTCTGAGCAGAGGATTTAGGTGATAATATTTCGCACATGGATAGGTGGGAATTCAATCACAAGAAAAATACAAACAGTTTTCTTTTAGTATGGAATTGTCAAATGCACTGCATAGATATGGTTGGTGTTGTTGCAAGCACCATGTTAGCATATCTTTAATTGGGCATGACAAGGATGTAGGTAGGACGCCTACAGCATAGTGACTGGGATGCAGGGTGTTTCTTTTTGCTATTTAAAATACTGTGTCTCTGTCAAGAGGAAATATTACACTAGAGTTTAAACCAGTAAAGGTCAAAGGTTATTTGTTTTCAGTGAGCTGTAACTGATGGCCTGATCTGCTTAGAGGTAGGATTAACCTCCCTCTCCCTCAGAAGAGACTTGCAGAGAATTGCTTGCTCGGGTTTTTAATCTTATTTTACCCCCCAATGCCATGTGGTAGAGAAGGTTCTTGTGGCAGTGGAATCAGTTGAAAAGCTGGTAGATCACACAAGAAGCCTCTGAATGAAGGCGGAATTGAAACAGGAAAATAAAGAAAACAGCAGGCAGGTCACCATCTCAGGAAAACCACATTCATTCTCAGTCATGCACATCCTAACACTTTTGACGGCAATTTATCATGGAAGACTGGGTTCACCGCAAGGGCTAGCACATGTCATAGGTTAAATCAGAAAAGGCAATCCCAAAAGGAAACTTCAAAGTTCCTTAATGCACAGAGTTAACCATGTTGAGAAAAGCTTTTACCATGTTTGTTAGAAAGACAGGAGGTAAACAGTCAGCCAGAAGAATTTCATCAAACTGCTGTGGGAGTGTTTGTTTTGCCTTTTAAAAGCAGCACTGCACTGCACACTTGGCACCGAAGAAGGTGTGGGACAGATATACAGGAAGGCATGTGTTGATGATCTCCCAGGCCGCTTTCCATTTTTAATTTCTGGTTGGTATGCCTGGTCCTATCAGAGCAAATTCCAGAAGAATAGCCATGGTAATCCAACATAGAAACAGTAAGAAAAGTAATTCCTGACTCCTCCCTTACTGTTTTACCTTAAAGGATTTTCAAACATGCTTATGTATGCTATTAAATCACAAGGGATTGGCTAGACAGTAATTACATTATTGGAGTTTGATGTACTGTACACTGATGAATTCAGTAGCATTTCCTACATTAGGGAAGTCTACTATATGTTCAGAATAAAAGTAATAACTTTATTAAAAGTACCACGTTCTGCAGAGTAGCTTGGTTTGTCAACTTTGGACTGTCTGGTTTTTGTGCTTTCTGGGTGTTCCTTTAGGAATGAAATCGTTGTTCTGTATTGTATTATAGAATAATAAGAATTTGGCATTTAATAAGAATGCTGGCTTTTTTGCAATTATGATATAAAATTTATATGGAATAGACTATGTAATAGATAAAATATTGGAAAGAAGAGATATGCTGTGATACATAGAAAATAATTCAGTGTTTTCTGTGCCAAATTATGTTTTTAGGTCAGGACTCTTTCACTTACTTTATCCTGTGTGAGCCACTTTATGTTCATAAGGCAGCTATAGACTGCAATTAGATGTTTGGTTCTTCATTTTCATTTTCAGTAGCATTCTGAAGACAAATTGGAATTTACTGACAGATCATTGGGTGATTTGCAGTGTATCGGCAAGAATTTTTTTTTTACTCTGGGCTGTTTAGTAATAGCAACAAAGGGCTCTCCCCCGCCCCAAGTTAGGCTAATTGTAGGAATTCAGGTGTGGACTTTCATTGTATGCAAAAGTTATTGTAGGTTGTGTATCGTGGTGCTCAGTATGCTCTGTATCAATGGCTAGGGAAGACAAGATGGGGAATGGGTTTCCAGTAGGGATCAGGTTGGCTGTACAAACTGAATGCTGAACCAGAGAGGCATTTGTTGTGTGATCCACAGAGCTCTTCCTATGTCCACATTTGCTCTGACTTGGACAGAAAAGGGAGAAATGTTAATGGGTGCCTTTATTCACTTAAGGATAGTTGGAGATTTCTAGATAAACTGTTCCTTCTATTGCAGTGGTTCTCAACCTGTGGGTCCCCATATGTTTTGGCCTTCAACTCCCAGAAGTCCTCTAACAGCTGGTAAACTGGCTGGGATTTCTGGGAGTTGTAGGCCAAAACATCTATGGGCCCACAGGTTGAAAACCACTGTTGTATTGCAAGGAGTAGAGATCTGTCAGGAAATAAAATTATTGCCCCTAAAATTATTGTTTATGACTTAATAGTAATGCTATAGGCAAGTATTGATTATCTTCCAGTTCTATAGGGCTAGGAGACACAGTTCCATAGTGTGTTCATCAATTGGCTTTCTCACTGATAGCAGGGGAATGTCTTTGTAATATTATTTTATTGAAGGTGGGCACTTAGGTTGCTTAGCTAGTCTTGTGCTAGCTATGTGAAAATCTAGAAGGAATGAATAACCTGTATGTATTTAAACATAATTTAATGTATGTATATGCATGCATTTACTCAGAGACCACAATGATACTGCCTATCAGTCCTACATCCATTAAAGCACCAGATCATATATGATCTTGGAGACTAATCAAGGTTAGCACTTGGATAGGAGACTGCTAAGGCATACCAGGTGCTACAGGTTATGTTTCAGGGGGAGGAACTTGCAAATCATCTCTTAAGTATTCCTTGGCTAGGAAATCCTATGAAAATCCATGGAGTCAACATGCCTACAAGTGACATGAAGATACATACACATATGGTCTCCTGGCCCAGGCTACTGAATTTAAACCCTACAAGTTGATGACACCTGCATTCATACATTTGTAAACCAGCCACTGGCTATGCAGAAATTTTACAAAACCTCCCACATTTTGGCACTCTAAACAAAAAGCCACAAATTATAATCAAAGCTCAAATGATGTTCTTCCCACTTGGGAAGGTCTAGAAAGCTGAGAGATCCTTTGGAGCACCTATGTGTAATTCAGAGGTCTCTAGAGGAATAATGAGTGAGCCCAGCCATGTGAGTTGAAGTCTGTTGGTATGGCACAGTATTCAGACCTGTTCATACATCATATGCAGTAGGCTTTTGAGTTTGAAAACACAGTGAGGACTATGAATCATATGATTTGGCTTAATTATTTTGTAAGGTCTTTTTGGTTGCTTATACAATTTTACTCTGCATTTTCTAAAGAGATTTTCTTATTCTCTTTCATTTCCTCAGGATTGTTTACGAGCTTGCCAAGAACAGATCGAGTCCCTCCTTGAATCTAGTCTACGCCAAGCACAACAACACAACATATCTTCAGAAACAAAGACTGTTGAAGATGAAGCTGATCTTTCCTGCACACCCACTGATGTTAGAGATGTGAATATTTAAGAGGACTTCAGCATTGGGGTTTGCTTGGCTGTACCAGCAAACGGAGAATGAATGAAAGAAAGAAAGGGCATCTAAGAAGGAATTGGAATCATAATCTTCTCCCCCAAGAAACTTTTTCTCCAGGACTTTTTGTACCAGAAGGGAAAATGTCATTAATTCTTTTCTTCGTTATTCCTTCCTACCCTTTTGTGACTTTAACAAGACAACCCCCACCCTTTCCCCCAACTGTCTTAAAAAAAAGAAAAAATAGTATTTGCATGATTTCAAGGGGTTTGTGCTACGTAGAAGACTTTGCAACAATAATCAACTAGAATTTTGGGGGTTTTTTATATTAAAAGTGTTCTTGTCTGTATGTTGTAAGAATAGGCATTAACACACATACATGCGTACACACACAGAAACAAAATCTCTCTGGGGAGGAACACATATACGTACATACATACACAGGCACACAAAATCTCTCCGGGGAGGTATGTTTCTTGCATATTAAAAAAGCCAGCCATTTTTAAGTAGAAGAGGGTTTTGTTTTTTAGATAGATTATATGTGTTTTGGGTGTGTGTGTGTTTTTTCCCTTTTAAAAGCATAGCTTTAATGCAGTTCTAGGCTTTTCTGTATCTTGCTTGCTTATGCATTTAGTCACTTTATAAGTCATCTGTAAATGTTTATTTTATTCCCTTAGGTTGTTATCCTCTTCACCTTATCAATGGTTCATGTAACCTTTACGTTAGTATGTTAGTATACAGCATTATGATACATTAGTCTCCTGTGCCTGTGGATTGCCTGTGCAGAAGGCTTCTTCTAGGGTCCCACCAGAGTGTGGCAAAAAAGACTCCCACCATACCGTTCCAATGGTCAAGAGAAAATGCAATAGTGACATAATATATTTGTGTGACCTTCCTATTTCCCTAGTTAGCTGTGTATACAAAAACATGCTAGTTTTTACCCAAAAGATACACCGCCTAATTATGTCCAGGTTCAATCCACAGCTTATCTTTTTTTTAAAAAAATGTTTTAAAACCATTCCATTTCAAAGCACTTTCAGTTCACTAGGTATAGGAAATATTTCCTTTTTGTGTGTGTGGGAATTTTTTTCTTCTTCAAATGGAATGGTTTGGAAATTATATATATAAATATATAAATATATATATAAAGTGCTTGTGCGCAAACTCGGAATTGCAAAGCAAGTGCATTTAACTAAGGTGTTGAGGAAAGGTGTGTTTCGTTTTTTTTCTGAAGGTTGTGTTCCAGTCGGAGAAATTGCATTCACAAAATCGCCAGGATATCTTCCTAACCTTTTCAGTAGAAAAGACATTTAGAAATCTTTTGGTGCCAATTCATTTTTTTTTAAATAGAAATTTAGGGGCCTGAAAGGTTTAGTTATAGGACACACATTTTGAGAATTGTCTCTAGATGTTGTACAACTGAAGGCTGTTAAACACTAAAAGATATAATTTATAGTTAAGGCTATAACAAATATTTATTACAGAGGATTTCAGAAGGCCAGTATAATTTGTAAAATAAATCACCCCCTTGATTCTAAGAAAGCAAAAAAAGATGTTTCCACCCTTGATGTTGCAGTTTAAACTCATCTTACTTTAAGAAGCCAGAACAAGTCAAGATAGTATGACATTTGGCCCAGACACATTTCCAACATAACATTAAAAATGAGGACGCGCCATAGTTGAAAGTGTAGAATTGGTGTACTTGAAAAAAGTTCTTAATCCAGTATATTTCCCTCTTTTTAAAATTTAGCTACAAATAGAAAATTTGCACATCTTGGCTATGTATCTTTTTTATTATTGTAGAAAGTAGCTGAAGGGACGTGGACATAGCTGTTGAAGTTGATGCTTGAGGAGAATGTGATGGCAAAATGTATGTGAGAAACTGCCGCTAAGGTGTTGATTGTAAAAAAAAAAAACAAAAAAAGTTTTAAAAAGAAAAAAAAAGGAGCGGAGGCTCCCATTTTTTTTTTTATCGAGCTGCTATGGATAAATTCCCAGCATGAGTTGAAAAAAATTAACATTGCTTCTCTGTATCTTTGTCATTGTGTTTTGCTGCTATTTTGTGGTCATTTTTTGTTTATACAATGTCATATACTGCCATGTTATAGGTTTAAAATTTTCTCATAGAAAATTATATTATTGACATCTTTTTTTTTTTTGGTAGATTTTTTTATGTGATCAATTTTACTTAATGTGATTACTGCTCTATTCCAAAAAAGGGTTCCTGTTCCACAATACCTCATACTTCAGTTAACCGTGTTTAGATCAGGTTTTAATGTTTGTTCACAATGCCTCACAGATCTACTGCAAGCTGAAATGCATTGGACATTATTCTGAATGGGTCTGGCGATTTGCAACTAGTTTGTGCTAATTTTTAAGAAAAACAGCAGACATTTCAGAAGATTAAGTAATGTCAGGTTCTTTTGTTATGTGTTTTTATAAAATGGATTCTTTTTTTCTGATCTGGGGTTTATTATCATAGTAGTTTTAAGCTGTGTTATTAGCCACATTTGATATATGAAAGGTGCATTATAATAATAATTCTTATATGCCCTTTGATGTTTTCCATCAACTGGGAATCGTCATGCGGTATGATAGGTTATCTTCTGGAATTTTAAGTATTTTGTGTGTTTAATCTGTTATGATATATTAGGGGTTTTTTGTTGATGTTAATTATAGCATAATGCTAATTTAAGAAAGCAACAACCTGTAAATCTCATAAGTAAGCCAGCTAATTGAGTTGTACGGTGAAGAATAATCTAGTTGCCTGTATGCTGCTAAACCAAAACAGAATTAGAACTTCATTTTGAGGGCAAATGCAGTTAAGATCCTACCTAAAGCTTATTCAAATGGAAAAGAAAACAGCCTTGTAATGCTACTATAGCAGTCGCAGGACCCAGGAGGACTGGATACATTCTGTCCAAATTTCAGGAACATTTCTTACTGCTTACCTCATAGACACCTCTGTATGTGGCATCTCTGTGTCTCTGAACCAAACAAGATTGTTGAGTTAGTGGTTGTTGGTTGTGTTTCGCTGAGAAAGAGCAGTGTGTACTGCAAATTATTAAGTATTGTACGTACGAAAAAGGCCAAATGCTGATAAGCAGGTTCACGTGCCAACAGAGATGCTTTATTTGTCACATTTGTTATAACGATCTATAGAAAGCAAAGCAATTCAGATTTGTACTTTTTATATATATATTGTACTTATTGGCATCACTGGTCTGAAATGCACAATGTCACAAACAGACCTGTAACAGATAAGTTTCCAGCAAAAGAAAAAAAAACCCTCCCCTAAAAGTCTAGAAATAAATTTGTAAAACCCAATGCTTGTGTTCTTCTTTTTGTTCAGATGTTAAAAGATGTTGGTAAACCACACGTCAGCCTGTATTAGTTCACTTAAGTGATCCCTCGTCGTCTTAAGCATGATGGCCTTCCAAGTATAGTATTTTGGCAGTGGATACGTAGCTGACACTGGAGCCCTATTGACTTGTATGTCCTTCCACAGTGAGGACATCGGTTTCCAAGTGGAAAGGCAGTCCCAATCGGGGTTGGCTTGATGCGCCTTCCTCTTGGCATGTGGCTTTAATCCCATCTTTAAATCTCTTCCTCTCCACCAACATTCTGTTTTCCGTTCTTGATTTGGGAGTATAGTAACTGCTTTGGGAGACTGTGATAAGGCATTTGGACACCATGGCCAGTCCAGCAGAGTTGATGGCGTAGGAGCATCGCTTCAATGCAGGTGGTCTTTGCTTTCTCAAGCACGCTGATGGGTTTTTTTTCCACCAGTCTTCCCAAGAAATTTGCAGGATTTTTCAAGTCAATGCTGGTGGAATCCTTCCAGGAGTTGTGTGTGATGTCTAGACAGTCCACGTTTCGCAAGCATATAGCAGGGTTGGGAGGACAATGGCTTTATAAGCAAACACCTTGGTATCCCTACGGATGTCCCGATCTCACTGCTTCATTCGAAAAAATGCACTCGTACAGCTCAGTCACTTGACTTATGAAGAGGTGACTCACGGTAGAGGAAATGGTCAACATTTTCTAACATTATACCATTAAGCTGTAGTGCTCTGTAGCTTCATGTAGGAGTGTCCCAAGGACAGGAAATTCAATTTGGAGTCTCCAGTCTATTAAAACAAAAATAAAAGTTGTTGAGTGATGATTATTTTGTTAGGACTAAATGAGAAGTTACTCATTCAGAATGTGATAGAATCAAGGGAAAATAGAGAATACTGGAATGTTTGCATTACCTGAGAATTTTGCACAATTCCTGTAACTCATATTTGATAATATGCAGCCATCTTGTATTCATCTTGTCAGATCAAAGAAACAATATGATTTGGTAAGAAAATGGCAACAAATGTAATGAATAGATAAGTGGGTGAGTGAATAATTAACAAACTGGGATATTAGAATATGGAATAGGAGCTTGCCCACCATATCTCCGGCCACATATGTCTTCAGGTTCCAGAAAGTAACTTTGGCGCGATCTATTACAATACCCATAATAAAGCCCTCTGTACCAGGGCCTCTCTAGCCCCTCACATCCCCCTCCCTAGTCATTTGCCTTTCTTAGCGGACTCCTTATATTCAAGTGCCCCAGAAAGAAAAAGGTAGATGCTGCATCACAGCTTACCTTCATTGGGAAGGTAAAATGCAATAATGGAGAGATTACAGGATCGGATGCTGTAGGACTCAAGAAGGGTCCTGATTCTCAGCAGGTGCCTCATAAAGCCAGTCCTGACATTGCCACCATTTTTACTCTCAGCACCTAAATCCTTTCTATATTGTATTTCGCCATGTCTAGTCCAGGTGAGCCAGGATTTGAGGCTACGTGTCCCATTACAGACACATGGGGCGTGTTCCATGACATACTTTGCTACAATGCAAACAGTTATGTTGTGCTGTAAGCATGGAGATGTAAAGGGACACTTAAAATAAAAAATAACCAAATGTTGTATTGCCATTTAAATGTCCAGTCATAATCACGTGTTGCCTTGAAACTTGGCCACTTGAGTCATGCAGATAGCATTCTTCCCCACAACTTAGCTAAAGCCATAACCAAGGGCTTTTCCATGTCCCCTTAGCTTCATTGAAGCAATATAACTTTAACTTAGGCCACACATTTACATTTGTATTTCTTCATATTCTGTCACACCTTGAATCCCTCCCATCTCAAATCCATGAGGTTAACACCCTCCACCTGTCCCAAGTAAACTTCTAAAGATGTGGCTGGCATCTTCAGATGATTCTTTGTAGTGTTTGTGACTCACACATATGGATCATTCTGAGTCTCGGCTAAACCTCACTCTCTCAGCTACATGCATATAAGCTGTGCATTCCCACTAAATCCCAATTCCTTTTTATCTGGCATCACATGAAAAAGCTCAGTTCAAATGTTTTTGCTTCCCTTGGGCTTCTGCCTTGAAGACTTTCTTTAAGAAAAGTCTAGGTTATGTGGGCAAGATTCCATTTTCAGACAGTAATGCATATTGTCTCTGCTTGGATGGGGGTCACATGGTGGACTCATGCTCACTTTACCAGATCTTTACATGGCAAATGAGGCTTTACAGAGCTTCCCACCTTAAAATTCTTGGGCATTCAGATTGCAGTGTTGCAACCCAGAATAACTCACTTCATACAGCTTCAGTGGCTATCTGCTCATGGCCAGCCATGGAAAAACAGCTGGAGTGCTCATTGAGACAGACCCCTTCAGACCCTTTTCAGAGGTCAAATTGGCATTATTGGTTACAACACGAAAGGAGACTTCTAGGTTCTAGAGTTCAAAAAACGAGATGTTCAGCTTTTGCTAGGTAAGTCTCCAGAGAAACAACTGCAAAAAGAGAAACACCCTCTTAGACTTAAGTAGAACCAAAGAAGAAGGACAAGGAGCAACCTCTGAACCCCTCACCTCAATATTTAGTTATATTGGGTTCTTCCACTCTGGAGCCTATCCATCTTCGGTTGGTATTCTCACTTCATTTGTCCTGCCTCCTCATTTCCAGAGCCCAATCTTGAAGAGAACCACTAGAGATTTGGATATACGTTTTGATGAAGTTCATGTCATTGGTTCTTGGCAAATCTTCCCTTTTTCATAGCCCAGCTCTAAGCTTCATAAGGATCTGAGTTTGACACTGTAAAGAGCATTGTTTTCTGAGGTGCTGGATGCAGGGAAGCTCAATTTCCTGTCCTGCCTTGATACTGGAGAGGCTCTGGAAGGCTATCTATACAGGAATCAGAGACACCATGGAAACCATTTGTGTTTCCGTACTCTTGGACAAATGTTTTTGGATCACCTCCACTACTATGTTTGAGACATGTATTGTGATTATTATTTGACTTGCAAGAACCACAGCTCAGACTATCTTTCCTCATCTCAATCTGCTACATGCTCCTATATCTTTCAGAGTTCATGACTGTTAGACCTCTGCTCCTGGCAAGACTTCTGGTACAATCCCTTCTACAAGCATATCATATTAAAAACAGGAATAGGCTCGGAGAAGGGAGTCCTGAAAATTGGAGGAACAATTTAAGATACTCAAATGACACCAAATTTCTTGCAGAAAATTTCAAAGACTTAGAATAATTACAGTTTATAGGAAAGAATATAGCAAAATGCAAAGGTGGGTTTACAGCAAAAGAATATAATGACTACAAATGATTTAATATATAGTAAATGATGAAGCCATTGAATAGTTCAAAGTTTCCATACCTTGGATCAGTCATAATTAGAATGAAAACTGCAGTCAAGAAATCAGAAAAAAATAAGACTTGAAGGAGCAGCTAGGAACTAGATGAGACCCTGAAGTGGAAAGATGTGCAATTCAATACAAGGGTTAAACTTGTCCAAACCATAATATTTCCAGTTTCTATGTATTATTTTAAAAGCTGGACAGTGAAGAAACTGGATAAGAAAAAAAAACAATTCATTTGAAATGTGATGCTGGAGAAGAGTTTTACAGATATGGTGGACTGCTAAAATGACAAATAAATGTGTGGTTGAAGGCTTTTATTTATTTATTTACATCATTTTTACCCCGCCCTTCTCACCCGGAGGGACTCAGGGTGGCTTACAACAGTCAGCAAATTACATTGCCGAAAATACATTCAATAAAACAACAACATATTAATAAACAATAAAACAGTACCACATCAATTAAAACTCTAATTAGACTCTATAAAACCATGAATTATAAAATTTAAAATGCATGTATAGTTAAATTCATCCACGAACACCTTCATGTGCACCTTGATTCATGTCATATCGACCTCAGATGTTACTCCTCAAACGCTTGGGTACATAGCCATGTCTTCATGGCTTTCCTGAAACCTAGGAGAGTCAGAGCTTGTCGAACACTACTGGGGAGGGCATTCCACAGCCGGGGAGCCACCACCGAGAAGGCCCTGTCCCTCGGTCCCACCAGCCGCGCCTGTGAGGCAGGTGGGACCGAGAGCAGGGCTTCTCCAGATGATATTAACAACCTAGTAGGTTCATAGGAGGAGATACGTTTGGACGAGTAGTTTCGACCAGAACCGTTTAGGGTTTTATAGGTCAAGACCAGCACTTTGAATTGGGCTCGGTAGCATATTGGCAGCCAGTGGAGTTGGCTTAGCAGGGGGGTGGTACGCTTCCTGTATGCCACTTCAGTTATTAATCTGGCTGCCGCTTGTTGTACTAGTTGGAGCTTCCAGGTCATCTTCAAAGGCAACCCCACGTAGAGAGCGTTGCAGTAGTCCAAACGGGATGTAACCAGAGCATGGACCACCGTGGCCAAGTACGGCTTCCCAAGGTACGAGCGCAGCTGGCGCACAAGTCTAAGTTGTGCGAAGGCTCTCCTGGCCACTGCCGAAACCTGGGGTTCCAGGCTCAGCGATGAGTCCAGGAGAACCCCCAGACTGCGAACCTGTGTCTTCAGGGGGAGTGTGACCCCATCCAACACAGGTTGCAACCCTGTACCCTGTTCAGCCTTACGACTGACCAGGAGGACCTCCATCTTGTCTGGATTGAGTTTCAATTTGTTGGCCCTCATCCAGTCCGACACAGCGGCCAAGCATCTGGTTCAGGACCTGGACAGCCACCTTAGTAACAGGTGGCTTCATGTATATGTTAAATAGCATGGGGGACAGTACAGAACCCTGCAGGACCCCACAAGTCAATGGTTGTGGGGCCGAACAGGTGTCCCCCAGTGACACCATCTGGGACCAACCCTCCAGGAATGAGCGGAGCCACTGCAGAACAGTACCTCCAAGTCCCATTCCCGCAAGGCGTCGCAGAAGGATACCGTTTAGCTCGGGTACTCAAGAGGGGACATTCTGGAGCGATCGTGTCTATTGCCCTGGTCATCTCGTTGTTCCAGAGAGCGACCAGAGCATCGACAGAGTCACCAGCCGAGGCAGTGGGAAATTCCCCAAGAGCTGTCAGGAATCCATCTGGATCCATCAGTCTCTTGGGGCGGACCATTTTAGTAGATCCTCCACCCCTGCGGAGGTTAGGGGGCACAACAAGTCTAAACCTGATCAGGTGATGGTCAGTCCATGGCAACGGAGCGATGGTGAGCTCCTCCACATTGCCACCTTCCTCCCATTCCTGGCAGAAAACCAAGTCAAGTGTGTGCCCTGCTCTGTGGGTAGGGCCAGATACTAATTGGGACAGCCCCATGGTTGCCATGGTGGCCATGAAGTCCTGAGCCGCCCTGGAGGGAGTGGTTTCGGCATGGACATTGAAGTCCCCCAGCACAATGAGCCGATGAGACTCCAATGCCAGATCTGAGACCACCCCGGCTAACTCAGGCAGGGAGACTGTAGTGCAGCGGGGTGGTCAGTACACTAATAGAATCCCCAAACTGTCCCAGCCACCTACCCTCAGGTGGGCACACTCAAACAGGGCTGACTGCAGGATGGGGCACCTGGTCAGGGGGATGGACTCCTTATAGACTAATGCAACCCCCTCTGCCCTCCAGATCTTGGTTGGTGCTGTACGGTGTAACCTGGTGGACAAAGCTGGGTGAGATTAACACCGCTCCCAGCCTCATCCAACCAGGTCTTCATGGCTGGGTTGCTGTGAGTTTTCTGGGCTGTATGACTATGTTCCAGAAACATTCTGGAACAATGCTTCTGGAACATAGCCATATAGCCCAGAAAACTCACAACAGCCTAGACAAATGAATAGTTTGTAGAGGAAATCAAGCCTGAAACTCTAAGAGACTGATGTACTTTGGCTGTATCATGAGCAGACAAGATTCACTAGAAAACACAGTAATTATTGGCAAGGTAGAAGGTAGGAGGGAAAGAGGAAAATGGCAATTCAAATTGATAGATTCAGTCAGGGAATCCAGTTATCTGAGTAGTAAGGCCTGATTCTCATTGATTAAATAGACATCAGATCATTTGTTCAATAGTGATTTGGTGAGTGGTGGAGCCAGTGTGGTGTACTGGTTTCAGTACTGGGCTATGATTCAAAAGACCAGAATTTGAGTCCCTGCTTGGTTATGAAAACCCACTGGGTGATCTTGGGCAAGTCACACACTCTCAGCCTCAGAGGAAGGCAATGGCAAACATCTTGCCTTGTGAAATGACTTGAAAGCATACAACAACAGCTACTATTACTACTACTACAACAGCTACTACTATTACAACAACAACAACAACACAACCTCCACTTGAAACTAATAAATGTGTTGTAGCCCAGTCTCCATCTGAGCTATCAGGTGAGTCTGAGCTTGGGCCTCTTCAGCCTGTGATTGTTCCTGCACCTGCTTTGTCAGAGGACTCTGGGTTTGGGCCTGAGATGCCCAGTGGATTCTGGGACCAGAGACATAATGGTTTCAAACAGGCAGCTTGAACCGCATTCCTCTAAGGAGTGAAGGTTGGAAATCTTTGTGTCAGATGGACATTCTATTTCAGATTATGGAAGTGATACGCCCAATGAGCTTGACAGAAGGAAAGTGGTAACTCAGCAGAGGAGAGAAAAGGAGTGTGTCAAAAGAAGTAAACAATTGCTATTCAAATGAAATAATGAGCGGGCTTCTCACAGGAAGAGACCTTGAGTTTCCTTTAAGAAGTGCTGCTTTCTCTGAAAGATTCAGAGGTGGTAAGTTTGCTTACTGAAGAGAGAAAAATCTCTGCCTCATACTCCATGTGAATTCCATGTTATTTCCTGCAGCTTTGTACCTTGATTCTAATTTCTGCCTTGTTCTTGTTTCTGGGGATTTCTGTGTATCCACTTGATGTTCCAGTAATCTCGCAGTTTGGATTTCTGCTCCAGCCAAAACTCTTGCCTTGTGTTCCAGCATTGACCCTGTACCTTGGACTAAACTTGGAGTTTTGTTCCTGTTTTCCAATTTGACTCATGCCTTGGATTTATCCTTGATATCTTGTTTGGACTATTCTTGATACCTTTCTTGGGACTTATTTTGATGTGTGGTTTGGACTATGTTCTTTGAGTGACTTTTATAGACTTTTGCCTCAAGATTTTCAAGTATTTTGTTCTTGTGGATTTAAACCCATTCTATTGACTTCGAACTTTGATTTGCTATTGCTTGCATATAATCTTCAATAAACAACTTACTTGCTTATATTCTAGGACTCCAGTGTGGTTTTGAGGTGCCTACACAGCCTAGGAGTGCAACAAAATGTAGACCATGGACTACCCTGTTTCCCCTAAAATAAGACATCCCCGGAAAATAAGACCTAGTACAGGTTTTGCTGAATTGCTAAATATAAGGCCTCCCCTGAAAGTAAGACCTAGCAAAGTTTTTGTTTGGAAGCATGCAGGATTGGTAAATGTACATACAGTAGAGTCTCACTTATCCAACACTCGCATATCCAACGTTCTGGATTATCCAACGCATTTTTGTAGTCGATGTTTTCAATAAATCGTGATATTTTGATGCTAAATTCGTAAATACAGTAATTACTACATAGCATTACTGCGTATTGAACTATTTTTTCTGTCAAATTTGTTGTATAACATGATGTTTTGGTGCTTAATTTGTAAAATCATAACCTAATTTGATGTTTAACAGGCTTCTCCTTAATCCCTCCTTATTATCCAACATATTCACTTATCCAACGTTCTGCCGGCCCGTTTATGTTGGATAAGTGAGACTCTACTATACCATAGATTGTTGTACATGGAAATAAAGGTAGTAACAAGAAATAATAATAATAATAATAATAATAATAATAATAATATGATAATAACTTTATTCTTGTATCCGACCTCCATCTCCCAGAAGGGACTCAGGGCAGCTTACACAGGGACAAGCCCAACAACAACATAAATTTACATATGAACAGAAATTTAAAACAGTAATTTAAAAATAGTACAGCAATAAAATTTAATATAGAAATTCTCGAAAGGGTTCACAGTTTGGTTATGCTGGTTTGTGATGACAACTACTGTACAGTAGATAATAAATTTTCATTTAAAAAAAATTCAACCATAAATATAAATTCTTCTTTGTGGAAAAATAAGACATCCCCTGAAAATAAGACCTAGCGCATCTTTGGGAGCAAAAATTAATATAAGACACTGTCTTATTTTCGGGGAAACAGGGTAACAACATTAAATTCATTTGGCACTTGGTGATCTTTTGTTCAGAGCTTTCATTGCAATGAGGTGGGGGTCAATAATTTACAGTTCATCTGAATGACCACACATTCACTAACTCCGCTCTGCATGGCTGCTACACTCAATACTATTTGGCAGCATGCTTCCAAGTTAGCAGTCTGAAGGCTGCTTCCTCTGTCCTTGTCTCAACACCAAAGAACTGGAAAGGGACTTCAACAGCACACACACATGTCTCCATCTACCATCCTATTCTCTCTTTTGGCAAGAGTACCCCCCAAGAGATGGCTTAATTTGTTTGCATTGAACTGTTAACAATTCATTCTAAGCAGCCTTGGGGATCATTAAAAACAAGGTGCTACTTAATGTATGCTGGAAAATACTAAGTAAAAGACAAAATAACGGTTAATGAATTTCACACATTTGTATCTTGATTTTACCGTTTGCAGTTGCATTTATAGAGTCAAATAGCTATATAGGAATGAGAAAAAGAGGGGGAAAGTCTATTAAAATTCCCTGTTAAAATAATTCATGCAAGCTTTTCCTAATTTTACCCCATCTAAAACCTTGCATATTGAACTTTTATAGATAAAAATTAGCTCTTGCGTGCTAAAAAACCCCACCAGTGATTCAAAAGCAAATATAGCTATTTGGTGCAATATATATAGGTAAGAACTGGAAAAATTTCTTCACTGCAGTGTAAGAAGAAAAATGAAATCTTGCTCAACTGTTCTTCTCAGTGGGGAGACTGTTCACTATTATTGAAATGTGCATGTGTCTACATTTGCTAACAAAAATCATAAATTGGGAATTTTTTTTAAAAAGTGTGTCTTTACCTATTTTTTTAAAAAGCCAGTTAGAGAACAATGTAGGCATGTGTTTTTAAACTACTGTTCGTGCAGTCTGGTCAGGACTGTGTGACACAGTATACAGTGTTTTGTCATCCAAGGAATGTCTTTGATCAAGAGTTTATGCAAGAAGGGGGGAAAAAGCCATGAAACCCTAATCCGTTCCCACAGTCCAGTAAACGTGAGCTGGACAAACACTGGACAATAGCAGTAAAGCTTGCTGTTGGAACAATAGCACCAACTAAAAAAATTAAAGAGCTGCTGACTCACAGTTCCTACATTCAAGAAAGATTCCATGCAATATTGATTAGTCCTTGGATTCTGAAGAGGCCTGAAGATTATAAACTTCAATTATACCTTCCAAGTATTTAAAGAAAGCATGCCATTACGCTCCTAAACCAAATGAGAGAAATGGCAAATAAATGTTCTCATTCCCCATTTCACAGAAAAGAGAGATGCAACATTTTCCAAGACATCATATAATTTTTGCCCTTATAAACGAGAATATTTGCAATGATAGTCACTGATTTTGCAATTAAATTATTGATTCCTGGTATAATATTCTTCCAAATTTTATTCAAGTGAACATTATTTTCCCACTTTTTCAAGATATGTTCTGAGGTGGGATTCCCAAAATAGGCAACTTTTATATTTATAATGAAATACAGTGAGTTATTCTTATGGGAAAGAACAGAAGTGCTATACTATGCTGCGACGGTATAGTGGGCCTGAAAGTCAGCTTGCTGCTTCTAGGCACTTGCCTAGACTAACAAAAAAATTACGTTTCGCGCCATATTTTCCCAGTCCACAGTGACCCAGCTAACACCAAACACATTGTGGTGAGATCACCCCAACTAGCTACATGTTTCCCCTTGCAATCATTTCCCCCATGATATATTTGGGGCCATTCACATCTCCAATCTTTCACATTATTTTGGGCCATGAACGTGTGGCTGGGTCATTTCCCCCCCTTTGCCATGTGTTAGGCAGGGGTGTAAGTATCCTATCCACACATACATATTTTCTGAAACAAAAAAGAAAATGCCAATAGCACTGCCAAACTTAAATTTAGAAATTCACACTGGGAAAAAATCAGTTGCTGGTGGGAATCACTAGGTTATAGCCTGGCCCAGGTCACAAACAACCAAGCTAATCCTCCCGCCACGAATTCCTCCCCGCAACTGTGATGCAATGAGGCTTGGGGGGGGGGGGGAGGCTGTCCACCACAAAAGTTCTGGATTTTTCTGGAAAAGTGTAGAGTAAAGGCAAGGTATTTTTAAACATATTTAAACCAAAATATTAGCATTGCAAGTGAATCATCAAAATGTTGTGTGTCTGGATTGCAGCGGACATTAGGTGAGTACAATTTTTTCATCAGTGTAGACAAGGACCCTCAACAACATGCATTCTTCAAATGCCAAAATATCAACACAAAGACAGAGTATTTTTAGATGCTACCTAGTGGGGAAGATCTGCTGCAATCTGTTCAACAGGTAAACATCCATTCCTGAAGACTTCCAGGAAAAGGAATTTATCCTCTGCTTTTTGGAAAGAAAAAGATTGATTTGGAGTATCTAAATTGGTCAAGGTTGCAAAAATAGCCATGAGGGGCCAGGGTCACATTTCCTCCTACTTTGCTATAAGAGGAAGCGAAGCACAAAATGATGTGCTATAAATCATTTGAACCAAAAAAAAAAAAAAAAGGGGGGGGGGAGAAAATAAATTGCTGCTGTTATTTCACTTCCCCCTTCTAATAAAACAGTATCTTCCCATAGCCTCCTATGATCCACCTGGAAGGAACCTGGCAAAATGTTTAAATTATTTGTATTGTTGTAGTTATGGAGTCAAGCTAATTTAAACTTGCAAACCTATAAACAAGAGACTTCCAAAAGTCATCAACTGCCCTGATCAGGTATTTCAGACTCAGGGTTCTGATGTGCTTGACTGAATCAGTCCACATGCAGTGCCATCTTCCTCTTCTCCTATTGCCTTGCCATGGTAGTGCAACAGATTAAATTGCTAAACTGCAGAACTTGCTGACTGGAAGGTCGATGGTTCAATTCCACGGGATGGGGTGAGCTCCCAGTGTTAGTCCCAGCTTCTGCCAACCTAGCAGTTCAAAAACATGCAAATGTGAGTAGATCAATATGTATACCTTGGGAAGGTAATCAGCGCTCCATACAGTCATGCCGGCTACATGACTTTGGAGGTGTCTATGGACAATGCAAGCTCTTTGGCTTAGAAATGGAGATGAGCACCACCCCACGGAGCCAGAGGTGAGCACCACTCCTCAGAGCCAGAAGGGGAAACCTTAACCTTTATTTGTGTTTGTTGTTTCTAGGCATTGATTTTTTTTCTTGTGTCTTGTGTCTGCTGGAATCTGCTCTGACTCCCCTAGGGGAGATAGGGCAGAATATAAATAAAGTATTATTATTATTATTATTATTATTATTATTATTATTATTATTATTATTATTATTTTCCAACCATTATTGTCATTTACAATGAGTCCTGTTGTGTCACGATATGTCCAAAATAAGACAATCTCAGTTTAGTCATTTCAGCTGCTAGTGAGGGTTCAGGCTTAATTTACTTGTGCACTCATTTATTGATGTTTTGATAGATCATGGTGTCCATTGAAATCTCGTCTTGTATTGCACTTTTATATGAGTTGATTTTCTTCTCATCAGCTCTTTTTTACTTTTTGTATACTAACATCATAGTAGGGGGGAAAAGAAAGACCGAAAGAGAGAAAGGCTATTTTTTAAAGGACATGCTTTATCTTTAAACATTGCTTCGGAAATCTTCGGAAATTCATTTAGGGTTACTGCAATGGTTTATGAACAAGTGGAATGGCAAAAATATGGGCTTGCAGGTCGGAAAGAATGAATTTCCTACTACTTTCCCATATAGATTTTTAGGGAGAGGGCTGTATGAAAATGGCACAATTCATACAACAAAAGCTGCAAAGGCTGAGTGTACAATAGGTGGTGGGATGAGGAAGGTATTTGGAAACCATAAAGCATTCCAAATACTATAGTGGTCATGTTAGGAAGGATGAACTGACATCACCCTCTCCCAAAACACATGGATTGGACAATTCCTGTGTAAAACATGCTGTCGGTCCCAAAAAGCTTCATCTTGTTTTCTCATTCTCTTACTCCCAACTCTGCATATATTTTCCATGCCTATTTCTTTGTTAGGCTGGATCCACACTGCCATATTCAGTTTCTGAATCCCGATTATCTGCTTTGTACTTGATTATATGAGTCTACAGTGCCATATAATCCAGTTCAAAGCAGATAAACTGGATTCAGAAATTGGTTTATATGGCAGTGTGATGGGGCCTCAGTGTGCTTTTCCTTAACAAAGGAGTCAGGATCACATTTTATTTTGGGGGAAAGCTTGCTTTGTTTTAAGGGACACTTAAACAGGTGAAGGGACCCAGACTTTAGTTAAATAAATTAGACCCACCCACTAAATAGCCTATTATGTATAGCAATTTCCTGTACCAGAAGTTGAAATCTATGAGAAGTTCTTCAGTGTCAGCTCCACTGAGCACAGAAAGAATACCGTTAAATTCAACAAGATTTCGATTCATAAGAAAGCTGGCTTCATACAACTCAATTGTTGTTAAAGGATTGCAGTTACTATGTTAGGAACATGGTTATGCTCTTGTCAACTCTGTCACGTAGCCCCTTCAGGCAAATTAACTGGATATCAGGATTTGATCCACAAATTAGGAGACATTATATTTTGGTAATGTCAGTCAGTCAGGATTATTATCATGAAAACTTGCTACCAGCCTCCAGCAGCGGGTTGGAGAACCACTACCACTCTGGATGTTTTAAATAACAGTGTTTACAATCATTTGCCATGCTGATTAAGATTGGTGGGAGTTGTTAGCCTAAACATCTGAAGGGCAAAAATTTCCCACCAATGGTCTGGGAAATGAACACTTACGTAATTTGTACATTGCAATAAATCTCTGTTAAGTTATATATTTAATACAATGTTTGTAAAAATTACATTTTTAAACTAAAGTTCTCAGAATCTCCCAGCTAACATAATAATTACTTCAGTATGCCTCTTACATTTTACTAGACACACAATGTTTGAGGATGATTTTAGGCTAAAAATTATAAGAACCTTCAAAATCTGATTGCTAAAAGGAAAACAATCTTGGACACGACATATACAACCGCGCTCTTTCTGTCAGAAAATGGACTTCCCACATATTTACAGACTTAATTTTTTACAGATTTGATATTTGTGGATTTGATTAATATGGTCTCTCTTGGCATTCCTAGGTTCTCTAATGCAACTCTATGGTCAACTTCCACAGGAAAAGAGACTGGAAAGACAAGGAAAGAGGTAGTTTAAGAGTGGGATGCAGAGAGTTGTGTCTGTTTGTGGGATGCACGAGTGTCAATATTGCTTTAACCCTCCCAACACTTGACATGCAGCCCCAGAAACAAGCACACAGAATTGCCCTTTTGAAAAGCAACAAATAAACAAAAATTACAGACCTGGCATGTTTCACTGAAACTTGGCTGGGAGATGGTAGTGCTCCAACCTGAGCTCAGACCCTTCCAGCCAGGTACTGTGTCTGTGAGCAGGTGAGGAAAAGTGTGTGGGTGGGTGTGGATATTAACCTGACCAGAGTACTTATTAGGGAGTTGAATCACATTGAGTGTGTGTGCCTGAGTCTGAAACATACGGATCTGTGGGCAGAGGTGATCAAAACCTCCGAGTTGTCATTGACAGATAATTTCCGGGTCAGAGCTAGTATACAACGTACCCCTGCAGGGGTGGAGGAAATATTAAAATGGTCCGCTCTTGAAGGCTAATGGATTCTCTAAGATTCCAGGAGGCCTTAGAGAGTTCTATGGCTGGCATCACTGACAATCCTGTTGAGTCCCTGGTCAATGAGTGGAATCAAAACCTAACCAGGGCTATTGACACAATCGCTCCCAAATGTCATTTCCAATCCATGACAAACAGGCTTCCTGGTATACAGAATCTTGGGAAAATGAAATGAGAAGGACAACGACTAGAGCCCAGATGGCGGAAAACTTGACTTTTATGTGAAAACACGATATAGAGCCCAGGGAATTTTAATGCTTTATGTTATATTTATTAACTTGTTGTCTTTGGCTTATGTGACTGTGTTATCTGTTTATCAGTTTTATTTTATTTTCTGTCCTATAATTTCTGTAGTTTTAATTTGTTCATCACTTTGAGTCCCACCCACAGGAGAAAAGTGGGATAAAAATTGATTAATTAATTAATAATAGAGGGCACCTTTGCTCCTATAAGGGGGCAATACTTGCAGCAAAGAAAGCTTTCCACTCTTCAAGCATTGCATCTGCAGATTCACATCCAGCTGAGCTGTTCAGAGTGGTGAGAGGCTTAACCCAGGTGTCCTCCCCTCCAAACCCTTTGCTAGAACCTTCAGTAGCTCACTGCAATGCTTTTAATGCTTTTAACAACCGTTTTGCAGATAAAATCTCTCACGTAAGAGCTGACTTAGACGCTGCCATTGGAACAGAGGCTAACAAGATATTCAGCAACCCTGTAAGTCGGATTACATTGGATCAGTTTCAATTGGTGAGTACTGTTGATGTGGACAAGCTGCTGGGGCAAGTAAGCAGGACAACCTGCCTTCTTGATCCCTGTCCATCTTGGCTGGTTGTTACAGGGATCTAATCTTCCTTTTTTGGGCAAAGTGATTGAGAAGGCAGTTGCCTTCCAACTCCAGGTGGTTTTAGATGACACACACGTCCTTAATCGATTACAAACCAGCTTCAGAGCAGGATACGGAGTTGAGACTGCTATGGATGCCTTAGTGGATTATCTCAATACCAACTAGGGGTTTTTGTCCCACCTCTCAGCGGCCTTTAATGCCATCGACCATGCTATCCTTCTGGAACAGCTGGAGCTGCAGTGGTTCCGGTTGTACCTAACAGGCAGGTGGTATAACCAGATGGTGGTGCTTGTGGATAGCTGTTCCTCCAAAAAAGAGCTGTTATGTGTTGTCCCACAAGGTGCTATTTAATCCCCAATGCTCTTTAATATTTACATGAAGTTGCTGGGAGAGATAATTCATAGGCATGGGGTGAGGTGTTATCCATATGCTGATGACACCCAAATATATTTCTCCATGCCTTCCAAAACAGCTTCAGCTAAGGATAGTGTGTCTTCTCTGAATGAATGCTTGAAGGAAGTAATGGGTTGGATGAGGAATATCAAATTGAAACAATCCAGACAAAACAGAGGTGCTTGCCATCAAGGGTCCTAGTCTGGGGGTGAAAGTATGGCAACCAGTTAGGGTTTACATTCCCCCTGAAAGACTGTGCTCCTGGATCTGGATCTCCAAATGTCAGCCCAGGAAATGCAACCATCAGGAGTCTTTACTAACTTTGGATGATACACCAGCTGCACACCTTCCTAGATTTGGAGGACCTGATGATGGTAGTACATGCACTGGTAACTTCAAGATTGGACTTCTACAATGCATTTTAAATTGGGTTACCCTTGCATCAAGTTTGGAAGCTCCAGCTGGTTCAAAATACGGCAGCCAGATTGGTTATGGGACATCTAGGAGTGACTATATTCACCTATCCTAAAGTCACTCCACTGGCTGCCAATTATTTTCGGGGCAAAGTACAAAATGTTGGTTTTGACCTTTAAAGCCCTACATGATTTGGGTCCAGGTTACCTAAAGGATCGTCTTCTCCCATACAATCCGTCCACCACTCTTAGGTCCTCTGGGGGTGGAGGCATCTGCTCTAGCCTGCCAGAACCCGATTGGTGACTACCATCCAGATGACCTTTTCATTGGCTGCCCCAAGACTGTGAAACAACCTGCCAGAAGAACTCCAACAGCTAAATGAGCTGTCAGAATTAAAAACCATGTAAAGGCCTATCTCTTCCAGCAGGCCTACCCAGTCAGTCTTTAAGCATGAATTTTAAATGCATGTCCTTTGTTTAATCTCTGTTTTGTGTATTGTAATATGTATTTTATAGATACGTTTTGGTGAGTAGCTTTTACAGAGGTATGTTTTAATATGTGTATTTGTTGTGTGTTTTGCAGTGTTTATCTAACTTAATTGTTCTGTAACAACCTCAAGCCATGTGGAAAGGTGGGTAAGAAATAAAAAAAATTTATTAATAAATAAATAAACAAATAATACTTTGTAGAGATTTCATCTAAAGGAAATTGCTTGGAGCTCAGACAGGTACCTAATCTATTTTCCTTTCTCTCTAGATCTATTCATGTTATGCTTGAACATTTAATGCTGTTTCACAAAATCATTCTAATTTATGGAGATTCTTCTGATATTTGCTGACTGTGCTGACCTTCATCGTACCAAGAGGTGGCAATTATGAGGAAGGCCTTCTCATGGGCTAAAAATTGGCAATAAACTTTCACTAATTACCTGTATTTTGGGCTAATTTTCAGTTGCTTTTTCCACAATCTGTACTTTTGCACCTTTAGTGGAGCCAGTGTGACGTAGTTGTCCCAGAGGGGGAGTTTGGGGTTCAGATTACTGCTTGGCCATGCAACTCCTGGTGGTCATGAAAGGTCAGCAAATGGCTAGTCCTTTAATTTCTTACTATTCTGAAGAAAGATGCCTAAGGGATTTTCAAATCATTTGACTGGTTTTGGGCATTATACACCTTGAATTTGAATGGGGGAGTTGCCATTTGCCTCCTGCCACAAAATCTCTTGGACCAGCTCTGGGTGGAATGGATCTTAGGCCTGAAAACATAAAAGAGAACAGAGTGCCTAGGATCAAAGCATACAGGTCATTATTGTCCATGTCAAACATCAGGGTACGGTTTTGTACAAGGGAGACATTTTCTTACACATTTTAATGATCTGGGTTGTGTTACTCCTAAGTGTAGAGTCTTTGATATAATTAATTCTTTGCCATAAAAGCTGCCGCCTGTTAAAAAAGGCATTCCACACTTGGCATGCTGCATATTTAATTTGGTAGCACAGAGAACAATAGATGTAGACATAAAAGAGTTTATGGAGCTTAGGTTTCAAAAACCTTGCAAATTGAGATTAATCTAATCTCTTCTAAGTAAATCAAATCCCATATATAGAATCAACACCTTTTCTAAGTTAGACTGTATAGTTAGGGTGCAGGAAAATCAATTGCTAACTGAGATCCATTCCTTCAGTTGTTGGGACTGTAGTGTTGAAGACTACTGCAAGTTTTTTTTTAAAATCCCACAAACATAAAGAGCCATCGGTTCCTAACAATGAAAAATCTAATTTAAAAATCTCAATAGTAAGCTTCCAGAGTATAGATCTTTTTCAAACAAACTAGTTAAGGTGCGTATCGTGTATCGGCATGCATGAGAACTAACTCTTAAATGGCATCTCCAAAACGAACAGTGTAATTCCAATTTTCTCTCCACATATTTTCCAAATTGGTTTCAGAGGGCTCTGAAATCAAGAAGGAATTTGTAGGATACAACCCTATGTGCACATTTCTCTAACCTTAAGACATCCAACAAAATTGTCTGATTAAACCTTAAAGAATTATAATGAAGTACAAAACATATGTGATTCACAAGATATTTTCTGGTTGCAATGTAGGGTATCGCAGGGTATTAAAATGTCCTGTGTTCAAAAGGGATGTTTATGTATCCAAAATTTAAGTGTTTCATTCAAACAACAGCCAAAACACGCAAAGAAAATAAAACCAGAGAAAGAAAAGTATATTAGTATTGTGAAGTAATTAATAGATCCCAGCAAAAATTTCAGTGCCCTTCTCCAAACCCCTCTCCAACATATTAGACATTTTTTGTCTAATATGTTGACTTTATCAGGCACAAAACAAAAAACCTATGGCAAAAATAAATTAATCTGTTGGAATGCTTTTCATTTTTATTTTTAAAATAGTTTAACAAATTTCTGAAATTTGTGGTGGTGTTTACAACCATGCAGATCATAATGTCTTTAAGGAATCTGCAACAAAATCTGATTCTATAGACTAAAACCATCCACCCTCTGCTTAAAAACCTCCAGAGAAGGAGACTCCACCCCACTCTGTGACAGCATATTCCACTGCCGAACATAAACAAGTATTACACATAGGGACTAGTTGCATATGAAAGTTTAGTAATATTTTCCACTGAACAATGCACAAGGACGTTTAGGAAACAAGAATGAAAACTATTCAATATCAGAAGAAATATATGGAGCAAGAGCACTCTGTTAAATGTATACAAGAAATCATGAATGCTTCTTACTAAAATTAAAGGAAAACATGGAAGTTACTGCTTTGCCTACTATTTTGCAATGTAATTGAAATATGAGAATAATTAAAGTTACACAATATAACATGGAACAATATAAGAATCCAATTCCAGATGTTGCACAAGCTGTTTCAGCAACTGACCCCTCATTCATAGAGTTATGAGTTGGGTCGATACAGGGAATGCTGTGGATGTAGCCTACCTGGATTTCAGTAAGGCCTTCGACAAAGTCCCCCACGAACTTCTGGCAAACAAACTAGTAAAATGTGGGCTAGACAAAACTACGGTTAGGTGGATCTGTAATTGGCTAAGCGAACGAACCCAAAGGGTGCTCACCAATGCGTCGTCTTCATCATGGAAAGAAGTCACGAGTGGAGTGCCGCAGGGCTCCGTCCTGGGCCCGGTTCTGTTCAACATCTTTATTAACGACTTAGACGAAGGGTTAGAAGGCACGATCATCAAGTTTGCAGACGACACAAAACTGGGAGGGATAGCTAACACTCCAGAAGACAGGAGCAGAATTCAAAACGATCTTGACAGACTAGAGAGATGGGCCGAAACTAACAAAATGAAGTTCAACAGGGACAAATGCAAGATACTTCACTTCGGCAGAAAAAATGGAAATCAGAGATACAGAATGGGGGACGCCTGGCTTGACAGCAGTGTGTACGAAAAAGACCTTGGAGTCGTCGTGGACAACAAGTTAAACATGAGCCAACAATGTGATGCGGCAGCTAAAAAAGCCAACGGGATTCTGGCCTGCATCAATAGGGGTATAGCGTTTAGATCCAGGGAAGTCATGCTCCCCCTCTATTCTGCCTTGGTCAGACCACACCTGGAATACTGTGTCCAATTTTGGGCACCACAGTTGAAGGGAGATATTGACAAGCTGGAAAGCGTTCAGAGGAGGGCGACTAAAATGATTAAGGGTCTGGAGAACAAGCCCTATGAGGAGCGGCTTAAAGAGCTGGGCATGTTTAGCCTGCAGAAGAGAAGGCTGAGACATGATAGCCATGTACAAATACGTGAAGGGAAGTCATAGGGAGGAGGGAGCAAGCTTATTTTCTGCTGCCCTGCAGACTAGGACACGGAACAATGGCTTCAAACTACAGGAAAGGAGATTCCACCTGAACATCAGGAAGAACTTCCTCACTGTGAGAGCTGTTCGACAGTGGAACTCTCTTCCCCGGGCAGTGGTGGAGGCTCCTTCTTTGGAGGCTTTTAAGCAGAGGCTGGATGGCCATCTGTCGGGGGTGCTTTGAATGCGATTTCCTGCTTCTTAGCAGGGGGTTGGACTAGATGGCCCATGAGGTCTCTTCCAACTCTACTATTCTATGATTCTATGATTGGTTTCAGTATTGTATGTTTTCATTGTAACGTCTTGTTTACATTTAAAATCCCAGTTTTTGAGGGGACAGGCATGGTAGAAATGAAGTTAATTCAATTATAATTATCTGGAAAAGGAATAAATAACCCCCACCCCTTTCTAACTACCTACATAACACAAAAGCAAGCTTTTTTCTGGCTGATAGTTTTCCCACTAGGTGGCCCTAAACTAACGTTTTCTCATGTTGATCAATTCCAACAGTTAACAAAGCAACACAAATTTTCTTTGGAGACAGTAAGGGCCCAACAGGACAAGAGAGGGGCATGTGTGACTTCTCAGATGCTGCTGGACTGCAGTTCAGATGAAGCTGGCTGCAATTTCCATCGGCCCTGTTCCTAAACCCCAAAGGCTTATCATTGCTGTTTTCTCCCCAGGACTTCCCTCGGTCTGGCAAATAGGCCTGCAGCAGAGATATGGACTGGGGAATAAAAGGTCTTTGCTGCTCTTCCATACCACCCAACCTTTTCACTTTGGCTGAGCAAACTGTGTGAACTACATGTCCAAGCATACAAGTAATTACACAATGATATTCACATACTAAGGGGGAGGGGGAAGTAAACAGATTTAGAACATATTTTATTCCTTTTATTATAGAAGTCAGTAAGGGGAGTCCAGACAAAATATGCAAGAAAATTATGGGCACGGAATACACTCAACAGTCAGCAATACACCAGATAAATCACTGAGTTTCAAAATCAATCCTTCAAGCCTTCTCCTTGCACTAATGCATGTGGCTTTAATGTTATTTCATCTTATGGACAGGAAAGAGCAGGCAGACACAGGTCTTACTTGTACAAGAAGGCAGTAAGAATTTGCTGTGACCTCTTCATAAATTGTGATGCCAAAGGACAGGGAAAGAGAATGACTTGCCATGAAGTGCCTGCATATCAGTGCTTCCCAAGAAGAAGCAAATGTTTTTGTTAACATGCCTTGGACTGCTACCATACTTGTGGCCTTTGGCTACAGCTGCTTCTTTCCCAGAAACCCACCAGGTACTGGCAGCCAAAATCTCATAAATCTTGCACCAATCCATGGACCACTACTTTGGAGTAGCACTGACGCAGCTAAGCCTCCAAGCTCAATTCAATTTCCTCCCCAGAGATACTTTAAAGTACATTGAAGAACTGGGGTTATCTCTGGCACCTATGAAATTGCTGTAGATATTGCCACTTGCTTCATATCAACTAAATCATATTTCCAGAAATGTAATTCAGTGAAGTAATTCCCCTACTTTATTGGGCACATCCACATGGCGATGGCTGTAACAAAGAAAATTTCTGACCTCAGTTTAAGCGTATTTGGACTCAGATATTTGTATTTCAATATAGCTCATAAAGAAATCATTTATCACTATAATGCTGCATCATCCCGGATGACACTACATTTGTGAAAACACATAACATCTGTTACACAGATGAGTTGACTGGGTTCCTTGCACTAATATAGTGAAATACATTTTAGACATATTTCCAGAAGAATGTCAAGTTCATGAATAAAATCTTCAGAGAAGAAAACGCGTTTGTAAATGTCTTAAATCCCTTTAAAGCTATTTACTTAACATAAGTAGCACTGCTGTTTTGTAATCATTATGTTTTAGGACAATGTCCAACATTAATTTCTAAATAATTCTTCAACAGATAGCCTCATCGTGGAGTCACTGCCTTCTTAAATTGGAATATCCAAACCGAATGGAGACTGCAGTCCAGCAACATACAATACGCATAGCCTTTATTCCTACAGAAATATTAGCTTTCTTCTCTCTCTTTCTCTCTCTCTCTCTCTCTCTCTATATATATATATATATGTAAAAAAATCTTTTTTGCGCTTAATTGTCTGTACAAGATTTCACTGTTCGTTTAAACAAAAATGCTTTTCATCTCTGTCCATGTGGTTTTCAGAATGTGAGAGCAGACCCTCCAGAACCAAGTCGAGCATCAGTTGGAATATGCAGCAATGAACAGGCCTATAATGAGAAAGAGAAACCACTAGTTTGGATTTTTAATATTACATTTATGTTACACATCATCTCTGTCCGTTCCTCAGCTATTTATCATTATGGAATTATTTCACTTCAACAGTATGCAAGTGATATGCAAAAATCACCCATTCAATGGCTTTTCTCCTCCTTTTTCCCTTATGCCTCTCCCCTTCCTAATCTGCTCTGAAAGGCTCTAAATCCTCCAGAGGTAATTATTCTACTGGCAGACACATACTCTTGAATACAATTCTTTGGAAAGATCTTTTGTCCCAATGTTAAAATTGGCAACCAACCTGCTTGAATCGTCCTCTAATTTTCTCTAGGTCATCTTGAAGTCTCTCATAGACTGGATCTTCATGGGGAAATTTCTCAATCATCTCTATTAAGGACTCTAGAACTTTTGCCTTTTTACTGAAAAACATGAAGGCATCACATATGTGTGAAATAAGTTGTTTCATAATACAAAGAATGCCTGCTTTAGACTATATTTCAGGGGCTTAAACCTTATATTTTATATTCCTATTCTTGTATCTGGTGCAAGAGGACTGAAATGTGATTTCATTCTGCTTTGAAAGCACAGTATTCTGGAAGAGGCTCTGCTGTTACAAAGTACAAGTAAATACCCCTATTTAGCAATCTGGCACCAGCTAGAACAGAGAGGTATCCATCTGCCAGGCAGCGAGCCCAGAAATGCTTGTCTATGAAAAGCACCAATATTCTTCCACACATGATCTCATCTCTCAACATCTATCAGTGGAATTCAGCCAATTAAGAATCACCTCTGTATCTGAAGGAGAAATGGAAACTACATCCACGTGCTATTATTGGCAGCCATCTCCAAAGCACCAAAAGTATGCCCTAGCAGTTCAGGGAACCTCCCCCCCCCCCCCCCCAATCCCTCGAAGTATATATTACATGAGGGGAGGATAGAAAACCTAACTTAGATCCTCTTGTTCAAGAAGCCAAAATCATCTACAGCAATAATGATACCAGTTCAAGCAAACAAGTGATTCAACTGAATATTTTTGCTGAGCTTTCCTTAAATATTTAACAAGTGAAGTTTTCTGTACCCTTTTCCCAAAAGTCTAGGCTTAATACATAACTGATAGGATTTAGAAGATTGAGCTGGCGCAGCAGCCAGTGCAGTCATTTTAGGCCTTAAGTCCAAATGCAAGGAAGAGTAGGTAAATAATGCCGCCCCCTTTCATTCCTCTTCACCCCCATCTTGACTGTAACGCTCAAGCTGTGATTGCCTGCACCTTTATTTCCTTTTCCAGCACTCTCCCTCCAAGTATTTTTAGCTTAATCCAAAGGAAAAGTCATACATCTGAGAAATAAACCTATGAAAATGAGATCTGAAACAGAGGAAAAATTATTTGCTCCCTTACCATTCCCACTCCCTATGAAGACTCTTGAGCTAACCTCCTTATTGTTACAGCATTTCCCCATCCTCCCAAAACAAGTTTCCTGAAAGTACAGGAGACAACAAGGAAAGAGTGAAGAATGTAAACAAATAATACTCTCTATCACATCACAAGAACTAATCTCCTGGATCAAAATCCCACTCCACAAGTGAATCTGACTCGTGTGTGTGTGTCTGCGCACATGTGTATGTGTGTGTGTGGGGGGGGGGGGGATGAAGATATCATTTCATACTTACCTGTGTTTTTCATCAGAACCGGCATGAAGCAATTTCTTCCATGTCATTGCAAAACCAAGATATGACCCAATCTATATATTTGAAAAAGAGTTATTTTATTCTTACGTTAACAATACTAACAATATTATTTCCTCTCAAATAACAGCAGCTATACATTTTATTAAAAATTATTAAAGAAGTAGTTACACAAAGCTTAATTTGGAGAAAACGAATGTGTTTCTTAATGCCACAGAACTTCAATAAGGTCCATTATAGAACTGCAGAAGTTTAATTAACAGATTAATATATATCTCTTGCTTGAAACAAGATCAGCACATACTTCTAATCCAATGTTAGCACCTTGCTGCACTCCATATTGCCTTCCTTCAACGACACCAGCATGAATTCCTTCAGCATAGCCTTCCTGGTAGCCTTCACCATGAAATCTATAAAAAGACAGATTTAGAAAGAATTGCTAGATTCTGTTTAAGCAGTTGTTTTCAAGTATCTTGAAAGGGAACTGTCTGATTCAGTACATGTTACTTTCAAAGGAAATCTGCCTTTAACCAGCTTCACAGTGTCAAGCAAACTGGGTTAAGAGACTAAAATCAATTTTCAGATTTGTATGTCTATAGGCATCAAAAGGAAAAAAAACAGCTTAAATAAATATATTTAGGCTGTTATCTCATTCCTGTTTACCTGAGTTCAAGTCCAACTGAACTCAGTGAAATAGTTCTATACAGATATACACAGCACTGTCCTGTTAGCCATAAGATAGAGTTCTACTGGGAAAATACATACATTTCAAAAATTCATATTATTACCTGCCGCAGGGAGAGTCATATAATATATTCATCAGCCTCATTTACAGAAGCTTTAAACTGGATGCATAAACAGAGAGCTTGAAGAAAACCCAGGTGTAAGAGACAGTTTTAAGGCATCTCTGCAAATTAGATCTTTGAAGCAAATCATGGTGAAACTGAAAAACCTGCTTCATGCTGAAGAAATTATTTCATCTGCTTTCAAATTTATGATGAAGTGGCAAAACTTCACAGGATTTTAAAGAACATGCCCAAACAGCACAGAAAAGGTCTATGTTTTACACCATATAGCATTCTAAATAACGATGCATCATTAAAACCTTGGAAGAAGCCTGTCAGATTCTTGGTTGACAAGATGGAGGGTTGGTTCCCAATCTGTATACATCTGATTTTGGAAAAGTTGCCATGCAGATCTGAAAGGTTTTTACACCTACCGTCTTCTTTCAGATTTCGCTAAAGAATCTATGTTAAAGTTGTAGTTTTATATGGGAGCATGTTCCATCAGTTGATCAAATTGCATCACATTCTAACCCAAGTGAATGGTATTTGGTACTGTTTTAATACATTATTATTGTCCCTGGGGGGGGCTATGTTTTGCTATAGAGTGTTACCTCATTTATTGCGGGGGTTACATTCTAGGACCACCCGCAATAAGTGAAAATCTGTGAAGTAGGGGTGCTATATTTATTTTAATATTTACACATTATATTAATAGTTAGGTGGCCTTTCTCCCCTTCACAAGCCTTCTTTCTGCATTTCTTTAGAGTGGCCCGGCTGGATGCCGACGAGAGGGAGGGCACATGCACAAAAGAGAAACTGGCACCTTTTGCGCATGCGCCACCTCTCAGAAAAAAACTGTGAAGCTGTAAGGAAGCAAAAACCGAACCGCAAAGTAGGGAGGAAACACTGTATTCTGCTTTTATCTTTTCTATGAACTGATCTGTGATGCTAATAGTTGACTGATTGTGAGTGCACTTTCACCAACTACAGCACATCCAAATGAGGCTGGCTGGGTGGCAAGAACAGTGTGAATAACTGCTGTTGCATGTTTTCAAGTTGCCATATAAAATCCAGACTATCTGCTTTGAACTGGATTATATGGCAGTGTAGATCCAATGTCATATATTCCAGTTCATCTGCGATCAGATCCTGGCATATAGGGCAGTATAGATTCAGCCTTAAACAAGGAATACTCTGAGGCAAATCTGCCAGCTCCTTCCTCTGAAATATTGCTTACATCAACTTGTATTCCTTGGCAGTCTCTCATTCATGTACTAAGCAGGGCTGACCTTGCTTACTTACCAAGACTATTATTGTTATAGTTATTATTATGTTGATTTATATCTAGCTTTTTCTCTGGATTATATGGCAGTGTAGACTAAGATAATCCAAAGCAGATAATGTGGATTATATAGCAGTGTAGAAGGGGCCTCCCAGAATCCCTAATCACTGGCCAAAGCAGCTGAGGCTTCTGGGAGTTGAAGTCCAAAATACCTGGCAGATTGTTTGTTGTTTATTAGTTCAGTCACTTCCGACTCGTGACCTCATGGGCCAGCTGACGCCAGAGCTCCCTGTCGGCCCCAGCTCCTTCAAGGTCAAGCCAGTCACTTCAAGGATAACATCTATCAGTCTTGCCCTTGGCTGGCCCCTCTTCCTTTTTCCTTCCATTTTCCCCAGCATCATTCTCTTCTCCAAGCTTTCCTGTCTTCTCATTATGTGGGCAAAGTACTTCATCTTTGCCCCTAATATCCTTCCCGCCAGTGAGCAATCGGGCATTATTTTCTGGAGTATGGACTGGTTTGATCTTTTTACGATCCAAGGCACTCTCAGAATTTTCCTCCAGCACCAGAGTTCAAAAGCATCTATCTTCCTTTGCTCAGACTTCCTTATGGTTCAGCTCTCGCATCCATAGGTTACTACGGGGATTACCATTGCTTTAACTATGCAGACCTTTGTTGCCAGTGTGATGTCTCTACTCTTCACTATTTTATCAAGGTTAGTCTTGGCTCTCCTCCCAAGAAGTAAATGTCTTCTTATTTCCTGGCTGCAGTCTGCATCTGCAGTAATTTTTGCGCCTAGAAATACAAAGTCTGTCACTGCCTCCATGTTTTCTCCCACTATATGCCAGTAATCAATTGGTCTGGTTGCCATAATCTTGGTTTTCTTGATGTTTAACTGCAACCCAGCTTTTGCGCTTTCTTCTTACTCCTTGGTGTTAAGGCTCCTCAGCTCCTCCTCGCTTTCTGCCATCAGAGTGCTATCATCTGCATATCTAAGGTTATTACTGTTCCAGCAATTTTAACTCCAGCCTTGGATTCATGAAGCCCCGCACGTCGCATGATGTGCTCTGCATACAACTTGAATAGGGAGGGTGAGAGGACAAGCCTGGCAGATTAGAATTTGGGATTCGCTGCTTTGGGCGATTTGGGCCTTCAGGAGATCAGCCTCAAGGCCCAAATCTCTCACTCTCTCTCCCAAAAAGGCGCAGAGTAGGCCCGAAACCACGGTGAGCCCACGTACCTTGCCTCTGCCATGACGATGGCGTCGAAAGCATCCGGCTCGCGGCTGCCTTCTTCCATAACGGCACCTCTGGACAGCTCCCTAGCTCCTCTTCCTCGCAACTGACCCTCCCGACCATGCACTAAACGACGGACGGCAAGCTGGAGGGATCAAGCCACAGAGCCGTCCCGCGCATGCTCTGTAGAAGGAGCCGGCTTTCCTTCGTGACGTCAGGGCCGGAATCTGCGGAACGCGGTGAGTTCATTCCCTCCCGGCATCTTTTGTTTCCTGTCGTTCCTCAGACTTGCCACTAGAGGGAGCGCGTCCTCTGTGTAAAAAGAAAGGAGCGCCTGCTGCAAAGGGGCTGGATCCAAGCCAGGCATGGGCAAACTTGGGCCCTCCAGGTGTGGCTGAGGGGCAAAAGGAAAGGGCCTGAGGCTGATAGGAATTTGTGGGAGCTGAAGTCCAAAACACCTGGAGGGCCCAAGTTTGCCCATGCCTAATCTACGCTGCCATATAGTGCAGTTTCTGAATGCAAATTAACTGCGTTGAACTGGGTTATATGGAAGTGTAGACTCATATTATCCAGTGCAATGTATTTAAGACGCATTCTAAGACTGCATTATTGGGTAGCGTAAATCCAGCCAAAGACTCATTGTAGAATTAATGCAGTTGGACACCACTTTTACTTGCAGAAACTTGCAGGATACTCGCAGGAACACCTCAGCAAGCAAGAGTCCAAAAGTGGCAGACTGAAACCCGCAACCTCAATCCATGGCAGATATCGGATGAGAAGCTCCCTCCTGGGCACAGAAGACAGGGCGACTTGGAAGGTGCTGAATAGACTGCATTCTGGCAGCAGGAGATGCAGAGCCAATCTTAAGAAATGGGGCCACAAAGTGGAGTCCATGACATGCAAGTGTGGAGATGAGCAAACCAAAGAACACTTATTTCAGTGCAGCCTGAGCCCTGCCACATGCACAGTGGACGACCTTCTTACAGCGACACCAGGGGCACTCCAAGTGGTCAGCTTCTGGTCAAAGGAAAGCTAGTGTAATGCCAAGTTTTTAAACTTTGTTTGTGTTTTTAAATACATTATAACTTTACCCTCAATTAGTCTCTGACATGATAAATAAAATCACTTTAACTATCACGACTCAATGTTAGGGAATCATAGGAGTTGTAATTTCACAACGTCCTTAACCTTCTCTGCCAAAGAGTGCTGGGACTTCACCAAACTACAACACTAAAGATTACACAGCATTGAGCCATGGCAGGGAAAGTGCCACCAAACTGCATTAACCCTATAGTGTAGAGCAGGAATGGGCAAACTACAGCCCTCCAGGTTTTTTGGACTTCAACTCTCACAATTCCTAACAGCTATTAGGCTGTTAGGAATTGTGGGAGTTGTAGTCTAAAACACTTGGAGAGCCATAGTTTGCCCATTCCTGGTGTAGAAGTACACTAAAGAACTCCCGAAACTTGATCAAGTTGAGTTTAAAGACCTCCAAAAATTGAGTCCACACCACTCTGAGGCAATCTATTCCACTATCAAAAGGTCATAAAATAATTATTTTACTATTTTATTTTACTAGAGAGGCTGAAAACCTGGACACACAAAGGTTTCAATGAAAGCCTAGATTTTCTATTATTATCAGGCTATTTCATGCAGAGCAAACATGCCAACCCTCCAGCTAGATTGCATCAGATACCTTTGGAAACGGCCACACCACTTTCCCTCATCCCCCTCCCCTCTTCTGACCATCTGTGCAAATGCATAAATAATAAATAGTCTGACAGTTGTCTTCCTGTATTACTTATCAGTCCAATTAATAAAAAAGTGTATATGAACTTCTGTTGGCCGCTTAATTTATGATCTACATTGCATTTTATGAACCTAATCCTCCTATTCTATCCTATCTGATTTGTCATCAGTCCACTCCTCTGGGCTTCACACAAATCTACCATTTGTCAAAATATATGATCCTGTGTATTCTTTTGCATTTCTGGCTGAATAGGTTAACCATTGGTTTGTATGAAGTTGCTTAAGCACAACTTGTGTTCTCTTGGTATCCAGTTTGCTAGATGACATGTCCATTGGTTATCTTTTGTTCTTGCTATATGCCTTGTTCATCTCCTTTTTGTCTCATAGATTTCATTGACCACATCATGTGCCCTGGTTCTTTGGCAAAGCCCTTTATTGCTGACTTTATCTCTTATTGTCACACCACAAATGCTTATTTCCATTGTTCTCTGAGTCACTGCCAGTTTTTCCTCCTCTTACTTTGTTGTTGCCCATGTTTCAGATGCATATAACATTGCTGGTAGAACAGTGGTGTTGAAGATATCTGCTCTGACCTTCATTGGCAGCTTAGCATCTGTTAGCACTGTCCAGTTCAATTAAAAGCCATCCAAGCAATCTTGCGTCTTCTTGTCCATTTGCCATTTGCCAAACTATTTGACTGTACTTGTTGACCAAGATATACATATTCAGTCACTCCCTCGATTTCATCTGTTTATAACGGTGAACTTAATATCTATTGTTAAATGATTTATGTATACGTTATCCCATCATTTAGCATTACAAAGCATATATAAAAACCAATCTCTCTATTCAGTATCACCAGCTATGTAGCACATCCCATCATCCAGTGTTACAAAGCATATAAAAATCATTCCTCTTCCCAAGAAATTTATAAAGCATCTTATCAAAATATCATATTACACTACATCATAATAGTGCTACAAGAATGTTAAAATGTGTATATAGAGGGACAACTGTAATGCTGCAAAATCGTTGCTGTTGCTGTTGTTGTTCTTTATAGCCCACTTTTTCCCTCTTAAAAGATAATCAAAGTGGAAAACAATACCAAAAACAATACAATATACAATGTAAAACTTAAAAGATATACACATTCAGACATAATTAAATAAAAGACTATTAAAAATAAAGCCATTAAAACTGATTGAAATACATAACACACTTCATGCATAAACATATAAGGAAGTCAAATATTTCAAGACAATTAGATTATCATTTGTTGCTTTCCTTTTTGGCGGAAAGCTGGCATTAATATTTTATCAGGCATCTTAGGCTTCATAATATTGGGAGAACTCCACACTTCCCTTTCTTCTTAGATTTTTACAAGAATCTATCTGAGTGTTTCAACTATTTTTTCAAGTAGAGAGTGACCCAGACAGGGCTGTTCAAGGGCATGGTTCAAGCTCACATCTAATCTCACCTGGTTTAAACAACAGGACATCCCTGAAAATTTATCAGTTAGACCGTCCTTCTGTAAACAGCTACTTCAGTTACTTAAAGATATTGTTGAAAAGAAAACTGGAAGAGTTTGTCACTGAACAAAGGGCAAGGTACAATTTGTCACCTGAATGCAAACATCATTTTTGAGAAGTATAATATAGTTGTCTCTTTCTATGACATCTGAATGGGAAGACATCTACTATATAATTAATAAATTGATTGATTATATTTGCATAAGAAAAGTAGATAAGGTTTAAGAGCATTCTTTGAAACTCATTGTTTTGAATGTTGGGAAAATAACTCTCACTCATCAACTGCTGTATCACATCCATTATTATTTCTAATTACTTGTTATTAACCATCTACAAGGTTAAATCCAGATATTAGTCCCAACTAATGTGGACATATTGAATCAACATAAACTTGATTGTTGTTGTTTATTTGTTCAGTCACATGGGCCAGCCCACGCCAGAGCTCCCTGTCAGCCTGTTGCCACCCCAGCTCCTTCAAGGTCAAGCCAGTCACTTGATTAGTCCACACTTAAGTAAATCCTATTGACGGAAGAAGTCTGTGCTCATTGGGACTAATGTGTGGATTTAGCTCATGGAGTGAAGTGCCCAGAAACAGACCTTTATAGGCAGGCTTTATTTGTAAATAGCCATAGAAAAGGAAAACCTGTGAGTGTGGTGATGGGGTTGTTTGGGGATAAAGACAGGAAGGAAGATGACATCCCTCCTAAATTCAAGATAAGCAGAATGGTGGAGGGAGTTATTGCAATGTAGTGTGATGCTTGCTAGGAACCAGAAAGGAGGTATAATCAACTGGCCAAAAGAGCCCTCATGAGGATGGGCTGTTAAAATATGTGTAGTATTCCAGGGCATCTATGTCTGGATCTACAATGGCCATACAATGCAGTTCAAACTGCATTATATAGGTCTACACTGACCATATAAAACAGTTCAAACTGCCTTATATGGCAGTGTAGATACAGCCTTCATTTCATTTCAGCCTACTGTCAATGGACTGGTGATTGTAGCTATATTCAAATTCTTCTGTTTCTCATGACTATCTTCTTCTGTTGTTTTTACATGTTGTTTACAAAATTAAACAAAAGCACTGACACAAAAAGTCACTACTGTGATATGAACAGCCAGCATGAAGGGCTGATAAGATTCCAGAAGGCAATGGTTTAAATTTCTGCTTAGCCATGGCAAGTCACACACCCTTAGATTAAAAGTAAAGCTGAGGACTAACCTCCTCTGAATAAAATCTGCCAAGAAAATCCCATGAAAGAGTAATCTTTGGATTACCCTAAACTGGAAACAACTTGAAGGCACACAAGAATTGAATTCACTTATATCCCATCCTTTCCCCAATAATGGGGAACATGTTGGCTTTTTGTTGTGTGCCTTCAATGTTACTTCCAACTTATGATGGCCTCAAGGTTTTCTTTGCAAAACTTACTTAGAGAGGTTTTCAGATGCCCCGTTTCACAATCTGCTGGGTTTGAGTGCGCCCACTTGAAGGTGGGAACCCAGGACAGTTTGGGGATTCTGCTAGTGTACCGTCCACCCCGTGACACAGCAGTCTCCCTGTCTGAGCAAGCAGAGGTGGTCTCTAGCGTGGTGTTGGGTTCCCAGCGACTGATTGTGCTGGATGACTTCAACATTCATGCTGAGGCCACCTTAACAGGTGCAGCTCATGAATTCATGGCCGTCATGACGACCATGGGACTGTCTCAAGTAATATCGGGTCCCACTCATCAAGCTGGACATACACTCTACCTAGTTTTTGTTGCGAGTGACAGTTTGGTTGGAGTGGAAGAGCAAATTATTCTTCCATTGTCATGGTCCGACCATTATCTGATCAGTTTAAGACTCACTGTGACCTCAAACCTCTGGGGGGGGGGGCATTAAGATGGTCCGCCCCAGGAGGCTTATGGATCCTGGTGGATTCCTGAGGTCTCTTGGGGATCTGCCTGCCATGGAGGCTGACGATCCTGTCGATGCCTTGGTTGATTGCTATAATAGCAAGATGACCAGGGCAATAGACATGATCGCCCCTGAACGTTCTTGTTGCTCAGATTCTCTTCAGCACCCTGGTTTACCGGGGAGCTGGCAGAGATGGAACGCACAAGAAGGAGACTAGAGTGCCGTTGGCGAACATCTCGTGACGTCTCTGACCAAACACGGGCTAGAGCTGCCACTAAGGCCTACTCCGTGGCATTGCAGGCAGCCAGGAAGGGTTTCACGACTGCCCACATCGCGTCTGCAACGAATAGACCGTCATAGTTGTTTCGGGTCGTTGGGGAGCTCCTCCACCTTCCTGAGGTTGGGGGGGGGCACCTGATGACTCGGCAACTCGGTGTAGCGAGTTCGCTCACCATTTTGCAGACAAAGTTGCTCAGATTTGTTCCGACTTGGATAGCGGCCTTGATGCAATGCCAGAGGAGGTAACTGAGGTATCTGTCTGTTCGAGCTTGTGGGATTCGTTTTAGCTTGTGCAACCTGATAACGTGGACAAGATCCTTGGAGCCGTGAGGGCGACCACCTGTGCCCTTGATCCTTGCCCTTCCTGGCTTTTAAAACAGGCCAGTGGTGGGTTAGTAGATTAGTTTGTGAGGATAATTAATGCCTCTTTGGAGCAGGGTAAATTCCCATCTTGCCTAAAACAAGCCATAGGGAGGCCAGCCTTGAAGAAGGTCTCTTTGAATTCCACCAATTTAAGTAACTTCAGACCAATCTCTAACCTCCCTTTCTTGGGCAAGGTCTTGGAGCGGGTGGTTGCCTCTCAGCTCCAGGAATTCTTGGAAGATACTGTTTTTCTGGACCAATCGCAGTCCGGTTTCAGACCTGGGCACAGTACTGAGACAGCTTTGGTCAACTTGGTGGATGACCTCTGCAGAGAACTGGACAGGGGGAGTGTGACCTCTTGGACATCTCAGCGGCTTTCAATACTATCGATCATGGTATCCTTCTGGGACAGCTCTCCGGTATGGGCCTTGAGGGTATTGCTTTGCATGGCTCCAGTCCTTCCTGGAGGGTCGCTCTCAGTTGGTGAAGCTGGGGGACTCCTGCTCGGACCCCTGGCCATTGACCTGTGGGGTCCAGCAAGGTTCCATTCTATCCCCCATGCTTTTTAACATCTACATGAAACCTCTGGGCGAGGTCATCCGGAGTTTTGGAGTTCGATGCCATCTCTACGCGGATGACACCCAACTCTACTACTCTTTTCTACCTAAATCCAAGGAAGCCCCTCGGATTCTGGACCAGTGTCTGGCTGCTGTGTTGGCCTGGATGAGGGCGAAAAAGCTGAAGCTTAATCCTAACGAGACAGAGGTCCTCCAGGTCAGTCGTATGTCTGATCGGGGCATAGGGTGGCAGCCTGTGCTTGACGGGGTCACACTCCCCCTGAAGGCACAGGTCCACAGCTTGGGGCTCCTCCTGGACTCAGAGCTGACACTTGATGCTCAGGTGTCAGTAGTGGCTGGGAGGGCCTTTGCACAATTAAAACTTGTGCGCCAGTTGTGACCCTGCCTTGAGAAGTCAGATCTGGCCATGGTGGTCCATGCCTTTGTTGCCTCTAGACTGGATTATTGCAATGCACTCTACGTGGGGTTGCCCTTGAAAACGGCCCAGAAACTTCAACTAGTCCAGCGCTCGGCAGCCAGGCTACTAACTGGAGCAAATTACAGGGTGCAGTCTACCTGCCTGTTTAAGGAGCTCCATTGGCTGCTGTTTATTTTCCAAGCCCAATTCAAGGTGCAGGTTATCACCTATAAAGCCCTTAATGGTTTGGGACCCACCTACCTTCGTGACCATATTTCCCCCTATGAACTTGCACGGTCTCTCCATTCATCAGGGGAGGCCCTCCTCTCGATCCCACCACCATCGTAATCGTGGTTGGTGGGGACGAGGGAGAGGGCCTTCTCCATCGTGGCCCCCGGCTCTGGAACTCTCTCCACAGGGAGATAAGGCAGGCCCCCTACCCTTCTTATTTTTCGGAAGAGCCTGAAAACTTAGCTCTTCCAACAGGCTTTTGGTGACTGATTTCCTTAGTCTGGGATTGCCCTCTTTGTCCATTATATTTTTATAGTATTTTTACTCCTTAGCTGTATATAGTCTTTAGGTGTATGCCTCCTCCAGCACCTTAATTGGGATAATAGTCCCTGGTACCTACCTCTTTCCTAATCTGTACCGTACAAAACTATTTGTACTTTTCTGGCCCACTACCCCTTTTAGAAGCCAACCCAGGTTTTTATCAAAGTGTGCTTATTGTTTATTGGTATATGTGATTTTATTTATGATTTGTTTTTATTGTTGAGATTTATATTGCTTGTTGCCTGGGCTTGGCCCCATGTAAGCTGCCCCGAGTCCCCTCAGGGAGATTGGGCAGGGTATAAAAATAAAATTATTATTATTATTATTATTATTATTATTATTATTATTATTACTACTACTATTATTATTATTATTATTATTATTATTATTATTATTATTATCCTTTGCCTTCCACTGAGGCTGAGAGAGTAGGAGGTACCCATAGTCAGTCAATGCTTTTCTTATTGGGGATGACATCCTGATCTTCAGAGTATTAGAAAAAACACAGAAATTAAATCAAGGAAGTCAAGAACAAAAAAATCTCATCCTAGAAAGAAACAAAGGAAAAGAAGATGGAACCAATAATTCAATGACAGAGATGTCATTGAAGAACAAACATTAAAACAGACCATATAAAAATGAGGACTGAGCATGCCAAGCAGCCACAGAACATGGCATGGACAAATGAATGGCAATCTGAGCAGAGCACTCCCTTGTTTGGTGGTATGAGCACACCTTACCATTATGTTGCTGGCCGCAGTAATTAAAACATATGTTGAAAAACACGTATCAAAAATAAATCACATTTTTTCCTGAGAGCTGACACCAAGTCCAGTGGAGCCATTGTTCTTGCTGTTAAGGATCCCACCTTCTTTTTGAGTTGCTGCAACCTATATATGGTATTAACCTTGCCAAAGCTAAAAGGGGCATTCTCTTGCCAACGAAACATCAACTGAATGTTGCTTGTTGCTTTGCATTTAAGTCAGTGTTTATGTAATTTTGTGAATAAGAGTGATGGCTCTTTTCCTGAAAACAGGGTAGCTTTGTCTTTCTTGCTTTTCCTGTTCACAGCAATAAATTGTTTGATAAAGGGAAAGAAATGGCCTAGGACTTAGATGATATATGATAGAGCACAGAATCAGGCAATTCTATCTAGCCTGTTACTACACTAAGCACATCAAAGGAAGTTAAGTATCTCATCCAGCTTGCTGAAGAGCAAGAAGATGCTGTTCTCCTGCTATGGAATTTCTCAAGGGTGGGAAGAACGCCTGCCCGCCCACCCACCAACTGATCCACTGTGGATGCTCCTGCCTTCCTTTGAAGTTTGCAGTCACATTATGGTGAGATACATGGAGTAGCCCAGTGTTGATTGATCACATTTGCATTTCTCCATATCTACCAACCTGCAAAAGGAAACTCAGTGGGGATCAGTGAGACCTACACTTCAGATGCTGTGTGAAGTAACATGAGAAATAAATATTCTGCAGTTATAAATAATAATAGCCCTCAAAACAGGTCCAGAACATTTCAACTTTCCTGGATGAACAGAAAAGGATTTACAGATCATGGTCCTTGAACAGGGAAATTATGAAGGAAGCATAGAAAAGAAAAACAGCAAAATTCAATTATACATACTGTACGTATACATTCTGAACCATTAGCAGAAGTATGAATTGAGGCAACAAATGGTTCCATGGCACACTTATATGCCTTCAAAGATGCCTTCAAAACCATATCATGGAGTTTTCTTGGCAAGAGTTATTCAAGTTGTTCTTGCCAAGTTTCGCTTTCCTCTGAAGTTGAGAAAATGTGACTTGGCCAAGGTACGTTCGAGTGGGAATTTGAGTCTAATTTTCAAAACCATTGCATCACACTGGCTCTCTTTGTGGTATGCTACACAAACAACAGTTTTCCCTACTGCATAACAAAACGAATCTTCTCAGATCATTTTCAACCAAGAGATGTGTGAAAGCAATAAATCTGACTTTTGGTAGTCAGGTTTATTGCTCTCACACGTCCACACTAACTCGCCAATATAAAGATCGGAAAGATCTGTATCACTCCACCCAGCCATTGGGATAAGGATGCAAATGTAAGATTTGCATTGCCTATTATATTCTATGCCATTCCCACAACTGTATAAATATGCTTTTTGATATGAGACTTCGATATCACTCTGTGCTGCATCTGAAGAAGTGCATTTACATACAAGAAAGTTCATGATAAAATAAAAACCAATTAGTCTTGAAGGTACTTCTATATTCTTTTCCTTTCAGGGGCGGAGCATCTAAACAACACTACAGAAATTCTCTGAACTGGTCCCAGATTTTGCTGTACATCTGGCAAGGAATATTCAGAAGTGGTTTGCCATTGCCTTCCTCTGAATATAGCCTGCAATACCTGGTATTACTTCGCGGTCTCCAATTCAAGTAATAAGCAGGCTTGACTCTGCTTATCTTCCAAGACTATACAAGATCTGGTGTCTGCAAGGCATCATTTAAAATATCCAGACAATTTCAGAATCTGAGAAGGCAAAGTACAGGGGAAGCAGAGTTGGATGGGCATAATTCAGTGGCATAATTTCATTGTTTTTCAGGAGCAATTTCAGGATTGAGCTTTCCATGCTCAATCTCAGTACTGATTCTCACTATTGTGATCTGTTCATTGCATGCCCTCCCCAAGAAGCCTCACCTGGTAACCACAATCTTGTCTTTTTGGCAACACCAAAGACATTACTTTTCCTTCAGGCATTTTAGGTTCTGGAACTCATCATTGGAGCTAGCCATTTTAAAAGTGCCCACTGAGTTGCATTACCTTTTAAATATATTTATACTGCATTTTCATCATGTGTGCACATTCTTTTTCTATGTAATTTATTGTGTGTTGTGTTTTACATCAATATAACTGGAATTATTGTTAGACTAAAATATAATAAATGCAATAAAAAGACAAACTATTACATTCTTATTTTTATTAAAAATAAAGCACACTAAATCTACAGATTTCACACACATTTCATTTCCAATTCACAATTATTGAAATTGCAAAATTTTCACTACATTTTGTCCAGACTGTTAAAAAAGACAATATTTGGAGTACATAAATAGAAATTTTAAGTATAAATACAGTAACAAAATAAACAGATGTATGTGTTTAATAAATTAATTATAAATATTGTGTTGACAATGAAGTGCTAGGTCAAGAAAATAGTAATGTTTCCTTTCATTTTCTGTACAGAACTGTACTACTATATACAACAATCGTTAAGAATGATCTGCCAAAGGCTGTTTCCTCTGGTTTCCACAAACCGGTCATTCACTATTTCTCTACATTAGAAAAATGATATGTACAAATTTTCTATGAAACATTTACTCACTGTAATATATAACACCCTTTAATTGAAATCAGTAATAATTTAAAACAAACATCTCCTACTGGTAAGAATAACTTACTTTACTAAAAAAAAAGTATGGACATGTGTAGCTGCACAAAATCCCTTAAACCTATAGTGAAGTTCTTATTATTGTTCCTTTCTTAGTATGGCTGGGGAACTGTGGGCCCCTCTCCCTATATTGTTGGGATCCAATGCTCATCTTTACCATCCTACTGACCAATGGGAAAGAATGATGGTAATATCAGCAGTTTTCCAGTTTTTGAGGTGAAACAGATTCTTACCCTTTTGAGAAAATAGAATTGATTACGTCGTCATTTATTGTTAGTTTCTCCAAATTGAACCTTAACTGTTTTGCATTTTTCTAACAATTTTATCACTTTAAATGTTTATAGCTGCACTGCTTGAAAAAAGTGTGCATACTATTTAACAGCAGACATTGCCTTGCTAAAAGATAGCACATAGTCCGTTTAATTTCTCTCATTTACTAGGGACCAATATTATTATTGATTCATGTCAGTCATCAAAAATACTGCCCCCATTGGCACAGTGGGTTAAACCCTTGTGCAGGCAGGACTGATGACTTGAAGGTTGGGTTGCTGACCTGAAGGTTGCAGGTTCGAATCCAACCTAGGGAGATGATCTCCTTCTATCAGCTCCAACTCCATGCAGAGACATGAGAGAAGCTTCCCACAAGGATGGGAAAAACATCAAAACATCCAGGTGTTCCCTGGGCAAAATTCTTGCAGATGGCCAATTCTCTCACACCAGAAGCAACTTGCAGTCACAATAAAATCTATTTTTTCCTGAAGATTTTTTTAACTTTTTCTACTTGTTCCTATTTTATGTCTAACACTAGTGCACATAAGGAAAATAAATTATCCTTTGAATGAACAGTATTTACTACCTGTCATGAAGTGATCAAAAGAATAATGACCCTGTAAACATGATCCTATCCTCCAAACAAGCACCAGAACAGAAAGATTTCCTGTTCTGTGCACTTCTGTCATTCCTAAATTAAATAGCACCTTTTAGGAAGAACTTTCCTAAATTCTGTGCATGCACATGTGTGTATATATACTCCATATTGCTGTGTCAGTTTTCTTAGAAGTAGTATTATCACTTGCTTGACAAGGACAGTGCCACATCTTCACATGGCCCTATGTTTTAAATATCACAGCTAGAAATACTGTGCTTGCTTGCTGGTGTTGTTTTCTGGGGACTATAGGTAAAGTTACACAACCTTTATTTCCCAAAGCTAGGACTTTGTACTGATGACACTTCTGAAGTGAGGCCAAAAGGGTCCATGCTGTCAGTTTCAAGACGTGAACTGAAAATATCCGATTCATAATGCTGCCTGGTGTCACCATACTCTCCAAAGTCTGCAGACTCCACTGGCACAGTGTTGATCATCGGCAAGAAATGAGACAAAGGAAGAAAATCTTTCCCTTTGAATTGCTGTCTTTGTCTGGCATTACTTAGGGAGACCAAAACTCCGTATTTCTTTGACTTGTAGATATTGTAGCCATCTGGACGCATCTCCTCTTCAAAGGAACAGTCTTCTGCAGAATATCTGAGCTGAACATCAAGGGGCAAAGGTAAATATGTGGTATGAATAATTATTTTTAAAAATAGTATACCAAATGCTTAAGTGAAGTGCATTTCTCTGATTCTTACTGGCTAGAAAGCAGAAACCTTTTACAGAAAGCAGACTACATCCCCTACCTGGGAAGCCCTGTTTTCACTGTTAAATGCTGTTTAGTCAGCTTTGACTTATAGAGACAATATAAATGGGAGGCCTCCCTAAAAGTCCTGTCATGAACTGTCTTGCTCAGGGCTTGCACATTTAAATGTGTGTCTTCCTTTTACCTTCCTTTACTGAGTGTCATTTCCATTTTAAAAGGTAATTTGCACAAAAATTAGCATGTATGAATTATTCTTACTTTTGGCACTGATGGGGGATTGGGGTGGATTTGTTTTAGTGTATTTTTTTTAAAAAAGAAAAACCAATTTGTAATAAATAATCCATAATTTGTATGGTCTTATTTACAAGTCCCAGCTGTTAAATACAAACAATGGCAACAAGGTGGAGAGACAGAAAAATTGAGGCAGCATGGTAAAAACAGCTGTCGTGTAGAACTTGGGATGCATCTAGACTGTAGAATTAATGCAGTTTGACACTACTTGAACTGCTGTGGCTCAGTATTATGGAATCCTGGGAGTTGTCATTTTAGAATGCCTTTAGCCATCTCTGTCAAAGAGTGCTGGTGTCACGTAACTACAACTCCCAGGGTTTAATAGTATTGAGCCATGGCAGTTACAGTGGTGTCAAACTGGATTAATTCCACAGTGTAGGAACACTCTTAGTTCTGAATGAGGCTATAGAGTGGCCTTTCCATGACCCAATCAGGCAGGTAAGTGTTGATTGCATAACCTAGCTATGTTCTTGGTTCAGAGTTGCTATGCTAGATGAGCTAGGGAGCAGTGGGCATCTATTGCATTTTCTGGTTCTCTGAATATTCTGGTTCTCTGTACACTGCTAGTCGTTCCCAAAAAAAACTAGAAGTGAAATTGGATTCCACAAATTTGACATTGCCATAATTTTTGGTAAGGTAGACGGCAATAGGAAATAATTAAAGAATGCCTTCCAGATGGATTGAGTCTCTCTCCGAATCTATATGACCTGAGCAGAGCTGTTGGAGATAAGGTAACTTGGAGGGGGTTACCATAAGTTGGTGTCAGGAGCGACTTGAGAAACTGCAAGTTGCTTCTGGTGTGAGAGAATTGGCTGTCTGCAAGGACATAGCCCAGGGGACGCCCAGATGTTTTAATGTTTTTATCATCCTTGTGGGAGGCTTCTCTCATGTCTCCACATGGAGCTGGAGCTGATAGAGGGAGCTCATCTGCGCTCTCCCCAGGTTGGATTTAAACCGGCAACCTTAAAGTCAGCAACCCAACCTTCAAGTCATCAGTCCTGCCAGCACAAGGGTTTAACCCACTGCACCACCAGGGAGGGGGCTCCTAGTCAACTTGATGACAGCCAACAACAACAACAACAACAAACACTGTATATTATCTGCTACTGGAAGCTGAGTATGTATTAAAGCTGAAACTATTTTTTTAGTTTTTCAATTATTGTTGTCAGGTTGGGGTGTCATTGGGGTCTATATTGTTAGGCTGTTGGGTTTGCAATCTTGATATTGACTATTTTGTGCACTGAAGCACCAGAGGATACAGCCAGCATCCAAATGGAGAAAGGTTCAATGCACCCATTTCTACTGTGGGATATCATTACCTTTGAACCTGCTCAGTGGCACTTAGCAAAGTGTTCCCAAGTGAAGGGGATACAATTCACACTGCCCCTATCCATGATGAACTAATATATGTGCATATAGATTAAATAAAAGTGAGCTCAGTTTCTCTGCCAACGTTTAAGATACATGTATGAAATGTTACTTTCTCATAAATGTGAACCATCAGTGTAATATACAATCCACTGAGAAATTCCCACTTCCTTTGAAAAAAGGATTTATTCCATAATAAAACAGAATACCTGTTTGAGCAACTGTGTAATACAGCTAGCTGATTTTATATCCTGCATGTTAAGTCCTAAAACATGTTTGCTAATGTAAAAGGACTAGCATATCAATAATGTGATGACTGTTTCAGGGTGTTCTAAGTCCTTTATGCCAGTGTTTTCCTTAAAACCTGGTGTTATTCTGGTTCAGTCATTGGAGGTGACTGACCTCTTGGCCAGCAGAGTATTGCTGATTGCGTATAGGGCCAAGATAAGGGAGAAGCTGCTCTTGCATGAACTCTTTACCTGTCAAAGACCTATGCCACACTTTCTTTGTACACATGCTCAACATTTGAGAACAGAGCTCCTTTGATGAGTCCAAACATTCTCAAAATGCTAATTGGGCTGCCAAATATCTGGAGAACATGCTTTGTTTTTAACAATATAAGTTAAATGCCTCCAAATATGGCAGCACAGCCATGCAAAGTATTGAACTATGTTCTTTCACAGAGGTGGGAGAAGACACTTTCTGAACTTTTTGGTTATGGCTGCTGGCCATGTTGGCTGGTTCTGGGAATTATAATCAAGACCTATTTTATAATGCACCATTACTGTTTATAGGCAGCAGTTTGCATTACAGCTGAGGCTCCTCCTTTGGAGGCTTTTAAGCAGAGACTGGATGGCCATCTGTCGGGGGTGCTTTGAATGAGATTTTCCTGCTTCTTGCAGGTAGTTGGACTGGATGGCCCATGAGGTCTCTTCCAACTCTACGATTCTATGATCTAATAAAAAGCCTTCTGTTTAAATCCATGGAAAAGGGTATTTGGGATATAAGAAATGTTATGAACTGAAATAGGTATTAGCACATAATATATGTATATATATTTAGGAACAGTGAATGGAAGTTATGATAGTATGATATCTGTTTCTCTGAAAATGTCATATAGGTTTCTGTTGAAAGAGAATCATCTCAGCTATGTTGTTAGTGGCCAGACAGAAGTGGTTTGTGTTTTCCATATCACTGGGAGAGTGAGTCTCTTCTTTAAATATCCTCTCCAAACTGCAGAGATTTGTCCCCAAATTTTGTCCTTCAAATTGTATACATCCATAACATCATATAATTCTGGATTTTTTTTGCAATATATTTACAAATTACAAGAAAAACCTGAAGTTAGGTTTGCAACTCTATGCTTTGACAATGAAAGCATTGCTGAGGAGGGACGACGTTTTGAACACCTTACATAAAATTGTAATTTAAGATTAATTCTGATTAAATCATGATTATAACATATATTCTTCAAAAGAAATATATTTAATTAACCTTGAAATAATAGCTACTATTAGTTGTGATAGCGTCTATACGAGGCATGGACAAGCTTTGGCCCTCCAGTTGTTTTGGAGTCCAAAACACCTGGAGGGCCGACTTGCCCATGCCTGGTCTATACATATTTGGGACTCCCTGTATATTCAGCACTGTGGACAGCTAAAGTTCAGACTGACATTTACTATCTACCAACACCTACAAGCAAATTAAAGTGACAATGCACAAGAATGACTTTTGTTTACTGCCTATCAATTATACAGCAAACTAGATATGAATGATACAAAGTAGTAGGAATAATACAAATTATGTCTTTCAGCCTAATATTTAATGTTTAGCCCAATATACCACATATGCAAACATGAAAAATGTGTTTGTTTCCACACATGTTCTCTAGGCTTTCAAAACTTGGTGGGGAGGGAATAAAATCTCTTTCTGAATATGGCTGCAATCCTGCAAACAGCTACCTGTGATTAAGCACCAATTACCTATTTCTGAGTACACATACATAGGGCTGTAATCAGGGATTTGGAGTGAATTTCACTGGATGCAATTACACAAATGTGCCATTGATATACACATCTGTGTGTATTGTATTGTATTGTGTTCTTAGCTCATGCTTCAGTCTGAGTACTGAAAAAGTGTCCCCACTGACCAAGTGAAAACATGTTGTTCTCATGAATCTGGCCCTATTAGAATTAAGAAGATGTTTGTATAAGGCAGGGGCATAAGTGGAAGATCAGTATTCCATTCATTCTGGCACTAAGTCAATAGCAACCCTGCATATACAATTTCTACATAAAATAAGCTGATAAGATAAGATGTCAATATCTGTTACATCTCCATGTGAATGTTGCAGTTAGCCACCTTGATTAGCATTGAATAGCCTTGCAGCTTCAAAGACTGGCTGCATGCTGCCTTGATTAGCTATTTAATGCTAATCAAGGTGGCTAATTGCAACATTAACACTTGCCTCAAACAGACAAGAGTTCTTTCGCCCACCCTGGACTTTCCACAGATGTATAAACCCCACTTGCCTAGTTTTCAACAGATCTCACAACCTCTGCGGATGTCTGCCATAGATGCAGGCAAAACATCAGGAGAGTATGCTTCTGGAACATGGCCATACAGCCCGGAAAACTCACTGCAACCCAATAATACTTTTTCTAGTTTTGGGAAAAGACAACTTACTTCACTGGAAATATAAGATGGGGTAAAAATATTAAGAAACAGGGGTGTTGGGAAGGACAGGGCATTATGTATGCAAGATCCTAGCATACAAACATCTTCCTTTTGTGAGTGAGGCACAAGCAAAATAGTCACACTTGGATGGGCGGATTGTAGTCTCAACTCCCTGCCTAGCCAGAGGGCAGACTGGGTGGCCTGAAGTGGTGTCCTTATCTGCAGACTCGCCTACCCCAGGGGTTGCTGTGAGGACAGGAGAAGATAAAAGGAAAGAAAGAGTTGGCCTGGAGTTCCTTGAAACAGATCCGGAAGAAGCTAAACAAACAATAAAGCATGGCAGTCCACATTCCAGGATGTTGTGAGCCCTGCCTCTTCTACTCCCTGGATTTGAAGAGCAAAACAAAACACTAACAAGGCTGGGGAAAAAGAGAAAGAAAGAAAGAAAGAAAGAAAGAAAGAAAGAAAGAAAGGGGGGAATCCAACTCCCAGTGAACACAAAGGGAAATCAAATATGTTGCTGTGAGTTTTCCAGACTATATGACCATATTCTAGAAGCCAAATCTATGGCAGGCATCCTCAGAGGTTGTGAGGTATATTGGAAAATAAACAAAGGAAGTTTATATATCTGTGGAAGGTCCAGGGTGGGAGAAAGAACTCTTATCTGTTGGAGGCTGCAATTAATCACCTTGATTAGCATTGAATAGCCTTGCAGTTTCAAAGCCTGGCTGCTTCCTGCCTGGGGGAAATCCTTTGTTGGGAGGTGTTAGCTGGCCCATGTCTGGAATTCCCCTTTTTTCACAGTGTTGTTCTTTATTTACTGTCCTGATTTTAGAGACAGGAAACTGTGAGGAGAGAATGCTTCTGGAACATGGCCGATAAAGCCTGGAAAACTCACAGCAACCTAGTGATTCTGGATTCCGGCCGGGAAAGCCTTCGTCAACACATTGGAGATCAAATGATTCTACCTTTTGATCCCCAATTTAGCACACTGTACAATTAGGCATGCAGAAAGTGAAGGATGCAGGGTGAAGCATTTCCTTTCTCCTGATCCCACTGGCGCTTCTAAAATAATCTTGCTGGTTTCTACCTTCCCTCCCTCGATTTATTGGGCCTGTTGTGCCAATTCACACCAAGATCCTAACGACCCTGGTCCTCAATCTTTGTTGAACGTGTGATTTCAAGCAGGCACAATGTGTTGAGACGGCATCGATGCCTGCCATGAAAACAACGCGGGCGGGCTGCCGTGGCTCTGGATGGTCCGCGAGCAGGGTTTTGTTGTTGTTTGAATCCGCCACGTGGTCTTCCTTCGGGGAATGGACGAATCTATAGTTGCGGGTGGCGCCTGTGGGAGGGAGGGAGGGAGGGAAAGAGGGAGGCCCGTCCCTTGGTGCCCTGACTTACCATCCCGCGGAGCCGGCCGTCCTCCTCCATGCAGAGGTAGCGGGAGCTGTGCACGCCTTTGAGGGCCACGGCGCGCAACGAGACCGCGCGGATCTCCAGCAAACCTGCCACGAGGAACAGACGGAGGTGTCACGGGACCACGCGAGGGGGAGGAAAGGAAGACATCGCTTTTTTGGAACCAACCCCAGCCCCTCAAAGACATAGAACACATGCACAAAGAGACACCTTTAAGTTTCGTGTCACCTTTCAGAGTGGTTTGTTTCAGCGACTTCTTGTGCTTCACAGGAGTGCCACCCCACGAGGTCACGAGAATCCTGCCACCCATGATTCCCCCCCCCCCTTGAGTCCCCAAATTCCCTGCTTTGCATCAAAAAGAACACGGGTGGCCTCTAAAACTCTTCTATCTGCTGGCTTCGCATATGAGTCTACTCTGCCAATGAGTCTACTCTGCCAAATAATCTGGGATAATCTGAGATCAGGTCCTGAGGTATAGGGCAATGTAGGTCCAGCCCATGCTACTTGTGTTAAGAGTTTCATTCAGGGGCCCCCACGAAAACCCAGAGGGTCCAAAAGGGGAAAGGGGGGGCATGCAGGGGAAGGAGGCTGCCTGATCTGCTAAGGAGGCCCCTTTGCCAGAGAATCACAACATCATAATGTTGGAAGAGACCACAAGGATCATCCAGCCCAAGCCCCTTCTGCCATGCAGGAGCACACAATCAAAGCACTCCCCACAGATGGCCATCCAGGCTCTGCTTAAAAACCTCCAGGGAAGGAGACTCACCCGCCCGCAAAGACAGGTGAAATCATAGAATCCTGTTGTTGGAGAGACCTCATGGGCCATCCAGTCCAACCCCCTGCCAAGAAGCACGAAAATCACATTCAAAGCACCCTCAACAGATGGCCATCTAGCCTCTGCTTAAAAGCCTCCAAAGAAGGAGCCTCCACCACATTCCCAGGCAGAGAGTTCCACTGCTGAACAGCTCTCAGTGAGGAAGTTCTTCCTAATGTTCAGGTGGAATCTCCTTTCCTGTAGTTTGAAGCCATTGTTCGGCGTCCTAGTCTCCAGGGCAGCAGAAAACAAGCTTGCTCCCTCCGCCCTATGACTTCCCCTCACATCTTTATACATGGCCATCATATCTCCTTCTGCAGGCTAAACTCCTTAAGCCGCTCCTCATAGGGCTTGTTCTCCAGACCCTTGATCATTTTAGTCGCCCTCCTCCGCTTTTCTTTCCTCCAAGGAAAGCAGACTTACTCTGCTTTTAAGGCTGTATATTATTGGATGCCATGGCCCATGGCTGGTACCGTAAACAATTCATTCTAGGACTTACTCTGCCGGTTCTGGCTGCCGGCGCCGTCGACTCTCCCGTCGGCGTGGATGCGGAGGAACTGGCTGAAGAGGCCCTGCCGCCCCGCGGTGTAGAGGTGCCTGAGCCGGACGGGCTCCCCCCAGCCGTAGCTGACGTGGGGCCCGGCGTCGGTGAGCGGGAGGGCGCGGGAGGCCACGGCCGCCAAGCCCAGAAGGGCCCCCAGCAGAGGCAACGCCCGCCGACACATCCTGAGAGAGACACACACACACAGAGGGAGAGAGAGAGAGAGAGAGAGCTCTGGGCGCGGGATCCCCTCTTCTCTGCAGGAAGGAGAAGGAGGAGGCGCAGAGCCAAGCCCCGCCGTCCCCGCTGCCACCACCTTTTATAGCCACCGGGCGATCGATAAGGCGAGGGCACTTGCCCGAGAGGAGCAGCCCCGGCCTCCGCGCAGCGCACGCCCCGAAGACTGGCTCAGGGCTCTTGCATCATTCCCGGCAAGAGGCGCGCTCTGCCCAGGAGACCCCCCCCCCTCCTTCCAGAGCTGCCAAAAGAGAGAGAAAGGGACGGGGAGGGGGAAGGAGGGGGAGAGGCGCCGCGGGGGCTTTGAAGACGCCGCCCAGGATCATACGATGGTCTCTCGGTGCCTATTGGAAACTCCGGAGACGAGGCGGGGGGGGGGGGGGGGGGGGAGAGAGAGAGAGAGAGAGAGAGAGAGCCGGGCTCCTTGGCTGAGGGGCCTCAAAGGCGTCCCCCGCCCCAAGAAGAGATGCCAAGGAGGGGAGGCGGAGGAGGAGAGCCCATCTCTTCCGCTTGGGCTCCTTCAAGCCCTTCCTTCGCTCTCCAGAGTCGTGGGGAGAAGAAGAGGCTAGCCTTTGCCTCCCTCTGGGGCTGAGAGAGTGTGACTGGCCCAAAGTCCCCCAGTGGGACCCGTGACTGGCGGGGGTGCCAACCCCAGTCTCCAGCCAGGCTGGTGTGTTTCGAGACCCAGGGTGCATCTCTGCACTGTCGAACCCATGCAGATTGCCCCCACTTGAATGGCTCCATGCTGTGGAATGCTGGGAACTGGGGTTTGGTGAAGCATCAGCCTTATAAACTCCAACTCCCATGATTCCCTAGCACTGAGCGCTGGTAGTGAAAGAGCATATCTGCACTGTGGAACCCATGCAGATTGACCCCACTTGAATGGCTCCATGCTGTGGAATCCTGGGGAAGCATTTGGTTTGGGGAAGCATCAGCCTTATAAGATTACAATTTCCATGATTCCCAAGCACGGAGCCCTGGCATTGAAAGAGGTGTCGAATTGCATTCGTTCTGCACCCATAGCATCACAGGGAGAAGATGGTTTTGAAAGCCCCCAGATTACAGGAGCTGTCTTCATAGACCTGTCAGCAGTTTATGACACTGTACATCATCGCCTGAGAAAAACTTATAATATCACAAAGGACTACCAGCTCACCTGCTTCATAGGAAATCTGTTACATAACAGGAGCTTTTTTATGGAATTCCAGGGCCAGAGAAGCAGGTGGCGAAAACAGAAGAAAGGCCTGCCTCGGGAGTGTGATGACAGTGCCACCACCACCCAAGCAGGGAGCTTTGAAATGGTTGAACAGAAACTCTCCAAAGCTTTAGGTGCTCTTACTGCCTGTTACAGGGAAGACCAGCTGAGCCCTAATCCATGTAAAATGCAGACATGTGCTTTTCATCTTAAGAACAGACAAGCATCTCGAGCTCTGAGGATTACCTGGGAATAAATCTCACGGGAGCATTGCAGCACACCAAAATACTCAGGAGTTACCCTGGACCATGCTCTGACTTACAAGAAGCACTGTTTGACTATCCAGCAAAAAGTGGGCACTAGAAATATCATGTGAAAGCTGACAGGCACAACCTGGGGATCACAAGCAGACACAGTGAAGACATCTGCCCTTGTGCTTTGCTATTCTGCGGCTGAATATGCATGCCCAGTGAGGAACACATCTCACCACATTAAAACAGTGGATGTTGCTCTTAATGAGACATGCCACATTATCACAAGATGTCTACATCTCACACCATTGTTTAGCCAGTACTGGACCACCTGACATCCCCTGGGAGTAATAAAAGGGCCAAGGCATTGACATCTCCGGCCCATCCCGTTCGGATATCAGCCAATGCCTTAAATCAAGAAATAGCTTTCTAAGATCTACAGAGATACTCGTAGAAACACCTCAGCAAGCAAGAGTCCAAAAGTGGCAGGCTAAAATCCAGAACCTCAATCCATGGCTGATATGCAGAAGACTGGGCGACTTGGAAGGGGCTGAGCAGACTGCACTCTGGCACGACAAGGTGCAGAGCCAACCTTAAGAAATGGGGCTACAAAGTGGAGTCCACAGCATGCGAGTGTGGACAAGAGCAAACCAGAGAACCACCTATTACAATGCAGTCTTAGCCCTGCCACATGCACAATGGGGGACCTTCTTATAGCAACACCAGAGGCACTCCAAGTGACCAATAACATTGAGTATGATGCCAAGTTTTTAAACTTTGTTTTGTGTTTTTAAATACATTACAACTGGACCCTCGGCTCGCTTCTGACACGATAAATAAATAGTCTCACTCACACTCAAGTCACAATACCAGGCTGGCTCAAGCACCTTGAGATCCCTTCTTGTGCTTTTCTTGCTTTCCCCACAAAATCTCCCGCCCCAATTTTCCTCCAAAGTTCAAGGAATCCCGTGCGTGTTCGGGAAAGGTTGCCTTTGCTCGTGTTCAGTGAGAAAGCCTTGCCGGCACGCCCGCTCTTTCCACGTCCTTGGTCTTTCTGCGAATCAAGGCCGGTTATTCATTCTGCCCCGCACAGTTTGCAATGAAAAAAAGGAAGGGAGGCGCTGGAAGGAAGTCTGGGGCTGAATAGAATGACTTGCTGGTGACCCGGAAAATCGCCCACCTTAGAAAAAAACCGGGGCCTTTGTTCCCCAAGGTGGCCAAGCGGTTTTTTTCTTTCTGATGCAATACCTCCCAGAATTGGCAAGAAGAAAAAGATTCCGAATCAGGGGAGGGGGCGAGCCCCAGATCAAGAGGGGAAAGGGAAGGCAACAGCAGAGAACACTGTTTTTCAGTGGCATCTAATTTTGCACCAGCCCTCTTTTTGCATCTGTGTTATTTATATTACTACATAGGTCAGGTATGGGCAAAGTTGGGCCCTCCAGGTGTTTTGGACTTCAGTTCCCACCATTCCTAACAGACCCAGACCCTTTCCGTTTTCCTCTCAGCCACTGAGGGGAAAAAGGGTCTGAGGCTGTTAGGAATGGTGGGAGTTGAAGTGCAAAACACCTGGAGGGCCCAGCTTTGCCCATACCTGATATAGGTGGTGTGCGCCTGCGTTTAGGCTGCAAGCAGGCACTTGGAGGAGCAAGGTGCCCGTCTTAGGTGAAAGTTGCACTTTGAACCTCTGGGTGGCAGTCCAAGGCCAAGAGGAAAGTATTTGGCCCTGTTGGATTAGATCACCCTGTTCATTCCCCAAGTTCCTAGTCCTGGGCAGGATGCCAAAGCAGAGGGCAAAGGGCACCTGTTGGCTTTCTCCCTTCCCGATGTACTCCCTCCCTAGAACCATGTAACTCCTGGACTTCCTGGGAATTTCATTTTCGGTTCCCTTGTTCTCCGAAAGGGCAGTCCACACTTGGAAGCATTTCCCAAACAAGCTATATTTACAAGGTGTCTATAAAGTCTACACCCACCTGGGAGTAAGCCCATTGAACTCATGGAGATTTTTTCCAGAATGGTATGTATAGGGCTGGGGTGTAATAATTTCATAAGTTTCCACTTACGTTTCTGTGAGTTTTTTGGGCTATACGGCCATGTTCCAGCAGCATTTTCTCCTAACTTTTTGCCTGGATCTGTTGCTGGAATCGTCAACAGTTTTGTTGGCAAGGCCTGGTTTATGTGGTTCCGTTCACCTTGGAGAAGGTGGGGTTCACAGATCTTGTTTGCATGGACTACCAGGGCTTTAATTGTGATTCTTTTTGACCTGGATGATGGTTGGAGTTCTTTTTTGTAGGTATCTATCAGTGTGTGCATGGGCCCCCGATGGCGCAGCATATTAAAGTGCTGAGCTGCTGAACTTGCAGACTGAAAGGTTGCAGGTTCGAATCCAGGGAGCGGAGTGAGTGCCCACTGTTAACCCCAGCTTCTGCCAACCTAGCACTTCAAAAACATGCAAATGTGAGTAGATCAATAGGTATTGCTCCGGTGGGAAGGTAATGGTGCTCCATGCAGTCATGCCGGCCACATGACCTTGGAGGTGACTACTGACAATGCCGACTCTTCGGCTTAGAAATGGAGATGAGCACCAACCCCCAGAGTCAGACATGACTGGACTTAATGTCAGAGGAAAACCTTTACTAACCTATCAGTGTGTGCAGGTTTTCTGTAAACAGTGAGCCCTTCCACGCAGCCATAGAACCCAGAATATCAAGGCAAATAATCTACAATATCTGCCTTTAACTGGGTTATCTGAATCCACATTGCCATATAATCCAGTTCAACATGGATTTTATTCAGTTGTGTAGAGGAAGTGGTTTGCAGATGACTAGGACATCTAGAAATTTTAGTTTTCCTTCGTTTTTCTTTTTCCATGGCAAATTGGATGTTTGGGTGGATGTTGTTGATGTGGTCCAGGAACTTGTTTAGTTCTTCTTCTTCATGGCTCCAAATGGTAAACGTGTCATCCACATATCAGAACCATATAGTGCGCTTTTTGGTGCTGTTTCCAGGGCTTCTTTCTCAAAATGTTTCATGTAAAATTTTGCTGTAACAAAGCTAAAAAGCTCCCCATGGATACTCCACCTTTCTGTTCATAGAATTCATTATCCCACTGGAAGTATAATTAAAAAGAAGCACAATTAAAGCACTGGTAGATGATGCAAACAGGATCTGTGAACCCCATCTCCTCCAAGGTGAACTTAACCACCTAAACCAGGCTCTACAGGCGAATGTGTATTCTACAACAGACATCAGAAGAAAAGAAAAATCCATAAATGCTACAATCAGCAAAGGATAAGAGGGATCCTCTAACCACTGCAAGATCCTACCGTATACCATGGAGCTGTGGACAGTCTACATAGGGACCACCAAATGCAGCATTGCCCAAACAGAAATCAAGGAACATGAAAGGCACTGCAGACTGACGCAACCAGAGAAGTCAGCTATAGCAGAGCACATGATAAACCAATCTGGACACAAAATATTATTTGAGAATACAGAAATGCTGGACACTCTGACAGCTATTACGTCAGACTACACAGAGAAGCCACTGAAATCCACAAACACGTGGACAATGTTGCTGGAACATGGCCATACAGCCGAAAAAACTCTCAGCTGCCCAGTTATTCCAGTCATGAAAGCCTTCAACAACACATTCCGCTTAAGTGATGGGGATTAATTAACTGAAATGTGTATTTAAAAGGGTGTTTTATGTTTTTACAATGCTTATTTGTTCTTTTAATTATGGCCTCCCTTGAGTACTTTTTAAAAATGGAAATCAGGATATGACTGTTATAAATAAATTGATGTTACCGTTGTTCATTCACTAGTATTGGCATCAGTGAGACTGGCCTTTTTCACTGCCAGTCTTTTTTGTACAGAGAAGTCATCGAGTTTATTTGTCTGTGGCACAACATCCATTACGAAACATTCTAATAACACAGTGTACTACTAAAATACTTAAAGGAATCACAAAGAGGATTTTTAAAAAATGCTGGAACAAAACAATAAGTTGCTGCATAAAATGTCAAGGTAACAATAATAATGGAAGCTACAACTGCTGATGTGTCCGCTGCAGGTCCTTGTCATCTCAAAAATAAGCTTACTTGAGGTAAGGAACGCTGTATTTTTAAAAGTACCATTACAGTCTACTACAAACAGGTAATTTCAGAACTGATTGCTTATGACAGGTTACAAAATGTATAGGCTTTACAATTAAACAGTTCACGCGCATTCAAATCATTAGTTCAAAAGGCCCTATCTGTTACATTTTTCTCAGTCTTTACCCCATTGGTCAAAAAATAAAAACAGAATTAAATTTAGGAATGCATCAAGTGGTTTCATGCACAAATTCACTAATCTTAACTCTAGGAAGTTCTTTATTTGACCACTAGATAGAGCTTTAAACCTTGAATCCTTGCCCCCATTTCTCTTCCTCCTTCCACCAATCTTATGGATTCTATGGAAACCAGTTGTAACTCAAAAGTGTTAAATTAACTTATCTTTTGAGCAGTAAAGTTCTTATAAAGCTGTGGACATTATCTCTGAAAAGCTTTGGGCAAGACAGAGTCCTAAACTACAGGGTTTTTGAAAAAGAACTCCCTATTCACCATTTAAATTAAATAGTGAATACGGAGTTCTTTTTCAAACACCCTGTATTTGAGACAGGGCTTCGTTCACACAAATCTTGCCAATTCATGGACTGGTTTTACTCACAATAAGGTTTCTAGACAAGCAAGTAATGAGTGCCCAATCAGGTAGAAAGATGATAAATAAAGAAGAAACAAACATAATCCAGAGCAGTAGAACAAAAAATATACTGTATCCCAGGCACATTCCCATCAAAGTCGCCATTCAGCCCTGTATGTATATCAATTTAGAAATGAGCCCTGTTACGTTCAGTGGAGCTTGATTCCATCTAAGTATTACAGGATTGCACCTCTAGTGAGTCATGTCTGAGGATGTGACCAAAATATGATAGACTGAGTCTTGGCTTCTAGGGAGAGTTGAGCTGACTTGTTCTATGGCCCATTTATTTGAGTTTTTATTTAGTATCTGCAGAATTCTTCTCCAGCACCACATCTCAAATGAATGTATTTTCTTCCTATTAGCTTTTATCACTATCCAGCTTTCATGATCATACATAGAAATGGCTTGGACAATCCTAATGTTAGTATTCAATGGTGCATCTTTATATTTAGTTCCTTCATAGCTGCCCTTCCAAGTCCAAGTCTTTTTCTGATTTCTTGACTGCAATTCTCCACTCTGATTAATGTCTGAGCTAAGGTATTTAAAATATTGAATGATTTCAATGTCTGTGGTATTGTTTGAAGATATGTAAATAATCAGTGGTCATTTTTGGTTTTGTAATATTCAGCCATTAAGCCAGCATTTGCGCTCTCTGGCTTGATTCTCTTCAATTGTCGTTCCAAGTCTTTGCTGTTTTCTGCTAGTAGTATAATGCCATCTTAGATGGTTGATGTTCCTTCCTCAACTTTTCACACCTTCTCCTTCCAAATCTAATATTGCTTTATGTATGATATTTTCAGCATACAAGTTAAATAGACAGGGTGATAAAATGTAGCCTTGCTTGACCTGTTTGCCAATTGGAAACATCCTTGTCACAATTTTTGCCAAGTCAGTCTCTGGAAATATAAAGGCTCTGTGTCAAGACTCATGAGGCCTGTGAGCTTAATGGGATTTCATAACCTTGTGCCTCACACAGCAGCTCTAATTTCTCTTTTGTTATTTGTTATTAAATGCCATCAAGTTGACTTTCACTTATGGCAACCCTATCAATAAGAGACCTCTAGGACATCTTATCATTTATAGCCCTGCTTATGTCCTGCAAATTCAGGGCTATGGCTTCTTTGATTGAGTCTATCCCAGTGGTTCTCAACCTGTGGGTCCCCAGCTGTTTTGGCCTTCAGCTCCATGAAATCCTAACAGTTGGTAAACTGGCTGGCATTTCTGGGAGCTGTAGGCCAAAACGCCTGGGGACCCACAGGTTGAGAACCATTGGTGCTGAAATCTTCCCCTTTTCCTGCTGCTTTCAAACTTACCAAGTATTATTGTCTTTTCTATTATGAGTCTTGCCTTCTCATAATATATCCAACATTTGACCATTTCAATTTAGCATTGTGACTTTCAGAGAAAGTTCAGGCTTGATCTGCTCTTGGACTCATTCAATTGTCTTTTCATATTACAGTATTTTTTTATACTTACAGTAGGATCTTGCAGCTCCTGAAGTGATGAGTATGATTTTAAAAACATTTCATAATATTTTATGGGCATTGTTATTTCATTATTTCTCAGTGGGCTTACGTCTTGAGTCACTAGAAAGTTTCTGTCAGAAACAGAATTCTAGGGAGAGCTGGGCATCTTGGAAATTCCATGCAAATTCCCTAAAATGCCTTGAGATAAAACCACTCTGGAAAGTTGGAAACTAAATCACTAGCACTAAATGTACAGATATGTGGTGGATCCCTCTAAATGTGGGGTCCAGAGAAGATATCAATGCACACAGACCTTCCCAAGCTGCTGGGACCTTGACAGCTGCTGCTGATGCCATGACATCACAGATTCTTCCTTGCCTTTAAAGCTTTCTGCAAACTATTGCCCTGCCTGAAATCCAAGTAGTACATGAAAAGTGTTCCAACTGCATATATATATATCCTTGTAGGAAATGCCACTATATTTATATATAACAGAGGTTTTGAATATCAAATTGCCATTAACAAGTTTCTTTTAAATAATTCCTTTTTAAAATAATGAATGTTCAATGATAGCATAAAAGATAGAGATTGATTTTACATGCAACTGCAAAAGTTTCGTTACTTTCACAATTAAAGGGGTAGCCTGATTAAATGACTGGGAAGAAGTATCGAGAGGTTTATATCCTAGCTCATGCTATGTTTTATAGTTTGTTACTAATGCAACAATAGGGTGGATGAGAGAAGCATATGTTTTCAACCACAATAGCTTCTAGTGTTAAGATGGCTTTTCAAAAATCAGTTATTTTGAGAAACGGATTAGCAAAGAGGTGCCTGAAATGTAACTATGATTAACTAAATGACAAGTAATTACTCCCACAAGCAAATTTCCAAGCTCTGAAGTAGTTGTGATTTGTTGCTGAAATTCTGGCCATAGCTATAAACAGGGAGGTAAGTCCAATTAACTACAATGGAAATGACCTGCATGTCATATGAAACTTGACCCCTGTTTCTGAAGGAAACAGCTGTTCTGTTCATATCTATGTTCTGTTCATTCTAGTTTGTTTGCTCTGAGTCTTTGAAAACTGATTTCTGTTTGTAAGTTTACTTGTCAATAAGCTTTAGCTTACATGTGCTCTTTTAGATTGAACTAGGGATTAGTAACCTCAGATAAAGTTTACCCAAGAGAAGGGGGAGAGATTTTCCAACATTCCCCTTAAGGGTAAACCTTGGCTATTGCCTTCTAGGTCAAAGACATGACTTTATACACTTCTAAATTGTCAGTGCTCCCAATGTCAGATTGGTTCAAGGCGTGAACCAGGTGCCACTGAATGCCCCAGTTACATTACTATCACTTCAGTGTCCATGAACTACAGACCTGTTACTTTCTGTAACTTTCCTATATGATGATGATTGTTTTGCTTTCTTCTCCCTTCTCTCTACACCATAGTTTTCTTCACATATTACATTCAAGCACTTTGGGCTTGGCATGCTGGGAATGCTTTGAGACCAAAACAATGTTGTTTTGTTTCATCTTCTCTGCTTGTTTCTCTGCTACGTAACAAAATTTGAAAAAAATGTTCCTGATTTGAAAGTGTTATTTCTGGTTTAATTCTGTGGAACTTACTTTGAATGTAATTGTTATACTCCAGAAACTTCATTTTTGTGGCTGCCACAAACTATGTTGAATTGGTTGAGACTCTATGAGATATTCATTAGAAAACTATTGCAAAATGTGCTGCAGGATGTCCTGCAAAAGCAAAGTTTTTGCAGTTTAATAAACTTTTGCCATGTTTTTATGATAAAACCAATTAGAAAGTGACATTCATAACCCAGGGACAAAAATTAAGTTATTCTTTGCGCTAGACAAAATTTTGTACCACTTGGTTTTATATTGCCCATAGAAAAAAAAGTTTTGTTGTTGCTGTGTGCCTTCACCTCATTTCCAACATTTGATGACATGAGGGCCCCTTTCACACAGCTAAATAAAATCTCGCATTTTCTGCTTTGAACTGGAATATATGGCAGTGTGGACTCAGATAACCCAGTTCAAAGCAGATATTGTGTGGTTTGTCTTGATATTCTGGGTTATATGGCTGTGTGGAAGGGCCTTAAGGAAAACCTATTGTGGGGTTTTTGGGTGGGGCAAAATTTATTCAGAGTAGGTTTGCCTTTGCCTTACTCTGAGGCTGAGAGAATGTAGTCACTCAGGGCCCTTCCAGGCAGGCCCTATTTCCCAGGAACTGACCCCAGGTTTTCTGTGTACCCCAGATTACCTGGCAGTATGGACACATACAATCCAGTTTAAAGCAGAAAACCTGGGATCAGATCCTGTGATAAAGGGCCTGTATGGAAGGGCCCGCATTGGGTTTTCATGGTTGAGTGGGGTGGCAACCAGTAGTCTTCCAGAATCATAGCCCAATCTCAGAGTATTACGCCATTATGGCTCCCATAGAAAAATGTTTCTAAATAATCATAAATTATTTGGCCAGTTTAACAATTAATACAGATTCAACAAAAACTGATAATGCTTTATATCGTTTTAATATTCATGGTAATACACATATATGCACACACTCAGAAAGAGAGAGAGAAGGAAAGGAGAAAGGGGGGGGGGAGAGAGAAAGATTTGCATGTTTTATCCACTCCATCTATATCTTACTTTGCATCTTATGGAATGATGGATTTTTTAACTTTTGCTGTTCTACTTTCTTGTCTTTGAAAGGCTTTGTACTGCACATTTCTACTAGAGCTCATTGGCTGAAAGGCCAAAAATGGAGAATATTTATCAGCCTGATGAATGAAATCAATTACAGAAAAGTTGCAATTGGTTACCAGTATTTTAAAAAAAGCTAAAATCAGGACTGTAAATAAAGAACACAACTCAGAAAATGGGGGAATTCCAGACATGAAACAATCAGGGCCAGCTAACACATCCCCAGGCAGGAAACAGCCAGACTTTGAAGGTGCAAGGACATTAAATGCTAATCAAGGTGACCAGTTGCAACATTCACACTTGCTTCAGACAAGAGTTCTTTCTCCCACCCTAGACATTCCACAGATATAGAAACCCCACTTGCCTAGTTTCCAACAGACCCTCCCAACCTCTGAGGATGCCTGCCATAGATGTGGGCAAAACGTCAAGAGAAAATGCTTCTGGAACATGGCCATACAGCCCTGAAAACTCACAGCAACCTACAGAAAAGTTACTGGTGATGGCATTCCAGTTGGGGAGGACATGTCCTAAGGCAAAAGCGTGGGACTAGATATATAGGAAAGTTTATCTTAAAAACTCTTTCTGCTAGTACCTAAGCTATAGGAAAACATTTTAAATTGAGGGAAACATACATTGACTAGGAAACCAAGTTATGAAAGAGGATGTGGCCACCAGTCACACAAGGCTGGTTTCCAGTACAGCTGGTTATGGCCCCAGAGTCTGCATGTCTCCACCTCGGCAACATACAAATCTTTCTAAAGAAAATATAGAACATGCATGGCAACATTTTACAGTTGAAAACAAAGAGAGATGTGGCCAGGTAACATCAGAATGTGGTGTAGATTGAAAAAGTTAGTAACGAGAAAGAACACATAATCTAGGAGGGGCTGCAGGAGTTGGCTTTTGTCTGAATCTATAGGGAAGATTCCTCTTCTATCTTCTCCCTCTCCTGCCCGTATTGAGTTTATTGTGTACTCTTGCACCAATGAACTTGGTTTCCAGCAACTGAAACTGAGGGTGAAGGGGAAAGTAGGAGGAAGTGGAGAAAAACTAGGAAGTTTTAAAAAGCAGCTGAAAAAGCGGGAAGACAGAAGATTAATCCCTAACAGCATTTGGAGGGTATGGTACCATAGATAAAATCTTATCAGGAAGAACATCTTCTTGGCATTCAATGCCCATCTAAATGCCATAGACAATGGAAGCTGCAAAAAGGCTTTAGAGAATGGCTACAACAGATGGGCAGGAGTAAATGGGACTTTTTGGAAGCTCATTACCAGGGGTAGGAGAAGGAACTTCCTGATGTGGTTGAATTGCAGCTCCCAGCATTGGCTGATGGAAATTGCAGTTCAACAATATCTATATTGCTGCAGTTTGCATAATGTGGCAGTAAAATCTAAAGTTCTAGATGTGGCAAGTAATCCACGTAGCCTGCTTCTAAAATAGGTTATTAGGTATGTGACCAAATAGACTCTGGTATGAAATTACACGGAGCCCCCGTGGCACAGTGGTCGGCAGTTCAAATCTGGGGAGCGGAGTGAGGTCCTGCTGTTAGCCCCAGCTTCTGCCAACCTAGCAGTTCAAAAACATGCAAATGTGAGTGGATCAATGGGTACTGCTGTGGAGGAAAGGTAACAGCACTCCATGCAGTCATGCTGGCCATATGGCCTTGCAGGTGTCTACTTACATCGCTGGCTCTTTGGCTTAGAAATGGAGATGAGCACCAACCCTCAGAGTCGGACATGACTAGACTTAATGTCAGGGGTAATCCTGTACCTTTACTAGGTCTTTGCCATTACACTTATGTAATATACCTGTTTTGGGCTGTATCTACTTCTGTTTACCTTTCATTTTGTAAAGCCTAAGTTGTATGGTCCTGCTTCACGCAAGTAGTTACTTATGTTGAGAATTGTCAATGTAGCCAATCTGCATTATACAGTATGAAGACATCACAAGGCAATGCATATCAAATAGCTGTAAGAGCACTCACTAAATTGTTTAAATCAGCAATCTGGTATGCAGGAGCCTAAGAACTGAGTGGCAAAGATTAGCCACTTTACAAAAAATAATCTTTACTTTGATTAAGATTTACTTTGTAAAGATTTACTTTGTAAATATTAATGTTGTTATGGTTAATTGCCATCAAGTTGGCTTCAACTTATGGTAACCCTATGAATAGGAAGGTAATGGCACTCCACGCAGGCATGCCAGGCACATGACCTTGGAGGTCTTTATGATCTTTACGGAGATGAATACCAATTCCCAGAGTCAGACGCAACTAGACTTAATGTCAGGGGAAACCTTTACCCTTTTCCTAACCACATGAATTAAATTAAATTCTATTTAATATTTACCTTCTGTATGTTTTAATTATATTACTTTTTGAATGTGAGCTACTGTGGATCCCAATCCAAGGGGAAAGTAAAATATAAAAACAATTTCAACAGCAATAATACAGTTCTGTGGAACTGCTAAAACTACGAAACAATGCATGTTTACTGAAAGAAATCCCATGGTGGTGGTACACCTTGCTCCTTGGAATGGGAGTCTTAAAGCCCCTTAAACAGAATGGGGACTACTTCTCAGTAACCACTCAAAGAATTGCCTTGCACATCTATTTCGGCTAAAGATCTGATCAATCCATTAAAAAATAAAGGTTGCATAAGCAGTATGTTGCTTACATGGAATTTTAGAAATGGGTGGGTAAAGATTGTGAATGCTATCTCAAAAACACATTGTATATCCACTGTCTGTTTAATCATTTGCAGCTTTCAAGTTTCCATTTTTGGTGGGAAGATCATTACATGCAGGTTTTTTAAAGGGCTGTTTGTTACAGAAACTTTGGAATAATTCATGTTTAAAAGAGAAAGCACTAACTGGTATGCAATTTAAACTTTTCCACAATATGCTTTGCACACAAAAAATAAAAGAAAAAAAGAATTAAAATAAATAGCCTCCCCATATTACAGTTTCATAGGTAATTGTGCTGTTGGGTTTGTCACTATGAGTCATGGTTAAGAGACAGTTGAGGTCAACAAGTGAAGGGCAAAGGTCATGCGAAGCATCCTGCCAATGGCAGCTAGAATTGACCTTTATTTGACAAAGCAGAAATAACTTAGGATCTGAAGGAATGGTAGTTAAATAGCCATCAGAATATTGCATCTGAACATTGCATCTGGATTGATCCTAATCAGACTTAATTCCAGATCCTAAATGGTCGATTAAAAGGCTATCTGAAGGTAAAATGAGCAAAGCAGGGAACCTCCACCCCCAAAGAAAATCCTGCTAATAAAATACTTTAAATGTTAAGGTGAGTCAGCTGAGATGACACACTTTAGGAAAATAGATCAGTAATAGATTCAGTGGTTCAGAATACTCCGTATTTTAGTCCAAAATCTTCTTATAATCTGTAACAGAAAAATAATTTAAGTGAAAATATATTGAGTCAAATCAACAATATTTGGAATCAAAAATTTAAATGTATGATTTTAAAGTTCTTCCCACATACTGATTTTGTTATGTTTACACTTTGCTTTTTTCCGTGACCTTTTGTTACATTATAGGCTCTGTCATCTACTAACTACTAGTTCACTACAAATAGCATTTGCTTGGTATTGCCAAGGTCCATGCTCACTTCTAAGGTATTTTTCCTTTTCCTGCTTTTCAGTAGTATCAGAGAAATGAATCCAGATTCCAAAATGAATCCTGCTAAGTATCTTTGAAATTATATAACACTTTTCTAGGCAACTTCTGTCAGATCATTCATATTCCTTAAGAATGGAGAATCCTGCAAAATTGAAAATATTGGTGGATAAGCATTAAATACTTGCAGTTTTCTGTCTCAACCTCGGATGTGCAACTAAAGTTTACTGCAATGCCTCCGAAACCAGTGGATTTGGCAGGACAGCAACAGTGCACTACAGGGGAGAAAGAGACTGAAAAGGGCCTTTTCCTTAGACTCATAGAGCTGGAAGAAACCACAAGGGTTGTCCAGTCCAACCCTCAACATGCAGAAATACACAATCAAAGCACTCCCAACAGATGGCTATCCAGCCTCTGTTTAAAAACCTAGAGAGAAGGAAGCTCCACTACTCTCCATTGAAGCATATCTCTCTGTCAAACAACCCTTACCATCAGGAAGTTTTTCCTTATGTTTAATTGGAATCTTCCTGCAGGTTGGATCCTCTGCTCCATATTCTAGTATCTGGAGCAGCAGTAAACTAGTTACTCTACCTTCAATAAGACAGCCTTTCAAAAATTTAATCATTGCTATCACATCACCTCTTAACTTTCTCTTCTCCAGGCTACACACAGGCAGCTCCCTAAGCCACTCCCCATAGGGCTTGGTTTCCAAACCTTTGACCATTTTGGTTGTCCTCTTCTGGACCTGCTTGTTAATATCTTTCCTGAACTGTGGTGCCCAGAACTGGATACAGTGTTCCAGGTGAGATCTGACCAATGCAGAATAGGGTGATAATGTTATTTCCCTTAGTGTAGACACTGTACAGCCTGGAATCACCTAGGCCTTTTAGCTACTTTAACTAATTCCTCTGTTGAAAATCCTGTGCCATATCAGAAGTCTTCTCTGTCTGCAGAAAGTACAGTTCCAAAATCTCAGACCCTGGGCCCTCCTCTCCATTCCTCACAGTGAGGGAAAAGACTCTCAGGAAGAGGGTGTTGTCTTGACAACTATTATTTGAGTTCTCATTTTTAATTTGAATGTCTTAGAGTAACTGTGGTTATTCTTCATGTATCATGCTTTATGGCATCAGCAGAGGCTTCCCCTTGTAACACCATATTGCAACATCACTCCCATGACCTCACAAGGGCACAACTCTTTTTTTTTCATATGAATTTTTATTGTGGTTTTCAAAGACTTTACAGCGAAAGTGTGAGAACATAATTTCCAAAGTATAAAAAGGAAGGAAAGGGAGAGAAAAAGAAAAAAAGAATAAAACACACAAAAAGAGTCACACACACATAAATAACGATGAGATGTTTGTAGACTTCCGTTCTTCTTTCTTATCTCCGTATCTTGCTGTCCTTTACTTATTGTACTTTTTCATATAGAAAATTTACAATTTCCTCTATCTGTTTAGGTGTAGCCATCTTACACTTTCTTAATTTTATTTCTATCCTCTAAGTATTTATCCACCTTTGTCCAATCTGTCTTTTGGATCTCTTTTCCATTACTCTGTTTTAGCAAATAGGTCAGTTTATCCATATTTTTTATTTCCATGATTTTATTCCACCAATTTGTCTTAGTGGGGATTATCTCTTGTTTCCAGAGTTTCGCAAACACCATCCTAGCCGCTGTCGCTAGGAAGGTGAATATCTTAACTGTGTTTATGTCTTTAAACAGGTCAGAATCAAACATACCTAATAAGTAGATTTCGGGTCTCATTGGAAAGTTAGTTTTAAGTATTTTTTTGCACTTGGTATGTATTAATCTCCAGAATGTGGCTGATTTTTCGCACGTCCACCACATATGATAGAACGTGCCTTCATGCAATTTGCATTTCCAACATTTCTGCTCAACATTCTTATACATTGTACCTAGTTTTTTAGGGGTTATATACCAACGGTGCAGCATCTTAAGCCAGTTCTCCTTTAAGTCTGTTGCATATGTATATTTTAGCCGTTTAGTCCAGATTTGTTCCCATTCCTTTAAGACAAGGGCACAACTCTTGATCGCAGATTTGTGCCACAAACTCTCCAGATTTGGAATAGTTCTGACCTAGAAAAGTAGATAGTAGATCCTGTAAGCCTTAGGATGACTGCAGGTACTTTCACAGCTATTGAAAACGATCTATTTTATTGTAGACCAGCTCATTAAGGTATTGACTAGGGTAAATGTCTTTCCCTTCCCATTGTAATACAGGGATGGGAGAGCTTTGATAGTCCTGATATTTTGGACTACAGCTTCCATCAGACCCAGCTATCTTGACCAATGATGAGAGATTGTGAGAATTCTAATTTGAAAAATCTGGAGATTTAAAGTGTCCCACACCCGTAGTAATGTATCACTTGTGTGAAGATAGCATGTCTTTTTTCTTCTGTATTCATCACCATCATAGATGACCACACGTGGCTGAGTATGATTATCTTCCAAGGGGAGAGTCTTGGAGGTGGGTCTGTAAATGACTGTAGAGACCTATTCTGGATCCGCATGGTCTTTCACAGTGACAACATAGATTTCCAGATATAAAGTGGTCATGGCAAGGGTGTGCTTGAAATGCCTTCTTCTTGGCACATTTCTCCCTTTTACTCTCTATTCATGCCTATTCAAAATCCATAGCTCTGTTAGTAACGGCTGACCCCCAGTTAGAGTGCTTGAGGGCCAGGACTTCCTATTCTCTGTGTTTATGCCACATTTTAAAGGTTAGCTTTAAGTCCATCTTTAAATCTATTTTGTTGTCCTCCAAAATTCCATTTTTCATTCTTAAGCTGAGAGTAAAGTAACCTCTTTAAGAGACAATGATCTGACATTTGGACAAGGTAGCCAGTTCAGCAAAGTTGATGGTGAGAATCATCGCTTCAGTGCTGGTGGTCTTTGCTTCTTCCAGAATGCTGATGTTTGTCCGCCTGTCTTCCCAAGAGATTTGCAGGATTTTTTTGACAGCAATGCTGATGGAATCTTTATAGAAGTCGAGAGTGACGTTTGTAGATGGTCCATGTTTTGCAGGCATACAACAGAGTTGGAAGGACAATAGCTTTATGAAAAAGCATCTTGTTATTTAAATATCCTGGTCCTCAAACAATCTATGTTTCATTTGAAAAAACGCTGCACTTGCAAAGCTCAAACAGTGTACTTTGGCATCAATGTCAACTTTCATGGAGAGAAGGCTGCCTAGGTACTGGAAATGATCAACATTTTCTAGTGTTACCTTTGTGTTGACCTCTCAGTCATCTTAGTGTATCTCTGCCAATAGTGTGGGGCCATTGTTCTTTTACATTTAGTCAATTTAAATAGAAGGAAAGGCACACTTCATGGCTCTACTTTTCTTTCAGTCCATTGTCGTTCACCAAAGAGGGAAAAGTGGCAGGCACATAAATGCTTTAAGCCTTCCTTAGTCGCCAGCTGTCATCATGTTTCAGCTCTTTTGGCTGATCTTATCTGCCGCAGAGTGATTGAAAGTAATTTGTTTTGGTTGAAAGTAATTTGTTTTTGAGAGTAATTAGATTATCTCTTTGGTGGCTTTCTACCTGCCGACCCACAGCTTCTCTCTTACTTGTTGCTCATTAACATCAATTACCATAGAGGCCTTGCTCAAAGGAAAGCTTCCACTGCCCAAGGAAGGGTTCCCATTATGGAGCATCCTTCTTAAGCCTGTTAAGAGATAACAAACTTTCTGATGTTAAGCAATCATTGAAGGGTCAAACATATATGAGCCCACTGAGACAAATCACTCTCTTTTTTTCTATCTGAGGGATCAGGATCAGTAGTAATTAAGAAGAATGCTGGGGAGGGAGTCATTGATTGAGTTCAAATGATGTGGAATCATGCATTGGCAGGAATATAACAGGCCAGTTTCAGAACTACAATATATACGTGTGAAGTCACACTGAAGTCATGCTATACCACACAGCTAGCTAGATTTAGAAGTTGATAGATCTAATGTAAAGATGTGAAGGTTTGGGAAGGGGAATCAGAAAGATTTGGAGAAAACCCCAGTTTCCCCTTTTTTTCAAAGTCTTTTTTCTGAAAAATTATTATCAAATATTTTCTCTTAGGAATGAATACACATTTCATACAAGGGATTCACATATTTACTGCTTCAATTTTATTTCAAAAATGGTGTAAGGGGAAAACTGTGATGTAGTCCTCATCTTGGTTTCCTTTTTTCAGTTCATTCAAGGAGTACATTATGTCTCCTTGACACTATGGAGAATTAGCGGAAAGAGAAAATAACCTGTTGTATTATCAGATATTTTGTTCTGTTTTCACTGCTTTCCCCCCTGCTCTTCAAACTATCAAAACTGAGGAAGATCCTGATAATCTTTACAATTCAGGTACATTTCTGGCAAAATTAAAAAAGAAAAATTAAAAAAATCCCTTTGTAATTGTGTATTAAATTAGTTGACATCAAATATATCAAACATACTTTTAAGCCAGAGCTATGTATAATGAAATTTATGTTCCTAAAATATCAAAATTATTTTCAATCTGTTATTAATTTTGCATTTTAACCCCCCACCCCCAAATCAATTCCCCCCCTTGGCTTCAAAGTTTCTGAAAATTTTATATATCTAATTGAGGCAGGTTATTGATTAGAGCCAAGCTTAATCAGCCATGCATTCTAGACCTGATTTCAGTAAACTTAGGGAAAAAGTAGTTTGACCCCATGGTCAGGAATACAAAAAAGAAAGGAGCTAATTATGAATGGAAGTTTCTGAAAAGTGATATATTGGAGGCACAATTTCAGACAGTTCTAATGAGGAGAAAAAACAGGTGGAAAAATAGGTCTAAAGCAGTGGTTCTCAATTTGTGGGTCCCCAGGTGTTTTGGCCTACAACTCCCAGAAATCCCAGCAAGTTTACTAGCTGTTAGGATTTCTAGGAGATGAAGGCCAAAACATCTGGGGACCCACAGGTTGAGAACTACTACTCTAAAGAAACCCAAATGGGTGTCTAAGGAACTTTCAACTGAGCTAAGATTTAAAATGGACACGTACAAGAAATAGAAAAGGGGGAAATCAAAAAAGAAGAATTCAAACAAACAGCCAGCATCTATAGGGAAAAGGTTAGAAAAGCTAAAGCACAGAATGAGCTCAGGCTTGGCAGAGAGGTTAGAAACAACAAAAAGGGGTCTTTTGGTTATGTCCATAGCAAAAGAAAGAACGAGAGAGTGGTAGGGCCACTATGTACAGGTGATGGTGAAATGCTAACAGCGGACAGAGAAAAGGCAGAACTACACAACGCCTATTTTGCCTCAGTCTTCTCCCAAAAAGGTAACAGTGCTCAGCTTGGAGATAATGGAGCAGATGATGCACTGAGGAAAATGTAATACAGAATATGTAAAGAGGCAATACAGGAATATCTGGCTAATCAAAATGAATTCAAGTCTTCTGTGCCAGATAAATTCTTTCCAAGAATAATAATAATGGGAACCCAAACAATTACTGTCCAGTTAGCTTGACATCAATCCCAGGATTACTAGAGTCAATGTCATTGTCAGCAAAGGCATCCTTTCTGGATATGATCCACCAAAACTAGAGAGTCAGTGAAAGTCTGAGAGTGGGCAACTCTATTCTGTTGAAACTGTGTGCTTTTTATGTTTTGAAATGGTGCTTAGTTTATGCATAAATAAATAAAAATCCTCCCATTTTCATTTTTTTCTCCTTATTTTTGTCAGTAGCTATGTAATTTGTATTTTCTGAAAGTGATTGTTTGATATGCGCCAAAACAAGAATAATAAAGACCTTTGAGGAATACAGTTAGCGGGCGTGTAAATGTGGCGAAGGAATGTAGAGGCAAACTGAATAAATGACCTTTCTGAAACATTCTCCCTCAGTCACCATTTTTGTCTGCATTAGACATAGTTAATATGCTTAAAAATATTCTCCCCACTAGTTTTCTTAACAATTTGTCCCCCAGCACTTCCTTTCCTTAATAAAATTCACATTGTTTAAAAGGGCCCCTTTAACAGAGACTCAATTAGCAGCTCAAGACTGCTTGTATAGAACAATACATCTGGAACAATGGCCCCATACTATTGGTTCTAAGCAAACTTTCTCTAATGCCAACCTTGAGTGTATATACATGTAAGTGTGTGCCTGTTCATCCATCAATTCTTAGGAAGAGGTCCTAGTTTCTCCCTTCTGTTTCCCACCCTGAAGCAGCAGAACTCAACAAGACCCCCTCCTTTTGCAGGCTTGGGCAAGACAGGAGAATACTTCAATAGTAGAGAAGGAACAGCCCAGTGGGCTGGGTTATTACTGTTGTGTGTTATAGAGTCAAGGAGGATAGTGAGAACCTGCCAAGGAAAACAAAGCAGAGTTTATCCAAGTGAATTTAAGATTAATTCTTCTTCTCAAGATAGTAGAACAAATGTGTTACTTCTGTCGCTGGCAAAGGGGAGTACATGAATTTTGCAAGCCACAGCTCTACAATTTTTCTTTCAAACAACTTACCAGGAAGAAGGCTTATTTGATTTGAAGATCCAGCTGGTGATGCAACTATCTCACTTCATATTGTTGCAATCTGTTGCATACACCATTATAGCACTGTTATTCCGCTATCTACCAGGACAACATAATATGGCATCTTGGGATCTGCAGTTTGATGAGGGGCATTTAAATTCTCAGCCAGAGAGCACTTGGACCTCATCCAAATACAAGCTTCAGAATTCCACAGAATGTTGCCATGGAAGTTAAGGTGGAATAATAGTGCTATAACAGTGGAGTAGTCTTGAGAATTAGAGAGCATAAAGTAGCATCACAAAGCAGATCTAGATCTGACAGAATTACAGTGGTATGTACCTATTTCAGTGGATGGGGTGAATGGGAATAGGCTCCATTAATTTCTCCTCCTCCAAGAATACCAAGGTACCTTTTTATGCTGATATTCATTATACTTCAGCTAAAGACTTTATTGCACAAGAGAGGCAAACATAATGAATTTGAAGTCCAATTTAGAAGATGTGGAAAGAAAAAAGTGGACAGAGATTAAAAATAAATCACTGAGCATGTGTGTTTTCTGTGTATAGAGTGAGATGACAATGTTCTGGATCATCCACTTCTTTGTCTACTTGTTTCCATTGCTTGTTCAAAAAATTGTTTGTGTGAACCTGGGGGCTATTGTCCCCTTGCAACAGTCTTGAGTTTCCTTTGCAAAAGAATGGATCATGTGTATGTTTCACATCAAAGTACGGTATCGGCACTTATAGGTTTATAATTCGCATCCCCACTGAGCTATAAAATCCACCAGGTGACTTTAATGTAATTATTCTCTCTCAGCTTGATATACCACACAAAGATTTTGTAAAAAAAAACCCCAGCAAAGATGAGGAGAGTTGCATTGACCACCCTGAACTCATTGATGGATGTTAGGATTAAAATCTCAATAAAAGAGTTAAAATAACTCTTCAGTTGTGATTTCTGTAATTGGTTGATTCGTTTAGCAATTCAGTTAAACATTTTTGCAACTCCTTTGTAATGAACAAACTATCATACTTGCAAAGTCAGTTGCTATGCTTTATTATATATGTGATGATACCTATGCAATTTTTACACAGATATGTTAATTTTCAAGACGTCTTAACTAGAATGCAGCAGGATCAAGCTGGATGAGAAAACTGGTTTGAGTTGATACTGTGAAGCACTATTTTCCTCATATGAATCAAGCTGTCTTAAATGTATAGAGTAATTATGCAAATTCTAAAATTATGAGATTTTAAAAAAATATAAAACCATTCATTCATGATATGATTTCTGCTTCGGTCATGAATCTGACATTACACCAGCAATTAATTTACGATGTAAGTCTTTAAACCACTGAGCTTTCCCATATATCCAATAGATTTCAAGTTAATCAAACATTACCAGTAAAATGTGGAATCCAGAAATAGAGGAATTGCAACTACACCAGGCTTGTAATATGTTAGGCTCCGCAAAGCTTGGGGAAGTTTCATTTAGGCCAGCATCTCTGTAATTGTTGACCATTGTTTATTTTTGCATTGTATCATTGTATTGGAGAGTTTCTGAATTAGGTCAACCCCAGCTAAAGATTTTCTTGGCAAGATTTGTTCAGAGGGAGATTGCCTTTTACCTCCCTCTGAGGCTGAGAAAGTATGACTTGCTCAAGATCACCCAATGGGTTTTTATGGCCAAACAGGGATTCAAACCCTAGTCTCCAGAGTTGTAGCCCAACACTCAAACTACTATATCATACTGCCTCTTACGCTAGAACATGGCAAATGAAAACTTTTCATTAAAACTTTTCATTTCTGGCAAGTCTTATATGGCATCAAATTTTAGTAGGAATATTTGTGAATGCACTGAATGCACATGTTATATTGTGTCATTTGATTGTGTAAATACAACTTAATGTTATAATTTCATAAATTTATGGTAAAAATCTTGGAGGCCAAACAAGCAGAAATACTGGGAGTGAACAACTGACTACAGGTCAATGAAGGGGGAATGGGGAATGATAGACTGTGGATTTATGAAAAGGAACCTAGAGAAATTATGACTGCTTCTTGCTGAATAAAATAATATAATAATAAAAATAAAACTTTATTTATAATCTGCCTCCATCTCCCAGAAGGGACTTGGAGCTGCTCTCATGGGGACCAAGCCCAGAAATAAAAATTAAAAAGACAACAACAATATAATTGAAACAGTTGAGCAGAAAAATAAAACATCATAAAATATATTAGCGAGTATCAAAACTGAAAGGTGGGGCTATTAAAATTACAAGGGAGGGGCAGGCATGTGCAACCTATGAAATTCAGGGAGTTGCCATAAGTGGGCAGGTGACCTGAAACCACAGACCTTGCATTATTAGCATTGGGGATGTTTGCAATGAATGTGCAAGCGAAGATTTTTCTCCTTTAACAAAATCAATGTGAAAATTAATTCAAATTTAAGTATGAAATAATAAAATGGCTTGTTGCAATTAGTTTCAGACCATGTTTTGTTGTAGAGCCTGAGCACCTTTTGCTTGTGAAATCCACTGAGTGGGCATTTCAGATTGTCTTCTCCAAATGTAATTATTGATACAGGCGGTAATAGTAGCTACTGGTGTGTGGCATGTTGACCTCCATGACATGACAAGGGTATTAACCTTTGTGATCTTGACCCGTGTCTGGTGGCAGAGGCCACCACTGCTACAGATTACGCCTTCCCTGCATGAAATCACAAACAAATTTCATTATTTTCAGAAGGAAAAAAGAGCTTTTAGCTTTGGAACACAATGGTTGTGGGACACTTTTCCCTGACTTAACTGAATTAGCCCTAGCAAATTCATTGTCTTTCACAAATATGCATACATTATTTCATACTGTCATGAAAACAGCTAAGCCAGAAAAGGCAAATGCACAACTTTCAAATAATCAGATTTACCCCAAAATAAGGCACAGAGAGATGAGCATCCTAAACTGGCCGGTCAACAGCAGTTATTGGATTTCAGCATTAAAAAATGAGTCTTCACTTTCAAAACTCCAAATAAAACTACTTGGCTAATGCTATTGTTGGTGGTAATAAACATTAATAGTTTTCTAAAATATTATTAAATATTATTTAAAATATTATTTTAGTGGAAATTAGTGAAATTATAATGTATTAAATAATAATCTTTGTCTCTCATTATCTGAGAAGGAAGCATCCATGATGCTCCTGCCTCAGAATGGCTTACATTCACAGATGAAAACCACCAGAGAGATATTGTCTACTAAAATTTAGGTAATCTTATTGCATTCACCTCCTTTCCTATCCCAAAATGGATTTCCTGAAACAATAAATATCCTATAATTTTTTTCTCCAAACACAGGCATATCTTGCCAGAGGGAATGAGAAGGCTTGGTTGTTGTGGAGGCAAGCTGAAACTGAGGACCCTTGAGTTGTTGAGATTGTATTTGGTTCCACTTCTATGGAGGCATCTTGTCAAAGGCATAAACACAAATGTTCTTGCCTTGTGGCTCTTAGCCTGGGGCTAAGACAGCAGAGGAAAACAAGCAATACATGGGCCTTGGAAAGCCTTTGCTGTAACAGCATGTTTGCTCTCCAAATAAGGAAATGGAGCACTTATAGAGTAGAATCCCATGAGACTAGCTGTGGCTGAGTACTGGGAAATCTTTAGGCTAAACTAGGGTGCTGATTCAGAAAATTGCATTGGATAGACAACATTAACTCTAGATTTTTAAATATGGTTTTCTGTGTGCGAGCAGATGGTGACTACCGGATGGCATATGTTGTGTATCAGAAACTAGAGCTGATGTGGTCTATTCAATGCAGTTTTCTGAATCCGAACGTAAAGTTGACAAAAAACTGATTTGTAACCCATTTGGTACAAATCTTGGAGAGTGTTCCCTGGTCAAGTGGTCCCTGGTCAAAAGAAGGTTGGGAACCACTGCAGTAGAGGGAGACCCAGCCAATGGAGGAGAAGCAAGGAAAGACATCTCACTGCTATTTCTCCTTCTGGTTCACTAACCAACCAATACATTTCTGACTACTCTAGGAGAGCCCCATTAGAACCCAAAATACCACCACTTCACTTCACGCCAGATCACTGACTGGGAAAAGCAGTATGATCCAGGAGATAGCTAAGCAGATTGACCTTGTGTGTATAGCTGAGGCCTGATGAACTGATGTGGGAGGTGTCACCTTGACCCAATTATGCTCACCAGGCTTCTGGGTACAGGCAAGAGTTGATACACGAGGAGAAGGAATTGCAGTGATTTGTTTTATGAGCCCATTACTCTATTGAGGTATCCTGTCCTAAAATCTCCAAGATTTATCATCCAGCAACAAGGCAATGAGAAAGGGTGGAGATTCTGTAGATATACAGAATATACAACTGTCTACCCGCCCTTGCTGTTAGAGGTGATCTTATTGGAGGATTTAAACATCTATGCTAAGATGCTAAGATACCTCAGTCAGGGTCATTTAGGATTGATTTCATGGCTTCTGGTTAATTAATATCTGGCCCTACACATATCTTGATCTGGTTTTTGCTGTCAGGATGATGGTGACCTGGGTGGGACCTGCAATGCTGGTGACTGTAGACTTAAGGCAGCTGTCCATGTTGTTAGATACTATCTTTCAAATGGGTCCAGAAACCTTAAAGAATGAATTAAAACAACATAAGAAGAAAGAAACATAAACAAGGAAGCCACTTGCTACCATTGCCAGCAACCCTGCCCATCCCAGTGTGCTCACAAAATCTGCAGTAGAAGGCTTGAACCCCCTTTGGACCAGGGGCCCGTTCGCATGGCACAATGATAGTGCTATTATTCCACTTTACAGTCCAGGCTACACCCTGTAGTGAAGTGTTGGAGTGCTCTGGTTGAGAATGCTAAAGACCTCTCCCTATACTGCAAATCCCAGGATTCCATGAGAAATTGACATGGTAGTGAAAGTGGAATATAGTAGTATAATTATGTAGCGTGAATTGAAAGAAAAGAAAGAAAAACAAATTAGAGGAATGCTTTTGCTACCACGCTCAGGAGTGTTTGCATTGGTGGAAAAATGGAGTGTTTGCCATTTACTATATGTATGTCATGAAATGGCTGAGTTAAGAAAAAATGATGTGTGAAACCTAGCATCTCTACACGATGTTCCTGTTTGCCAAGGCAACTGGTGTATGTAATTCAATTATTGGGGTTGCACTTATTTTGCAAATAAATGGACAAATACCTCACCTTTATTTAGCCAGTAGAAAATACTTGGGGCTGGTAGTTTTCAGTTTTTCAATCATTTTTCATTTTGTGAAAGAACTGGATTCCATTATTGTTGATATAAAAATTGGGCATATCTAAAAAGATGCAGTAGCACTTTGGGGCTGCCATTTTGGTCAATTTTCTGTTAGGTTTTGTTTTGGAGATTTAGGGGGGCTTAGAGTGATGGAAGAAGCAAGCTACCACATATTTCAGGCAGTTTAGGTGGCTTTGGGGACATTTTCAAGCACAAAATAATCTGAAAATTAGCCTTCTCAATTAAAAATGGAGGGGGGAGTCTGGGAGATTCTGCAACTTGTGGCCAGCAGTCCACACTTTGCTCCCTCCTAGTCTACAACCTACTGTCAAATTTCATGATTCCACAATCACATTTGAATTTAAAGAATTAGACCTGTCTTTTGGAACTATAAAAAGAAAGCTCTAAATGGATATTATTGTTCTGAACATTGAGACACCTGTTCTTAAAAATCACACTGAAATATGCAACTGATAAATTAGATTTCTACAGGACAATAACTTTCCAGTCTCATTACTTCTGTATTTATTATATACCGCTATAAATATACTAATAATATATTTCTGTATCAATGTATTTCTTTACAATCCTCATGGTCACTCACTGAAAAATCAAGTATGAAATTAACCTTGGCCTTTTGTTTTGTTTTCTTGCAATGTCTTCATTTGTAACATTCTTGGATGTTTTTACACTTCTTTCAAACAAAGCTAAGCCATCTTTTGTAATCTCATCAGACCTCACAGTATTACTGGTCTCCTCAATATCAGCATGATTTTTGACATTCATTTCCACAAATTAAAGTAACATGTTGACACATGTGTATAAATAAGAACGACTATTTATTTAGTTTTTAAACTATGAAAACTAATGGAAAGTGCAACTGTGAATGATTATTATTAGCACCTGCAGCATTACTGCATTAAACAACCAAGGAAAGTATATTGAAGGAAACTTTAAAAACTGGGCTAAGTGCTTTTTGTCCAGTATTATTGGGATATTGGGATACAGTGTTCCCTCACTACTTTGCGGTTCACTTTTCGCAGATTCGGTGTTTTGCGGTTTTTCAATAAACTCTAAAAGACTATTATATCATAAAAATCATAAAAAATTACAATTTACAGCCTAAAGAAGGGAGGAAAGAGAAGCCAAAGGGAGAGAAAAGGAACCCAAGCGGCAACGGGAGGAGAAGGAGGTGATTTATCAATACACAGGTAAATGGAAAGGTAAAGGTTTCCCCTGACGTTAAGTCCAGTCGTGTCCAACTCTGGGGGTTGGTGCTCATCTCCATTTCTAAGCCGAAGATCCGGCATTGTCCGTAGACACCTCCAAGGTCATGTGGCCGGCATGACTGCATGGAAATCCGTTACCTTCCCACCGGAGCGGTACCTATTGATCTACTCACATTTGCATGTTTTCAAACTGCTAGGTTGGCAGAAGCTGGGGCTTAACAGCGGGTACTCACTCCGCTCCCCAGATTTGAACCTGGGACCTTTCAGTCTGCAAGTTCAGCAGCTCAGCGCTTTAACACACTGAGCCACTGGAGGCTCCTATCAATACACGATTGATAAAGACTTAAAATAGTGTATAACTACTAAAATAATGTATAAATATTAAAACAAATATAGCGTCCCTACTTCGCAGATTTTCACTTATTGCGGGTGGTCCTGGAACCTAACCCCAGTGATAAGTGAGGGAACACTGTATTGGGAAAGCAGTACAACATTATGGCTTTCCCAATGGGGATGATAGTTGATATAACAATAATCTAGACAAATTTTGAAAACAATCTGGAAAACTTTTCCACTTTTTAACATGCAGTTGGGCCCCTGTGGAAATATTTAATTCCTGTCAAGTATTAAGAATAACAGTTGAATCAAACTTTCCAGTCTCATTACTTTTGCCAATGGGTTTTGGTCTGCACCAATAGGAGTATAGTGTCTAGATCCAGGGAAGTCATTCTCCCCCTCTATTCTTCCTTGGTCAGACCACACCTGGAATACTGTGTCCAGTTCTGGGCACCGCAATTGAAGGGAGATGTTAACAAGCTGGAATGTGTCCAGAGAAGAGCGACTAAAATGATCAAGGGTCTGGAGAACAAGCCCTATGAGGAGTGGCTTAAAGAGTTGGGCATATTTAGCCTGCTGAAGAAAAGGCTGAGAGGAAACATAATAGCCATGTATAAATATGTGAGGGGAAGTCACAGGAAGGAATGGGTAGGCTTGTTTCTGCTCTCCTGGAGACTAGGACACAGAACAATGTCTTCAAACTACAGGAAAGGAGATTCCACCTGAACATTAGGAAGAACTTCCTCTCTGTGAGAGCTGTTCAGCAACTCTCTGTTGTGGAATGTGGTGGAGGCTTCTTTTTTGGAGGCTTTTAAGCAGAGGCTGGATGGCCATCTGTTGGGAGTGCTTTGAATGTGATTTTCCTGCTTTTTGGCAGGGAGTTGGTTTCTTCCATCTCTATGATTCTATGAAAGGTTGGCAACTGATTTGTCATTGTTCTTATTCTCTATCAAGTTGGTTTTGAATTATGGTGACATTATGAATGAGGAAACTCCAAGACATCTAGGAATCAGCTGTCCTGCTCAGGTTTTAAAACTCAAGACTTTCTTGCTTGAATTAATTAACTGGAAATTCTTTTCTTATTGTTGGCCAGTTGGCTCTAGTGAGAATTCAGACCTATTCATCTGATTTTCAGCAGTTCATTGTACCCGTAGAACTCATCTCCTGCATCACATCTCAGATGGATTTCTTCCTGACTGCCTTCATAACCATCCATTTGTTGTTGTTTAGTCATTCAGACCTCATGGACCAGCCCACTCCAGAGCTCCCTGTCGGCGGTCGATGACTTGCCACCCCCATAGCAATAAGAAATGTTACAATCTGGATGATTCTGACATTTGTATTTAATATCATTGATTTTACACAACTGGTTGTCCTCCATATATTGCTGCTATAACTCCCATCAGCCTTGACCAATGTGAGGATTGACAAAAGATATATTCCAGCAAAATGTGAAGTGCTACACGTTGCCAGTGTCTTTCCCTGCTTGAGAAAAATACTAAGAGTTTTAAAAATGGGTATGTTTTAGTTACTTTCAGTTACAGAACATTTGAATGCCTCATAATTTCACAGTGCTCCATCATTTATTTGACCATTTTATATTTAGCACTATTCATTGCTGTTGTGTGTCTTAAAGACATTTCCCAGTTATGGTGATCCTGAAGCAAACCTATCATGAGACTTTCTGAACCTGAGAGTGTGTGACTTGCCCAAAGTCACCCAGTGGGTTTCCCTGGTTGAGCAGGGAATCTAACCTTGCTGGCTTTTTTTGCACTGTTAGCTCCAATCAAATTGATTGTTGTACTTGCTTATTTACATTGCTTCAAAGATGTTAAAGAGAGCGATGTTTACATCTATTAGCATATTACGGTTCAAAACTGCCTTTTAATTAGGCTACCTCTGAAGTACAAAGTGGTCCTTTGACAGCTTAAAGCACTCTAGGAAGTGTCAAAGCTATTTAGTAATATGTTGTGGTTCTTAGTGGGTTCCTATTTACCTCTGTCTCTCCCTCTCTCACACATTCATTATGGTTATACTTCTCTTTGTTTCCAGTGGCTCCAAGAAATGTATTTGTGGATCTTAGCTGATGATCAACACAGCTGCTTAATGTCAAATGATGCACAGCAGGTCATCCTGAAAGAGCATGGGTTTTAGACCCACCTGGGGAAATGCTTTTAATGCCAATCCCTTGGGGTAGAGATGGAATATCTGAGAATGTTTAGACTCCAGTGTTAAAAGTAAAACTCTGAAAAGAGATTATTAGGAGAAACTTGTTATCCCAAAGCCTTGAGTGATGGACATTTCATGTGTTACAGGGTAAAGCAGAAACAACTACCTCCCGCCAAAACAGTAACTATAATGTAATAAACATATATTAGTAGAGATGATATGGAGTTGTATGTTCATTCTACTATGATGTCCTTTTTCTTCAAAAGACTGAAAATGTAGTATCAGAAGTCTTCTTGAAATCTGGGTTTTTTGGAAACCTTCCTAGAAATTACCTGTTAACCCTCTTTTTATATTAACAAAAATGCTGGTTTGGGCATACGTTTTAAAAATCTTAATTAATAAGAGTCTTCTTGAATGGCTGGGCATGATTCTTTTTGTAATTCAGTTGTACATCTGGGAACATAGTAAAAAGATTAATTTACTACTTTAGAAAGCCTAGAAAGAAATTATGATGGATTTTTCATCAACAGAGATATTTCTGCTGTAATTTGTTTCAGCTGTTACTATATATATTCATCTGTGCCTACTATAATATAAAGTGTGCTTCATTTCTGCTGCATATTGCACCTCACAACAATATTTTATCTGCGAAGTATAATTGTGCCCATAGTAGTGAGATCCAGCATGGTATAGTGATTTGAGTGTTAGACTAGACTCCAGCAGATGAAGTTTCTATCTCCACTTAGTTATGAAAATCTGTAAAGAGCTCTTGACAAAACACACTCTTCTAGTTTAAGAAAAAGACAAGGTCAAATATCTGCTGAATAAGTATTTAGAATTATAATATTTACAACAGGACAGTGCAGCTGTTTTACATATCCAACTTGCTAGGGATGCCAGGCGTAACATTCATACAGCTTGTTGCTCTCATCAGTCAAGGAAAATCTATGATGAGAGTCACCATAAGCTGGAGGTACAAAACAATAACAAAACACAACAGTACTGAAGCACAGATGTGGCTATACAGCAGGAGATACACACACATATATATGTCAGCTGTTTCCATTGACAAGTTTTTCTATCATTAATGTCGTGAGAGTTCTGATTATGGTGCATGAGTGGGCATATAAACCACCATTTGATAATGTGGCCGTGTCTTTTTTACCCTAGTAACCCATGGTCATTGTTATCTTTCCTCATTCTCCTTTAAGGGAAAGTGTGTTACATTACTCCCATTTAGAAGCAGAGAGGAGGGATATCATAAAATAATAGAATGGAGTAGAAATATATTTTGAAACACATTTTGTCTCAAGTAGAAGCCCAACAGCTATGCCTCTTTCTGTGATGTTTCTGGCCATGTTCATCTTGATGGGCAAAAGGCAGAATGATACAGGAGAGTTCATGTTTGCCAGTTCCACAACATGGGTGGGCCATTTATACCATAAACCCCTCCACCAGGTTGGTCACTCATCCAGTTCAGGAGAGATGAAATGCTTGTCAGCACCAATTATTTACAACAGGTCGGTGCAGCTGTTTTGCACATCCAACCTGCCAAGGTCACCCTGCATAACATCCATGCAGCTTGCATCTGCTTTGTGTCAGTCATTAGGGCAACGTATGTGAAGTGGTACAGATGACAAACTGCCCCCACACCTTCACTTTATCTTCCTCCCACTAAACAGAAGTGCCTAAACAGAAGTTGTGCCAAACCATATATATTGTCTTCTAATAATTGAGAAAAGGTGGGATATAATTAAATAAGATAATAATAACCCAACATGAAGATTTAGACCATCTTGTTATTTGAAAATGGCTAAAGTTTTGTCTGTTAAAATGTGCACGGTTGGCCAATTCAAGTTACTTTTTGCCACCACCCCCTTTATAAAACTATCCAAGTTCACACTTTTCAGTAATCATTGTCCAAGTCTGGGAAGTTTCCATGTTTGGAACAGTAGTGAATTCACCTGTGATTTTGCCACCACCTACAACTGTTCCTGGATGTATAGAAGCCTTTCCCAGTGCTGAACTTCTCAGAAATATGGTGCAGTACTAGGAAAGCTTCTGCACATCTTAGAGTAACTGTGAAAGAAGCCAGCTATTAAACCAAGAATGGATTTGCTGTTCTAGCAGCAACTGATTGCTGGCCTTGGACACATGTTTTAAAGAGTTTTAGGCATGAGTTAACTTGGGCTGGCATTCTTGGTGTTTTGACTGCAACCGCCAACCCAAGATAACCAGTGTTACAATTATAATTTGAATAATAAAATGTATAGGGAAACTAGAAAGCATCACAATGTGTTTTTAAGTGTGCTTTGGTGGAACAATTTTGACTTATTTTGCATCTTTTCACTATTATTTTCTGTTCATTTATGGATTCTGAGTTCTAGTGCTTTGATCTCATAGCTGATTGGATTCTCTTAATGATAATTTTCTGCAATTTTCTCTGTGAGAATCCACCCAAAGGTCTAGATCTGTAAATATATATTAATAAATGACAGTCCAAGCATGGTCCATAACTTGCCAGTTGTCCCAGATTAGAATGTACCATGTACTGAACAGATGCAGCTGCAAGATTTACATGGACATGTAGTGCATAAAGATACATTTACATAAATAAGAGGTATGTTTCTGTAATTTCGCTCATCACATGAAAACACTTGGATGAGTTTTCACCAGATTTGAAAGGGATGATAGGATGGTCTGACTTTACTATAGAACTTTGTTGTTCTATTATATTTTGTTATATTATATTGTTCTGGGCATGGCCCCATGTAAGCCGCCCGAGTCCCCGTTGGGGAGATGGTGGCGGGTTATAAATAAAGATTATTATTATTATTATTATTATTATTATTATTATTATTATTATTATTACATGCAGAGGTGGTCCAATCGCCAGGCAAGGGAAGCATTTGCCTGTGGCACCATCGTCCAGGGGGTGCCGTTGAGGCTCCGGGAGGATGGCACCACCCTCTGCCTCCTTCTCCTCCTTTCCGGGCTTTTCCAGGGGGGGGGGGGGGGCGGGGCGACGGGAAGGCCCAGCCCAGGCCTCCCTTTCTCTCTCACCTGTCTGAGCAAGCAAGTATGTGATGGAATGTACACTCTGTTCTCAGGCTTCCCATCCTATTCCCTTTCTTCCTGTCCACTCAAGGAAGTGGAAGTGAAGAAGCCAGGGAAAAACACGCGTACCAACCCTCCTTGTGCTCCTCCATTCCATCCCCTTTCCACAATCCTGCCTGAGTAAGTGAGGGAGGGAATGTGTGGGTGCACCCTCCTTCCTCATGGTCCACCCAATCCAACCCCTTTTCTGCCTGGCTCTGTGATTCCATGGGAGAATGCATATGTGCACCCTTCCATTCTTTTGGCTGGCTGGGCCATCCCACTGTGGCCCGCACGGCCTGGCCCCGCCCCCTGCACCACACGGCTCTGTCCCCGCGTGGACCTGCCCCCCGTGGCCCTGCCCCCCATGCTGCGGGGGGTGGGGCACCAAAAATTATCTTTGCCTACTAGGGAAAATTACCTAAGGACCCCTCTGGCTACATGGTACATTCAGCATTTATCCCAATTATTTTATTATTTATACATTATTGGATAGCCGATTGTTTAAAATATGCTTTCTCAAAGCCAGCTGAAACTGATGCCTAAGGTAAGGATTATTTGAGCACCCAAAAAGCACTCATGATCCAGAGCAGTTAAGACCAATAATTAATGATGGTTAATAATTCTCTTGAGCAATGCTGGACAACACAGCTGGGTAATAATCACAAAGACTGGTCATCTTAGCAGTAACTCAGAAAGGAAATGATGAAATGTCAATCCCATTGCCACTACACTTTTAATAAGCTTCTTGCTTGATAAAATTGTGTGTCCATTGAATGTTGCACAACTCCAATTCCATAGACACCAACACATGATTGGAAATTATTCTCTATTTGTCTGAATTGCTCAAGGATACTGTGAATGGTATTGAAATGGTGAACAGTATATAAAATAACCCTTTGTTGTTAATTCTTATTTGTTCAGTGTATTGTGTTTCTGATTTTGTTTCATTCTTTCTTATTCTGGCCCAATCTACTTGTCCAAACGTATCTCCTCCTATGAGCCAGCAAGATCCCTGAGATCATCTGGAGAGGCCCTGTTCTCGGTCCCGCCTGCCTTGGAGGCGTGGCTGGTGGGGAGGAACAGGGCCTTCTCGGTGGTGGCTCCCCGGCTGTGGAACACCCTCCCAAGAGATATGCGACAAATTCCAACCTTGCTGGGCTAAAGAAAAGCCCTAAAAACATGGCTGTGTGCCCAATCAATAAATGGCAAGGATGACACGGACTGAACTACGGACAAAGCATGAGGTTTCTCTAGGATGAACGGATCTGATTTTATGTTTGAAATTTATATATTGTAAGGTATATTGTATTTTAATAGTTTTTAACTGTTTATGCATTGTTTGATATTGATTTTATATGGGCATCGAATTGCTGCCATTACTGTAAGCCGCCCTGAGTCCCTTCGGGTGAGAAGGACGGGATATAAATGTGAGAAATAAATAAATAAATATTTTTTGTGTCCATGTAACTACATAGAAAACTTTCCCACACATAATTTATTCTTTGGAATAAATTGGTGAAACCTTGTGAATGATTTAATTGCACAAGTGCTGGTCCTACCATTTGGGAGAATGCGGTGAGTGCCTTGGGTGGAGATTTGAGCTATGATAAATTGGAAAATTGTCTACCATTTATTTTCTTAAATACTGTGGCACTTATGCTTAAATTTATGTCATGGTAAGTGTGTTTAGGAGTAGTGTGCACTGATAGGCACAATGCAAACTACTTTTGAAGAAAATACACAGGATTGTACAGTAGATATGGGGGAAAATTGGAATAAAATACAGCCCCTATATCCATGAGGATATGTTTCATGACCCAGTAGATACCAGAAACTTTAGATAATAGTGAATCCTATATTCATAGAAACATAAAGTTGGAAGAGACCACAAAGGTAATCCTATCCAACCCCCTTCTATGCATGAAAAGCACAATCAAAACAGATAGCCATCCAGCCTCTGTCTAAAAATCTTCAGAGAAAGGGACTCTACCACACCATGAGGCAATGTATGTCACCGTCAAACAGCTGTTATCATCAGGAAATTCTTCCTAATATTTCGGTGAAATCTCTTTTCTTGTAGTTTGAATGCATTGTTCTGTGTCCTAATGTCTACAGGAGCAGGAAAAAAAGATAACAAACTTGCTTCCTCCTCAATATGACATCCTTTCAAATATTTAAATATGACTGTCATGTTCCCTCTTAACCTTTTCTTCTCCAAGCTAAATATACCAGTTTCCTTAAACTGATCTTCATAGGGCTTGGCTTCCAGATCTTTCACCATTTTGTTCACCATCCTCTGAATGTTTTCCAGCTTATCAATATTCCAGGTGAGGTCTGACAAAATCAGAATAGAGTAATATTGTTACTTTCCTCAGTCTAGGCCAGGGGTCCCCAAACTAAGGCCCGGGGGCCGGATGCGGCCCTCCGAGGTCATTTACCTGGCCCCCGCCCTCAGTTTTATAATATAATATATTGTATATACATATAACATTGATAATAATATTATAATGTAATACAATATAACACTAATAATAATACCATATAATAATATTAATTATACATTCTTTATTACATATATTACTACTAATAATATTATAGTGTAGTGGTATAGTTCAATATAGTAATATATAATGCTAATATTGTGCTATGCTAATAATATAATATATTGTATGTACATATAATTTGAAAGCCACTCTGAGTCCCCTTTGGGGTGAGAAGGGTGTGATACAAATGTAGTAAATAATAAATAAATAAATAGATAAATAAATACATTTTAGACTTAGGCTCGCCCAAAGTCTGAAATGACTTGAAGGCACACAACAACAACAACAACAACAAGAATCCTAATTAACTTGACTATCTCATTGGCCAGAAGCAGAAGCACACTTCTCATTGAAATCCTGATAAATGTATGTTGGTTAAAGTTATTTTTATTTTTAAATATTGTATTGTTTTTTCATTGTTGTTGTTGTTGATGTTGTTTTTGCACTACAAATAAGTCCCCTTTGGGGTGAGAAGGGTGTGATACAAATGTAGTAAATAAATGCAGCAAATAAATAAATAATAAATAAATTCATTTTAGACTTTGGCTCGCCCAAAGTCTGAAATGACTTGAAGGCACACAACAACAACAACAACAACAAGAACAAGAATCCTAATTAACTTGACTATCTCATTGGCCAGAAGCAGGACTACACTTCCCATTGAAATCCTGATAAATGTATGTTGGTTAAAATTATTTTTATTTTTAAATATTGTATTGTTTTTTCATTGTTGTTGTTGTTGATGTTGTTTTTGCACTACAAATAAGTCCCCTTTGGGGTGAGAAGGGTGTGATACAAATGTAGTAAATAAATGCAGCAAATAAATAAATAATAAATAAATACATTTTAGACTTTGGCTCGCCCAAAGTCTGAAATGACTTGAAGGCACACAACAACAACAACAACAACAACAAGAACAAGAATCCTAATTAACTTGACTATCTCATTGGCCAGAAGCAGGACTACACTTCCCATTGAAATCCTGATAAATGTATGTTGGTTAAAATTATTTTTATTTTTAAATATTGTATTTTTCTTTCGTTGTTGTTGTTGTTGTTGTTGTTTTTGCACTACAAATAAGACATGTGCAGTGTGCATAGGAATTTGTCCGTATTTTTCTTTCAAATGATAATTCGGCCCCTCCACAGCCTGAGGGACCATGAACCGGCCCTCGGTTTCAAAAGTTTGGGGACCCCTGGTCTAGGCATTATACTTCAATGAATGCATCCTAGAATTGAATTGTGTCTCGTCACACTCATATTCAGCTTGTGGTCTGCTAAGACTCATAGATCCCTTTTGACTATTCTTGGGTTGGAAGGAGACCATAGAATTTTACCAGGGGGTCAAATGAAGCCCACAAACACTTCTAGGAGGGAATAATATTTTGAGCATAAATAAGTGAAACCATGGATATCACATTCATTAATGAGGGAACTGTACTGTACGACATATTTTCAATACGGGATACTGTCATAATACCATTTCAAATAATTTCAAGCAGTGCAATGTGTCAATTGTAAACATTTATCTATTTATTACACATTTAAATGTGCACAGCACATACACCACAATATTGAACAGCACCTGTATAAAACTACAGACAGATCTGATAAATGGTGAAAATTTGTACCATGTAACATCGATATCAAAGTTTTATAACATTATCAGAACCTTACGATATAAACTCTCTGAGAACTCAAGGGCAAGGATGCCACTTGTTGACTGAGATGAAAACAAAAGTGATATAGTAGAAGAAATCCATTCATCACATCCATTGTGTAAATGAGTAAAATCAGTTATTCTGATTTTGTTACCTAGAGATACTGTGAACATTTAGAAAGATGATGATCCATATCCAAAGGTTGAAAAAGTCACTGTTTTGTACACAGTCAAACTGACTGGGGGGGGGGGGAGTTTTGGTGGGTTTAGTCCAAAAAAATAATTTCTCCAAGCATTCCCCATGTGAGTATGAACATGTCAAAGACAGGGGGATACAGGCTGCACAGAAACATCCTGAATCTCACAGTTGAAAGCTTACCTGGAGTGCAAGATCATATTTCTCCCAAGTTTTCATAAACATCAGTGAGACAGCTAATACTCTCACTGGTAAATAGTGATGGATGATTCCCTTCAAAAAAAACCCTTTCTCAGATAATGTTTGAAATTATTTCCCAGTTTTAACTAAAAAAAAAAAAGGGAACAGGGAAAGTTCTCTTTTCCCTTCTAATCTCCCCACTTTCTGAAGTTGTGGTGAGCTAACTAGAGACAAGAAAGGCCGCCATGTAGGCATTATTCTTAGCATGGTCACAGCATCACCATGAACTTCAATATCTAGTAAGTGATGAGACCTAGTAAGTAGGCACCTCCTGTCTGCCTATTGTTAGTTACTCTCTTTTGTTGCTCAAGCGCAAGGCTATGGTGGTTGTTCTTGAGTCTGTTTTGTTCTTGCTTTTAGTCGGGGAAGCGCTGAAGGCCTGACAGAAAGATTTGGCTAGCAGCAGGGATGGGGCCAGACCCAATTTCAGGAGGTTCCTAGGATGATTTTGTAAAGGGTATCAAGGGTAAAAAAAAATAATGGCTCTAAAACAGAACATTTCAGGGAGTGTTGTGTGATAAGCACCTACCGAAATCCCCCCTTCTACACATCCATTAAGGGCACAGAACAATTTTCTCCAGTTTTCAATCTTGCAACCCTAAAACTAGAAGCATGAATACTCCAGACTTCTCAAAATCCAAACTGGCCTGGTCGGTAGTTTTACTCTTCAAGATCGTCCATTAAGTACAGTATGTATGCAACTCAATTATAAGCACAATATTGATCATGTATGGATAACAAGCAGATTTCTTTTTTAAAATGCAGGAATGTAGAAAAGGGAAAAGAACGCTGAACTCAAATTTTATGTAGCCTTGGAATTTTGCTGATGCCTAAATTTACAAAATATGTAAGCATTCCCTACAATTAGAACATGGAAAGTTACTTTTGAAGGTAATATGTTATGTAAACCATTAGAAATTCATTATCGTTAACACTGTAAAACAAAACAACCTCATCATGTTAATTATTGCTTTTCTCTTCATTACTTTTTTCTATTACTTTTCCAGTACCTATTGGGAGCAAAGCAGATCCAGAAAATTAGAAGAGAATAACATAAAACAGGACAGTTTTGCTCTGTGTTTGAGAAATGCCTTAAAATCCTTAATCAAGTAACTTGAAAATATTCCTTGTTGCACCAAAATAATAAAAATAAAATCTGTGGGTAATGCAATTTCCACAAACTATATAATGCATTAGTTTCAAAATAGATTATGTTTACGCAATGAGCCTGTGATAATAATTCTTGAAATAACTTCAAGAATTATTGATACAACTAAAAATTAAATGGAAAATTGGGGTTGCTTCTCTTTCCACTCCAACAACATGTATGTTCTCATGTAAACATGTGTAGGGTTGTTATTTCTGATAGAAATAAATCCTTCAGATCCATATTTACCACCCGTAAATGACCCAAGATAGTCTGGTAGAGTCTATGCCTAAAGCAACTCAGAGGTGATTGTTCACATTGCTCTTATCTCAGGATCACTTGGTACAGACAGACATTACAATTTGCCTGCATTAAATTGTCTGAAGATTGTAAACCAAGAATCTATTGGCACAATCTTTGAGTGAGGGCATAGGATACCTACGGACACTCAGCTTGTCTTTCTTCATTTGCCTGAGGTGATAAAAGAGAATGTTTCACAATAATCATGTTATGAGTTCAAGTAATTAAGTAATAGCTGCAACTACCGTAATATAAGCTTAGTATCTCATTCTAATACCTCTCATATTAAACATTTTAGTAGCAATAAATCTGCATTAAAGTAACAGAAGGACCTTTTGGAAAATAATATTTAGAAACACCATGCCATTGACACCAGGTCAGGGAATTGGTTTGGATAGAATGCAAAATTCAGGCTTCGAGTTACATGAATGACCCTATATGAGCTTCTTTTTTGCATCCCTTTCTTACATTGGGATGCCTATGGGGAAGCAATTGGAAGCTTTAGGTTTTATTTTTAAACTGGAGATATTAAACCAAAATTTTCCATTATTTCTGAATTCAGACACAATCACTTCTTATTATGATTAGATTCAATCCTGGCTTGTTTGAATTAATTACAGATTAAACAAGCCAAGTTAGGAAACTACCATTTGCTGAGCTCAGATCATTAATCCACCCTACTTTACAGTGACATAACCTGTCAAAGGTTTGATGGTCATCTTCCCTTGCCAAGGCTTGGAGGGTCACACCATGCCAGTTTTTCCTTCTTCAGAATGCTGCACCATGACATTGGATGACCAGGTGTAATTTAGGATGGTCACTTTTTGACACTTCAAGGAAAACATTATTTATGGCCAGATGTCAATATTTATTATCATTTGCATATTTGTATGGCCAAAATATTTTTAATATAATTTATTCTGGGGGGGGGCAGTGGAGGTGGGGGATTCATGGGAATTTACACTACTCTACCCCCCCAAGATGTCCTCATGTAGCCAGTGAGGCACTTGATTCCCAAACTTGTCCTAGTTGTATCATACCAGAGGAGGAGAGGAGAGAGTGCGAGTCCGAGTCCAAGCCTCATGCAGGTTCAAGTATGTAACTTTAAACCATAGCTTAGTGTTACATCTCAGAGCTCCTATTTCTCTCAGTTAGCATGCACAAGCAGTCCCTTGCTTCACTACTAATCAGGCCCTTAGACTGAACCAACCGTCAGCTTTCACTTTCCCCAAAAAAGGGGAAACAGTCCCTTTTTTCCTGTCCTGTGATAAGGGAAACCCTGGTACATTCTCCAGGAAGATATGAAGACTTATGTATTTCATTCTGAAGCCTGAAAAATAATTACTTTAAAGACAAATTGTGATGGCCAATATGACAAGAGTTTCTTGCACATTTGCCGGTGTGGTTTTGCATGCAATTATTATTTTTGTACACATTTCACAAAGGTTTTGCTGTGAACAGCAAAAGCTGTTGTGTTTCACAAAACCCAATTTTAAAAAAAGCACTAGTCATTTTGCTCTCATAAAGAAGCGCATAAGGACAATGTGTTACACTGAGATGCCCTGATGGGGTATCTAGAAGTGTTCAGATCCCCTTTCTCATCAAGGATGAGATCAGAAAATTGGCAAACCTTTCTTTACCTCCCTTTCAATCAACATGCAGAATTTTAAAGAACAGCCTAGAAAGTAGAATGTATGCTCATACTTTTGCATGCTAACTTACAGCAGCACTTTTGACTTTTCCAGGGTTTTATTGATATTTGGGGTGGCCCATTGTAGCCCCCACTCTTTTGAGCCAAACATTAACTTGAAGCACCACAGCCAATGGAAGGGGGTCATAAGGGCTGCAGTATCTCAGTATCTGAAGAGCTGAATGCAATATCATGTATCTGCAAATTATATTGTATTGGTGCAGCAATGCAATATAAGTGACAAGCAGTTATAAGAGTGCAAAGACTGCATGCAGCAATCCCAGCTGAAATCCCCATTTTCTCTGGTTACGGATCGGGTAGAAAGGAATGGGAACGATTTCTATCTGAAACCTTGGAGAGATGTTGCTAGACCATAATATTTGCAGGTTAGACAGTATTAGATTGAGCCCGTGGTTTGAACTGGTGGTATCTCTCTCAGGCAGTGATAGGACAAGTGTTGGGGAAAATTATACAGTTCCCACAGCCAGCATGGAGAGCGTTCCATGCAGATTGGTGTAGACTGAGAATTTTATTCCCTAACTTGTCCAGGCTCTGTATAGGTATCATGTGATGCAAAGGACCCCAGGTTCACTGAATGAGCACACTGGTCTAGATATTAAATGCCCAAAGGAGCAGAGCTTTCTGAGTAACAACTTCCACGTCACAACAAGAAGTTACTTTTGGACTATTATCCCAGAACCTCCCCAATACAGTATCAAGTAGGATTCTGGGAACTATAGTGCAAAAAATAACACTTCTAAGATTTGCCAAAAAAAAAAAGCTCTTTAATCTACATATTTACTCAAAATGAATCATATCAGTGGCTAACATTTCATTATTGTAGCATAAATAGGTTGGTGGCAAGAAAAAAAAATCTCCAAAATAGTTGGACTAAAATCCAGAATGGATTTGCTGCCCTGCTATCATGAAAGCCACAAGCTGTCGTGGAAAGTGGTCCCACCCAAAGTCTTTGAAGGCCTCTGTTTGCCCATTGCAGTTATAAATCTCAGTGGCAGCAAGCCAGCCTGCAACAATTATATATGATCATCACTTCTATGATACTGTTATGACAAAGCAACTAGCACACCCTATACCTTTATTTCCTAGTGCTGCAAGTTTTACACTCAAGCCTCAACACTGTGAGCTATCACCTAAAAAATCATGAGGCTTTCTAAAGTTTGCCTTTAAAGAATCTCCAGATGAACTTAACATTCTGATTTCAACTCCACACTTCTATGTTAAAAGAAAAAAGAAACCTAGCCCTCAAAGCTTAGCAGACATTTTTCAGACTTCCCCTATCCTCCCCCTTCCACCCTGCTGCCATCATTCTTAAACCTGTCTGTTCATTCTTTGCTTTAAAGACATGGTTTACATTCACAAAATATATAAAGAAAAATATAGGGTTACTGGATGACCATATAGTGCTGCAGCCTGACAGCTGTCTGCAAATATTTTCACCATGATTATCCTTACTAAAAGTAAATCACCGGGTAAAGATAGCACAAACGTGACAAGGCTCAAATTGGATGCAACCAACGCTATCTGGAATACTTGTGGCTACATGGGGGTGGGTGGGTGGGTTAGAAATTTGGGATGCTCCCTCTCACAATGGAATTGTAACACTGAATGAATGGGAAGGAGGAAAATCATGCACCCTCTAAGCAGTTAAAAAAAGGAAACTGGCTTTAAGAATGAACGAATAAGTGAGGTAGACTTGAATCATTTTAATCTTAGGGAATGAAATGCTAAGGCTGCAACCCATAAGCCATTTTACATCATAAAAATTCAGTTCAAGTTAGCAGAATTTCTTAGAGGAGTAAGCCTACAGCTACACTGCAAATAGCCTATACTGCCAGATAATCCAGTTCAAAGCAGATAATCTGGATTTTATTTGGCAGTGTAGAAAGGGCTCTAATATCATGTTGCATGCCAGATTTACTCCAGTAGGGATGCCACAACCTATTGCCATCAATATAGCGAGTCGCAAATGCAGAATTGTGCCATAAGATGATTTTTATCTCTGCAGAAACAACTCTGGCATTCTGAATTTCAAAAAAACACCTTATAAAACCCAACCCTAGGGATTACTTGCAAGACACTTTTGCAAAACTGTAAAGTCATTGCAGTTCAAATAACTCAATTATGTTTGCATGCTAAAGAGTTGGAGAAATGTGCTCATGATGACTGAGCAGTCTCTGGAATGACTCATCCCCTAAGCAAGTCTATCTTCAGCAGGGAACTGCCTGGTGACCCATCAGAGATGCTAAAGTCATTTGGATAATTGGTCCACAGAAAACTCAACTAGCAACAGGAACATCTGGGGCTATTTCTGTTGTAGCCTTGCCTCTGTTTATGTACTGTCTGTCAACTGTATAGAGGCATTGAATGTTTGCCATATACTGTATGTACCTGTAATCCGGTCTGAGTCCCCTCGGGGAGATAGAGCGGAATATAAATAAAGATGATTATTATTATTGTTATTATTAATTATCATTATCATTATTATGCATTTCAGGCTTGCACTGAAAAGTTGATATATGATTAGTGGATTATGGATTGCATCCTTGAAGGCAGCAGCATATTAATTCCTTCTAAATATTGCATTAAAAATAACACAACAGCTTCAATCATCTGACCATGACTTAAAGTAGTGGTGGACAACTCGTAGCCCACTGGATTCTATTAGACTTCAGTTCCAGTCACCCTTCGCCAGTGCCTATTCTGGCTCAGGCTGGAGAGACCTGTAGAGCAGCACCTTTGTAGCCCACTAGTTTTCTACTGGTTAGAGTTGCCTACCCTACCTCAGAGTTTAATTGCTTTCAGAAAAAGAAAGAGAGAGATCCTGTTTATGAGTGTTAATTAAACATTACTAGAATAATGGTAAATGGGAATGGTGTTATCACAGTTAAAAGATTTATAGTTTTCATTCCAAACTCTAAATGCTACTAGTTAACCATAATCTGTTTCACAGTGTGGAAATTTATGGGGAAGGAAATGAGCATGAACAGTCCAAGGCAGACCAATTCATAGTAAAGCAAATTATAGTTTATCCATAGATTTCTTCTAGAAGTTTCTGCAGAATTATTTTCTGCTTAATTCACCTCGCATGGCTGATGTGGATCGAACAAGGGCTTTCATGCCATGGCTTGGTGGATTGAAATCTCGGGGCTCCAAAGAGACTGCCTCCATGAAAGTTCAGAGTTCAGCAAAAGCAGATCTAAAAACAGCTTAGCAGGGTGGTATTCCAAGGTTACGTTATATGTACCAGCAGCAAACTGATACCATTTCAATGAAAATAGCAATGCTGCATAAAAGGAGGTCAGACATTGTGTTTTGCTACAAGCTGGCATCAGAACTGAGGACGGTTTGCCCAGTCCTTTCTTTCCCCTCCCAAGACTAAGATCTGCTCTGTCAGGTATCACTGGTTTCTTTAAAAGGAAGGGAAGGGAGGAAGGAGGGAGGAGAATAACCATTTCATGTCCACTAACAAACACTGTACAACACAGAGAACAGTGCAAAACCTTGTAAATATAGGAATCGTATTTCACGTTAAAAACAAACAAACACATAATAGCAGCACACCTGTGATAACTTACAAAAAAAGTTAAATAAACCACAATGCAAAAAAGAGTCCTCTAAGGTTGCATTGTGCAACCCATAGCTTAAGGTTGGTGGTTTTGTCCTCTGTGGAGAGTTCTTTCCTTTTTTTCTTTTCTTTTTTAGGAATTAAAATAAATCAGAACTATAAATAAGTTTCTGGCAATATATACAGACTTAAATAATTTAAATATCTTACATCTACTCTTGCATAAAACTCTCAAAGAAAAGTGCACCATAGATTCCGCCCATTGCTTTCCACTCTCTTCATTGGGCTTGGCTTTCTCCCCCTTCCCTGAGGTAGGTCTGAAGGGACAATTCTCAAATCCTAGGAAGAAAATGTGTCACTGTCATGGTGGGAGAGACTTTGTTGCCTTTCTTTGTTCTTCCATTTTTGCTCAGTGCTATGTACATCCCTGGATATATCTGAGACTCATATGCGTTGTAGTTGTTTGGCAGCAGGATCTCCTTAAATTTACACTCGTCATTGAAATAGTTCTGGAATGAGAAGAAAGGAAGGAAGGAGACAAATGATATCAGATGTAGAAAATGCTCTTGGAAATGGAGTCAGGAAAGAGGTGGCTTAGTTGTAATAGTATCTTTTCCTATTCTCTCAACACACTCCCCCCAATTAGGGCTGTTACAAACCCTCTAAGGACTTCATCAGACAGAGATCCATAAGATGGGGGCAGAGGGGGAAATCCCTGGGGCAGCAGGGCAAATCTGTGGGGCAGTGGGCGAAACCATGGGGCAGTGCCCTATATTGCCCCCTTACCATCCCACAGTGTTTCCCGTCTGCCCCTGGCTTTTTCCTGCACTGTCCCTGGCTTAGTCAATGAGAACATGGGTAGTCACCCTGCGTCATGTGATGGGCTCTGGTGGGCTCCATCCTGGCTGCGTCTCAGCAGCATTCTAGGATGGGGAACAAGCCCTGTCTGATGAGGTCTTAACACTTCACAGATTAAAACCATGCATTCAAATGATCTCAAAATGCAGTCATGATGGAGAACCTTATTAATGAGAAAGCGTAAAGAGGCAGGAGGGGCTGCAGTGGTTTACTTTTGCCTGAATCTACGGGAAGGGGGAGAGTATGCCCCACTTCTATCTCCTAGCTGCTGAATTACTTGAGTGCAAACTATTTTGGCACTGGGAAATCAGTTTGTAGCAATTGAGGTAAACTGAGAATAAAGGGGGGGGGGGGGGAATGAAGCAGGATATTTTAAAAGCAGCTGGAGCAATGGCGACAGATTAATTTAAACAGTGCCTGCCAGATTGGGACAGTTAGAACTTACAGTCCTTTGGAAGAAGGGAAATTTTGAACAAGCAAACTGCTAAAAGGAAAAAGATTGAGCAATTGTGGACCACCAGAGCCGGTCCAACAATGAGCCGAATTAAGCGGTCGCTTCAGGCGCAAAACATACGGGGGAGCAGTCAAGACTGCTTTTTCTGTTGATTTGTTGTAAAACATGATGTTTTGATGCTTAATTTGTAAAATATTAATGTAATTTGATGTTTAATAGGCTTTTCCTTAATCCCTCCTTATTATCCAACATTTTCGCTTATCCAACGCTTTTATTTTTCAGTGATTGGTTTGGGGGGGGGGGGGTGCCAAAATTCTGTTCGCCTACACTTGAAAAATACCTAGGGCCGGCGCTGTGGACCACCAACCCTCCTCTGCTGAGAGGTTTCCTAGAGATACTTTTTGTCAGGGTAAAGAAAATTTCAGAACTATATCTAGCATTTAAATAACCCATTTGGAGCTAAATCTCTGTGTATTGAAATAACTCAGCATAATTCATGATAACAAAGCCAAATAATTACCATTATTATTATTATTATTATTATTATCATCATCATTATTATTATTCACAAAAACAACATAGAAGAGCATTTCCCTCTACTGTCCAACTAGCAATCTAGCCTTAAAAAGAAAGCACAACAACACTTAAGTGGATCAATCTATTACTAGTCTATTGGCCTCCATAAAAACTTTGTTTTGGGCCTTAGTACTGGTAATATTGTGCTGGCAAGAAAACCATTTTTCCTTTTCTCTGCAAATCTAGCAATTGAGCAGAATACATATTTGGGTAGGCTATATTTCAGTAGATAAAACTGGCAAAACCATCTCTGAGCATTCCTTACCTAAGAAAACTCAATAAATGGCCACCTATCAAGAGTGCTTTGATTCGTGCCTGGCAGAGAGTTGGATTAGGTGTCCCTTATAACTCTATAATCCTACAAATCTTTGAAAGTCATGGGATTGCCATAATCACATATAGGTTAATGAATGCATATCAGATTACAGGCTATGCCAGTTTTACATGTATTCATAATGTGAAATACTCAATGAGGCTACAGTAGAGTCTCACTTATCCAACATCAAAGGGCCAGCAGAACATTGGATAAGCGAAAATGTTGGATAATAAGGAGGCATTAAGGAAAAGCCTATTAAATATCAAATTATGTTATGATTTTACAAATTAAGCACCAAAACATCATGCTTTACAACAAATGGATAGAAAAAGCAGTTCAGTAAACAATAGCGTTATGTAATAATTACTGTATTTATGAATTTAGCACCAAAATTTTGCAATTTATTGAAAAATTGACTACAAAAACATTGACTATTCAAAGGCAAACTGCATTGGATAATATAGAACCTTGGATAAGCGGAGCTTGGATAAGCGAGACTCTACTGTATTTAGAAGTTTGGTGGAAGTACATATCACCTTCTACCATATCCTTTCATAATGATTGTGACCTCTGGATATTTTTGACTCTAATTCTCATTATGCATTGTGTTGAGGAATGATTTAACAAGCCAGAAATGGGAAAAGCTGTTCTAGATCCTTTTTCATATCACTAGCTATGTAACACATGTTTAACGGCAAGCACCCACTCTTATTGTTAGATTGCATAATCCACTTTTTTGTAGTTTCCCCCAGGTATCAGTCAATTGGGGTCTAAATATGAATCCTCATTTCAGCAATAGATGCATGTTCTGTTAGTTATTTAAATTTCCATATTAAACTCAATGAATCAACTGCTTAAGAGTGTGGATGGAAGATGGGAAGGTCTCTTCTTACATTCACAACAATAAAGCCCCTAAGATATTTCCAAGAATGGAAAATCCTTGGGCAGCTGCCTTGAAAATGAAGGGAAGAGGGATTTCTTCACCGTATGTCAAGAAGAATTTGAAGAAAAGAAAATGTAAATCATGGACTCAAAGGAAGATTTCAAGTGTTTGCCCTGATTACTGGATAATATGCGCTCTATTCTATTATAGCATTTATTTATTATTTCCATCATTTCTATCCCACCCTTCTCACCTGAAGGGACTCAGAGCGGCTTACAAAACTGGCAGAATTCGATGCCAATACACAACAATACAAAAGAATAAAAATATAAGCAGTTAAATACAGATTTAAAACAATACAAAATACTTGAGCCATTCATCTACAAAAACCTTGTACATAAACCTTAGTTCAGACCAAGTCGAAGCCAACAAAACTTATTATTTGAATTTGTGGAACAGGCTCCTATGTAACCCTTTATAGATACTCAAATGCCCAATGAGAAGGGGGCAGCTGTAGTCTCTCTGCTGGAGAATACTAATATTGCTATTCAGTCCCTTTAAAATCTAGTGTTGAACCATTCCCTTCTCTCAGCTGCTATGAGAATTGGAGCAATGCTTCAGAGGGAACGAAAAAGCTGCAGGTGGGAAGACAGATAACATTAGCTCCTCTGCAAATCAAAAAGTCCAAGAAGTTTGGCCATGTAAACTGACTTCATCATGACACCGTCCATGAGTCTGTCTAATCCTCTTTTCAAGCCAATGGCTGCCACCGCCACCACATCTTAAGGTAGCAAATTCTCTGTCAGAACAGAGGAATGTAAAATTGCAAGCTACAATCCAAAAAACATATATCAGTTGGAGAAAGCGCTTCCTTGCTTTATAGTGGGAACATATAATCCAGATGATACTGAAATGGCAGACTGGGGCACCTTCCACACGGTCCTTATATCCCAGGATCTGATCCCAGGTTATCTGGCTTGAAATGGATTATATGAGTCTGCACTGGCAGAAAACCTGGGATAAGAGATTCTGGGATCAGATCCTAGGATATAGGGACTGTGTAGAAGGGATCTGGTTCATAAGTAGTACTGTAGAACAATACAAATAGCCTTTGGTGGGATTGTGCCATGAAACGATTTGCCTACACGTTGGATCCACCAACACATTTAAATTTATTGGACTCAAAATCATCCTGGTTGGACTCCAATACCACGTGAAATCAATGTACAGTGTCGGAAGGCTAATATCAAAAAGATCTTCGAATGCAGTGTTTCCTTGCAATGTAAGTCTGAGATCCTCACAAAATTTGTGGCACATCCTCCAATGGTAGGAGCATATTAGGACAAGCTGACACCATAAGGATATTTAAGAGGCCTTACAGATTTAAGAGGCCTTACAGTGCTATTACCCAAAATATGTATTACCCTAACAATTATGTAGAACTGAAAATTTTGTTGCAAAATATATTTAGTGAGACCCCAAGGGTCCTATGCTGTGGACGATAATGCCTGATAGTGATTTTTTCATTTTGCAAACCAGTGTCCCTGAATCATGGATCAAGCTCTTATGATTGATGGCTTTACTACATATTAATATAGGTCAATACTTGCATTGCTGAACTCATATGGGGGATGTGGCAATATGGACTGTCATGATTAATATCTCAGACTCCAACTGCCCCTATTTGGGAGGGACACTCCCAGTTAACCTTTTATTGTCCCATGTTTTCAGCTGGTTTTAAAATGTCCTGGATTTCACCTCTAACCTTCTTCCTTTGTCCTCAACTTATGTCAGTTGCTGCAAACTTTGTTCAAAGTGCAAGAGTACTTTGGATGCAATAAAATCAGGACAGGGGAATGGAGAGTGTGAAATCCTCTAGTAGGCTCAGGCAAAAGCAAACTGTTGCAGCTTCTTCTAGGTTATCTGTTTTTCCTTATTAATAACTTTTGCCATCCTAACCACATTATGATGTTGTTGACCCACATGCATCCCGGGTTTCATCTGGAATAGCTCCATTTCAGAATTTACCACTGTAACACACTTCACAATAAACCCATAATAATGAGTGTTGTAGTCTAAAAAGGTAACTTCCTAATTGGGTTGCTGTGAGATTTCCGGGCTGTATGGCCATGTTCCAGAAGCATTCTCTCCTGAGGTTTTGCCCACATCTGTGGCAGGCATCCTCAGAGGTTGTGAGGTTAGTTGGAAACTAGGCAAGAAACTATATCTTTCTTTCTCCAACCTTGGACATTCCACAGATATATAAACCCCCCTTGCCTAATTTCCAACAGACCTCACAACCTCTGAGGATGCTTGCCATAGATGTGGGTGAAACATCAGGAAAGAATGCTTCTGGAATATGGCCACACAGCCCGGAAAACTCATAGCAACCCAGTGATTCCGGCCATGAAAGTCTTCAACAACTTCCTAATTTTCACTCTCTCTACTTAAAAGCCACATCCTTTGTGTTGTCTCTCTGATAGATAGGCCTATATCCAATGATGTTGCTGTGCTATCATAAGGCAAGTTGTAGAAGATATTGTGTAAACTTGTGCAACTGTTTCCATAATAATGTAACAGAACATAACTATGCCAGCTAGTATATCAGTTCTGCTTACATCATGTTGGATTTAAGCCATATCTCTGCCTGCCTAAAATATAGCATCACATCAAATTTGCTACAATTATAGTCCAAAACTATAATGCAAAAAACTGAGGCAAAATCCAAGAATTCTACAAGGAATTATTATTATTATTATTATTATTATTATTATTATTATTATTATTATTATTATTATTATTATTTCTCTCCACAAGGAGACTCAAAGTGACAGAAAGGCCTTTGGTTAACCTAATGGGCTGCACTCAGTAGAATGAATGGGAAGCATATCCTAGGGCTGACTTACCCCATTTTGAAGTTGGTGAAGTAATGCACACGGATATCTCGAAAGAGGGTGGGGTGGAGAATAAGACCATTAAATCCAGAGTCTAAAATTATGGGACTGCACTGCTGCCCTTGACAGCCTTAGGTTTAACCCTGCTTACTTTTGGACAAGTCAGTGTGAAAGCGATCTCTTTCCAGAATGGTTATGCTGAGCGGCCTGCCCACACCGGCTTATAACAAACAAGGAGGCCACAACAGAAGGACAGCTGGAAATGACCATAAACATGATTTGTATTATTTTTAGTAACTGAGTGGACTTCAAGAAATGAAATGTCATTTAACTATTTGTTTGCAAGATTGAGCATTTTTAAAAGGTAGCTCCTTCCAAACCACTCATTCCTGCCTTAAGAGATCAAAGGAATGCATGCATGTATGAACCAATGAATATATGGAAAGCAGCTAGGAATTACTCATTTGCTTTTCAAATTAATAAAATAAGGGCCAATAAGCACCTGTTATGATTGATCACCAGATTCTTATACAGGATGTCCTTCCAAACATTTCATAACTAATCACTGATGTGTCATGAAGATGGGACAGAACTAGTCCCTGAAATTCCCTCATTACATGTATGATGTTAATGCCCAAATAAAGGCATCATGCGAGTTGTAGTTCGGTGAGGCACCAGCATTCTTTGGCAGATAAAGCTTGCAAAATGATAACTCCTATAATTCCACAGCATTGAGCCAAGGCAGTTAAAGTCATTCAAACTGCATTAATTCTATAGTGTAGATACACCCAAAGATTGCACGTGTTTCAAGTTACATTGGAGGCAGTTCCAGAAATATAGTGGTAAATTTTGAAGTTCAGGTGCTCCTCATAGCTGGCTTTATAGCCTATGCTTCAAATAAAAATTTAAAAAGCACTACAGTGATGTACAAAAGAGGTGGGAACTGTGTGGCTCTCCAGAAGTTGTTGTTGTTGGTGTGACTCTTATCACTATGATGCTTAGGGCGTGGGACAATGTTTTGAGGGCTTCTTGATTATCACACCTGATTTATGCCAATAAACTAGTTCAAGCAATTTCTATTTTTTACCAAGAACAGGTGTTTTTGAAAAATTAATGGTTCTGCATTGGACATTCAGGACAAAGCCAAAATAAAACACCTTGCATTACAGGAGACAGTATCCACAACAATATATTACTTCTGTAAAAATTCACCCCTATGATCTCACTTCTGTGAGGAGTGCAGCTAAGCTTTAGAGGAAATAGGGTTACCCATGTAGAATAGCAAATGATATCTTTGTACCAGTGAATCTAAAATGTGGTTCTTTAACCCTCCAAAACCTAACAAGTTAGTTTCTATATTCAGTAGCTCACATTGCAATCAGAAACCTTTTTTCATACCTAACATTAAGTGCAAACTACATGTGCTCATAGCTTCCAGACAGATCAGATTTTTAATTTTAAAAAAATCAAACCCTGACATGGGGAAGAGGATTTTCTCTGAATCAGGAGTAGAAGTTCTTTCCTCCTCGTTGCAGTTCTGATGCTAACAATGCTATAAGTAGCAACAGAATAAATACTCCTCTTGGACCTTTTTCCCCCATTGGTAATTGCAAAATGATTGCAGGTTGGTTTCATAGCCAGAGGTGAAAGGGCAAGATCTCATTTTTTCCAGCTGCATTTAACTTCAGAGTTTACAGTGGGTATATTGTTGGTGCACTTATATTGGCATAACTGTACCTACATTGTAGAATTAGGCAGTTTGACACCACTTTCACAATCATGGCTCAATGCTATGGAATCCTGGGAATTGCAGTTTGATGAAGTGCCATAACTCTGTGACAGAGAAGGCTAAAGATCTTGTAAAACTACAATTCCCAGAATTCCATAGCATTGAACGATGGCAGTAAAAAGCGATATCAAACTGCATTAACTCCACAGTGTAGATACACTTCCACATTCCACCTGCAGACCTCCATCTTCAGGCAGCCACATATATGGAAAGAGCTTCATGAAAAAGCTACTTTCAGAAGGTTTCAGCTTCTATGACAAGCTAGGCCTGCTAGGATTCTGATTTTTTTTTCCATGTGGCTATCCTAGCTCCCTTCTGCCCAGACTGGTTTAACATCCCACCTGAATAGAAGGTATACTGTACTGTAAAGCTTACTCCTTATTTTGTGATGTGAATTTCTCCTGACAGGGGTGTTCTCCAGCTATGACATTTAGGGATATCAGGTGGAGACCAGTTCCTTTCCGAATGAGTCTCTGTCTTGGCTGTGCCTTCTATGGGAACAGATACTTGTGCTAGACCAGGGCAATTGATCACTGCACAGTTGAAGCAGTCTCAAGCAGAGTCTAACTGAGCATGCATCTATACCATAGGGCTAATGCAATTTGACACCACTCCAACTCTTATGGCCCAATGCTATGGAATTATGGGAGCTGTCATTTTACAAGGACTTGAGCCTTCACTGCTAAAGGGTGCTGGGGCCAAGATATGTGCAAACATCTCCTTGAAACACTTGATATTGTTAGCTCACTTGCCAAAACAGACAATTATCACGCCTTTTGATGTATCTGTGAATTGACAACATATTCTTGACTATCATGGAATCTGCAAAGTGATTTCCTGCTGTGGATGCAGAATTTTCTTTTCTTTTGACATTTCTAATGTTCATTCAATCATCATGCATCACAACACAGAGGTTGTTTTGAAATACCTAAGAAAAGTTACATTTCTTTGGGTAATATCCACAAAATCTCCCTTCAAACATAGGACGCTTTTCAAAATTCAACATTTGTGTTTTCTCGGTAAGGTAACACTTTCAAATCATTATAATATTATTTGATTTAAAAATATTTCCTTGACACTTTTCTGATGCTGTTCACCAATTTATTTTTTTAAATGCACCAATTCTCCCATTAGTTTTTCTGAGAAGATTCTAGGTAAGTGACCAAGATTAAGAAGTGTTTCAGTGTATACATACATTTTTAACAACATCAAAGTTATTACTTACTATTATCATAGTTATTACTTACAGATCCGTATAGTTTGCCTTTACTGTTCATGGCTACAAAGAGTCCACTTTTAACACCAAAGATGCTCACTACTCCTCTTTCCACAGGAGAAATCTCCAGTAAACCTATAAGAGAAGAACAATGCTTTAAGAACCAACTGAGAAATGTGTGTATGTAGTGATATACATTCTCTTATTAACCAAGTGATGAAGAGTGTTCACTCCAACTGGTGTTGTTCTAGTGATATCTGTCCAATTAAACCAGTGGTTCCCAAACCTTTTTTGACCAGGAACCACTTTGACCAGGGACCACTCTCCAACATTAGTACCAAAAGGGTTACAAATCAGTTTTTGGTCAACTTTAAATTCGGTTCGGTTATTTGAGGTGCTGATTCAGAAAACTGCATTGGATAGGCCACATCAGCAATAGTTTCTGATACAGAACATATGCCATCCAGTAGTCACCATCTGCTTGCCCACAGAAAACCACATTTAATAATCTAGAGCTGATGTGGTCTATCCAATGCCATTTTCTGAATCAGCACCCCAAATAACCCCAGGAACGGGCCTAAAAACGAAGACACCAAGAAAATTTTTTTTTGTTTGAGCTGTGTATTACTTGTAGTAGTAACAGTGAGGCCACAGAACATATTTTCATTCTTGTGAACCACTGATGGTCCACGGACCACAGGTTGGTAACCACTGGACTGATAAACCCATTCACCCTGATTGATTTATTGCCCGCTCCATCTCCTTAGGCTTCAGTCTGGTCTTATATACTAGAGTTCAAGAGTCTTTTCCTCTCTATGCTGATCTATCCAGCAAGATAAATACTGTAAAACTTTACTCCTCCCATTCCTGAAATGAAACCCACTATAGTTAAAGTTAGGGTTTGTTTTCGTTCTGTTTTCATAGTTAGCAGTGCTTTCCCACTTTGTCCGGCTTAAAATAAGTGACAGTATGCTTCAGGATGACACATGAGACATTTGTCATGGTGCTGCCGTCTTGAACCCCTCCTCCCTTGCAAGTCCTATTGTTTCAGTTGGACAGCAGTTAGAATTAGAGTCATGGGGCCATAGGGTTAAGTCACGAACAGATGCTTTTTCTGGTGGACAGCCCCGGCCTCTGTGGGATCCTGAATCCCAAATTATCTATTTATAAAGCCAAATGCAAAAAAGGAGAGATGAGAAGCTGAAAAGGCCTGATTCATTATTATTATTTTATTATTATTAACAGAATAGGTCTTCCTTTAAGTTAATGTACCATATGCTTAGAATTGGGTCTAGTGATCAAAAGAGGGTGTCACATTTTTATCCTTTCTGTGGGACCACATCTTGAATCCAGAGATAAGGATGATCTAAATGGGCTATTTTGTCTGAATTCTACAGGTTCAAAGAACTCTTGTATCACCAAGTGTAGGATTTGGGAATACCACTTTTGTTTTAAACAAATGTATATTTGCTGTTCTTACATAGAGAAAGGAACAATTGCTACTGATGGGCTAATATTTTATTATTGTATTATGTGCCTTCAAATTGACTTATTGCCATTTTCCTGGCATGACTTATTCCAGATGTAGGCAAACTTTGGCCCTCCAGGTGTTTTGGATTTCAACTCCCACAATTCCTAACAGCCTACTGGCTGTTAGGAATTGTGGGAGTTGGAGTCCAAAACACCTGGAGGGTCAAAGTTTGCCCATGCCCAATTTATTCAGAGAAGGATTACCACCTTTTGTTGAAGCTGAGGGATTTTGACTTGCTCAAAGTCTGTCTGTGGATTTTCATGATCAAGCTGGGAGTTGAGCCCTGGTCTCTCAGAGCTCTACTCAAACACTCAAGACACTAACCCAAGCACTTGTTAGTCCGGCACTTGGTAGTCAGTTTTAACATTTCCTGCTTGTACTCAGTACAGACAGATAGCATTGTGTAGAGGTTTATGCATTATACTTTGAGCCTGGAGACCATGGTGCAGATGCTGTTTTAGCCATAGAAACTCCCTGAGTAACCTTGGGCAAGTCACACATCCTCAGGCTCAGAGAAACGAAAAAGAAGGTTTTCATGACCAGAATCACTGTGAGTTTTCCGAGCTATATGGCCATATTTCAGAAGCATTTTCTCCTGACAGTTTCGCCCATATCTATATTTGTGGACGGTCCAGGGTGAGAGAAGGAACCCTTATATGTTTAAGGTAGTTGTGGCTGTTGCAGTTAATCACCTTTATTAGCATTGAAAAGCCTTGCAGCTTCAAAGCCTGGCTGATTCTTGCCTGGGGAAATCCTTTGTAGGAAGGTGTTAGCTGGCCCTGATTGTTTATTGTCTGGAATTCCCCTGTCTTCTGAGTGTTGTTCTTTATTTACTGTCCTGATTTTAGAGTTATTTTAATACTGGTAGCCAGATTTTGTTCATTTTCATGGTTTCCTCCTTTCTGCTGAAATTGTCCACCTGCTTGTGGATTTCAGTGGCATCTCTGTGTTGTCTGACATAGTGGTTGTGAAAGTGGTCCAGCATTTCTGTGTTATCAAATGATATGCTGTGTCCAGGTTGGTTCATCAAGTGCTCTGCTATGGCTGACTTCTCTGGTTGAGTTAGGAAACCCCCTCTGAATAAACCTTGACAAGAACTTTAGGTCTGCACATTATAGGTCTGTCTTAGGGTTGCCATAAATGGGGAATGACTTGGAGGCCCACAACAAAACAACAGCAACTCAGAAAGACATTGTGATTTGTTTTTTTAAAAACTGAATTAATTTCATTTGTCACATTAATTGATGGGTCTTGAACTTGAACTATGAGCTTCAGCCCAAAATGCCTTCATCCATCCCATTGTTACCTAGCACATTGGAATCCTTCCTAGGCTGTTTATTTTATTTATTTATTGCCTTTACACCCCTCCTTTATCCCAGAATAAGATTCAAGACTAAGGCGGTTGCTTGTTTGTTTGCAAGATTTAGACTAAATAAGGCCAAGCAGGGCCTTTTGGGTATAAGAAAACGTCATGAAACTGACAGGTTACCTGCATAAACCTATCTGGAAGTCTTTGTAAAGGTCGAGCAACACACTGCCATGCCCCCCCCCCCACCCCCAATAATCCACATGGGGATCGCTCTGTGCCCCAACACACACCTGTCACACATTGATGCCCGCAGACCCCTCGCTGGAGTGTTTACAAGGCAGAGAAACCTTGAGAGGAGAAACAGCCTTGTCTTCCACCATCTCATCTAAATTTGGCGGCTGGGACACGGGGGGCCTGCTGCAGTCCTCTCCGTTTCCGGAGGCCGGATCCTTCTAAGGAGGGCATCCGGAGCAGAGCTTTCCAGGCCAGGTGTTTACGTCCACCCTGGCTCCCCTTGTTTTTTCTCTCCCCATCTCTCTCTCTAGCTCGCCTTGGTACCTTTCCTTGAAGGGGGTGGGGGTGCGTGATTGGGAATAGTTCCCATCGCATCTTGCCCACAAAACCCCTTTGGGGCAGTCTTATTAGGAAAGGAAAGCTCCCGCCTCTCCAGGGGCACCTCCATCCACACTGTAGAATCAGTGCAGCTTGACATCCTTTTCACTGCCGTGGCTCGATGTTATGGGGTCCCTTGCCATTTCATAAGCTCTCTAGCCTTCTATGCCAAATAGTGTTGCTCCGTCACCAAAGGACGACTCCCATGACAAATCACATCACAGCCTCGCCAAAAAACCAAACCCCTTTTTGCGCAACTGGCTTACTTTGAACACTCCCGTCCTTCCGAGGGTTTTTTCCTCTCCCTCCGCACAAATGGGCGCAGGAAGGATGGATGCAAACTGTTTACTTTTCTCCAAGACTGGATCGACACTGCCCTATATCTCAGGATCTGATCCCAGATTATTTGTTTACCCCAAATTATCTGGCAGGGTGGACTCAGGCCCCTTCTACACTGCCATATAATCCAGATTACCTGCTTTGAACTGGACTATATGAGTTTGAACAGGGCTATATGCGTCTGCACTGCCATATAATCCAATTCAATGCAGATAATATGGATTGTATATGGCAGTGTAGAAGGATCCTCATATAATACAGTTCAAAACAGATAATCTGGGATCAGATCCAGAGATATAGGGCAGTGTAGATCCAACCTTTGACTGCTATGGAGTCCGGAAAGTCACTAGCGCTCTTTGGCAAACGTTGACAAAGACCTTGTAAAGGTAAAGATTTTCCCCTGACATTAAGTCTAGTTGTGTCTGACTCTGGGAGTTGGTGATCATCTCCATTTCTAAGCCGAAGAGCCGGCTTTGTCCATAGACACATCCAAGGTCATGTGGCCGGCAAGACTGCATGGAGCACTCCTTACCTCCCCGCCGGAGCGGTACCTATTGATCTACTCACATTGGCATGTTTTTAACTCCTTGGTTGGCAGAAGCTGCGAGCATTTGGTCAGCAAGTTCAGCAGCTCAGCAGTTTAACCACCACGCAGGATGGGAGCCCCGGTGGCGAAGTGCGTTAAAGCGCTGAGCTATTGAACTTGCAGACCGAAAGGTCCCAGGTTCAAATTCCGGGAGCGGCTTGAGCGCCCACTGTTAGCTCCAGCTCCTGCCAACCTAGCAGTTCGAAAACATGCAAATGTGAGTAGATCAATAGGTACCGCTCCGGTGGAAAGGAAACGGCGCTCCATGCAGTTATGCTGGCCACATGACCTTGCAGGTGTCTAAGGACAACGCTGGCTCTTTGGCTTAGAAATAGAGATGAGCACCAACCCCCAGAGTCAGACATGACTGGACTTAACGTCAGGGGAAACCTTTACCTTAGGATGGGATCCTAAAGACCTTGTAAAGAGTGTCTATACCCAGGACTCCCATGCAGTTGAAGCGGTATTAAACCGCAAAGTTCTACAGCGGAGAGGGCCCGCCAGGGCGTCGCGGACTTACTGTATCGGTTCTCGTTGTGGATCCCGTTGATGCGGCTGTCGGGCAGGACCTGGATGTGAAACCCGATGCCAACGTTGCAGTAGAGGCGCCGGAGCCGCTTGATGCCCAGCAGATAGTCCCCGTCGCGGCTGGCCTCCCTCCGCTCCGCGCCTCCTCCACCGCCTCCGGCCCCCGCTCCCGCTCCGCCCGCCGCGCTGGGCAGCCGGGCCAAGGAGCGCGAGAAGAGAGCCTCCCAGCGCCACTCCAGGCTCTGGTTGGGCGGCGGGGCGGACAGGGCCGAGGCCGGGGCCGGGGCCGGGGCGGGCGCGCACCGGGCCGGGGCCAGGCAGGGCGCCAGCAGGGCCAGCAGCAGCGGCAGGGGCAGCAGCGCGGGCAGGGCGGGCCCGCAAGACGCCCGCGGGGCCCTCATCATCCCGGGCCACATTCGGGGCGGACGGGCACGTGGCGGAGGCGGAGAAGGAGGGGGGGCGGCTAAAAATACACCCCGGGCGGGCGCCTCTCCCACCTCCGGGGCCGGCCAGGCAGGAAGGGCAAGCGGGGAAGAAGAAGAATGGGAAGGTGATGTTGGACGGGGACAGGGGCAGAAAGGCAAGGCAGGAGGGGATCGAGAGGAAGACAGCGACGGGATTGCCAAGAAGTGGCAAAAAGCGGGACGGGACAAACAAATAAGGAAAGTCGGGAAGTAATGTTGAAGAGAGCGGTGGGATGGGAGCGCCCAAGTTGCGTGTCTAGCTGTGGCTTTGGAGAGGGGTGGGGTTTCTGGTTTGCGGGAGCGCAGCTTCTCCTGCCTTGGCGTTCTCTCCTCTCCTCTCTCTGTCTCTCCCTTCAAGAGAGGACGCTCTCCTTCTTCTCCTCCTCCTCCGTCTCCTTCTCCTCCTCCTTCTCCTCCACCATCGCCCTCCGTCCCCCGAAAGGCCACCAACCTTTATAGATCCCGCGACTTCCCCGCTTACATCACCGCCCCCTGGTTGCAAAGGCGGTTGCGAAGGGGGGCGCGCACCCCGAGAGGAGAGGAGAAGGCAGGACAGAGAGGAGAGGAGAGGAGAGGAGAGGAGGGGAGCCGCTCCCGGGGATGATGGGACTCAAGGCGAAGAGGAGGAGGAGGATGGCCAGGGACATCCCCACCACGCTCCGCCGCCCATTGGGTCTTCCAGGGAGAAAGAGGGCGGGCTTCACACATAAAAGAATGGGGGAAAGGAACACCCTCCTTTATTATTATTATTTTATAACTTTTTCTCAAATAGCTCGACTTTGGAGGCCACTTTTCTCTCTGCCTTCTTCCCCTCCCCTATTATTTTATTTTATTATTTATTTATAATTATTTATTTATTTTTATTTATTATTTATTTCATTTCCATTTTATTTTTATTATTTATTTATTATTTGTTTTATTATTTATTATTTTATTTTTTTTCTATTTTATTTTTATATATTATTTTTTATTATTATTATTTACTTTTACTTTTTATTTTATGTATTTATTATTTGCATTTTATTTTTATTATTTTATTTTGTATATATTGTTTATTATTTATTATTTACTTTTTATTATTTTTATTTGTTTATTTTAATTTTATTTGTATTCTAATTTTATTTTATTTTTATTTGCCAACTTCGCTGCCGGCCATTGGAGGCACCAAGAATGCCCAGCCCGCCTTCCTGCGAGGCTGCCAACCCAACGCTTCTCTTCTTCTTTTTCTTCTTCCTCCTCTTCTTCCACCCAACAATGTCTTACTTTGTGGAAATCTGTGGAATTTCATTCCCTTTTTTTAATGTTGTTGTTGTTCTTTGGGTTGACAAGGGAGGAGGGCAGCGCAAGAATGCCTTCACGGGCGGCAAGCCAAGAGACGGGGCTGCAGGGCAGGATGGGACGCCTTTTTCAAAAAGGAAAATACTTGCGACTGGAATTGAGGAGGAAGAGGGAAGTTGAGGCTTTGGGGGGAAAAGGATGTCAGCAGTAAGGTTTACTCCTGAGAAAGCCTCGGGTGGAAATGCTATGAGAAAAATTCTCCAGCGATCACACGGATACATTGGAATGGTATCTTCAAGATACTTTTGGTATCTGATCGTTTTAGGTTACACAGACGCTTCTTCAAGTGTCAGGCTGACAGGCCAATGGAGGAGCAGTGGCAGCAGCAGTAGCAGCAGCGGGGCTCTGGTTACATATATGCTCCTTGGAGTCATTTTTCTGCCTATATAGGTATATATATAGACTATATAGACAGCAAGATTTCAAACGCGTTTTCCCCTCAGAGCCAAGAAGGGCAGCTTGGGCTTGGGGAAACTTGGGGTGCCTTTAAACACTGTGGAATCAATGCACTTTGATCACATTTTCATCCATGAACCAACCTGGACACAGCATATTACTGGAGAGCACAGAAATGCTGGACCACTCTCACAACCACCATGTCAGACTACACAGAGAAGCTACTGAAATCCACAAGCAGGTAGACAATTTCAACAGAAAGGAGGGAACCATGAAAATGAACATAATCTGGCTACCAGTATTAAACAACTCTAAAATCAGGACAGTAAATAAAGAACAACATCCAGAAAACAGAGGAATTCCAGAGAAGAAACAATCAGGGCCAGTTAACACCTTCCAACAAAGGATTTCCCCAGGCAGGAAGCAGCCACGCTTTGAAGCTGCAAGGCTATTCAATACTAATCAAGGTGGTCGGTTGTAACATTCATGACTGCCTCAAACAGACAACAGTTCTTTCTCCCACCCTGGAGATACCACAGATATATAAACCCCACTTGACTAGTTTCCAATAGACCTCACAACCTCTGAGGATGCCTGCCATGGATGTGGGCGAAACGTCAGGAGAGAATGCTTCTGAAACATGGCCATACAGCCGGGAAAACTCACAGCAACCCAACATTTTAATTGCCGTAGCTCAATACTATGGAATCTGTGAAGGTGGAATATTGCCAGGTCTTGAGCCTCCCCTGCCAAAGAGTGTTGCTGGTGCCTCACCAAACTACAACTCCCAGGATTCCATACCAATGAGCCAAAGCAGTCAAAGTGGTGCTTAACTGCTTTAGTCCCACAGTGGAGATGCACCCCAGGCCGCTTCTTTGGTTTTGAGGGAGCTCTGCTTATATTCTAAGCTCCACCTAAATCTGACCCGAGAAACTTCAGGAATTATGTGACATGTTATAAAAACAATCAATCAAACAAACAAGCCTGGAATAATAGCGTTTGTGGTTAGATCGGCTCCCTTTATATATAGATATAGATATAGAGTTCTTTCTCCCACCCTGGACCTTCTACAGACATATAAACCTCACTTCCTTAGTTTCCAACATCTCACAACCTCTGAGGATGCTTGCCATAGGTGTGGGTGAAACGTCAGGAGAGAATGCTTCTGGAACATGGCCATACAGCTCGGAAACAGCAACCCAGTGGTTCCAGCCATGAAAGACTTCGAGTACACAATGCTGATCCTGTGTATTCGGAAGCAAGGCCCTTGGATTCACTGAGGTTTGCCTCCTCTCAAGGCTCCAGTGATACAATGGACTGGGAAAATATCCTATAGAATTTAGGGGAAGAGAGAGGCTTACCCTTGAGCAGAGCGGCCAAAACACCCTAAATTCCCCAGTTCTGTCTGACCTCGGAAGCTAAGCTGGGTCAGCCCTGGTTAGTACCTAGATGGGGCGCCACAAAAGCCTATGCTGGAGGCCATATTTTGGAGGAAGGAACTGGCAAAGTCATCTCTGGGTATCCTTTACTTAAGAAAGACCGATGAAATTCGCCATAAAACAACAAGCGATTTATAGATACACGCATACATATGTTTATATACTCTCACACTTCTGCGGAGGCATGGATGCTCTTAGGAAGGAAAGCTTTTTTGTGTGTCAGGAGCAACTGATTTAAGCTTTTTTGGGGGAGGGGAGTTAGTTTAGCCCAAGCAATGGCTTGATCTCTGTTATGTGGGGGTATGTTACTTGCTTACTTATATTCTGCTTTCCTGAAGGCAAAAACAACCACCACCACTTCCTCCTCTTCCTCCTATTCTTTCCCTTCCTTCTGTTCCTCCTCCTCCTCCTCGTCTTATTCTTTTTCCAACTCCACCTCCTATTCTTCCTCCTCTTCCCCTCCTCCGCCTCCTCTTCTTCCTCTTCTTCTTATTTCTCTTTTTCATCTTCTTTCACCTCCTCCTCCTCCTCCTCCTCCTCCTCCTCCACCACCACCTCCTCCACCACCTCCTCCACCACCTCCTCATTCTACTCTTCCTCCTCTTCCTCTCCTCCTTCTCTTCTTCCTCTTCCTCTTCCACCTCCTCCTGGCCATCCTCTTCCTCTTCTTTTTCCTATTCTTCCTGTTCTTTTTTCTTTTTCTTCTTCCACCTCCTCATCACCACCCTATTCATCTTCTTCTTCCACCTCCTCCTCTTCATCCTCTTCTTCCTTTTCTTCCTCTTCTTTCTTTCTTTCTTTCTTCTTCCACCACCACCTCCTCCTCATCCTCTTCCTCTTCTTCCTATTCTTTCTCTTCCTCCTCCACCTTCTCATCTTCATCATCCTATTCTTCCTCCTCCTCCTCCTCCTCCTCCTCCTCCTCCTCCTATTCTTCTTCCTCTAATTCCTCCTCCTCTTCTTCTCCCGCTCAGTTATGGAAAGGCACTGGGGGCCCCTCAGCCCCAGAAGACCCTGTGGTAGGGTCACTTGAAGGCGCACAGCAAGCTTATTCTTCTCCAGTACAGGCAGCCTGGGGGACTCTGGGTCCTATCCCTTTACTGGATCTCCGCCTGTTAAGAGCGACTGGGCGCAGGTGAGCAGCGTTGGCATGGCGGTGAGCTGTCACCCGGCCCGGGGCCATTCCTGCCTCTTTGCGCATCGGAGCCGGACCAGCGGGGAAGCAGCCCGGCGTGCAAGGGACAGGATCCCGCGGGGGGCAAGGAGAGGCCTGACTCACTGTCTCTCTCTCGCACACACACAAACACACACTCCGGTGGGCCATTCATTCCTCCAAGAGCATCCGGAATCGTTCTGACGCTCCCTCCTCAGGTTCCTGGAGACAGCGGAGGGAAAGAAGGACCAGGCTGGCCTCCTCCCGTCCTTTCTTAGCCACCCAGAGGTTTCTCTCATCTTTCCATACTTAGTTGTTGCTAACTGCCTTTTAGTCTACTTCGATTTATGGCCACCCTATGAAAGAGAGACTTCGGCAGCCAAGCTATCCTCAATTGAAGAACATTGCAGAATGAGAGGCTTAGATTCCTTGATTGTGTCAATCCTTCTGAAACGAAGACTTTCTCTCTTCCTACTACTCTCCACTGTACAAAACATCATATTCGTGGTGGTGTAAGGTTTCTGCGCTGAATGGATCCTCTGAAGATAAAGGTGTAGAGGTACAATTTGAGGTGCAAGGGCGCCTCATGAATCCTCCCACCATCCTCCAAAGGAATTCAAAATGCAAACAGCTCTCCATATTAACAGTCACAATCTAGCAGTTGTCAACAGTAGCAGCAGTAGATTTCTGATCCAGTTAATGGGGCACTATTGTGCATTCAAGACTAAACTGACCCCCCAAAATTCATATCACAATGAGGTATCTCCCTTCTAACTCCCCCCCCCCCCCCAAGAATCCTTGCACACCGCCTTCTATCTGTCTCAGAAGACACCCATCCTGAATCCCAGAACAGCTGCCTCCCCTCCAGAGGAATAGTGGACATGATCTTCACTGCAGTCAGCTCCAAGAAAAATGCAGGGAACAAAATCAACCTCTGTACATGGCATTCATTGACCTTGCAAAGGCATTTAACACAGTGAATCGCAGTGCTCTCTGAACCATCCTCCAAAAAATCAGGTGCCTTGACAAATTTGTGAACATCCTGTGGCTCCTCCACGATGACAGCAATGGCTCCTAAAGTTATCAATTTCAGGTGTCACACAGGGATGTATTATTGCTCCAACCTTATTCTCCATCTTCATTGCTATGATACTTCATCTTGTTGATGGGAAGCTTCCCACCAGAGTGGAAATTATCTATCAGACTGATGGCAAGCTATTTAACCTCAGCAGACTGAAAGCAAAAATCAAGGCCACAACAACATCTGTTATAGAACTCCAATATGCCGATGATAATGTAGTCTGTGCACATTCAGAAAAAGACCTACAAGCCACTCTAAACACCTTTGCATACGAAAAGCTCAGCCTCTCACTGAACATTGAAAAAAACCAAAGTGCTCTTCCAGCAGTCACCAGCCAATCCCTCTGCATTGCCAGAAATACAGCTTAATGGTGTAATGTTAGAAAATGTTGACCATTTTTACTACCTTGGCAACAAAAACCTGAGCTCTGCGAGTGCAGCATTTTTCCAAATGAAGCAGAGAGTGTTTGAGGATTGGGACATCCATAGGGATACCACAGTGCTTGTTTGTAAAGCTATTGTCCTCCCAACCCTGTTATATGCCTGCAAAACGTGAACCGTCTACACACCCAATTCCTGCAACGATTCCATCAGCATTGTCTCCAAAAAATCCTGCAAATCTCTTGGGAAGACAGGCAAACAAATGTTAGCATACTGGAAGAAGCAAAGACCACTAGTACTAAAGCCATGCTCCTATGCCAGCAACTTCACTGGCCTGGCCAAAGCAGTTACTCTACTCCCAACTCAAGAATGGAAAACGGAATGTTGGTGGACAGGAAAAGAGATTTAAGATAGGCTTAAAGTCAGCCTTAAAAACTGTGTCATAGACACTGAGAACTGGGAAGCCCTGGCCCTTGAGCATTCTAGCTCAGGTCAGCTGTGACCAGCAGTGCTGTGGAAACTGAAGAGGCATGAATGGAGGGGGAAAGGGAGAAATGTGCCAGGAAGAAGGTGCAACAAGCCAATTCTGATTGGGACTGCCTTTCACCTGAAAATGGATGCCCTCACTGTGGAAGAACATGTGGGTCAAGAATAGGGCTCCACAGTCACCTACTTATCCATCGCAAAGACACTACACTTGGAAGGCCATCATACTCAGACAATGAGAGATTGCCTAAGTAAGCTATTTTTGCATTTAAACCAATGGACTCAACCAAGGAAGCCATGGTCCCCTGTCTCTTAGGCCTGAGCAGGGCTGTTGAGGCAAGACTAATTTGGAGGTCGCTTATTTATAGCATCATCTTCAACTGAAGTTGACTTGAGGGAAGTTAATAAGAACTACAGGGAATTGGGAATCCTAAGGGAAATGGCAGGTGTCATTATCCTTACTGGCCATTGTCCCTGCAGACATCTCAACACAAGGTGCTTGGTTCCACCACACCAATAGCAATGATGTCCCGTCCACCTTCTTCTCTCTTCCTCCCAGCCTGCTCCGCTTTACTGGTGAGCATGTCCCATAATGAAGTTCTGTTTCTTTGTGAAAAGAATATAACAAGAACTCTGCAGGCTCAGGCCAAAGGCATGTTTCATCCAGCTTCTTGTTTCCCATGGCGGCCAACCAAATGGCTATGGGAAGTACACAAGTAGGTTTTGAACAGTGTGTATTGGCAACTGGTATGTTCAGAAGCATAGCATAATGGTTTGAGACCATGACTCTTCAGACCAGATTTTGAAACCCTCTGGCAGACCTTGGCTGAATCACAATATCTCAACCTCAAACGAAGACCTATAATGTCCCTCACTATTAGGCTTTTCAAAGCTGAAGAACTCAAAATATTGCGATTTTATCACACAGAGGACTGAGCCACTTGGAAATTTGCTTGCCCTTTTCCAGCTGCATCATATTCTTTTTTAAAAGGTGTGGTTACTAGAACAGTGAAAAAGCCATCCTTATATAATGATTTAAACATTTGATTAAGTCTGAAGAGCTGGATCCATTCTGAGCTATAAAAACCCACTGGGTGACTTTGCATAAATTGTTGTGGTAATCTCTGAGCGGTTAGACTCAATTTAACCCTTTCTGGCAAAAAGCAGCAGAGTAGCAAAAGCAAAGCTTTTAAATGCAGCAGTTACGTACACGTGTCTGAGCAAGAGAAGCCTTTTACCATTTAGGATTGCAATGGAGTGCAGAGTCTCAGTAAAACATTCTGACCAATGAGAAGTGAGTGTCCCTAGAGATTCACATTTCTACTAACTTCAAAGTAAGGGATGTGACGTAAACAAGATAGAGTGAAGACACAGTAAGGCCTGTCTAGGCATGCTTTGGAAACAGGGAAAGGATTCCCTCAATCTAACTCTATCATCTATCTAACTACATCTAGACTTGAGTAATCTAGGATGATTCCCAACATAAATCTCTCTCTCTCTCTCTCTCTGTTTCAGAAGAAAGTAATAGCAAGCCTTCTCTGACTAAATCTTGCTAAGAAACCTCCAGGATAGGACTACTATACATCAGAATTGACATGGACATGTAACAATAACAATCACAACTGCATACAGGATCTAGTAATTTATATTCTCTAAAAGAGGGTGAAGTGCAAAATCAAATGGCATTATGGAGTCACAGTTCCCTTTTGTTTTCTAAAAATGGCACCTATGCATTCTGAAGGGTCATAGGCATAAATTCTTATAAACACTACTACAGACTGCTCTTTTAAAATATTTTAAAATGTGAGTGTTAAATGTGATAGCTGCCTATCTACATACGGCTACCCCCCAAATTTCATAAGATTTTTTAAGGCAAGGAATGCTCAAAAGTGGCTTTTCCAGTTCCTTTCACTGAATGTTATCCATAGCACCCAATATTTCTTGGCTGTCTCCCATCCAAGTATTGGTCAGTTTTGACCATGACTACTTCCAGAAAACAGACAAGATCTGATGTCTTTAGGGCGTTATAATTAAAATGTCTAGTGTTTTAGTGATGCTATAGCTCACAGGGTCAAACCACTAGGGCTTTAAAAATCGTTATTAACAGGAATAAAGACACCATCTGCCGTCTTATCGAACTTCCATCTAAGGACTTCATCACACACAATAAAATCAGCATTTCTGCACATTTAAGAAATGGCTACCAATGGAGCTGATCACATGACGCTCTTACCATGGGTTCAGGGTATTTCACCATTTCTAAAATGCAGTTTTTCTTATGCTTCCTGTCAATTGATAATTTACTTCTTTTTCAATTCCCTGTTTAGAGACATGTAAAAATGCCCAAGTTAATGTGTGATGGGAATTCCCCATTGCACACTTGTAAAAAATAACGCACCTACACATTGCAGCGGACACACTAATGTGTCACAACACACAGTTTGGAAAAATCTGATTTATAGAATACTATGCTACTTAGTTACACTACTGAGCTGCTGAACTTGCTAACCAAAAGGTTGGCAGTTTGAATCCAGGGAGCGGGGTGAGCTCCCACTGTTAGCCCCAGCTTCTGCCAATCTAGCAGTTTGAAAACATGCAAATGTGAATAGATCAATAGGTACCGCTTCGGTGGGAAGGTAACGGTGCTCCATGGAGTCATGCCAGCCACATGACCTTGGAGGTGACTATGAACAACACTGATTCTTTGGCTTAGAAGCAGCAATGAGCACCACCCCCCAGACTCCAACACGACTTGACTTAATGTCGGGGGGAAAAACTTTAACCTTTACCTAGAGTAGAAACTGTTACATTAATTTTACCATGCAGGACCATTGTGGTTGCTCAGTGAAAAATACTCTGTGCATTGTCTTCTCATTATTCTTACTGCCTTTTGACCTGCATTATTACCTGTATTGCAAATTGTGGGTAAAAATAGTTTCTGTTCAAATTGGAGATAACTGAGCTTTGCCGGAGATCTTGATTTCTTTGAATTAAGAGTTGTGTACATGATGATACAATGAGACATGTTTCTGATGTAATGTTTTGCCCATATAAATGGGCTTTATTAAAGCCAAACTGAGCATATATAGTGGGCCTTTCACATTCACTGGGGTTTGGGGTGCAGGTCCTCCACAAAAACAGAAAAAATGCAAATAAAAAGGTTTTGCTTTTGTTTTTAACCTGAGAGAATGGCTCTCTAGAGATCTCAGGGTCCTCTAGTCCAATACTATGGTAAACAAAATGTCCGCCAGGCATTGACCATAGAGCCACACTGGAGGGCCTACACATGCCTAGAGAAAGGTTCTCTCAAGGAATCTCTAGGTCCCCTAACATAAGGTAACTCTGGACTTGTGCTAGAGCATCTGGAAATTCCTTGAGATAATGTATTCATTAAATCAGCAGATAATCAAAACCAAAAACTCAATCTGGCAAATATGTAGGGTCAACTGTACAGTATTACATATCTATTTGCCACTGGTATTGCCAATGTTCTGTGTAAAATAAGATAGGCATTCAGTTGCAGGTCCCTGTTATATGAACATGCTGTCAATAACCGTTCTCAAATGTTAGAGATCAGGTGAGGAGGGAGAAGGTAGCCCTGACAAACATGTTACCGCTATCCTTATAATGTAGCTGCTTCTATTTTTTGCTCACATTAAATGCACAAGTTGTAATGATCCGCTCATCATGGCCAAGTTACAGTTGTGAAAAGAGATATCGCTCATTACAAAACACAGGACACCCCCTTATACCACATGAGAGTATTTGTACATCCTGCCCAGTCAGTGGCAGCATTTCTCCAGGTCCATAGGCAATGAAGGAGACGGAAGGGGGGGGGGGAGTGGCGGGAATTTCACACCTGTTACATAATTCATTTTACTGGAGATAAATGAGACTAAACCTTGGACCTCACTCATGCCAAGAAGATGCTCAGCAATCATGTTAGCAAGGAGCATCCCTCTTCAGTTCAGAGTCCCTCAGACAGTTGTCAGAAGGAAAGAACTAGAGACCCCAGTGAAATATGTGTTTTGCATGCTACAAATCCCAGATTCAGTCCACTATTGCTTCCAGGCAGTGACAAAAAACAGTCCTGTGTGAAATCCTGCAGATTTTCTGCTAGTCAGCATAGCCCATGGCTTTCCAGACATTGCACAGCACCTCCTGCCATCATTTTCCTCATTGGCTCCACTAGCTATGGGCTGCTGGGATTTGCAGTCTGGCAATTTCTCGAGGTCCACATGATTCCCACTCCGGGTATATTGACGTTACTGAACTAAATGGTTCAATAGTCCAAATAGCTGAACGTTGATCAGGTTGATTTAGCAGTCCTGGTCTAACCTATCTAGAGGCTTCAAACTGTTTGCCAATTGAAGTTGCTGTTATTGTACATCTCAGTTTCCTTCTCTGCTTGGAGAAGATTCTGAAGCTTGATTTCTCACATTATCACTTTGTTTCAAGCATTTATTTTTAGAATAGCCATGTTTTATTCTTCATAGATTGCAGTTTGCTATTTGAAAGTATATCAGAAATCATCTTCTGTTTCAAGGCATCTTCCATCTGTGTGGCAGTCTATACCAAGAGTGGATGACGGGTTGTTGTGTTTGTTAAAACTGTTTCTGTCCTATGGTGATTCTAAGCTGATCCTATCACAGGGTTTTCTCGGCAAGCTCTGTTCAGAAGAGAGCTTTGCCTTCCTCTGAGGATGAGAGAATGTGATTTCCCAAGGTCATCCAGGAAGCTTCATGGTTGAGCGGGGATTCAAACCCTGGTCTCCAGAGTTGTAGCCCTATGCTCAATCCACTACAGCAATAATAAAAGAAGAGACCAAGGGCCTTGCAGTTGAGCAACTTCATATTAGACAAAGCAGGACCACAGTCAGTTGTCATCTGATCACATTCTGTATGTTAAAGTAAGATGTTCCATTTTTCTATTTAAATGGTGTGTGTGTGTGTGTGTGTGTGTGAGGACAATGTCTTTGATGTAACCCTTTTACGAGTCACACTGAACTGAGGTACTACATTTTCAGAAGCTGCCTTTTCTCTTTAGATTAGTGGTTCTCAACCTGTGGGTCCCCAGATGTTTTAGCCTTCAACTCCTAAAAATCTTAACAGCTGGTAAACTGGCTGGGATTTCTTGGAGCTGTAGGCCAAAACACATGGGGACCCACAGGTTGAGAACCACTGCTCTAGATACCATCACCTAGTGACTGTGGTCACTTTATGATACTGAAAGCAGTCAAAATATATTTCCATACCATAGTGTCCTTCTCTGAGTGGCCATTACACCTGTGAACAAGATACCAACCATCAACTGAACAGTGATGATACAGACCCAGCCAATTAAAGTCAGGATCTTGATCAGGCAAAAAAGTAAGTTCAGATTCTCTGTTCTGAATGCTCAACTTTTTCTTCATTTTTCTCCAGGTCAGGTGTGGTAGGGAGAGGGGCAAAATGAAGGCCCTAAATAAAGATTCTAAATTTTCCTTCAGTCTTCAAATTTGAATGTTTATTTATTTATCATGTCAGAAGTGAATTGAGGGTACATTTATAATGTATTTAAAAACTTGGCATTAGACTAAATGTCCTTTGACCAGAAGCTGGGCACTTGGAGTGCCTCTGGAGTCACTGTAAGAAGGTTCTCCATTGTGCATGTGGCAGGGCTTAGGGTGAATTGTACTAAGTGGTCTGTGGTTTGCTCTTCTCCGCACTCGCACATCGTGGACTCCACTTTGTAGGCCCATTGCTGAAGTTTGGCTCTCATCTCATAGTTCCATAGCACAGTCTGTTCAGCACCTTCCAAGTCGCCCATTCTTTTGTGTGCTCAGAGGGGAGTCTCTCATCTGGTATCAGCCATGGATTGAGTTCCTGGATTTTAGCATGCCACTGTTGGACTCTTGCTTGCTGAGGTGTTCCTGTGAGTATCTCTGTAAATCTTAGAAAGCTCTTTCTGGATTTAAGGCATTGGCGTGCTGGCTGATATCTGAACAGCGATGGGCCAGAGATGTCACTGCCTTGGTCCTTGGTACTTCCCGACACATGTTAGATGGTGAAATAGGCTAAACAGTATAATTTCTCCAATGATGTGGGGCGTAGACATCCTGTGATAATGTGGCATGTCTTATTAAGAGCCACATCCACTGTTTTAATGTAGTGAGATATGTTCCACACTGGGCATGCATATTCAAAAGCAGAGTAGCAAAGTGCAAGGGCAGATGTCTTCATGAAGTGTTACGTTACTGAAATAAATGAAACTGAAATGTTAAGTTACTCTAGTGTTAGAGTAACATAACATTTCAATTGGGCATTTAAAAATACACCCTGGGCATCCAAAGGGAAGCGTGAGGTAGTTACCAAGGAAGTGCAAACATGGAACAAATATGAGTTCTAGGTGTAAATAATTGTGAATGTTTTATCATTTATAATGCTAGAAATTTGGGGACTGAAGGAAAATTGCATTTGATAAGGTAGAATTCATGCTTAGGGTGCACTGCCCTCCTTTCCTAACTACACCTCTGCTCCAGACATAGGCATTTCTGTCTGGCTAGGGTGCAAAAGGGCAGAGAAGGAAAGAGGAGTGAGGAATACAGCAACCACAATGTTGGTGCAAATTGACCACTGGCATGGCAGCCACAATTTCAGCAGCATGTCTTGTGGTGAAGAAGCATGATTCAGTGCCAGGAGAGGGATGTTTGGAGAAGCACAAGAAAGAACTTAAGAGCCTTGTGTTGCTCATAGGTTTCATGTCCCTCACTTCTGACATTATTTAAAAATGTAAATTTCCAAATAGATATTAGTATAATTATATGTTATGCACATCCATAGCCAATTGAAAAGTGTTTGGAAAGTTCAGCTGGTTCCAAGAGCTACAGCTGGACAACTGACCAGGGCTAGTTTTAAGGAGTACTGCTACTGCTGTTCTTGTGTGCCTTCAAGTTGTTTCCAGTCTTTCGTGACACAAAGCAAATCTACTACAGGGTGTTCTTGGCAAGATTAGTTAAGAAGTGGTTTACCATTGCTTTCCTCTGAACCTGAGAAAATGTGACTTGTCTAAGATCACCCAACGGGTTCATGGTTCAGTGGGGATTTGAACCCTGGTCACCAGAATCATAGCACAACACTCAAACCACGAAAACACTCTGCCTCACTTTAAGAGGGATACAAATCCCATTTTTAAACATCTCCATAGGGAGGAGGGGGCAAGCTTGTTTTCTGCTGCCCTGGAGACTAGGAGGTGGAACAATGGCTTCAAACTGCAGGAAAGGAGATTCCACCTGAACATTAGGAAGAACTTCCTGACTGTGAGAGCTGTTCGACAGTAGAACTCTCTGCCCCAGAGTGTGGTGGAGGCTCCTTTTTTGGAGGCTTTTAAGCAGAGGCTGGATGGCCATCTGTCAGGGGTGCACTGAATGTGATTTTCCTGCTTCTTGGCAGGGGGTTGGACTGGATGGCCTGTGAGGTCTCTTCCAACTCTATGATTCTATGATTCTGGTTCAAAATCCATTATTACTTATAAAGCCCCATATAGCTCAAGTCTTGGTTATTTGAAGGAGCATATTTTCTCTTATGAGCCTGACCATGTCTTGAGATCTCCAAAGAGTTGCTTTCATTCATCTTATCCTCTTCAAAGGTTGCTTTTAAAAGCATGAAATAAATAATTATATTTGAAATGTTGTGTATCTTAATGATGTAGAATTTCCTATGGACTTGTTTTAACTCTTTAAGCCCAGGGCTGTGGAAAAGGTAGGATATAGGTAATAGAGAAATCATTAAAGCCAGAGAGTTGGGTCAGTTTCTGTACAGCTAAAAGTCTTCTTAAAGTGAAGAATCATTGTTCTTGCGTGGAAAGGTTTTCAAGACCATGGACATGATGGGCCTGCCAGAGTAGGGGGTTCCAGTATGTAGGAGTAACCACAAGATTTGTTCAAGAGTTAAGATTTGACAAGGGGTGTTTGTTAACAACAACTGTGGATTCTCTTATGGAAGATCTGTTTTTCAGTATCCCAGTCCCAATGTTTATAGGTTCTTAATATCCATAGCAAACATTTTCAACTAAAACAGCCAGTATTTTCCAGCTATGGGAGTTCATTAAAACCACAAATCATTAATTAAAATGACAACACGTGATAGTATCATTTGAATTTTGAGTTTATCAAATTAAAGTGGTGCACCTGAATCATACTGAGTCAAATCACTGGGCCATCATCTAATCCTGTCACATTCAGTTCAGCTCTCTTCAGCAACTATTTCCCCCTAATGACCTTTGCCAGGAGTGAACAGGTATGGCAGGTAAGGCAACACAAGTCTTCCTATTGAGCTATGCCCCCACCAATGATCTTACTATTGGCTAGTTACAAAGTCCAACAACTTCCATTTCCTTTTCCTATATACCCATTAAGCTTTATTGACTTGCCCATCAAAGATGAAAGAGCTTGTGCATATGGAAGCTCCAGGGTTTCTGTGGGAGTCTAGGATAGGATGAGTAGAGTAGAACCATTATTATAGAAATGGTTCCCAACTTCTGTTGAGGCTTCACCTCCTGTACATTTTGGAAGGAGTCAGCTTAAATTCTGACCTTCAGGCCAACCTTTTCCAAAATGTGCCAGTGCTGAAGACTGTGCCTTTCCAAGAGACAGTCTTATAATTTTAGGATGAGTGCTAGCAGCACTTTGCAACCTGTTTTTGTAGCCTGCTATCTTGTGGACAGTAGAGCCAGTCCATTGGAATGTAATGGGACTTACTTCTGAATAAACATACATAGGATCCAGCTATGAGTGTATAAGTGATTTTGTGAGTATAATCTTACTTGGGGGTGAGCCCGATTGAGCTCAGTAAGGCATACTGAGCAAACATGCATAGTGCATCTGAAAAAGTGGATTCAGTATATAAAAGCTTATGTTCTCAACTTGGTTCTCTCAGTCAGTCTTTAAGGTGCCACAGGGTTCCTTTGACTGCATAGGGTAGATCATGAAGTTTGACTTAGTATTTCAAGCCCATGATGGTCGGCTGGACCTTAGAAGTTTTTTAACCTTCTTAGGCCTCATTAAGAACATTTGAAATTGTTTGAAAGTCATAACATGGCCCCTAGACAGAAGAACGTTAGAGTGGCATGCTCACTAATGAGACAGGGAATGCCATTTAGAAGAGCCACTAAACTGGCTGACAAGGCTTTGAAATATACAGAGAAAGGACAGATCTTCCACAACATTAATTGATGTCTTTCAAAGGGGCATTTGACAGCAGAAGTTCGGTTTCACCAAAGCAGAAAATGAGGTAATAGTTACTGAGAATGGTCTATATATGCAAGTGTGTTGTGGGCTGTGGTGCGGGAGCCGGTCCCATTAAGGCTTTGTGAGCCTCTCAACACACTTGATCCTTCGTATTACTGTGTATTTGCTCAATGCCCTATTGTGGCTGGCCACCGCTATACTTCACTGCCCCTGTCCAACATATTCCGGCGCAATGTTGTCTGAAGTAATATGTTTTTGATCAGGGCAAGGCGTTAACAACGGCAAGCAACAAAGGAGCCCAGAGATCAAATAGGGCAGCAGCGTGAAAGGGAGGAAGAAAAGCGTTTGTGTGACCATAGAGCCAGATTGTCAGCATGCACATGAATGCAGGTGCGCATTTCTAGGCAGGCTCAAGAGGCCTAGCCAGCGAGGGAGTCTCCTGGCGACACTCACCCACCATTCCAGGCTTGGGCCCCCAGTACTGGTCTGCATTCCAGCCTGTTCTCCACTCCCAGCCCCTCCACTTCGACATAGAGAATCAGCCAGACGTGAACGTGAGAAAGCTTTAGCAGACGAGTCTCTGCAACTGATGGCTGCTGCCCGGTGGCTGCTGAAATGATAATCATCCAAAGAGGCGTGTGCAATAAGGGGCCTGTGAGGAATGGGTCTGCTTGTTTGTATTGACCTACTTACATACAAATACCGGGAAAGGGGGCTGCATTTGCGTACAAAACTGTCCAACAATATACTTAATGAAAGGTCGGTCCATTTACCCTCCTTGCTCCACTACTCATTGAGCAGATCAAAGGGCTGATGGGACAATGTTTGCCTTCAGCCTCAGAATTTATGAATTACATCAATGTAACATCTATTTAGCAAGTTAACAATGTTAATGTGGAAACATTGCCACTATGTAAATGCATGGTAATATAATATACTGCATGCACTTGTGTGATAGTTGCTAGAGACAGAAGATAGGTAGGTAAAAAGCTAGGTAAGAAGAGAGGGAACAAGCAAGTGAAATAGTCATTCTTTAAGGTGATGGTCATAACACATAGATCAGAAGTGGGCACAAAGAGGAATCAGGTACTTTATGAACCTCATTCCCTATTGCTGGATTTCCAAAGGCCCTACTGGAGAAACCAGACATCCGTTGGGTAAAGTTAACAGTATGCTGCATGTACTATGTGTAATAGTTGCTAGAAATAGAAGATAGTTAGGTAGATAAGTAGGGAGGGAGGGAGAAAGTGTGGGAGAACATAGATTATTTCTTTTAAGCTGATGGTCATACCATATAGATCACAGGTGGGAAAAAAGGAGATCCTAGAGCAGTATGAACCTCATGTACTATAGCTGGATCCCCAAAGGCCATTCCTGGCCCTATTGGACAAACTGGACATTTCCAGTTTTGCAAACATAGGGTTTTGTTCTCAAACTACATGCAAAGTCCAGAATAGCTTCTACCTTTAGGCTTAGAATTACACTCCATTTTTGGACAGAATTACAGTCCCTGATGGTTTTCATATGCATGATTCTTGGGTTCTTTAGTTAATTTGATCAGTCTTCATTTGAGGTGGAGGAGGAACTTGGAACCACCTAGAGGGCCCTTGAGGCATACCTTGTATAAAAATCTTAAGATTATATTAGTGGCTCCCAGACTTTGTTCCTCCAGGTGCTTTTGACTTCAACTCCTAGAAGCCATGACTAGTTTTCCACATCAGAAACACTGCTGTAGATTTCAGTTTCAAAGCATAAATGCAATGCACTGTACATGGGACTGCCCTTAAAAAGTGTCCAGAAATTGCAACCGGTCCAGTGTACGGCAACCAAACCGTTTGTTGGAGCTGACTCCAGGGAGCATACAACCCCCCTGATGAGGCAGCTCCACTGGCTCCCGATTAGTTTCTGGGCCCAATTTAAGGTGATGGTTTTAACCTATAAAGCCCCATATGGCTTTGGTCCAGGAGACTTAAGACAGCATGTCCTTCCATACAAACTGGTTAGACTCTTAAAATTGAGTAGCAAAATGCTCCCCTCCACTCATTTCATTCCCTATTGTTGGACTCTGGGGGTTGGTACTTATCTCCATTTCTAAGCCGAAGAGCTGGCATTGTCCATAAACACCTCCAAGGTCATGTGAGCAGCATGACTGCATGGAGTGCCATTACCTTCCCGTCGAAGTGGTTTTCAAACTGCTAGATTGGTAGAAGATGGGGCTAACAGCAGGAGCTCACCTCGCTCTGCGGATCTGAACTGCTGATCTTTTGTTCAGCAAGTTCAGCAGCTCAGTGGTTTAACCCGCTCCACCATCAGGGGCTCCTTTATGGAGGAAAGTCTGATTAAGGACAAAAATTCCTTATGAATCATGAAGACTGCCAGCACTGAATTTGGAGTGCGTATGGGCTCCTCCTGCCCCATATACACCAACCCTGAGAAAATAAAAGGCATTTTATATGCTAGTAAAATGAATTTTACCAAAATACTATTAAATGCAACAAAATAAGTCATTTATTCATAGAAACAAAGATAACTTTGATTCATTCATTTCTCATGTTGGTCTTTGAAATGATAACACGGTGGTTAGAAATGCATTACAGTAGAGTCTCACTTATCCAAGCCTCGCTTATCCAAGCCTCTGGATAATCCAAGCCATTTTTGTAGTCAATGTTTTCAATATATCATGATATTTTGGTGCTAAATTCGTAAATACGGTAATTACAACATAACATTACTACGGATTGAACTACTTTTTCTGTCAAATTTGTTGTATAACATGATGTTTTGGTGCTTGATTTGTAAAATCATTACCTAATTTGATGTTTAATAGGCTTTTCCTTAATCCCTCCTTATTATCCAAGATGTTCGCTTATCCAAGCTTCTGCTGGCCCGTTTAGCTTGGATAAGTGAGACTCTACTGTATTTGTGTATTGTATGTAGTGCTAAAGAATGCTGTCAGGCTGTGAATTTTATTTTGTTGTCTCAGATTTTATAAAATTGTATTATTTTGAAGAAAATATTATTTAAAACCAACTTAATAAGAACTTCATAATGGCCAAAGGAAAGGCATCAGACATGCTGATTGTAAAATAGGAGGCAAATGGCTCTTTATAACAGGGATGATATTTTCTGACTAGTTTTCACACAGTATTTTAGGCAAACATTGCAAAGCAAATATTGTTTTTTGTTTCGGATGAACAGAAGCTTTTAACATTCAGTATCTCTCATCTTTTTTGTTTATTTGAAGAGGAGGCTGGTGATATTTTAAAGCTCATTCTTTTATAGCTAAGTCAAACACCTTTATTTATTATGAACACAGTTATCTGGGAAGTTGCATTTTACACATCTGGGAAATAATGTCCTGTGGCAGAATTGAGAAAATTTTAGCCTGCTGGATATACTATATTTCCCACTATCTGTTACCATGACTATGCTGGATGTTGAGAGATTTATGCCAAAACTCTGCAGCATGAATTGTTCCTCACTCCTGCCATGTGCTTTTTAAACCCACCTTGTGATGAGTGCTCCAGATCTTCCAGGTGGTTTGTTTTCTTTGGCCCTTGCTTTTCTGAATATAATGCTACAAAGTACTCTGAAGAACTTTTCAGTTACTTGAAATGGTAGGGGAAAAACCTGTCTTTGAGACTGGAAGTATATGCACCATTTCTTACAATAATGAAATGTATCAAATGCTTAAATTGTTTGCCTGAAAGACAAGTCCTCCTGCCAAGTGTTGTATTATATTCTGCTCAACACAGCTTTAACAATAGCTCATTACCATATTACATTAAAATGTGCTTGCTTTTCTTATCATTGCTAGGGTTTGCTGTTATTTCAATTGCTCATGCATACATTGTTTCTGCTCAGTTCTTTCCAAAATTAATGAAAACACCTTCTGAATGAAAATATGCAGTCTCCTCTTTTGTTGTCTCACAAAATATATTATTTTTCTGATGGCTAATGCCAAGAAACAAGAAAAAGTAAGAAAAAATCTGATATCATCATAGAGTTTTAAAAATGTAGCCTCGTTATATTTTTATTGTTGCTATTATTGCGCTTGGCTTGGTGAGGTTTTTTTGTCTTTGAATTTGATTTTTTTTCAACTTGAACTTACAACACAGCATCTGTTCCTGACACAAGCTGCATTCTCCACATGTGGTGACTTCTGCTTTATGATTCATATTCATACATTTACGCAGCAAACTACTTGTTGTCAGCAAATGACGTGTTTAAAAACCTGTACCATATAGCTTAATACAAAACCTGTCACTATGCATACAGAGATAATAGTGTAATTCATAACCACCTTGAACAGTAACAGAAAATAGGTTTTCCAGTTGACATTTCATGCCCTAGCCATGAAGGAATACGATGTGGTTTCTATTTAAATTTGTTTATTCACCCATCTGTCTGCTTAAGGACTCATCAGCAGAATTAGTCATAAGGATAATGGAGCTTTGAGAAATAAACAGTCATGCTATAGTGCAGAAATGGCGAAAGGATTTACTTACCATATTCTTAGTATATGTCTGTGTTGTCGCATGAACTGGTCCCTCTCAAGTCAGTGGTGCTATGTACTCAAACTGTTCTAGGTATTGAAGACCACTTTTTAGCATCTGTGGTGGCTGGTGACCTCCATATTAGTAGGGTCAGGTATGGTGAAGTCTCTGTTCAAGTTCATTGCATCATGACTTTACCTACAGCAAGTCAAAGCAAAGCTCTGATTAAGAATTGATTTTAAATTGTGGCTATCTTGGGCCCCTTCTATACTGCCATATAATTCAGATTATCAAAGGAGATAATCCACGTTATCTGCTTTGAACTAGATTATCTGAGACTACACTGCTATATAATCCAGTTCAAAGCAGATACAGTAGAGTCTCACTTATCCAACACTCGCTTATCCAACGTTCTGGATTATTCAACATATTTTTGTAGTCAATATTTTCAATATATCATGATATTTTGGTGCAAAATTCGTAAATACAGTAATTACTATGTAGCATTACTGCATACTGAACTACTTTTTCTTCCAGATTTATTGTATAACATGATGTTTTGGTGCTTAATTTGTAAAATCATAACCTAATTTGATGTTTAATAGGCTTTTCCTTAATTTCTCCTTATTATCCAACATATTCACTTATCCAACTTTCTGCCGGCCCGTTTATGTTGGATAAGTGAGACTCTATTGTAATCTGGATTTTATATGGCAGTGTAGGGTTCCCTAATGCTCCGTTCATGCTCAGTAGTACGCATCTGGTTTTGACATCACTGTGATCATTATTCCTCCTTGGGTTATAAGACAGACTTTAAATAAGAAAACCAAAGCACTGAGCCCTATTCCCAAATTAAGTTCTATATAACAAACAGCTCCTTCAAAAACTAAAACTGAGAGCCCATTCACTTGAATTACATGGATGTCACGAGCCACCATATATGCTGAGAACAGTGCTTGGAACTCTTGGAACTATTTGAGTACATAGCATCACATTGGCCATTGGTGTCTCGGAGGTGCTATGTACATGTTTGGGAAGAGGAGGAGGAAAGATGGGGAAGGAGGGGGAGGATGTGGAATTATTTGATAGGATAAAGAGCAGATAACCACACTTTGGCTAAGAGCTATTTGTGTGTTCAGTTGAGTGGATGAAGCTCTGCCAGAAAAAGTGAAGAGGAAGGAGAAGAGAAAGTGATGTGGATCTGAAAATCACCACATGATCACCACCATTGCACTAGCAGCACATTGTGACATCTAGTACATCGATCCTGGGGAGAATGCTGGGCCTGCAAGGAGGTTCCAAAAGAGGTTGAGAACACTAACATGGATCTTGCTTTCCTCAGTGCTTGACTGAATCATGCTAAGAGGGTGGAGGGGATCTATTTGTAGATTCTACTTTTGAATTGCATTCTAAAACTTCATTACATGGCAGTGTAGATAGGCCCAAGCCAAGAAGAAGGCCTGATTGGAAGCAATCACACCATCAGGCAGTGAAAAGATACCTGTGACATATAACCCTCTTCACAGTTTTTATAAGTAAGATATAGGCATTTTAACCATTTACTCTGTTTTATCAATGAATGACTATACAGAAATTTGGGGAGCTTCAGCAGAATCAGAACAGAAGTAGTTGTGAGAATGGAAGAAAAGCTTGAGTCCTTGTTCTTTCCCAATTGCCATATTAAGCAGACATTGTATTTATTCATTTTCTTATGAAAAGAAGTTCTCATTCTAGTATAATTTGCAACTCAGAGAAGATACAGAAACTTAGAGGGTTTAGTAAACACATTAATAAAGAGGAAGGCGAGAACTTGGAAAAAGATAGGAAGGTTGGACTAGATGGCCAATCTGGTGTCTTCCAACTCTATTCTACGATTTTAGAAGGAATTTATTTTAACATGGGGCTTTGTAGAGTTCATTCCATCTGGAAAGGATTTTTTAAGTTGTTTGTTCTTGTTTCCCATGGGAACAGGAGCTCAAGAACATCTGGAAAGCCATGGTTTTCCAAATCTGGTTTGTATGGATTGGCAGCATCTGTACAGGTTTGCAGGCAGAAGTATCTCCCTGCAAATGCTCAGGACTGAATCTTGGACTTTCTCTTTGCAAAATATGTGTCTTGCTACTGAGCTGAAAAAGAACATTGATACATCTTGGTCGACCAACAATATTTTCCCTTTAAAAAATCTCTTATTGTTTTTCTGGCTTGCAAAGATCAGACAGAAGTCCATGGGGAGAGTGAGGGTCAATGATTTCTCAGGAATATTTGTGAGACATCAATGGCAGTTGAAATCACAAGTACTCTATAACGATCTCTCTGTTGCAAATCCCTACCAGGGTGTTATGACATGGGGCTATGCTGTGATGTGCAGTTTGCCCCACAGCAATAGCAGCTTCAGGCAGATCTATTTGCAAGATTCTTTAGAGACATTGGTTCTGCTGATATGCATGGGCAGTGACTTAACAGAATCACTGTATAAGGTTGCAAACAACATTTTAATGAAGCAAAACTTCTCTGCTTAGAGAATTCAGACAGTGGCTGTGTAGTCACTGCTGTGCTATTTGCTACATGCTATATACAGGCACAAAATATTCCACTCAGAGACATGGCTAGAAAAAGCTCTTCAAGCCCAAAGTCTCATCACAGTCTTAAATAACTTAAATATTCCACTCTCCCTACCTCCCAGAAAACAAATACTGTAGAAACTCAGCTTGTCCAAAGGGACCAGATTACATTGGGTCTATTCAGGTATATAGGGATCAGAGTAACTGATAGTATTTTGTTTTGGAAGAAGGTATACATCCTTGGAAAAAATATTGTTCTTGGTGGACAAAACTCGAGGTTTTGATTACAGCATGGTCTGTTATAGAAATCGTTGCTTCCAATTTGCAAATGTTGCTCTCTTCACTGGTCTAGAATAATCAATGGTGAAAGTAAAGAGATATAGTATGGTACTAGACTTTACCAATAGGATAGTCGGGACACCAGCATTAGTTGCTGTCTCCATGTTCCTTATTATTGGGGGAAGCAGCTGCTGCCTTGGCGGCAACTGGCTAAATCCCTAATCTTGCCTGTCCCATTGCCATCTAACGCTCTATAACTTGGACAAATGTTATATCTGCAGATACAAATGAAGTGAGATTAAATAGCTATGGTCAAAGAAAGAATCTAGAAATCCCTTATCAGATGGGAGTAGATTTATTTAATCTCTTTTCCTCTTTCACTACTAGGGAACAACTTTTTAAACTGAAGTTACGAAAGTGGCATATACATGGGTTTGTGTTTGATGGGGATAGTAGCTCTGGGGAACCAGGTGGTAAGAAATCCAGTGTAGTGTAGGGGTTTGAGTGTTGGATGATAACTCCGGATATCAAGGTTCACCTCCCCACTCAGCCATGGAAACCCACTGAGTGTCATCGAGCAAGTCACACACTCTCAGTTCTAGAAACTCCTGTGATAGTGTCACCTTAAGGTCACCATAAACTGGAAGCAACTTGAAGGCATAGAACAACTGACACCCCTGCTTCTTTAAAGTCTGCTCTTTAAAGTCCTTTTTCAAAAGGTTAACACTGCAGTCGCATCACAATGATGTAGTGGCTTGAGAACTGGGCTACATGGAGACCAGGATTTGAATCCCTGCTTGGCCATGAAACCACCTACTGAGTGATCTTGGGCAAATCATGTTCTCTCAGCTGCAGAGGAAGGTAATGGCAAACTTATTTGGAGCAAACCTTGTAAAGAAAGACCTGCAACAAAGCTGTCTTAGGGGCACCTTATTGACAGCACACAGTGCATGATATCACATTAGTTTTTTCAAGCAGAGGTGTCCACTTTGCTTTCGCAGAATTCTGGAAGATGTAGTTTATGGTGGGACCTTTGGAATTCTCAGCCAGAGAGGTCTTCTGCTTCCCTAAACTACATTCCAAGAATTATGCTAGAGCAAACTGGGCGAAAGAAAAGTTGACACCTTCACTTTATAATGCCAATGTGATATCATCCATAATTTGCCACCATGTAGCTTGGCCACTTTAGAAAATTGATTCCTATGGTTGAAAGAGAGATATGGAGAGGTAGTAGGATTTCAATGCCACCCCCAGAATATTTTCTAGTGCTGCCACTGTCTCTTATTTGATTGGTGACCCATAGAAGCACCCCATCCTACCCCAAACAGATTTTGCTAAAAGCACTTTCAGAAGTGCAATTCTTCTTTAAACCAAGGTTAGTTGGCCTCTCAGCTTTGATGGGAAACAGTGGTGTGATACTGTTATGTTTTGACTGGAGTTGGGGGTGGGAATTGCCGCCCTCCATGGCATCTGAAACCTTTGAAGTTCTTCACACCTACCTAAACTGTTACATTGAACAAAAGATTTACAATTAGTGCAGGGAAAACTACCATATTTCATTACCAGATTTCTGAATAATGAAACTGCTCTGTCAGTGGGTGAACTGGTAAAAGTCTCTTTTAGTATATTCCAAGGATTTCATATGTAATAAGGTCACCAATTTTATTTGTATCCTTAAAAGTTGCCCTCTCTTATCCTTTTGCATTAAGCTGGGTGAAGTTAGAAATACTTTGCAAATTTCTCAGATACATGATGCTTGCACACTGAAGGTGAAAGTTTGTTTCTGATCAAGTTGGTACTAAAATTTGCCTTGAGCATTAGAAGTTATTGCAAAATGTCAGTTCTGCTGTCAATTGCGGATACTTTTTGCCTCTGAATGCACAAGACTGCCACAGGTGTGTCTTATGGGCAGAATTTGGCTGCATAAATCATTCAGGAATGAAGCTGAAGGCTGTTGGTATAGTGTTCTTTACAGACTTCCTGTGTGAGATAGCAACTGGGGGGTTAGTGCTTTTTGTCTGACTTGCATAACCTTCCGAACTCCAGCAACATCCCTGCCCTTCGACTTTTGATGTTGCTCATTAAACACAACAGCTCTATTCCAATGCTTAGATCAGTCTTCATTCTCCTCATTCCTGGGAACTTTTGGAGCTGGACTTGTGAACTGTTGAAATAGCATCTCTCTCTCCTTTATCTCTGGTTGTTTGAAAAAGAAGGGCTCTTTTTATTTTTGTGTGCCATGGAATCTAAAAAACAAAAACAAGGAAAGCAATCCATAAGCCAAGTGAGTCTGAAAGTCCTAAACCAAACATTCACTGACAGTGAATTGTCTATGAAAGAAGATATATGTTCCACTCCCTCTCCATCAAGTTCAGAGAAGTTGGTTCCTCATAGTTTATTGTTGAATACCCTCCAATGTTTCACGTCTGAAAATAGGAAACCACTGTGAATTTATAAGACATGTAACTGAATAGCATGAAAGGGTAACTGAAAGGATGTGGTCAAGGTGAAAACTTATTGATGAAGAACATATAAACCTCTTAATGTTTTGAGCAGAGAAACCTCTGGGTTTATGTACTAAATATATGTATAGATGGATAGATATAGATATACAGACAGTCCCGAGTTATAAACATCTGACTCCTAGTTACAAGCAAGGGTGAGACAACAGGAAGTGATAGGAAATCTACCTCTAAGAACATAAATTCATTCCTGGAAGAGTTATCATAGGAAAAAGGTGTCTCCACTGGGGTTTTCTCACTAATCCTCCTTTCCACAACACTTCCAAATTTTCAAAGTCCAATTGTCACAGGGACAGAAAGTGAGGCAAAATCTTCTGAACAGAGCCACAGACAGCAAAACAAATGTTACAAGACTGTCAACCCTTCCCTATGCGTGGACACGAGAGAAGCCTCCCACAGGATGGTAATACATCTGGGGGTCCCCTGGGCAACATCTTTGTAGACAGCCAATTCTCTCACACCAGAAGCTACTTGCAGTATATTCTCAATTCACTTCTGACAAATGAAGCTGGCACGTTTTACAGAAACTTGGCTGGGAGATGATAGTGGTCTAAAATGAGCTTAGGAATGACAGAAACTGGGCAGTGGCAACTGCTGTGGAGTAGCCATGGTCTGTAAAGACAATCTTACTCTGACCAAATTATCCATTAGGAAGCTGAACCAGAGATTCTGTTATCAGGAGATTCTGTTAGTGTGCTGTCCACTTTGCTGCCTAGCAGATTCCCTGGCCAAGCTCACAGAACTGGTCTTAGAGTTGGTGCTGGGGTTGCCCAGATTTTTGATCTTGGGCCATTTCAACATGCCATTTGCCTGAATGTCTGGAGGAGATAATATAATCATAAAATAATAGAGTTGGAAGCAATAACATGGGTTATCTAGTCTACCCCCCCACCAGGCGGGAAAGCATAATCAAAGCACCCCCGACAGATGGCTATCTAGCATCTGTTTAAAAGCCTCCCAGGAGTTTCCACCAGACTCCAGAGTTCCACTACTGAACAGCTCTTACAGTCAAGAAGTTCTTCCTAATGTTCAGGTGGAATTTGAAACCATTACTCAAAATCCTAGTTTCCAGGGAAGCAGAAAACAATCCTGCTCCCTCTTCCTTATGACATCCCTTCACATATTTATACATGGTGATCATATCTCCCCTTCAACCTTCTCTTCTGCAGGCTAAACATCCCCAGCTCTTTAAGACGCTTCTCACACGACAAGGTCTCCAGACTTTTGATAATTTTAGTTGTCCTGCTCTTTTAAACTGTAGTGCCCAGAATTGAACACAATATTCCAGATGAGGTTTAATGAAAGCTGAATAGAGAGACACCATGACTTGCCTCGATCTAGACCCTATGGTCCTTTTGATGCAGCCCAAAATCCCATTGGCTTTTTTAGATGCAGCATCACACTTTTGGCTCATGTGTGGAGTGTGATGGCTATGGCATCCTCTGTCAATCTGTTGGCTCTATATGCAAGCTGATGTTTGTCCAATGTATGTGGAAGGCAAGAAATGATACTTCATGGTGATGGAAAGGAATGCCACTGGTCTGTATTCCTGAAATTTACCAGTAAGTAACTTGGAACAATAATGACAGCCTTCAAACAAGATGGAATAATATACTGAGATAAAGACTGGTTAAAAATTACAGTAGAAACACCAGCCAATTGGTCAGCACAGTCTTTAAGCACCCGACCAGAAATGCCATCCTGTCCTCTGGAGTATTAGCGATCACTCCTAATTTGGTGTCATCTGCAAATTTGATAAGTATGTCCTCTAAACCCTCATCTAAGTCATTAATAAAGATGTTGAACAGTAATGGGTTCAGGAACGAACCCTGCGGCACTCAACTAGTCACTTCTTTCCAGGATTAACAGGAACCATTGGGTTCAGTCGCTTAACCATTTACAAATCCACCTAATAGCAGCATTGTCTAGCCCACTTTTCAGTAGTTTGTTTGCAGGAAGGTCACGGAGGACTTTGTTGAAGGCCTTACTGAAATCAAGATATGCTACATCCACAGCATTCCCTGCATCTACCAAGCTTGTAACTCTATTGAAAAAGAGATAAAATTAGTCTGACATTACTTGTTTTTGTTTTTGAGAAATCCATGCTGACTTTTAGTAATCACAGCATTCCTTTCTAAATAATTATAGACTGCCTCCTTAATGATCTACTCCAGAATCTTAACTGGTAATTGTGTCAAGCTGACTGGACAGTAATTGTTTGGGTTCTCTTTTTTTTCCCTTCTTGAAGACAGGGATAACATTTGCCCTCCTCCAGTCTGCTGGGACTTCTCCTGTTCTCCGAGAATTTGCAAAGATTATTGCCAGTGGTTCTGAAATTACTTCTGTTAGTTCCTTCAATACTCTTGGATGTAGTTCATCTGGCCCTGGAGACTTGAATTCATTTAGAGTATCCCTGGACTACTACTTTGCCTATTTTGGGTTGTATTTCCCCTAAATATCTGCTCCATATTGCTCAGGTTGAACAACAATCTATTTTTGGTAGAAGATTGAGGCAAAGAAGGTGTTGAGCAGCTCTGCCTTGTCCCTATCCCCTGTTAGCATTTCACCACCTTCTCCACATAGAGGCTGGATAAAATAAATAAATAAACTGAAACGGAACCCAGGTAAAACAGAGGTGCTTACTATTCAGGGTTCTAACTTTGGCTTGAAGGTGTGTCAACCAGTTGCTGTGACTTAAAGACTGTGTTCACAGCTTAGGGGTTCTTCTGGATCAATCATTGTGAGCCCTGATGGGGTTTGACAGTCAGGAGTGCTTATTATCAGCTCCAGCTGCTAAGCCAACAGCACCTCTTCCTAGAATTGAGAACCTAAATATGATAGTGCACATGCTGGTAACCTCATGGTTGGACTTCTGCAATGCACTGTATATTGGGCTACCTCTGTACCAAGTTCAAAAACATCAATTACAGTAGTTCAAAAATGGCATCCAGATTGGTTACTGGTACATCTAGGAGTGAGTGCATCACACCAATATTTACATCACTCCACTGGCTGCCAGTTAGTTTTTGGATGCCATGCAAAACTATGCAGTTAAACACACGCATTACTGCATTTTGGTAACAAAATGCATCTTAATATGGCCCTTATGCATCTGCACAGAATATCCATCTGTTTACCATAAATGAATTAATTCATAAGTAAGATGCCAATTGAATTCCTGACACCATCATCTCCCCATGAGTGAATTCTCATGAGCACATACCACATTTAATTAAGCATGAGCATAAAAACCTTTACAGAGTGCTGAATTCTGTAAGTTTCTGGAGGTAGATCTATCTGTTCTCTGTCTCCAAGTATATGTCCCCTGGGTGCTGATTCCCTTTCTGTTGTCCTTACAATAATTAAAATAGAAAGGAATTAGAATGGAAACTTCCATCTAAATGAAAGAGCAATGAAAGAATACAGCTATGATGCAATTGCACATTGCTTAGGTTGTTAAACTATCTTTTAGATGCTAGGCAAGGTTCATAACTTGTCATCTGCTGGAGCTAGGGATATCCTGTGGGGAAGCATTGCTCCTGAAGTCCAGAGAGATATGGTTACTGGGAAGGAATTCCCTGGGATTCAGTTACCATGCAGGAATTCTATAAGACAGTATTATTACGCAGGAATCTGTCATGTCCAGTATTCCATAAGGCAGTAATATAAGATTTTTAGAATGAAATCCTGGGGTATCTTGTTTTATAAGATCTGGCACAGAAGGAACAAAGAAAAAAATGCAGCAATGGAAGAAGGCAGATGTTCACTTAAATTCTGGAGATGGAAGACATTCCGAATGGTTAACATCCATTTCTGAAACATGGAAAATGCTGTTACTGAAACTGAAGTGATGAAAGAGAATTATTTTCTGATTAAACTGATAAAATATAAATATAATTGATCTATATAAATACAATTAAATGGGATTCATTTTTTAAAATAAAAAATAATAAAGTATACAGTCCATCACATTCTCACCTCACATGTATACCTATTATTTCATGCCCAGAGCTGGAACCCCCGGTGGTGCAGTGGGTTAAACCCTTGTGCTGGCAGGACTGCTGACTGAAAGGTCAGAGGTTCAAATCCAGGGAGCTGAGTGAGCTCCTGTCAGCTCCAACTTCCCAGGCGGGGATATGAAAGAAGTTTCCCACAGGATGGTAAAATATCAAACATCTAGATATTCCCTGGGCAACGTCCTTGCAGATGGCCAATTCTCTTACACCAGAAGCAACTTGCAGTTTCTCAAGTAGCTCTTGACATAGTTACATTACCTTATGTAACTACATCCAGATATTACATATCCCTATCTCTCCCTATGAACCACTTAGCATTAAGATCTGCCGGGGAGGCCCTGCTCTCAGTCCCACCCCACTGGCAAGTGCGACTGGTGGGAACGAGAGACAGGGCCTTTTCAATGGTGGCCCCTCGGCTGTGGAACTCCCTCCCTAGTGATATCAGACTGGCCCCCTCCCTCCTGGTTTTCAGGAAAAGAGTGAAGACCTGTTTATGAAATCAGGCATTTGGATAGTGCAGTGCTGAACTGGCATAATTTTAGCAGCTCAAATGACAACTTCTGTAATAGGTATCATGGCTTAAACAGTTTTACAGTATTTTATATGCTTTTATCTGTTTTTATGTATACAATGTTATCATAATTTTTTTTATTGTATATGCAGCATTGAATATTGCCAAGTTGTAAGCCGCTGTGAGTCCCCCTCGGGATGAGAGAGAGCAGGATATAAAAATAGTAAATAAATAAATAAATAATGATGATGTCAAATCACTGGAAGCTGAATAGAAATGTGATTAGTTCATCTATAGTCAAGCCTCAACATTCACTGGGTTAGAAGTGCAAGAACCCTGTGATAGTTGAGAAAATTATTTTTTTTTAAATCTGAGAGAACGCCTCTCTAGAAATCTCTAGGTTATATAGTATGACTCTGTGGTCATTTTTAAACTCAGTGCTGCAGCCCTCTCTACAACAAATGTTCTGTTTTAATATTCTACCTGTCTATCATTGTAATATTTACCGGTTTACTAGAGAACCCTATGGATTGAGGCAAGGAATAACAAATTAAAATATGGTAAAAAGTAGACACATAACAGAGTTAAAAACATGAGCAGCTATTTAAAATACACAATGATTTAAAAGAGCATAATATCAGTTAAGAAAGCATACATATTTAAAAAACTAAATGCAAAAATAAGCAACACGTGTCAACTATTATATAATTGTCAGAACAGTGTATCTGTGTGTTTATATAGCTATATTGATAATGATATGGAGTCCCTTAACCTTGACATAAGTTAGAACTTCTACCTGTCTCAATTGGGCCCTGTATTCAAGAGTTAGCTATACAGTGGCTGATACTTTCTTTTGCAATGGTATGGTAAATTGACTCCAGATTTCTGTTTGAATTTTAAAGGAGCTATCCAGGGTACTTGAAACTATGCTGGATTATAGGCCTTTCTGCACATGACATAGTTCAGTGAGAACATACAGTAAAACCCAGATCAGATTCACTGCTCCACTGATATAGAAACCACCTGTGAGGTTATATAATAAGAAGGACTTGCCATCAACTGCAATATGAACAAAGTGAGGGAAGAGAAAAGCTCTAGTCTACATGAAGATACAATATGTGGTCTCCTTTGACCCTGACTGTACAAACCAATATGCCTTTCAGAAGTATAAAAAGGGCCCCACCCTATCTCCCTGATTTTCAAAATATTCTCAAGTAGCATCTTTAGAACTGAAGGTGCTAAGCTTAGTACAAAATAGAAAGGCAGAAAGAAAAGAAAAAGACACCTGCTAAAGGAAGAGGGAAGGGGAGAGAGCTCTCCAATGTATGCAAAGCTTACAGCTGTGGTCAAAAGAGACTGTTGCTTGCACTAAGACTCCCAAGAGTCTCTTAAGGAGCCCTCATAGCTGTCTTGTGAGTCACCACACCTAAAATACTGTAAATACTATTGGCCCAGTGAGGTTAGCAATGCAGGCTTGGAAACAATCTAGAGAACTTTAGGTCAGGGGGAGCAGTGGCGTGGCAGGCTGCTCTCTCTGTGGGAGAAGGGAGGAAGGAAGGCTGCCATTAGATCACTCCCAGGCACAGTCTATCAGCTAATTGCACTGCAGCAATGAAAGGCACTTGTCTTGAAAGTCAAAACATGTAATAGCAAGTTTTACTCTTCTCTCGGGTTTACATATTCACAAGTACACAGGGAATGGAAGAAAAAAGTCCTTTATTACTGCTGTCCTTTATGTAGTCTAAGTAACTGAAGTTAACTTGTATAGGACTAGAGTTCTGTGATAAAGCAAATGCTTTGCATCCAGAAGACTCTTGGTTCAGTTGATGGTATCTTTCATTTAAGAAATAAAATAATAAGTAACTGATGTGAAATAATTAAAGCCTCATTGTGACCTGGGAGGGCTGCCTGTTACAATAAATGCACATAGTACTGGATTGGAGAGGCAGTGGGTAGTAGACTGTAGGCAAAGAGGTCTTACAGTGCCTTAGAGAGAAACTGAGATAAAGAGCTTGGTGGCATAGGATTTTGTTGACTTAAACTGTATCCACACTACAGATTTATAGTAGTTTGATGCTATAAATAAAAGATACAGAATGGGGGATGCCTGACTCGGCAGCAGTACTTGTGAAAAAGATCTTGGAGTCCTCGTGGACAACAAGTGAAACATGGGCCAACAAAGTGACGTGGGAATTGAAAACATAGTTGTTCCAGAGTGCATTTGAATGAATAGGCCCAATAGAGCTGTCACCAGAATACTTCTTTATGTTTTAAAAGCATATGGCACTTTATCATTGTTACTCATTTCCATGATACAGCACTTTATGAAGCCTGTCCTGGCTGGTTTGCTTTTAATTACTCTGATTTTATCTGCTTGGATTTTAATGTATTGTCCATTATTTTATTTTGTGTATCGTTGAAATGTTTTAAGTTTTTGTCAAATATGTTGCGTTGTTGTTTCGGACTTGTCCCTGTTGTGAGCCGCCCCGAGTCCCTTCGAGGATATGGGGTGGGATATAAAAATAAAAATTATTATTATATGTGGTGGCAAAAAAAGCCAATGGGATTTTGGCCAGCATAAGTTGGAGTATAGTGTCTAGATCCAGGAAAGTCATGCTACCCCTCTATTCTGCCTTGGTCAGACCACACCTCGAATGCTGTGTCCAATTCTGGGCACCGCAATTTAAGGGAGATGTTGACAAGCTGGAATGTGTCCAGAGGAGGGCGACTAAAATGATCAAGGGTCTGGAGAACAAGCTCTATGAGGAGTGGTTTCAAGAGCTGGGCATGTTTAGCCTGCAGAAGAGAACGCTGAGAGGACACATGATGGCCATGTACAAATATGTGAGGGGAAGTCATTGAGAGGAGGGAGCAAGCTCATTTTCTGCTGCCCTGGAGACTAGGACATAGAACAATCGCTTCAAACTACAAGAAAAGAGATTCCATTTGAACATTAGGAAGAACTTCCTAACTGTGAAAACTGTTCAGCAGTGGAACTCTCTGCCTCTCAGTGTGGTGGAGGCTCTTTCTTTGGAGGCTTTAAAGCAGAGGCTGGCCCACCATCTGTCGGGGATGCTTTGAATACGAAATTCTATTTTTCCTGCTTCTTGGTAAGGAGTTGGACTGGATGACCCACGAGGTCTCTTCCGACTCTAGGATTCTGGTATTCTATGATGCCACATTAACTGTCATGGCTCAATGCTATGTAATTCTCAGATTTGTAGTTATGAGATATTTACTCTTCTATGTTAGAGATGCCACAACAAACTAAAATCCCAGAGTTTGATAGGATGGAGCATTTCATATAAGGGCTGTCTTTTAAAAACCTCTTGACTCATGAATGACAGCTATATATATGTTGAACTGAGCGTTAATGGATGCTCAGGATCATTTGCCATTGATATAAATGCTAATTTGACATACCATGGTAAATCTACTTGATGTGGATTCAGATGATACGTTTATGATGTGGCCATATCCAGAGCTGAAAAAATTAAAATGTTCCGTATCATGATGCAGAATTTTCTCAGAGAAAAATGTTCTAGATGTTGTCTTTCTCTTGGGCAATTTCTTTTTATATTGAATTATGAAGTTAAGTAATGACATAAATTCACACACTGTACTAGTGTGGCAAGTGTAAAGTGTCATAGTTATGTAATCCTCTTTGGCCATCACTTCTTTTCATCATTGAGATGTTAATGTCCATTAAACTTTTGCTTCTGAACAAGGGAACACTAGTTTGGTGTGAGCTAATAATCATGCTATCTTATGCTGGTTTATTAATCAGCTTTTGTAATAGGGAACTCTGGCTTAATACAAATCTGGAACTTTGTACCCAGGCAGGGCCGTAGCCAGAAAGAAATTTCGGGAGGGGTTTTGAAAATTTCGGGGGGGGGGGGGGGTTGAGCCCCTAGCACACATCCCTCCCCGTTACAAACCTGTCAATATCTGCTTGAGATAGTGCCTGGAGGGACTCTTAATGTTTTGCGTCTCATAGACTTAGCATGGGGATTTGGTTAACCAGTTAAAATTCATGAGTAAACCAGATTTGGGGGGGGGGGGGTTGAACCCCTAAAACCACCCCCTTGCTACAGGCCTGTACCCAGGGGTCGTTCAACCGTGAGGCAATTTAGGCAGATGCTTAAGGCGCCATCGTATGGGGGCGCAGTTGAGGCACCTCTTGAGGTGCCCCCGATGCCCGCTACGTGCTTTTCTCACTCTCGGCACCCAGCCCCCCCCCCGGCCCCGCACAGCCCGCCAGGTGGAAGAGGAGGCAAAGAGGCAGCGGCGGTGGCAGCAGTGCAGGGCTTCTTCCACGTTCCCCCCCTTCCTGGCTTCGGAGGGGTGCTGGGAGGCTCCCACCGTCCCTCCAAAGTGAGGAAGGGGGGGGGAGTGAAGCAGCACTCATTCTGGCTTCAGTGAGGCCTCACCTTGGGAATGGGTGCTTCTTCACACTTTTCCCCCCTTCCCGGCTTCAGAGGGGTGCTGGGATTGCACTGAAAGGGAAGGTTAAGAAAGAGAGGTGAACTATAACATGTGAGAAAGAGAGGCGAACTATAACATTTATAAATGGTTTCATGAAATATTTTTTACGATGTCATTACTCATTAACATAGAACACAGAGAAAATTATGGCATGTAACAAATGTAAGAAAAGTACCCATATTGTTGGTACTTTTTATGATGCAGCTTGACAACACTGCTTAAAAAAAAAGGCAAATACAATGGGTAAGACCTTGGCTCTTAAGCTAAATTCACCACCTCACTGACATCAGAGCCACCAACCGCTACTGCTTACCATGTAAATAACAGCAGCATCACTTGTTAGCACTAGCAAATGAACTTCACAGTTCTGTACAATAATCCATGAATAATCACATAAGATTGTCAAGAAACCAGGGGAGGTAGAATTATGTAGAATTCCTTGTTTTTGTGCAGAAGGGGTTTCTTTTCAGGATGAGATAAAACAAATCTTGACTGTATAAAAAGGCTTGCCACTCCCCCACCCCAACACCATCAGATCTAACTTTTTGCTTTTAACAGCATCTTAGTATGGAAAAAAAACCTGGCTTGAAATAAAGTGTGGGAGAAAGTTGCACATGCTTTGAAGGAGATGAGTATGAACCACTTGGTGAAGAGAAGACCACATAATCACACTCTTTAATAAAGGATATATCTTGCTTCAGACACACTTGACAGTCTTACATGCTTGGAGCCTATCTACTGTAAAAATAGGAAGAATCCATAAAAAGGAGCATCACACCATCTATTATATATAATCATCTTTCTCCTCTTACAAGTCAGGCAATTAGTTAATGTCCTTAATTAGAAGTCTGCAAGTGATCACTAGTGACACAGAACATGGATTCCTGATTGAATACCAGGGCCATAAATCAATAGGAAGCCTTTGCCTACTGCTAATGAAATGTTCCAGTTGTGCCCTTCTAAGGATTATGGTATCAACAAAACTCTTGATTTGGATCACAGCTTTGCTTTCACTCAAGGGCTATACACTAGTCTTGAAGAGCAGGCAGTGTTTCATTGCTCCAAGCAGAGAAAGCCTCTGAGCTGAAAATAAAGTTGTGATGTCAACAGAGGGGGGAGGGAAGTGAAAGAAATGTATCACATATGTCAACAAAATCCAAGCCATGGTTGAATGTCTTCCAAAGAGAGGAAAACAGATCTGGGACCTGATATGAATGAAAGAATTGAGGCACTGGGAGAAAGTGACGTAGTGATTCTTGGCAACATAGTGCATAGGCCAAGAAAAAGCTGGTGGAAGAGTAACAACAACAACAACAATTTTATTTCTTACCTCTCCTTGTGGAGAGCATTACAACAACAAGCATTACCTGCACATTTAGAATGAACTATATTTGGACCTGCCTTGTAGATATGAACATTCCAGTTGTCACTCATATAAATGTCAAACAATTTCAAAAAGAGGATCTTATGGCAAAGACATGTATCACGAAGCAGCACTTACATATTATTGATTTCAGTGAGATTTAAGTGGCCATAACTGTTCTATAGATTATGACCTTAACCAGCTGAGAAAGTGGCACAGCTGGTCTATGCTTAACAACTTAGTCACACTGCTAATTTCACTGCAATTGTTCCTCCGGACTATGGGTTTTCTGCAGCAATAAGAGTAGCTTTGACTACTGCAGATCAAATGATCAGGCATTTAAAGTGAGTGTATCACACTGGTGCTTTAAAGGGGGGAAAGATGTGTGTAACTAGGCTTGATTTCTGTGCACAAGACTTATTTTCTGTAAATGCTATTCTTCTGGAAAAGAAGAGTATAGATGTAAATGACACATAAGCAAAACACCATGGTTAATTTCATATACTTTCCCAAGAATATGCAAAAGAATACATTCCAGATCAGTATTATCAGATGCATGCAGCTGTATACTGGGCACCAGTGAATCCTCTTAGTAAGTTTTGAATGGGAGCAGGGGGGGCTTAATAAAATTGACAAGTGCAGCGGCTGAATCCATGGCTGTCTTCATCCACCCAATTTTAGCATAGTATGCCCCCTAGTGTCCTAAACAAAGTATGTAAGCATATCACTTCTGTGGCACAAATACTCTTGGGCTGTTATTAGGAATTTTAAAGCATGCAGCAAATTGGTAACCTACCTTTAGCCACTAAAGAGGGGAAACATCAACAAAATTTGTAGAAGTTCTGAAAAATAGAAAATTATGACATTAACTGGCATACACACCTAAAACTTTAATTATTGAAACAGTGGCAAAGTAGTGCGTATAGTAGCTTAATGACACCATTGCTAGTAATTACTTTGATTTGTTTCAAAGGCATCACCTTGACCATTTTTAGCCACAAACATGACTGTTGTTTCCTTTGCACTGACAATAAACTTTTAGAATCCTACTCTCTATCAAGAAAGTAGCCTGTTCCCAGAACTATGTTGGTATGTTCTTAAACCAGTTTTCACTCCTCTTACAGTACACAGACTGATTCTGACATGAAGCACTCCCAAGACTGAGAGCCAGCTGTCACCACCATAATGAAGAACTTTGGTATCAGAGGAAGAAATAAAACAGAAAGAATAGGGGTAGTTTCCTAATCACTAGAAAGAAAGGTAAAGGTAAAGGTTTTCCCCTGACATTAAGTCCAGTCGTGACCGACTCTGGGGGTTGGTGCTCATCTCTATTTCTAAGCCAAAGAGCCGGCATTGTCCATAGACACCTCCAAGGTCATGTGGCCAGCATGACTGCATGGAGCGTTGTTACCTTCCTGCTGGAGCAGTACCTATTTATCTACTCACATTTGCATGTTTTCGAACTGCTAGGTTGGCAGGAGCTGGGGCTAACAGCGGGTGCTCATTCCGCTCCCAGGATTTGAACCTGGGACCTTTCGGTCTGCAAGTTCAGCAGCTCAGTGCTTTAACACACTGCGCCACCACCAGGGGTGTTTCAGCAATGTTTTATTCAAAAAGTAACATTATGCACACATGAAATGAAACAACCTGATCAGATATAATTTGCACAAGTAAACAAAAACATTTCAAATCTCCTAGAGAGTACTTGAAAGCATCTTCCAAAATGTATCCCAGAGTGATTTTTTTCTTTCAACAGTTCCAGACAGAAGAAACAAAGGGGACGGGTTTTGACTGGACAGAACACCTCCAAAAACACGTTGTCAAAAGGAGTTTATTTGTCAGAGGTTTTTGATCATTGTTGGCATTCCTTTATTGGAGCTCTCTTGGCTAATGAAACAGGCACTAATATACAGAGCTATCTACTGTGTTGAGAGATAGGCAACTTTTTAAAGGTTCAGACAAAAACCTGGAGCAGATTCAGTGCCCTACTGAAATAAGAGCCATCAGTCCCCACTGCTTATTGATGAATTGGATTGTGCCTATGATTGCTCCAGCTATGCAGTGAACTACATAGTATATTCCATAGTTGGAGAGGCTCATGAATCCCAATATTAGGCACACTGACTGGCAGCAATTTTTCAAGTTTCCTTCCTAGTCCTTACTAGAGATACCAGGAACTGAATTTGGAACTTCAGTGTGAGTTCTTCTATAAACTATGGCCAATCCCTTCTAGACTTCCCAGAAAGATTGATGCACTAGGTAAAGGTAAAGGTTTTCCCCTGACATTAAGTCTAGTTGTGTCCAATTCTGGGGGTTGGTGCTCATCTCCATTTCTAAGCTGAAGAGCCAGCATTGTCTGTAAACACCTCCAAAGTCATGTGGCCAGCATGACAGCAGGGAGAGTCGTTATCTTCCTGCAAGAGTGGTAACTATTGATCTACTCACATTTGCATGTTTTCAAAGCTGGAGCTAACAGCCATTCCCCGGATTCAAATCTGTGAACTTTCAGTCAGCAAGTTCATCAACTCCACTGTTGAATCTGCTGCGCCACCAGGGGCAGCAGGTTGAATTGTATATAAGATATACAGGAAGGATTTATGCACTATCCTCCCTTTATACTTTGTTGCTTTAAAAACTAGCAGAAAGCCACAGGCATAGCTTTGCCTGCACCAAATTGGTTGGGCTTGGGAAATTGTTGATTCCTTACTATATAGCTGCAATCATTCACTCATGACATTGCTAAAGAAATGTTCTTGTGTTTTGTTCAATCCATGTAAACCCATGATACAGTGGGTGGAGCATTGGACAACTCTAGAGATCAGGGTTAGAAACCACAATGAGGCATGGGAACCCACACTCCTTTGGCCTTAGAGGAAGGAAAGCCCCTATGGGTTCAACCTAATGGTCACCATAAACTGGAAATAACTTAAAAGCACACAAGAACAAGAAACAACTACATTTAGGTTATTATTTCTCATTTGTGTTTACGAATCCTACCCATGAAAACATTGTACGATATTATGCTCTTGATCTCTTTGACAAAATGGAATGTATACATTTTAGTAACATAGAGACTTTGATGCCATATATAGTTCTAGTTTTTAACCCTAAAGCAGATATTTAGGAGTTGTCCTGGAAGAGACTGACTGGGATGCAGGCTGAGCTGCATGCTATTGTTGTGTGCACTTTGAATCATTCAGAGAATGCAGGCCCCAGTGTGACTCCACTTGTCACACTGATGGGCAGGGGACCATGTAATCAGGAATATGTGACTAATGGGATCAGATGTTCTTAATGGCTGCATCCCACCCCTGAAGAAAGCATTTTCCTGGTGGACAGAGCCCTCGGTTTAGTTTCTGGGCTTAGTTTCTACTCTTCACTGGAGGTATTTGAATTATTGCAAACCTAAAACGGGATGAAGTTTTCTTTTGCAGTCTATATTTGGACATGGCCTGAGAATGCTAACCAGGAGGAGATGGTTACCATCAACTGTTCTGTTCTTTAATTATAGCTTTGCTTGTTCACCTTCCCAAATCCTTCAGATCTTCCAAAAGGAAACAGGAGACATTTGAACTTGAGCTTTGCCGAAATCTTCAAAGGTCTATTTAAAATGGCTTTTCTTTTTTTCCTCTCCCTCCCAAAGGAAAAAAGTCTTAAGCATCCAATACTTATTTCTCTATAAACGGGGGTTTTACTAGTGGGAAATGAAAAGAAAAAAGAAAGAGGAAATAGGTAGAGTGGGAAGCATAAAATTGCATCCTTATTAAACCCAACATCATGGTCATATTTCCTTGGAACACTTGTTTTTCAACCTCAGCGACCAGACAATTCAGGTGGCTTTGAGATTCTTGAATTTATCTGAAAAGCAATATAGTCTTTTAGTCTGCTTTTTCCTCCTCCTTGTAAGATTGCCAGATCATCATATTATTAACCTGTCAATGTTTTCTATTGTTTGTGACAGGTCTGACCTTAACATTTACACCCTTACATAACCTTTAAACCCAACAGCATCCTGCTCCCTGTGATAACATCGGGGTCAGGTTGGGGCCATGGGTGGCCATACATAAATCCAGACTTCAGGAAAATCCCTGAGCCGTACAGCTGGAGAGTTGGTAAGAATCGATACTTGGGATAAAAACTAAAGTACTATGGGCAGAGTATATCCTTTTGACCAGCTAGGATAGTATTCATGTTCCTCATATTTCACAGAACTATAAAACAATGGAGTTGGACAATGACTTGAAAGTCATCTAGTCCAACTTCCTGCTCAATGCAGTATTGTCAATATAGGGTGCCAGTGAAGCATCCTTAGCACATGTATGTTTCAGTGTCACACTATATTAGTGCCTCTGTATACAGTGCTCCAGGAGAAAGCTGACTGCCTGCTAATGCAATCTGTTCCGAGCTTAGAAGCAACAAGATACTAGCACTGCAATTAGACATAACCAAATTAATGTAGGTGTTATATAGTCAAACTTCAAAAGTAGCTCAAGGAGGGCAAAGTTACTGGTTATGAATAAAGATCTCTTAAAAGTAAAATATGTGCCTTCCATGGTTTGTCAATGTATGGCAACCCCATGAATGGATGTTCTTAGTCGAAGAATTCCCAGAAGTAGTTTGCCATTGCCTTCCTCTGCAATATTTCCTACAGCATCTTGTATTCTTTGTTGTTCCTTCATCCAAGTACCAGCCAGGCCTAAACCTGTTTAGCCTCCAAGATCAGACAGGATCTGGAACCTTCAGGATGTTTTCTTGGCTACTATTAAATATTATTTCAAAGGGCATTTTTAGAAGCAGTGTCCTATAACTTTTTCACATTTTATGCCATTCTCTTGTTTTGGAAAAGTAACCAAAAGTAACAAAGACATATCAAACTATGCAAGTAGTAATGCAACCTTTTAGACACCCACAATATAACAAATAACTGGAAAAATCATTTTAAAAGTAACTTCTCCAACTGATAACTGTTCCACTGTTCAGCATATTTTACCATTGGAAGATCTCTCTGTTCAAAAAGCTTCACATGACCTATCAGCACACAGTGTTAAAGATTCCTGTTGTGTTCTGTACCGGGGAGGACACTCTGAGGCCTGCAAACAGGCAGGTTTGAAAGTTCATAGCTCAAAACAGACAAAGGCTTGGAGTTTCTGTAGGAAGGAGATTTTCTGTTCACTTCGACAATGAATCCTACCAACCAACCCAACACCTTTTTCTGTGGCAGACCTGTAATAGAATTCTTACAAATGGATACCAACATATATACATTTTCTGAAGTTTTGCATTACTTATTAACAGATATTATATCAGAGGTTGCTTTTGTTCCTTGACCAAGATGTTTTCATTTTCATTTAAAAAGATTATTTCCTTTAGTCTTACTGGCAGTCACTCACATGGTGAAAAAAGCATAAGAAGGAAGCTTGCTATAGTACAGTCAGGCATCCAGGTATTCTGTACCACAGATTGAAAATATATATATATATATATATATATATATATATATATATATATATATTTAAATTCAGAAAGCAAACTTTGAATTTGCCATTTTATATATGGGACTCCATTTTATTATCCCACTGCATATAATGCGACTTGAACATCCATGAATTTTGATATCCACAGGGGGTCTTGAAACCAAACTCCAGCAAATACCAAAGACCCACTGTATAAAACACACACATATATGCATTTTCTCATTTTCTCTGCACTTTCAATGCTATCTTGGATACTGTTCTGGAAGACTGGGATGACCTTCTGGAGTAGTACGGTAAAGGCTGAAGAAAATATAGAAAATCATATCGTGGACACAGAAAATCAGAAATTATAGTTTTGTACCCTTTAGCCAATGGAGAGTAAGCATTGCCAAGTTCTCCTGAAGCCTTTATTTACACAACCGGGTTTTCTTTAAAAAAAAATCTTGATGGCAATTCATGAAGAAAAACATATTTTTGATCAACTAATAATAAGCCTAGCAGCATGTATCTCTCCTGAAATGCACAAATTACTTTTCTCATCAACATTAAAGTTAAATGAAAGATAATGAGCATTGGCTGATACTTATTTGTTCTTAAAACAGAAGTCAAAATAAGTTAAATAAAAGTTTACAGAATAAATCAGGTTTTAAATCTCTTCAGTTAGCTATAACTTAGAGATCAAGTATAGCATTTTGTTATGAATATGTCTGAAGGCTACAACCTCTAATGATTAATCAGATTGAGTAATTTACTCAGACAAGGGGATGTTAATTCTAAAGTAGTGCCTGCTTTGACACACATGTGCACCATCTTCAAAACTACTGTTTTGCCATGGAGAAATTAAGGCAAAAATAATTTATTATCACTTAATTCATTAACTGACTGAGAACTGGAAAAGACTGCATTAAAAACACTCCCAAGATGCTTAAAGAGAGATCTCACTGAAGAAGATGACAAAGAATTCCAAAAGTCATCATTTTATCCATCTAATTTACATGTATACATGCTTCAATTTATTTTTTAAGTTCTTAGCAATGGCTATAATTCTAAAAAATCTATTAAGAAGGATGTCTAGTGAGGCATCCAGTAATATATACACACACTGTGTCATTTATCAACATTGGTCACACAATTGTATTTGTACTTATTTAGTAGCACTTTGAATACTGGCTTAGTCTTCAATCTCCAGTCTATCCATCCCATGGACAGAGTGTCCACTAGTGTCCTCTTCTTCTTCTCTGGTTCTTACTAGGAGGCTTTAGCAGGCCCTCTCGGTACTTAGTACTTGAATGGAACAGTCGGACCATATCATGGTCTTTATTATCCAGCACCCGAGGCAAAAATAGGGAGGATTTCTGGGTCCTACGGGTTTTGAAACTCCTTCTAGGTCGTCCTTTTCCATTGATAGAGACATACCAGAGTCTCTCAGCACTAGCTTTGCGTTTGCTGCTGGCTCCACTGGGCACAGTCCGGTACAAGCGGGATGCATAGGTATTGTAGCCTAGCTCATGAATCCTTTCCACAAACTCACACTCGGCATTGTAGGTCTCCTGCAAAGTAAGGATGATAAAACCATCACTTCCAGCAAAACCTGCAACTAGGACACTCAAAGACATTTGCAATGAACATTTCATGAATGCAAAAGGACATTTTGGGAAAGTTACTTTTTTGGATTATATTGCTCCAAATCTCTTAGTGCAGAGGTTCTCAACCTGGGATCCCCAAATGTTTTTGGCCTACAATTTCCAGAAATCCCAGCCAGTTTACCAGCTGTTAGGATTTTCGGGAGTTGAAGGCCAAAAACATCTGGGAACCCCAGGTTAACAACCACATGGCTAGTAGCCATGCTGGCTGGAAGATTTTGAAAGTTTTTGTTTAACAAAGTAACTTTTCCAAGTGCTGCACAGCAGAAGAGCCACTGTGCCAAAAGCACCCTTCATATAGTTTACAAGGTTATTCCTGAAGTTCTCTTGGCGACAAATATATGCTGAATGGTATGTGTAACAACAATGCAACACTAATATACCAACTGGAAAAGACTCAGCATCTGTTGGATGGAAGATTAGGCTCTTCAGTTCAGACTATATACCTGTTTTAAACATAATAGCATAACCATAAATTTCCTTTTCTAAGCCAAATATTTAAAGTTTCATATTTACACATTCTGTGCCAAGCAGAGCTGTGTTTTTGTATGACAGTAAAAATGACCAACTGCCACATAGAATCTGTAGCTCAGCAGTCAAAGATGTGTGAGATCCCTGGAGCTGGTAAACAGGGGGAAATTAATAGCTGGCCAAATGAAAATGAAAACACACATTTCATTTTTATAGCATTGCCATCTTATGAGTGGGAAGCACAAAAATAACCATCTTGTCACAAAGAGGTGTATTAATAACTCAGGAATCAATGTTCTGATTTCTATAGAGTTCAAACTAAGCATTTTCTTATAGAGTTAAGTGCACCAACACACTTTTGCATCACTATGAAATTAGTGGATACCTGTGTGCAAAATTATTTTAAAACACTTTAAGGGCTATTCTCTAATTTTAAGGAAGACAGGTAATCCTGGACTAAAATGACACATTTTATTTTGTGTAAAGATTCTGCATTGGTGTGTTTCTCATCTGACCACACTAATGACATATGCATTTACTACATTTACTTTAAGATAACAAACCAAATTAAAATAAAATATAAAATGGCTGGATACTGAAAACAATCCAGATAATTATAGCCACTTTTGTTCCATCAAATCAGTGCCAGTACAATTTAAGCATTTCAGTAGAATGGGTCCAGTTTCATATGGATACATTCCATCTTCTATTTCACAGCCCTTCACACTTTTCACTCATGGAGCTCAGAGTCCCTATTACATTACGATTGAGAACATGACTGCTATTAATCTGGCATGATGTGATCAAAGAAAGACTTTAAGAATTCTCAATTAGCCCAGCAGAGGGAGTCCATAGGTCCATTCTCCACCATGTTGATTATGGTACAGATAAATCTCAATTGGGACCTAGCTATGGCCATTGACCACAGTACAACTCTGTATCCAGGGCTTCACATGGATATTAGCAAACCCTATTGAAAATAAGAACCCGTGTTCCCTGAATACCATGGAGTTGCACTAGACAAGCTAGGAAATGCCTAAAGGGGCCATATTTTATTAGATATGGATAAATGAAACCGCAGGCATCATTCCCGTGAATATGTGGGCATATTGTATAATAATTGTAAATAAAAAGTTGCACATTTTGTTACTGGGTAGGGGGAATATTGCACAAACAGAAAATACTAGCAAGAGATTTCAGTGAGGCTACTCAAAAATTTCATATAGAATGGTTCCTAGTAGTTAAATAATTTGCTGTGATATATGGAAGTAGGACCATAGATGCCTATCTGGACTGTATTGACTTGAGTAGGGATTTCTTTGAAAATGTATGCATTTTAACCAGGGCACTTTGCTACCTGGATATGAAAAACCAGCCTGGGGCCAATATACAATATGATATACAATAATATATAATATATTGTATATACATATAAACTTGATAATAATATTATGATGTAATACAATATAATACTAATAATGAAATAGAATAATATTAATTATATATTATATATTACATGTAATATTACTAATAATATTACAGTATAATGGTACAGTTCAATATAGCAAAATATAATGCTAATATTGTGCTATGCTAATAATATATTGTAAGTACATATAATTTGTAAGCCGCTCTGAGTCCCCTTCAGGGTGAGAAGGGTGGGATATAAATGTAGTAAACAAACAAATAAATATTTGAGTGTGTGTCCCTTCAAGTTGCCTGTTGACTTATGACAGTCTTTATAGGGGAAATAATTAGTATAGTCTACCCACAAGGAACCTGGGGGCTTGTTGAGGATATAGCCTTACTTCTGAACATCCTGTTCCTAGGTTATCTCCTTAGTAATCTGAAGAGATGAAAACAGTGAAATGTCAGGGAAGAGAAGTAGTGCAATTGCAGGGAAAGGTTTCGTGAATTGGACTGCAAAAAGGCTAGAGATAATATTATTGGTTACTCTGGGACAATTATTGCAAAGGAATATTACTTTGCCTGCCTTGTTACATCTGCTCAGACATAGTTGAGCACTGGGCTGACCTTAGGAGTCAGCGCACTGAAGCTCAACAAGGTGAGCTTGGTACCAGTTTTGTCAAGTTATATTATATTATAAGTTTTTGTCAGGTTATGCTATATTATAAGCTAGGTTAAAAATCAGCAAATAAGTGGCCAACATCTGGCAACACAATGCAAATCCCTATATACAATGTGCAATAAATTACTATGACCAATATGCATGGGCTATGAGCATTGGCTAATACTTGGATGGGAGACGTCCAACAAATCCCAGGTTCAGGAAGCTGTATTTCAGAGGAAGGAAATGGCAAATCACTTCTTGAATTTTCCTTTCGTTAGAAAACCCTATGAAATTCATGGAATGTCCTTTAAAACAACAGGTCGCATACAGTATATGCAGCTACATATATGCAGACATGTGACCACATGCGCAACCCTGCTTCTGCAACCTTAATCTGATTGGTCATTACACATTGGACAAAAGTACCCAACCATCTCTCTTTGGAAAGCCACCAATGAGATTCTGGTTTTTCATATCCCACAATAGGTTTAGACATCTATTGCAAGAGTGGAGACAATTTTTGTCTCCCCTCCCACCTCTACCTTGTAGGATTACACTAGTGTGCCACAGTGTATTTGTAGGATTACACTGGTGTGCCACATAGTTTCAATTTCAGCCACTCTTTGGGTTCTTTTTGTTTTTTGGGCTGCATGGTAGGCTTGGGAGTGCATTTTGAGCAGTTTTGAGCTCTTTGATAGAGGATGGGGGTGGGGGAAATGCCCCTGCTCTGGCAGATATCGGGTGCATCTACACTGTGAAATCAATGCAGTGTGACACCACTTCAATTGCCATGGCTCGTAGTATGGAATAATTCGAGTTTTAAATTTACAAGCTTCCTCTGTCAAAGAGTGATGCTGGTGTCTCACCAAACTACCAGTATTCAGTAGCATTGAGCCTTAGCAACTAAAGTGGTATTAAATTCCATTTATTCTGCAGTGTAGATGCACCCATCATTAGAATAAACTTCCCAGGGAGTAAAAAAAATACAGCAGCTGACAGCATAGAAAAGCTCTCTCTGCTTATTATTATTTCTATGAGGTGGCCTAGGACCCTTCTCCAAATCTACTCTGGATTGCTGGGGAGATCCTTGGGCACTGATTCTGGGAAGAAAGAAAGGCATCAGCACAGGGGACAAAAAGAGAAAGTCTCAGTGCCTAATGAAGATTCACCAATCACTCTGAACTCTATGAGTCCCCTCTATGGTTTGAATTTGACTTCTGGCAATGAAACAGCAACAGCTTTAGGCAGCTAATCTGTCAGTTATATCATTTTATTGTTAAGACTGCACCAATCTCAAATGCCAGTCCTGAGAGGAGTGATTATATATCATAAACTCTCTCAACCCACCTTGGCCAATGCCTGATTGCAAGAATCCACCTGGGAAGCTCATGTGCTCCACTCTGAGTTTCTTGGAGAGGGAAGGATGAAATCAAAATAGAACATAGTGAAATGAAATGAAAGCCACCAGCCATGAACCACATGGTTTAAATCTCAGAAGGAGAATGGATTTTTTTTCTTGTTGCTACATATGAAAACTCCTGCTCTCTCCCATGGTTTTGCCTGCTACTAACATGGAAGCATTTATTTATTTATTTATTTCATATATCTATCTCACCTCTTCAATGGACTTAAATAATGAATATTAGACACCCCCCCCCAATTCAACTTTCAATTGCATTAGCAAAACAGTATCTCTCCAATATGTAGTGCCTGAATTTGGAACATAGTAATTGTATCATGCATATCATGAAGTACAAAAGTATAAAATCATTTATTAAAAAATAACCTGGAAAAAACCTGATTCAATTTATCTCATTCTTTCAGTGAGTTAGTAGCTTTGATGCTGTACCTCTGGCATTGTATCTCAAATTACTTGACACACACTGAGAGCCCATTCATTCCCTTGTGCAAATGGAGCTCCTATTGACATCCCTGGGAGACTTTTCTTCTGAAAAGCTTCCTAATCATATGTCAATTGTAGACTTCCTTTACTGCTTTACGCTAATTCACCTGAAGAAGTGATTTACAACCTAAACTGATACAAATATAGGTTGTTGTAAATGCTCATCTTTGCCATGTGGCTCCTTGTCCTTTTTTTAATGTCTGCAAAGCAGATATTATTTGGTTTGCTTGATAAGCAGTGTACACAACAGAAAAAGCAAATGTGCTTAGCACTTGCCTTCATGTTCTAGTTAGAGGCCTCCAAATGTTGGCTGCCTAATCCCTCAAATAAAACCAAATGACCGATTTTTGTTCTCTATAAATGATTATTCTATGATTTCTGCCCTTTTGATTACAATAACCTTTAAATCCCCATTGAAAATGACTGGAGCTCCCATGGTGTATACCGTAGTTAAAATGCTTGTGTTTTTTAAATAGGACTTACTGAAGCATAAAGTCTGCCTCTTTTGTTCATGGCCAGGTATCTGCCGGAGAAGCAGCCTTTGATAGCCACAATCCCGACATCCACAGCTGTTATCTCTAGAATACCTAAAACAGAAATGTAAAGATACTTTTAGTTGACTCGTGTACATTTTACAATTATGAATAATATAATTCTTCATTCATACCTTCAGAGAATTTTTACATATTGGGCATTTTAGAGCAAACTCCTGCTGATTTCATCATTATCCAAATCCTGTGCTTTGGGTGTCCATTCAGAAACACACAGATTGCGTACAAGAATCATTACCCAGACTAGAGATGGATAAAAGCTCTACACATAGATCAGTGCAAAATTTGGGATGTCCTAACCCAATACATTCATAATCAGCATACCACTAGCAGATATCAGCACTTTAATTTTAACAGAAGATGAAAAAAAACATTATCATGATTATCAGCCATATCCAGCATGGAGTAAGAATATCAAACCTATATTTTTATTGGTTCTCAATCAAGCTGGTAATGTTCAATCATCAAAATGCTGTCCTCCTTCTGGAAAATACTGTGCTCCGCACCACAAAGTAATTGGCATGACTTGTTTATAAACTCACAACTAAATTCCAATTATCAAATATGACAATACGCAGGAGAGCAAGAGCATAAGAACTGTTTGAAGCAATCACTGAGTAGCAAATCCCCAGCTGTTTGATTAAGACTGAACTGCTTCAAGAGAGAAAGATCTGACATTGAACTAGAGGGTCACCTAATCCTATATGTCTATAAAAAGTTTAAATCCCTTTTAATGCCTTTCTTAAGGACACAAGAGTGCTTGACTTACTGAAACAAACCACAAAGCTGCCCATTTCTGGACAATACTCTTGCTAAGGTCTCCAGAGGACCAACTGGAGTAAGATGAGTGGATGTAGCATCGTAGAGCCACTATGGCAGCATGAAAAGAGTTTTGTCATTTACAAAGTCAGCATGGCCTTTGGGGGAAAGGACAATGTGGTTGTCTATGCTTGATTCAAAGAAAAGGAGTACTTCAGCCCTTCAAAGAGAATGTCTCATAGCCCAGGCAGGTGGGACAAGAAAAGCAAAGATATGCCTCTGAATTCTCTCTGAATACTGTTTCACATTTTGCACTCAGCAGCAACTGCAGGTTTGCCACAACTTGTATGCCTAAGGGTATACAAGAGGCAAGGCACTCATATGAGTGTGTGTGTGTGTGTGTGTGTGTGTGTGTGTGTGTGTGTATATATATATATATATATATATATATATATATAGAGAGAGAGAGAGAGAGAGAGAGAGGAATATATATACTTCTTTTCTCTTCAAGACTCACCATGAAGCACACTACAAAACAGTCATGTTTTCTGCACACATACACAAAATGTAAAAACATACATCAAAACAAAATTTCAGATATCCCTATAGGAAACGTAGTTAATGTATTACAGTTTTTAAAGTTTTCAAAGGTAGAGGGGAAAATGAGGTGGGAATGGAAACACTGGGACAAATCTCAGGTGTACACTATTTATAGATATAGATATAGGTTTAGATATAGTGTTAGAGGGAGATGTGCAGTGGAAATAAGAATAAAAATTTCAGGTATATATATGGGAGGGAGAAGGAGAAGGAGATTATATGTGTGTGTTATGTGGAAAGGTCTAGTGTGTGTTTTATGTGGAGTGGTGTTGCATCCAGTAAAATGAAACACCTGTGAGATGCTGTAGGAATGATTCATTCATTGAATCATGATTTGCACTTCTGATTATGAGAAGAGAAGTTTTAGATTTCATTACTATTGATACATTCCTAATTCATAAGTAAGTTATACATGTATGTAAATCTCCTGCATTGATACGGTTATGGAAGTACCCCACTACTGGAACACTACGTGGCATAACATCATGGATACACAAGCAAAACAATATACTGGCATATCCTGAGCCACTGGTTTATCTGAGGGGCTGGGAAGAGGTGGTAATGGGGGATCTCAGAAATGGCTGGGTTCTTATTTGAATCTGAGAATTCCTTTATCTTAGCTCTTGGTACCCAAGCTGCCAAACCACTGCACCAACAAAAGAGTCAAAACATAGAGAGTTGAGTCAATACATGAGGCCCAAAATGTTCTCCTTCCCACCCCATCTCAACACAGCACATGATCCTTACACATGTGAAGAGGACTCATATGCAGAAAGACGCAGCCAACTGCAACACTAATATCATTTTGAGTGGCTTCCCTTGACCCACACCTGAAATCCATGGGTTAAGTGTGGACATGTTAGCCAAGGAAGCCTACGACTGTAGACTTCATGGATTCGGGTTCTGCAAAAGTCCAGATATCTAGACATTGCAACATATAGTCATACTACACATAACATTTGGCCTCTTCTAGCAAGGAAAATATGTGAAGGAAAAAATATGAAAGAGCAACATTATACTGGTATAAATGAGCCACTAGCATGGTAGGACCATGGAAGTACCTACTGCATAACAACATATCTGAATGCTATCGTTTAACAATATTATATTTGTGATATTTGCTCAATGCAGTCAGTTTCGCACACTGAAGCTTTCACTGAGCATTTGTATGTGTGAACTCATCCTTGAAAGTCTAATGAAAGACACACACACACATATATTCAATCCCCCTTTCTCTCTTCTCTGTGATAGCAAAAGACATTCCATACATGATATCTCTTTCCTTGGAATTCAGAAAAAGTTTGATAGTCATGTGTCATCATGCTGTAGTTCAGATTTAGCTTCATTATGGACTGGAAGATTCCTTTTCAGCAATCTGATTTTTAGGATGATGGGTCCCTCTCTTTCCAAGAGACAACAACAATCAAACTGGAGTTATGATACTTGTATGTTATAGTTAGGTAAAGGTTTTCCCCTGGCATTAAGTCAAGTCGTGTCCAACTCTGGGGGTTGGTGCCGAAGAGCCGGCGTTGTGCGTAGACACCTCCAAGGTCATGTGGCCAGCATGACTGCATGGAGCACCATTACCTTCTTGTCAGAGTGGGACCTATTGATCTATTCACATTTGCATGTTTTCGAACTGTTAGGTTGGCAGAAGCTGGGGCTAACAGCGGGTGCTCACTCCACTCTCTGGATTCAAACTTGCGTCTTTTTGGTCCGCAAGTTCAGCAGCTCAGTGCTTTAACATGCTGTGCCACCAGGGGCTCCACACTTATATGTTATACATATTTGATATATGAACTGAAAGCATGTATTCATTCATTGGGGATCCTCTCACTCTCTAGCCTTGGAGGCAAGCACTGCTTGCTACATAATACATTCAAGAAAATGTGGTACTTTTCCCCCTTCCATAGCATCTTTATAAAGCTTTGTTAACCCCTCATTCAGTAAATATAACAGGGATCTGGGCATGCATATCTGTGAATATTTCATCTTAATCTTTTGAAGTAAAACTTGGCCCAAAACAAATTTTCAAAAGTACTCAAAATTCACTGCCAGTGAATGCATTCATTTAGGAGAGGTAGTAAGTAATGATACATACACATTAAATAATGCCATGGTTCTGTCCACATATGTGTACCATCCCTGAATGACATCTTTGTGAAAGGATGGCATTATTTAAAATATATAGGTAAACACACATACCTCTGTTAATTCTGTGATTCCATAAGATGGAGCTATGGCCATTAAAGTGATATGAAACTGCTATAATTGTACAGTGCGGATATATCTTGAATAATTTAATTAATAATTTACCCTATTTTCCCCACAAGACTGGGGACTCGATCTAATTTCATTGATCTGCAAATGGACTTATCTTGAGTTGGATCATGCGCTTTGTATACCACAGGGCACGATTTACAGCTGGATATGTAAACTCAATCCATTGAAAAGTTTTGTCTGAGGCATATGAACCCATTAAAATTTTTGTCCGTGATGTTGCTAACCATACATATATGCCATCTTTATCAAGGCATGAAGATGCACACCTGAATGAATTCACCTTCGTGTAAATGTTGTCCTTTTGCATAGACTTTCATTGGTCTTATCTCTCTTTGCTAGGTGCTATTTCCTTACTAATCTTGGCAGTCTATTAAGAAAAGCACAAGCAGGTGTCATTTCCTCTACCCTAAATACCTTCACTCCTTTAAACACAAATCAAACAAAGCTAACAGGAAGAAAAGAGGGAAGGAGAAACCAAACAAACCAGTTAAGTTGAACAGACAAGTGTGAAAATCATCTCCAAACGTTATTTACAACCAGCGGATTCAAAGACTAAAGAATCCTGTGAAGTCACACCTTTTAAGATGGATAAACCAAGTGACAGCCGCTGGGCTTGTCCATTTGCAAATTATGGCTTCTCTCAGTGATGCTCCAGCCCTCACAGGGAATGTATTCTCAGAGGGATGACAAGAGCATGTAAAAGAAAGGGATTTGAGCATAAGATTTCAAGCAGCCCTAACAAGAGAGACAGATCCTGGAGAAGAGAAGGTTTATGGAGCCAGTTTGTTTTCTGGGGCTCCAAAGACAAGAACATAGAGCAAGGACTTCAGAAAGAGATTCAACCTTAAACATTAAGAAAATATCCTGACTACACACTGCCTCAGAGCATGATGAAGCCCCCTCTCTGGAAGTTTTTTAAACAGATGCTGGATGTCCATCTACTGGGTTTACTTTGACTGTATGGCAGGGGGTTGGACCAGATGACCCTTATGGTTTCTTCCAACTCCATGATTCTATTGCAGAGGGGAAAAAACCTCCTGAGTTCTGTGCACTTCTTTTTTTCTTTTTCTTTTTTTTTTTTGGTAAGGAAAAAGAAAGCCATGAAAACAAAACATGTTTGCTGGCTTCCCTGTGCCCCTCGCTTTCTAGCTTTCTAGCCAACTGTGAAGAGAGAAGCTTGCTGGGGGGGGGGGGGGGCATGCTTAGAAGCTACTTTTCAAAACCCTTCATATGACTCCCCAAGGGGAAAAAAAAGAAAAATTTCAGTTTCAGAGTTGAAAGAATCCTAATACACACGTGAAGCTTGTTTGGCATCATGCCCACATTTTTATGTTAATGGGATTTTTTAATGTCTTCTGGTTTATTATTGGGGGAAGATGTTGAAGTATGGTCAGGATGGATAGGTTCCTAAAACAAAGATGCTCTTGTTGTGTGCATTTGAGTTGTTCCCAACTTATGGCAATTTTAAGGATGATTAAACTGAGCCTGTCCTACTTTGGCCATATCATGAAAAGACATGGCACTAATCCTTGGTAAGGAGAAGGCAATAGAAAAAGAGGAAGACCACCTTCCAGGTGGCGAGACTTAGTCAAGTGAGTGACAAGCCCTGAGTCTGCAAGACCTGTGCAGGGCTGAGGAGGACAAAGTGACTTGGATGGAGTGACCTTGTTGCAATTAACAACAAAGGCAAACCTATTATGGGATTTTCTTGGCAAGCTTTGTCCATTGTTTCCCAGTGATGTTGAGAGAATGTGACCTGCCCAAAGTCACCCTCTGGATTTCCATGGTCCTAGTCTCCTAGAGTCCTAGACAAACCACACCACATAGAGGGTTACTGCCAGACTGTCTGTCAATTAACTTCCAGCTATAGACAGATGTCTTGCAGAGTAAAGAGAGAAAACATTTTGCACCTGGTCCAATTTGTGGTTTGTCTTTACAATCCTGTTGTCAATGCATCCAAGGTGTAAGCCACCAGTGAGAAAGGCAGAATGTGTAAGAGTGTGTGTGTCTCGAAGGCTTTCATGGCCGGAATCACTGGGTTGCTGTGAGTTTTCCAGGCTTTATGGCCATGTTCCTAAAGCATTCTCTCCTGATGCTACACTCACACCTATGGCAGGCATCCTCAGAGGTTGTAAGGTCTGTTGGGAACTAGGCAAGTGGGGTTTATATATCTGTGGAATGTTCAGGATGGGAGAAAAGACTCTTATCTGTCTGAGGATGTTTCAGTTGGCCACCTTGATTAACACTGAATAGCCTGACAATTTCAAAGACTGGCTGTTTCCTGCCTGGGGGGATCCTTTGTTGGCCCTGTCTGGAATTCCCCTGTCTTCTGAATGTTGTTCTTTATTTACTGTCCTGATTTTAGAGTCACACATGCAAATACATACATATAAATCCCTTTCTCTCAAGGGTGATGATGATGTCACCATTCTAGGTACTTCTGGATTGCAGCTCTTGTCACAATTTCCTGGCCCCTGCCTTCTCCCAAGCAAGGCTGGAGTATGACACCCCTGGACTGTTTTAACATCCATGGGCTCTATTTGCAAACCAATCGTCTTAGAGTGGGCATGGGCAAACTTGGGCCCTCGAGGTGTTTTGGACTCCAACTCCCACCCTTCCTAACAGCCTCAGGCCCCTTCCTTTTCCCCCTCCGCCGCTTAAGGAAAAGGAAAGGGCCTGAGGCTGTTAGGAAGGGTGGGAGTTGGAGTCCAAAACACCTCGAGGGCCCAAGTTTGCCCATGCCTGTCTTACAAGCTCGCCCACGCGACCTCAATGGCTCCAGGAACCGACCGCTTGGACATCCCCATCCAGGGCATGGACTCCTTCCCGAAATGTTCCCCGCTGGGAAAGAAGACCTCCCCGTTGATTCCCCCATGGAGCGGGTGGTTCCCTGGCTACTCACTGAAGACGCTGTTCTTCTCGAGGGTGCCGTTGACGCGCCCGCTGGCGTGGATCTGGAGGTGGTACTTGGTGGCGCAGTAGAGCTTCCTCCGCCGCGGCGCCCCGCCGAGGTGCTCGTAGACCCCGCCGCGCCCGCCCGCATCCCGCCGCCCGCGCCCGGCGCCCCCCTCGGGCCCGGCCCCGCCCAGACGGGCGCACCCCCGAGAGGCCTCCCCGAGCCCGGCCGCGCCCGCAGGCCCCGGAAGGCTCGGCAGCAGGAGCAGGAGAAGCGGGAGCGCAAGCCCCGGGGTCAGCATCGTGGCATGACGGCCGCCTCCGCCCCATCAAAGGGCGCCCATCGGAGAGGGCCGTCGGGGCTGGGCTGCCCGTCCGCAGGATCTCCCCGCCCTCCTGCTCTTCCTCCCTCCCGTCGGTCTGCCCTAGCTCTCCTTCCAGGCGCAGGGGCTGAGCGCTCCCGTCTCAGGGCTCACCCAAAGCCCCACTGCATGCAGGACACACACAGAAAGACACACACAGAAAGACGGGGAGGTGGGAGGGAGGAAAGGGGGACGGGACGGCAGGGACCCCCCCAAACGGCCAAGGAAACGGCGGAGGAGCGCGGGGAGGGGCCGCCTTCCCTGACGCAGAGGGGGCACAGGCCGGAAAGAGGGTCCACGAAACAGAAAGAGAGGGAAGGGAGGGCGGGTCAAGAGTCGGGGGAGCCTCCCAGAATCCAGCAAAGGTGGCATCGCCTCCAGCCCACGCGAAGAAAGAGGGGGGGCAGGCATGTAGCGGGGGGGTGGTCCACGAGAAGGCCTTATATTTATTATTTAAACTGTTATGTTTATTCATATCATGATCTGATCACCATGCTCAATATATCCCACATGCATGGGGGTATTGGGATAACGATACAAAAGGTTTGCGAGGGTAGATCCTCTCTCACCCAGACTCAGCCCCCCCCAACCAAAATCCCAGCCCCTCCCGAATCAAAATCCTGGCTGCAGGCCTGGGGGGGGGGGGGGGGAGGAGAGACTGACAGACTGACAGACTGACTGGCTGACTGACAGGCCCTGGCCTTTTCGAACCTCACCTACTCACTTCTATTTCCCCCCAAACAGAGAGGGAAGACAGGCAGTTTGTTGTCGAAAGCTTTCATGGCCGGAATCACTGGGTTGCGGTGAGTTTTCCGGGCAGTGTGTGGCCATATTCCAGAAGCATTATCTCCTGACGTTTCGCCCACATCAATGGCAGGCATCCTCAGAGGTTGTGAGGTCTGTTCGAAACTAGGCAAAGGAGGTTTATATATCTGTGAAAGGTCCAGGGTGGGAGAAAGAACTCATCTGTTGGAGACAAGTGTGAATGTTGCCATTGATCACCTTGATTAGCACTGGGAATCCTTGCAGCTTCAAAGCCTGGCAGATTCCTGCCTGGGGGAATCCTTTGTTGGGAGGTGTTAGCTGGCCCTGATTGTTTCACGTCTGGAATTCCCCTGTCTTCTGAGTGTTGTTGTTTATTTACTGATCTTAGAGTTTTTAAAATGCTGGTAGCCAGATTTTGTTCATTTTCATGGTTTCCTCCTTTCTGTTGCTATTGTCCACATGCTTGTGGATTTCAGTGGCTTCTCTGTGTAGTCTGACATGGTGGTTGTTAGAGTGGTCCAGCATTTCTGTGTTCTCAAATAATATGCCGAGTCCAGGTTGGTTCCTCAAGTGCTCTGCTATGACTGACCTGGACACAGCGGATTACTTGAGAACACAGAAATGCTGGACCACTCCAACCACCACCATGCCAGGCTACACAGAGAAGCCATTGGAATCCACAAACATGTAGACAATTACAACAGAAAGGAGGAAACAATGAAAATGAACAAAATCTGGCTACCAGCATTTTAAAAACTCTAAGATCAGTAAATAAACAACAACACTCAGAAGACAGGGGAATTCCAGACGTGAAACAATCAGGGCCAGCTAACACCTCCCAACAAAGAATTCCCCCAGGCAGGAAGGAGCCAGGCTTTGAAGCTACAAGGCTATTCAATGCTAATCAAGTTAGCCGATTGCAACATTCACACTTGCTTCAAACAGACAAGAGTTCTTTCTCCCACCCTGGACCTTTCACAGATATATAAACCTCATCTGCCTAGTTGTCAATATACCTCATAATCTCTGAGGATGCGTGCCATAGAGGTGGGCAAAACGTCAGGAAAGAATGCTTCTGGAACATGGGCATACAGCCCGGAAAACTCACAACAGCCCAGACAAGCAGTTTCTTCTTTTTCTCTCTCTCCCCCCATCTCGTCTCCCCCCCCCCCCTCCACCACCACCACACACACACACACTTTTACGCAATTTTCGGAGAGGATGCGCATCCCCAAAGTGGGACTACAGGCGCCTTGGAATTTCCTTGTGTGTTGTGTTTTTGAGAAGACCTTAAGAGTTCCGAGCAAAAGAGGCGGGCGGCAAAATAAGTCTTAGCTCAACCACACGAGCCTCCCTGGATTAGCCCCGGAGCCTTGGGAGAGAGTTCAGCTGTTTCTCTTTGTCCGGAGCGATGAAAGAAAACCACTCACTGCTGTATCCATCCCACTGATAGGATGTCCGGGGGGAAAGGGGGGGGGGGGGGCTGGAGTCGTGGCTGTGAAGAATCGGATCTAAAGCCGATCCGGTGTAATTACTTGAAAATGGGCGCAGGAACGCGTGGTTATCCTGATAATAAGGCGTAATTTCCTCCAAATTAAGATAGAAAGATAACATGCGGGCAAAGCCGGCGTGGTATATATAGGTGATGTGCGACTAAGGATGCAACTACACCAGGCGTGGGCAAACTTGGGCCTTCCAGGGGTTTTGGACTTCAACTCCCACCATTCCTAAACAGCCTCAGGCCCCTTCCTGAGGCTGTTAGGAATGGTGGGAGTTGAAGTCCAAAACCCCTGGAGGGCCACAGCAAGGGATCTCGTCACTTTCCCCCTTTTTTGGAAGGCCCAAAGAGCCCATCTTTCAGCCACCTGGAAGCGGGGATGAAAGCAAACTGCGAAGCGCCCGCCCTGAGACACCCAACCCGCATTGAAAGCCGCCCTCCAGTTCCCACGGTCTGGCCCGGCTTCGCAGGTAGAATTTGATCTTGACAGAAGCGCAAAAAAGCAGGCCAGAAGAATATTATAATATTACACAATGGTATCGGATTACTCCGGCTTTACTGCTGCATTATTTAGCTCCCCTGTCGCTCGCAGCCGAACCTTTGGGGACTCGCAATCCGTTCCAAGCCTCTGTGGCTTTGTAAAAACACAAATGCGACAAATCAATACATTGAAAGGAAAGGACTTCTGTCCCTCAGATTAATATTGCCTTTGCCCTTTTCCTTCAGAGAAACGGAGACCCGGTTCGAAAGAATAGAAATGACTTTCTGATCTGGGTTGCTGTGAGTTTTCCGGGCTGTGTGGCCATGTTCCAGAAGCATTCCCTCCTGACGTTTCTCCCACATCTATGGTTGTGAGGTCTGTTGGAAACAAGGCAAGGGAGGTTTCTATATCTGTGGAAGGTCCAGGGTGGGAGAAAGAACTCTTGTCTGTTGGAGACAAGTGTGGATGTTGCAATTGGCCACCTTGATTAGCACTGAATAGCCTTGCAGCTTCAAAGCTTGGCTGCTTCCACCCTGATCATTTCCACTGCCTCAGGGTCCATCTCCACTGTAGAATGAACGCAGTTTGTCTGCACTTTAGCTGCAATGGCTCAATACTATGGAACCATGGGAGCTGCAGTTTTACAAGGTCTTTAATTTTCTTTGTCAAAGCGTACTAGTGCTTCACTAAACTACAAATCCCATGATGCCATAGCATCAAGTCATTGTCATTTAAGTGGTGTCGAACTGCATTCATTCTGCAGCGGTGATGCGTTATGCTTCGTGTTTTTTCCCAATTTGGTACCCACAATGTGTTGTCTTTCACGGCTGGAATCACTGGGTTACTGTGAGGTTTCCGGGCTGTATGGCCATGTTCCAGAAGCATTCTCTCCTGCCTTTTAATTGCATCTATGGCATGTATCCTCAGAAGTTAATGGGGTATGTTGAAAACTAGTCAAGTGGGGTTTATATATTTGTGGAATATTCAGGGAGGGAGAAAGAACTCTTGTCTGTTCGAGGCAAATGTTAATGTTGCAATTGCCGCGTTGATTAGCATTGAAAAGCCTTGCAGCTTCAAAGCCTGGCTGCTTCCTGCCTGGGACATCCTACGTTGGGAGGTATTAACTGTCACTGATTGATTCGTATCTGGAATTCTCTTGTCTTCTGAGTGTTGCTCTTTGTGTACTGTCCTGATTTGAGAGGGGTTTTTTTTTAATACTGGGAGCCAGATTTTGTGCATTTTCGTGGTTTCCTCCTTTCTGTTGAAATTGTCCACATGCTTGTGGATTTCAATAACTTCTCTGTGTAGTCTGGCATGGTGGTTGTGAGAGTGGTCGAGCATTTCTGTGTTCTCAAGTAATAGGCTGTGTCCAGGTAGGTTCACCAAGTGCTCTGCTATGGCCGACTTCTCTGGTTGCCTGCCATAGATGCAAGCGAAACGTAACTCACAGCATCCCATTGGTACCCACATCTTCCACCAACTTATTGTTATTATTCAGCCTTTGGAAACTAAGGAAACGAAACAACGAATCTGGAAAAAGAAGGGAAGAAACTTGTCCATATGTGATGTTTTCTTAAAAGAAATGAGTTTATCTCCAGGGTCCTTCTCTACACAAGACATTTATAGCGCTATGTTTCTGCTTTCTTTGCAGTATGGACTAGTATTGAGATTTGTAGTCTAGGGAGGTGCTAGATCTCTCTCTGAGAAGCCTGGAACTGAGTGTCTGTGGAATCATAACGCGATAGCCGTGGCAACAGCAAAGTGCTCACAGCTGCCTGGCTCAGTATGAAAGACCCGCCGCCAGGCAGCCTCAAGCCCTTGGTCTGGCCCACGCAGTCTGAGCAATATACAAGCCCCCCCCCCCCCAACTAGTGGCTGGTGCTCTTTGCGTGGGCCTGGGCTTTCCTCTTCCTCCTCCTCTCCTCCCTTGGAAAACCCAAGAGGAGGCTTTGATGTGGTGGGATTCGAACTCAGGGTGGCACGTCGGATGTGGTCGAGAGACTCCTGCTGGAAATATTTTTAATTATGACCCCCAAAGTCTCTCTCTCTCCCACCCCCACCCCACCCTCTTTCTTTCCTTCCTTCCTTCCTTCCTTCTCCCCAAATATTAATCAGACAACACTTTTAAGTATGGTGCTTCAAGTCGTAGAAGGAAATAATTCTGCTCTATTCCTTGAACTCCAAAAAAGTGGAGAGCCCCCCCTCCCCCCCCCCCCCCCCCCAATTCATGCATGGACAGTTCCTTGAAGGGAACACTCTTTCCAAAACAGGTTGTGAAGTCTGCAATCCACGACCCGCTTTCCTGGCGTCAAAAGAGTACGTCTAAGATTTCATTTACAGCAGATAAAATTCTGGGTCCATCTACTCCCTCGAATGAAAGCAGTTTAACACCGCTTTAACTGCTTGGCTCAATACTATAGAATCATGAGATTTGTAGTTTGGGCGAGGCATCAGCCCTATTTGGCAGAGAAGGCTACAGAGGTGGTAAAACTATGACTCCCATGATTGAGCATTGAGCCATGGAAGTCCAAGTGGTGTCGAACTGCATTAATTCGACAGTGTAGATGCACCCTAAATTGTCCTATTTTTTTAACTCCTCCTAGCCGAGGCTATCCGGTCAATGGTGACGGCTGATGGGAATTATTGAACTCTAATGAGATGTAAACCTCCAGGATTTCATCTACAGCAGATATGGCGAGATAGCTCTAATTATATTTCAGATCTGGAAGGCAGGATACCATGTGACTCCAACTCCCATTAGTCTCAGCCGCCAGGACGGTGGTCATGGATGATGGGAATTATGGTCCAAACGATGTAGAAAACCGCCATCCTCTCTGCCCAAACAAATCTGCTCTACTTCTTCCATCCTCCCTACTTGGCGATCCGCACAGCTAAAGAGCACCCTAAAGTCACCAGATCCTGCTGATTGGAACCGAAGCAGGGTCAGTCCTGGACAATTTCAGCAGAAACGAGAAAAGGAGGAAACCATGAAAATGAATCAAATCTGGCTAACAATATTTTAAAAAACTCTAAAACTAGGACAGTAAATAAAGAACAACACTCTGAAAGCAGGGGACTTCCAGACATGAAACAATCAGGGCCAGCCAACACCTCCCAACAAAGGATTCTCCCTGGCAGGAATCAGCCAGACTTTGAAGATGCAAGGCTATTCCATGCTAATCAAGGTGATCAATTGCAACATTCACACTTGCTTCCAAGAGACAAGAGTTCTTTCTCCCACCCTAGACCTTCCACGGATATAGAAACCTCCCTTGTTTAGTTTCCAACAGACCTCACAACCTCAGAGGATGCCTGCCATAGACGTGGGTGAAACGTCAGGAGAGAATGCTTCTGGAACATGGCCATACAGTCAAGAAAACTCACAGCAACCCAGAATATTTCTTCCCTAAGAGAAACCCCTGTGAAATTCATGGAGCCGCCATAAATTCACCAGTAATCTGAAGGCACAGAGAGCGCCAAACTGAGTCAGGAAATATTGGTTTATTCGTCTGTATTTATATTTATCCCGCATTTATCCCCATGTAGGGACTCAAAGTGGCATCGCTAGTTGTAGAATTAATACAGCTTGATACCAACTTGAAGGCTATGGGATCCTGAGATCTGTAGTCTGGTGGTGAGGCACTCTGTGGCTTTGTAAAGCTTCGATTCTCCTGATCCCATAGCACTGAGCCAATGCAGTTCAAGTGGTGTCAAGCTGCATTGGTTCTAATGGGGAGAGGAAAGCCATCCCTCCCCTTCTCCCGCACTGCTTGGTGCCGAAGGAGGAGTGTTTCTCCCCCCCCCGCGCGACGTCTTCCCGCCCTTCTCCCTGAAGCCTGAGGCGCAGCAAAGCCAAGGCAATTTGTCCAGCGTTAAATACCGAGGAGGGAGAGGGCGGAGCCTTGGGAGGAAAGGCCCCTCTTCCACCAACTAAGAAGCAATTACTCGTTGAAACAGAGCGAGGCAAGGGAAGCGGGCACATGCTGTTACTCTGCGCCTGCGCGCTTCCTCCCTCCTCCTTCCATGGGGCAGCGCTGCACCCCACGAACCGCCTAATCTGCTGGCAATGGCTTCCCCTTTCCCCAGACCACACAGCAACAGCAGCAGCTCTGCTTGAGGGACGCCCCCGCCTCCACGAGGCTCTTTAGGGTGGATGGAGATGGAGCGAGCTTCCTTGGCCTCCCTCTCCTTCTCCAAATCCCCACGTCAAGTAGAAGCAAAAGTTAGAGTCCCCCCAGAACTACAAGCACTGCCTCAGACAAATTTTGGTTATTCGCACTAGCATTCTACCAATTTACATTGCAATAGCAGCAATAGCTGACATACTGGAAGCAGCCATAGTGGAAGCTGCCAAGATGTGGTAGCCAGCTTAATGCTTTGGAATCATGGGGGCTGGAGTTTGGTGAGGCACCAACACACGTTTGGCAGAGAAAGCTGAAGACCTTGTAAAACTACGATTGCCATTATTCCATCACATTGAGCCATGGCAGTTAGTGGTATCAAACTATATTCATTCTACAGTGTAGATGCACCCTGTGTCAGACAAGATCCAACCAGTGGCATCCCTGGAGTTCGTATCTCCCAGTGCGGTAAACTCATAGCATCATCCTTACAGACTCCCTCCTTTAGGAGGCCAATAAATGTCATTAACATACCAGAAAATTTGACAAAATCAGCATCTATGAAAAACCCCTGCAGCAACCAAAACAGCAGTGTATGCAGACAAAATCATGGGATTTTAAACTGAAGGATTCTTCATGGGAAAGCCAACTTAGTCAGACCAAGTGAAAAGTTCTGGTTATTATTCTGAAAACATGAATGTTGTAGAGATTCCTTATGCTACACCTTAAGACTGGGACAGGTGAGAGGAAGACCTAAAGAAGAAAAACTGATGTTTGTGGACCATAAAATCCTAGTGAAATACTAAATGTACTACACCACACTACTCTTGAAGGTGGGGAAAATATAACTGGCATGTTTGCAAGCAGCTTTCTTGTATTTGGGGCCAGTTGGGGGCAGTATCCCCTCAATTTGGGGCTAGTTGGGAGCAGCATCCCCCAAATTTGCCAGGTCCAAAGCCCATTTTCCTTGTACCCCAAAAATCTCAACCTCCCCTCCAAAATATAGTTATTACTGCACAAATAGTATGTAGTATAATTCCCAAATCTGCCAGGTAAACTGCCAGGGAGTTCAGGAGCCTTTGGAAACCAGAAAATGTTTTGGCCCCAGCACCCCCATCTTTGCTGTAACAGAAACATATAGCAGAAGTGCCATATTGGATCTTGCCTAGGACATTATATTAATGTCTTACTATAAAGTAGGGCGGGGCGGTGAACAAACCCTGAAAGTCTAACTGGAAAGCCCCTTTGGGACAATTTTTTAAAAATCCAAACAAAACAAAAGTGATCAGAAGTCCACTATCAGATTTTTTTAAAGATGGAGGGGTTCAAAGAAGATGTTGATGGAATTACACTTTATTTTAAAGCTACATCAGAATTCCAGATGAGGAAATAGTTCAGTAGTATCGTTCACATCATGATATTTTGATAAGGATCATTCAAAAAACACCCCAAGATCCAGGTGTGGTCCTGGATTGTGGCATGTTTTCTATAAAGTTGGATATTTTCATCATAAACTAAAGACTGAATTATTGTATTGGTTGCTGTGGTTCTGAACATACTGATATTACATTAGGGTAACTATTTTTAACATACACATTGAATTCATCCTACATTTCATATGAATCTTTATCTCTGTTCATAGCATCTGTAAAAATACAGTGGCTCCTTGGTTTCCACAGAGGTTTGGTTCCAGGTTCTCCTGAAGATACCAAAATCTCATTACACACAATGTCATCGTAAAATAGTATACCTTAAAAGATTTGCTTTTTGAATTAAAGTATTTTTAAGCCATAGTTGGTTGAATCCATGGATATGGTGGAACAACAGTACACATTCAAACAACATTCTTGTGTAGAAAGATATCCTAAAATATAGTGTTATATATAAACTAAAATATTTACAAACACAAAACATTCCACAAATATTGGAATAACAACAACTATTTAACAAACCAATAAGAACTTTGGTGGTAATTAATTAATAAATATACACAATAATTATAGCACTAGAACCTTTGAACAAGATTTCTCTACTTTCCACTTTGTAAACTGTTCTGAATGTTCGAATTCTGGGCCCGCATATAATTTCCTTTCTTTTCATTCTCTGTCATCAGTGGTTTTTAATATTGTGTATATGGACACACAACACAGAACTGGATTCAGGACCCCCTTCTATGTTAGAGAGAGCCTGTGTCCAATTTCATGGCTGATCTGAAAGGGAGTTGTGTGTCCTTGTACGCTGTTCCAGTGAGCAGCCTGTCTGTTGCCTGATGGACCATCTAGAGCTTCCGAGCAGTCTTCAAAGGCAACCCCACATAGAGCATGTTGCAGTAGTCTATTCAGGATATAACAAGAGCATGGATCATTGTGGCCAAGTCAGGCTTCCCATGGTTTGGGCGCAACTGGCACACAAGTTTTAATAGTGCAAAAACTCCCCTAGCCACCGCCAAGACCTGGGGTTCCAGGCTGAACGATGAATCTAGGATCACTCCCAAGCTGCAAACCTGTGCCTTCAGGGGGAGTGTAACCTCATCCAACACAGGCTGTAACCCTATGCCCTGTTCAGTTGTATGACTGATGAGAAATAGGTAGCAAAATCACTTTTTGCCAGAGCAGTCACCAAAATCTGGATCTAAGCCACTGCCTTTCTTCAAGAGATCCAGAGTAAGGGATATAGAGCTCACTCACTCCCTCTTTCTGTGTATGTGAGTGTGTTTGTGAATGTCCCCTTCCATGACTGCAATTTAAATTCCCCAGAATAATGTTCTACTTTATTAACAGCAGCACGTTGCCACACAAAACGCCCACGGTGACTGATCTGGCAAGAAGTGACTTCGCTACCTCTTTCTTCTCATTGCTGCACCTCTACTTTCACCAAAAATCCTATATACCATAATGTAGCCACCCCCCAAAAAAGCCCAGGTTTTTTTTTGGGGGGGGGGGGGGAGTGGGGTCGGGATGGGAATCTACACCAGAGCAGGTTTTGGCACTGTCTGGAAGTGCCCTCAGTTTTACAACAAATTGATCTGTCTCAGATTCTCAAGTGCATCAACTATGTCACTGAAAAATAACTTTGCTACATCTTATTTATTCCTAGAAGAGATTTTAAGGCAGAAATAAATAGAGTGCTCAGCAAAAAGTAAACCTGAATCCTACAAGCTTCTAGATTGTAGTACAAAACACATTCTCTTCCTATACACCTTTCCACCTCTTCAATACCCACAACAGAGAATGAGGCAGGACCAAAAGACAAAGCACCAAATTGATCTATTCCAAGTGCTGGATTCTAGAAACCACTCAGGCATTGTGTCAGCTCTAGTTACACTGGGAAATATGGGGGTGGCACTTCCCATTATTTTAGGATTCCCTGGATGTTGTGTATGCTCACAGCCAGAGGCGGTTCAACCACCAGGCCAACTAGGCAGTTGCCTGTGGCGCCATCCTGTTGGGGGCGCCATCGAGGCAACTCCTGTCTCCTGTGGCCTGCCTCCGCGAGGTATTGAACTGCTTTTTCTGTTGATTTGTTGTAAAACATGATGTTTTAGTGCTTAATTTGTAAAATCTTAATGTAATTTGTTTATTAGGCTTTTCCTTAATCCCTCCTTATTATCAAACATTTTCGCTTATCCAACGCTTTTATTTTTCAGTTATTGGTTTGGGGGGGGCGCCAAAATTTTGTTCACCTACACTTGAAAAATACCTAGGACCGGCTCTGCTCACAGCAGTGTCAAACGATATCACAAACCACAGACTAAATATCCTGTCGTGCCTGGATGATGGAAGTTTGCCAAAACCCACTTGCCAAAGTTTCTAAGCCCACAAAAGTTTCTAAGCCCACAAAAGCGAGTTCATCTCATGGCAATTTCTCATCAATGCCCACTTTCTGCCTTTGTAAACTAAAAGAGGACTGGCAAGAAAGTGCTTTGAGAAACCCCTGTAAAAAGCTCAGTTTTCTTGGTCCCCAAATGGGTCTACTTGCTTGTAACTCTGGGAAGGACTGGAACCAACTCATAATGGATCTGAAAAGAGTGTCTACAAATCTTCCACCTCGTTGCCTAGTTTAAAAAGCATGTTTTAAGTAACAATTTCATTATTTTAAAAAGCAGCATTTAAATGAAGTGTGGTTTTTACACAGTTCATGGATTGGATTCTCTTTGTAACCTCAGTCCTTTGGGAACGGGTAACATAAAATGACATCTAAAAGTCACTACATGTTAGCAAAGTCAGTCTTTTTCATTCATATTGAGCTATGTTACCAAAGGGAAAATAATGGTAAGACAAACCAGGTTTTTTGGCTGAGGTTAGGTACTCAATGTATTATATTAAATGTTTCTAGGCCAAGTGCATGATCTTTGTCATTCTCTTATCTTCATCTGGAAATGTAACTTGTTCTTAGGGGAAAATGTCAATAGAGTTTATTTCAGGGATTATGTTTGCTCAAGTTCTTTCAAGGAAAAGAACAAACCTCAGCCACAGATAATCCTTTGATTTTGTCAAGCACTGAAACAAATGTAACAATGTCTGAAAACATTTCTTTCTCCAATTTCTTTCTTCCTTGCCAAACAGGTCATAGGGCTGGGGGAATGAAGCAAGGGCAACTCATGAATTTGAACATCAGGATAAAAAAGCTACTATCATTGACAGCACTTTGGATTAAAGGGCAATATCTATCTCCCTTTCCAGCATATCACAACGTACAGGGGATGTTAGTCAAATATATAGTTGTTGATATAACTACCATTAATGTGTTATGCCCATGTTAGGCAGTAGGCACTGCTGTACAGTTTATCCACACTGCTCTCCAGTGCTCATATGCAACATCCCACATAAAAACATTCTAAGAAATTGTTCTCTTTCTTCAGACAGGACCAAATAAATGCTGAAGCCTATATAATAATAAGGAGAGCCAGCATAGTATAATGGTTTGAGTATTGGACTAGGACCAGGTTTGTATCCCCACTCACTCATGGAAACCCACTGGACCTGGAGTGAGTCACAGTGCCAGAGCCGGCCCTAGGTATTTTTCAAGTGTAGGTGAACAGAATTTTGCCCCCCCCCCCCAACCAATCACTGAAAAATAAAAGCATCGGATAAGCGAAAATGTTGGATAATAAGGAGGGATTAAGGAAAAGCCTATTAAACATCAAATTACATTAATATTTTACAAATTAAGCACCAAAACATCATGTTTTACAAGAAATCAACAGAAAAAGCAGTCTCGACTGCGCCCCCGTATGTTTTGCGCCCGAAGCGACTGTTAATTCGCCTCATTGTTGGACCGGCCCTGAGTCACACTACCTCAAACTTAAAGGAAGGCAATGGCAAACATCTTCTGAAGAAATCTTGTCAAGAAAACTCTCTAATAGGATCATCATAAGTCAGATTCAGCTTGAAGGCACATAGGAACGATGAAATATAGAGGGTGTGGATTTCTAAACCAAAGGATATGTGCCAGAATACCAGGCAACTGTCTGTAAATATACCAAACTAATGTTTGATTTAAAGAGAAAATGTAGGTTTTGCTCTTACTCTAAGCATCTGAGGCCCCTTCCACACAACTGAATAAAACCCCACATTTTCTGCTTTGAACTGGAATATATGGCAGCGTGAACTCACATAATCCAGTTCCAAACAGATACTGTGGGATTTTCTGCCTTGATATTCTGGGTTATATGACCGTGTGGGAGGACCCTGAGGCACTGAACAAATAATCACAATATCTGCTTTGAACTGGGTTATCTAAATCTACACTGCACATAACACAGTTCAAAGCAGATAATGTGGGATTTTATAAAGCTGTGTGGAAAGGGCCTGAGTCTTCCCAATGTTGGCAGATTTGTAGACCCATTAAAGAGCTTTCTCAACAAAATAGCATCCCTAACTCTACCTCCTCCTTCTCTTCCTACTAATCTGAGTCCAGCCAAAGAGCTAAAATGCCAAGTAATTATTTTTGCCATTGATAATCCACTCCTTGTCTTCAAGAAGCACATGGCAGTTTACTTGACATTCTATTTACAGATATCTATGAGAGAGTAGATGTTATAAATGGGGAAGTGGGAACACAGTTTTTGACCGCAGTATAGTAGAGTGGTGGAAGAGAGGGAACATAACTCTGAATACCCTTGGATGCAATTCATCTGGCCCTGGAGACTTGGATTTGTTTAGATTAAGGTAAAGGTTTCCCCTTGATGTTAAGTCGAGTCGAGTCCGACTCGGGGTTGGTGGTGCTCATCTCCATTTCTAAGCTGAAGAGTTGGTGTTGCCCATAGGTCATGTGGCCAGCATGACTGCATGGAGCACCATTACCTTCCCGCCGACCTTCTTGTCGGCAAGTTCTGCAGATTAATGGTTTAACCCGCTGCGCCACCACAGCCCTGATTAGATAAGCTGGATAATATTCTTGCACTTTGGCATTCCCTATTCTGTGCTACATTTCCCCTCCTGCCTTATCTTCTTTGTCTTCCCAACATTAAGCACTGTTAATTTTTTGGGAGAAGACTGAGGTGATGAAGGTGTTGAGTAATTCTGCCTTTTTTCTATCTACTGTTAGCATTCCATCATGGGAATTTTTGTCAGTTGCTATTTGCCTTACACTTTGGACTTTTCAAAGCTCATGTCCTTTTAATCCCTTTTTTTTAAAAAAGAAATTTGCCCATTATGGGTAATTTAAGATTTAAAAAAAATGAAGGGAAACATAATTCTCACCTATTCTGAATCACCAACTAAGCAAAAATGTAATTAGAAAAATGTCATTATGAACTTCCAAACCTATGTTTTGAAGCAAACTTTGACCATTTTCCTTCCAAATCCAAAATGTTTTCCACTTGATCATCCCATCTTCATCCCTGTATCAATTAAAAACAAAAATGCAAAGCAGTAAGATGACAGAGTGCCTGGCTTAATTAAACAGCACATTAAATGTGTGCATGCAATTAACATGCATGGCTCTTTTTGCTCTGTAAATTGCAGTCCCAGAGAAACCTACAGATGTTTGGTGACCAACCATGGTGGTTGGGAGGGAACCTTTAATCCTTTCTCTCCTTGCCATAGTCCCAAAAGAAATCACTTCCCTGCAGATGCTATTTGCATTTCAAGGGCTCCTGGTGAAGTTTAGTCTGGCCACCCAAAATTCCTTTGAATTAAGTTATTCAGTTTTTTCTATTTTATTCAAATGTCTCATGGCCACTTCAGAACCAAGATTTTGCAGGGGTTTTTTTTTAACCTATAATGTTCCTAAAGAGCAACAATGAACTGAGAGTAATGATTTTTTTCCATACAAACATGCAAACAGAAAAGAAAACCTAATGCTTGAGCTCCTTGTTCTGAAAGTAACCTTGACTTGCATAAGCAATCCCTCTGAAGAATTGACTATACTTGTGGTTAAGAATTACTTAAGGGAACAAAGATTTCAAGAAGCAGACCTTTGGTCGAACAACAGCATTTTAATTACGGACAATTTCTGAACAGTGTGTGTACAAAAGAGGGGTTTTCCTTTCCCCCCTGGACAATAATAGCAGTTATTAGCCTGTTCTTTCCCCCCTCTTGGTCTGTGGTTGAAAAGGAGGCACCAACAATCTAAACCAAATAAAACTGACCTTTGAACCTTTTCTGCTGTACTTTTTCTCATGCCATGATTTCTTTAGCGTGTTAGTGATCTGAAGGATCGTTCTGGGCTACAGCCACTTTCCCAGACAAGACTGCCTTTCGTCCCCTGACAAATCACTGCTGAGCCCCTTTTGTCCTCCATCACTTTGATCTCACCTGCCTGTCAGGAGTAAAAAGAACTCCCGTACAGTCAGAATGCATTACAAACAAATTGGCAACCATTTCATTCCCATACACACCATTTCAACAGAGATCAAGATAGACATAGAGAATTTTTTAACCCCTTCATTGACCCCAGAATGCCAGGAAGCAGTGGCCCAGTATGATCAGGGAATAAAATAGGAGGGAAAAACTTGTGGGGGAAGAAGGTGGAGAATCGTGGGGCAAACCAAAAACATTGTTAGATCTAAGTGGAGTTGCAAGCTTACCAGAAAATAAATTTCTTCTAATTATGTGGCTTATTGGGTATAAACCAAAATATAACGGGCATCCTCCAGTGTGAATGAAATTAATCTGATTGTAAACAATCATGGATGCATTTAATGTCCTAGGTGATTTTTTTCAAAGAGCCAACCTCAATCATGATATATTAATATCAAGTGAGAGTGTTTCTTTTTTCCATTTGGAAAATTAGCATTACACAATGATGATTTTTTTTTTTTGTATCTTCAAGTACAGAAATTTCACTTGAAAAATTTCCTTTTCCAAATAAGGTTAGAGTTTTACGTTGTGATCTTCAGGGCATGCATGTTGAAGTTAGATGTACTGTACTTTGCAAATGTGTTTATGGTCAGTGTTAAACTTTTAATAGATCAATTTTTCCATAATCACTAAAACAATCCTGTTAACACTGTAGCATAATGCACTAATGAACATGGAGATCAACAGTAAGACCATTACAACAGATGACCTATCCTATCATTTCTTTTAAGTAGAAACCACCCCGTCGTCTTTCAGGATTGTATAACTTCATTATACTTTTCATACTACTACTTATGAAGTGCTGTTGTGACTCAATAGCTAGCATGCACAGCTTAAATCATAATGTGTGACGTTCATTCTGTGGAGTATCTGCAGGATTCCCCAGCAAAGGCATTTTGGTGGCTCCTACTGAATTAAATCTGCACTACACAAGTCTACGTGTTGCTGCCAAAACCACCAAAACAGCACCACTGCGGCCACCAAAACTATTCTACTCACTCCCTTTCCTTCCCACAAGTATATTCTGAAAATACTCTAATCCTCTCTTCCCCTTCTTTCTGTTTTCTGTGACAAAATTATCAGTCTTTCTGGCCCATGTTCCCACAGAGCTCAATGGTATACGTTGACATCTTCCCTATACCACTGAGCGATGTCAGTTGCTGCCAAATAATCATGGATGCAGCCACATCAGTTGCTCTTGATATAGCAGCAAAAATAGTATTGTCCTGAAAGATTATGGAACTACTAGAACATTCACTAGCTTGGTTTAGGCACAGCACAAGGGCTGTGTGATCAAACTTCACTGCTCTTGTTGTGTATATATAAGAACATGTACAAGAACAGTTTTGCTGTCATCTTTTGCACTGCAAAGTGAAAATTTGGTGTCTTGAGGTATCTACAGCAACAACAATGAAGTTTTAGTTGAAACTTTATTTCATTATAATTGATATTCTGTTACCAACATGCAACAGCCCATTCATCCTCATTAATAAATTAGATTAAAAGCAAGTGTAACATCTGCTTAGTGCTTGTAAGGGAGAACCCATGAGAGTCCTAGGTGCTGTATTCTACATATTCAGAGGAAGGCAATGGCAAACCACTATTGAGTACTCCTTGCCTTGAACAAATCTGTGAAATTCATGGGGTTGCGATAAGTTGACAGGCAACTTGAATGTACATGCTTTACCTTTAAAGATTGTTCAGATCAGTCCCACAGCTTATTGAGCTGTGGCACATAAAATCATGTGCTTGTATCCCATTGATCCCTGAAAATGGTATATGTTATTGACTATGAAATATCACCACTCTTAGACATTGTGATGGCATTAGAAGCAGGGAATCAAATCCAGTCTGCAGAGCTGAAGGCCAATTCTCAAACCACTACAACATACTGGCTCTCATATCACTTACAGTCCAAAAACATATAGGCAGTTGCATTTCAGCCATTCCTATTCTAAATAATATAATTCTGCGCAGTCTTTTGAGTTCAATATGTTCTCTAAATCAGCGGTTCTCAAACTGTGCTCAGTGGAGCCCTTGGGGCTCCGCAAAGCATACTGAGGGGCTCTGCGATTTCCTCCTCCTCCCTCCCCTCCCCTCCTTCGCCTCCAAGTTTTCTCTCTTCTTTCCTGCTTCTCCCCTGCCTCCCTTGCTGCCAAAAGGCTGGTGGCCATCTGTTGGAGGTGCTTTGATTGTGCTTTTCCTGAATGACAGAAAGGGGTTGGACTGGATGACCCCTGGGGTCTTCCACTGAAATACTGTTACATTTATGTTGGTTAAAATGGTTCTTCATTTTAAATATTGTATTGTTCTTTCTTTCCCCCTTTTTGCACTACAAACATGACATATGCAGTGTGCATAGGAAGTTGTTCATTTCTTTAATTAGTTCACACAAGTACTCTCCACCCATCTTCCACTAGTCCAGACCATCTGCCTAATTTTAAAACACAAGGCGGCAAAAAGTTTGTCCATGCCTGATACAAACACACACACACACACACCATATATAATATAATATATAAACACTTTTGGAGTTTCATGAGAAACTTGTGCTACAAAAAGGGCTCCTTGGCTAAAAATGTTTGAGACCCCCTGCTCGACATTATCAGTAAAAAGTATCCAAGGAAAGACAGGACATCAATGGCATTATTTTATTAATTATGGATGTAGGTGGAATGTAAATTGTCACTAAAAGGAAACCTATTTAACAGACATGTGTTTAACTGAAATTAATAAAGAGAGAATATAGTTGACTTTCTATAAATCCACAAATTGATGGATTCAACCACCAATAGCTTAAAAATAAATTTTAAAAATTCCAAAAAGCAAACCTTGATTTTGCCATTTTATAAAAGGGATGCCATTTTCCTATGCCATTCTATGTAATGGACTTGAACATACAAGATTTTGGTATCCACAGGAGTCCTGGAACCAAATCTTGGCAAGGGTCCGCTGCACACATTGTTTTCTCTTCTTTTTAATTTTTAAGTGAACTAAATCTCTATTCAATAATATGCTTTCTTAGAAGTCCGATTTTGTTGTGGCACTATACAGAGGAGCAACTATAAATGGCTTTTAAACATCTTGTAGAGATTCCTGCAAGATGCAGAAACAAAAATGTGGAATTGTTTTATATGCCATATCAAAGAGTTAATTTGGGCTATTTCACCCAATAAGTTATCACAATAAGATGTTTTGAGTCGGGTGGTCCTTAAAGTGCCTGCTGAAGGCTCTAATTAGTGATCATTTAAAGTACTTAACTAATGTTAACTCCAGCATGCAAAGGATGCTCTTGAGACTGGCCCCTGTTCATTCCTTTTCATTTTCCATCTTTGAAGATAATTGATTTTTGAAAGCTGCAGCATTCTCTCACAAACCAGAGACTAATATAGCAAAGAGCTAATCTTTTTCCAGCCATTTATACAACTAATGGAGAAAAGCTAACTTTATTGCTTTTCTGAACCTTTGGGTCACCAAGTTTGAAGTCAATGGGTTGCCAAAAAATATATGAATTTTAAAACTTGCTAATTTTGCATTAAATTTAAAATATATATTAAAATAGAAAATAAAAGTATGTTAGGTTGCGAATCCTTATCTGATAATGAATCATTTTAATCACCTAAATAATTTATCATCTGGATAGATTAAGTTGTGTGTGTGCATTTTCAGATTACCTGAAAAGCTTGGGAATGTATAGGGTTTTCTTAGGCAAGGAATACTCAGATATGTTTTTGACACTTTCTTTCTCTGAAATATTGCCTACAGCACCTAGTATTCATTGACAGCATCCCATCTAAGTAGTCAAAGGTTCAATTTAAAGTAGAAACTCCAATATGATGTATGCCACCCCCTGTCAGTAATGCCTGTCTGTATGTTGGACAAAGAGAACTGTCTCTATTTAAGAAGACAAACTGGCACAAATTTGATATTAGAAATGTCAATAATCCTGATGCCAGTAGCAAAATTCATTATCCTCCTGGATATTATCAATAACCTTCAAGTATAGAAGTATGAATAAAGATAATGGTTTCTTTGCATGCTACATGTATTATCATATTTGTACACATAATTATTTATGTAGCAAAACCCTACATAATGTCTACCTTGAAGTCCTGTTTACTGGTACAGTAGAGTCTCACTTATCCAACACTCGCTTATCCAACGTTCTGGATTATCCAACGCATTTTTGTAGTAAATGTTTTCAATATATCGTGATATTTTGGTGCTAAATTCATAAATACAGTAATTACTACATAGTATTACTGCGTATTGAACTACTTTTTCTGCCAAATTTGTTGTCTAACATGATGTTTTGGTGCTTCATTTGTAAAATCATAACCTAATTTGACGTTTAATAGGCTTTTCCTTAATGCCTCCTTATTATCCAACATATTCGCTTATCCAACATTCTGCTGGCCTGTTTATGTTGGATAAGTGAGACTCTACTGTATTTGAATGCTTGATGGAGTATATTGATTTGGATTTGAAATTTTATGTCTGTTTTTAATAGAATTGTTTTGGTTCTATTTTATGTTTTTTTATTATGTTTACTACATATAACTTTGTCGTATGGTGCTTTTTGACAATTGAATGTTTTTATGTTCATGTTGGAAACTGCCTTGAGTCTTCTTGAGGAGATGCAGTGGTTTATTTATTTATTTATTTATTTATTTATTAATTACAATATTTATATCCCGCCCTTCTCACCCAACAGGGGACGCAGGGTGGCTTACAAAAAACACACATATAAAAATTATACAGTGCAATATAAATCAGTTAAAAATTATTATTAACTTATATCAGTATTCATAAAACACATTATAAAATACAGATAGGTGTGTTCAGTTCAAAAAAACTGGGTGTGTCGATTGAGTTCCAGCGTACATGATAATAATTAACGCTGCCAATTGTTATTCGAAAGCCTGGCCCCACAACCAAGTTTTAATGACTTCAATGGGGAGGGCATTCCATAGGCGGGGAGCCACTACTGAAAAGGCCCTGTCTCTTGTCCCCACCAGCCGCACATGTGAGGCTGACGGGACCGCGAGCAGGGCCTCATCTGATGATCTAAAGCTTCGAGATGGATCGTAGCGGAAGACACATTTGGACAGATAAGCTGGTCCGGAACCGTTTAGAGCTTTATAGGCTAAAGTCAGCACCTTGAATTGTGCTCGGTAGCTAATCGGCAGCCAGTGGAGCTGGCGTAACAGAGGAGTAGTACACTCCCTGAATGCCGCTCCAGTTATTAACATGGCAGCCTCCCATTGGACTAATTGAAGCTTCCAAACAGTCTTCAAAGGCAGCCCCACGTAAAGTGTCAAGAGTCAGACGCCAATTAGCGAACAAAAATAGAGTTTATTCAGCAGATAAGCCAAAAAGTAATGTTAACACAGAAAAAACCTTGAAACACTTCACTATCAGTGCTTCAAGAGCAGTTCAAACAAAAATATAATTCAGCAACACAAGCAGGTAAAAACAAAGCTAAACAAACTTAATGCAAACTGCACTTTCTGAGACCAAGCCCTGCCAGCCAGCTCTGTAGTTTTCAAAGGAACAGTTCCCAAAAGAAAACACCAAATTGGTCAGGAAACAAACAAACAAACTAAGAATGCAGTAGACTGCTTCCACAATGTGGATAAAGCCGAAGGCTCCAAAAGGATGGTGAAAAGACATCGTCCGGGATTCCAAGGTCAGGTCAGGAGATAACAGCGGTGTCCAAAGAGCAAGCCAGGAGTCAAAAGCCGATAGTAGTCATCAATCACAGGGCGAAGGCAGTAGCAAGGTCAAATTCCAATCCAAGGTCTGAAGAGGGTGCAGTCATCCAAAACAGGTCCACGATAAGACACAGCGAGAGCCAAGCTAGGTGATAACAGCAGATTCAAATCATAGTCCAAGTCCAGTCTTCATGGAAACACAGAGATCCCAATGGCGCCTCAGCAACACCTTGCCACACGCAAAGTGCAGTGGCCAAACATTCCCATTTTATTCCCCTTCCTCCTGGGTGACCAAACACTCACACCCAAACACCAGGTGTCCCAAATCTACTCAGAGTCTGAGCTCCACACAGCTAGAGCTCGTGGATCTGGAGTACCTAGCAATTCGTCGGAGTCCCAATCATCCTGCCCACACTTAGCCCCATGAACACTTAAAGAACCATCCTCCCTTCTCCAAGCATCCCAATTGGGATCAGCTCCTGCAGAAACCCCAGGTTCAGAAGTATCCATAGGCCCCAAATCCCCAGACATCTCCGGTGGCTGTGCCCATTCAGTGCCCACTTCCCCAGCCACCACCTGTTCCTCAGCATCCATCTCCCCATCTGAATCTTCCTCAGAAGATCCCCCATATAGCTCTCTAAGTCGCTTCCTGCGCAACTCCTCCAGTGAACCCTCATCACGAGGGTTTTTTCTTCCTCTTCGAATTCCATCCCCATCAACCATAATCCCCGAAGGCGCAGTCACAACATAAAGTGCATTGCAGTAGTCTAAACGGGATGTAACGAGAGCGTGGACCACCATGGCCAAGTTCGACTTCTCAAGGTACGGTCGCAGCTGCCGCACGAGTTTTAACTGTGCGAAGGCTTCCTTAGCCACCACTGAGACCTGGGGCTCCAGGTTCAACAATGAGTCTAGGATCACCCCCAGACTGCGAACCTGCGCCTTCATGCGGAGTGTGACCCCATCCAGCACAGGCTGTAACCCTATACCCTGTTCGGCCTTCCGACTGACCAGGAGGACCTCTGTCTTGTCTGGATTCAATTTCAATTTGTTGGCCCTCATCCAGTCCGACACAGCGACCAAGCACCGGTTCAGGACCTGAACAGCCTCCTTAGTGACAGGTGGGAAGGAGTGACAGAGCTGGACATCATCTGCGTACAGATGACACCGGACCCCGAAACTCCTGATGATCTCTCCCAGCGGCTTCATGTAGATGTTAAACAACATGGGAGACAATACAGAGCCCTGCGGGACCCCACAAGTCAACGGTTGTGGGGCCGAGCAGGAGTCCCCCAATGACACCATCTGGGAACGACCCTCCAGGAATGAGTGGAGCTATTGTAGAACAGTACCTCCAAGTCCCATTCCCGCGAGGCATCCCAGAAGGATACCGTGATCGATGGTATCGAAGGCCGCTGAGAAGTTGTTGTTGTTGTTGTTGTTGTTGTTATTATTATTATTATTATTATTATTATTATTATTATTATTATTAACTAATTTATAGCCTTCACACTTCAAGATTATATATAATTTTACACAACATGTCAAGGGTTTATAGCCAAGGTCACAATTAGCACCTTTCGATAGTTCATTATATTCTGATGACACCCTTCACAAGTGTGCAACTGCTATATTATCTGTAGTGTGTCTAAAGAAGGTGGCTAAAATCCACAAAGGCTCATGCTAAAATAAACCAATCTTAAAGACATGATACCCAGTTCCTTCTTTATCCCCCCTTTCCTTTTTTATTTTTTGCTTCAGATTGCTTACTTACTTGATTCCAGGTCAAGTAATGTTTACATAGATTGCATGGCAAGTAAAAAGAAAACATTGTTGTCTTTTACCCATATCCCAATTAATAGTACAAAAAGCAGATTATTAGGGCAATGGCCCTCTTCACAGAATGCATAGCAAAGACTGATTCGCCTCCTTTAGAACAACTTCTGCATGTTCAGAGACTGCAATACAAATATACTTCTTTAAACAAAGTAGAAATGTTCATGGACATTACGTTTTAAACAGAAAATTTGGTTCCAGAGGCAGAAATTATATAAAAAGAATCACTATAGGTCTCGACACCTAAAAAAAAGCATAGCAGTCCAACACGTTTCAGCAAATATAACATTAGACACTTGTGGGAGGAAACAACATTCAAGTAGCAAACATTTGTCTTTCTCTATCCCTCCTAATACTGATGTTATGACAAAACTTCCAACTAGACACAGGATAAAGAGAAAAGGAGGGACTGGGTGGGTATCAAAACCCTTCACTGTGAGAGGCTTTGGTAACAGATGTATGCCAGTGAATATCTTTTGAGACCTAATTGATACTTCAAACCATAAAAAGTCTTTAAATCTTCCTCACTGAGAAGAACGTAAAACATGTCCATTGTTTGAAATGTAAATTTAATTCACTGGGACAGGTCCAAATATTTTGATGATTTGTGCAACTCAAATTAGTCTAGGTCAAGTGATCTATAGTATATTCTCATATATAAGTCTAGACATTTTAGTTAAACTTGAGTCGACTTATCCATAGGTCAGTGTAGCAACTTCATCAGATCATTTTTTCCCCTGTTGTGGGATGGCAGCCCATGACCAACCATGGTAAGGAGACAAAGCTGGGCCTCATGGTTTCCGTCACGTTTGCCCAGCTTCTGGACATCCATCTGATGATGTCTTAAATCATGTATCTTAACAAAAAAGCATCCACTCCCTTCTCTGTGAAGAGTGGCAAAAGGCAAGAGCTTAGTTTCTCTCAGGAACTCAAGGGGATCACTGAGTTCCTCTACTTTCTCCACTGCAATGCCCCTCTGGCTTTTTAAAAAATGTCTGACCAGGAAAATGGTGGCAGTGGCCAGGGGTAGCTGACCTCCTAAGGCTGCACTGGTCTTTTTACCCTGTCTGTAGACTGACTCTCAACTTATCAGTGGATCACATAAAAATCCATAATTTTGGCCCAAACATGGAACACCAATTAAAAAATCAGCGAAGTGGGATTTTTTTCGTGAGGTGATCCAATTTGAATTTTAGCACCCCCAGGTCTCTCTGTCACACACACAAAAGCGTGCTTCCCATATTTGGGCCAAAATGCAAAACAAAACAAACAAACAAACAAAAAGTTTTTGAAACTCTACTGGCTTCTTCAACAAGCAAAGGAATTAAAGAAGTGGGCCAAGTTTTGAAAGCTTGCAGAATTTTTGGTTGTTTAATTTTGTGGATTTGGGATATTATTGTGTTTTGCTATATGGCACACACAGCTACCACTGGAAATTCATACATACATTTCTCACAATTCTGACCTTTCCCATTCTATCACAACAAACATTTACATTATAAATTAAGGATGGGAGATTAAAAACAGAGAATGTATTAAAGGGGCTTGGTGATTTTTTAATACCAGAAATTAATGTTAGCATTCACCTTGCATTATGATAAATCCTATCCCTTGTCTCTAAGTAACAGGGCAATGAGATGGTGACTTCATCCAATAATTAATTGAGTTCTATATGAGAACATGTTTAACTATTTAACCAAATCTGACACCTGTGCTGAAGTTAGCTTATCAGCCCCTTGGTATTTAGCCTGACAAATTCAGAGATGAATGATGGCATGATTGTTTGTCAGTCACAGGCTGGACAGGTGTTTTGGAGATGAAGATCTCATTGCATTAAGCAAGTGTCTCAAGTTGCTCCTATCTTTACATGGCTGGTGTCTCTAGTTACTACTGGAAATGGTCCATTATGCATTATTCCATGGAATTATCATATTTAAAGTAGAGATCAGTGAGAGCTCATTAAAAAAAATCACTTTGGCTTTGATAAAGAAGACAATGTTTAGACTCTGGCAGTATGTTCAGCAATCCATTTCTGAAATTCCACACTCCATTAATCAAGCCCTGGTGAGGATTCTCTTTGCCGTGACACTAATGTACACTGTAGGTGGATTAATGTGCACAGCTGAGGTTGTAAAGCTCCAAAGTGAGGGCCATTTGTGCAAATGATCTGATATACCATGGCTAAGCAGTGCGATCACAGCATACCACGTACTTTTCCTTAAAATGTCAATCATCACTTAGAACAGAAGCGACAAAGCTCAAGTCCTAACTCTCCTGTGGCCCCAGATGGCCATAGAGCCTTTCCTATGATTCCATTGTGTGGCAGTTTCCCAGCTTTTGTCCCAGGGCCCTTTCAACACTACACAATTGTAGTGCTACATTCCTCTTTAACTGTATTGGCTCCATCTGGAATCTAAGGGTTTGAAGTTTAGGGAGGGCTGTTTCGAATTCTTAGCCCAAGAGCTCTAGTGCTTCTCCAAACTACAAACCCCAGGATTCCATAGGAGGCATCCAGAACAGTTAAAATGAGACCAAGATGCCTTTACTGGATATTGTGAAAGGCCAGCATGTTTTTCCCCATCCAAAAAGGTTGAAATGACACTTCTAAGGCTTCATTGCTGACAAATTATTGTTATTATTATTGTGTTTGTTTATACCCCACTTTTTCTCTTCACAGGGAGACTCAAAGGAGCTACAAGGAGGGTCAAAGTAGCAAATAAGATAATTAACATCAAATATTAGCATGTTTAGTCATACACTTTTGATTGTGACTGCCTTCTACCTATTTTAGAAGGCATTCTCCATGAATGGCTTCCACCCCTCCAGAGGAACAGTGGATATGATCTTTATTGCATGACAGCTCCAAGAAAAATGCAGGGGACAAAATCAACCTCTGTTCATTGACCCTGCAAAGGCCTTCGACACAATTAATTGCAGTGCTCTCTGGACTATCTTCCTAAAAATTGGATGCCATGATAAATTTGTGAATATCCTGTGGCTCCTCCATGATGACATGATGGGAACGGTCTTGGACAGCAATGACTCCCAAAGTGAGCCATTTAAGGTGGGATCAGGTGTCAAACTGGAATGTATTATTGCCTTTATTTTCCGTCTTCATAGCCACGATTATGCACCTTGTTGATGAGAAGCTTCCCACCGTGTGGAAATCACATATCAGACAGAGGGTAAGCACTTTAACCTCAGCAGGCTTGAAGAGAGCCCAATTTGTGGTACTCAACTCAGGCAGGGGAAATCCTTTTTTTAAATCCCACTGCTGCCTCCAATTGAGGAGATGTGCGCGCGTGTGAGAGGGAGGGATGGAGGATGTGTGAATGTATGACAGGGAGGATTTAGGGGATAAGGAAGGATAACGGAACTGATTGGGTTTAAATGAGTAAGATGGTAACTTATATAGAAAAGTACGGTAACTTATATAGATAGGTACGGTAACTGCCACCAACGTGAGGTAATGGGTTTCTTTCAGGCTTACAGAGAGGCAAGGAGATTGATCTTTGTGAACAATAACAAAATTCAAGTTTATTTGTACATAAGCGTATGGTTCCAATACATAAACGTTTCAGGATCTTAAGTTACAATGTAGTCTTTCTTGAATGGATATATCTTAAATAACTTCTCTTCGAACAGTAAATAAAACACCCGGTCAACTTATATCACCAGCCTTTCCCCTGCGTGAACAATAAGCTGCCGTCCTTAGCTGATTTCCACAGCTCCTAATCTTTCCAAGACCTAACAGCAACTGTCCTTTTTAAACCCTCACAGCAACTCCTTTTTTTAAAAAAGAGGGAATATACTCTAACTGTCAACTTAGCCACGCCCCCTTTTTCTCCCAAGGGAAGCTGTGTTACCATGGCAACCTACCAAATGCTGCTTCCAGCTGATTTCCATGTTAGGCTTTTCCTTGCTAATATATAACTCCCTTTTCCCTTAACAAACAAATAAATAAAATCATATCAATAATCTCTGTTTAACACAAAACCTCTCTACAAGGCTGAAAGCCAAAAGTAAGGCCACAACAACTTCTATTATAGAACTCCAGTATGCTGATAATAACATAGTCTGTACTTATTCAGAGGAAGACCTACAAGCCATTTTAAACACCTTAGCAGTCTCTCTGCAATGCCAGAAATAAAGCTTAATGGTGTAACATTGACTGTTTCTGCTACCTAGGCAGCCACCTCTCCACAAAAGTTGACACAACGCCAAAATATAACACCATCTGAGCTCAACGAGTGTAGTATTTTCTCAAATGAAGCAGAGAGTGTTTGAAACCAGGACATCTGCAGGTATACTAAGATGCTTGTTTATAAAGCTATTGTCTTCCCAATTCTGTTATATGTATGCCTGAAAATATGGACCATCTACAAATGTTACTCTCAACTTCGGGAAAGATTCCATCAGCGTTGCTTTTGGAAAATCCTGCAAATCTCTTGAGAAGACAGGTGAACAAAAGAAGTTCTGGAAGAAGCAAAGATCACCAGTGCTGAAGCCATGATTCTCTGCCATCAACCTTGCTGGACCAGCCACATTGTTTAAATGCCCAATTACTGTCTCCAAAAGCAGTTACTTTACTTTCAGCTCAAGAACAGAAAACGGAATGCTGGTGGACAGCAAAAGAGATCTAAACCTAGTGTGCATGTGGCCCGCCCTTGGTTTTATTGTTCTTTTGATTTTGCTTAATGTAGTGTATATTATCTTTTATTGTATTGTTTAATGTGTTATGATTTGTTGTTCTATTTATATTCTGTGATATTGTATTGTTCTGGGCATGGCCCCATGTAAGCCGCCCCAAGTCCCCGTTGGGGAGATGGTGGCGGGGTATAAATAAAGATTATTATTATTATTATTATTAAACATCAACTTAAAGCTAACTTTAAAAAATGTGACATAAACACAGAGAACTGGGAAGCCTTGGCTCTTAAGCATTCTGACTGGAGGCCAGCTGTTACCAGTGGTGCTGTGGATTTGGAAGATGCATGAATAGAGGGTGAAAGGGAAAAACATGCCAAGAGGATGGTGTGCCAAGCAAACCCTTATTAGGACCATCTTCCATCTGAAAATCATACAATCATAGAATCATAGAATAGTAGAGTTGGAAGAGACCTCATGGGCCATCCAGTCCAACCCCCCGCTAAGAAGCAGGAAATCGCATTCAAAGCACCCCCGACAGATGGCCATCCAGCCTCTGCTTAAAAGCCTCCAAAGAAGGAGCCTCCACCACAGCCCGGGGGAGAGAGTTCCACTGCCGAACAGCCCTCACAGTGAGGAAGTTCTTCCTGATGTTCAGGTGGAATCTCATTTGTATGTATGTCCTCACTGCAAAAGAACATGTGGATTCCAGAATTGGTCTCTACAGTCATATGCGAACTCACTGCCAAGACTCTACACTTGGAAGACAATTATACTCAGCCATGAGTGATAGCCAATGATAATAATGATGATAATATGTTGATGAACACTATGAAAAGACCCTGGGATTTCACTGAAATTGAATTTTGCCCTTTGCCTGAGAAATATTCCCCACCCCTGTCTGAATTTATTTCCTAGGTACCCATAACTGTACCAATTATATGCACTTTTTAAGAAGATTTGTGTCCTAGGGGCCTAGATCCAAACCTTTTTACTGCATGCAGTACCTTTTGTATCGTGAATGGATATTTAGCCCCTTGGTTACTCAGTGGACATCATGTTGCAACTGAATCTGTTTAATGGAATTAACTGAAAATGACTGTTTTGGGGATGGTGACAGTTGATATTCCTGTCATGGCTTCAGGTTTCCTGAAGTTATACATAACTGGACATAGTCTCCCAATGATATCAGTCACTCCTTTCAATCTTTTTCTTAATTTTAGGCATAAAATTCTAATGAATTCATGTAATGAATCACTCATGCCATTTATTTCTCTTCTCCTCTTAAGAGAAACACAATTTTTGTGTCATATGGAGCAACTTCAGTGACTCCAAATCCAAATTTATTTTATGCTTAGACCATAGGTCTTTCGCATTTTAGACAAACAAACAAATACACAAACTTCAGAAGAAACATTGCAAGCAGAATTTTTCCTTATGATGCTAAAAGGACCAGTAAAGTTCCCAGATCCTTAAGTTACTTGAGCCAATATTGTTGAATTTTATTCTAGCACCCAAAGCCCTGTCAGTTAACCCACAGCCATTATCATTGTGTGAAGCTTATATCAAATATGGTTGTATCAGTGCCTGCATTTGAAGGGGGAAGGACTACTTGAGGTGTTCCAAAGTGAACGCTCTTACATTTTATATCTTTAAACAGCATCACCTAAAACATGTTTAATGGCCATTTAAAGAAATGTGGTAGTATCTTTAAAACTAACTGATTTTTTATTTTAGCATGAGCTGTTATGGATAGAAACCCTCTTTCTCAGATGCAGTACCAAGTGGTATTAAGATCTCATGTACAAAGCATATTATTTATACAGTTGTGGGAGTGTACTAGAATGTATATGGCCCAGAAGGCACAAATCATATTCCTTGCTTATCAAAGGAATGGATGAGATGATATAGGTCTTTAAAATCTTTACAGTAGTTAGTTTCAATATGTGAAAGTGATATCAAGAGCAATACAGATCTGCTTATTTATAGTTTTCACACATCAACACCTTTCATCCTTTTTATGCTGCGAGATTAACATGCATTTGGAATTAATGCCAGTCTTCTTTGTCATGGGACTGCACTTTTATCAAATGATTAGCTTTTCCTAATGAGGTACGCAGTGATACCTCTTTCTTTCTATTTAGAAGAAATGCCCAAGAGCTTTTGAAAATGAAAGCTAAGTTAATACCATTCTGCCCATCTTGCTAATGCTTCCACTAACCACCTATTTATTTCATTTTAATGATAATTTGAGGGTGGTGGATTTTGAACAGGGGTTTCTTAAAAATACTTTGACTGTTTTATACTTGTTTTTTATTTCAAATTTATACAAGCTATTTGTAGATGAAAACAGAGGGACACACATTTCCAGAAAGGTAATTTAATTACTGTATCCAACAGCAATAATGTTAGTTTAAAGATGTGAGTGACATTGACCTGATTTTTTAGAATACAACTCCCACAATCCTCCAGTCAGCATGGCTACTAGGGATTCATGAAGTTGCAGTCCAAAAAGTAACATTTTCAAAACACTGGTGTTATCTCCAAACCTCAGGAAGCCTCTGATGAAGCCTCCTCGGAGAATGAACTTCAGATATGCAATTAGATAGGCATGCAAACCAAGTCATGTGTATTTTTGTGCCCCTGACCTGCTTAGGAAGTTTTGTACAAAATGAAAAGGACAGCAATATCATGTAGCAAGCCTTTTGTTGAGCCCAGCACCCCAACAGATGCCGCACTTCACCACCCTCAGTAGCAAGTATTGAGTGTGCTCCAGGTTTCATGTTCCAATTAGGAATTCACTATTTAAAATACTTACTGAGTTTAGTATATCATTACCAAAGAGACAAATTGGAAGAATATAATTACTATCAGGAGACAGCATTTGTGCAAAAGAGTGTGTCATTCTCCCTTACCTTGACTGAACTTGCTGCCATGCAGAAAGGCAGATACGAGATGTAAGGTTATGTAAGCACATGCACATGCACACACATTATTTTAATATGTATTTTGAGTATCCTTTAGTTACATAGGTAACTAGGCTTTACTGAATAGAATGAAGCAAAACCAGCAAAGGAATGGAATTAAAATGAGACATTTGCTTAAACACATCAGGGCAAACTTCATGTCGAAATTAAATAGCACTCCTGGGAAGGAGCCCTTCTTTCAACAGGTTTTCCTGAGACATACTGAGCCATTAACCAGCCCAATATACAGCATTACCTTTTCAGTCATTTGTTGTCCCTTTATTGTGATCCCTACTTACAATAGGCTCAATGAGATATTGAAAGCTGAGAAACACAGGTTTTATATGACATCCCCAAATGCCGTCCCTCTGTCTTTTAAAAAGTCCTCTGCCAGGGCCACTAGATGACAAAGAAATCAAAAGTCCATGGGTGGGACCTCAGTGACTGACAGGGTATGGCCTGATTAAAAAGAAGCCTATGTTAATAAATCAAAAGAGTGGGAACAAAAGGCAGACTAGAAAAAAGTATTTTGAGTCATGTAACCTAGACACATGCTACCAGTCACAACCTGGTGTTATTTAAAGCCTGCTGAATAATTTCTTATTTCTTTCTTCATTGGTAGTGAAAGCCAGTTTAGACTTCTTGTTTTAATATTGCATGCTGATCAGCTGGAGAGTTGACTTCAGTGCATATGTATGTAGTACTATGTACATGTGTATAATATTGTTCAGTATACGTGTAAACAGGGAATTCCCATCCCTACACTGCTACAAAGAGAATTAACAAGTTTAACAATGAATAGATCCCCTTTCTGGCATTTTGCTGTTTAATGGAAAGCTGAGAACTGTGGTATGATCCAGAAAACTTTTAAACACAAATCAGAATACCAAAGCTTGGTGTGGCATATAAAGTTGCACAGATGAGAGAGTGTACATCTAAGCAGGAACAAACCATGAGTTTCACAGCACCTCTTCAGATAGGATTCTTTCTTAGACCTATCAGGATTGTTGTTACTACTTGGTGGCCCTCCATTCAAACAAGACTTGACCTCCACAGGTTCCAGAATTACATGAGCATGGCATGTTCAGGAGGGTATAGTGTCCTTGAATGGCTCCATGTAGTAGGATGAGCTAGGGCTGGGACAGTCTGAGAAGGACAAGGCTCCTGGGCTACCTGCCCTTTCCCATTCTCCAGTTTTTGCTATAGGATGAAGAAGGAGGAAAGGAAAAATACAATGGTAACAGCTATGGATCCCACATGCTGCCAAGAGTGAGGGAGCCCAGCTCTTGTACTGAATGTATGCTCAAGCAAAGGTACTGTGGGAAAAGGAAGCAGGGACATTATCTATGCTGAAGCATCGTTAGGTTTCCCAGTCCTCCCTCCTACAGTTCCTTGGTTCCAGCCTGCATTTGTTATTGTTCCATGTGAATGTGCATGTATATATTATTTGCTATTTATAAAATACACTGTCTTATTTAAAAACATGTTAACAAAAAAATGGGGCGGGGGCAGAATGGATTAATAGCATTTCATGAGTAAAATTGTTTTGAGATAAGAGCTTCTGAGTTAAGAGCTCAGTCATGGAACAAATTAAACCCTTGAGTCAAGATATCACTGTGTGCAAATAATTGCTATGCTTTAAATCAGGCATGGCTGATAATGCACACATATCTATAATAATACAGAAAAATAATGTATATGTATACACTCTTGTAACAATCCCAAGAAATGTAATACAATTCAGGTTTCTACAACTCTATATTAAAGTAATTCTCTTCAAACTATATTGCATATAACAAAATTGCTTTCAGGATTTCATAAACAAAGGTACAATATCCATGTCATACTCTCACAAAGTATACTATATCAAAAGTAAATAACAGACAAAAAGAGACAACCAAAGCATGGGCAAACTTCGGCCCTCCCTCCAGGCGTTTTGGATTTCAACAGCCACAATTCCCAATAGCTGGTAGGCTATTAGGAATTGTGGGAGTTGAAGTCTGAAGTTTGCCCATGCCTGCTTTAAATAGAAAAAGATTCCAGTAATGAGGAAGCTTCCATCTATGTGTGGCCCCTTGTTTTTTCCCATCTCTAGGCTGAGACCAACTGCTTCTTTAATACCAGGCTTGCCATCTTTACCTTCTCTCTCAGGGCCTGACAGATGCCAGGGTAAGGAGACAACACAGAGCAGGGTGTTTATATAGAGTATTACTTTCCAGGTGCTTCATATAGTATTTTATGTGCTTCTGCCCAATGTATTAAATTCTGTGCCCTGAAAGATTTGACTTATTTCTTTCTTTTTCTCTCATCATGTGTCATGTAAAGATGTATTTATCAACTTTAGTGACTCTTGGAAACAAATTCTCTGGAATTTGTGGGGAAATAATATTTTTGTACTGATGATTAGCCGTACTGATATTTTAAAACAACTGGTTTGCTTATTTGTGTTATTAGGCTGACGATTCTTATATTTGAATAGTTTAATGTCAAATGAGTGAACATTGTTAGCTGACTGCTACTCTTATGATCACTAGTTTTGGAAACAGAAAAGCAGAGTACAAATTAATAAGTAAACTCTTTACATCACTCAGGGTCCTTCCACACAGCTATATAACCCAGAATATCAAGACAGAAAATCCCACAATATCTGCTTTGAATTGGGTTATCTGAGCCCACATTGCCATATATTCCAGTTCAAAGCAGAAAATGTGGGATTTTATTATTATTATTATTATTATTATTAATAATAATACAAAGTGAATATTCTGTGAACCCTCCACATCTTCTGGGGTGAGGGGCAACTCTATGATCAATATCTGGCTGAAGCTGTCCATTAAGTTGCACTGGAGACCTAGAGATTTAAAGAAACACCATAATAATGAAATCCGCAAAGGTTAAAAACATAGAAATGGAGAACTAACTGCAATACTTTATCTCATGTATTCTTGATGTTTATCCATTTCAGAACTCAAATAATTTATTTTATACTTAATCATTTTTATCATGTGACCTATCTGATTTGTTTCAATATGTGAAGAAGCCAAGCCATAGAGACTTTCATTTTTCATTTGTTTTGGTTTGCTTTGTCAAGCTCTTCAGCAAACAGTAGCACAATCTCTTTGATGCAAACATATTTTTGTTTACTAAAGGTTTGAAAACCTTTCATTGCTGAACTGTGTCATTACCATTTCATTGTATGATCATCTATACTTTGAAGAATCCCCATTCACTGCTGTTTCACATAGAAGGATCAGGACATCTGAAAGAGTGCAAGAATTGGGTTCAAATAACCCCCCAGATTTATTGCGTGGTGCTAAAGACATCACTCTTGGTCTGATTAGTTCATCAGCACTGTAAAATGATGACTACAGGAGGAAGAACATTCTTCCTTCATTAACTACTTTAAGATCAGTGTTGATGAAAGCTGATTGACAGTTTGTACATTGAAAATGCTTTGCCAACAAAAATAGTATCTAGACATTTTACAGTGAAATGCACAACACAAGTCACTGAGATAGTGACAGCTTTGCTTTCAGATTGTTCAATGTACATAAACTGTTTCCTTCACAAAATTATTAAAATATTGTGTCTAACATTTTCAGGGTATTTGTGTAAGGTGAATATGAAACATAAATGAATTGTGTATTTGGTTGGGACTTAGTTCCAACTCATGCGTACATATTTTGTCCCTGATGGCGCAGTGTGTTAAAGCGCTGAGCTGCTGAACTTGCAGACCGAAATCCGGGGAGCGGAGTGAGCGCCCGCTGTTAGCTCCAGTTTCTGCCAACCTAGCAGTTCGACAGCATGCAAATGTACCGCTCTGGTGGGAAGGTAATGGCGCTCCATGCAGTCATGCCGGCCACATGACCTTGGAGGTGTCTATGGACAACACCGGCTCTTCAGCTTAGAAATGGAGATGAGCACCAACCCCCAGAGTTGGACACGACTGGACTTAATGTCAGGGGAAACCTTTACCTTTACCTTACCTACATATTTTGCAAAAACGGGTATTCCAAAATTGGAAAAAATGTCCACAATCCAAAAGACTTCTGCTCCCAAGCATTTTGATAAGGGATACACAGCGTATTAAAAACAGGTTCCCTTTCATATTATATATACACTATGAAACATGCTGTATGAGATCCTGCATCACGCAAAGTAGCCTATAATGGTGTATGTGTTTATACTTTAACATCCCATCCAATCCCAGAAACCCATCTTAAAAGTCAGTCAAACATCCAGATTAGGAGAGGTCTGTGTTGTTGGTGGGTGTGGCATTGTAGAATGACATGATGAAACCCTTCCCATCAGTAAGTGATGCTACAGTGAAGAGTTACAACAGGTCCCTATTAGGATCCCTGCTATTAATCCTCACAGCATTACTCATTGAAGAAACAGGGCTGGCCTGCAGTGCCCTGTTAAGCAGCAACAAAGAGTTTCCTAATCCAGGTGTCTGCCCTTGTTTTTAAGATATGTTCCAGGTTCATTTGTGACTGTGGCTATGGTGCCATGATTGCAATGTGAATACAAATCAATTACAATGTCCTAAGTCTAATTTTTGGCTACCACAAATATTATATTAGTAAGAGATATACTATGCAATTGAAGATCACATATATTTATCCAATAAAATTCTGACATTCCAATTCAGCATATTATTTGGCCTTATCCAAAATGTACAGCCATGGATTCCAAAACTTTGTATGAACAGTATAGATATTACGACTAGAAACTTGGAATTATTTCATTTCGTCATGTCTAAAAATACACAAACACATATATTAAAATTAGCAAATGTGTTTTGCAAGGTGTTTATATAGTCCTAGCGTTATCCATGGAAGTCAGCAACTGGGACAGTGTATTAGACTAATGCCTTTATAGATGGCTGACCTTTCCAATAAAGTCATATAACTTGACTTTAGTTTTTACACTCTCTGAATCTTTTTGTCTTGCTCTTTTTTTCCTCTAAGACGCTTCATCATCAGCCTTTAGCACTAAGCCATGTAAAGTTTTCTTCTTGTACTTTCAGGACCTCATTGTTTTCATTTCTATTATCTTCCAACTAAATTATTCCCTTGATTTATGTATCTTCATCTTTTGACTCAACACATTTTGTATCTAATATATCTCAGACAATTTTTGCATAACTTAATTCTGAGTGAAGAAAATCTTTCCCTAGTTCATAATATCAAATAGTTCAGTTCACCTCCTCATTTGATTTATTGGAATTTAAATCTGGATATCTAACAGCATCGTCATGGGATTACTTTAGCACACAGCTTGCAGGCAGAAATATCATTGCAAACAGACATTTTTCTATATCAACATAAAAATGTAGGCCATGAAAGGCATGGCAAGAAGCCAATCAACTCGAATAGTAAACCTAGAAATCCCTGCATCAGGATTCAGTTCAACATCATTGAATCCATGTTCAGATCATGTCAAATGAGAAGAATCAAATTCTCTTGCACACAAGAGTGCCATCTGGTGGACACGTGCTACTTAGTTGTACAATCTGAGCATCCTTAGTCCAAAATGCTTATGACAAAGAGGTGTTTTGGATTTCAGATTTTTTCAAATCTGAAGTCTGTATTTGGATATTTGAGATAGCTTGAATATGGGAACCAAATCTACATAAGAAATTATTTCATATTTCATATGCTTTCTGTACACATAACCTGAAGATAATGTTATACACAATGTTTTAAATGATGTTATGCATAGAACAAAATTTGGATACATCGAACCATTAATGAGCAAAAGTATCTCTATCTCATTTAACCATGTGGTTAATTTGGGGGTTTTGAGTATTTTGAATGTCAGAATTCTGAACAAGAGATGTTCAACTAGTATTTAACTATTTACTTATTAAATCGAGGTAGCTACCACAAAGACATTTTCAACAATGTTTCATTTACTTGCAACAGCAGAGGGAACTCCCCCCCCCCCCCACTGTTTTAAGGAAATGAACATCCATTTCACCCAGAAAAAATTACTTCTTCATCACCTTTTGAGATTTCAATACTGGAATTAATAAAAAGAAAGCGAAGTCACTTTTCTTTTTGCACTTGGTAATCCATTGATATTTTGAACCAAATCTCTCATAATTCCTTGCTGAAGGTTTTGGGAGCTAACGTTCAAAAGATCTGGAGGGTCAAAGTTTCCCCACTATTATTTTATATTACCTAAGGCAAAACTGTTTCGTTATTTTGGTTGGTATAACTAACTGGAATGTTTTCTACACTACAGAATTATAGTATTATGATTCCCCAGGATTTTGTTATGATGCAGTCAAAAAGCCTAAGATTTGCAACAAATGGCGCATCTACATTGTAGAATTAATGCAGTTTGACTTTAACAGCCATGGCTCAATACTATGTATTCTTGAGATTTGTAGTTTGGTGAGGCACCGGCAGTCTTTAGCTGAGGAGGCTAAAGACTTTGTAAAACTACAGTTCTCATGATTACATAGGATTGAGTCATAGTAGTTTAAGTCAAACCACAAACATACTATTTTGTATCTGTACCCCTAGAGAGTTTTTAGTTGGTCTGTCCAGTTAAATGTGTAGGCCAGCTGTTAGAATCCAGGTAACACAATGTATCTCAATCTACCCTATATATATATATAAAAAGATTGAACAGAAAGCATATCAGAATTTACTGGTAGATCTGCATAACTGGAATAAGATATCCAAGGATTTCAGATTCCCGATAATTAAGCAGTACTGACAGCTACACTTGAAAATTCTAAACACATTATCAGGTATGGCTGGCATTTTGCTAATGACTTATCTCTCAGCTTCAGTATTTATCACCTGTAAAAATAGCAGAATTACTTAGTTGTCTTTGACCCAGGGCTGGTCTATAGTGGCTGAATAACCATCATCGGCCAGGAAGTTGCTCCTGGTTGTCCTCATGACATCCTGGGACTTCTGTTCCTTATTGTGGAGTAAACTGGGTTGATAGAGAGCATCCATGCAGTTTGGGTACAGCTCAGTTTGCCATCCACAAGAGCCACCACTGCCATCCCCTTTTCTCTGCACTCATCAGCACAGAGAAAGAGGAAATGCTGATCTGCAGGAACTCTGGTGCAGACTTATGCACACACCTATAAGCAATCCTACTGAGTGACTCTAGGAGTCAAGGAGGTTACTGCCTCCACTTCAAGCCACCCTTTGCATGTGGGTGACTCCATGCTCCTCTGAGCCCCCGTTTTTCATGTCACCATCCTTTAGCAAACCCTGGCATTCAAGGAAATATCAAAAAACAGATCCTGAAAATGTGAAATGTGCCCATCTTGTAGCAAGATGGGTTACAGTGTGATACTGTGCTTCTCCCATACTGCAAAATGTGTATGAAATGGTCATCTGGAAGGCTGGGGTGGCTCTTGGGGGTCATTTCAGATTCCCCATACATAGCAATCAGAACGCCAGCCAGGGAATTATTCCATTCTAGGCAGGCAATTCCAATATTCCAGAGAGTAAAACAATTGCTTTAAAAATGGTGTCATAACTAAATCCATGTTAAGTTCTTGATGTTGGTGGAATGCACCATAGTGCCACTTGTTCATAAGAGTTTCATCATGGATGCTGGTGAATGGAATCCGCCTGAGAGCAGCAGCTCAAGTTTTAACCACCCTAATCTAGTGGTATTAGCAAAGGGACATTATCCTCTCTATAAAACCCCTCTGGGAACAGACACTAGAGAAATGGAAAGTCTTTGAGCTGCTTGATTGCAATAATTAAAAGAATGATTTGTGTGTCTTGGATCAAATTTCTGTTATGAATTTAAAGGTGTAGTTATAGGACATAATGTTATAATTCCTTGTTAGTTCCTTCTTATTAATGATAATTCTTACCACCTCGCATTGACCAAGTCCAGAAGGAGAAGTGCAGGAGCCTTGTGTATTTTGTTGCTATGTAATGTGATATAAAACAACTTTGGAACATCTCCCTGGAAGCAGGCCCACCAGAAGGAGGGTCAAAATCCTTTCTGCAGCAGCTGCTGTCCATTAAATCATGACTCTGTTGCAAAAACCGCCTGCCAAACTGTGTCAGGATCCAGAAGAATGTACTCTGGTGACAATTGCCCCCGAGAATGTGATCTCAGTGTAAACGACTTCCGCTTCTTCTCCTTTTCCTAGTTTGGTCAGAGCATTAACTGAAGAAAAGGGATAATAAGCAAATAAAAATATTTCCTCATAGTAGAGCACTTGCCTTGTGGACAGAGATAGCGGATTTCTCCAGATGAGGCAAATGTGCCAGGAGGTTGTGTTGTTTGTTTGTGTAATTCTGAGGGTTTCTTTTTTCTTTTTAGCTATCAATGGAACATCAGTATGTAAAGGTATTTTGTAGCACCTTCTACACCATAGATTTAATATAATCTGACATCACTTAACTGTCATGGGATCTGTAGATTGGTGAGGCACCAGCACTCTTTTGCAAAAAAGATTTAAAACCTTGTAAAACTACAACTCCCATAGGATGGAGCCATGGCAGTTAAAGGGGTGTCCAACAGCATCAGTTCTACAGTATAGATGCACCTGAAGTCTGCAACAGCTTATGCTACCAATTTCATTTTCTTGGTCTCTAAGGTGTTTCAAGGTCTGTGCATAATTCCAGATTAACACAGCAATTTCCTTAAATCCACATTGGAGATGCCACCTTTCCAAACTCTGTTCCAGTGGTCCTGTAACTCTCTAGCAATGTTCCAACCATTGCAGACCCTGAAAAGAAGCACTGCAAAAGTGTATCAGGAATTGGCTTTTACCTATAGGATCCCAATTCCCCTTGTTCACCAGCTATGGTTACAGATGGAGCACCCAACCTAACCTGGAGGCAGTGCTTGTTTTCCCTCAGACAATTAAAATAAAATAAAATAAGTACCCCTATTTCCAAGGGGAAAGTCTTGCAACTCAGTATTCTTTTGAGAGATCTGCACAGTAACCACTAAAGCCAGTGTCTTGCTGGCCCTTTCATGTTTCAAACATTATGTTATCAACAAGTCTTGTTTTCATGCAGATGAAAGGCACATAACAAAGGGCCTTCTTCTCTCCCTCTCGACTTAGAAAAAACAAAAACAGAAAGGTTCACAGGAGAAACCGTGTCTCCTCTTTCCTTAAGTGATCAGCAGATTCCTTCCTTTTGCACTGACAAACCCTAGCTATCGCTAAGTCAGCCCATGCCTTGTCATCAGTCTTGTCTAACAAGCTGCTTGACTCATTGAAAAGGCATGGGAGAATAACAGTGCTGTTCTGGCACAGCTAACAAACAAAAGGCAGAATGCCCCCCTTTCCCTTCTACTCGCCTCCATTTCATTGGAGAAGGGGCATCAATTATAAAGTGACACATTCTTGACTTCTCCCTCTTTGAGAAGACAATTGACAACCCTTAAGAATGTCGAGATTCAACTAGATCATCCTTCTTCAACCTGGTGGCTTCCAGATGTTTTGACTAGGGAGATGATGGAAATTGTATTCCATCTGAGTAGGTCGCCAAGATTGGAGAAGCCTGTATTAAGCATTTTCCCCTTGTTTTAATTTTCTGGACAGGTGAAGGCAATGAAGATGTGATTCCTTCTCTCCATTTTGCCACAGAAAATTACTGTTGTTGTGTAGAACTTTGTATCATTTCATAAACACTTAGATTTCACTAGTTTTGATTTTTGAAAAATTGCAATATATAAGAAAATGTGCAGACGTGGTTTTCGGATTTTGTGGGGGAGGGGATATTTCCTTTGAAAAAAATTGAGGGTGTTTAGTCAGGGGGGTTGGGTCAAAACAAGAATTTGGGGCTGCACATTCTCAACTCCTACATTAGATATTTTCTAATCTACAAGATTAATCATTCAGTTCCAGGATTTTCTAACATTCTTTGATCATTGCTATCTATTCTAGACTAACATAACTACCTTTTTGGAAATCTGTACGGGTACTTGGTAAAATGTCAGCACAAAATAATACAAAAGTGGAAACCTTTGATGTGGGACATTGTTCTGTGGAGATTGTGAGTGTTGTAATTTTGCAAGGTCTTGAACCTTCTCTGCCAGAGTACTGGTGCCTCAACAAAACACAACTCCTCTGATTCCACAACATTGAGTCATGGCAGCTAGCTTGGTGTCAAACTGCTTTCATTCTACAGTGTAGATGCACCCTATGAAGCAGTATCACTGCAAAAGGCAATGTGTGCTTCTGTCTTTGTGGAGCAACGAGGCATACCCTTTCATTTTTGCCACCCTGCACATCCAACGGCTACAATAGAGCCACCTCTGTAGACATTGCCTAACTCTTCATTCACCAGCACCACACACATGCAAGGACTCTTTCACAATGGTTTCGGTGCAAACAATTTTTTTTCAAAGTTTATCAATGTCTCTTTGTCAAGGAAAACATTTTGTCATGCATAGCAACATTTCTTTTTAAAGGAACCAGGAATTAGCCAACAGGTCAGAATTGAACAATCAAAATGTTGACAGAAATTTTAAGACAGTCCCCATCCATCAAACTGATAATGAAGTGGCAAATTGCCATTTTACAGGGAAACTACAAATGCAATTACTTCCCTAGTTGTCAAGGGAAATGTCACAGCATTCCCTCCCAGGGGCATTGGGAAGTGGATTGTCCTTTTCTGTTTTGTAAAACCTGACTACAGTACTGTACTGACTTTATTATTGATCACTGGGGACAGTATGCAGTCATGCTGTGTTTCCATAAGCACTTTTACTACCCATTTCTTGTCATTCACAGAAAGCATGATTTTAATAGGCATTCCTTGATGCTTCACAGTATAATTAGATTCAGCATAAAACCAGTGAAAATGTTCTATTCACTCAATACTTTGCTCCCTAAAAAATAACAAAACAATGAAAATATCTTGTTCTTGATACTACAGATCCAACATTTTTGGTAGACCGCTGACATGGATGCATAAATACTGGTATATCACATGTGTTCAATTCATTCCTAGGTAGTAGACTAATAATCCATGCCTATATTTCCATTGGCCACTTCAAGACTGTGGAACAACCTGCCAGAAGAACTCCAACAGCTAAATGAGATGTTGGAATTTAAAAACCATCTAAAGGCCTATCTCTTCCGGCAGGCCTATCCAAACAGTTTTTTAACACGTATTTAAAACTTGTGTCCTTTGTTTAATATCTGTTTTGTGTATTTTAATATGTATTTTATAGAAATACATGCTAATATATTTTATACAAATACATTTTAATATGTATTTGTGGCATTTTTACAATGTTTGTGTGTTTTAATTATTCTGTAACCCACCACAAGCCATAAGGAAAGGTGAGTAAGAAATAAAAATTATTATTTTTATTATTTGGGACACAACAGGATTAGTATACAACAAACAAGATTACTACACTGGCTGTTGTATTGGATTACACGTCCAACACTTCCCAAGTGTCTAAGACTGTGTGATGTATCGGCGAATAATTCGTGCAGATCCGAGTAGGGTGGCCTTTTGCAGCTCACAGATAGTAATTTTGTCAGCGCCGATTGTGTTTAAGTGCAGGCCAAAGTCTTTAGGAACTGCACCCAGTGTGCCAATCTTATTATTCATTTATGTCTTTGGGTTGCTGTGAGTCTTTCAGGCTGTATGGCCACGTTCCTGGATCATGGCCACACAGCCTGAAAGACTCACAGCAACACAGTGATTCCAGCCATGAAAGCCTTCAACAATACATTTATATCTTTGTTTAAGCATTTATGCCATTTATTTATTTGCTCGTGACCCAACAGAGTTCCCAAGGCATACTGGCATCTATGAAATTTAGAGTGCTATGTGAAAAAATGGTATTCATTTCCTTATTGAACTACTGTACTAGGGTTGCCAGAGTTTAAGGCTTGGCCTGGCATTTTTGGTTTTCATGGATCATTTCCAGGTAGAAGACTAGGGCCCTGTTCTCCACCTTTGGTGGGCTCAGCTCCAGACAGGGGGAAAAGGCTCTGTTAGAGCAACAGCTTGTGACAATAAGTAAGGCTTGGTGCTGTGACTTTCCAAAACTCTCTTGGGTGGGTAGGGGGGCTTATCTCTGTATTTACATGTTTACCTTCCTACTTCTATCTCAGTCATTATGGTGCTAGAGCTCATCCTCTATTCTGCTCTGCATTTGCGTTCTAGCAAATATTCCTTATCCCAATGGATCCACAGGTGTTTTGGCCTACAACTTCCAAAAATCCCAGCCAGTTTACCAGCTGTTAAGATTTCAAGGAGTTGAAAGCCAAAACATCTGGGGACCCACAGGTTGAAAACCACTGCCTTATCCCATCTCCCTAAATAGGTGAGAAGGAGTAATCCTCCTATGGGAACAGCTCCCTTTGTTAAGACTTCTGTTTTCTTTTATGAACAGAACAGTATGCCCCCTCCCCCTCCATGACAAACCGTAAGCCTATAATGCTCAATGACATCACATGGGGCATTTCTAGAGGCCCTTCTACACTGCCATATAACCCAAATTATCAAAGTAAATACTTCACATTATCTGCTTTGAATTGGATTATCTGCGTCTACACTGCCATATAATCCAGTTCAGAGCAGATAATCTGGATTTTATGTACCAATGTAGAAGGGGCCGAGGTCTCAAGTTTTGGCCCATAAACCTCAAGGGCTGGGACAATCCTGAACTGGGAACTATGCTGACTGGGGGTCCATCTATTCTCACTCCATAATGCAGCTTCAAGATGACTCAAAACCACAGTCGCCACAAAACACACGGCACCAGTGAGTGCTGCAGCACACATTTAAGGCTACACAGTACATTAAAGAAAGTCACAGGAAGGTCTGAGTTCAGGCCTTTAATGTTCTACAGCAGATCCCATTGTATCCCAGATAACAGGGCAAAATTGGATCTGCAGAATGTCGAGCCCATTGTAGACACCGCCCCCTGTTGAAGCCCAATAAAGAATCCTGATTGGGACTGCCAAAAATGCCTTAAACGAATGGTTGGCTTCCAGGGTGCTAATTGTTTCCCTGGAAAGGGTAATTGATTTTGTCTGCTTCTTACTCTTACCTTTTTCACCTCCTATGGCGGGAAGATGATTGGCAGAGCTGTTTGAGACCAGGTTCCATAGTTATTGTAATGATTACCTTCTTGGCTTCAAACTAGTTCTGGAACTTTCAATCTAATCGATTGCACAGTGAAACTGTATTATAGTACCAATGTAAATGTGATCTAGGTTTGGTGACAGCTACAAACTAACAAAATCTGGATGACAAGATGCCCATCTTTGGTCTACAGTGATGCCAGGTTATTTTTGTACATACAGTAGAGTCTCACTTATCCAACACTCGCTTATCCAGCATTCTGGATTATCCAACGCATTTTTGTAGTTGATGTTTTCAATAAATCATGATATTTTGGTGCTAAATTCATAAATACAGTAATTACTACATAACATTACTCCGTATTGAACTACTTTTTCTGTCAAATTTGTTGTCTAACATGATGTTTGGGTGCTTAATTTGTGAAATCATAACTTAATTTGATGCTTAATAGACTTTTCCTTAATTCCTCCTTATTATCCAACATATTCGCTTATCCAACGTTCTGCCGGCCCGTTTATGTTGGATAAGTGAGACTCTACTGTACAATGAAGCCCTTTACTGATGCCTAAGGTGACCTACAGGTCAAAAACAAAACCACATCTAAAGAATGTGACATAGCAGGAGCCCTCCCTCCCCTGTAATACCCTTGTTGGATCAAAATGGAGTGGGCAACAGCTTGCTGATGCAAGAATCTAGGTGGGAGGAAGAACTCTTCGAAGCATAATAATAATTCTACTGGGATTTGTGAATGCACCTGTTTGCTAGAAAGGGTTCACACAACTTAACATTTGTGCAACATTTAGCATAGATGCTTTAAAACTTCAACAGAAAGTAGCGCTTTTAGGTGAATTTGTGAATCTCTTACACGCAACATGAGATGTGATGACTTTTCAGGTCAGTGTCTTCTAATCTGGCAGAAGATCTCAACAAGGCCCTGAAATGACCATCATTGTGCAAAGGTTCTTCACAGGCAATAGATCCTGAATCATTGCTCCCTCTTTAAGCCAGTTCTTTTTGGCCACAAAGGATAATAATTTCCACAACTGGCAGAAGTTTATTTCTGTTTTCTTCTGCTTTCTTCTTATTTCCTTTATCATGATGACAGGTTACATCAAGACATTTTCCATTGTGCATTAGCAATGAATTTTCAGCCAAGCACAAGTTGTTCTGATGATACTCTGTTGTTGTTGTTTTTTTTTTTTTTGGTGTCTATTGAAAACATCTATTGCATTTTGCCATCATATGACTCGTTTAGCAACCAATGCACCAAGTTTCTGATGACCACTTTTACCTCCAACTTCTCCAAACACCACACCATACTTACAGAGTGCACTTTGTACATGAAATGAGTAGACTAACCAGGGAAATCTGCTGAACCATTTCAGTTAAAAACTGAGATGCCTCTTCTTATCCACAGGAAATACATATCCTGGCAATGGAGTCTGTGGATTTTGCACTAATTGAGCTTTCACTTGGTCATCAGAAACAGTCTTGTTCATATAATGCCCAAGAGCTAACAATTACACAGCTTCTTGTCTTTGCTCCTGTTCCATGGTTTCTTTGGCAGGGCTTGTTAGATGAACCAGTGATGGACAACTCAGTTTCCACAGTTCCCTCCGTTTTCACCTGCGATCCAGGTTAAATCCCTGTTCCACCTGCACCCCGGGCCAGCCCTAGGTAATTTTCAAGTGTAGGCGAAAAGAATTTTGCACCCCCCCCCAAACCAATCACTGAAATATAAAAGCGTTAGATAAGCGAAAATGTTGGATAATAAGGAGGGATTAAGGAAAAGCCTATTAAACATCAAATTACGTTATGATTTTACAAATTAAGCACCAAAACATCATGTTTTACAACAAATCGACAGAAAAAGCAGTTCAATACATGGTAATGTTATGTAGGATTTACTATATTTGCGAATTTAGCACCAAACATTGAACTGGGATAAAGGGCAGTGTGGACTCAGATAACCGCGTTCAAAGCAGACATTGTGGGTTATTCTGCCTTGATATTCTGGGTTATATGACTGTGTGAAAGAGCCCTGAGGGTCCTTCCACACAGCCATATAACCCAGAATATCAAGGCAGATAATCCACAATTAAAAGGCCACCAAAAGATAATCTGGCCCCCAGTATTAAAAAAAACTCTAAAATCAGGACAGTAAATAAAGAACACCACTCAGAAAACAGAGGAATTCCAGATAGGAAACAATCAGGGCCAGCTAACACCTTCCAACAATGGATTTCCCCAGATAGGAAGCAGACAAGCTTTGATGTTGCAAAGCCATTCAATGGTAATTAAGGTGGCCACTTCCACAGATATATAAACCCCACTTGCCTAGTTTCCAACAGACCTCACAACCTCTGGATGTGGGAGAAACAACAGGATGGAATGCTTCTGGAATATGGCCAGACAGCCCGGAAAACTCACAGCAGCCCAGTGATTCCGGCCATGAAAGCCTTTGACTACAAATAAAAGGACCATTTGGAAATAAAAGTGTTGAAAATCTTGTAACAGCCCTCCATTTCAGGAGAAAAGTACATCTTCCTTTGTTTCTTTCTCATACACTCATTGGCCCATTTAAGCCCTGGAATTAGATTAATGGATCATTACAACTTCCGAGCTCAGTCCTGGAAGAAGTATGGCCTATGCAGATCAGAGGAAGGGATGCCCTCAGAAACACCACTCAGAAAACAGCAATTCCAGCCAGGAAACAATCAGGGCCAGCTAACACCTCCCAACAATGGATTCCCCCAGGCAGGAAGCAGACAGGCTTTGATGTTGCAAAGCCATTCAATGGTAATTAAGGTGGCCACTTACAACATTCACACTTGCCTCAAGGATATACATTCCACATACATATAAACCCCACTTGCCTAGTTTCCAAGAGACCGCGCTGGAAGCGGCAGCGCGCACGCTCTCCAGCCGCTTTACCCGGCAGGAGGCTGCCTCGCCGGAAGTGGTGCCGCGTGCGCTTGCCAGCCGTTTCACCCAGTGGGAGGCAGCCTCGCTGGAAGCGGCACCATGCGTGAACAAAAAGTTGGCTTTAGGGCACTTGTAGGTGCCTCAAGAGGTGCCTCAACTGCGTCCCCCAAACGATGGCGCCTTAGGCAACTGCCTAAATTGCCTTACGGTTGAGCCACCCCCGCCTGCGCCTTAGGCTTTGCCTGCCTGCTACCATGTTTTGGCAGCTTCTATTATGGTCACTTCCACTATGTCAGCTATTGCTACTATTGCAATGTAAATTGGTAAAATTGGTAGTGTGAATTACCAAAGCAATAGCGCTTGCAGTTCTGGAGATACACTATTTTTTGCTTATCATATACTTGGCATGAGTAAACCAGGGGATTTATTACCTGAAATTTTTCAGTGGTGGTTTGAATTCCTAAACCACCCCCTTGGCTACGGGCTTGGTTGTGACCTCAATGTGTACAATTCCCTCCTCGCATTGCCACCAGATGTGTCACAGCTCCCATACAATCCCCATCTTCTGCAATGCCTCATTACATTTCCAAAAAATATATATGCCAGGCATCCTATTCATGAATCACAGCATCAGATTTAGGTCACAAAAAAGAAGGGGAGGCGGGGATGGATTCACCATTATAACCAAGTTATTTTTCTCATTTCAGGTCAATTAGTAGAAATCAAAATTACTAGCAGAAGCAACATAAATACAGTCAATCCACTGCATCCATGGATTCAGCCACTCGTGGCTTGAAAATATATTTTTAAAATCCAAAGTGCAAACCCTGATTTAACCATTTTATGAAAGGGACACCAGTTATCATACCATTGTAGAAAACATTAGATTTGAGCAGCTGCAAATTTTGGTATATTTCAGAAGGTAAGAATAGTACATTCTATTTAGTAGTTTAAACGCTCCCCAGGAAGCACTACACATTTGCGGTATTTCATCTACAGTTTTTAAAAAATCCAGATGTGCCTATATAATTAGTCAATGAATGATCATTGTACAATTTCCTGTGCTTTTGTGAGCAATCTCTTATTTTTGGAACACACTGCTAATTTAAACTCCCTCTTTCCTCTGTCTCTGTTTCCTGTTGTTTATTTGTTTCTCTCCCCTGCCACATACCACAACCAACCACAAATAACTACTACACTAACTGGGCAGAATATTTTTCATATGCAGGATATTTCTAACCAAAATTCCATCTTCACAGCTATGTTCATGATTCTTTCTTCTTACACTGACAATAACTCATACTTAGCTCATACTTCAGAAAGATGGACTGTTTGCAGAGCCACTATAATTAACACTTGGAACTGAAAATCATTCCAGAAAATGTATTCTAAATTGTAAATGAGAGTGGGCAGGACAACGAAAGATTCCTGTCCAAAAATCCAAGCTTGGAAATTGGCTGCTCCTAGCTAAAAATTATCACAAATATTATTCAGCCTCAGCGTCTAACAAACCATTCATAACAATAAACTATTCATGTAAATATAATTATCAAGCCATTTGAATAAAGGTGTTTTATTGCACTGTCGTTTCATATTCACAAACATATTATCACTTGATACGTATCGATAATTTATAAGAGATTCGACAAAACATATTCTGGGTAGCTGCAAAAGCCATGCAACAAAATATAACAAAGTCCAAAATACACATTGCACCCACCACACCTTTATTAGAGCAGCCAAAAAGGCACAAAATATAGTAGGTTAGTTTTCAGGGCTAATTGGTGTCTTCATCGAGCACAGATGTCAAAAATCATAGAGAGAAAGAAAATTGACAATGTTGGTGTGCATCTTTTTTGTGATGTTTGCATAAGTTGGTATCAAGAGAGATTCCAGGTGAAAAAACTCATACATACAAAGATACAAAGGTATCTTGGGATTAGGAAAACAACATCCAGCTTTGAACACACATCAATATGAACCAAAATGTTAGAGCCACACAAGCATGTCAGTGTATGATAGTGATTTTTGGCCAAAATTGAAAGTTAACAGAAATGGGATTTCCATATGGAAGTTTATGGAGATCTGATTCAACATTGGCTTTAGGATTTGAGGGAACCTTGAGACATCTTTAATGCTTCCTCTCCCTGAATGAATGGGTCAATTTTCTGGTCACTAATATTAGCACTTCCCATTTATGTTAGGTAAAGGTAAAAGTTTTCCCCTGACATTAAGTCTAGTCATGTCCGACTCTTGGGGTTGGTGCTCATCTCCATTCCTAAACCAAAGAGCCGAAGAGTCGGCATTGTCTGTAGACACCTTCCAGGTCATGTTTAATCTGTTGTGTCATCGAGGGCTCCCCCATTTTATGTTATGTCCCTCTTTTCATTTGTTCAAGCCTAGTCTCTGTATTTTTCTACCTATATCAATGTTTTTATCTTTCCATGTAAGTCTCCCAATAAAGCAGTTTACCAGCCTCATTTTAATATGAATACAGAATCAGCAAGTTCTTTGAACAATGAATATACTTGCTTTTTTCATGAGGTCATCCATTTTCAGGTGCTACCTATTATTCTTACCTTTGAAATCTTAAAACTGACAGTTATTATTTTCTATGACTTCCACAGTCATATCATCCTGCTAAATTTCAAGTACTTGGACATCCATATTTGAGACAACACAAAGGTATCTGGAGGCCATGGATGCTAAATGAATTGTTTGCTATACGAATTTTCATCTAAAAATTGCAGAATCACAGAAGTTATGCACCAGTGTAGCACAACCTAAGTTTTCTTTAATTGCTGCCTTAAGGACGATGATTATTCCAAATCCAATAGTATTATTGTTAAATTTCTCTTCCCTTCTATGTCAAAACAAGAGAAATTACATATAGCTATTAGATACTTTGGACCCATAATTGTCCATGTTACCCCGTGATGATTGTTTCAGAAGAAACAAAAACATACAATATTGTATATAAAGAGAGTATACACTAGGAACCCAAACTGGAGAAAAATTGAGATCAAAGTGTGTTGAAAGGAATATTTGTATTAAAGTCAACAGATATTTTAGTCATCGGTTTCGATGAGTGACAAATTTCACCTTTTGTGTTCTCACGGGAAAAATCACACTTTGCTTGCTTAAAACATAATAAAGGACAGCCCCCACAAGGGATGTGATGTTTGCGGGTCTCACTTTGTTTTTGTTCAAGGCATAAACATAATTATTGAAAGAGGCTGTCTTGTCTCCCAGAGCACAAAAGTGCCCTTGCTAATTGCCACATCAAATGGCCAGAAAGGTCCCAGTGGAAACCTTCAAATGGCTGTGAAAAAAATCAGGCCATCAATAAATGCTGGGTAACTTTTGGGGGAAAATTTCCCATCCCAGATTAGGTTACTTGGGTGGGGGCTTATCAGACAGGAAGGGTCTGGACGCAGATTAGTTCTGCACCATCGCAATTTTGTAATGTCAGTTTCGTCCTCTGGCCTCAACGACACCTTTATTGTATTATTTTTTTTCCATGATAACCAAGAACACTGGACTCCCTAGGAAACAAAAGAGAAAAGCAGAAAAGCTAGTGTGTTCCTAAAGTGGAGCTCCCGGTCTCCCTTTGGTCATGCACCAGTGACATGAGGACTCTGAACTCACACAGAGCCAAAGGGGGAGAAGGGGAGGGGAGAAAAGAAAAAGCGGGGAGCTGTCAGTTTTCGGCCGGTTCAAAGACGATTCATTTGTGAGGGGAATACTAAAGTGGCATGGACTATACACCTACCAAAGCATGCATGGAGTCAAAAAGTCTTCGTGACCTCCTTTGTCATCATTGCCTTTCATGCTTTCTTCTACCTTTGCTGCCCAATTGCTACTACTCTGCATTTGTCTTTTGTCAGAAAGCCATGTAAGTTCAGCTCACATACATCTAAGTTGGATCATGACCTGCTGCATTCAGACTTTGCAGATATAAGTAACAGGTCTTTTATTAGTACCGTTGACACTACCACCTTTAGAAACAAGAAAGATAGATCTACTTAGCAGGTGTTATGAAAAACCCTGTCCTTTTCTTTCCGTTTCTTTTTTGGAGCAGTGGCTGTGGCATCATGTGCTCCCATTCACAGGTAAGCGGAAATGTTATAACCCATGGCTGCCTTTAAGGAAATCCCAGAAACTGCTCATTCTAAGAAGCCAGCTTTAAGATAAAATTGGGTCTGTATCGACAGATGTAATTTACCTGGCTAATAAGGATTTTCCTACTCCTTCCATCTGGAACACCAAAATCTGAAATACTAAAAAATCCAGAACTGTCCACATGGGTTGCTGAAATAGTTACATCTTTGCTTTCCGGTGGTTTGATGTTCATGAACATTGTTTCTTCCACAAAATTGTTTAAAATGTCATATAAAATTACCTTCAGGCTATGACTATGAAATGTAAATGAATTTTGCATTTTGATTTGAGTTCCATCTCCAAGATATCTCATTATGTACATATATATAAATCCAAAATACTTTGGGTTCTAAGCATTTTAGATAAGGGATAATCAGTCTGTACTTGGGAGCACTGTCAGATGAGTAGTCTGCAAAGCAGCTGGAGAGGTGAAATTACCCTTTGGCCTCTGTGAATTAGCCCGGTCCTGCACTATGACATTCCAAGAGTCTGAATTCTTGCTATTTAGAATGGGCATATCTGTGGCACCAGGGCTGGTATTTAATATTGTAGTTACAGAGTCATAAGAGATATAGATCTGTAACCACTCTGTAGTCACAACCCACTTAATAGTCAACCGCCCCTAGACCACCTAAAGAACCAGCTGCTGGATCAAGTAAAGGAGATCCATTCAGTTGTTGACTGGATATAAGGAGGATGACTTTTCTTTCCCTTTCCTGCCAGTAGAAGCTAAACCCCTATCATACTGTTTCTTGTCTCCACTTCATAGAAACATCTCTTTCTTTGTGCTCTGATCACCAGCTGAATTGACATATTTTATACATTCTGGTGATTTGCTCTTAAGGATAGCCAAGAGAATTAGGACCTCATCACACAGAGGCCCAGAAACCAGGGGACAGCAAGGGAAACTGTGGAACAGCATTCCGCTTTGTCCCCTTATCGTCATGGGTAGTGGACTGCCATCCCAAGACGTTTCCCACTGTCCCCGGCTTCTTCTATGAGGAGTCAGGTAGTCACTCAGTTCCTTAAGGCTCCATCTCAGTGTGCTGCCAGCACACTGCCGGCACAAAGCCTATCCAGTAAACCAGGGCTACTTCCAGCAGGGCTCTGTCTCAGCAGCGTGAAGGCAATGCACAGAGATGGAAAAAACCACCAATCTGATGAGGTGGTAAGTAAATGAACTGGGAATCCACTATAAAAAGATCTGTATCATCTCCATTACCCATTGAATCTACCTGTGATTGCCAAATTGGGATTCAGTCAGTTGTAGATCTGCGTCAGGGAAACAGGCATCCTGCATTGTAATCTATGAAGCAGTTTGAATTTCATCAGACATGAATGTGTCTCACTCAACTGCAGCATCAGGTTGTAACATTCATGTGTAAATAAACAATTGCAAACCAAACAATACTGTCAAACTGTTCACACCACTTTATAAAGACAATGTTTTTCATTGGAAACACTCCACATATTTAACACATATTATCATCTAAGTGATGATAATCAAATTGTGAGAAACCAAAGACAGATAAGAACTTTACACCTGTTAACAACATTGATACAAACAATAATTCTCTTCACCATCACCACTGGTGTTTGTCTGTTTGCTTATGGGGCAGGTACAAAGTACAAGTGGCGCTGCCATTGTCCAAAGCTGTTTACAATATATTCAGTGTAGGAGAGACAAAAAGGGAAAGAAAATGGAAGCAACGATAAATTGTAGAAGAATATATGTTTATTTCTATTACATATTATTGTAGGATAAGCTACTGGTAAGTAGAGTCCAGTGTATGGAGCCTGGAGGGTTGTGTCAAGAAAAGTAGGAGTCTGAGGAAATAAATGGATTCTGTCAGAGAAGTGGCCTTCTGTTGGAGGTGCTTTGATTGTGCTTTTCCTGCATGGCAGGAGTTTGGACTGAGAGGCCCCTGCGGCCTCTTCTAACCCTATGATTCTATTATTCTAAGCGGTATCACAGAGTAGCAAGGGAACAATAAGGGAAAAGGTACCATGTTCAATACAGTGAGTCAACGTTTTCATGTTCCCCTTGACTCTTTACTTGCGTTGTTTAGTTACTTTATAATTATGATCTTTTCTTTCAAAAGGAAGGGAAATTTCCTAAGCAGAAGGAAAAACACACATTCATTTTAAAATTAAAAAGGTATGATTAGAGCTATCAAAAATGCAAGGACATTCAGACCATAGATTAATCTATCTCCATACTAACTCAGTGTACTCAGATATGCTTTTAATATTTTAATTTGTAATTTGTATTTTTATTTGTAATTATTTTAAATTGAGTCCCAAACTTGAGGAGAAGCCAAGATATAGGGTAAATAAAGACGATAATGATTTTTATATCTTTTGATGCCAAACTTAAATTGTTTCTGAACTGGAGGGTGATTATTTTTCAGAGCTAGTGAGGAATCACAGTATTTAGAAGATACTTCATTAGCTTTGTCAAACATGTAACTCAAGCTTTGAGAAGAGGTTTGGGCTAGAGGGAAACCATTTGTAACTATAAAATGACATAACTGATAACAGGAAATAATTTTACTGTCTAGTGTAATCATATCTGTAAGCTACACCAAGTTTACAAGTAGAATTCTATTAATTTGTTTAACCTGAGGCTAAATCCATTAAGAACAAGATTTCATCTCCATTATGCCAAACTTGATTGATACAAATCAATTGGATGGGATTAGTAAGGATGGTCTAACTGTGGATAGTACTATGCTGCAAATCTGCTGGATGTAGATGTTGACCATTTCAAAGCTGGTGCTAAAGAGGGAGTAGAGTGGCTAAAAGGATTACACTCTGGAGTCAAAGTGCAAGATACACAGATGTTTTGATGAATTCTTCTCTGGTTCAAGTTTCTTTGCTTTGGGAGTAATACTGTAGCTGTAATCATAGTGTTTTTATTTTTTTTTATTTTTGAAGAATTATGCAAATTGGTGATGGTAATATGGAGCCTTCCAGAATTTGTTCAGCTTTAGATCCCAGCAGCCTTGGCTGACAGTTGTACAATATTCATCCAGTCATCTGCAAACCGGAGTACAGAGCATTATTTTCTTTTGATATTTAAGAATAATGTTAACATGTTAGTCTTCCTGTTAAAGACAAATGCCTTAATGGTTACAATGTCTGTTCTTTTACCAGTAATGCTTGACCACTAACATGCCACCATTGCATTATTTTAATGGGTTTTACAGCATTTTTTTTAAAAAAACACAAGAAACTAGAAAAAATACCTCCAAACATTGAATATTGCCCACAAAGAATGTGATTTTGGCAAAAATGTGTAAAAATCAGATTTTTTAAAAAAAGTAACTCATTATATTGCCATGTGTGAAAAAAATTATTATATGCAAATTGGGTTGTAAAATGAGCTGGAAAGAAATGGCTAAACACTTATATTACATAGTCATTGCTTTGTAGGAGGGAAGAGAAACTTGTATGGCGATCTAAGAGTGTATCTGCTCTGTGGAATTAATGCAGTTTGACTCCACTTAAACTGCACTGATTCAGTGCTATGGAATCCTGGGAATTGTAATTTATTGCCAAAGACTGCTAATGCCTCACCAAACTACAACTTCCAGGATTCCATAGCATTGAGCCAGGGCAGTTAAAGTGGTGTCAGACTTCATTAATTGTATAGTATAGATGCACCCTAACTTAAGTGTTAAAATGGCATGGTCATTCTGGTGTCTATGCACATTGACTTTAAGGTTGCCATTGCTCTTTTGATATAGAAATTAAATGTCTTGATACTAAACTGCCTATATTGGTATATTTTAAGTTGTAATATTTTTTATTTTTGAGCCACTTTGATTCTCTGTATAGAGAGATAAAGTGGGATATAAATAAATAAATACAACATAATAATGTAGATATATGGTGGTTCACATCTGGCTTGTTCAGGTGCTATGGAGGTGATAGCTTGTTCCACCCAATCAAATGGCTATGCAAGGATTAGCCATGTGAACTGTTTTACAACAGCAGTGGCAGGTGAACACTTTGAAATTCCTCAGTGGCACTAAGGCTTCAAAGCACCATAGACCTTTAAACAAAATAGCCACTTAAGTCTCTACAGAACCTTCTTATTAAGCAGCCTTCCTGAAAGTGCAGAGACAGAGTAATGGCAGTGATGTCTGTCCAGAGTGTGGATTGTGCTGAAATTGACCCAATCCAATGTCCCAAAGGCTGCAAAGCCTGCAGATACTCTGGAGTTTCCTACAAATTCTGGTGCATCTGCCAACTTTGCTTAAAGCAGATTAAAGTTGAGGTAAGAGCAAAAAACAAACAAACAAAAAACCTCAGGATACTTCCCAGATATCCCCATGCAACATATCAATCCTTTATTCCTATATTCCTATATAGATTGAGTGGCTTTCTGAAGTCTGAGACCCCTGTATCTTGGTCAGTGTTGTGCGTGGCCCTTTTATATAACACTTCTTTTCTGTTTGCAATTCAAGCAAACTCATAGCAGAATTCAGGGATGAGTCCAGCCTGTCCTATGGCTGTAAGAAACCTTTTTAGGCATCAAAAGATTCCAGCCTGGTAGTCTTATATAGTGAATTGACAATGATAAATATACAAAATAATTAATATTACAGTTATTAAGACTCTACATGAAATCTGATCCCATTCATCACAACAAATAATGTTGAGGCAGCATTGGCAAAACCAAAACGTTGGCAAACCAAATAGTGGGAACCATGCATTGTGGGATGCTGTTTAATTTCACAAGCTGTTCTTAGTTATTTTGGATAGATGTGGGCAATTTATATGGCCACTACAAACATTTTCTATCAGAATATCCTCCCTGTGTAAGCTATAATAATGTGCTTTAATCCTTCAAAGTGCTTAAATGCTAGGTAAGTAACAGAGGAAATAAGATTTATTTTACAAAAAATAAGGAACTACCTAGTACTTAGAGTGGGCTCTTTACTAATCAAGATGCTTTATTTAGACATTTATTAACTTAGCCTAACCAGAATTAATGGCTGGGAAGTTTGTGAACACATGCAGTCTGATGGCAGCGACAGCAATTTCGTTATGATTAAAGGCGGAGAGTCAACCATCCCACTTAAATATATATGTGCATATATAAGGCGGGTGGCATTCTTTTTAAAAATCCAAAATGCACAGTGTGATCTTCTGCCTTTTTTCTGCCCTTTTTCTTCCAAGCAAGTGTAGTGAATGATCAATCTCACTGTGACTTCAGTATGAATGTTATGAGAAAACAGAACAGAATGCGGTTCCATACTATGCCATGCTTTACTTTTCTAACACAGCATTGTGTACAGGCTGGCATCAGTTCTCAACATCTACTCTCTAAACCAGGCAACCTCAAACTGTGGCCCTACAGTTGTTTGGGTCTCCAACTCTCAGAATTCCTGACCATTGAATAAGCAGCAAGCTAGGGCTCCTGGAAGTTGGGGGCCCAAACAGATGGAGGGTTGCAGACTCCTCAAATCTGTCTTCCATCTTTTGCAATTCACCCTAGTTGTCCTGACCACAACTCTAATGATTTCTTCACTGACAAGACCAAAGATAGCTCCATTCAGCTCTCATCTTCCTTGGTCTTCAGCTGCTTTTGATGTCCACCATGCTGTTGCTCAATTCAGTTTATGTTGTAAATTACTCTGATTCTGTCCACAGATCGTCTCTTCTTTCCTAGAGTCTCCAGAGGGGGAAGTGATACATTGGACACCAAGACGTCTTTGGATACAGAGCAGAGCATCAGTATTTCTATACATAAATCTGAAGGTGATGAGCTAGACACAGGGTGAGCAAATACAATTAGATATTTTATATCTAGTCAATGCCAAGTATGACTCCTTATCTGGCAGAACATGAGTCCTTTAACGGGAACATGAACAACATGCAAGTGCTTAAAATTCCTATTTTTAAAAAAGTTTAGGCAGGAATTCACTAAGCTTTGTACCTCTCACCATGTGACTTCCTCTTTGTGCAAATAAAAAAAGAAAAGTTCTTGTTTCTTCCTTCCTGACCTCTCTCTTTATTGACTTGAGAAATCGGTGCGGTTTTGGGGCATCAAGACTCAGGTGACACTAGTTGTTAATTTTATCTATACAGAGATTATTCTTTTCCTTATTTAGGATTCCCTGGGGTGTCTGATCTTGGTCGCCTTTATACAGTATCCCTGGACAGGGGCAGGCCAAGCCCTTTCATTTTTGTAGTAAACCACAAATGACACCTTACAGTCAATATGCATGAGATGTCTGGTTGATCATGTTATTTTAGCACCTGAGTTACAAAATCTTCACAAGTGCCTCTTCCCTCCCTATAGTAACGATATACTTACTTACTTATTTACTTACATACTTAGGCGATCCCTCGTAGCCTGAGGATGATGGCCCTCCAAGTGTAGTGTTGTCACGCCCTGGCAGCAGAGCACTAAGAACCAACACACGGAGGCCAATAACAATCTAATATCTTTATTAAGGAAATATTATAGTAGGATAAAAACAAGTAGAGAATGTAGTCCAGCAATAGACCTTTCAGTATATAATATTATGGTTCAAAGTTGTAATCCCAAAACCGAAACACACTCAACTTCCAAGCAGTTAGAGTGGGGAAAGCCTCCAAAGTTTTTCTGGAGTTCAAAGTAAGTCCAAGGCAGGAACTGAAGACAAGACTGGGTACTTGGCACAAGATGCAAGGCTGGGAACACGGTGACCGGTCAGGAACACGACAAGGCAAGGCACGGAGAGACTAGAGATAGCGGACTCAAAACGCAGTCCACACATAACTAGAACCGAAGTTAATCCTTCAACTGACACGTTGACTCCGCACAGATTTGCCCGTGCGAAAAGCTTTTAAGGAACTTCGAATCTTCCTGCAAACAGGTGTCCAGAGCTTCTTTTCCCAAGGGAAAAAGAAGCGAAACACATCTTCATCCAGATGCGTTCCTCCCTGAAAGCTCCCAGGGGAAACTAGCTAATTATCGCCCTGTCTGGCTGCTAATCTCGCACTTCTCCTTGTTTGTGCTCTTTGGAACCGGCTCGCCTCAAAGAACTCCCGTCTCGCGAAGGGGGGAGAGGCGCTGGGAAGAACTTGTTCAAGGTCTGTTTTAATGAGTTCTTTGCAAGAATTGTCCACAACAGGCATCTGGAATGGCACGGTCTCTTGCTGAGACGGCAAAAATCCCATGTTTTCATCATCATGACTCATGATGGCACTGGGGTCAGGACTCCGAGGCCCATGGGGCATCACAAGTGTCTTGATGGTGGATGCGCAGATGGCTGTGGAGACTTATTCTTGACCCGCATGTTCTTCTGCAGTGAGGACATCAGTTTCCAGGTGAAAGGTGGTCCCAGTCAGAGTTGGTTTGACGCACCTTCCTCTTGGCACATTTCTTCCTTAAGTCCTCCATTCATGCCTCTTCGAATTCTGCAGCATTGCTGGTCACAACTGATCTCCAGTTAGAGTGCTCAAGGGCCAAGGCTTCCCAGTTCTCAGCGTCTATGCCACAGTTTTTAAGGTTGGCTTTAAAAACTGTGGCATAGTTTTTATAGCAACAACAGTATAATACTACATTAACTAACTAGCTATTTCCTGTCTTTTGATAACATCCAATATCAGTTGCCTGGAGTGGCTAATGCATTCTACAACACGACTTGCATGTCATTATTTGTGAGGTAACAAGGGCATAATTCTCTTTACTCATATTAATATAAATATGGGGGTTTTTAAGTACTGACTGACAATCACATTCTTTGATAGCAATATTAAGGGATTTTGAAACATTTTCTAGTTTCTTGGGGCTTTAAAAATAATATTGTAAAAACCCATGATAAATAAAGCAACAGTAGTATATTAGTGGTAAAGCATTATAATAGCTAATGTTAGTGTTAATGTATTTGTCTTTAAAGGGAAGCAAACATGTTGCCCTTAGGACTGGCTTGAAAAAATCAGGTGAGAATGGCATTTTTCCTTTGTCTGCTTTTCTTTCAGTTATAGTTGAACTTAAATTTCCTCCCTTTATTTCCAGCAACAAGGGAAAATATATGTTAGTCTAAGGGCTCACTCGCCTCTACACATACTGTGACATCCCATTTTCTGACACGTTTTATCAAGGAAACAGGAGAACTTGGGACCCAATTAATCCAAGCCTGCTCCCCAATACACACTTATGCTATTAAATCCCTGGTTGCAGTGGATAGTTTAGGATAAGCTCTCCACTGGCCTGTGAGTAATGACTACAGTTCTCACACAGCTCAAAAGCCATCCTTCCAGAGGCTATGAGATTGCACCCTTACACTCCCAACTTCATTAATTTACTAATTACATGTTTTTAACAACTTAACCACTCTCTTTTAAATAGCTCAGTGTGTGCTAATATAAGTTTGTTATTGTTGCTATTTGCCATCAAGTTGGTTTTGACCCATGGTGACCTTATGAATGAGAGACCTCCAAAAACCCCACTTTACAGCCCTGCTCAGGTCTTGCAAATCCAGGACTTCTGTTTTTCAACCAACCCATCTATAAAGTGCTCTTTCTCCTTTCTTGCTATCTTCCACTTTACTGAGAATTATCACATTTTCCAATGAATCATGTCATCTCATGATACAGTATATCCAAAATACAATAGCCTCAGTTTAGCCAGTGCAGGCTGAATTTGCTCTCAGGTTCATTTACTGGTATTTTTGTCAGGCCATAGTATTTATAGATCCCTTCAGTAGTTACAAATGGATTGACTTTCTATCAGTCAGCTTTCTGAACTGTCCAGCTTTTACAATAATACATAGAAATCAATAAATGCAAGATGCTTCCAGATTGGTTATTTGTCTTGAAGGCTCCATGTCTCAAATATGACAAATATGGATTTCTTCCCGTTCTAATCCTCATTTTCAAAAAGGTTCAAAATGTTTTTGTTTACTCATCCAAGACTTACTTAACCTGGCTTTTCATTCATTTCACATGTGCATATTGTTAATTTAAAAGTTGCTGAAACATTCTGATGTGCTCTTGCATTCCCATTCTTTCCATGTTTTGACCTCTGGTACCAAATTATATGCTAAAGAAAGGACACCCAAAACACATCTATGAGATACATCTGTATTATAAAACATGCAGTAACCAATATACCTGTCAGGGTGTTTGTTTGCATTGATCATAGTACTTCCTAACTGGAGGAGATGTCAGATAAGATCTACACTGTCACTAAGGCCCCTTCCACACAGCTGTTTAAAATCCAAATTGAATGGGATTATATGGCAGTGTGGACTCAGACAACTCAGTTCAAAGCAGATATTGTGGATTATCTGCCTTGATATTCTGGGTTATATGGCTATGTAGAAGAGCCCCTAAGGCATTGTGTATGGCTCTGAACTTTAAGCTAAAATGCAAATGAGGCACAGTTGTTTGCACTATTTTGCAATATGTCATTGCATGGGGGAAAATGCCTGAATACTTAGTAAGCGAGTGTCAGTCCAGAGCAATTGTGCAGATTTAAACAACAATGAAATACAGATCGTTTTCATCTTCCAAGTTATATGACTCCAGGCAGAATGACTCCACAGGATATAAGGAATAGCATGAAAGTAGTGATTAATGGTAATAAACACAGGGTGGTTTTACCTGTGTGTGAACACAACTCATCCTCTGTAGCAATGCAACAAGTGATGTGAACACATGGAGTCATAAAGTGATTTAAGTTTCATAACCTGGTTCTTACCTAGTTACTTTATAGTTCCTTGAGTTTCACCAAATGTGGGAATTAGAAACTGTATTGTGGCAACAAGGTGCTACAACAGCATGGTAAACAAAAAGACTTTGATCAGGCACATGGCATGACAGGGACACTCCAGAGAAGTCTCACCACTGTGACAAGGCATCACAGAGAAACCAAAAATATAAAAGGAATTAGGCTTATAACTCCTCCTTCAAGTCAGTATCCATAATCACTTCTGTGTGAACGAGCAGATAGCCTCTTCTCAAGCATTGTGCTTGAGCTGGATTCGGGCATAGCAAAGCCTAGAGTAGATCCACTGAATTGAGAGGGAGAAATTAGACATGGTTAAATTGGAGCCAGCATGGTGTTGGGGTCTCAGTGTTATGACTCTGGAGAATAAGTTTGAAATCTGTGCTCGGCGAATAAAAATTCACTGGGTGACCCTGGGCAAGTCACACATTCTCAGTCACAGAAAACCCCATGATAGCTCACCTTAGGGTCATCATAAGTGAGAAATGACTTGAAGGCACACAACAACAACAACAACAACAACAACAACAACAACAACAACAACGTGATATCTTTCTTTTCCACATCAACTGTCCTAATTCAGTAAACAAATTCTGACATCCAGTATGAATCAAAAGGTAATTCAGTTAAATCTCGCTTTGCTATTGTTGCAGGTGATAATTTTTATAATTGCTTCAGCAGGGTTTTGTCCTGTTCTACTCTAAATCATCCAAACTGGGTTCAGAAGAAGAGGCATATCAAAACATTAACCCAGTTAATTTGCTTTACCAGTGGTTCTCAACTTGGGGTCCCCAAATATTTTTGGCCTACAACTCCCAGAAATCCCAGCCAGTTTACCAGTGGTTAGAATTTCTGACAGTTGAAGTCCAAAAACATCTGGGGACCCCAGGTTGAGAACCACAGTCTTATGCTGAAGTAGATCATGAATCCAACTGCCTCAGTACTCTCCATGGTCCCAGCCTGTCCTGAACACACCAAGAGATTGCATCTAGAACCTTTTACATGCTAAAAGTCCCCATACGGAGAGCACATCTACACAGACCCTTTATTCCAAAAAGATAAAGGATTAGCTCAGTGGCAGCTGCATGTCACACACAGCTGATTCAGATTAATGCGGGCAAAGACTGTTTAACATGGCCTGAACCTCATTAACAAAAGTCATGGGTAGCTCTGAATTTTCCTCAAGAATCCAAAGCAAATCATGATTTCCAGGTCCATGTAAACTAGCCACAACTGTTTATATGACCATCCTAAGTCCATGGACACGGGATGACACTTCTACCTCCCTCCTGTTTTTACCTAGTAGTGGCCTCTAGATATGAGATGGCAGGCAAAAGTCAGAATAGGGAAGAGGGGAAATTCCTCTTCTCCCCACACTTGCATCACTCTAGCACCTGGCTGATGTCATCCTGAATGAGGGGTGATGGCCACCAGCACTGTCACACTCAGAGCAACAGCTGTCCACTGGGTTCGACACCACTGAAAAACAGAACTCCCTTTTGCTCTCTTGCCTTCCCAGTGGTATGGGGATGATGATAATAACTCTTTTCTGCCTCCACAACAGGTCAGGGGCTGGCAGTAAAAAACATCCCAAAGCTGATCCAGAATTCAGCACTCTGGATCGGCCCCAGAATAAAGTGTCTGTAGAACTGCTTTGAGTAAAATTCCTTCCAATCTGTGGCTATAGCATGGCAAAATTAAGAACTGAATGCCTTTCCCTCTATGTGCCTGCCCAGTGAATGAGGCTTGTGGGTGAGAGAGGGCTCCTCTGTGTCCTACCCATGAAGTCAATATGCTGTTGAGAATGCAAGAAGACTTTCTCAGCCATGGCACCCCAATTACAGAATTCTCTGCCCTTAAAGGCCCAATTGGAATCAACACTCATTTCATTTAGGTGCCAAGCGAAAACACAGATGTTCATCAAAGCTTTGGGCATCATTAATGCATCCCTAATACTATTGGGCATAAGTAAAGGTAAAGGTTTTCCCCTGACATTATGTCTAGTCATGTCTGACTCTGGGGGTTGGTGCTCATCTCCATTTCTAAGCCAAAGAGCCATCGTTGCCCATAGATACCTCCAAGGTCGTGTGGCTGGCATGACTGCATAGAGTACCGTTACCTTCCCGCTGGAGCGGTACCTATTGATCTACTCACATTTGCATGTTTTGAACAACTAGGTTGGCAGAAGCTGGAGCTGACAGTGGGAGCTTACTCCACTCCTCAGATTTGAAGTGTCAACCTTTCAATCAGGAAATTCAGTAGCTCATCAGTTTAACCCGCTGCACCACAGGGGCTCCACTATTGTGCATAGTTTTATATTTGTTAAAAAACCTTTTAAATCTGTTTTTAACTCATTAAATTTAATACTTTTATAGCTTTTTAAAATCATTTTATTGTTTTTATCTGAAAAATGAAATAGAAGTTTGTTCCAGTAAACTTCTGCTGCCCCCTCCTACCCCCCCCCCCCCCCCCCAAAGCTGCACTTGGGTCAGGGGATTGGGCATAGAGAACTGTATAATTCTGCATAGATTTGTGCTTTGGCACTTTTCAGTTCTGTCAGAGGAAAATCCTAAATCTTCTTCTAGAGACAAAGTCAATAATTTATTTACAAATGTCTTTGGTAATATCTTTAAATTAAAGGAGAGAACGGGAAAGTGTATATGTTTGGAACCTGTAAAAGAAAGACATAGTGCCACCTTGTGGTGAAGTGTATCTTCTCCAGTGGACATTTGGACATTAGCATGGTGCATGTTTTTTTCTAGCAGGTTGACTCTTTTTCCCCAATATGTTTTTATTGTAAACACAGGTAGAATAATATCAAAATCCATCACCATTTCAATATACATATCAAATGAAATTTTCTTTGTTATATTAACCTTGCTGATTCTCATTGATTCTCATTGACAAAATGCTAGTGTTGATCTGTTTAAAGGAACTTGCGCAGCTAGAAGTTTCCTGTACAGCAATTTACTTTAGCACTGAGGAGGGTTGTCACATTAAAATCTAGGTTTGGATAGAAAAGGGAATTTCAGTAGGGCTCTTGTCACACCACTAGTAACAAGTAACATTTTCTGGAATCTCTCATTTTGTTGTTGTTTTGCTTCAAGTGATTTCTGTTTCCAACCTATAGTAACCCCTAGACTATGTTGGCACTGGATTTTTGTGGCAAGATTTCTTCAGAAGAGCTTTGCCATTGCCTTCCTCTGAGGCTGAAAGAGTGTAATTTGCTTGAGGCCACACAGTGGGTTTCATGGACAAGAAGGGATTCAAACCCTGGTTGTCAAAATCTTAACCTCTACACAACCATCAAACGTTTAGGAACAACTCTAGTTTTCCTGCCAATCAGATGAAAACCTTTCCAGACTCTTCAATTATGGTTGCATGAGGACTGGCTGCTACTACTCCAAGCCAGCCATATTGGTGAATAGGATGAAGTGTTACACACACACACATACACACAACTATCCTCTCTTTGAATCCTTCTGCACTAAGCTAAAACCCAGGAGAAAGCGGGTTAAAATAACCCACTTCCTCCTGGGTTTCAGTCCCCACCCCCTCCCATAACCCTGGGGGGAGGAGTGGCTAGATACATCCAACCATTCTCAACCCCCATTTCCCTCCCCCAAAAAACTTACCCAATGGGTGTACCAGCACTTCAGGCCCCTCTGTACAGTCCTCCTGGTGCTTGAAATGACACATCAGGAGGTAGGAGCGGGGAGAAGGGAAGTTTTGGAGGAGGAATAGAGGGCTGGATGGGGGAGTTCGAAGAACCAGGATGGTGTGTGGATTGACCTCTGGGATCGCAGAACCCGTCCCGGGAGTCAATCCCCGCAGGCCCAGCACCTCAACAGACCCAGACCTTTCATTAAGTTCCGGATCCATTGAGGTGTTTTATTAATCCAAAATAAACTGGGGGAACCCAGTCTACTTTGGATTATTCCTGGTTTACCTGAAACATTGTTTAGATGCCTCCGGTAAATCCATTACCCATCACGAGTTTTTGGGCCTGTGTAGAAGACCCCTTAGTTTCTATATCCACTCTATTCTAGGGGGAATTGTTTGTAGTTATTTCTTTGATCTACATCAGGGCTCTTCCATTTTTTAAAAAACTAGAGGATTGCTTTGTTGAGGTAGTACTATGAGCTGAAGGGCAAATTTTCCCCTCTGATTTTTCTTCCTTTCTTCTAGTGGAGGCATTGTGATATTATTTATTCAATTGTCCTATAAGAAAGCACATAACTACATTACATTACAATTGGGATTTAAAGGGCAATTTCACAACTTTTTATAACTATAATTTTAATTATTCCTGAGCCGGTAGAGGTGTGCAATATCTTTTTATTGATAGTGCTGGGAGTCCTCCATCAAGAAAATGCCCCTTCACTTTGGCTTGTATAATCTTTTGGAATGTACTCCCAAATTCTGACTGTTCTCTGTTGGGAATTGTGGAGCTCTTCTGATGGTGTAGAACTGGAGGTCCCATCTATCCTAGTAAGCATAGTCAGTGGTGATGCATGTTGGGAATTGTAGCCCAACATTGGGAAGGCAGCATGGCTCCTAACACTGACCTATGAGGTATGTCCTATAGCCAAGAAGGTATTTCACCCTCTCTGTGACATTCACAATATGAACCTGGCTCATCAGAATGGAGTTTTGTACATGTGATTTGCACAATAATAAAACCTAGTCATCCCAGGGAGTAGCTTTAAGGAACAATTGCCCCGGACTATACATAGCATTTCTGTCACCCTGGAACATTTATAATCTTGCCGCACCTTTTGAAAATGATAGCAGCTGTGTGCCAAGGCATCTAGTAGTACTAATCATATAATAAAATGTGATGATAATGTTTTCTAAGAGCCATGGACTGTCTGGTACAATATCTGACAAGGAGCAATAAATAATCTGAGAACGACTCCATTAATTTGCTCCATTGAATTGCTTCTGGATAAGAAAACCCTTTGAAGCAGAAAAACAGGGCTTGTTATGGCATTCTTAATGCACATATGCATTACGTGAAATGGCAGGAAGGTTCTGCTTCTCCTGTTCTGATATTATACGCATTTTTAAAAACACAGCCACGTGATTTTGGATTTATTCATTAATTCATATGTTTAGTTCTTGCCTCTTCATCTCAGGGAAACTTTTTAATGTAAGACAATTTACTTTATGGATCTGAAGAAGTTACTTGTAATAGGAGGAATTGAAAGGCTGCTTATATTTTGGAATTGCATACTTAAATGGCATACCTAAGTTTAAAGGAGAAGATGAAGATGATTTTCTATACCTTGGACCCAGTGCTGGATTTAGGACAAATGAGGCCCTGTGCTTGTTAAGTTATGAGGCCCCTGGCTTGGGCCCTGAAGGAGGGAGGTCTGGTAGGCCTACACTGCCTGCTTTGTGGCACACTCCCATAGACTATCAAATGTGTCATTATGTTTGGAGTTAAGGACACTGGTCCAGATTCTACTACATTTTCACCTCTGACAAGACTCAAAAATTACTACATACTTTGCTAATGTACCGAGTGCTACAAAGGTGTAGACTCAACTGAGGCCTCATCTACACTGCCATATAATGCGCATTACATGGTCAGTGCAGACTCTTACAATGCAGTTTAAATGAACGGAATTATGTGAGTCTACACTGACTAACTGCATAACATCGCAATGTAGATGGGGCCTGAAGAAGGTCAAACTGTATGCCTGGGTTCTCCCTCCACCTGCCTTTACCCCCACTTTCCTTTCCTGGCCATTTTGCAGTCTGTCAAAAAATCATTCTCTTTTTTTGCGCGCGGGGGGGGGGGGGGGGGGAGAGAATGTTCCACAATTTTGCACAAATGGGGCAAATCTGATTTAACTCTGAAAGGATCTACATTGCCATATAATCCAGTTTCTGAATCAAGATTATCTGCTTTAAATTGAATTAGATCAGTCTACACTGCAATATAATCCCGTTCAAAGCAAATAATCTTAATTCAGAAACTGGAATGTATGGAAGTGTAGACAGGGTCTCAGGAAAACATGCAATACCCATTAAAAGCAGTCAAATGTTGTGGGGACAGCCAGAAGTCAATTCAATATGAGTCTACCGATACTTGCCTGTGTAGACTCACTCCAAGACTTGGTAGTGAAGCTATGAAGGAACTAGACATTATCTTACAATGTCAAGAAATATCATTAAGATTTTCCATGGCATCCTATTTCCCATTTCTCCATATGGTTGTGAAAGTTGGACAGTGAAGAAAGCTGATAGGAAGACAATCAACTAATTTGAAATGTGATGCTGGAGAAAAATTCTATGGATACAGTGCACTGCAAAAAAGACAAATAAATGGATCCTAGAGGAAATGAAGCCAAAACTCTCCTTTGAAGCTGAGATGACTCAAGTGAGAACTCACAACTCACTAAAATACAATAATGCTTGGTAAGTAGGAGGTAGTAGGAAAAGAGGAAGACCACATCCTAGACTGATGGACTCAATTAGGGAAGCCACAGCCCTGAGCAGGGCCGGTTGAACATATTGTGATGACTCATGGGCCATGTAGTCCCGTTCCTAGTGCTGTTGTGACGGATGAAGAGGAAAACTTGGATTTTCCACCATTTCAGCCAGAAAGGGAACTTTCCCAGCCAGAATTGGAGCCCTTGCACCTGCAGGAGATTTGTCCTCCAGAAATCTGCCAAACAAGCCCTGAGTCAAAATCTCCCCCATTTTCTCGCCGTAATTATTATCAGCAACAAAAAGGAGTTCAGCAGGCTAATCGCAGAAGCCTGAGAATCGCAGCAAAGCATTCAGATGATTAAGCCTGCTTCCATGAGAAATTTTAGGGAGTCATACATCTGGGCACAGAGATTGACTTTCGTTTCTGATTCCCCAGAGAAGTGTTCTTTGGTGGGAAAACGAGAACCTATTTAGGTTCCTTGCCCTTTTAGGAATCTTGCGGAGTCAATTCGTCAGCTACTGGAGTAGTGTGTGTGGACAGCGCTACTCCCGCTTCCAAGCCTCGTTCCTGTTCCCAAGCCTCGTTCCTGTTTCCAAGCCTCCGCTCCCAGCCTTGTTTACTCCCCGGATCTTGCCTTGCTTCCCGGACCTTGCCAAGTAATTACCACGGATCTTGTTCTTGCTCCTCGTTTCTTGTTGCCTTGTTTCAAGCCTTGTGTTCCAAGAATCAAGTTACTTCCTAGCCTTGCTCAAGTTTCATGGACTAAAGGACCTTGTCATCTCCCCTCACTTTGCTTGGCAAAGTGAGTGTTTCGGTTATTGGATTACAACTTTGGACCTTAATATTTCATACTGGACATTGTTTCTTTGGACTAATTTTGACCTTCCCTGAAAGGTCTACTTCTGAACTATTTCTTACACTTGCTTTTATTAACTTTATATATTCCCTTAATAAAGATATTAGATAGATTCTGGCCTCTGTGTATGGTTATTGGTGCTCTGCAGCCTGGGTCGTGACACATATGAGGCTGCTTAAGCGGCGGCCTCGGGCTCTGGCTGCTAGGGGCGCTGTCGAGGCGTCGACAGTGGCCCGTAGCGCCACCGATGCCGTCGCGCCGCCGCTGTTGGTGTGGGGCTTCGATCCCTCGCGCCCGCGCCAAACTGCACAGCACAAATCGGCCATTTTTCCCTTAGTTCCTAGATGCAGGCGCAGATCGCCCGGGCGATCAGCGCCTGCGTCCAGGAACTAAGGGGAAAAGGGCCGATCTGTGCTGTGCGCATGCGCACAGCACAGATCGGCCAATTTGGCCTTACTTCCTGGGCGATCGGCGGCCGCGTCCAGGAACTAAGGGCAAAATGGCCTATCTGAGCCTGCGTCTAGGAACTAAGGGAAAAATATAATAATAATAATAATAATAATAATAATAATAATAATAATAATAATAATTTTATTCTTATATCACGCCCCATCTCCCCGGAGGGACTCGGGGCGGCTTACATGGGGCCATGCCCAGACACGACAGCACAAATCAGATAAAACATTAAACCGAGCAGTAAAACTTCAACATGATTAAAAACAGTCATAAAAGTCAATATGCACAATAATATTAAAATCCCGATTTGGGTCAAAAGATCCAGGCCAAGGTGCAAAGTAATATCAAGTTATCAGGGGGATAATTATACAGCAGGTGTAATACTTAAAGTGCTGAATGAATCCTAAAAACAATCCAGAGGGTCTACTGCTTAATAGGTAAATAACATGATCCCACAAGGATCAGTCAACGAAGGCCTTCTGGAATAGCCAATTTTTCAGGCTCTTCCTGAAAGAAAGTAGGGTAGGGGCCTGCCTAATCTCCCTGGGGAGCGAGTTCCACAGCTCGGAAAATAAATGGCAGCCAGTGGAGCTCTTTAAAACGCGGCGTTGAGCGCGCCCTGTAATCTGCCCCAGTTAGAAACCTGGCTGCCGATCGTTGTACTAGTTGTAGTTTCCGAGCCGTCTTCAAAGGCAGCCCCACGTAGAGCGCATTGCAGTAATCCAGTCTAGAGGTAACTAAGGCATGGACCACCCTGGTCAGATCTGACTTCTCGAGGTATGGTCGCAGCTGGCGCACAAGTTTTAGTTGTGCAAAGGCCCTCCCAGCCACGGCCGACACCTGCGCCTCAAGTGTCAGCGCAGAGTCCAGGAGGACCCCCAAGCTGCAGACCTGCGCCTTCAGGGGGAGTGCGACCCCGTCAAGCACAGGTTGCCACCCAATACCCCGATCAGACGTACGACTGACCTGGAGGACCTCTGTCTTGTCAGGATTGAGCTTCAGCTTGTTCGCCCTCATCCAGGCCAATACAGCGGCCAGACACTGGTCCAGTATCCGAGGGGCTTCCTTGGAATTAGGTGGAAAGGAGTAGTAGAGTTGGGTGTCATCCGCGTAGAGATGGCACCGCACTCCAAAACTCCGGATGACCTCACCCAGCGGTTTCATGTAGATATTAAAAAGCATGGGGGACAAAATGGAACCTTGCGGGACCCCACAGGTCAATGGCCAGGGGTCCGAGCAGGTGTCCCCCAGCTTCACCAACTGGAAACGGCCCTCTAGGAAGGACTGGAGCCACTGCAATGCAGTGCCCCCAAGGCCCATCCCAGAGAGCCGTCCCAGAAGGATACCATGGTCGATGGTATCGAAAGCCGCTGAGATGTCCAAGAGAACCAGCAGGGTCACACTCCCCCTGTCCAGCTCTCTGCGGAGGTCATCCACCAAGGCGACCAAAGCCGTCTCAGTACTGTAGCCAGGTCTGAAACCAGACTGCGATTGGTCCAGAAAATCCGTATCTTCCAAGAATCCCTGGAGCTGGGAAGCAACCACCCGCTCCAAGACCTTGCCCAAAAATGGAAGGTTAGAGATTGGTCTGTAGTTACTGAGTGTTATGATTGAGCCTTATGGCTCTGTTACTGACAGACGTGGGCGTAAGACTCCTCGAGAGTCAGATACTCTCGAGGAGCGAGAGAGAAAAAGACTGCGAGACATATTTGCAGCACCATCTGACGAGGAGTCTTTCGAAGGGTTTACGGAGAGAATGGAGGAGGGGCTGGTTAGCTCAGAGGAGGATGAGATGGATTGGACTCGGGTAAGGGAGGAAGTGGGTGCCACTGGCCATGATGGGACAGAAGATGAATGGGGACCTTCAGGATTAGACCCATGGTTTAGCTGGAGGGATGGGACGGGATCCACAGCTGGAGATGCTGTTGGGCGTAGTCAGAGGTGTTCCAGCTCTGACGAGGAAAGTGATGAGGAAACGCCCGGGTTAAGGAGGACAGCTGACAGTGATGAAGATTTGTAACTGGCATAAAATGGGGCTTGAGAGCAATTGCAAATTGCGTTGGGCAAGGTAATCTGGGCAAACGCTTGGGATCCGTGTGTGTGTGGGACGCTTCCCTGAAGACTTGTGTGCTTTCCTGTGCTGTGACGTAAGTTGATTGGAATCCAGGGTCAGACGGCGGGAGGGATTGTGTGGGCATTTGTTTGTGCAAACCTGTGCTTACTCTTATTAGCTTGACCCTCCGTCGTCTTCTTGACGGACGCCATCTCCTGCTTTGAGAACTCGGACTGAACTGACCACGGCTTGTCTTCCCCCCTTCTTGGACTTGGAAAAACTACAAACGTCTGCTTCTGGCTTTGATCTACGGAACGGAACTGGTCTACTCAACTGCTACAATCCTTGGCTTTCGTTTCGTTTATACCCAGGCTGAAGCAAGCAGTTTGTTTTTTACCCGGATTAAACTCCGGTTTAATCCGGTTTATCTTTTGAACATTTACTTTTGCCCCTTTTTGCTCCTAAAGGCAAAAACTGTCTGGCCCTTGTGTTTTACGGGCATTTTTGAGTTCTGTAATCTAATAAACTCTGTTACTTTGAATCTTGTGGCGTTCTGTCCTTGACAGATTGCCCAACGCCATAAAAAGTTTATTGCAGCAATAAACCCGTCAGGAAGACGATGGATGAGTTAAGGGCCAAAGTAGACCAATTGCAAACGGCTTTTACCGTTATCCAAACAGCTCAGGCTGTGAAAGGACATGTTTTGACTCCTGAACGCTTTGACGGAACCAGGTGCAAGTTGCCAACCTTTTTGGCACAAGTGGAGCTTTATTTTTCTCAGCTCAGTGCTCATGCTTTTCCTACAGACACTAGCAAGGTGGCCTTTATTTTGAGTTTGTTGACCGGTCCCGCAGGACAATGGGCCACTAATTTAATTTTGGGAAATGACCCAGTCAAGGACAATTTGAATAATTTCAAAAAGTTGTTAACTGATACTTTTGGGGATCCTCTCCGCACGGAGAACGCTGGGTGGGCTCTGTATCGGTTGAAACAGGGAAAGGGGACTGTTTTGGATTACTTAAATAAGTTTAACCTGTATCGCCACCAGCTGGATTGGGGGGAAAATGCATTCATGCTTTTATTTACTGCCGGGTTAAGTGATATGCTCCAGGATGAATTAGCACGCTTGGAGCCGGCTGAAAGCTGGGACGCCTTAGTAGCTAAGGTGCTGCGTTTAGACGCAAGGTTCGAGGCTCGTAAACACTCAAAAGCAATGTGTGCGCCATCCATGCATGTAACCAGGGCACCTGTGGTGATGGGGGAAGAGCCCATGGAGCTTGGGGTCTTTAAAAAGCTGTCTACAGAGGAAAAGAGCCGTAGGAGGCAGCTGGGCTTGTGTTTGTACTGTGGGAATGCTGGGCATTTTGCCAAAAATTGTAATGTGAAACCTTCCCAGCTTTCGGGAAAAGGCCAGCCCTAGTGCGACGTGAGTCCAACGCACTAGGGCTCCTCAAGCAGTCAACTGAGGGGAGGAAGCATGTTTTCGTACCCATTACATTATCTGTTGGGGGAAGGGAACTTGTTTCTACTTTGGCACTGCTGGACTCAGGGGCTACGGTCTCCTATGTAGATATTGAGTTTGCTAAGAAGCATGGCATTCCTAGAGTGCGCAAGGCATGCGACGTGTGGGTGGAAGGAGCAGATGGGAGACTGCTGGAGACTGGGGTGGTTAACCATGAAACCTCAGCAGTAACGTGGGAGGTGCAGGGAGTAACGGGAACGTTTGTGTGGGATATTACGAGCTTGCCTAGATATGATGTGATCCTGGGGATGGATTGGCTAGCTGTAGTAAACCCACATGTAGATTGGGCAACACGTAAAGTGATCTTAAAGAGGCAGGATTGTTGCACTCTAAATGTTACTCATTCTGATATGGAGGGAGTGCCTGCTGAGTATGGGGAGTTCTCTGATGTATTTTGTAAAAGAGAAGCGGACAAATTACCACCGCACAGGCCATATGATTGCGCCATCAAGTTGGCAGAAGGTGCGAAACTGCCAGCAGGGAGGCTGTATGCCTTGACTGTACCGGAAAGGCAAGCTTTGCGGGAGTTTCTAGATGAAAATTTAGCCAAGGGGTTTATTCGCCCATCTAGTTCTCCAACTGCGGCACCGGTATTCTTTGTAGCCAAAAAGACTGGGGAACTTAGGTTGGTCTGCGATTATCGGATCCTAAACAAATACACCATTCGGGATAGGTACCCGCTGCCTTTAATCTCGGAACTGTTATCAAGGGTGCAAGGGGCTAAGGTCTTTACCAAGCTTGACCTGCGGGGGGCCTATAACTTAATCCGTATACGGGAAGGGGATGAATGGAAGACGGCATTTAACACGTGTTTCGGATGCCACGAGTTCCGAGTCATGCCTTTTGGGCTTTGTAATGCTCCTGCGGTATTCCAGAGGTTCATGAACGATGTGTTCAGGGACCTAATTGACCAATTTTTAGTGATTTATTTGGATGATATCTTGATTTTTTCTAAGGACGAGAAAGAACATCGTCAACATGTCAAGCAGGTTCTGCACCGACTGCGGGCTAATGGGCTTTTCGCCAAGGCTTCCAAGTGCGTCTTTCATGTGCCTGAAGTAGAGTTCCTAGGTCATGTAGTGTCAGGTAGGGAACTTAAAATGGACCCACATAAGGTTGACGCCGTCAACTCATGGCAGGAGCTGAAGACTAAGAAGGATGTACAAAGGTTCTTGGGTTTCGCTAATTACTACCGGGAGTTTATTCCGAATTTTGCAAAGCTCACGGTACCTTTGACGCAGCTTCTGCGCAAGAAACAGCCATTTGTGTGGGGGCGGGAAGCTCACGAGGCGTTTCTACAACTAAAGTCTAGTTTTCAATCGGACAACATACTAACCCATCCTGATGTTGACAGACCGTTCGTGGTAGAAGCGGACGCTTCTAGCTACGCGTTGGGGGCTGTATTGTCTCAGAAGGATTCCTCAGGGACCTTGCGTCCCTGTGGATTTTACTCGCGGCAACTAACACCCTTCGAGCAGAACTATACCATATGGGAGAAGGAGTTGTTGGCGATTAAGGTGGCGTTTGAGGTGTGGCGGCACTGGCTTGAAGGGGCACGGCATCAGATCGTGGTCAGATCTGATCACAAGAACTTAGAGCACTTGCAAACAGCAAAGAAGTTAAACCAGCGTCAAATCCGCTGGGCTTTGTTTTTCTCCAGGTTTAACTTCAAGGTGCAGTTCGTGGAGGGGAAGGCAAACTTGCGGGCCGATGCTTTATCCCGCAAGCCGGAATTTAAGACCAATGAGCAGGTAGTATGTCAGACCATCTTGCCTACTGCCTCTCTGTGTGTTGTAGATAATGAGCTTGGGTTACATGACCAGATCCTTGAGGCTCAGAAGGATGATGTGTGGACTCAGGAGCAACTGATGCTGCTCTCTGCAGGTAACCGTACCATACTGCCGCATCTCCAGGATCAAGACGGGGTATTGGTGCGTAGGGGGCAGGTTTACGTACCAGTAGGGACCCTCAGGTTGGAGGTGATTAGAGCCCACCATGACGAACCCATGGCTGGGCACTTTGGCAGGTTCAAGACCGTACAGCTTATCACCAGGAGCTACTGGTGGCCAAAGATGCGGCAAGACATTCTGCGCTTTTGTGACAGCTGCGCCGTTTGTCAGCAGAGTAAGACGCCTGTTGGGCGCCCTAGAGGGTTGTTATCGTCTTTACCTGTTCCGGAGAGGCCATGGCAAATCATTTCCATGGATTTTATTTCAGATTTGCCTAAGTCTGGGGGTTATACTTGTATTTGGGTGGTGGTGGATTTATTTAGTAAACTGGCTCATTTTATTCCTTGTTCAACCATTCCGGCGGCCCCTACGTTGGCCTTACTATTTACAAAGCACATCTATCGTTTGCACGGAGCACCCGAGGTGATTATTTCAGATAGGGCTCCGCAATTTGTGTCACGCTTTTGGAAACACTTCCATGAGTGTTTGGGGACTAAGTTAAACGTGTCTTCAGCTTTCCATCCGCAAACGGATGGACAGTCGGAACGGGTTAATGGGCTCTTAGAGCAGTATCTGCGTTGTTTTTGTTTAGATCAACCCACGGCTTGGGTAAAGTGGTTACCGGTGGCGGAATTTGCTTACAACAATGCGGTGCACACGTCTAGTCAGCATACGCCATTTGAGCTAACTTATGGTTTTCACCCACGGGGAGGTGTGGCGCCGTCGACCAATGTGGTCTCTTCGGACCCTGTGTACCGCTCTTCGGAAATGGCTGCATTGCATGATGTTGCCCGTCGCTTACTGTTGGAAGCTAAGGCAACGCAGAAGACTCAGGCTGACCGCCACAGGCAGGCAGGGGAGGAGTTGGAAGAAGGGGATTTGGTGTGGTTATCTTCCAAACATATTAAACAGGCTGGGGGAAAGTTTGCGCCTCGGTATTTGGGTCCCTTTCCTATCGTTAAAAAGATTTCTTCTGTTGCGTTTCGTTTGCGTTTACCGTCTAGTTTAAAGGTCCATCCAGTCTTTCATCGTTCGCTGTTGAAACTTGATACCTCTAGTCATCGTGGTGCTATAGCGGAGGGTATCACTGCCACTTCTCCGCCATCGGGGGAGGAGGCCTTTGTGAGAGGGGATAGTGTTATGATTGAGCCTTATGGCTCTGTTACTGACAGACGTGGGCGTAAGACTCCTCGAGAGTCAGATACTCTCGAGGAGCGAGAGAGAAAAAGACTGCGAGACATATTTGCAGCACCATCTGACGAGGAGTCTTTCGAAGGGTTTACGGAGAGAATGGAGGAGGGGCTGGTTAGCTCAGAGGAGGATGAGATGGATTGGACTCGGGTAAGGGAGGAAGTGGGTGCCACTGGCCATGATGGGACAGAAGATGAATGGGGACCTTCAGGATTAGACCCATGGTTTAGCTGGAGGGATGGGACGGGATCCACAGCTGGAGATGCTGTTGGGCGTAGTCAGAGGTGTTCCAGCTCTGACGAGGAAAGTGATGAGGAAACGCCCGGGTTAAGGAGGACAGCTGACAGTGATGAAGATTTGTAACTGGCATAAAATGGGGCTTGAGAGCAATTGCAAATTGCGTTGGGCAAGGTAATCTGGGCAAACGCTTGGGATCCGTGTGTGTGTGGGACGCTTCCCTGAAGACTTGTGTGCTTTCCTGTGCTGTGACGTAAGTTGATTGGAATCCAGGGTCAGACGGCGGGAGGGATTGTGTGGGCATTTGTTTGTGCAAACCTGTGCTTACTCTTATTAGCTTGACCCTCCGTCGTCTTCTTGACGGACGCCATCTCCTGCTTTGAGAACTCGGACTGAACTGACCACGGCTTGTCTTCCCCCCTTCTTGGACTTGGAAAAACTACAAACGTCTGCTTCTGGCTTTGATCTACGGAACGGAACTGGTCTACTCAACTGCTACAATCCTTGGCTTTCGTTTCGTTTATACCCAGGCTGAAGCAAGCAGTTTGTTTTTTACCCGGATTAAACTCCGGTTTAATCCGGTTTATCTTTTGAACATTTACTTTTGCCCCTTTTTGCTCCTAAAGGCAAAAACTGTCTGGCCCTTGTGTTTTACGGGCATTTTTGAGTTCTGTAATCTAATAAACTCTGTTACTTTGAATCTTGTGGCGTTCTGTCCTTGACACTGAGGTTAGCCGGATCCAAGGAGGCTTTCTTCAAAACAGGCCTCACCACAGCTTGTTTTAGGCCAGATGGAAATATGCCCTGCTCCAAAGAGGCATTGATTATTCTCACAAACCAATCAACTAGCCCTCCACTGGCTTGTTTTAAGAGCCAAGATGGGCAAGGGTTAAGGGCACAGGTGGTTGCCCTCACCGCTCCAAGAATCTTGTCCACATCATCAGGCTGCACAAGCTGAAACGAATCCCACAAGATCAAACAGACAGATGCCTCGGTTACCTCACCTGGCAATGCATCAAGGCCGGCGTCTAAGTCGGAACGAATCTGAGCGACTTTGTCTGCAAAATGGTGAGCCGATTTGTGCTGTGCAGTTTGGCGTGGGCGCGAGGGATCGAAGGAACTAAGGGCACAGCACTTATTCTATACCCAATTCTCCCTTAGTTCCTGCGCATGCACACAGCTCAGATAGGCCATTTTGCCCTTACTTCCTGGATGCGGCCGCCGATCGCCCGGGTGATTACTGTATTTATGAATTTAGCACCAAAATATCACAATGTATTGAAAACATTGACTACAAAAATGCATTGGATAATCCAGAACGTTGGATCAGCGAGTGTTGGATAAGTGAGACTCTACTGTAATTACTACATAGCATTATTACACATGTAACTACTTTTTCTGTCAAATTTGTTGTATAACATGATGTTGTGGTGCTTAATTTCTAAACTCATAACCTATTTTGATGTTTAATAGGCTTTTTCTTAATCTCTTCTTATTATCCAACATATTCGCTTATCCAACATTCTGCTGGCCCATTTATGTTCTATTCACCTCTACCTTCTACCTTTTATTTCTCGGTGATTGGGGTTTTTTTGGGGGGGGGCACCAAAATCCTGTTTTGCTTACACTTGAAAATTTCCTTGGGCCGGCTCTGGCCCTGAGTCTGCAAGACTTGATCGGGGCAGTCTCTCATTCACAGGATCACCTTACCTAGTGGTTCTCAACCTGGGGTCCCCAGATGTTTTTGGCCTTCAACTCCCAGAAATCCTAATAGCTGGTTAACTGGCTGGGATTTCTGGGAGTTGTAAACTAAAATACCTGGGGACCCACAAGTTGAGAACTACTGCCTTAAGCTTAAGTTGTCTTGACCATAGTTAACAACCAAAAAATCTAAACAAGTAACTAACTACCCTTTTTCTTTAAAAGAAGCATGAAATTGCTCACTAATTAATTCTAGGTATAGTTTGAAAGACACCTTCATGTTTTGGGACTTCATGAAGGTTCAAATAGAAATGCATTTTGGCTTTACTGTTCCTAGTGAAGTTAATGCTCAAGATATGGATAAACTAATGATAATGAGAAAGGGTGGGGGGAGAGATCCAAGAAGATGCATCTAAATAAAAAGACTCACGTGAAATGTAGGCCAAAGCTATAAATTAAATCCTAACATTATCTATTTACATTCTTCCCACACACAGAGTTCCTTGGAATTAATTAATCCATCAAGACCCAGTGCTTTTGTTTTGCTTTTTTTGTTTCAAATGTCTTTCTGTTGGGAGGGATTAGCATTCAGGGAAATGAACATTTTACATCAAAACATTGAGACATTCTATCACTCTGGTTTTTATTATCTGGAAAGTTTCCAGAAATGATTGATGTTGTTTGTAGAATGACTCCTCGTTTTATAATTGAAGACTACTCTACTAATGTTACTCTCCAACAGTAAGTGATGCAGTTTTAATCAAAGTCTGAAAAATATAGTTTTAAAAAAAGAATTCCTATGCACATTTAAAATGGGGCAGACATTAAAATCAAAGAGTAAAAAAATAATTTACCAGATCGCAAAACTCAGAATGGATGTATTTGGTATCATCTTTAATCACAATTCAATGGGCTGTTCACAGCCTCTTCTATTACTTTATTTAGATATAATAATAATAATAATAATAATAATAATAATAATAATAATAATAATAATAACAACAACAACAGCAGCAACAACAACAACAACAACAACAACACTTTATTTATATTCTGTCCTTCTTGAAGGGACTCTGGGTAGATTACAGCATAAAAACAGACAGGGGCAAACATTCAATGCCTTGTTGCAATGAAATACAATGAGACACAAATACACAGAGAAAGGCAAAGGCTTCTCCTTTCATTTCCGGCTCTGGGGGAGGTGCTCTTCTCCCTTTCCAAGCCGAGGAACCTGCATTGGCCGTAAACACCACCTGGTCAGGTGGCTGGCATGACTCTTTGGAGCCTCTTTTTGCCTTTCCCCGCTACTTCGCAGTTCACTTTTCGCTCCCTTGCTGTTTCACAGGTTTTCAATAAATATTAATGTAACAATTTATTGTATTTTCACCGTTTCATGGGTTTTTGCGGTGTGCAAAGGGTTTTGGAAGGGGGAAAGGGAGAAATAAAGAGGGGGGGTAGGGAAGGGTTGGAAATAAAAAAGGATTATTTAGCTTCCATTCTTCTTCTCTGTCGGTGTACTGTATATTGTAACTGCTAAAATAAAATATAAATATTTAAATAAATATAGTGTACCTACTTTTCACTTATTGCAGATGGTCCTGGAACATAACCCCCACGATAAGCGAGGAAACACTATTTATCTACTCAAATTTGCATATTTTCAAACTGCTAGGTTGGCAGGAGCTAGGGCTAACAGTGGGAACTCACCCCGTCCTGTGGATTTGAATTACCAACCTTCAGGTCAGCAGTTCAGCAGCACAAGGGTTTAACCCATTGAACCCCATAGATGTATAGACTGCCTGGCAACTAGAGCATTGACAGCATTCTGACTGAACCAAAACAACATATTCAGTAATGATACTGTGGATTTTGTTATTTAAAAATTCAGAACAGTTTTAAGAGATGCATTTTACAGCAGTACACTGAAATCAATATGTCCTAACTTCCAACTGAATTAGTTTTGATTTACAATATTGAACTGGGTCTGCTCTAAGTTTGGCAATTTAAACTCAACCCGTACACACTAATATTATTTCTGTGTATAAAATTTGTTAAAGATTGAGTGTGAAATTGTTATCTCTTCCTTATACCAAAGCCATCGTGCCACAAGACCTTACAGTTCAATGACCTTACAGTTTACTTTAATATACCAAGAGTGATTCACTATTTTGGCCTTATTTTTAGTCACTCTAATAATATACCTCAGAGCCAAAACACAGGAAAGGAGCTGATGCTCAATCTTAGCATCTATTGATTCACTGATGTTATGAGGTAATTGACATTATCACCACCAGAAAAAGCCACAGGCGGAATATTCAATTTTGGCTATAGTAGACAGGTAAGGGAATGTGATTACTATCTGCATAGGTCAATGCACAGGAGAGTAGTAACATTTTCTTTAGTCATAGCAGATGTAATGACATTTTGGATGGTCAATAGGTGGTGTTCTGAGTCAGAAGAGAATTGCGCTAAGTTGGAGCAAATCTCATTTCAGCTTAATGGATCCCTACTTCTGAAATTCAATCTTCACATTATTTTCACATATCCATATGATTCTTCATATTTCTACCTTGTTTTTTTAGTTTTAACATAGGATGAATCTTGTCCATAAAAAGTAAAAGGCAAGAGGGGAAAGGGGCAATCTAGCAGCACCTTTAAGACTAAAGATGCACCTAAAGTGTAGAATGAATGCAGTTTGACACCACTTTAACAGACATGGTTTTACAAGATCTTAAGCTTTCTCTGCCAAAAAAGTGCTGGTGCCTCATAGAATCATAGAATAGTAGAGTTGGAAGAGACCACATGGGCCATCCAGTCCAACCCCCTGCCAAGAAGCAGGAAATCGCATTCAAAGCACCCCCGACAGATGGCCATCCAGCCTCTGCTTAGAAGCCTCCAAAGAAGGAGCCTCCACCACGGCCTGGGGGAGAGAGTTCCACTGTCGAACAGCTCTCACAGTGACAAACTCAACAAACTACAGTTCCCAGGCATCCATAGCACTGAGCCCTGGAAGTAAAAGTGGTGTCAAACTGCATTCATTCTACAGTGTTGATGCACCCTAAATAATTTGTTTTAGTATGATCTTCCATGAATTTCAATTAACTTCTTCAAATCCACTGATAGAATTAATTTTAAACCTAACAAGTAAATAATAGCGGTATAACAGTGACACTGAGATAAACTTCAAATAGTTGTATAAGGACTTGGGTATAATGCATGGAGTGTGCCAAGAAATCATAGCTGTCATAGATTTGAATTTCTGAATATATCTGAATTCAACTGCTTTTCTTTTCAATCTTCCTTTCCAAGCCTCTACTTGTAAATCAAGTCCAGGAAGGCTAAATTTCTGTATTCCACTCTTTCAAGTCATGCCCATCTGATGTGTAAACATTTCCTGAAAATACTTTACATAAATGAACTTGAAGGAATGCACCTTTCTTTGTGTTGATAGCAACCAAACAAAATCAGCCATAAAGTAGTAGAGAATCTGTTTCAGGTGATAAATTTCTCTGTTATGTTTTTCAGAACCACTTGTAGAAGAAAGGTATCTATCACTCTCTAATATGACCCTAACAGCAAATTGAGGTTACAAAAACAATTCAATTACAATTCAAACCACAATGTGCAGTAAAATAATACAGAATAGTGCGATTACGGCTTGAACGGCTTTGGAATATGACTCTGGACTGCGTGGTTTTAATAATTGCTTTTAATCCTGAGATGTTTTTAACTTTTTGATTTTTAATGTATATTTTAATTTATTTCTATGTATGTTTTTGTAGCATCAGATTGTTGCCTTCTTGTAAGCCATTCTGAGTCCCCTTGGGGGTAAGAAGGGCGAGATATAAATACAGTAAATAAATAAATGAATAAATAAAAGCCTAATTTTTGCTTCAGATACATCCTTGGTATTTTTTCATCCAAATTAGGCAGGCCCACTGCAACATTTATGCAATGCCTTAAAATTAGGAACATGACTTAGAGCAAGCCTGCCTTTTCTCTTATTCCACACAGTTACAGAAAAAGTAATATTTCATTTTGCAAATAAGTTTACATAATGTAGATATTCATATGATGTATGTGGATTAAACAAATTAAGTAAATAGGAATTGTAGGTAGATCCTCTAAGCCAGTGATTTTCAACCTTTGGGTTCCCAGATGTTTTTGCCTTCAACTCACAAAAATCCTAACAGCTGGTAAACTGGCTGGGATTTCTGGGAGTTGTAGGCCAAAACACCTGGGGACCCATAGGTTGAGAACGACTGCTCTAAGCCCTCCTATGTCACACTCAAGAACCTAAGGATGTGAAAAGAGCCTTCTAGAGACATCACACAGTGGGCTATGTTGTGGGATGCTTGCAGCACAGCTGTTGAATGGAGCCCCACGCTACCCATCCACGGTCATTTCCAGTAGGGCTCTGTATAACAACTGTGGAGAAAACATGCTACAATGCTGTGCCCAGAACACTGGAGGTGTCCCATGTTCCATAAGGAACAAAAGGGCCAGAGCAAGGCAATGCTTCCCTACATATGATGGGGAAGTGTTGCTGTGGGTGAGGCGGAGCACAGGGCGCTGGGATTGCCCGGATGCCCCACCGATTCACCATGGAAGCTGGCAAATCACCCTGCAGAACCTCATCAATGTGATGAGGTCCATAATCATAATCAGATCTATCTAGATCAACTGTGTGTAGCCAGCATGTCTTTGGGAAGCCCACAAGCAGGGCATAAGGGCAATTGTCCCACCAAGCCACTGGTTTTTACAAAAATGCTGAGTCGGATATGGAAGAGAGTATAGAGCCATCACAACCAGTAACCCTTTTGTGAGCTGTATCCTCAATGTGTTTGTCAAATCCTTCTTTATAACTATCTGTGTTCCTGTCCATCATCACAATATCTTGTTCTGCATGCCAGTTTAACTATACACCGTGTGAAAAACTACTTTTTGTCTATGGTTACCCTTTCACACTTGGGACCTAAATACCTTAAAGGAACCAGATCTTGGTAACTAAGCTGAATCAGCCCTGGAGAGTGCTTGGATGGGAGCACCCCAATGACTACCAGGTCTATAAGCTATATTTCAGAGGAAGGAACTGACAAAATCACTTTTGAGTATTCCTTGCCTAGAAAAACCTCTTGAAATTCATGGTGTCACTATAAATCCAGAGGTTATTTGAAGGCAGATACACATACACACACACTTACACATGCACAGCTTCTTCCGTTATTACTTTCCTAGTGAGATCTCAGAGATGTGAGTTTATTGTTTATTAGCACACATCACACTGATTTCTTTATTAGGCAAATAAAGCTATCACTACAGTATATATTTTGAATTTTGTTGTGTTTTCCTGAAAGTCACATGGCTACACCCGACTATATTGTTTAGTGAGTAACACAGAAATGCATGTTATCCATTAATAGCATTTACTTTACCTGCTCACCTTCTGAACTTTGAGGAGAAGTACAACAATCATACTGCTAGAACCCTTTACCTTTAGTGTGTATTTCAGATACAAAACAGAAGCTCGTGCTTGTAGTGCATGTATCAGTCCATCAGTTATAAACACCTAATAATCACCTTTATCTATAATTTGCCTTTCACCACCAGTTACAGTTTTAAAGCTTTATGAGAAGAATTGTATTTATTACTGTTAATGATAAGTGACTAACAAGGGTGGAGCGTGTATTTACCAGGAGTGCCACAGAACTCCCCCGTACTGACGCAGGTAATTGTTGGGATTATTCGGGGTCAGTGACCACCACACTTCTAACTACCAATTGCTAATGGCCTCTGAGTAAAAACCGTCAGCCCTTCACATTCACTGAGGTTAGGGAAAGAGGTCTCCCATGAAAGTGAAAAACCATGAATAAAGAAATTTACCTGAGAGATAACCACTCTAAGAATTTCTAGGTCTTCCAGCATGACTATATGATCAACTTCTGCTGTAAGCTGACTATAGAATTTCATTTGAGGACATATGGATTCCTACAGAACATTTATATTTAAATCCACAAATAACCAAATCTGCAAATGTAAAAACTGCAAATGTTGAGGCAGGAACTTAGGAAACTGGCTATCAATCTCTTTAGCCCATTATGAAACATCCAGGCAGCAGCTTTCCAAGGACACAAAAAGAATTTTTTCCTGACCCTACCTGGAGATCTCTAGTGTTCTATTCAAGGGCTAAATAGGCCTGGCCCTACTTAGCTTCTAAAATCAGCTGAGCTCACTGTGTCAAGTGATACAGGCTAGAACTAGTCTATTGTTTCCACGAAGCCTTGCTTCAATCATTCTCCTGTGGTCTGCATGTTGAAATGCACACAACAGGCATTCTGCAAGGTGATTGCCAGAGATGGGAAGTATGTGTATACAGTACTTCTTATATTCTCTGCTCCAAGGAAATCACTCCAAGCCAAACCACTTTAAGCACTTATTTTCATTTTAGAGGGGTGCTGATATGATGGGTTGGGGTGGGGAAAATCTGCCTCAAAATAATATATTCTCTCATAGAATAATGTAAGTGGATTGCTGAAAGAATAAGAACTAACCTTGTAACATTTCCTTGGGGAAACCAAGAGCAGGGCCAGCCCTAGGTAATTTTCAAGTGTAAGCAAACAGAATTTTGCACCACCACCCCCTAAACCAATCACTGAAAAATAAAAGCGTTGGATAAGCAAAAATGTTGGATAATAAGGAGGGATTAAGGAAAGGCCTATTAAACATCAAATTACATTATGATTTTACAAATTAAGCAACAAAACACCATGTTTTACAACAAATCAACAGAAAAAGCAGTTCAATACATGGTAATGTTATGTAGGAATTACTATATTTGCGAATTTAGCACCAAACATTGAACTGGGATATAGGGCAGTGTGGACTCAGATAACCCAGTTCAAAGCAGACATTGTGGGTTATTCTGTTTTGATATTCTGGGTTCTATGGCTGTGTGGAAGACCCCTGAGGGTTCTTCCACACAGCCATAGAACCCAGAATATCAAGGCAGATAATCCACATTATTTGCTTTGAACTGGATTATATGGCAGTGTGGACTCAGATAACCCAGTTCAAAGAAGATATTGTGGGTTATTATGCCTTGATATTCTCTGTTATATGGCTGTGTGAAAGAGCCCTGAGGGTCCTTCCACACAGCCATATAACCCAGAATATCAAGGCAGATAATCCACAAGTATGTTTCAGTCTACTTGGAATACATGAAGCGTGTTTAAGAACCGGTCCAAGAGTCCAGAATAATAATAATAATAATAATAATAATAATAATAATAATAATAATAATAATAATTTTATTTTTATACCCCGCCCCATCTCCCCGAAAGGACTCGGGGCGGCTTACATGGGGCCAAGCCTGGTCAACAACAATAAAACAAAGCAATAAAACAGATCAAAACAACAATAAAACAAGTCATAAAAATCACATACAAGGACAAAAGATAAAATCTTGGATAAAATCTGGAAAACCCGGGCCAAAAGTGCTAGTTATGTCGAAATCATCAGGAAGAGGTGGATTATCCAAATTGTCATCGCCTTCCAAGTGCTGGAAGAGGCGTAAATACGGGACTATTATTGGAAAGGCAACAGGTCAATCTTACTAGATCAGTTGTCAAAGGCCTGCTGGAAGAGCCATGTTTTCAGGCTCTTCCGAAAGGAGAGGAGGGCAGGGGCCTGCCTGATCTCCCTGGGCAGCGAGTTCCAGAGCCGGGGGGCCACGGCGGAAAAGGCCCTCTCCCTCGTCCCCACCAACTGCAACTGCGAGGGTGGTGGGAGCGAGAGGAGGGCCTCTCCCGATGAGCGAAAAGATCGTGCAGGTTCATAGGGGGAAATGAGGTCATGAAGGTAGGTGGGTCCCAAACCATTTAGGGCTTTGTAGGTAATAACCTGCACCTTGAATTGGGCTCGGAAAATAAACAGCAGTCTTAACTCCCCATATGACCATCATCCCATTTTATTTGCTAGTTAACTTGAACCCAGTATGCTTTATTATGCCAATTGTTTGCCTTAGATCAGGCATGAAGCAAACTTCAGCCCTCCAGGTGTTTTGGACTCCAACTCTCACAATTTTTAACAGCCTACCAGCTGTTAGGAATTGTGGGAGTTGCAGTCCAAACACCCGGAGGGCTGAAGTTTGCCCCATGCCTGTCATAGATAGTTGAGCAAATAGTTTTCATGGTTGCCCCTCGCTGTTAGGAATTGTGGGAGTTGAAGTCCAAAACAACAGTTTTGCCTATGTCTGCTGTAAAGTAAACAAATGCAACTTTTAACTGCCATGACTCAATGCTATAAAATCCTGGGAGTTTCAGAAAGTCTTTGGGCCGGTGACTCCCTCCCTCAAGCCAAGGTGTCTGAAGCAACCAATCAGAAGGCCACACCTCAGCCCTCCCCCACAGGTCCAAGGGGCTGCCCGCGTTGGCCACTCCATAGGCGCCCCCATTGCCCTGGCCCCTGCTTTCCATGCCGCCGCCCTTCATTTCTCACCAGCTCTGGGAGCAAGCTGTGGTTGCCATGCCTGAACTTGAGTGGCCTCCTCCTCAGGCCATGCCCCCAGGGAGGAGACTTCAACTCCCAACAGCCTCACTGCTTTGGCTGATGCTCGGGGTTGGTGGGAACTGGAGTCCAAAACACCTGGGTCACCACCAAAGCATGGGAATCACTTGAAGGAAGTTACTCTGCGCCTCTGCTTTAAAGTGAAGGCATCTCGGCTCCACTTTTAACTGCCATGGTGGCCTGGCCACTGCGAAGGCCAGGCCAGGCCGTGGCTGCGGAGGCAGGAAGGCCACGCCTGGGCGGAAGTGCCTCAACGGCGCCCCCTAGGCGCCCCCTAGAGGATGGCGCCTTCAGCAACCTACTTCGCCTAATAGTTGAACTGCCCCTGATCAAGAGACATCTTATAACTATCCAGTGGACTTTTAGATGTTCAGGGATAGCACGACCCAGGCTCCATTGATAATCCAGGTTATCGAAGCAGAAAGTCCACATTGTCTGCTTTGAACTGGGTTATTTGAGTCTACATTGCCAGATAACCCAGTTCAAAGCAGATGATCTGAATTTAATACAGCAGTGTAAAAGAGGCCCCAGTGAACTCATGCAATATATTCAAGTTGATGTGTGAAACGGGTCTTGAGCATACTGAATTTTTCAGTCTTTTTTACTTTTTTTGGCAATTAAAAAAGTCATAGATTAAGTTAAATTAGCTAGTGCACTTCATTGCCTGCAACTGATCTAAGTACCAGACAAAGGTGGTTCAGTGTAGTGGAATCCAGACTTTGAAACCTTGGGAGAAAAGTAGCAGATGTACCTTAATCATAATCTGATTGGTTTCTAATGACATATTTATATTTATTTAGCTATATACTTATACTTGAGCTCAGTGTTCTAATGGAGTCTAACCTCAATGACTCCAGGCTGCTAAACTATTTAAAAGTTATTAAATGAGAAAATTAATCACATTGCAAGTATATTATCACAGATCTTATCACATACAATGGAGCACCTTTTAAGTAGGCAATCCATGTTTTAAGAAGACTGGATGAGGACTTGATACGTACTGATTACATAACCAAGATCTTTCTTTTCTGTATCTAATAAAATAATGTGGATTTGACTTATTACCCAGCAGATGGATTACTCCCCCCAATCTGTTGGATGTTCCCCATGTCACTGTCTTCCCCGCTTTTTAATTTATGTATTTTTTGCAGGTTTGTGCAACCACATAACTTTTTGACCTCTCTCCAAAGGAAGAAACATAGAAACATCTCTTTGATCCTGCAGAGGTGTGCAGTTCCAAAATAAAACAAAATAAAAACCCAAACCAAAACCAAAAAGGGAAATGCAGTCAATGTAGAGAAACAAAACACATTTGGTCATTAAACCATTTCTTTCAAGGTAAATCCAATGATCTACTAATTCACTTCTTTCAATAAGAAACTCACAATCTGCTGAACCTTCTAGCCAGGCAAACACCATCATATGCTAATCCACTTATTTCAGTGGAAGACAAAGCTCTGTTAACAGAGCTGCCGAGATGACTTGCAGATGGGTGTACCATCACATGTCAAATGATGGTACACTTCACACTTCTGACGCATGCAGAGAAATAAAAGATGAGTGAAAACAATTGGAATCCCCTCTTACAAAATATAGTATCTGCAGATCATTTGTATAGGGCTTCTACTGGTTCCTGATGAACTGGAACATGTGTCATGTGATGGGACTTGTAGGAACCAATATGGAAAGGCATCAGAGGAGGGTTATTTTACTGTGTGATAAGCTCCCAAGTCAGAAAAAGCCAATAAAGGGCCTGCAGAATGCATTAAATTGTCAACCTGTCTTAATCTGATTCCCAAAGCTTTTCTTTGGACTCAGTCATTCCCATAGTATAAAATGACTTAGTAATTTGTAGTTATCTTATGATCTTGGGCAGGAGATAGCTTGGTGTAGTGGTTTTAGTGCTGGACTATGATTCTGGAGACCAGAATTCAAATTCTCACTTGGCTATGAAACCCACTGGGTGACCTTGAGCAAGTCACCTTCTTTCAACCTTAGAGGAAGGCAAAAGCTATTCCTCTCTGAACAAATTCTGCAACATCAAAGGAGCACTTATTGTCTCCTTCTCCAATGGGATACATTTAATTTTTACAAAGCTGTAAAAATCCAGATTATCTGCTTTGAATTGGATTATCTGGCAGTGTAGACTCAGATAATCCAGTTCAAAGCAGATAATGTGGATTATCTGCCTTGATATTCTGGATTATATGGCAATGTAGAAAGGCCCACCATCTCAGTATGCAACTGTGTGGAAAATTTATCTGACTTTCTATGGTCAGTGCATTGTGCTCAGCTCTGATAGTGCCCCACATTACAGCAGTGGGTCCATGACACCCCTTTTTCAAATGACATACTGTGATAAGAAGACATTGCTCTTGTTTTAGAGAAGTTTTGATGTGTGATGACAAATTATAGTGGAATATTTCCACTTGAGGCCAGAGAGTAAGCAAGGCCTCCAACTGGTGATGTCTGCTGTAATCACTGTTGTAGTAGATGTTGCTGCTGTAAAAGCAAAGATAATATAAAATGGACAATTCCTTGTACTCTGTCTAGGTTGATCTCAGCAGTAAATCTTTTCAGATACTTTAATAATTACAGACTCGGTGTGAGATTGTTTTCTTGCTGCTTCTACAAAACCATCAAAGTCAGAAAAAGATTAACAACAATAGCTTCTTCTAGAAATAATATAATGCCATCTCACACTACATAGTTCTAGCACTATAATCTCACTTTAACACCATAGCTCTGTCCTATGAAGTTGGAGTTTGTAGTTTGGTGAGGGGCTTTTGCTTTCTGTCTGGGAATTAGCATATGCACATCCTTCAACTGTCCAGATTTAGCAGGGACAATCCCAATGAACTCTCTTGTCCTTTTTAAATCTACTTTTACAGTATCCCGGTTTTTCTTGCATCCTCTCAATTACCACACTTCTCTCCAGTTTACTTCAATTGGTGCAAACTGAATTCAAAATGCAAAAATAATTTGTACACAGTTGATTCAGCAGGGGATGGGAAAGGGTAATTTTGCTCTTTCCAGTAGGCTTAGTTAAAAGCAAACTGCTATCGGCTCTTCTAGTTTGTTCTTCCTCACTAATAATTTTGTCATCTTGACCACAGTTTTAAACTGCGAACTGTTGGAGGATATGCACACACATACATGTGCATCCTTTTAAAGTCCTGGAGCTGTTAGTGGTGATTTTAATGAACGTTTATTTTCTGAATGACTATCCAAACAGGATGCATTATTTTTATGGAAGTGTGTAGCAACTGCCACCTTGTGTTGAAACTTAGAAAGTGGAAATATTTACATCATTTTCCTTTCTCTCTCCAGGTGCATAGATGAGCTTAGAAAGCTCACTTTTTAAATTCCTGAGGAGGAAGATCCATACAAGTAGGACAGATAGTGCAAGTGCAGGATTATGACAATACGCTTAATCTATGGCTGCAGACTAGCCTCAGAATTAACAGCCTAAACCAAAGGCCAGGCAGAAAGAGTCATTTGCCAACTTCTGTGGCCTGTACTTGTATATCTGGCTGTCACTGCTTCAGTTCATTTGATAGCAGACCTTATAACAAACTCTTAGACCTGTTGTAAAAAAAGATCTTTTCCATTCACCCAAGAATTTATCACAAGCCCTCATGTAATCTTTCTATAGATTCTAGGTTCTGATTGGAAACATCGATGAAGACAGCTCAAATAGGAAAAGGGAAGTGTGAAAGCAGCATCTTTTTCACAAATAACTTTGATTAAACATTTACAGCATCTTTAAGATTAAGCATACAATAAATCAGGACCTCATCCCATGAGCAGCGTGAAAGTGGGGGGAAGTGGTGGAAAGAGGAAGGAACCGTTTTACTCCATTCCCTCATCTTTTCTCATCTTTTGGAATGGCCAGCCATCCCATGTCCTTACCACACCAATGCCCGCCTTTTCCTCACTTTCTGCCATTTCAAGTCGATAACACCCAACTCCTGAAGAAGGCTTTAGGGCTCTATTTCCATGCATTGTGGAAATGGAGCTCCATGGCTTCCCAACAGAAGTGCCCGTAGGTCATGTGATGGCCTCTGTGGGGCTTCGCTTCCAAAGTGCATGGAAACTGAGCCTTAAAGCTGAGGGGGTGTGTGAATGTTTTAGTCTTAAAGGGTTGCTAAATTCCATCCTCTATGATTTCCTTTCTATGCTGAAAGAGACTAGTATTACTGTCCATTTTCTAAACAGCCCAAAATATTTTATATCTTCTATTGATAATACTTCCCTGTATGCTTCAACTATATTATCTCACCACTAGTATTTATTTAACTAATTATTTAATTAACATATCACAAGAGCCAAAGGCAGTAAAGACTGAGTATGAGAAGTGATAGGAAAGCATATGACACATAGTCAGTCATGAGCCCCTAAGCTAGCCTGCTGCTCGATTCTTTCTCCTCACTCCTATCAGTCATGCAAAATGTTTATTCTCACTGATTTGTGTGTGTGTGTCAGGAGTGACTTGAGAAACTGCAAGTCGCTTCTGGTGTGAGAGAATTTGCCATCTGCAAGGACGTTGCCCAGGGGACACCCAGAGGTTTTGATGTTTTTACCATCTTTGTGGGAGGCTTCTTTCATGTCCCCGGATGGAGATGGAGCTGATAGAGGGAGCTCATCCGCGCTCTCCCCAGGTGGGATTCGAACCTGGCAGCCTTCAGGTCAGCAACCCAACCTTCAAGTCGCAGGCTTTAACCCACTACTCCACCGGGGATGACAACACTGGAAATCAGTGTCTTCCATATTAAAAAGTTATGAGTATCCCACCTGTACATATTTGGAGAAATTTCAGGAAATAAAAGACACAGATCTTTACTCTGGAAAGAATAAAAAACAAGTACATCAAAAGGATATTCACATTCCTTTCCACAGGCACTATGACCCCGAGGAGTATGTCTCATAAAAAAGATTTTTGCAAAATCAGTTCAGAACTATGATTTGGTTCCAAGATAAGTATTTCTGAAATGTAAGTGGGCAAACTATTTCCAGAACTTCCATGTTAATATATTATATACACTTCTGCCTCAATGATGCTTGGTGCAAAAATTCAATGGAAATTATTAATATGTTTATGGATGAGGACACTGGGTACCTCTACACTGTAGAATGAATGCAGTTTGACACCAGTTTAACTGTTGTGACACCAAGCTATGGAATCACAGGAGTTGTAGTTCCATGAGGCACCAGCACTATTTATTAGAGACCTTGTAAAATAACAACTCTCAGAATTTCATAGCACTGGACCATTGCATTTAAAGTGGTGTCAAACTGCATTCATTCTACAGTGTAGATGCACCCATTATCTCATGAGGGCTATGTAAAGGTCCTTTCTAAAGTAATGGACAGCAGGCTTATGCTCTAACGTCTTTTCTAAATGAGCACAGAAAGCACAAAAAGAAAAATAGAATTTCTTCATGTATTTTCAGCGTGATCCTAGTTTATAAAATGAATATGTTGGCATAGGATTTGCTCAGAGATACATGTTTCTGCATGGACTTGCAAGCTGTGCATTCTTAAGTCATTTCCAGTCAGAATGTCATTTCTACCTCACAAATGGATCAAAAAGTGTAAACTAACTACTGGAAAGCATAAAAATAGTTTAGCCCAATTGTACATAATTTTCCTTATGCAGCTAATTCAGTGTCAAACAACTTATTAGCCATTTTCCTGTATTCTTTATCATGTCTGGAGTTTTTAATGAAAGCAAGTTCTGTTTCTGATATAGAAATTAGTATTTCTGAAGTTTTCTTAAGGTAGAGGTAAAGGCTTCCCCTGACATTAAGTCCAGTCGTGTCCGACTCTGAGGGTTGGTGCTCATCTCCATTTCTAAGCCGAAGAGCCGGCGTTGTCCGTAGACACCTCCAAGGTCATGTGGCTGGCATGATTGCATGGAGAGCCGATACCTTCCCGCCAGAGCGCTACCTATTGATCTACTGACATTTGCATGTTTCCAAACTGCTAGGTTGGCAGAAGCTGGGGCTAACAGCGGGCGCTCATTCTACTCCCTGGATTCAAACCTGCGGCCTTTTGGGTCTGCAAGTTCAGCAGCTCAGTAGCTTAATACACTGCGCCACTGGGGGGCCCCCTTAGTATTTATTTATTTATTTATTTATTATTTTGTAAGTTTTTATGCCGCCTTTCTCCTGGTGGACCCAACATATTTAAAATATACAATGTAACATAAAACCATTAGCTAAAACAAACCATAAGAAATACATGAATGCTCCATAGCCCCATCCATCTAAATGTTAAAATTAAATTAAATTAAAATCTGTCTAAAATTTTCATATGAATTCATTTTACCCGGGAATATTGGGTGTATTATACAGTCACACTGAGGCATTGTAGCTCTATCTGTTTCCTTACTGTGAATGTAAAATGACTGCATTATGACATGTGAAAGGCTCAAGGTGACCAAAAAAACTTCACATAATGGCTTCTTTCAGAGGATATTAAAGACAATATGCAGGTGCAGTCAAAAGCTGGAGTCCTGATTATTTAATGTCTCATGGAACATATGTATATATTTTCTTTTCCTTAGATAAATATTGCAGGTGCCAGACTGTTCTGTGGGATGATGAATGACTTCCTAGATGACATTATAAAGGAAGTTGTTTTTCAAATCTGTTACACATCAGATTTCCTCCACTCTGTCGCCATGATCTGACATTTCCCAAACTTTCTTCATTCCTCAAGCAGCACATGTGTCTTAAACACCAATGTCACCATTGCTCTCTCCCAGCGGCTTGCTGGAGACATCATATTTATGGTCATGTGGCTCAAAGCCTGACACAATGATGGTTCCATTGGCAGAATGGACAGTGGATTGGGCTGGATCCAACTCGATGCAGCTGTTCATACCTCCAATACTGCAGAATCACTTCAAAGTTTCCAGGAAGCTCTGGAGTAAATCTCATGTTTCACTGTCTTAGAATAACGACTGGATGTAGCAATTGTGTTGTGAATCCAGCCCATGCTTCATGTCAAGCAAAAAACTGAATGGTGAGTCCACATTATTTTGGCCAGGTACACACAGAATTGGAGTAATTTGCTCCCAGCAAGCTGTTGTTCATGTAAAGAACACATGGCATCAGTAAATATTTCCTCTCCAGCTTAAAGGTCCTGATTTTCATTACATTAAGGTCCAAGTACCTGGCCTTAATTTAATTGAGCAACGAGGAGGGGGGCTAAAAAGGGCTCCCATTAACATACATGAGATATTAGAACAGAGCTGAAATGTCACAGGGTTGCCTCACAACCTCTGAGGATGTCTGCCATAAATGTGGGTGAAATGTCAGGAGAGAAAGATTCTGAATGATTTTCCATACAGCCTGGAAAACACACAAGAACCCTGTGATTCCGGCCATGAAAGCCTTCGACAACACATTGAAATGTCACAATTTGGATTGGTTATATCTGTTAGTTCCTTGATATACCACATAGAGCATGGATCTCACAGCTGGATGACCCATCTGATAACCAGTTAAACACCCCAAACACACACACATTCTGCTTGCCTGCCTGCTGGTGAGATGTCATGAAATGGCAATTACTGGTCTTCATATGGGAAGGAACCAACTGATTTTGCAGGAATTATAGGTTAAAGAGCTGGGCTTATTCAGAATGTCACAGTCCACAAGATCCTTCAAAGAGATGACCCAAGGAGGAAAAATTGATATGTAGCTCTTCTCAAAACACTTGCAAGATCCAGCATTTTCCAAATGAACATTGGGACACATTATAGCCAAGCAACATCAGATTGTGGTCAAGATGATAAAAGCTAATTAATGAAGAAATCAGACAAATTAGAAGCCTCCCCAACACCCCCACTGTATTGATTGAAAACAGATTACTTTTGCATTTTGAATTCAGTTTGCAGCCATTGAGGTAAGTAATAGATAAAGCAAAAAGGTGGAAGAATCAGAGAAAAACTGGGACATTTTAAAACAGCTGGAAAAAACATGATTACACAGGATTAATTGAGATTGTCCCTGCTAAATCAGAACAGTTAGATGTACACTAGTTACAAATGTCCCAAATTTGTCATAAGCAGCACTTTGAATTGTGTGCAGACACAGATGGACAGCCAAGGGAGCTGCTTCTGCAGCGGAGTACTGTACTCCTGGTAACCAACAATTTGATGAGAAAAGAATAGCACCTATTCACAAAAGCAAAATCCTAAGAGAAAGAGGTATGAATAGAATTGGCTGAGAAGAGTGACTGACATAAGAAGTAGTGAGCAGACAGAGCAGAATTCTGTGGGTATTCCCAGGTTGGATAGGCAATTTGAGCCAACTGCTGAATGGTGAACCCATAGTTATGCCAATCCCATTGATTCAACAAGGCCACTGTAGCTGAGACTATCCATATGATTCAGGATAGAACATTGTGGAAAGGTCTTATTCAAACTCAATGGTTTACTTTTGACAGGCAAACCTACCAGTCTTTCTTTATCAGATATTGTATTGTGATTGCTTTAGGTCAGAAATGGGAATTGTGCTGCTTTCCAGATGTTATTGGACAGTGGCTTCCTTCATGCATTGCACATGCCAAAGGTTTAAGGTCTGCTGAGGGTCCCCTCCTCTATGTTGGACAATATCCCCTGATGGGTGAGAAGGGCGGGGTAGAAATGATGTAATAAATAAATAAATATGCTTTGGCAGGATACAAAAGTAAGGGCCTTCTCAGTGGTGGCTCCCCGGCTGTGGAACTCCCTCCCCAGTGACATTCAGCAGGCCCCATCCCTTTTGGGGTTCAGAAAAAAACTGAAGACCTGGCTATGTACGCAGGCATCTGAAGAATAAGCATGTGTTGGCTTCGACGCAGTCTGAATTACGGCTCTTGTATAAGGTCTGGTGGATGAATGGCATAAAAACTTTGCATTGTTTTAAACTTTGTATATTGTATTTTATGACTGTTTTAACGTTTTAGTTCATTGTATATCAGTGTAAAGGCATCAATTGCCACTTGTAAGCCGCCCTGAGTCCCCTCAGGTGAGAAGGGTGGGGTATAAATGATTGAAATAAATAAATAAATAAATAAATAAATAAATAAGAGGACCATCCAGCTACATTGGAAGACTTAAAGATTTCGAGAGATTTTCTCTCTGGTAAAAAAGAGGGGATTTTTTGCTTGCATTTTCCCCACTTTTGCCCTTAACCCATGCTTAAGGACAGTAGGCAAAATAGATATTGGAGAGAAATATCTGAATATTATTTTTTCAGTAGCAAGTACAGAAACATCATTTGAAATCCCTCCTCCTCGCCATTTAGTGAGGTCATTCAATGAGAATAAAAATAACTGCAATGTTACAGGAGAAATATTGTTGTTAAGTCATAATCATAATATACTGCAGTTACATTTGAATTATTGAACTTCATTACAACTTTTTGTAGTTGATTACTTCTCAGTTCTGCACATTTCTGTTTAAAAACTGAAAATCAACTCTGTTGGTACAATGAGACGCTTCTAGTTTCTGCCACTAAGGGGAGCATTTTAGTTTCAATAGACCTGAATTTTCTAAATGCCTAGAAAAAGTTAATACAAAATTGCCTTCCAGGATATAAAAGCTATCTTAAAAGTGTTCTTCTTTGAGGCTGTAATTGTGTGCATTCTTACTTTGCAATAAAATTGATTAAGCACAATGGTTGCTCTCTCTCATGCAAGGTCTACTTTTAAAAACAGAACTATACCACTGAAATTGCTGTGAGTTTTCCGGACTGTATGGCCATGTTCCAGAAGCATTCTTTCCTGGCACATACTTCTGGAACATGGCCATGCAGCCTGGAAAACTTACAGCAACCCAGTGATTCCAGCCATGAAAGCCTTTGGCAACACATTATACCACTGAATTTTACATCATGCAAATTCTATACAAGATTTGACATGAAGATACTATGTACCAAACATTTGAAACAATTCTGTAACAAGTAATTGGATTCTTCAAGAAAAATGGTTTTAAGACAAGAATTATGGAAAATATCTCCCAAAGGTGGTTTACAACAGGGAGCCAGAATCTAGATACAGTAGAGTCTCACTTATCCAACACTCGCTTATCCAACGTTCTGGATTATCCAACGCATTTTTGTAGTCAATGTTTTCAATATATCGTGATATTTTGGTGCTAAATTCATAAATACAGTAATTACTGCATAGCATTACTGCGTATTGAACTACTTTTTCTGCTAAATTTGTTGTCTAAAATGATATTTTGGTGCTTCATTTATAAAATCATAACCTAGTTTGATGTTTAATAGGCATTTCCTTAATGCCTCCTTATTATCCAACATATTCGCTTATCCAACATTCTGCCGGCCCGTTTATGTTGGATAAGTGAGACTCTACTGTACCTCTAAAATATAAAAGCATCTGATTCATTATCACAGGTTGGACATCCCTTATCCAAAATTCCAAAATTGTCTACATAAGTGGATTGGCCATGCTAGTGACACTTTTGTTTCATTTTTAAACTTTTGTTTAAAATATTGTGTATAAAATTATTTCCAGGCTATGTGTACATGGGTTGTATGAAACTTAAACGATTTTTGTGTTTAGATTTGGGATCCATCTCCAAGGTATCTCCAGAGACCAGGTCAGCACTTCCAGATAATGCAGTTACAGAATGCATTTTAAATGGCAGTATAGGCTCATATAATCCAATTCAATGCAGTTAAAATGTATATTGAAACTGCATTATATGGCAGTATAGATCCAGCCTTTGTTATGTTTATGCAAAATATGGAGAGAGAAAAATACCAAATTCAAAATACCTCTGGCCCTAAGCATTTCAGATAAGAGATGCTTAATCTGTATACTGTTGCTGCCACTTGGTTTTCTGTTTCCCACATCAAAATGTTTTGATAAGTCCTGATTGAAAGTGGAATTAAGTTGATGACACTAAGGTGAACATTTTGCTATACAGGCAATCCCCAAGTTATGAACAAGATAGATTATGTAGAGTTGTTCTTAAACTGAATTTGTATGTTTGTAGCATAGGGAAGGGTGAACACCCTTGTAGTGCTTGTTGTTGTAGTCCACCCTGAGGTTGGGCCTGTTCAACCTGTGATTGCTCCTGCACCTGACTTGTCAAAGGACTCTGGGTTTGAGCCTATGTAGGAGGAAACTGCTGTCCCAGGCCAGCCAGAGTTTAGTATGGAGGATTCTGGGAACAGGCACACAATGGTTTCAAGCTGGCAGCTTGAATCACATTCCTTGAAGGAGTCAAGGTCGGACCTTCTTTTGCCAGATGGGGATTCTAGTTGTGATAAGGATAATGAGCTTGAACAAAAGAAAGTGCTTTATCAGCAGAGAAGAGAAAGGGAGGGTTTTCGGCACAGCCAGAGACTCTTATTGAGAAAGAATAATGAGCAAATTTCCCACGGAAAGAGGCTTTGAGTTTACCCTTAAGAAGAGCTGTTTTCTGTGAGAGTTTCAGAGGTGGTAACTTTGCTCATCGAGAGAGAGATCCCTGCTATATGCTCAATGTTCCTGTGAACTTATGTCAATTTATGTAGCCTTGTGCCTCAAGTCTTGTTCCAGTCTTGTCTTTGCTTTTGGGGATTTTTGGGTATCCAGTTATTGTTCCAGTAGTTTGCAATTTGGATTCCTGCGCCAGTCACACAGTGTTGTGTTCCAGCATTGATCCTGTTCCTTGGACTAATTTTGGAGCTTGTCTCCTGCGTTCCTGTTTGATCCTGTGCCTTGGACTAATTTTGATATCCTGTTTGGACTCTGATCTTCTGTGTGACTTTTATAGACTCTTGCTTCAAGATTCTCAAGTATTTTGTTCCTTGTGGACTTAAACCTTATTTCATTGACTTTGAACTTTGATTTGCTAATGCTTGCATGTAATCTTCAATAAACAGCTTGCTTTGCTAATATTCTGGAGTTCCAGTGTGGTTTTGAGGTGCCTCTGCAGCCTAGGGGTGCAACACTTGTTTTTCTGTATGTGCCCCTTTTCAGAAGATTCCCCCTCACTTTAGGTCATGGTGACAATTGAATTTAGAAAAATGTGGCTCACTGTGGAAACAAGGATTGAGGAGAAAGCTTCAGTGGAGACACATTTTCCCCATAATATCTCTTCCAGGAATAAATTTCCCTTTGGAGGGGTAAATGTCTTTCACTTCCTGTTGTCTTGTTCCTGTTCTTAACTATGAATCATTTTTAAGTTTGTAACTAAGGGAGTGCCTGTTCATGGTTAAGAGAAAGCAACTGCAGCTCTGTTTGCCTTTTTAAACCCCCCCCCCCCCCCCTTAGAATCTCTATTCTATTCACCTGGTAACTTATTTCAAAACAGGGAACAAGAATACAGTACAAAGATGGAAAGAAGATAGACTTTTAGTTTATTAAAATAGCACTGAAGTGAAGTGAACCTGTTCATTTTGAATGTGATAGAACCAAGATTCACACAGCCATATGACACTGTGATGGCCTGAAAATTGGAGTCTTGCTTGCATGATTTCAATTGACTTTCCTGGTATTTAGCTTCAAACATTTAGAACATGAGTTCCAAATGTTAAATATGTAGACAGATAAATATTTTCATTGTAGACTACTGTTTTTTAAATGCCAGTTCTCATTTGTATAAACATTCGGATATTTCTGGAGAAATGCACAAAACAAAAGTGCACAAAGTTAAAAACAAGAACAGGAACAAACCACTTCAATCTATTTCCATTTGCATATAGGTTTAGCTAAGGGTGCTTCTGCACTATAGAATGAATGCAGTTTGACACCATTTTAACAGTCATGGCTCAATACTATGGAATCACGGGTTCTGTAGCTTTCCAAATTCTTTAGCCATCCCTGCCAAAGAGTGCTGCTGTCTCACAAAAGTACAACTCCTTGGACTTAAGCTATGCCAGTTAAACTGGTGTCAAGCTGCTTTAATTCTATAGTGTAGATGGGTTCCATTTACAGTACAAACACATGCAGCAAAAAATTAAAATATTAAATTAAAGATGCTTCATACTTCTGTAGCTTTAAGTTGCAAGACAGTGGTAACATCCTGTAACCTCAGAAGAAATCTGGGTGTTCTGTTTAATGCATTTCATTATTTTAATCAAGAAATGTGATACAGTCTTAAAGAATATAAACATTCTGAGTTGACAGTTTGTTGCATTTCAAATAAAAAAGCTCTTTCTCAAAGCCATGGCAGACATGAGCATACACTCAGAATACTCTGCATAAGGAACTTGACCACCCACAAAGCTTTGTGGATTTCATTTTTCATCCCTGCTTCTCTATACAACTCAACTCCAGGCAGGACAAACATGGACATTTTCAAATGAGATAGTACCCTAGTTTTGAATGAAGTGCCAAGCGCTTCTGTGATATATCATTTTTGACTATTGATGGGTGGGCTCTGTCCTGAATGTTTCTCCCATGGAAAACAATTTTCTTAAATGAAAAAATAAAACAAGCATGCCACATGAAAGCACATCATGCTTTGTAAGTGTATAAGTGTATGTGTGCGCAGGATGTTTTTATCTTTGAATGGAAGAGTCAAATGAGCCCTCACCTGTGGTTTGACATGTAAAGTCCAGGTACAGTGTTAATACAATAATGAAGAATAGGCCATGGTGAACAATATATAACATTTTAAACATTGGCTGTCATCATTTTGGTGTCTTTCAGACTTCAGCTAAATATAGATGTTATGTACATGACAACAAAATTACAACCACATTTGCAAGAACACAAGAATTGTTTTGAGCATGATGCTGAGCATGATATTCCTATCCAGCCGAAGTTGAAAAAAGTGTAATTATTTATAGATCCTATTGTACATTCCTACACATTGCCTGTTGTACATTGGACATCACTGTACATTGATTACATGGTTACACATGGTTGTGCATTGTGCATTGATGAGTGGTGTGCATTTGGCTGTGCAACATCACAATTTTGTAATGAGATGTTGGAGCACAGCCAAGGTCCATCTCCATGAGTATATAATTAGTTATTCAGCATCCCTTCAGTGTAGGATCTTGAGCCTGTAAATCAGTGAGAATTGTGTTTCTTTTTATGAGTGTTTTATTGTTGTTTATTCGTTTAGTTGTTTCTGACTCGTCATGACCTCATGGGCCAGCCCACGCCAGAGCTTCCTGTTGGCCGTGGCCACCCCCAGCTCTTTCAAGGCCAAGCCAGTCACTTCAAGGATTCTTAGATGAAGGTCATCATTTAAATCAGTGGTTCTCAACCTGTGAGTCCCCAGATGTTTTTGGCTTTCAGCTCCCAGAAATCCTTACAGATGGTAAATTGGCTATTTTATTTTATTTTATTTATTTACAACATTTCTAGCCCACCTTTCTCACTCGAAGGGACTCAAGGCAGCTTACAAAACTGGCAAAAATTTTATTTTATTATATTTTATTTTATTATGCCTATAATATAAACCACAGTAATAAAATAAAACATAAACATTTAAACACCTAAATATAATAAAATAAAAACAGTATACAAAATTTATGTCAATTCGTCCAATAACCTTGTTAACCATCCTTAATCCAGACCATGTCGAGCCATAAAGTTTACTCATTAAATGCTTGCACACATAGCTAAGTCTTTAGTTTTTTCTTAAAACCCAGGAGAGATGGAACCTGCTGGATATCCCTAGGGAGAGTGTCCCACAGCCGAGGGGCCACCACTGAGAAGGCCCTGTCTCTCATCCCTACCAACTGCGCTTGCGAGGCAAGTGGGACTGAGAGCAGGGCCTCCCCAGACGATCTTAAAATTCTTGTTGGCTCATAGGAAGAGATACGTTCAGACAGGTAAGCTGGCCCAGAACTGTTTAGGGCTTTATAGGTCAAAACCAGCACTTTGAATTGGGCAAGGTAGCATAGTGGCAGCCAGTGGAGCTGACGCAACAGAGGAGTGGTGTGCTCCCTGTATGCAGCTCCAGTTATACACCTGGCTGCTGCTCGTTGTACTAATTCAAGCTTCTGGGCCGTCTTCAAAGGCAACCCCATATAGAGCGTGTTGCAGTAATCGAAATGGGATGTAACCAGAGCATAGACCACCGTGGCCAGGATTTCTGGGAGTTGTAGGCCAGAACACCTGGGGACCCACAGGTTGAGAACCACTGATTTAGATCTTTTCCCATCTGAGTCTTCTTTGGTGTATGGAAGCAGCCCTGCTCAGAGTGGTAGGTGGGATTGTCCTCAGAAATCGGCAGGAGGATTGCATCTCTGTGCTTCTGCCAGACTTCTCACTGGCATTTTGAGTTAGTTTTAAAATATCATTTCACACTCACCACTAGAATTGGTTATAAAGTACATTTGTCTTGGGGATAAGAGCTATGGCCTGCTTTTCATCATCCTATGGTTTCTGGCTTAAGACTCCATTTGCAACTGGTCTGCTTGGTCACATCCCAAAAGCGGTACTTTGTGAAAGATGTGAAATCTTGCAACTAATTAGGTATCTGTTTCTTCATATTCACATCAAGACAAATCTTGCAGATTCCAGGAGAGACAGATTTGGAAAAAAACAAAAATAGATTAAACAGATATTATGCTGCTTGTAACTTTGTTGGTCCAATGTTGGTGCATAGGTCAGGCCTTAATATAATTGATCAATGATTTCTTTCCACAATCATTCATCCGTGTGCGTGCGTGTGTGTGTGTGTACTAACATTCTTCCTTAATATTGGAGGGTTATAGCTCCTCATTCTACCAAGTGGGTGGCCAAGACAATTTGGTTGGATAAATCGATAGTATGTGCTAAGATTTTCCTAACTGTTTTGTTTTTCCTTCTATTGTTTGTTTCCTAGGTATGTGAGTGGGTGCATCCCAAATTAATTCAAGTCTAGGCTAATTCAAGGAATGAGATGTCTTGTGTATGAAAAATAGTTGGAGTTCACTTGTTTCAGGAGTATGCAGTGAGAAGGTGTTACTTAGGCCCCTTCTTACACTGCTATATAATCCAGTTCAAAGCAGATTTTATATGGCAGTGTAGATGGGGCCTCAGTGATGGCTTTGGCCCCTTCCACACTATCATTTAAAATCCAGGTTATCTGCTTTGAACTAGATTACATGGCCATGTAGACTCAGATAATCCAGTTCAAAGCAGATAATGTGGATTATCTGCTTTGATAATCTGGATTATATGGCAGTGTAGAAGGGGTCTCTGAAGGCTGCAGCAGACAGGTGGCTTCCTACGCTAAGCACATGGAAGCACTTTCTTATAGTACTGTACAAAGCCACTAATGTATTCAAGCCAGAATAGCATTTAGCAACCCATAATGTTACACATTTATCTTCTGCATACTCACATTTTGACTATTCGCTTAGGAGTAAAAATTCTTCCGCAGTTTTATTACTGGGATATTTCTTTTGTGGGGCTAGCATATGTTATCCATTTATTTAATTTATGTGCTACATTTCTCCCAAAATGGAATCTAAGGCAGTGTCCAAAACCAGTATGCTACAAACATTTTCCCCACAAAACCATATCATATACATTTTAAAATCAATTAAAACATTCAAAAGTGAAAAACATGCTTCATTAAAAAAAACCCTGCTTGTGCATTAAAGGCTTGCTTATTGGTAGTGAAAGGAAAACAGGGAGTGTCAAGCCTCTCTGCCAATGGTAGGTTGTTACAAAGCATTGGAGCAGCCATCGAGGCCCCTTCTATGCTGCCATATAATCCAAATTATCAAATCAAATAATCCACATTATCAGCTTTGAACAGGATCATATGAGTCTGCACTGCCATATAATCCCGTTCAAAGCAGATAATCTGGATTTTATATGGCAGTGTAGAAGGGGCCTAAGAATACTCTCTCTCATGTGCTCACTAAGGCCCCTTCTACACTGCCATATAAAATACAGATTATCTGCAGTGTACACTTATATAATACAATTCAAAGCAGATAATGCAGATTATCTGCTTTGATAATCTGGATTATATGATGGTATAGGAGGGGCCACAAGGAACAAAAAAAAACCCTAGGCTTTCTGGGGTGTGTGGCTACATGCCAACCTGATTAACATCAGGATGGCATGCAGCCACCCTGAAGCCTTCCAATTTACCCCTAAAAATAAAGTAAAACTTACCTGGAAATGATGCACCAGAAGAACGGGAAGTAGGGCATGTAGGAAAGTTATGGTAAGATTTACTTTATTTTTAGGAGCAAATGGGAGCTGGGAGGGGAGGGGGTGAGTGCCATCCCACTCCTCCAGACTCCTGGAAGTCCAAAGAAAGGATATGCCTGTGAGGACTCACCCCTGGGTAGTCCCAGGACTACCCAGAAATGAGTCCCCACAGGTCCAGATCCTTTCAGGATGGCCTGGATCTAATGGAGTAGGGCCGGGCTGTGGCACAGCTGGTTAGTAGCCAGCTGCAATAAATCACTACTGACTGAGAGGTCATGAGATCGAAGCCTGGGTCGGATTGAGTTCCGAACCATTAATAATAGTGTAGCTTGCTGTTGACCTAAGCAGCTCAAAATACAGTTGCATCCTCTGAGTAGAAAATTTAAGTACCAGTTTATGCAGGAAGGCTAATTTAATTAATTTACGACACCAGTGTACAGAAAGGAATGAGGAAGGACAACCATCAAGGACTCGGTGTCACAAGTGGACAATGAAGTGGCAGTTCCCCCTGTAGCTGAAATTGAGCATACCCTCATGAAGCCAGGAGCTGGAAAATGTTAAATTGCCTCTGTGTCTGTCTATATGTCATATGTCTAATGGCACTAAATGTTTGCCGTGCATATGTGCATTGTAACCCGCCCTGAGTCCCCTTTGGGGTGAGAAGGGCAGAATATAAATACTGCACATAAATAAATAAATAATTCAGTTTTAGCAAAGGCGTCATTTGGATGCCTCCGGTAAAACTGAGACAGTCCCAGTTTTTGGGCCTGTCCTGGGGGGGGGGGGGGCTCAGTTTCAATCACATTTGTACAAAGATCACTTCATTTCAGCAATCCCGATCTACTATTTTCTTGGCTCCTTGTTCAGATCTTTTCACTGGGAGAACAACATATCCTCAGCCCCCTCCAAGTCTCTCTCTCTGAGCTCCCAATTTTCTCAAATGACCCTCCCAGTAAGGATCAAAGGAGATGCCTGCAACCCATCTCCTGTCTTGCAGCTTCAGTCTTCTAGCCTTCCTCCAAAAAAATTTGTTGTTTTTTTATTTGATGTGCATGAGGCAAAGCACAGTGTATCTTCTGATAGTCAAATGCCCAGATTAGATACACCGAGAGAAGGATCTGACTGATGGGTCAGGGTAGGGTTGGCTAGCCCATGTTCCAGTCTGCTTGGTCGTCCCCCAAGGAGAGGTCCTCCTGCCACACAGCTGTGAAGGTGCACACATTACATAGAAAAAATTTTCACCATGCCTAAAAGAAGTTAACCAGAAGATTCAAAGAAGTATACTCCTTTTGGTTTGTACTGTGCCCTCTAGCCACAAATAAGAGTCTTAATTCTCCAAATTCAAAGTCATACACAAGCCAGCCAACCAAAGAGTTTTCAGCTACCTTGAACTTTTCCCAGGTCCCCCCTCCCATTTTTCCTCTTTGTCCTCAACTTGTTTCAAGTTCTGCAGATGGACTTCAATGTGCAGAAGTAGCTCTGTTGTTGTTAACCGCTATAAAGTCAACATTGGAGGTCCAAGAGAAACCCTATCATCAACAACACTGCTTAGGTCCCACAAGCTCAGGATCAGGGCTTCCTTGATTTTGTCCATCTATCTATAATGAAGTTTTGTCTTTTCCTGTTGCCTTCTACCTTAACAAGCATGAATGTCTTTTCTAGTAGATCATGTCTTCTCATGATATGTGCAAAGTACCACAGTATAGTCATCTTGGCTTCTAGAAAGAGTTCAGGCTTTATTTGCTCTAAAACCCATTTATTCTCCTTTTTAGTAGTTCTTTAATTTTTTTTATTATTTTAAGACATACACATGCACAACATTTACATTTCTCACCACCACCACAAGGATTATTTTCTTTTACATATTAATCCTGTTTGAGACAATCCTTCTAGATTTACATACTATATAACATTTGTATCCTCTTTCTTATGGCCTAATCTCTAGACTTATTCATAATATAATTTTTGACCCGGTTCCACTCCTTTTTTGTAGTTCACAGTATCCACAGAAATCTTCTTCATCAACATATTTCAAATTATTATTTTTTCCTGACAGCGTTCTTCAGTTTCCAGCTTTCATATGTATACATAGAAATGGTACAATTCTAACTTTGGTATTCAATTTTGTATCCTGATAATTCAAGGAATAGCAAATATATCCCCTCCAGCATTCAGAGAGGGTGGAATGGCAAACCTTTAAAAAAAAATAAGGGAACCATATCTATCCTTCTCATAACTCACCTAATCTAGGTGAATGGGGACACTATCTTGAACAGGGCCTTGGGGACATAGGTCATTTGACTCAAACTCAGGATCACTGTTCATTCTGATATAGATATTTTGTATTATGTTAGTATCTTTTTCTCAAGGATCAAGACTTGCCAACTCTTTACTTCAGAGAGCTGACTAGCAAGCTTAGAGACTGTACAGTATGTCATAATACTTTTCAAGCTTTAATTACGCTAATGGCAAATTGGGATGGTAGCTGCTCTCTCACTGAAATTTGCAGCCAACCCATTTTCCCAATGCATTGATTAAATTTGCACTTAAGTGAATATCAGCATGGCCCTGAGCAAGGTTCATGTAATGGAGCCCTTGGTGATGGGCAACACTAATGAGCTATTTACCTCTATGTTACAAGTCATTATTATTCTGCTTTCCTTAGTGATCAGGTCAGAAGGACTTGAGTCACTTTGTGCGATGTACTTGCCACTATAAAGAACTATTACCAGAGAATGTGTTCATGTTTTGGAACAATGAGGTGAAATGTGTATGAGGATTTTTTTCTGTCTGAAGAAAAATCTAGTAAAGCAAGAGGTGTCAAACTCATATTTTCCAAGAACCACATCAGCCTTATGGTTGCCTTCAAAGGGTCGTTTGTAATTGTAAGACTACATAAATGTAACTATGGCAGTGAAAGCCTTGTGAGCCAGATAAAATGACATAGTGAGCTACATTCAGTACATGGCCCTTGTATTTGACATGTGTGTAGTAAACGGATGATTGGAGTGTTCAAAGTTTCGACTTGTGGTTATGATCTATGGAGGACTTGGTTTGGAGTGAGGATCGACAGGACTTCTGAGAAAAAAATGGAAACAGTGAAGGTCTCTGTAGATTTGTTCATCATCCTCATGAATATAGCCACAATTCTGGGCTTTCCTTCTCTTATTATTCCAGCTATCTCCATGTGGTTTCCTATATGTCTAGTTTACTGCTGTTAGCTCATTAATTGCAGCTATTTGGTATAAAAATGAGTAGAACTTTTTTGCATCTGATTGGATTTATGAAGATTATTAATCTCTCATGCTCTACAAGCTATTTAGGTGCATGCATGCAGGTCTGAGGATTATCGGATATGTAGACCAAAAAATATTTTTTCCAAGCTCTCATCAAACTTCTATATCCAGAAATGAACACCATGTTTATTTTTTGCAGTTCTCAACAGATTCCCTCTTCAGTTTCACTTGATTGCTGTAGGAAAATCCCTTTTTGTCAAGATTCTTTGGTGAAGGAACAGTTCAAAATTTATAACATTTTTTGTCTTCGTGTTCTGAATTCAAATGACATAAAATGAATATATGGACAGTTTACTTTTAGGAGAGAATCCCTGGCACATTCAACAGAGGACTGGATTTATTATTTGGTAACCGACACATGGCCATAAAACAAAAAGTGGCTTCTTTTGCTTACAGAACAGACCAAGTATGCCAAAAATCTGAAGCAAAACATGGAATTAATTACTTTTATTATGTATGATATTACAATTTATAGGACAGTTCATTTATTTTATTATTTTACAGGTTGCTGACTTATGATCCTGACAGAGACTGTTCTTACTGTTTTGCACGTAACTGCAAGTGAAGAGCAAAGTGGCTGGCTCCCATGACCTCCAAGAGTTTGCAAGTCCACAATTTATATCACCCTCTTCTTTTCATACTAGATCTCACGCAAAAACTTAAACATGTATGTCTTCTATCCAAGAAAGAAGCCACACAGGGCTATTTAGTAACCAGAGTTTTTGAACAAGGAAATGTAAACCCTTAATCTTTTTCTAAATGCTCAAACTGAAGCTTTCAGTTGCTCTGAAGCTAGAAATCTGGAAAATGAAGGAAATTTTCTCTTGATGACGAAATTATTATTTGGGATGGCACTGTCCTCTTCCACTCCCACAGCTACATCCCTCAGTAGTTTGCTTTACTATACTGATTGTTACAAAATCTGTGGACTCTGTGGATGTTGATGTGTGTGTGTGTGTATTATTGTTTGTATTGGCCCCTTATAAGTTACTTTGGGAGCCTGAAGAGTAGGGTAAAATATCTATTGGGTGATGATGGAATTTGTAGCTGTACATACTGCATTTCATAGAAACATAGAATCATAGAGTTGGAAGAGATCTGGTGAGCCATCCAGTCCAACCCACTGCCAAGAAATGGGAAACTCGCATTCAAAGCACTCCTGACAAATGACCATCCAGCCTGTTTAAAAGCTTTTTTGTTTTTCCAAGACCCAAACAATATTTTGCCCAGGACATGATGTTTTGAGCATTTTCCGCTCCTTTTCTGCAGCATTCAGAGGTATTAAGAATATTGTTCATTTTGTGAATTGTGACAATCAAAGAATCAATCCCTTTTTATTTTCATAATGTTTCCATATGCTTCTCTATTTCCCTTTTCTTTTCTCCCATGCCTCCTTTTAAAGTTTTCACTAACGACCTAATCACATTGTCTTCTGGAAGCATCCTAGGATGCTGCCCAGAGAAGACGGGAGGCTTCCCGTGTTCTCATTAGATAGCATGGGGACAGCGTAGGGGAAGCCGGAAGACGACGCTTCCCCCATAGGATGAGGAAGGGGGCGATGCAGAGCGCAGAGCAATGAGGGGTACAGGCAACTGGTTCCCATGCTGCCTGCTTCAGTACCTCAATGTGATGAGGTCTTTTAAAAATTCCTTAGAGCCTTAGGGTCCTTTGACACTAAACAACTATGGCACTATAATAATAATAATAATAATAATAATAATAATAATAATAATAATAATAATAATACTTTATTTATACCCCGCCACCATCTCCCCAACGGGGACTCGGGGCGGCTTACATGGGGCCATGCCCGAAACCATACAATATAACAGAATATCGAACAACATGATTTGTATAACCTCACATGACTGCATTTCATGGAATCCTGGGCTTTGTAGTTTGGTCAGAGGCATCACAGGAGCTCTCTAGTTGGAAATTCTAAGCACCACTTCCTAAACGGCAAATTCCAGGAATCCATAGGATGGAAACGTGACTGTTAAAGTTGATAGCATAATCAGTTCTGTATCATACCAGTCCTTGAGGCTTTCATGAGACCTAGAGACAACTTCTGGTTATATTATTAGGCATCAGGCACTAAATATCAAACACAATTGCTCACAGATTGCCTTTGAATGCATACACACAGTTTATATTTCCTATTTGGAAAATAAGTCTTACCTAAAGGGAATGTAGAAAAGCCGACATAAAGTGTTGGTTTGAATATTGGACTATGGCTCTAGAGATCAGACTTCAAATTTCCTCTCAACCATGGGAATCCATGTGACATTATGCAAGCCATACTTTTTCAGCCTTAGAGAAACGTAAAGGCAAACCTCTTCTGAACAGATCTTGCCAAGAAAAACTGACAATAGGGTCACCTTAGGAAATGTTGTGAAGACCAACAACAACAACAACAACAACAACAACAACAACAACAACAACAACAAAGGAGATGTTCCCAGAGTAAGGTGAAATGAGGTGACTTAGGATTTAATCTTTCTCACTTACTTAGGGAGGCTGGGAACACTTAAACTAGCCTACTTGGCTCTAGACAAAAAGGGGAGGCAGAACAGAGGGTGAATCCTGGCACAACAAAGGCTGAGAGGGAATAAGGAAACTTAATAATAACTTTATTTTTTGTACCCCGACTTCCTCTTCCTATATATAGACTTTCTCCAGTGTCTTTGCACATTGCAACAACAAATTAATGAAGCATTGTAAATTTTAGTTAAATGCTGCTCTACTAGCTCATATGAAAATTTTCACACAACCTTCTTCTCTTACCTGAAGCTGAGCCTCCAACCATCCAAAAAAACCTGGAAACTGAAGTTGGTTCACAGAAACTGGAAACTAAGGTCCCCTAGTAATAAAATAGTATATTCAATGCTCAGTAAGATCAACTACACTCCAAATACACATTAGTGAAATTGAGTTTGAGATGAAGATACAAGATTTGGACGGGTGAAAACTATCAATAGACGCCTTTTTTGGACTGATTTTTGTGGGAGGGGTGTGTGAAGTTTTGAAGCACAAGAACCTGCTGCTTTTGCTAGAGTTAATGCAGAAATGTAAACAATGATGTTCCTTTCCTGTGTTTATTCTTGCATGGTCATTCACCCAATGCACACACACACACTTGTAAAGTAGCCCCTCCACTTTTGTGGGGCATAGGAGCCTTGCAAAAGTGGAAAAACTGTGAATGAAAAAACCCGTACTATTTTTGTCTGATACGCTAGTAGAATACCTCTATAGGAATCTCCAGGTCCTCCACAGCAACTCTATGATCATCTTTACCAAAAATTGACTGAAGAATTGTGCTGAAGGATCTACTGATTCCTAGAGAAATCTTCTGTCTTGGAATCTCTAGATCCTCCAGTGCAAGATAAAAAATATGCACCAGGAAATATGTGGCACCTGGAGGCAAAGGCCTGACAGAGATTTCTTGACAGCTTGGTTTTTAAAGGCTATCTCTTGCCACTGCTCTGCTCAACACCACAACTTTCTAAGGGTGTTTCTCATGTAGAAATTAAATTGTTCAAGATGAGAAGTTTGCATGTAACTATGTTTTTTAAAATTTTCTCACATTTATAATACATCCCCAGCACCACAAAATATCAGTACATATTTCTTCACTTGAGACCTAGACACCTACTTTTAGAAAACAGAACAATTGTTTCATCATTCAAAAAGCAGTTTTAAAGTGCTATAAAAACAAGTGCAAACAATTCTTGTTGCCACAATATTTCAGTTAATACAGGATGTTGCTATGATATTATCTTGGTCAGGAAGTAAAGCTTGTAGCCATGAAGGAAAACTGACATCTATTATGATATTTATATGCAAATAACATCCTGCTTTCTCCAAAAATTCCATCAGAGCAATGCTCTTGTTTCTCAAATCCTAACTCATCAGACACACTTCACTTTATAAACACCATTCAAACTGGAGGATAGGAACTTCAGGATCAAGGAATACAAACCCCATGTTATGCAACTCATAACTAATTTTGAAGATTGTTGCATAAAGAAGTGGACAACAGCCACTAGTTTAGGTAAATGCCAAAGGCATTTGGTGGCTGCTGCCCAGAACTGAAAGAAATATTCTATACTCAGACATGGCTGGCCCAACTTTCCGGGCCTGGTGGCATGGGCGGGAGTGGAGGTATGGGGGCTGCCATTTTCCTGCCATGACCAGCCGTCTTTCTCAGCATGCTCCACATCTATATTGACCCTTAAATCAGGCCTGGTCTGGCATCCAAACTGCCCTGGTGAGTGCAGGGAAAGGGTGATGGGGCGAGATTTCCCTGAAACCCCAGGATATTCCAGAGTTTCTCCTGACATTACTTAAAGCTTGGAGGTACTCTTCTTCAGTGACTCAATTCCTTCCTGGAAGGATGATCTCAAATGTTGGTCCCGGAGGATTTCAATTTAACTCCCAGTCCACTGGCCTGTGAGTCCCTCAGGGTTCAGTCCTGTCCCCCATACTATTTGACATCTACAGGAAACCACTGGGAGATGTCATCAGGAGTTTTTGAATGTGCTATCATCTATATCCCGATGACATCCAACTCAACTTCTCCCTTCCACCTAATTCCCAAGAAGCTGTTCCTGAGCTAAACCAGTGCCTAGGAGCTGTAATGGACTGGATGAGAGCAAACAAATTGAAGCTTAATCCAGGCAAGACAGAGTTGCTCCTGGTCAGTTAAAAGACAGATCTTGGAATAGGCATTCATCCTGTGTTAGATGGGGTCACACTCTGCCTAAAAATGCAGGTTCACAGTTTGGTAGTATTCCTGGATTTGGCTCTGAACCTAGAGGACCAGCAGTGCCCAGGCGTGCTTTTGCACAGTTAAAGCTAGTGTGCAAACTGGACCAGTTCCTGCAGAAGTCAGATCTGGCCACACTGGTACATACCATGGTACATCCAGGTTGGACTACTGTAATGTGCTCTACATGGGGCTGCCTTTGAAAAGTGTTCAGAAACTTCAATAGGTTCAAATAGCAGCAGTCAGGAGCAACTGGGGCTGGCTACAGGGAACTCCTCTGTTGCAACAGCTCCACTGGTTGCCAGTCCGTTTCCAAACACTATTCAAAGTATTGGTTTTAACCTATAAAGCCCTATACAACTTAGGCCCAGGTTCTTTGAACAACCATATCTCTCTTTATGAGACTCTTCAAACTCTACAATAATCTGGGAAGGGCCTTCTCTCTGTCCCAATACCCGCTCAAGGGAGAAAGCCTTTTCGGTGGCTGCTCCCAGACTGTGGAATTCCCTCCCAAGAGAGACCACGATGGCCCCATTCTTGCTTGCTTTTCTCAGGTCCCTTTCATGCAGCCCTATATCCCAGAATATCTAGGCAGAAAATCCCATAATTTCTGCTTTGGACCTAGTTATCTGAATCCACACTGCCATATATTCCAGTTCAAAGCAGATAATATGGGATTTTATTCAGCTGTGTGAAAAGGGCTTGAGGCACTTGAAGACATATCTCTGTCATCAGGCATTTATTGAGGGGCAGACTGCTGGGGAGGTTATGGGAATGATTTTGGGGGGATGTTTAGCTTTTAAATGCTATTTTAATGGTATTTTATTGTATTGAAACTGTATTTTTTATCCATTACACAAATATTTAATTGTTTTTTTTTAATTTTTATATTTACCTTGTTTTTAAATTTTATTGGTTTGTGTCATGCTGTTGTTAGTTGCCTTGAACCGCTTTGTCCTCCCTTGCTCCCTCCCTCCCTCCCTCCCTTCCTTCCTTCCTTCCTTCCTTCCTTCCTTCCTTCCTTCCTTCCTTCCTTCCTTTCTTTCTTTTGTTCTACTTTTGGGTAATACATAAGTAACCATTCTGTCACTAGGTCTTCCGCCCAAATAATTGGTATTAGTTTAGAGTCAAAGAGCTAAAGTATCTGAAGCAAGAAGATACTTCTTTTGGTGTAACCCTTATGCTCTTAGTGCAAACTATACTTGTCAACAATTTTATTTAATTTGCTTTGCTGGATACTTTCCCACAAGCCATTTGTCCTTTCTTTTCAGAAGATGTTGCAACTGTACTCAATATAATTACTTCATTGCCAGGGGAAATACATGGCAAAAAGCCATCAACTATGGGGGGAGAAAAACAGACGGATGTCCTTTTGCCAAGCAATCCAGACATGGAACCTCAAGTCATCCCACCAGGATAATTAGGATTTCATATTTTGTATTATGGAAAACACTTTTATATATTTTTAAAAAAACATTACTAAATGTTAGTGTTTTTCAACTTTTGAGTTAGCTGTATACTTCTTTCCTATGTAATAAACTATGATCTGCTTTAGATGAATAGGGGAAATTATAATCTGATAAAGGCTACTTAGTGATAAGTACAGTATGACTTTCAAGGGAAATTGTTCAGAAATGAATGTGGAATGAACATAGTCCAAATTAACACAGGGTAATCAAATGCAGCCTCTTGTCATAGCAACTTCAAGTAACAAGATTTCAGAAAAGATAAGATGAAAAAGATGGATGAATACTTTTAAAGATCGTAAACATTGGACAAACTGCACTGAAAGTATTTTCCAAGTCCACTTTGGAACAACTCTTAAGAGCTGATCTTTAAATTCAATATACAGTAATCAGTCTTTCAGGTCTGTTTTGGACTAAGCTACTTTAGACTGAGGGGCCTCCAGTGGTGCAGTGTGTTAAAGCGCTGAGCAGCTGAACTTGCAGACCAAAAGGTCACAGGTTTGAATCCGGGGAGTGGAATGAATGCCCGCTGTTAGCCCCAGCTTCTGCCAACCTAGCAGTTCAAAAACATGCAAATGTGAGTAGATCAATAGATACCGCTTCGGTGGGAAGGTAACGACACTCCATGCAGTCATGCCGGCCACATGACCGTGGAAGTGTCTGCGGACAACGCAGGCTCTTCGGCTTAGAAATGGAAATGAGCACCAACCCCCAGAGTCGGACACGACTGGACTTAACGTCAAGGAAAACCTATATCTTTACCTTACTTTAGAATGATGCCGAAAGTTTTCATTTCTTAATGCTCTATGTCTAAAAAAAACTGTCTATGATGGGAGCAACTACGGGAGAAATAACCATTTCTTCAGCTTTGAAAGGTTTTCTAAAGGAACTCACTCACCATATGTGGTAACTTTGAAAAACCCCTGCTAAGACTATGAAGAACAATGTGCTTCTTGTTTCCCCCTGTTATCCAGATTTCCATTGAGGTCTCACCATTCAGTAGGTATCTTTGCCTATGTTATAGTTCTTGTTGTGTGCCTCCATTTCTGCCTTCTACTGACTTTATCACAGGGGTTTCTTGGCAAATTTTGTTCAGAGGGGGGTTGACTTTGCCCCTCCACCCAGTGAACAGGAATTTGAACCTTTGTCTCCAGAGTTGTAGTCAAATGATTCAACCACTTCATCAAGCTAATCCTTATTTCCGCATGTACATAGCTTTAATAGACATTTTCCATAAGCAGAGAGGCATAAGCTGAAGGATCCTTGACAGCTCTTTCTAGAAGGAGTAAACTCTGATCAATATAATTATTAATGACATAGAAAAGAACCACACCAATGAATGACAGCAACCAGCTTTGCAGAAGTGTTGGCTTTTCTAACCCAGTGATCTGCTCAGAAAGAAAGGGGACACAATGTAGTCTCTTCAGGAATTTCACATTTTGGACAAGGATTACACTGAAAGATTTTGGCCAGTCCTCCCAATTTCCACTTTGCTTTGTAGCATTGCCAGGTTCATTTAAGATGATGTTCAACTGGGAGGAGGCCAAGTTTCATACTGAACATTCAAGAATACTGCTGTGGAGGTCAATTGCTCTTTCCCAGCCTGAGAGAAAGCTGTTCACCTCTTAACTGGGCATAAGTTCTTGAAACCATGTACTATCAAATAGAGGGACACTATTTTTCAGGAGATGGGCACAAATGTTAGAAATTCAGATATAGGTCTGAATTTCCTAAAAGAGGAATTTGAACTTAGAAGTCATTTCCTTGGGATGTAAAGCCTTGACTTGTCTTTCCAGATGTGGCAACTGATGTGATAGACTGACTCGTTTCTGAAAATTTGGGTCTTTAATAGTTGAGAGTTTTGACTACCTCTATATTTCAATTGCCTTTCCATTTGTATTGGCTTAAATTCAGTGCAGACATCAATTGTGAACAAAAAATATCTAAGAATAGCTGCAATCAGCATCAATGGTGGGACTGGGGACTACTCAAGAAGTCACTGATGACTATATATTCAAGTCGAACCATATACTCTCAGCACTGTTCTGAATCTTCCCTGACTAGTAAATACATGCACACCATTAATTTGCTGCAGTTCTTTGCCAAAAAGAAAAAAGAAAAGAAAAAAGGAAGAGGTTTTTTTTCAGGCATGCTGTCCTTCATTCCATTTTTCAAATTGCTTTCTCATACTCTAGAAATACATTTACATTCCTTTTATTCCAGAAATGCATCATAATATCACTAAGTTTATGATGTGAAGAATATTGATATAGTGAAGTCTATCAAGAATAAATTATATTTACTGAGGTAGACAGAACTGTACTTCCATTTACATTTTTCAGTGTGAGCCCTTATGATTTTTAAGGATGCACAAGTCAGCATTTCCATTCACTTTTGTTCTGTTATAGACTGGTCAGAGTAGCTACAGTGTCTTACTCCTGAGCCAGCTCAGGGCCTTTCCAGATATATCCCAGGATCTGATCCCAGGTTTTCTGCTTTAATATTTCTCTCCACAAGGAGACACAAAGCAGTTAGAACATTATAGAACATGTAATGCTTTTGAAGGTATTCATATGTCTTCTTTAAGTTATACAACCATAAAAATATACAGGGTCACTTATGCAAAACCAACCATATTTTACAGGAGGTGGGTTTGAGATCAGTTTCTCTCTTTTTCTCACACACAGAATTGTTCACAAGTCGATTTCCAGCTCATTTTTTTCCATTTGTTTTCCCCCTAAGTTTTGGGTGTCTGTGAAAGTAGTGAATTTTTTTTAGGCAGGAGAAAAGAGGGGGGTGCTGAGGGAATTCAGAAGTGTTAAAAATGGTCTGCAGAGTTATACATGGCTCATAGGGCAAATCTGATTCATCTTTTAGATGCAAGGCTATTGGGACATGCTGCTTTAGTCTAGTCACACAACCATTTCTCACATAAATACAAACTGAATAATCCAAAAACCAGCTGAACTTGTTCCCTGTTCATTACAGTTGCCCTGAAGCTACAACCGTTTAAACCCCCCTTTCAATACTGTCTAAGCTTTGCTTTCCTTGCTGTCTGAATTTAATTTGCTAATCCTCAGTCAGAGTGATTCTTAATTCAAAATGACATCATGCTTTCATCTATTACTCTCCTTTAAATTCTAAGTGAGATTCTTATGCTGAAAATAGAACTGTGCATGATATATACTTTCAGTTATTATTTGGAAGGGATATTCCTGCCCCTGAGTTGGTACAACCACTGTATCCATGGGAAACACATTCCTGAATTTACTGTGGAAACAGGAAACCATGGTTAACACAGTCCAGCAAAACAAATTACTTGGTGTCTTGGTTTTTAGTCCTGTCCCTGGGGTTATTTGGGATGCTAAGTCAGTAAATTTCATTGGATAGACTGCATCAGTTCTAGTTTCTTAGATATGGTTACCCTGATGGACAAGCAAACATGAAATGGACTACCTAGGGTCGGGCAGCCACAGTGCCCATTTCCATAGTAGTACATACAGTAGATTGTCCAAAGTGATAGGATTAGCAAATTCAGCCCTGGGAAAAGGGAAATGTCATTGTGGAGAGTGTGGCAAGCCATCCTGGTATCAGGGAAGGAAATGCTAGTTGATAGATGTCTCTTGTCATGTCCAAGTAGCTGCACAAAGGACAGACAGCCCAGCATCTGGATCCTGTTTTCCAAGTCACAGCTGGGTATATGGGGCCAATAGAGATGGATTGCCCTAGAGATGATGGGTATTTACATTGTTGTGAAGACCAGGAAGCACTGGAGGGGACTTCGAGGTCATGAGGTGCTGGTAAAAGGTCACCAGAGCTGGGTCGGTGGCATGATCCTTAAAAGGAGTTTTATATCAAGATATAAAATATAACAACGTACACAAACATAGGGGTCTGTGGATCCTGAAGGAGGACCTGGCGTACGAGGCCTGGGCATCCATGGGGCAAGGGGTGCACATACGCAGAGGATCCATGAATACCAAGGGGGTCCCAGCGTATGGAGGCCTGGGTATCCATGTGGGTGAGAGTTGGCTAAGGGGTTACATGAGGTGCAGGGGAGTGGTATTAGGAGGGGAGGAAGGAGAGAAGGCCTGCTACAAAGACCATGGGGGCCATGGGGCCTTGTGGTTATCGGGGCCAGCTGTCAGAGGTGAAAGGGGGAGAGAAAGACACAGAAGTCAAAGAAGATACATAGAAGCAGATATACAGAGTAACGCACCATGGTGTATGTCTATTGAAGTGTTACTTTGTAATAAATTAATAACAAAAGGGGGAAAGATTGTTGCAAGATGTATTGCTGGTAGCTGCTTGCTCGGCTACTTTAAATGTTCACATAACCGATCGATCAAACTTGAGGCTATTACTACCTGCAGGACTCCCCACCGTGGGACCGTCTTTGTTATTTTAACATTTGACAGGGGGGGGGGGGTTGTCAGTGTTCGACATCATAACTTTATATGGCAAGTAAATAATAGAGCTTTCTTTTTTCATGTGGAAACTGAAATGAAAATGTGGAAAACAATTAATCACGTGCTCAGTCATAAGATATGATAGTGTTTGCTAGCATTTGCATCATGAACCCTTCCTGAAAACTTGACTGAAGTTTTTAATACAGTTCAGCATAATAAATGTGATAATCCTGTGTACAACAATATTTTAAAATTAATAACACATTCATTTAAATATCACTGTTGTTTGGAAGGTAATGATTACTTTATTCTTGGCTAATTCTTCACTCCAAAAGCATTCTTGAAAGGAAAGTCTTAAACAATTAGAAGACTGGAAGATGCATCAATCCATCATACTGATTCAAGGTGTGTGTGTGTGTGTGTGTGTGTGTGTGTGTGTGTGTATCAAAATAATTTGAATTGGGGAATATACATATTTGTAGAGATCAAAACAAATCTAGGCAGTCAGAATTAAACAATATTAATACACTATCAAAGAAGATGATAGGAACTGTTCTATGTGACTTCCTTATCTAAAATCTTGTTTTTTGCAATAAGTAGTAAGGATAGCACTAACCCAATATGTTTTGCCATCTAAAATCAAGGATGGTGTTTTCCAGTCTATATACAAAAGCTAACCAGACTGCTATTTGTCTCTTATTTTAGCACTGGTCATAGACCAATTTCTTCCTGAAGATAGCAGAATTCCCTAGCAGTTTAAGGGCCTGTTTGTTCTACACATTGTCATTTTTCCTTGAGTCTTCATGATCTCATCGCTATCAGTCTATAGGTAGGATTATTCCAGAAAAAATGTTTATGTTTATTTAATTGGAAAAACCATTATTGATGTACCTATGAAATCAGAAAGAATGACTGACCCAGCTCATCTAGTTTACCTTGAATTTCCTTTGCTCTGAGCAGCCAAAGAAAATGTTTTATTTTTAGAATTCAGTCTCCATTTATAATGGACAATAATGAGACCTAACATGCTTCTGTGTCTCTAAACCAGGCATGGGCATGTTTTTTTGCAATGAGGCCGCATTGTGGGCTAGGACAGGAGGGCTGGGCCAGGAGGGTGGCCAGGCACATGCTGGGTGGGATGAGCCTTGGAGGGAGAGGGCTTGGGAGAGAGATGAAGAGATGGGGCAGGGCCTGTCCTCCTGACATAATGACAGGGATGCTCACCCCATTCTTATGCCTGGAAAAAAACAAGACATGCGGTGACTGCCCCGATCCTCCTCCCCAATACTCCTTCCTTGATCTTCGGACTATCCTCTCAGCGTTATGCTAGGAAGAGGGCAAGCCAGGTGACATCTGAAAGTGCTCCGGAGGGCTCTCAACCACTGCGTGCCTTCCTCCTCCGTTCTTTCTACATAAAGATGTGGTGGGCCACCGCATCCTCATGCCAAGAGGACAGAGAAAATGAGGAGAGCCCGAGGTAGGTGCCCAGGGGGCCGCATTCGGTCCCCAGGCCTTAGTTTGCCCATGCCTGTTCTAAACGCTACAAAGATCAAATGGCAAAACTTCCATGAATGTGGAAGATTTGAAAAGAGGTTTGTGTGTGTAAGGCTGAATCCATGGTGGTTGGCCCACTATATGCAAAGCCTGCTTATGGGCAGAAACTTGGGCAACTTGAAGTTAAGCCTTTTTCTTCTTACTTATGCTTCCCCACCCCACCCCCCATTAACTACCATAGCTTATTCATGTAGTTATGTTTAGGCCCATTTGGGAGGCATGTCAGGAGAAATTAGAGGTTCAGGCTCCTGTGTATCCATGATCTCCAAAAATATCCCCTAACACAAGGGTCCCCAAACTAAGGCCTGCAGGCCAGATGCAGGCCTCCAAGGTCATTTACCTGCCCCCCACCCTGAACATTAGATTCAGCGTTCAGCATCATGATCTTTTCCAAGCTTTCCTGTCTTCTCATTATGTGGCCAAAGGACTTCATCTTCCCTCCAGTGAGCATCTGGGCATTATTTCCTGGGGTATATTTAATATAAATAATAAAATCCACAATAATCAAAACTGCAAATGTGGAGAGACAGTTGTAACCTTTTCCCCCCTCTGGTCTTGTCCCTCTTGTGCTCTCCCAGGTAATAGAAACACAGTATTTTTTTAACAGGTTGTGTTGTGTGCCTTCTTATTTATGGCTATCCCAGTGTCATTGTGATTTTTGGGCATGATTTGTTCGGAGCAAGGTTGCCATTGTCTCCCTTTGAGGCTGAGTGTGACTTGCCCAAGCTGAGCTAGTGGATCTCCATGACTGAATAGGGATTTGAGCTCTGGCCTCTAGAGTCCAGTATTCAAACCATATTCAAACCAATACTCCATGCTGGCACTGATATATTCCCCTTAACTAAATCTTAATTTCCAAACAGGTAATAGATGTTATGTGTGCATGTGTATGTTCAAATGACAATCTGTGACCAATTGCATTTGGTACTTAATGCCTAATAATATCACAAGGGATAAATTTAATAGAGTCGGTTATTATTATTGTTAAAACTGTGATCATTACAAATGAAGGCAGCCATTGTGAAAGGAAGAATGGTAGATAGCTTTTTTGCTAAATCAGTTTCTCATCAGGCACTTCCTAGCAACGAAAGACAGCACAATCCATACTAGACTACTAGACTTAAAGTGGCAACTCCCTTGCAACGGAAATGTATTGTAAAGGAATCTTTCCTCCACAAACTCTGTGGGAAAATCCTCCCCTATTATGAATTCTTCTAAACCAGTTTGAAATTATATTTATAGTTGATTAATGTTTATCCTTGGAAATTCCACCAAGAACCTTTGTGTGCCAGAAAGACAAGCCTTCAGGGGATTCTCATAAACCAAGATCCTTAGTAGCTCTGCTTGGTTATGCTTATTAAAAAATCTCTTTGTCTTTTTCCTCTCTTATCCTATCTTCAAAACCTTTATGTCATTCATTTTATAATGTCATCAAAATACAATTTTATTGTTATGAATTAACTATCAATTTTGATGCTCTACTGTAGATGAATCTGGAGTTTATAATTTTCCTTAATGGTTGTTTGCCAAGCTTTGTCACTCACATCTTCTCTTGGGAAAATGACATATTAATTGGTCAGGGAATTTTTCACTGGAGGCATGCTTGAGTGGGTATTCAGCATCACACAATCAAGGAGGGCTCTTAGTAGAGTTTGTCATCCCCACTGCCATATCTCCAACATAGGCTTCTAGCACACTCTATTATTTGTCACTCCTGAAGCTGCCAAGTTCAGACAACCCCTCTATCCCATAGGTATAAAGCAGGCCTAGGCAAACTTCGTCCCTCCAGGTGTTTTGGACTTCAACTCCCACAATTTCTAACAGCCAATAAGCTGTCTGGGATTTCTGGGAGATGAAGTCCAAAACACATGGAAGTTTGCCTATGCCTAGTATAAAGGCTGGGAAGTTTCATTGAAAAACATACAAAAATTGCATGGCAAAAAACAAAAGATCAGTCATCCTTAACTGATAGGAATCAAGCAATTGCCTGCCATGTACCCCATCAGAGTTGCCACCAGACAAGCTCATCAGGGGTTGAAGGTAGGGAGGGATATCTTATTGATATAACTGAAGCACAACATGTTTAGTTATTTAGGCTAGAGGTTGCATGAACACTGCTAATTTTGGAGACTGTAAATCAAACAAAATATAACATTTTCAAGTTCTGGCTCTAATTCTTCCAAAACAAGCAACACCACTCCTGGAAATGACCAAAAGGTGGTGACAGGAGATGGCAGCTGAGTCCCAAGCAAGATGGCAACCCTGTATTGTTATTTTTTTTTTTTGATAAATCCTCATTTCCAGAACACTTGTGATCATTTTTCTATTAATCTTTCCCTGTACTTATGACACTACTGACTAGACTCTATGAATCAAGGTTTATAAAATGTCTTTCTTCTATTTTGGTTACAAACAATGCCCGTTTGTCTGGGCTAGCCCTCTCAGACAGATTCATAATCTGCTTTCTTACAGTGCAGAAAGCTATAGTAACAGTGAAAAACAGTTCCTGTAGCATATTTCAACTAATTTTCCTCAGTTATTCGTGTTCTCCAAGAGCTCACATTTCTTGAAAACAAAGCACTAGCTTGCAGAGGTACATGGAAATAAAATCAGAGTATCATATAATAATAGAGTTGGAAGAGACCACATGGTCTATCCAGTTCAACCCACTGCCATGCAGGAAAAGCACAAAGCACTCCACCACCACCACCACCATCACCACCACCATCACCACCACCAGAAGAGTAGGACCATTTCTACAAGGCTAAAAGCAGCTTGCAGTAAGATGATTTAAAACTGGAAAAATGGGAATATTTTCATTGTTGTTGTGTGATATCAAATCACTTCTGACTTTTGGTGACCCCTAGGTGAACTTTTCACAGGTTTTTTGGGGATTGAACATGTGTGACTCACCAAAGGTCACTGAGTGGGTTTCCATGGTTGAGTCTCATCTCCAGACTTGTAATCCAACTCTCACACCATTATAAGTAAAACCAATACTGTACATCTCAAAAATGTATTGTTTGAAATGGCAAGGTTGCTCTCAATGTTTGAAACTGCTAAAAAACAATCACGCACATGTCCAAAAATATATAGAAGATCATGTGCAAAAATATTCTCACTGACCTGGTAGTCAGTCCCATGGGATGATGCCTTATCTAAACAAACACATGAGTCTGCTTTCAATAGCACATCAGCAAACTTAGATGTATTATACTAAGGTTAATGATCCATGCATGAAAGCTACCAATTTTACTGGGTGAAGTCAGATTTACCTATACATGCCATGCCTTTTTCTATATTTAGAGAATGGGCATACTTGAGAAATAGAAATTCAGTGCCAGAAATATTGGTATCTTTTCGGGTCAATGACTATAGCTCTGACATTCCCTTAATAGGAACATAGCACTGTCAAAGCTGAACAGGATTAATTATGTGTTTGGAAGAGATTGTAACTTTCTGTTTGGCATCTGAAAATGTATAGACTTGCTTCTCTGGCTGGCATCTTCTTGGTGCACTATGATACCATAGCTATGCTCTGTATAATTCATTAGTGGCAGAAGGGAAACAGCCATAAGCACAGTGGGAAGAAAGAAAGTATGTAAAGGGTTTAGCTCTCATCCTTTGCCACCATTGTGTGACCTAGGAAAAGCCACTACCACTAATATAACAAAGAGGATTTTCACAAGTACCTTTTCTATGAGAAAGTATGCAGAAAATACACAGTCCAAAACAATTAGAAGCAGTGGAAAATTACCCCAGAGCTTCACACAAAAAAATTGTGTAAATGTGTCTACAACCTAAGCCCAGTCCATTTGTTGACATGACTTCCACTACATTGTATAGTTTTCCCTTAGCACAATAGTGTCCATGAGCATTACATGGTAAATACCTATGCTAAATCATACACACTCAAACTATCCAGATTTGTCAGGGACAGTCCTAATTAATTCTGTGTCATCCCACTTTTTCAGCTTCTTTTGAAATGTCCCAGTTCATCTCTTCTTCTCCCATTTTCCCTTTTTTCTATCTTCAATTGCTTCAGAGTTTAAAATTCAAAGCAGCTAGGATTCAATGTCAGGAAAGGTGTAGCTGGAATCCTTTCCTTCTTAGTCTGGCCTCTCCTAGCTTGTCTGTTTTGTTTTTGTTTTTACATTAATAACATCTGCCATATTTATCACACTCTGATGTTGTTTGACTGTGTCCCAGTTTTCATCCATGAATTGTTGGAGAGTATGGTATGCAGCACACATATGGGCCTAGGTCAACTCTGTGTTCCAACTGACCTAAGGTTGGATCAACATTTTAGACTTAATGAAGTTTGACCCTTGTTCAACTGCATTAATTCTACAGTTTAGATGCAACTTAAAAGAAGACATGTGAAAATGTTCAGAATATTATTTCAGGGGAGGGGGAGCAGATCATTGTAATTATTTATATGTCTATCTAGAAAAGAAGCTTTTGCCAGTGGTGCTGTACATTCTGGTAGATATAAGATTTGTAATTCCATTAGACTGGGGTGTAGAAAATTAACTTTGAGCCTAGTATGTATAAAACATGTTTTGTATGTGAGATTTGTGTTTCGTATTTGACTTGTTCTTTACAAAGACTTTTCTACATTAGGAAGAAAAAACAGTGAAAGGGAACCACTTCCCTGTAACTGCTTACAAAATACATTAACCCTACATTCCTGATTATGAATACTTGACTAACAAGTTATTACTGGGTTGGGTCACATAAATGCCTTCATGAAGAGAGTAGTTTAAAGAAGATAAGATTGTTCATAAGCTTTCTCATAACCTTTCACTTTGGCATTCAAGAGAGATCAAATTCAGCCCTGTCATTCCACACATAGACAGGAATTGACATCATCATCATCATCATCATCATCATCATCATCATCATCATCATCATCATCATCATCATCATTATATTTTTATTTAATACCAGCTATTCATTTGTTATTAATGGTATATGATAAAATGATAGAGTGTTTCTGAGCACATCAAAACTGGGATTTCTTCTTTGCTTCTCATGGGTCTGATATTAAAACCTGTTCCTCAGAGTTTCCCTGCCCTCTGAAGCAGGTTTCAAGAAACCACCAGGAGCTGCCTGCGTTCTGGAAGAGACAATAGGAATACACAAATGAATCCTGGCGTGGGAGTACAATTGGTATTAATTTTTACCATTTTCTCTCAGTATCCAACAGCAACAGCAGTTAATCTGGAATAAATGGTTTGGGCATCAGCACATGTAACCAGGCCATTGAAATGGTAATGAAAATCCAGATGGACTTCGGCCATCTTGACCCCTCTTGATTTTTGATTAAGTTATCACTTGCTGTATTTCTTGATCCTTCATAGATTCTAGTTAATATGTTATCATTACAGGGAGCCAAAGCACTTATAATAATCTCTCCATAATGTCTACCAGTATGGCTCCATATGATGGTGTCAGTTCTAGGGATCTCTATAATGAAATCTAGAGATTTATCTCCTGTCATATCTTTGATGGATTTCCTGAAACAATAAATGTTTTTATTTGAGCTTATTACAAGTAAGTAAAATAATTACTCCTCTTTTATAACCATATACTCTCAGCATTATAGAGCTGCACTGTGCCAACATAAAAGCAAAATAGTCTTATATGAGCAGCCAAAGTTGTATGGCTGAAAGAAATCAATAGGCATATCCCAAGAGCCTTCAACTCCACCTAATAGTGAATCCAAAAGAGCAGAGTAGTGGTAGGATTGGAGCTCAAATAGCTATGGAAAACAAAGATGGAAATATTCACATGCTTGAGGGAGACCAAAGATGTGCAAAAGTAGAAAAGGGGCTAATTTATAAACTCTTATGAAACCATCACAACCCCCTGTCTGCATGGTGCCAAGGTAGCTGCAGGAAGGGACTGATACTGGATGCATGCTAGATTGGCAGGAATCATCATAGTGGAAGGTGCCTGCATCACCAAACAGTAACTTCATATTTGGTTCCAGTGCACAATCTTCTCATATCCTTTAATGCAGTGCAAGCTATGGATGATCACTTTTTAGATTAGAGTAGGATTTCCCTACCAGACTGATTGATAACTGGCAAATAGAGGGAGAAAATGTGGAGGCAGTGGCAGACTTTATATTTCTAGGTGTGAAGATCACTGCAGTTGCAGACTGCAGCCAGGAAATCAGAAAACGTCTACTTCTTGGGAGGAGAGCAATGGCCAACCTTGATGAAATAGTGAAAAGCAGAGACATCACACTGGCAACGAAGGTCCGCATAGTTAAAGCAATGGTATTCCCCATATTAACCTATGGATGCGAGAGCTGGACCATAAGGAAGGTTGAGCAAAGGAAGATAGACACTTTTGAACTTTGGTGCTGGAGGAAAATCCTGAGAGTGCCTTGGACCGCAAGAAGATCCAACCAGTCCATCCTCCAGGAAATAATGCCCAGCTGCTCACTGGAGGGAAGGATACTAGAGGCAAAGATGAAGTATTTTGGCCACATCATGAGAAGACAGGAAAGCTTGGAAAAGATCATGATGCTGGGGGAAATGGAAGGAAAAAGGAAGAGAGGCCGACCAAGGGAAAGATGGATGGACGGTATCCTTGAAGTGACTGGCTTGACCTGGAAGGAGCTGGGGGCAACGATAGCCAACAGGGAGCTCTGGCGTGGACTGGTCCATGAGGTCACGAAGAGTCAGAAACAACTGTGTGATTGGAGAAGAAGAAGGATTTCCCTCCATTTCCACAGGATTTTTTATCTAGTTTATACTGTATCGAAGGCACTTGGAGAATTGGTTTGCACCAATATCATTAAATAGGTAAACAAGTATTGGAGGGAATTTCTTTAGTAAATGTTTTAAGATTTTGTAGTAAGGCAGCAGGAAAATAAAGAGTGCTGCTATTGTTAACAGTCACAAGAGGTAAACTGGAATTGCATGACAGTTTTTCTTTCTGGCCTGGTTGCCACTTGGCTTCAAAACCCTGGATGCTCATGAGTTATTTGAAATGTAGCAAACAGCATAAAGACTTTTTTCTCCGTCCCAGAATTTTGGAATTATTGTAAAATGGGTCATTATTTTGAAATATCATAAGCACACAGTTTTGCACAAGGAAGTTCCAGGTTCAGTCCCTGGTGGTTCCAGTTAACAGGATCAGTTAGGAGAATGTGATGCAAACAAATTCTGTCTGAGGACCAAACTGCATGTTATGCTAACATATGTAATGTACTTGGGAGATGACTACTTCTTTGTCATCTCCCTACCCCTTTAACTAAATAAAGGTGTGTAGAATCCAAATTCCCATCAGGGCTGAAGATGGTGAGGAAAAATTGTTCATGTTTTCTCTCCGGAGCCACAACCTTAACAAGAATCCAGAAAGTCTGGTGTGACCTTTGTATATATATAAAAAGCCATTGATGGAATTATATCTGAATCATGGTTGAAGGTAAAAAAAACAACTTCTCTTTATGTGTTGTAATACTAGAATCTACTCAACCCTAGAAAGTTACTGGCTGAACATTTAGCACACATTTGGCCCCTAAATACAACTACCATCATTAGACTATAATAATAATATCCAAATTGATTAATACTTTAGGATCCTTTTACACTACACAGTTATAATGGTACAATTTGGCTTTAAACACCATGGCACCATCTTACAGAATCCTAAGGTTAGCAGTTTAGGAAAGGATGTTTAGGTACTACTCAGAGAACTCTAGACCACACCGTGAACTTCTGGATTTCATAGAAGGTTTCCATGAAAATTAAAATGGAATCATAGTGATATAGCTATGTAGTATGAAAGAGCCCCTGAACTGGAATAAAGCACTATATTCCTATAGCCCATAAATCATGCAATTTCCTAATTATTTTAAGGATGGAATTATATATTGCATAAATAAAGGGCTTATACTGTAGCAGACCCAATTTCAACCATCTATTCCATAAAAGTTTACTTCTTGGGAGGAGAGCTATGACCAATCTCAATAAAATAGTGAAGAGTAGAGATATCACACTGGCAATGAAGGTCCGCATAGTTAAAGCAATGGTATTCCCCACAGTAACCTATGGATGACAGAGCTGGAGCATAAGGAAGGCTGAGCGAAGGAAGATAGACGCTTTTGAACTGTGGTGCTGGAGGAAAATCCTGAGAGTGTCTTGGACCGCAAGAAGATCAAACCAGTCCATCATCGAGGAAATAATGCCCGGCTGCTCACTGGAGGGAAGGATATTAAAGGCAAAGATGAAGCATTTTGGCCACATAATGAAAAGACAGGAAAGCTTGGAGAAGAGAATGATGCTGGGGAAAATGGAAAGGAAAAGGAAAAGGGGCTGACCAAGGGCAAGATGGATGGATGGTATCCTTGAAGTGACTGGCTTGACCTTGGAGGATCTGGGGTGGCCACAGCCGACAGGGAGCTCTGGTGTGGGCTGATCCATGAGGTCACAAAGAGTCGGAAGCGACTAAACAAATAAACAACAACAACAAAATTCCACAATACAAAGTTCAACAAATTTGCCTGATTTAGTGTATGATTTTCCACTGTTTCATATCTTTATCTATTGCTTTAGTGCAGCAGCTTTCACTAGTGTGAGCAGAATGGGTTTGTCATTTCATAATTTCCAAAATTATCTTCAAAAATCTTTTCATATAATTACTTACGAGAAATCACACTTTTTTGATAAACCCTACTAGTTTGTGATGAGAGTCAAAGAAAACAGTTAAAGGAAAATTTAGCCATTCAATACATGGAACTAAAACTATTCTGTTGATCATTTCAGACTGATGTTGGAGACATGAATTACATTTTAACAACACTTTCATTAAACACTTAGAGCTTTTACAATGTAAGAATGCCACAGACTCTGTTCTTTTTAAATCTAATCAAAGCTTGTGAACTTTAACTCTAAATGAATTCTTTCGATCTTTGTTTTTGAAAACCAGTAGCATCACTTTGGTGTGAAAACCAGTGTGAAATATTCTTATAATGTAATTAATAAATATTGAAACAATAACAAAAGAAAGACCTGCCATTCTCTGCCCTTTAGCTCATAGTGGGTGTTTTTTACCAAATATGGTAACATAGCTTCACTCTGCTTATAATACTGACTTGACAAATAATGTTTCAAATGGTTAGAAAAAAACACATTTCATCTTTTCTTTCCCATTTCCAGGGTTCTCCCCCTAACACTTCAAATTCTGGCTATGAGTCTTAGACAGATTTATAGAGATTCCCATGTACTTTTCTAACTACAAAAAGCATTTTAATAAAGTTCCAAGTGAAAGAACAACATATCAACTCAATAACAATTTGTTGCAGTCTCTGCCATTAATGTGGGCCTTTTTAATGCTTTTTTAACAAGCCCTAAAGTACAAAGCTATTTTGGGGAAAGAATGTTGTGCCAATCTTCCATAATTTGTTGCAGGGAGTATAGATGTCATCCCTTTTGACATCAATATCATATGGGTAACACTGTGGTTGGAAGAAATTTCTTGTGGACTAAAGAGAAAAGAATGAGCCTGCTGAGTCTTCTACTTGTGTCACATCTAAAGGTTATCACCATCCAGGTCTCAGGAGGTCCACAAACCTCTAAATCTAATCAGACTTGCAAGAACTGGGAACAGGGCCTATACAAATCTTGTGTAAGTGAAGGGTAAAAAGTGGAACTGATATGATTCCCTATGGATTACTTTGCATGGATTTGACTACAGTTTCCCTTGAATCTATTTCAGCACCCACACTCACAATTTGAGGCTTTGTTGCAAGCATATTCTCCAATTTGGCATATGTCCTGATTTGGCAGGAATAATCCCAAGTAATCTTGTGTTATCTCACATTTTCAGATGTATTTACAATGTCCCAGTTTCTCCCTCCTCCCCATTTCTGTGCTTGGGGCAGGAGGTATCACTGCAAGTGAGCTTACTTCAATTGTTACAAACAGCACTCCAGGTATAAAGATAATTTGCACTTTGTTAAGTGAGTAGGGGGAAGAGGAGGGATGGAGTCTTTTTGTCCCCATTATCTCAGACTAAATCAAACAGCTGCACCCTCTTCTAGCTTTTCTGTTCTTTTTATTAATTATTATGGCCCTTTTGACCACACTTTCATGTTGCTTAATCACATGTGTCCTGCTTTACATGAATGAAATGTTGGAGGGAATGAACAAGTCTTCTTTATCATGAGGCTGGTCCAATAATTTCACTCTCCCTATTTCAAGTAAAAGACTTTCTTGGAGTCGTAGTGCATCAGTGGAAGAGCAAATTGACATTTCAGTTCAAAACTGCTGTTTCATTATTGCATTGATGCACAATGATTCTATGACTGATTTTTTAAAGGAGAATAATTGGTGGAAAAATCTGTTTTTAAAAGTCCTTTACCTGTCCCACTCTTCATCCCAGAACCAGACAGACTGAAAACACTGCAGCTTTTATCACAATGTACATAATTAGGGGAATGGCCAAAAAACTCAGCATGAACCAAGAAAATAGATGCACACATACTAACATATCTCATTTTTTAAAAATGGGGGAAAGGATATCTTCACCAAACAATGTAGGATAAAAAGAACTTACTCTGGATATTACAAAATGCACACAGAGATACATAAACACACACACATAACCCTGAGAACTATAGCAGAAAGCATCAGAATCTCCATAAGAAGTTGCTATGTGAAGCACATATATCTAATTATTTCATACTATGTCTCCTTCATGAAAAATGTTGAGATATTAAACTCATGTAGCTCCTAAAGTGCTGGAATTTTACCAAATAGGATTTGATAGGATTGATTTTTACAAAAGGGGAAGGCAGGTTATTTAGAGTCTAGGTCAGGGGTCCCCAAACTAAGGCCTGGGGGCCACATGCGGCCCATCGAAGCCATTTATCCGGCCCCTGAGGTGGTGGCTCCCTTCTCCGCTACCGAGGAAGGTGCATGCAGCGCGGGGTAGGAGGGAAAGACGTGCACCTTTCCCGTCTCCTCCCTTGCCTGGTGCATGCCTTCCAAAGCTTTGCTTGTTTATAATGGTATTTTAATTATTATTTAATTAATTATTAATTATTAAGGGGTACTTTGCTAGTGCTTTTGGTGCACAAAGGCAGAAGGAGGTTGGACTAAATGGCCCAAGGGGTCTCTTCCAACCCTCTTTATTATTTTTATTATGATTATGATTAACATTGAGGCTGTATTTATCTCTGTTTTGTTTTTTTACCTCAAAATAAGATATGTGCAATGTGCACTGCATGGGAATTCGTTCATAGTTTTTTTTAAAAAAACTATAGTCCGGCCCTTCAACGGTCTGAGGGACTGTGAATTGGTCCCCTGTTTAAAAGGTTTGGGGACCCCTGGTCTAGGTAATAAGGTAAAAACTGAGAACATTTAACTTTAGAGTAAAGATAACTAAGGTTGAGAAATGGTGGAAGTTTATGAATTATGGCAGAGATGAGTAGGAGAGAAAATGGATGGAGTTCTTTTTCTTTGTGTCATAACCGTTAGAACTTGGGTCAACCAGTGAAATCGGTTGCCAGTTGATTTATGACAGATGGAAGAAAGCACTTCTTCACGCAACACAAAATTAATATGTGTAATTCATTGCTTCAAATATTGTAAGGGCTTTGTCTCAGATAGCTTTAAGAGGAATTAAACACACACATCTCCATAAGTGTCAAACTGTATTAATTCTACAGTATAGATGCACCCCAAATGGAAGTCAGAATGATAGTAGTATTGTGACAATCTTCCCAGAAGCAGAGGCAGAGACAAGAGGTCCTTAAGAGTCTGTCCTCTCAAGACTCTTAAGGACCTCTTGTCTCTGCCTCTGCCTCTGCTCCTACCAAGTCTCCTCAGAACCAGTGTCCTTTCCTCCCTCACAGCTCCTCAAATCCCATTTTCCAAGTTCCAAAAGAGCTGAATTCTAAGATCTATTTGTGATTATACTGTTTAAACCAATTTCAGGATAATAAAAATCTGGCAGGGCTGGGGCATTCATGCCCATCTTTTGCATTTTCTAGATGCACCAGTGTGGTAAACACTAACAGCATATTCACTATACTAGATAAGTGTAAAGAGACCATACAGGTCATAATGGGATCTAGGTTTACTTAAGGCAAACTCTAATATGCTTTAAAGCAGAATTTGGGAATATGTGTGGCCCTCCAGAAGTTGTCACACTGCAACTGTCATTAGCCCTAGCCAGCACAATCAGTGCTGAGGAATGCTAAGAACTGCAATACAACATCATTTGCAGAGCCACAAGTCGTCCACACCAATGGAGCACATATTGAAAGATTATGCTGTGCTTGCAGGTAGGTACAGTCATGGAGAGCAGTTTCATTTGTGAAGTTTCTGGATAGTATCCAGTTGGCTTACTGCTTCATAGCCTTACTTGGCCCAGATAAAATGAAAATTGTGGAGATTCCTTGAATCTTTCCTTATCATGGGAAAAGAAGGAACTGAATTATTTCTCAATGGAAATTATTATCTCTGGCAATTCTTGCTTTAGGACAAACAACTGATAGAAGCTACTTGTTTGGGTGGGGAGGGAAAAGGTAGGCATCAAGTTTAAAACAGTTATGTTCGATGAGGACCCTTAACTAATAGCATTCTTCTGCTGTTAAATTATTTATATATCATGAATCTGACTTACAGTCCGTGCCCAAGATTAAGACAACAGAAGCATAAGTGCATTAAGTCATCTTCCTGTCTTGTCTTTGCATTATCTTTGGGCAAGATAAGCTGGAAGACATGATAACCACTGTACAGGTCTGAGTATAAGCCAACATGGTGGAGCTTATGATGGTAAGTAAATAGAGTTGTAGGAAGCAGCAAATTGGAGACAGAAAATACTTCTGTACCTTTCCACAGCCATACCATCAGGCCAGGACTCTGGAGGATATGGCCTGGGTTTCAGTCAACAAAATGAGCATGAAAGACTTCCAGAAGAATGGGGCTGTCTTAACAGTTTAGAAATAAGCAAAGCAACATACAGCATCATCCAGAGTCTAATACTGGCTAACTACAAAACTACCCACACAGCTGTATAAAATCCACATTGAACTGGATTATATAGCAGTGTGGACTCAGATAACCCAATTCAAAGCAGATTTTGTGGATTATCTGCCTTGATTTTCTAGATTATATGGCTGTATGAAAGGATCCTGAGGTCTTACCATATTGCAACAAAATACAGTATATAACTCCCTGCCTGAAATGACTTTCCTTTTTAAAATGAGAAAGCAAAAGGAGGAGGTGTAGAAGAAAGAGGGGGAAGGAAGATGACAACTCTGGGCCATTGGAACACATGTTCATGTGTAAGTGTAATTAATTTCTTAGTACTTTAAGCAGCACTTGAACAATACAGGAAGATGTTAGTAAGATTCTGGCCCTGATACCAGACTGGTACCCTGAGTCTTGTACCATGCCTTACTCCCCAGTTCTGTCTATGATTTTCCCGGCTAGTGCAGTGAATTCTGAGACTGAACTACACATTGTTTAAACAGTTTGCTGGAACATATGATATAAGCATATAAAGAGAGAATTTAAACATTGTGTTGCACAGAAGTGACATGATATGTCCACATTTATTGCCTCGGATTTACCAGGCTCAACAAAATGCTATTTAAGCTGTGTGTTTAAACCTCCATTTAGCAAGCTTGAGGCCAGTAAGGCTCCCCAAGTTGCTTTATGATAGGAAGGTTTAGATTAGAAATTCTTGAAAGGAGGTGCTGGGCTTTGCTCTCTTATGGAAAGCTGACTTATAACAAGTCCGTCTGTTTGTACATTCAGCCCAGTGTGGTCTGGTTTGGTGGAGACTAGTTCTCCAGCAATGATCGTTCACATTACCTGATACCTGATACTTTTAAGTAGAGATGCCAAGGATTCATTCTGGGGCCTTGGGCATGTAAAATACATTCTTTATTACTGTAGTCACTCCTAAATGGAACATTTTATTAATTTCTTCATGGCATTGATTAAGACACTGAAAGCCAGTGTGTTGTTATGATGACTACAGCCATAGCTTGGAAGTACAGTGGAGCCTTGGTGTCCACTACGGTTTGATTCCAGGAAAAACACACACCATAGATACAAAAATTTGTGGATGCTAAAGTTCCATGATATGCAGTGGTGTGGTAAAAGAGTGTCCCTTTTATAACATGGAAAAATCAAGGTTAACTTTTGGGATTTTCTTTAATATTTTTAAGCCATTGATTTCCATTGTCATGGACAGAGCACTACCTGGTCAGGTTTAGACTTGCTGGGACTCCAAACCTCCGCAGGGGTGGGGGCCCGATTAAGGCTTATGGGTCTGGATGGATTACTGACAGCTCTTGGGGATATTTTTTTCAGCTTGGCAGGCGATTCTGTCAAAGCTTAGGCTGACTGCTGGAATAGGGAAATGAATGTCCCCTCTCACAGAGCAGAACCAAACCAGCCCCTTGGTTTTCCAAGGAGTTGGTGGTGACGAAGCTAGTCAGACTAGAGCAACATTAGTGGAGAACTCAAAGTGAATCTAACTGAGCATGAGCTAGTGCATATTTGAAAGCTTACTGTGTGGCAATGGCGGCAGCAGAGAAATCGTTCCTTGCTGCCATCATTGCATCTGCAAGGAATCATTATTGATACAGTTCTAATGGATGTAACATTGGCTCCTACTTATCTAGTATTGATGGATACTCTTCAATTTGTGCAACCTGAGAATGTGAACAGGATCCTTGGAGAGATGAGAGCTACCAGGTGTATTCTAGATCCTTGCCCTTCCTGGCTGATCAAACAGACCAGAGGGGGAGTGGCAGAGTGGGTGAACGTGGAGGTCAATGCCCCCTTGGAACAGGGCAAAATTGCTACTTGCCTAAAGGAGGCAGTTGTGAGACCTATATTTAAAAAGCCATCACTAAATCCCTGTATAATGGACAACTATTGGCCAGTGTCCAGCCTTCCATTTCTGAGCAAGGTTATGGAGCATGTGGTGGCCTCTCAACTCCAGGGATATCTGGGTGAAATGGACTATCTAGATCCATTTCCTAATCTGGTTTCAGGACTGGTTAAAGAACAAAAATGGCTTTGGTTGCCTTGGTGGATGACCTATGGCACCAAACCAGTGCCTGTCATCAGTAATGGACTAGAAGGTGGTAAACAAAATGAAACTTAATCCAAACAAGACAGAGGTACTCTTGGTCAATCAGAAGGCAGACCAGAGAATGGGGATTCAGCCTGTGTTGGATGGGGTTACACTCCCCCTGAAAACACAGGTTTGCAGTTTGGGGGTCCTCCTGGACTTGGCATTGAGCCTGCAGGCCCAGGCATCGGCGTTGGCCAGGAGGGCCTTTGCACAATTAAAACTTGTGCACCAACGACACCCATTCCTTGAGAAGCCTGATCTGGCCACAGTGGTACATGCCTTAGTAACATCCCATCTGGATTACTGTAACATGCTCTATGTGGGACTGCTTCTGAAGAGTGCTCAGAAAATTCAGCTGGTCTAAAGAGTTGCAGAAAGGTTGGTCACTGGGGCTGGCTGCAGGGAGTGGACAACCGCCTGGTTGCAGCTCCACTGGCTGCCAGACTGTTTACTGGCAAAATTCAAAGTGCTGATTATGACCTTTAAAGGTCTAGATAATTCAGATCCAGGCTATTTGGCTGACTGCATCCCCTTGTACGAACCTGCCTAGGCTCTGAGATCTTCAGAAGAGGCCCTTCTTTCAGTCCCATTTCCACTTCAAGCTTGGTTGGTGGGAACAAGAAAACAGGCCTTCTTGGTGGCTGCCCCTCAACTCTGGAGCTCCTTGCCCAGGAAAACCAGACAGGCACCCTCCCTGCTGTCCTTCCAGCAGAAGGCTAAAACCTTTTTATTTAGAAAGGCTTTTAACAATGAAGGTAATTCAGGGAGGTGCTGTGGTTTTTAACTTTGAATTTGTTTTATTGATTTTAATTGGGATTTTTAAAATACCATTTATATTTAATCTTGTTTTAATGAGCATGCAAAGATACTTTGGGACTTCCGAATCCAGACTGACTAAATTCTGGAACACAACACACCAGACATCACAGTTGTGGGAAAGAAAAAGGTTTGGATCATTGATGTCGCCATCCCAGGTGACAGTCGCATTGACGAAAAACAACAGGAAAAACTCAGCCACTATCAGGACCTCAAGATTGAACTTCAAAGACTCTGGCAGAAACCAGTGCAGGTGGTCCCGGTGGTGATCGGCACATTGGGTGCCGTGCCAAAAGATCTCAGCCGGCATTTGGAAACAATAGACATTGACAAAATTATGATCTGCCAACTGCAAAAGGCCACCCTACTAGGATCTGCACGCATCATTCGAAAATACATCACACAGTCCTAGACACTTGGGAAGTGTTTGACTATGTGATACGAAATCCAGCATATCTATCTTGTTTGCTGTGTCATACAATAATAATAATAATTGATGGTTACATCCATGGATAGAGAATCCATGGATATGGAGGGTCCACTGTACAACTTTTTGTTCTACAGTTCCCATAAGCTATTATATGCTGTCCCACAGAAAAGTGTGTAGCAATGCTAAATAGAAGAAATACTTTTTTAGATGATAAGTTCTCCCTATAAAAGCATAGTCCACTGGTCCAACTTGTTTCTGACACACTAAAATCTGGCTTCTACTAGATAAGAGCATTTGTTGATTTGGCCCGATGTTGTGTATTACACTGGTAGGCACAGGTGTTTCACATCACCTGCTAGCAGGCCCTCTTAGCTGACTATGTCAGGCACTGAACCTCTTGCATGCCATGTAGCTTGTCTGTGACTGTAGTCCCTCCCTTTTCACAATGCAGTGAAATTAACATTTCCAAACCCTGAATCAAACTGAATTTAAAGCTTGCCTGGCTAGCTTGTGAAAATAATACACATGCCAGTATGTGTCACTGGCCAAATATGTTTTGAAGGTGTTCAACAACTACAAAGGCATTTTCTTTTAGAACTTATGAGCCACACCTCAATTGCCTTCATTTTAAAAATTCAACTTACCTTTTATCATTCTTTTTAAGAGAGAAGTACAAGGAGAGGGAGAGGGAGAGAGAGAGGACAACTTTCTTTCTGCAAAAATGTTTTATACTCACCTGTTAACAGGTAAGACAAGTATTCCCTTGTTTCTTCTAGGAATAGATGTTTATGCATTGCTTTCAAGGAGCGTGATCTAACATATGTGTTGATTTTTGTCATCTGAAGTTTTTCGTTGATATTAGTGAGTATCCACTTAGAATATAGATTTACACAAAGTAAACATTAACAGTAAAAAATTTATTTCATTTACTGGTGTGTCTAAGACCGGAATTGTTTGTATTTGAGAACAAAGTTGTTTGAGGACACGTGTTTCAGTTGATGTCAAGAAAGCTTTGAGTTCTAATTAAATAAAGGTTATGAAACTAATGAATTTATATAGGTGAAGCTCTGTCTTCAAGTAGTATTTAATTGCTTTTGGATTCTTCAAAAATTATAATTCTACTATACTGCTACATTGCTATTCTTCAATATTGCTATACTGAACCAGTGTGGTGATGTGGTTTATGCCACAACTATTATTCAGGGTTAAAATCCCAACTTAGCCATGGAAGCCCACAAAATGACCTTGGACAAGTCACAGTCTCTCAGCCTTAGAGGCAAAGGAAAACAACCTATGAACAAATCTTACCAAGAAAAACCTATGATGGATTTGCCTTAGGGTCACCATTAGATAGAAATGAGTTGAAGGCAGAAACAACATATGGCTTTGTTTCATTGGCAACTAATCAAACAGATTTTGATTAGAAAGAAAGGTGAAATAAACAACTGGGCTATTGAAGTTATCCTAATTACTTGGCTACTGTGAATCACTTATCTTCCTGACTATCAGATATTGTGCAATGGTGTCATATATTCAAATTTTCTACAGCACTATCTTTCAGGCCAACATAGTGTGTATATTCTCATTTAGTACTAGGAATATTAAGAAAGGGGCCATTTACTTTTATGAGAATATTTGGATGACACCCAAATAATTTTAATAGAAATGGTGTTCACTTTGTCAAAATAGGCATAATAAAATACTAGGATGCCTTTTATTTAACATTTTCTAAAATAAAGAATTAGGGATTTGCTAAGGTCAGCAAACTATCAATTCACTTTTCTCAGCTGCATTGTGTCATCTGGCTATCTTCCAGTTAAACACAGGCACTTAAATAGATTTAAAACTAACTGTGCATGCTTTCAAGTTACCTGTGGCCTATGGTGACTCCATCAATTCTTGGGGTTTTCTTAGGCAAGGAGTACTTAGTAATGATAAAATCTAAGTAAAGATGGCCATGTTTTTTTAAAAAAAGAAAACACCATCCCTATCCTTTAAAAGCTTTAAATAGGACACCATTCTGCTTTTCCTGTCCCCACGGCTACTGCACTGTGGTTGCAACTCCTGCAATCTGGTGCCAGTTAGGGGGGGAAATGCTCTGAATTGGCCTTGGAGGCATCTACATGGACCATCCTGAATGCACAGCTGCAGCGAGCCAGGGTCCAGTAGAACCAAGACCACATTATCCCCACTGGGCTGGCACTTTACTGTTCATGTCACTGTTGCCATTTCCAGATCCAGCAGTTGCACAACTCCATGAGAATAACAATCAGTTCAGCAAAGTATCAATTTAGGAGACCATTACAGGTGCCCTATGCTGACATTAGCAGACATGTTCATATGACCAGGAGGAAGGAGTGGGGATATTCCTCTCCATCTTCCTAGTTATGCAAGTGCCTCTTCTAACATCAGCACAGGGTGTCCATGATGGGCAGGAACTCTCATGGAGGTCTGTGGTTGTCTGGGGGAAGCCATGACCGCAACATGGACTCAATTTGACCCCTTTCCCAGTACTGATGAATGCAAGGAAAGGAGGATGCCATGTGGACAGTGGGCCAGTCTTTCTGCTATATGAATCTGCAGGATTGTTCCAAAATTTCAGGCTTTTCTTAACATGAAGCTAGCCTGAATTAACCCAATTTACCCCATGATATCTATGAGAAGTAGAAGACAGCCAGGATCGAAGCACAGTGAGTAAGGGTTATTAGGCCCATGTAGATAAGCTCTATGAGAAGAGGCTACATCCGGTCAGACAAGGCATCCTGTCCATAAATAAGGTTCACCACTTTGGATAGTTAAGTATGGACTAAAACTAAGACTCATAACACAGAACTCTTGATCTGGAAGCCATCAGTGCCCCCAGTTGTAATGTAATATTATTGAAATGTGCAAAGGCCAATACATATGCCCATTTTGTACTCCATGGTTCACTGAAAATATTTATGGGAGGTTATCTAACTTCATTTCAATTTACTTGGCCAAAAACTCAAAACAAGACAAAGGGGACTCTTAAAATACAGAGTTAAGGGACTGTTAAATACAGAGTTAATTTGTCGAGGGGAAAAGTGTCTGTTTTTCTTGTTTCTGCAAAATAAACTGGAGGAAATAGATAGAAAATAATCTTGAGAATTTTAATATGAAATCCTTTAGAGAAAAACAAGTAAGATAACAAGCTTTAACTATGGAAAAATATTGCAAGTACCATGTGAAAATGCAAAACATGCAAAAACAACCGCACAGCTTTGGAACTATTAACTTCAAATCAAAACATGGTTTTTAGTCATTAACTATAACACCATATTTTTACCATAAATATCTTGTATTAATAATATTGGAAATAATAGAGAGAGACCATGGTCGCTTCCATGTATATCTTGCAACAGACTTTCACAAGGATGCAAGTGAAAGTTTATAATAAGACTTCAAAAATCGAGACATATTTGCATGGAATAGAGCCTCAATTCTGCAATCATATGAGCAGATATCAGATCTACTCTGAAGGGTTGGGGAACCCTAGAGGGTAGACTTGATGGCTATACTTGGCGGCATGAAAGAGGAAGGAAAAGTCCTGTTATGGGAACAGATGTCAATTTACATCGTTGAAGCTAACACATGGCCCTGAAGAGAGGGAGAGAGAGAAATCTATAACATTTCAACCTCCCTGAATTCTTTGTGCTTTTGTGAACATCTGGCTTGACAGCAGTACATGTGAAAGGGATATAGGAATCTATAAGACCAGAAGCTGAACGTGAGTCAACAGCTGATTGAGCCTATGCAGCTCTAGGTACAGTGAATGGATCAAGGGGAGTAATAATACAGCTCAATTCTGCTTTGGTCAGACCTCACATAGAATATTGTGGAATCATAGAGTTGGAAGAGACTACATGGGACATCTAGTCCAATTCCATCTGTCATGTAAAAGACAATTCAGAAAGAATATTGACATGATTGAACTTGTACAGAAGAGGGTTAAAAATGGTACCAGGCTTGGAAATGATAGCCTTACAACGAATGTCTTAGTGAGCTGGGTATGTTTTGCTTGAAAAAGAGGAAGTTACGAGGGGGCATGATAGCCATGTTTAAATATTTGAAAGAATGTCATATTCATGTAGCCAGCTTATTTTCTGCTGCTCCAGAGACTAAGGGTGCACCTGCTGTGTGGAATTAATGCAGTCTTGACACCATTTTAATTGCTCTAGACCAATTTAAACGCTATGGGATCCTGGGAGTTGTAGTTTTACAAGGTCTTCAGCCTTCGCTGCCAAAGAGTGCTGGTGCCTCACCAAACTACAATGCCTAGGATTCCATACCATCAGGCCATGACAGTTCAAATGGTGTCAAACTCCATTGATTCCAAAAGTGTAAGAGCATCCTGAGGCATGAAGCAAACTACAAGAAAAGATATCCCACTTAGAATCATAGAATCATAGAGTTGGAAGAGACCTCATGGGCCATCCATTCCAAACCCCTGCCAAGAAGTAGGAAATCACATTTAAAGCATCTCTGACAGATGGCCATCCAGCCTTTGCTTAAAAGCCTTCAAAGAAGGAGCCTCCACATTAGGAAGAACTGTCTGGAAGTAAGGCTGTTTTCTAAACAGACGCTGGATGGCCATCTGGTGGGAATGATTTCATGTATATTCCTGCATGGCAGAATGGGGTTGGACTGAATGGCCATAGTGATTCCTTCCAATCCTATGATCTTATAAACAGGTATGCCTCTCTGAGACCTGTGTTTAGCTGGCATCTTGTATTTTTGTTTGTTTGTAAAACTGTACATATTTGAGAATGACCTTTTAACATCTTCTTATAGTAAAGAGTAGTGAGGCCCATCGGTATAAATTTGCCAGCATCACCAGTAAAAATTCTTTGAGGTTGGAATAAAGATCAGGGAACATAATTTGCCATCGCCATAAATTTCAAAGGCCATTGCAGGTGCAGAATCTCTGGTTCAGACTGGGACCACAAAGGTTCCCTCCATCATTGCTAGTGTATATATAAATATTTCATCTTTCGTAGAGAGATAATAGCTAGCTAGCTAGGCAAAAATGCATAAAGGCTTTGAAATGGGATAGTTTCAGCTTTGTCAGCTTTGTCAGAGAAGTGCAAAGAGCTGAAGAAGAAAACAATGGTGACATAAGGGATGGCCTAATTGCTGGACAGTATGGATCAGTATTCAGGGCAAACCGATAATTGGTGACACTTAAAGCATGGAAAGTATAGTTTGTGGAGTAAGACATTTAAAGTGATTTAAAAGTCAGCTATATCGGTTACCTTAGCAGTTTGTTTATTTATTTATTTACAGTTTTTATATTCCGCCCTTCTCACCCCAAAGGGAACTCTGGGCGGATCACAATGTACATATACATGGCAAACATTCAATGCCATATTTTTTTTTCTTTTCCTACTCATTTTATTATGTTATCTATAAGTGTGAATGTATTGACTCCAATCTATGTACTGTAATGCTTCATCCTGTTGGCATCTTTGTGTTTTACCCTGTTGGTATCTCTGTGACCTAAACTCATTAAACTCTCTACTGCACTTTTGTTGTTTTGAGAGCCAGCTTGTGTCATAGTTTTCCTTTTGAACTGAGACTCTGAGAAACTGGGGTTCAAATCCCCACTCAGCTATGGAAACTCATTAATTGATCCTCAAGTCACACTTTCTCAGGTACCAAGGAAGTTGATGGCAAACCCCCTTTGAATAAACCTTGCCAAAAAAAACCATGATAGTGTTCCCTTAGGATCACCATAAATCAGAAACAATTTGAAAGCAAACACAGCATACTGATTTTAGAGTATAACTTTCTTCTCCTTTTCCTGGAAAAGCTCCTGGACATCCTCCAGTGTAATATGAAAACTCATTTAAAGTCTTTAGGTTTACTGCTCAGCCAATTGGCCATCACCAGAGAAAACACTTTAAATTAAATGCGCCTGAAACAAAATTATCATCACACAAATCATATATTGTGGGTATGATATTTCATCTCCATTAGTTCATGTTGATACAATAAAGGTGGCTATTTTACCTACCACTGCTCATATACTACTCCCTTGTTCTCCTTTCTAAAGGTATTTGGGAACCTGCAGAAACACTTTCTAATTATACTGAGAAGGACCAACTTTGTGCTGCCCCCTTGTGTTTGAAGAAATGCAATATACTGTAGTTGTTTTTTCATTCTTCAAAAATTGGGAGTAATGAACATATTTTAGTTTATATTTTATTTTTAAAACCTTGAGAAAGGTGTGTTCAATTATTTTTAAGTCCATGTCCTATTATCTCTTGGACATTTTCCTTTTTTTAAGAAAGAGGAAAAGAATAATGCACATTATCAAAATGTGACAATGTCAATGGAAAATATGAACTGAAATCTAAATACTTAGAAGTCCGTCTATGTAGCCATCTGACTTAATGTTGTCTGAGCCTTCTGAAATCAACATGAACTAAAGCATGACAGTTTTGAGGTCAATTTTCTGCCTTCAGTGGCCTAAATACTACATCCCTTCTGAGTTTGGCAGCTAAGCAAGGCCATCCCTGGTTAATACTTGGGTGGGAGACTGCCAACGAAACCACATGCTGTAGGCCATATTTCAGAGAAAGGAACTGGCAAGAACACCTCTACCTGGGGAAAATCTGGGAAATTCATTTAGCCATGATAAATTATCAGGCAACTTGAAGTAACATATAAACACAGAGGATCAATCCTCTAGAGCAGGGGTCCCCAAACTAAGGCCCGGGGGCCGGATGCGGCCCATCGAAGCCATTTATCCGGCCCCCATGGCACAAGGGCAGAAGGGGGTTAGACTAAATGACCCAAGGGGTCTCTTCTTTTCTTACAACCCTTATTATTATTATTATTATTATTATTATTATTATTATTATTATTATTATTATTTATGACACAGCAAACAAGATAGATATGCTGGATTTCATATCAGAAAATCACATTATTATTATTATTATTATTATTATTATTATTATTATCATCAACATTGAGGCTGGGTGGCCATCTGTCAGGGGTGCTTTGCTTGTGCTTTTGGTGCACAAAGGCAAAAGGGGGTTGGACTTAATGGCCCAAGGGGTCTCTTCCAACCCTCTTTATTATTATTATTATTATTATTATTATTATTATTATTAATAAAAATTGAGGCTGGGTGGCCATCTGTCAGGGGCGCTTTGCTTGTGCTTTCAGTGCACAAAGGCAGAAGGGGATTGGACTCAATGGCCCAAAGGGTCTCTTCCAACCCTCTTTTTTATTGTTGTTGTTGTTGTTGTTATTTTATTGTATGACACAGCAAACAAGATAGATATGCTGGAATTATTATTATTATTATTATTATTATTATTGCTCGGTGGCCAACTATAGTCCGGCCCTCCAATGGTCCGAAGGATCGTGAACCGGCCCCCTGTTTAAAAAGTTTGGGGACCCTTGCTCTAGAGTCACATAGACTGCAGAAAAATGCCTTGTTCCCCCAAAATTGTTTTTTTTAAAAAAAGAAAGAAAACCACAGAAATCTACTTCTGGTTTTGAGAAACTCAGATTTTAAAAAAAATATTCAGTGGTGTAGGAGGGGGACTGTGGCCTAATTAAAAGATAACTAATTGTTCCTGAAGCCCTCTAGAAAGGGTTTCAAAAACAGTTCTTTTTGCCCCCTTGTCAGAGGCAAGAAGTGCAGAAATGCTTTAGGGACTTCATGTAGTGCCAGGGGTGGACGTTTCCAACCAGTACATTGGGTCCTTGGTATCAACTGGGGTTTGGTTCCAAGACTGACACACACATGGATACCAACTTCTACCAGAATGCAAATCCAATTATATACAATGGGGGTAGTTACATCGTGCCCCCCTATATAAAATGACAAAATCACACTTACTTTTTGGAAATTTTTTTTTTGAGAGGGGGGATATTTTCAATCCATAGATGACTGAATCCATAGATATAGAATCTGTGGATATGTAGGGCCAACTGTAAATCATTTTTATTGTGTTAGAAGCAACTTGTAAACATACTGCAAATTGCTTCTGGTGTGAGAGAATTGGCTGTTTACAGAGATGTTGCCCAGAGGATGCCTGGATGTGTTACCATCCTGCTGGGAGGCTTCTCTCATGTCCCCCCAAGCTAGAGCTGGCAGACGGGAACTCATCCTGTTTTGTGGATTTGAACCTTCCACCTTCAGGTCAGCAACCCAACCTTCAGGTTAGCAGTTTATCCGACACAAAGGTTTATCCCATTGTGCTACCAAAGCCTGTAAATCATCGTCAAATGCCATAAACATTGAGGAGTTCACATTTACCTGGAGTGGTAGCTCTGGAAGAGGTACTCCACAGTTCCCCCTCCACAGAGTTTGGGAATGTTATTTTTCTGAACTACAGTTCCCAGAATCCCCCAGACAACATGGCTAGTGCTAATCCAAAATGTAACTTCTTCAAACTTTCCCTCTGTACCATTTCCTTAATCCAACTCATCCCTGCTTGATACACAATGAGAGGATGGCTTCAGATATCTCTGCTAGTCTCCCTTGTTCTCTGCTTTTGTTATGTGATGGCTTGAGCCTTTGGTTTTTACTGCAGTGTGCTGCTGCTGCTCAGTCATTTAGTCATCTCATACTGTCATTTTATAAGGCACCACGTGTTGCTGTGGCATTGTCTGGTGGTGTTGGTGAGAACATGTTGAGGTAGTGGTGGTATTGAATGTCTGTTGTATGGTTGTCTTTATGTTTAGTATGCATTGGTTGTTTGTGTACTGTGAAAGTGGTGAGGGTAGAGGGGGTCTATGTCCCTGTGTAGTATTGTATAGTATTTATACATTGTCCATGTGTTGTGAATGCTTGGATTGTGTCCTGCTGCATAGTAGAAAGAGTTGGGCGGGATGGCCCTTAGGGGTCTCTCCAAACTCTTGGATTCTATGCTTCTGTTATTATTATTATCATCATCATCATATTCATCATATTCATCATCATTATTATGTAGAGGCTGGATGGCCATCTGTCAGGAGTGCTTGGTTTGTGTCATCCTACATGGTAGAAGGAAGTTGAACTGGATGATCGTTAGGGGTGTCTCCTAACCTTATGATTGTATGATATTATTATTATTATTATTATTATTATTATTATTATTATTATTATTATTGAGAGGATGGGTGGCCATCTGTTGGACGTGCTTGGATTGTGTCCTCCATAGCAGAATTGGGTTGGACTGGATTACCACAGTAATTATTTCATATTAAAGTAGAATCTCACTTATCCAACATTCGCTTATCCAGTGTTCTGGATTATCCAACGAAGTCTGCCTTTTAGTAGTCAATGTTTTTGTAGTCAATGTTTTAAATTCATTGTGATATTTTGGTGGTAAATTTGTAAATACAGTAATTACAACATAGCATTACTGAGCATTGAACTACTTTTTCTGTCAAATTTGTTGTATAACATGATGTTTGGTGTTTAATTTGTATAATCATTACCTAATTTGATGTTTAATCAGCTTTTCCTGAATCCCTTCTTATTATCCAATATATTCACTTATCCAACGTTCTGCCGGCCTGTTTATGTTGGATAAGTGAAACTCTACTGTATATTTATAATCTTATATTATCTTCTTAGAACTGGATTATATGAGGCCCCTTCTACACAGCTGTATAAAATGCACATTGAAGTGAATTATCTGGCAGTGTGGACTCAAGGTAATCCAGTTCAAAGCAGATAATATAAGATTATAAAGATTATAAATGGGTAATATAATCCAGTTAAAATCAGATAATCTGTATCTTATAGGCAGTGTGGAAGAGGCCTGAGGCCTTACTGTGCCTGTCCCCTGGGCTGAGTAGGTTGCTAGGAGACCAAGTGGGTAGAGTTTAGCCTTGTAACTGGCAGCAATTGGATAAAAAACAATTATTCGTCTCTCTCTAATTAGGACTTTATTTTTCTTTTCTTTTTGTTGTATGGATGAGGGGTTGTGTTGCCAAGTTTAGTGTTTCTGGGATGTATAGTTTTGTTGTTTTGTCCTAAGCCAAAATTTTTTTTATCCTTTTATATATATAGATCTTCAGTATCTGTTATGATGGAAAGGTGGCAATAACTTTTATTAAAATATTTGCATATACATATTATTGTCATGACTGAAATATAAATTCAGAATCTCAATAGCCAAACTGTACAGTTATTGAAGTAATAACGATTTCGATGTCTGCAAAAGAGCATTGCAAGGATTTTCAAGGCAAACCCCTTTTTCACTTAATCAATACAAAGTTGCTTAATTGGCATTATAGCACTGTGATTTGTTTGATGAAACAATTATGATTCTAAATATACAAAACAATACATTTAGTTTTGTGATCAGACTCTAGCGCAAAAAACCAGGAGACAAAAATTCTGCTTTCATATATTTTTTTTAAAAAAGTTAAGCTGTATAAATTAATTAGGCCATTTCTATAGTATCACTGAATTTTTGCCATAAACCTTTATTCATTGGTTCTTCCTCTTCCCCTGGATACATCTGGACATAGGAGAAGTAGTAGGCTGGTACCAAATTTTTCAGTAACTGATGATGCTATTAAATAATGTAGAAGCAGTTGGTAACTGTGAGTGATTTTTACCTTCTCTTGTAAAAGATGGCCTCTTTCCCTTTGTGGTGATATATTTCACTTCAGAGTAGGTATTTCTACTGTACTGCATATACATTTTAATTTTCCACCTACAAAAGATTAATTTCCAGGAAGGGAATGACAGGTATCCAATCCTACTATATATTTATTACTGGAAAATCAGTCTATATCATACCAATGCTATCGATGTATCAGCATTCATGATACCAATGCATGCTTGGAAATATTCCAGAAAAATCTAATTTCTCTAGATCAGTGGTTCTCAACCTGTGGGTCCCCAGGCATTTTGGCCACTCCAGTTTGCCAGATGTTAAGATTTCTGGGAGGCCAAAAGGCCAAAACATCTGGGGACACCCATGGGTTGAGAACCACTGCTCTAGATTTTCTTAATCTTCACCCATGTGGTCTTTTTCTGGCCCTATGGGAATTCCAATGTATAGAAGGATATAGCTAGAGGAAGCTACTTCTGGGAACCTCTAAGAAGTGGAATGTTTCACTTCCTTGAAACATCTAAATATGCATTTCAAAACCTTGGCCTTGTGCAAATGTGGACAACCTCTTACTTCACAATAACCACATGAGTTGTCAGCATGGGGAATGGAGGTGCCAGTGTTCTTTTATTGTTTATTCGTTCAGTCCAGTGAATGCAGGTGAAACCAGCACTAGGTGCGGCTTGGTCTGGTGTTAATCCATCATCTCCCACCATACAAACACATGAGGGAACAACTGGTTTATGCACAATCCCTTCCCTATATAATTCATCCTTGTTTGTCTGTTATTTAGTGGTCTGTAAGGATGTGCAAGCAAGGTGTACCATCTCCATTTGCCAGCTTCTCCATTACAAGTGTGCTCCCTGTAGCCTGTCAAATGGCCTGAAGCCCAATTTGCTGGTGAATTTTGGCAGAGGCAATGATGGTATTGAGTAAACTATGAGTTATCAATATGCGACCTGTGGTGAGCTCTTGTATCCTTCCTCAGTCTTCCTTCATTTCTAAGTATGCACCATCATTTAGCAAATGACACTATGTTGCAATTTTCACAACATATTTATCTGTTTGTCAGAGATATTCACTTATGGAAAATCTGTTCTCTGTGCTAAGCAATTTCCCAGTTAATGGTTACCCTTCTGTTTCTATTTACAAATTTAATACCACACAATAGTATTCTTGTGACATTGTGGTACATCTTTTATACAAAATATTTTAGGACCAAACTGAAACACTTGTGTTAAGTGAGTCTTTGTGTACAAATAGTCCTTTAGAGCTCCCTGGAACTATGTAAGGGGAGAAGACAGAAAGATATGGGCATAAAATATTTATTATTCTAGTAAATCAATAAAACACTAATAGCTGTTCCCACAAACCTTCCTGAAATGCATATTGTGTATCAATTTACAGGCAAGTGATGCATCTACAGGCACTGTTTCGGGATGGGGGGGGGGGGACACCCTACTTTTATGGTCCAGACTACCTCTTCATTCACACAGCCAGATGGGTTTCAAGGGGTCAGGATAGTTCACACCAGAAAGAATACTATACTGTTAACTTATTGTGCCTTTCTGAATGGGGGAGCCTTGCTCTTCTAGAAACCAAAGCAAACAGAAACATGAGAAACTTCCTGTGCAGACCTCCTTTTCTATATATTTTTTCTGGCTATCACAGATAGCAAGAAATCTTATGAATATGATAGACCAGGTTGTACAAAGAAAAAGTCTGAATGATCCAGAACAATTAAAAGAAATAAATACATCCAACTACTATGAGCCCCTTTGAATCCATGAGCTATGGTGATCTATATGTAAGTAAAACACAGCAAATTCTTGTAGGGGACTCTAAATGCTAGGGAGAGGAGAGACATCCAGGTCTACAGGCAAATAATCTTTTTCTCTTGAAATAACCTGAAAATAAAAGTACTTGATTGCTGAATAAGCAAGGAAGTGACATCGCTTGGTAAATGGTGTAAGGGAGTTACATTCATCAACCATGACATGGCATAAAGACGTGTCTTGGTGAACATGGTGACCAGCTTTCTGTTCCAGCAGCCTTCAGGATTTATACAATTGAAATGACTGCAAGTCCCTTTTGTTTTGTTGTTGTAAAAGTCCTTTTTTTAAATGTTAAGCAGTGTGTAAAAATGGTCTGCAGCTTATTTGAAAGGTTGCTTGACAAAAACTAAATTGCCAGAAAAGCTGATTGAGCACTTCAATGAGATCATACTTTGCCCATCTCCGTATTACATTCTGTATAATACTTGCACACCCAACTCTTATTTTTTTACCATGCAAGAGGTGCTGTAGTTTTGGCTGTAGCAATAAATGTCTGAAGGTGGGTGTGAGGTGGAAAAGATGCAGAATGGAAAGCCAAGAGTTTCCATCTACCTGGCTACCAGCCAGTGCAGCTGGAAGGGATTTTTCCTCCCCTTGGAATTAAGGAGGGATCTTGACAGAGGATGACTCATAAGTCTCTTGAGTCACTGTATTGTTATTCCGATGGTGGGCGATTTTGTTACCTTGGGCATGGCTACGCCCAGAGTCACTGTTCTCTTTTAGAAAATGATCTAAACCACAGATTGGCTAGGGCTGATTACTACCTGTGTGTCATCCACAAGAAGAAATATTGGTTTTCACAACACACTGCTGAATTCTTTGTGTCATTGTTGTACTTAAGGATACCATTTTTATAATTTAGGATATCCTTTTTTGTGTACAAGAGTCATAACCAATATATACAATTTCTCTAGACATGAAAATTGTATCACTTATCTAGTTTATAGTCTTGCATAATAATGGAAAAGAAATTTTATATGCTATTTTGAGCACTTTGGAGTAAATTTAAGAATCACAAAGGGTCTCCCCTTTTTTGGAGAGAAAAAGCAGGTATAAATAAACATAAACATAATAATACTAAGAACAATAATAATAATACAATTAAACTGTAGAATTAATACAGTATGACACTGCTTTAACTGCCATGGCTCAATACTATGTAATCATGAGAGCTGTATAAGATTTTTAGCCTTCTCTGCTAAAAGAGTGTATCCAATTCATATTCCAGCATTCCATGGCATTTCAAGTGCTGTTGAACTACATTAATTTTATAATGTAGATGCACCCTAAATGAGTTCAGATCTGCAGGATGAGACAGACTGCATCCCACAATATTGAAGGCACTTGCTGATGTACTCTCTGAGCTGCGTGACATTATTTTTGAGAAATATTGAAAAATAGGTGGGGTGCCAGAATAATGGAGAAGAGTGGACATCATCCATCTCTTTTTTAAAATAGGCAAAAAAATAAAATCTGGTAAACCACAAATCAGTCACTCTGATTTCAAAACCAAGATCCTGTCCTGCCTAAAAGAAGTGGTGGTAAGACTCTACTGGAAAGAACCTTGAATTCCACCATGGTAGACAATTATTAACTTATTTCTAGTACTGTATCTGGAAAGGTTCTGGAGCATGTAATGGCCTCCCTGAAGTGGATTCTCTAGATCCATTTCAATCTGGCATCTATCATGTTTGTGAAATGGAGATAGCTTTGGTCACCTTGGTGATTTGTGTATGCCTGAATTTCATGTAATGTCTCCACTGAACTAATGAAGCTAACCTAATGAATGTGTTTCTACATTGCTGAGTGAATAACTTTGATTTTTGTGTCTCATAAGCATTGTGGAGTGCTTCATAATTAGTTGTGAACACAAGACTTCACTTATTAGAATTCTTGCCCCTTCTGTATCTATGATATTATTTCCCAGAACTTTGGACATAATGCTATTAGCATTTCACATTGTACCCATAAATCCAGAAAACTGCTGCTTCTTTTAGCAGTGTTAGGCTTATTACTTTCTTTATCTGATATCTAAACCAGACTTTGGAAATCTTACACTGCAGATGAAATGTTTCAAAGACTGTTGCAAAACAATGCCATTATCAGAAACTCTCAGTCAAAAAAGCATTTAGCAGGAATGTAGCTAGAATAAGTAAGTTTTCATAGATATGGGCTTATATTAATGCATAAATTGATTGTATGATCTTGCATGCCAGGCAGTGGGACTGCATAGCCCTTGTGGTCTCTTTCAGCTTTATGATTTTATTGATTCTGTCTATTCATTATCATACAATAGGAGTGTAGCTCCAAGATCTTGATTCTTGTAGTTCATGTTTGGTAAAAGCCAACCACAGTCTCAAGAGAATCATCACTTGTCTGTTCTTTCACTCAATTTCATATGTCAGTTTCTCTATAAGAGTATGTCAGAATTTTTCCCCTAGACTCTCTTGAACTACTTTGAATTCTCTTTCCATACACTCTCAATGGCCACTCTCATTGCCAGTTACTCCTTGGATATCTTGCAAAATTCCTGCATCATGGATTAAAATAAATACCAAGATCTCTTCAATGCATGATCGGGATAGTTTTATTACTAGTGTAGCAGGGGTATAACACAATACAACCTTAAATGTGCTGTTCCAACTTGTGCAGAGAAGATTTCAATGGGTGAGCACTGAACAGCCCAAATCTAGTTATGATGGGAGCACTATGTAGGTTATAATATAACATTGATATTATAACTTGCATTGTCTTATATTGATTTCTAATATTGCTGTTTGTACTTTATATACTTGTGTATAAGTTGAAAATTTTGTCTCAAAAATTGACCCCCCCCCCCCAAAAAAAACTTGGGTTGATTTAGGGCCCTTCCACACAGTCATATAACCCAGAATATCAAGCAGATAATCCACAATATCTGCTTTGAACTGGAATATCTGAGTCCACACTGCCAGATAATCCAGTTCAATGTGGATTTTATACAGCTGTGTAGAAGGGGCCTTAAACACGGGTTATTTAGAGCAGTTTAAACAATGTTTCCAGCGGTTTCCTGTTCAAGCAGTTTCAAAATGTATTAGCATTTCTGACACATTATATCTCAGACTCCGTACTCTGCCTTAATACATACTTGCACCTGGTTATAAAAGAACTGTTACTCTCAACCAGGACAGTTATTTATTTCATGTCAAAAGCATTGGTACAGCAAATACATTTCAAATAATGGAAATAAAATAAAAAAAGAAAAGAAATCACAAGCAACTAAATAGTTTTGGACCAAAAGCGGGCAACAGCAACCGCATTGTCTGTAGCTTTAAACAACTCCTCCTCCGTACATGAGGCAGGGCATTGTGGGCAAGCATACATATGCTGAGTTGTTTGTTCAGCTCCACAGTCACACAAGGTGGAGGATTCCTCCAGGTAGTGCCACCTTGCCAAGTTGTCTTTTGATCTGCCCACTCCACTTCTGAGTCTGTTCAGGGACTTCCAAGTTGCCCATTCCTGGTTTGCCCCTGGAGGAAGACCCTCATGGGGGGCCATCCAGTTAGAATTGCCAGATTTAGCTGCCCAGAGGATTTAGTTGCTGGAGGAACATCAAGAGGAGTGGTGGTTCTCATGAAGCCCTTCCTTGATTTGAGTCTGGTGGGAGGAGGGTAATAGTCATGCAGTGGGTGGCTTTCACAATGTTTGACCTTTTTTCTCTCACCGTTAGCAGCAACTTTCCGTCGCACGTCAGGAGGGGCAATGCCAGCTAACTTGTAGAGTTTATCAACAGGTGTAGGTTTAAGGCATCCCATGATGATTCTGCATGTTTCATTCAGTGCTATGTCCACCTGCTTTGCATGGGCAGACTTGTGCCAGACAGGACAGGCATACTCTGCAGTTGAGAAAGACAAGGCCAGGGCTGATGTTCTTATTACTTGTGGGTCTGCTCCCCATGCGCTGCCAGTCAGTTTCCGCAGTATGTTATTGCATGCAGCTACTTTGTGCTTGGTGTTCGTGCAGTGTTTCCTATATGTTAGTGTTCGGTCTATTACTGTCCTGGTTCATCCAAAAGCATTGGATGAACCAGGACAGTAATAATAACACTCAGTATATGAGACCAGTCCTCTAGGATCTGACTATGATCTGACTATGCCATGGAGTAATAGAAAAGCAAATTCTACTCATTTCCACTAAGCTTTCTGTCTTTTGGGAAGGAATTCCTTAGAAGACCCTTTTCTGTGAACAGGACTCCCTTCACAGACATGAAGATGTAGTTATAATTTCTCCACATATGAAAGCTTGGCTATTGCTTTGTACTCTATTAGAAAGTTCAGTACAATGGCTTTTTAAAGGTTACTCTTAACATTTTATTTTTTTTAAATTACATTGGAATAGCTTTCCTAAAACACTTCCATCTATTAAACATCATATTGTGTCTCTCTATCAGGTCGAGATTGGGGAAGAAGACAAGAAAATTGTCTTTGGAACAGAGGTCAGGGTTTTGCATTAGTTCCCATATGAAAGGAGTAAAAAGCAAAAAGGCTAGGCTTCAATTTATCACAAATCTAGAACATCTCATACTGTACCGTGGCCCTAATAAAGTAAATAATGTGCATTTTTCAAAGTTATCTAAATCCATATTTGCACAGTGAACCATAAAAGTTATAATGAATTGAATAATGGGTATTAAAAATAAACCAAGGCACATTTACTTCTTTGTAACGTCTTTGAGGAATACATTTTACTTTTAAAATACCCACATTTTAAAATGTGCCTGGTTTATATGTTTATAGAAACTGTCTTTCATATATAATCATCTCATCTCAACAATTAAATTCCTTTCAAAAAAGGATGGGTTTGATTACTCTTGTCAACATGAAAGCACTGTGAATCAAACCTAATAGATAAAGTGAATTTAAGACCATTCAGGGTTTTTCTTGTTTGGCTCTGCAACTCCGTCCCTAGGGAGATTAGGTTAGCACCCTCTCTACCCTCCTTTAAGAAACAACTCAAAACGTGGATGTTTAGGTTGGCCTTTGGAGAAACAGCCATTGGATGACCAGCCTCATTATAATTCTAGTCTGAATTTTAATAGGTCCCTCTTATCTGGGTATTTTAATCTAATGATTCTATTTTATATTGCTGCTACAGCCCCCCCCCCCCCCCAATGAGGTTGACTGAACTGTATTGGTGGTTGTTTGATACTATTCTGTTGTATTAACTTTTGTTTTAACTTTTGTTTTATTATCTTATTGTGTTTTAACCTGTGTATTTTGTGCTAATATATTTGTGTTGTTACTTTTGTAACATTGTGAGCTGCCCCGAGTTCCTGCAGGGAGATGGTGGCGGGGTATAAATAAAGTTTTATTATTTATGTTTTTATTTATTATTAAATGAAAACAATCCCATTAAGTACAAACACAGAAACTAAAAATGTGCTAATGCTATTTTTTGCATAATTTTTTCCTAAGATAAACCCTTGTTTGGCATAATATTAAACTTGTGACTGATTGTACCACTTCAGGTGGCAGGTGTTACGAGTCAGATGCCAACCAATATAAACAACTCAGTTTATTGCAAAAACAACACAAAAGAGCCAAAGAAACAACCAAAAGGAGGCTCAAAACACTTTCTCTTCAGTGTGAGGTAACAATGTCCAAAAAGAACTCAAAAGACCCAAAGTTGGGATATAATTTGGATTATCCTGGGAAATAATCCAGATTAAAACAAACTTAGTTGAAAAGGCTGGAAACTCGCTCCACCTGCTGGTTGGAGCTAAACAAACACATGAAAGCTACTAACAGTAACCCACAGTGACCAACGACCACACAATGCCCCAAAACGTTGCTAAAGCAAAACCACATTGTAAAGGAGAAGTCACAGCTGCCAGGTCCGGTCCGCGTCATTAGGGAAAAGTCACAGGCGTCGAGTTCTAGTCCAAGTCGTCAGGGAGAAGTCACAGTCACCAAATTCCAGTCCAAGGTAAAGACAAAGAGCCAAAGCGACGGAGGCAAGCCAGCAGGTCCCAAAGCAGTCTTCCAAATACGTCTTCTGAAACAGAGATCCCAAAAAGCGCCCAACAAAACACCTTGCTGATTGCAAAGTTACGTTAGCAACAAACTTACTTTTATCTACAAGTCCTCCTCTGAACTTGAGCCAGCCAACGCCCCATCCACAGCTGGTTGCTGCAAATCCTCATCAGAGCTGGAGTCACCCAACGCCCCACCTCCAGCTGCAGCCCTTCTACGATCTCTCCAGCCAGACCACCTTCTATCCAAACCCATAACTCCCCAGGATCCATCTGTATCTTCTCAGTGCCATCCCTCAAATGTACCACTGCTTGTGGGCTCCTCAAGAATCTCCCAGATCTCCTGAACCATAGTCCAATCCATCACCTCACTCCCAGAGTCGGACACCCCATCCTCCTGACTCCCAGTCCCACAATCCCCTTCAAAACCCTCAAAGGTATCATTATCAGAGGGCTCCATAAGTACTGTATTTCCCAGATTCTCTTCCTTTGTTGCTCCTCATCAGAGTCTTGCTCACGAGCATTTTCCTGCCTCTTCTAATACAACTAGTAGGATCTCTACTTGAAGACTCCATCACAACAGCAGGTGAATGTTCTCTGAAATGAAATAAATCTGCATCCCCAAATAATTTGGAAATTCTTTTAAAAAATTGACTGTCATATGAAAAAGGTAACACTAAAACCCTTAACATCTAGGATTTTGTTTGTGAAGGGATTTTTTCTCTGCATGGAGGAGGACCATATGACCCTTCCACCCATTTCTTCAAATTGCAGAAAGCTTTGCATTGTTGCTTTGAGTTTCTAAGAGAACTGTTGCTTCCACTGTGGTTCTGTTCAAAGAGACTGCTAATATAGGTAGGGTTTCCAGTTCAGGATTAAACTGGGCCCTGAAGTTTCCCAGCCAGAATCAGAGACCTCGGGGTGCTGCTGATGACTTTGTAAGGATCCTGAAACTCCCATCTCACTCGCTATCTTCTCTATTGAAATGGCTTTAGGGGTGATAACACCTAGCAACCCAGGAAACCACTGTGTGTAAATTGCAATCTTTGGATTCAGATTGTCTATACCTAAATAACTTTCCAGGCTCACTGACAAAAGTTATTCATATACTTGTAGTATTAGAAAAATAAAATAAAAATCTTTTTGCATTGAAATCAAGATATTTTCATTGTGTACAAAACACAGTCATAATGACTGATTTGTAAACAATTATTAACTAAAACAGCCAATCCATAGACTTACAACCTAATTAACGATAAGTATGTTAGGGAGAAGCTTAGAGAAAAGATAGAAGAATGACATCTATGCTAGATATCCATATTGTCAGTGTAAGCTTCTTTTTTTCAAATTTAAATGTGATTAAACTATTTATAAATTTTATAAACCACATTCATTAAAGCCCCCCCCCACACACACACACACACAGAAAAGCACTTCTCCCCAAAATTGGTGGAAAGAACCTACTTTTCACCTGCCAACAAAAGATCAGCAACATCTGAAACCAGTGACCAGGAAGACCTTGTCTGAGTCTTTAATAATGATTTGTTTATTCATTGGATACAAGGTAGCTTTACAACACAAAATTAAAGAAAAGTACACCTAAAATGTAACAATATAAAGTTTTAAAATCATTAAATAAACAATCCTATTAAAAGCACTGAGTCAAATCAATTGAAAGCACATTTAAAACATAATAGATTTCAAAGGGATAGCACCCTTCATTAAAAGATTCTTCTGTGATGGTGGAAGGACAAACAGAAATCTATTTGGAACCTAAGGCAAAACAAGGGATAGATTCCCTTTACCACATGAAGTTTTTTTCATGTCAGGAGCAACTAGAGAAACTGCAAGTCACTTCTGGTGTGAGAGAATTGGCTGTCTGCAAGAATGTTGCCCAGAACGTTTTGATGTTTTACCATCCTTGAGGGAGGTTTCCCTCATGTCCCCACATGGGGAATTGGAGCTGACAGAGGGAGCTCACCCACTCTCCCTGGATTCAAACCGCTGACCTGTCAGTCAGAAGTTCTGCCAGCACAAGGGTTTAACCCAATGCGTTACCAGGGGCTCACTATAGGAATGCTGACAGTAGTCTTCATGACATCTCATAAATTTCTGGCCTCTTGTGATGTACCTGGTTTCAGCAACAATGCAGAAGCAGGAGGTGCCAGCATGAAATAATGTACACTACACATAGTGGTGTGCAATTGTATGGAATCGCTGTTCTTTTAGCTTAGTTTCATTCGTTTTGTATCAGTTTTGTATTTGTCCCCGTTTCCGGAAACGGGGCACCTTTATGAATAGAATTTCCATCTCGCTTACAAAAAAACAAAAATTTTCAGACTATTGGTGGCAAAGGGAGGGTTCCGAAGCTATCCCCCCCCAAGCTCGGTTTCTGGGCTAGAGGGGTGAAAATCGCGAAACCTCAGGAAAGAATACTTCTGGAACATGGCCATGCTGCCCAGAAGACACACAACAACCCCATTAATAATATGAATATTATTATTAACACCCATTGGTACACATCAGATGTCATGGGGAAGCAGAACTCTCAGTCTCAGCTTAGGGTCCCAGAATAACTATTGTTGTTGTTATTATTATTATTATTATTATTATTATTATTATTATTAACACCCATTGGTACACATCAGCTGTAATGGGAAAGCATCCCTCTGTCAGTACCTGCTTATTGTTACGCAGCCCAAAATGAAAGGAAAATGAAAGCAAGCATGGTAACCGTGTTGCCTTTTGTTTCATCCGAAAATGGCATCTTTCGTTTCATGCATCTGAATGGATGATACTAAATGAATAGACGAATGAAACAGATGAAACAAATACTGCGCACATCACTAACTACACAGTAGTGTTTTGTTGAGAAATATTTTGCTTTTTGGTATCCAGGAAAAAAAAAACCTCTTTGGAAATGTTCAGGCTTGCAATTCATTATGAACAGAAAGTCAGAGAGGCACCGTAAGCCTTGTAAAAATGTATTGCACCATTATTACATTATTCCAGTTGTGGACAATTTGCATGTATGAGCATGTTTCCATACTTGCCTGATTTATGCAATCCTAATAGTGGCTAAAAACATATCAGTTCTATAGCCTATACCACTAGACAATAAACATACTAGAGATAACTAATTTTCAAGCAAAAGAACATCACTACTCTGAATATCACTGGCCTCCCTGCCTAACTCCATTGCATGGGACTGGTTTAATAAATGCTGTTTGTAAGACATCTAATATTCTGGCTAGATCTTGAGGTTCCTAAAGTGCTAATGTGTTTATTAACCATGAGGCCTATTGCAAAGTGGCTCAACTATTTTTTGAAAACTGAGAAGGTTGAGTGAATAGACAAACTTTGGCTAGATGAAGGAGTCAGTAATCACACAATGAAAAGAGACAGGAGGAAGACTTTAAATTTCGGTGAAGTGGGCAGAAGTCAAATTTTTAAAAGAAATCAATATCAATAAATAAATAATCTATTGCTAAATGGCATTTCACTTTAGAGATAGCAAGATGAGAACCCTCAGAGCTTTTATCTATAGAGCTTCCTAACAGCATCTCTTAATTATATTTCCCCCGAACAGCCCTTGGAGGCACGATGTGCGCATGATCTCGGCTCTCTTAACACAGAGGATGTGGTCCTAACCCCACCTCTTTCCCCTCCTGGGCTACCAGCCTGCGGTTTCCAGTAGCTGCCTTTTTTCCTGCAGCCTGCCGGCACAGATCTGTTAGTGACCTTTACAGAGGAATTCTCCATGCAGAAGTCAGCTGCTGCTATCATTCAGGGGTACTGTTGCTCAAAAGCCCAAGGTCAGTTCCCCATGCAAATGGCTTTGTTTGAGGGAGACTTGCCTGAATTTATTATATTTATCTGTGGATGTCACTTGCCAAGTTTTATAGATATACAAGAAGGCGCCATCAATGGAAGGGACTCCACCCCTTCGCCCCCATCCTCTCTTGCTGTCTCAGGCAGCCAGGCTGGGATAGGAAGTCTCCGGTATCTGCAGAAGAGCCATGCACATTTCAGTTGAGGATTACAAAATCCCTACACAGGGAAGAAGAAAGTATGAAGAAAACCAGGTCTGTGTTTAGCAAGCATCTTTAAAATAGAGACTAACGAGTAGTGGTGGATAAACAAACATAGCCTGAGAAGACCTGGATATGAATCCTCCCTCTGCAAAAAAAAAAAAAGGGGGGGGGGGCATTTTCTTCCCAATGAAAATCAATTTTGTTTCAGTCACTGTATTTTGAACTGGGTTTTGATGCAGATACAGCTGCCTTGAGAAACACTGGCTAAGCAACCAATGCTGAGGTTAAACTCTTTTTTAAAAAAATTATAAAGACTATGTCCCCTGAGGAACATTTATGTTGAAATGCATTAGAAATGTAGAAAATTATCTTTTCTTATTTGCTGTTTAAACAAGCTTTTTTAACTGTTTGTATTTTATAAAGCTATTTGATCTTGCTTATTGCTTTGATGAAGTGGAATAAATCCATATGGACCAGAGTGGAATCCCCAGAGGTATACTGAGATTAAAAATATGTTAATTAAGGATGTGCAGTTGGCTACTGTGTATCCTGTGGCAAAAAGAACTGGCCTACATCCCTCCGTGTGGAAGTGGATGTCTGCCTGTAAAGGGGACCGACCCTTCTCGTCTACTCTGCACCTCTGTATTCAATGAAATTTGCCCAGTTGGTGCCCAGTCCTCACAGGCCTCTTTTGCTTCAGAGTTTGATATTTAGGAACCCCTTTTTTCAAAATTAGAAAAAGAATTCTGGATACTTTCCTTTTGTGGACACCATTTTTGGCAGTCTGTATCCCCCCCTGCAAGGCCCAGAGAAGAAAACTGAGACACAGACCCACTGCAGTTGGGCACCTTGCTCTATGACTTTTGGACTGGCCGATTTTTGCATCTTCTCTCAGACTCCATAACTACTCTTCTACCCACAAAACATCCACATGGGAATTATGTTTAGATAAGATCCAATACACGTTAGAACTCTACTGTCCACAAATGGCAGGATCTCCACTTTTAAAAAAAGATTTCAAACTGTATAAATTACCTTTAAGGTAAAAGTAAAGGTTTTCTCCTGACATTAAGTCTAGTCGTGTCCAACTCTGCCGGTTGGTGCTCATCTCCATTTCTAAGCCAAATAGCCAGCATTGTCCGTAGATGCCTCCAAGATCATATGGCCGGCATGACTGCATGGAGTGCTGTTACCTTCCCGCTGGAGCGGTACCTATTGATCTACTCAAATTACCTTTAAGCACGTGCAACTGGAAACATTGCCTAAATCTCATTTAATTAGTCCTCATCCACTTAAAAATAACATGAGGCAAAAGAAGTCTCATTCAAATAGTACAACCTAAGCCTGTAAGCTCCAAGGCCCCAAGGTAAGCAGAAAGAATAAAATAAGCAGAAATGAACACCAGGATTTTTGGAAATTACGTATTTAAAAACAGGGATAGGAAAAGTGGCCTTCTAGATGTTGATAGATAGAACTCCCAGCATTCCTCACCACTGATTATCCTGACTAGGATTGATGGGAATTGCAATCCAACAACTCTAAAGGCTAAGCATTTTCAACAACATCTAAAGGGCCACAACATAATGTGAAGGGATCGTCATTTCAAATTATTAATGTTCTTATTTCGAAGAAGTGATTTTTTGCTAAACATAATAAATGTCCAGTTTCAATGGCAACTTCTAAAAACAAACACATAAATCCATGTGTTTTCCATTTCTTGATTTCTCTGCGGCTGTGAATTTAAGCCAAGCCAGTAGTTTAGCATGTGTGTGTTTTGTTCATAAATTGAAATATAAGATATAATTTAACCATAAAAGGTATGGTTCTATAAACATTAGGGTATGTTTTGCAACACCGAAGTTAATTAAAAGCACAATTGGTGACTGGCAGTGATGAGAAAGATAAGTTTCCCCACTAAAAGTCTATAAGGTGAAATGTCTGAAGTTTTCCAGGAAATTTCTAGACTTTCACATCATGTGTTCTGCTTGACAACACTGAAAGCTCCAACACTACAGTAATGCTTTTCATAGTCATAAATGACCAAAGATTCTACATGAAGAAATGTCTGTGATTCTAAGCATTTCTTTCTATAATTTATTTATTTTGGGCAAGAAGAAAGAAAACATGGTAGATGCTAAGCAAGCTTTTAAAATCTGTGCCTATGCCAACAGGATAACATGTGGCCCTGGGGCTGTATGTGTCCCTCCCAGGCCGTTTAGTGGCCCACAGAGTCCTCCAAAATTCCCTAATTCACCCCTTTCCTGGTCAAAAAGTGTGAATTGCCTTCCAATAAAAGTTTCCAGGAGTGAGTTGGAAGCAAATGCCTTGTGCTGCTCCACCCAAAGCACAAAATGTATCAAGATTGATCTTTACCTTGTCTGCAAACACCTCCAGAAGTTCAGCAGTCTCATGTAAACAGCGTTTTAGCATGAATGACACCTATGTTTGTTCCCAAAGCTCTCCCTGTGTGTACACACAAACCTGAATTCCACTGTTAGACCCAGCTATCGCAAATACACTGAACCAATGGGATTTGTCCACATATTGCTGCACCAATGTACAACCATTGAGTCAATGGTTGTACATTAATTGGGATAAACGAACAATTTTTAGGCTACACACAAAAGTGTATAAATGAGTTGGGCTTTCCAACTGGAAGTTCTCCTCTCTAATAAATGTTACTTCGGTCCCCAACTTTGCAGCACTACAGAGTGGAACAATTAAAATGTCTTTGTAGTTGTTTGGATTTCTTGTATTTTGCTCTGTTTACTTTATTTCAAAAACTTTGCCCCTTTTCTTTGAATTCCTAAACTGTATTTCTAAATGCTCAATGGAAGATGTAAGTTACTGCAATGTTAAAAATCTGGAGACAAATGGAAAACTCCATTTGGAAGACAAAATTCTTATTTGGAAGGCAATGCCCTCACCTTACCCATCTGCCAAAGATACCCCTGAACACACATGATATGAAGTTACTATTTCTAGCTCAAAAGCTGCCATTTGGTGACAGAAAGATACTCAACACTTGTTTGAAGTTGTATTCTTCTTCAGTGCTAAGAATGTAAGTATTCATTTAATAAAGCATTGCTTTAGTATCCTTGGCAAAAAATAACATGGAAAGAGTAGGGGTTGGTTCCTACACCACAAAAAAGAATATTCAGCAAAATTTAGAATAATCAAAAGCTAGGTCAATTCCAGGCTGGATATGTCAACAACAATATTTTGAACCTTCTAAAGTCCACTGGAAGGCTTCTTCAGAAATGCACCCAGGGATGACTTCTTCTTTCCACCAGCCTCCACTTTTCCCATATATCTCATTTTGGTGGGCAAATCATGCTCTTTTTTACAATATTCTGGAGGTACCTGGTGAGAGAGTACCTGGTGAGACAGGCTCATATAATATCGCTTTTTTACAGTTCACACATTTTCCATTAAAAAAGTCTGGATGCACTTCCTGTTTATCTTTTGTTACGGGAAGACACATCCTATTACAGTTGTATAAGCTAGAGTAGAATTCCATTCTTTCCTAGATCAGGCTGTATTTCATTGTCTACTGCAGGCATTATGCTGCAAGCCATCATAACAAAATATTTTTCCATCCCTCTTTCGGCATCTTTCAGATGCTGCTAGAACAAAAAACCTCCAGCTGAACAGAAGAGGAAGAGGTGCATGGGAAAAAGGAGTTTCCCATGCACATTTAAAAAGGAGTTTCTTAATTAGAGGGTTTGTTTGTGGAGGTATGACTGTCATATCTCAATTACCTCATGGTGTGGAAGACTACCAGGCTACATTCACATGGAACTTCTAAATGGTAATATGTGGCTATGAATCCAAAGCACACCAGAGCTCAGCGATCCCCTTATTCAAAGACTTTTAGTCCTTTCCAGTGTCAATATCCACTGTCCCCATGAAATTGTAGCACACTGGGCTTCCCAGCAGTGCTGAATTAAATGGGCATTAAGAAAGGATGCTAAACATAGTTCTTGCTGCCACCAGCTCTGTCATTCAGCACAGCCACTAGGCTTTCTGTGAAAATGTGTCCTAGCCAATTCTACAAGAAGGTTACCGAAGTGATAAGCTCTGTCCTTTGTCCAAGGACAGGTGCTAAGCAAGTGAATTCATCCTGAAGACTCAACCAAAGGAGAAAGAAAGCCTGATGTTTTCAATATCCTGCATTCTTTCCTGATAAGACAGCAAGATTGGAAACTGGGGGCAGATGTTGCTTGTTAGGAAACCAGGTAACAAGGAACACTTGTTGCCTGCTGACATTTTCTGTACAAGCATTAAAGGGGCAAGAGCCCTCTCCCCTTTCCACTCTGGTAACCCCCTCCAAAAATCAAGGACTAAGATTTCACATTTATATCCCGCCCTTCTCACCCGAAGGGACTCAGGGAGGCTTATAAGATGGCCATTATATTCAATTATGGACCAAAATATTGGGGGGGGGGGGGGAGGACTAAGGAAATAAATTAGCATACTGTACACATACACATACAAAGCATCCACAAATGTGTACATCCTTTACATCTCAAGGTTACAGAACTATATTTTTTTGCCATTTTTTGGAAAGAAGTGTGCACCTTTAACAAGATTAAAGGTTCCTAATAGTAGAGAAGTGTCACAAAATGGCCAAACTTGGAATGAGATGCATAATTCTGCGCTTCAATAATGTCGGCACTACAGTGTGTTGCTATGCATAGATAGCACTTTGAATGCCTGGCATAAATGTTTCATTTAAAATGAAACTCGTCACTGATTAAATCATTATTATAACATTTATTCTTCAATGTATTTACTTTTCCTTCAAATAATCACCACGGCTATTAGCCTTTGAAGGGTGTATGCATTTTTGGGGGGGAAACACCCTGTGTCTATACCAGGCATGGGCAAACTTCAGCCCTCCAGGTGTTTTGGACTTCAACTCCCACAATTCCTAACAGACTACTGGCTGTTAGGAATTGTGGGAGTTGAAGTCCAAAACACTCCGAGAGACAAAGTTTGTCCATGCCTGGTCTACACTACTTGTAAACGTCACTAGGGGATTGGAACGGAGTGCCTAATCCGGTGCTAAACAGTCCCCTCTGAATGTGTTGTCGAAGGCTTTCATGGCCAGAATCACTGGGTTGCTGTGAGTTTTCCGGGCAGTCTGACCATGTTCCTGAAGCATTCTCTCCTGATGTTTCACTCACACCTATGGCAGGCATTCTCAAAAGTTGTAAGGTCTGTTGTAAACTAGGCAAGTGGGGTTTCTATTTCTGTGGAATGTCCAGAGTGGGAGAAAGAACTATTGTCTGTTGGAGGCAGGTGTGAATGTTGCAACTGACCAGCTTGAATAGCATTGAATAGTCTTTCAGCTTCAAAGCCTGGCTGCTTCCTGCCTGGGGGAATCCTTTGTTGGGATGTGTTAACTAGCCCTGATTGTTTCTTGTATGGATTTCCCCTGTCTTCGGTGTTGTTCTTTATCTCCCCCCCCCCCAATAGGAAGCAGCCAGGCTTTGAAGCTGCAAGGCCATTAAATGCTAATCAAGGTGATTAACTGTAACATTCACACCTGCCTCCAACAGACAAGAGTTCTTTCTCAATCTGAAATGATAAAAACCACAGAATTACTTTGATGCTGCCAGGCTATTCAATGCAAATCAAGCTGGCCATTTGCAACATTCACACTTGTCTCAAACAGACAGGAGTGTTTTCTCTCACCCTGGACATTCCACGGATATCAAATCCCCCACTTGCCTAGTTTCCAAAAGACCTCACAACCTCTGAGGATGCCTCCCATAGATGTGGGCGAAACGCCAGGAGAGAATGCTTCTGGAACATGGCTATACAGCCCGGAAAGCTCACAGCAACCCAATTCCTTCAGGAGCTGCACACTGTCCCATGATGTTATGGGATTGCCGGGTTGGAAGGAGCCCAGAGTATCCTCACAACTTCTGAGGATGCCTGCCATAGATGTGGGCAAAACGTCAGCAGAGAATACTTCTGGAACATGGCCATACAGCCCGGAAAACACACAACAGCACAGCCCAGAGTCTGCTCTCTCCCATTCTTGACTTCTGGGTCGTTGCCCAGGAAGGGGGTGGAAGCTGGCTATCTCCCCCCCCCCCCCCCCAATGACGAGGGGCAGCCACGCCGCTGCTTTCTGGCGGTGCAGGGGTCGCAAATTTTGTTTCAGGCGCACAAGGAGGGTCGCAAAGCCCCCTGAGGCTGAGCGCAGTAGGTGCCGAAAAAACAATCAATGCACGCCGTGCTTCTCCACATTTGCAGCCTGGGATCCGAAATGCCCAGCGCTTGCGGTCTCAGTGCCAAGAGCTTTTGGTCCCAAGCCTGACTTGGGAAGCGCTGCTCTGGGCTCGCCCTTCTTCGCCAGTCTCGCCTTGGCCAAGGCTCTTCTCCCCGCTGCCACCGCTCCCAGCCCGGGCTTGAAGCGGCTGCCTCATCCCGCCCGCGGCTCCTCTTTCCTTGCCGGCGGGCGGAGTCACGTGGCGGGCGGCTCTTTCCCGCTGCCTCGGGCGTCCTCAGTGGCGGAGGCGGCAGGAGCAGGGAGAGCCCGGCTGGCGTGGCTATTTTAAAGCCCGTTCCTCCCTCTCCGGCTCTGGCGCTCTCTCTCTCTCTCTCTCTCTTTGCCAGGGGAGTCCCTCCTCCAGTTCCCGGGAGCAGCATCAGTTTCCAAGCTCTGCACCAGGCGAAGAGGGAGGGAGCCTGCCTTGGAGAAAGGCTTCCCAGAGATCCGAATCGCCCTCTTTCCAACCTCGTCCTCAACTGATATATCATTAAGACCTGCCTTCCGTTTGATGGGATCCCTAAAGCCTGGAAGAAGGCCATGTGCGGTGGGCGGCGTTTCTCCTGAGAAGTAGTAGTATCTGTAAGTCCCGCCGCGCCTTCTTGAATGAAACTCCTTCCAGAGAGGAGAGAGAGACGCAAAGAGCCCCGCGATTCAGCCTTCCTTCCTCGACAGCTCAGGCTTCCCTCAAGCGCAGCCTCCCCGACCTGGCTGGAGACATGGATCAGGATGGCATTGATCTCCACAGGATCTCCCGACAGCCGTGTAAGTGGGGGGTCGGTCTGACCGGGAAGGAAGAGAGGACGCAACGCATTAGTCCTCAATCGCAGACCTAGAGGTTTAGCCCTTGGAACTGGGGGTGGCTAAAAGCTAAGACATCTCTGGGTTGCTGTGAGTTTGCCGGGCTGTATGGCCATATTCCAGAAGCATTCTCTCCTGACATTTCGCCCACATCCATGGCAGGCATCCTCAGAAGTTGTGAGGTCTGTTGGAAACTGGGCAAGTGGGGTTTATATGTCTAGAATGCCCAGGGTGGGAGAAGGAACTCTTGTCAGTTTGAGGCAGGTGTGAATGTTGCAATTGGCCAGCTTGATTAGCATTGAATAGCCTGGCAGCTTCAAAGTCTGCCTGTTTACTTCCTGGGGGAATCCTTTGTTGGGAGTGTAAACAGAGCCCGCGGTGGCGCAGTGGGTTAAAACCTTGAGTCAGCAGGACTGATGACTTGAAGGTTGCTGCCCTGAAGGTTGCCGGTTCGAATCCAACCTGGGAGAGCGAGGATGAGCTCCCTTTATCAGCTCCAGCTCAATGTGGGGACATGAGAGAAGCCTCCCACAAGGATGGTAAAAACATCAAAACATCCGGGCATCCCCTGGGCAACGTCCTTGCAGACGGCCAATTCTCTCACACCAGAAGCAACTTGCAGTTTCTCAATTTGCTTCTGATATGAAAAAAAAAACTGGCCCTGATTGTTTCATGTCTGGTATTCCCCTGTCTTATGAGTGCTGTTCTTTATTTACTATCCTGATTTTAGGGTTTTTTAATTCTTTGTTCATTTGCATGGTTTCTTCCTTTCTGTTGAAATTGTCCATTTGCTTGTGGATTTCAATTGTCCACATGCTTGTGGATTTCAAAGGATTTCCCCAAGCAGGACACTGCCAGGCTTTGAAGCTGCCAGGCTATTCAATGCTAATCAAGGTGACTAATTGCAACATTCACACTTGCTTCCAACATACAAGAGTTCTTTCTCCCACCCTGGACATTATTCCACAGATATATAAACCTCCCTTGCCTAGTATGCAATATACCTCACAGCCTCTGAGGATGCCTGCCATAGATGTGGGTGAAACATCAGGAGAGAATACTTCTGGAACATGATCATACAGCCCAAAAGACTCACAGCAACCCAGTGATTCCAGCCATTAAAGCCTTCGACAACACTAAAAGACATTCTTATCAATTACTCATTCTTTCAGGGGCATGAGTGATTAAAAGCTTTCCTCTTGGTCCCATCAAACGGAAAGGATCTTCCAGTTCCTTATAAATGCAGAATGATCTACTGTTTAAAAAGAAGAGGGATTGTTTCATAGTCATAGCAATCCTTCTAAGATTAAATAACGAGGCAGGCATGGGCAAACTTTGGCCCTGCAGGTGTTTTGGACTTCAGCTCCCACCATCCCTAACAGGCTCAGGCCCCTTCCTTTCCCCCCTCACCCACTTAAGCTGAAGTCCAAAACACCTGGAGGGCCAAAGTTTGCCCATGCCTGAGCTAGATGCTCCCCTCCCCCTTTGCGAACACATTCTCAGGACTATACCAATTAGGAGCTTCTCTTTGTTTATCCAAGACCCAAAGCAGTTTTGAAGGTATAGCCTCTTGTTGTGTGTCGAAACTGCAAAAGATGTTGGGTTTTCACAAGACGCGTTTCTGCAGATAAACAGAAAGTGTTGCATTACTTACAGTGAGCCACATGTTGCAAGGATTGTGCTGTATCCAAATTGCAAAGAGAAACTGCAGGCAGTGTTAACAGAGTACTTGGAGTTGGTGTTCATCTGGTATTTACTTTTCTGATTAGCAGAGAGTTGAATTCAGAGTGCTTCAGACATTATTCAGTGTTTAATGTTAGTCTTCTAACCTTATTTGCATCTGTTCTCTCTAAAGTATGTACGGAAATAACTGACAATAGGATCCAGGTAGATGTGTTGTCAAAGGCTTTCATGCCCAGATTCACTGGATTGCTGAGAGTTTTCTGGGCTGTATGGCCCTGTTCCAGAAGCATTAACTCCTGAAGTTTTGCCCACATCTATGGTAGGCATTCTCAGAGGTTGTGAGGTGTATTGGAAACTAGGCAAGGGAGGTTTATATATCTGTGGAAGGTCCATGGTGAGAGAAAGAACTCTTGTAGGTTGGAGGCAAGTGTGAATATTGCAATTAGTCACCTTGATTAGCATTGAGAAGTCTTGCAGCTTCAAGGCCTAACTGATTTCTGCCTGGGGGAATCCTTTGTTGGGAGGTGTTAGCTGGGAATCCATTGAAATTCACAAACATGTGGACAATTTCAACAGAAAGGAGGAAACCATGAAAATGAACAAAATCTGGCAACCAGTATTAAAAAACTCTAAAATTATAACAGTAAATAAAGAACAACACCCAGAAAACAGGGGAATTCCAGACATGAAACAATCAGGGACAGCTAACACCTCCCAACAAAGGATTCCCCCAGGCAGGAAGAAGCCAGGCCTTGAAGCTGCAAGGTTTTTCAATGCTAATCAAGGTGGCCAATTGAAACATTCACACTTGCCTCCAACAGACAAGAGTTCTTTCTCCCACCCTTGAACCTTCCACAGATGTATAAACATTCCTTGTCTAGTTTCCAATATACCTCACAATCTCTGAGGATGCCTGCCATAGATGTGGGCAAAACATGAGGAGTGAATGCTTCTGGAACATGTCCAAACAGCCCAGAAAACTCACAGCAACCTAGGGTCCAGGTTGCTTAATGGAATTCATAACACTGATACCAGACATGGATGAAGTAGATAATTTGTTAAGGAATTTAAAAAATGTGGGAATTTCTTCCACTAATAAAAATGAAAAATACGTACATTTTAGAAAAATGAGTTCTAGATGTTTCAACACAAACATTTAGAAATGGTCTCTAGGCTCCTATGAGAAATAACCAAATGGGCATATCTGATACATTTATATTTGCAGTAAACCTCTTTGTGCATGTTTAAATGTTGTCATGGTGGGTACCAGATGACACAAGCAGTCCCGTTGTATGGTTCTGTTTTCTTTCTCCTTTTGAATGTGTTGCAGAACTGAGCTGTTGTGCTGGAACGTGCGGAAACACATGACTGTCCAGCTGAACTGTATACAAATGAAGTAAATTTAGAATGGCACAGTTTATAAATTCCAAGCTTGGTAATCAAAATGCCAAATCTGATTGTTTGCTTCTAAGAATAGTAAGGGGAGTCCTTTTCTTTACTCCCTTCTTCCAAATTCCCATGAAGTACCAGTATCCCAAAGCCGCTTGCTAAAACAGTCCTATCCTGAACTGGAGTTCAGCCCAAATCTAAAAGTAACACTGTATGCTCATCAAATATCTTGCCAGCCAGAGCGTCCCCGGCCAGGGCAGTGAAATGAGAGACACTTAGGAAAATTGGTCTGACATGAATCAGCTGTACTTTGGTCCAAAAGATTGCTTCTTTGCTAGATACTGTTACTACTCACTGTGATCAGTATGGAGAAGAGGCAGCGGTTAGCATCATACCAAAGTTTAATGTGAAGGACAGCTTTTAAATAATTTAAAACAAACCGGGCCAAACACAGGAAGCTGATGCTTAGAGTGTATTAATCAATTTGAGAGGTCGATATATAAATGTACTCAATGACAGATCATTACTCATGGGGCATATTGGAAGTTATTTGTTAGGACATACTTCTGTGTGATAGACTGAGAAATCACTGCCTAACTCAGAACAAATTAGGAGCACTTTATCATGACTTTTGGGCTTTACTTGATAAAATTAATTACTTATATCAATATAATTTAATATCTGTATTTTCTTCTCTTGGAGTGTATCTATGTTGTATAATTAATGCTGTTTGGCACCACTTGAAATGTCATGGCTGTTTGGCACCACTGAAATGTCATTCAGGGATCTGGGAGTCAAAATCTGGTGAGCTACCAGCACACTTTGGCATAAAAGGCTAAAGACTTAGAACTTCCATGATTCCATATCATTGAACCATGGCAATTAAAGTGATGTCAAGCTGCATTAATTCAACTGTGTACATGCACCCCTAGCCATTTATCTTTTTGCATATACACCCACTGATAAGTAGATTTCAAAATCAAATTTTAATTTCATCCTTCAATCCCTCCCACTAATTTCACCAGTAAAGGGATTTACAGATTTTCATTCTTTCCATCATGTGAGAGATTGCCAAAGTCAGAACCACACAAAATTGTAATGAATCTGTGAAACATACTACCATAAGAGCTTAGATATTTATATAAATAATATAATGGGCATTTAAAAGGGACTAGTTATGCCCATTAATAGAATGACCTTAAATCTCAAACTGCTAAAAAAGTCAGGATCATTTTAAACAACAGAGAGAAGAAATTTCTTCTTTTCAGTCTCAAAGGTGCTATTGGGTTCCTTTATGCTAAAACAAATAATGCTAGCTCCATGAATATAACAGAAAAGAGATGTTATTTATATCTGTGCAGTACTTTCCCAGAATATTGAAAGATGCTATGAAACAGTTATAAAGCTGGTTTTCTGTCACTCTGATTGCCTTTCATGTTGTGACCTCCTCTGTATTATGCAGAAATTCGGAATATCTTATTGTGATTGCATCGGTGCTTGAATTACAGATAGGCAAGTGGCCCTGGAGTCCTTGCATCTTGTGATGAATCCTTAGCTAATTTGTTTAGAAGGTACAAAAATGAGCATGCTTAAAGGAGCATCCAAAGTGTACATTTAAGTAAAGACTCCATATATTTCCAGCCATATTTCAAATGCTGAGTCTGCTTTTTTGTTTGCATAGTTCATCCATTAACTAAGTAAGCAGGGTCAATGCAATTTTCCTCATCCAAAATCAAGCAAGAATGTGGTTCTGTCATCAAACACATGCCCCTTGTATCATTTTTCTTCCTTTGCAGGAAACCAAAATAGTTAACAATAGGATTTTATAGTCAGATTCTACCTTTACATAAGTAGAGAAATGACCTCAATGCCAGAAATGAGGAACCTGTCTGGACTACAAAACTAGTTGGCTGGGGTTGGGGGGCAAACCACCTGCAGATGGCTCACAGACTGGTATTAGCCTGCAGATCACTGCTTTGAGTGGTGCTGGTCAAGAAGGCCACAGGTTTCCCCAGCCCTAATCAATATAGGTTGTGTGTCCCACATAAGAAATGCTTTGGACCAAAAATGTTTTGGATTTCAGATTTGAGGTGAGGGCAAGGATTTTAGCGCTCCTGCCTTTGTACATGTGCACATAATGACATATCTTGAAGATGGGACCCAAGTCTAAACACAAAATCCATTTATGTTTCATATACTCCTTATACACATAGCCTGATGGTAATTTTATACAATCGTTTTCCTAATATTGTGCATGAAGCAAACCTTGTGTACACTGAACCATCAGAAAGCAAAAGTATCACTATCTCAGCCACGCATGTGGACACTTTTGGATTTTTGAATTCCAGACAAGGAATTCCTCATCAATATTGCATGTTGATTATACCTTATCTGGAATGCTTGGGACTAGAAGTGTTTTGGATTTTAGAATACCTGTATTTGCATATACAATGAGATTTTTTAGAGAAGGGACCCAAGTCTAAACATGAAAATCCTGTATGTTTCGTTTATGTCTTACACTCATAGCCTAAAGCAAAGTTTCTCAAACTGTGCTCCTCCAGAGGTTTTGGATTTCAGCTCCCACAATTCCTAACAGCTGATAAACTGGCCGGGATTTCTGGGAGCTGAAGTCCAAAACACTGATAAACAGTGACCTAAAGGGAAATTAATATTATATTTTAAATAATTTTGTGCGTGAAACAAAGTTTATGTATTATCAGAACGTAAAGATGTCGTTATCTCAGCCACCTATGCAGACACCTTCCAATTTTGGACTATTTCGGATTTTGGAATTCTGGATAAGGGATGCTTAACTTGCACCAGTTCTCTAGACCTATGCTGTGAAATACACAATACTCCCTTCAGTAAGTAGTAGCTTCCAGTTTAGGCCACTGTCTAGAACAGTGATTCTCAACTTGTGGGTCCCCAGGTGTTTTGGCCTACAACTCCCAAAAATCACAGCTAGTTTACCAGCTGTTAGGATTTCTGGGAGTCGAAGGCCAAAACATCTAGGGACCCACAGGTTGAGAACCACTGGTCTAGAAAGTGCTGGACTTCAAATCTTTTACTGTAATAGTGTGGTGCAGAGTTTCTCAAACTTCTCCTTCAGGTGTTTTGGACTTCAACTCCCACAATTCCTAACAGCTGGCAAACTGGCTAGGATACCTGGGAGCTGAAGTCCAAAACACCTAGAGGAGCACAGTTTGAGAAACACTGGTGTGATTGAAGAAGTTGTATTTGATGGATTTTCCCAATCTATTCTGATTTCTTAAGGGGACAGACATCATTACCACCAGCAGCCAGTGTTGGAATATGGGCATCCTGAGCCTGTCTGAATCACTAGAATTCTATCATGAGTTCATAGGTTTGCTGAAGGGAAGAGTAAATAGGATGACTGCTTTGCCCGCTCTTGTTATAATCTTTCAAACCCATGGGCATGTTATCCTGTGAGGCAAGCATTACTGCATCACTGATATTTCCCAGTTGCTAGCTCATGTTGATTTCCTTTCTGGTCTCTACTCAGGCTGAAGCACAGCTGTAAAATACCAGTTGGGGGCAGACCAGAGCCAAAGTTGAAAAGGGTAGCATGAATAAATAAACATGCTCCCTCGCCACAGCACTGCATTGTCTACCCAATCAGTATACAAATGCCATTGCCCCAGCATAGAAATCTGGAGACAAGTTTAAATAAAAAGTTTTCTCTGGTTTAATTGGCAAATAGAAAAAGACAAACTGGCCTAAGTTGCCATCCTAATGATAGATGAGGTGTTTGTGGAAGCAGACTGACTTTATATATTGAATTTCCATGGATGGTGGGACACCCTGTCCAAGATAGGGTCAGAGTTCCCATGTGCAGTATTTTACCTTCCCCTAGTGCAGGCCTGTACAATCTATGACCCTCCATATGTTTTGAACTTCATCTCCCAGAATTCCTGTTCATTGGACAAGCTGGCTTGGGCTTCTGGGAGTTGGAATCTGAAACACATGGAGGGCCACAGGTTGTGCAGGCCTGGCCTGTGTTGGACTATGACTCTGGAGAGCAGAGTTTGAATTCCTGAAAACCCATTGACCTTGGGCAAGTCACACACTGTGAGTCCCAGAAACCCGTGTGATAGCTTTGGCATCATTCAGAAATGACTTGAAGTCACACACAACAAGAAGTTGCAACCATTCACTTATATTAGAGAAGGTAAAAAATATGCACTTGGGACACTAATTCACCCAGAGGATTTCGGCTCAAGTCCATTCCTGAATGTAGAACTCCACAATAGTCTGGTTCTCAATGAAAAGGTAAAACTTCATCTGGGCTACACTTACTTGAGACTGCAGTTTGGAGTTCATATAATGGTACAATACTCTGCAAACCCTCTCTCTCTCTCACACACACACACACACACATACACATATAGCCTGGCTATCTTTCTGTTGTACTAAGTTTTTCTGTGTATATGTCAGGTGTGGGTGGTAACATAGGATCTCCACCCCTTTCTGAAGAAACTGGAAAGTGATTGCTTTCAAGTTGTGGGAAATGCTAGTTTCAATTTTTAAAAAAACCTTTATTTGGGGATTTTGGGTATTGTAGTCCAAGCAGTGGTCCCCACAAACAATTAAGCAAGCCCCTCTTTTGATTTATATCATGTATGATTGATTGATCTTTGAAGGCACTATAGTTTCAACGGTGAAATTGGCTACAATTAGATCACACACAACATCTGATTCTTAGTATAGAACACCTGTAATTTGAACACGAGACATATCTGCTATATTATTATAAAATAATGTTTTATATTGGCCTTAGAAAACATTTTGATCATGTGCAATGAATACACATGAGAGGAAGGTTATCACATCCATGTGTTCATTTTAATATGATAAAATAGCTTGCATTTGTAGCTGTAGACAAAAAGGGCTCTACATGCATTCAAGAACCCTGGAAAAGTTATGTGTAAGGAGGAGTTGTAAAAGGTTAATTTGGGCATTTGTAGACTGCATAAATGCACATTCCTTGACCCAACGAAGAGGTAAACCTTCTAGATACCAAATGACCCTGCCTGGGAATGCTTACTCATACAACCCACTGGAAGAGACGAGAACTTGGAATCATTCATACTAACTTATCAGATTTAGATATACCCAGCAGCATTTACTCCCTTGATAATAGGATTTTGGAGTTCATTAGAGGAAAGCAATATATTTCAAAACATACATTTATATGCAGGATCTACACCTCCACCATGAAATGCAGACAGATTTGCACTCCTAGAGATTTATTTATTTACCCTATTTATACCCCGCCATTCTCTACCCAAAAGGGGACTCAAGGTGACTTACATATAGCAATTATTCAATGCCTTAAACACATATAAAACATAAACTTAAAATAAAGTGAATTAAAATTAATACCTATTAAACATTTTAAAACATTACATTCAATATTAAAATTACCAGCTATTACCAGTGCAAATCTATTTTTGCACTGTGCTATTCTCCAAAAGCCTGATCCCAGAGCCAGGTTTTTACTTTCCTTCTGAAGGCAAGGAGGGAAGGGGCTGATCTAATGTCACTAAGGAGGGAGTTCCAGAGCCGAGGAGCCAACACTGAGAAGGCCCTGTCTCTCATTCTCGACAGTCGTACTTGCAGAGCAGGGCCTCCCCAGAAGATCTTTATCTCCAAGCTGGTTCATAGGGGGAGATATGTTCAGACAGGTAAGCTGGGTTGGAACCATTTTGGGCTTTATAGGTTAAAGCCAGCACTTTGAATTGTTCTCAGTAGCAGACTGGCAGCCAGTGGAGCTGACACAACAGAGGAGTTGTGTGCTCCCTGTACACCGCTCTGGTGAGCAACCCGCCTGCTGCCCGTTGGACCAATTGAAGCTTCTGAACAGTCTTCAAAGACAACCCCACGTAAAGCATATTGCAGTAATCTATACAGGATATAACAAGAGCATGGACCACCATGGCCAAGTCAGACTTCTCAAGGTACAGATCATTAAGGAAGTGGTCTGCGAACACTTAGAAACAAATGCGGTCATTGCTAATAGTCAACACGGATTTACCAAAAACAAGTCATGCCAGACTAATCTGATCTCTTTTTTCGATAGAGTTACGAGTTGGGTCGATACAGGGAATGCCGTGGATGTAGCGTACCTGGATTTCAGTAAGGCCTTCGACAAAGTCCCCCACGACCTTCTGGCAAACAAACTAGTAAAATGTGGGCTAGACAAAACTACGGTTAGGTGGATCTGTAATTGGCTAAGCGAACAAACCCAAAGGGTGCTCACCAATGCGTCGTCTTCATCATGGAAAGAAGTGACAAGTGGAGTGCCGCAGGGCTCCGTCCTGGGCCCGGTTCTGTTCAACATCTTTATTAACGACTTAGACGAAGGGTTAGAAGGCACGATCATCAAGTTTGCAGACGACACAAAACTGGGAGGGATAGCTAACACTCCAGAAGACAGGAGCAGAATTCAAAACGATCTTGACAGACTAGAGAGATGGGCCAAAACTAACAAAATGAAGTTCAACAGGGACAAATGCAAGATACTTCACTTCGGCAGAAAAAATGGAAATCAAAGATACAGAATGGGGGACGCTGGCTTGACAGCAGTGTGTGCGAAAAAGACCTTGGAGTCCTCGTGGACAACAAGTTAAACATGAGCCAACAATGTGATGCGGCTGCTAAAAAAGCCAATGGGATTCTGGCCTGCATCAATAGGGGAATAGCGTCTAGATCCAGGGAAGTTATGCTCCCCCTCTATTCTGCCTTGGTCAGACCACACCTGGAATACTGTGTCCAATTTTGGGCACCACAGTTGAAGGGAGATGTTGACAAACTGGAAAGCGTGCAGAGGAGGGCGACTAAAATGATTAAGGGTCTGGAGAACAAGCCCTATGAGGAGCGGCTTAAAGAGCTGGGCATGTTTAGCCTGCAGAAGAGAAGGCTGAGAGGAGACATGATAGCCATGTACAAATACGTGAAGGGAAGTCATAGGGAAGAGGGAGCAAGCTTGTTTTCTGCTGCCCTGCAGACTAGGACACGGAACAATGGCTTCAAACTACAGGAAAGGAGATTCCACTTGAACATCAGGAAGAACTTCCTCACTGTGAGAGCTGTTCGACAGTGGAACTCTCTCCCCGGGGCCGTGGTGGAGGCTCCTTCCTTGGAGGCTTTTAAGCAGAGGCTGGATGGCCATCTGTCGGGGGTGCTTTGAATGCGATTTCCTGCTTCTTAGCAGGGGGTTGGACTAGATGGCCCATGTGGTCTCTTCCAACTCTACTATTATATGATTCTATGATTCTACAGGCACAATTAGCACACAAGTTTTAGTTGTGCAAAAGCTCCCCTACCCACCACCGAAACCTGGGGTTCCAGACTCAGCAATGAGTCCAGGAGAACTCTCAAGCTGCGAACTTATGTCTTCACGGGGAGTGTAACCCCATCCAACACAGGCTGTGTAACCCTATACCCTGTTTGGCCTTGTGACTAACCAGAAGGACCTCTATCTTGTCTGGATTCAGTTTCAATTTGTTCACCCTCATCCAGTCCGACACAGCTGCCAAGCATCGGTTCAGGACCTGAACAACCTCCTTAGTAACAGGTGGGAAGGTGTGACAGAGTTGGATGTCACCATCAGATAAAGTGACCCATGCTAATAAAATTATAAAGAGGTAGTCCCATAATATTTCTGAAAGACAAAATAAGACCAACGACTAACATGGGAAAAAATAATCAAGAAAAACAAGAATACTTCCTTTTGTAAAAAGAGCTAGGGATGTAGTGAGTTGGGCTTTTGGGGTCCTTGTTAACTCATGGCCAGAGTTAATTTGTAGTAGTGACTTTGATACTTTTTCTTTAGTTTAGCAGTTTGAGAATAGGAAAAGATACCAAGGCTGAGGACTGATTAGGGCGATGAGTTTTTCTCTGTACACATGGAGCTACAACCATTGGTAGAGCTGATGTGATTTCAGTGATTACTGTCACCAGAATACACCAAATGTTTCAAAATCAGATGTTCACTGATGTAATTGAATGTCCCCTCTCCCTCTTTTTCAAGTCTCCCGAGGCAGATTTGGGGTGTTTTAGGCCTATAGGGGCAAAGGAGAACCTATTTTTTCAAAGTCCATTAAGTTAGTACAATTTCCCTTCATATCCACTGAATCAGCATCTATGAATTCAACCATCCACATCTTGAAACTATTTTTAAAAATCCTAAATGCAAACTTTGGTGTGGTTATTTTATATAAGGGGCACAGTTTTACTATGTCACTGTATGTAATGAGATTTGAGAATCCATGGATTTTAGTGATTAGATGGGGGTGATTCTGGAACCAAACCCCAGCAGGTACTAATGGGCCCACTCTATAAACAGTCCAGAAGCTATATTCAGTGGTGTTTATGATCACAGATCATGGGCTTCAGTGAAGTAGTCTGTCTGATTGATTTGACATGGAATCTTATGACACTGCTGATAGAAAACGATTCCATGAGTTCATGGTAAACAAGTGAATTTTAGGTTTTTCAGTCCCATTCATTTTCCCTCACTTTCTCTTTAATTGGGACTTTCATGGGTAAAAAATTACCGCATTTTGAATTAGAACTTCCAGAACAAGCTAATAGCTTTGTCTTCTTTGTTCCATTTTGGTACTTGCCAGCACAGTAGCTATTTTGATCACAAATTAAAGTGACAAAGTATCTCATGATAATAATTAATCAATAGTGACAAGAAACTAATAAGCTCTTTGATTTAATTAGTTGTCCATTGCCATCCCTGAAGCTGACAGTCATGCACATCATAAACCTCATATATTAATTTGAAATAATAACCTGTTCATTTATGGAGACTGAAACATGTTCAGCACAACACAACAGTACATTCTGAGGAAGGATCGCTGGGAGGTTATTCCTTTCAGACTTTTTGTGGAACTTTTTATAACAAGGCACGGTTGGTTGCCAGCAAGGTTGGGAAGCTACCAGGTCTTTGCTCAAAGGGCATAGGAATTTGAAACATTGGTTTGCAATTTGCACAACTTTAGGTTAGATTATGCCAATAACATTATTTCTGGATTGCAGGATTCACTTCCAGGAAGAAGGAAAAATACGCTTTCTTGTTTTTAAAGTGCATCTCTGGAACAGAATTAGTGTTTGGGGGACATAGTTTTATTGGAGGAAGATAGGATTCAAACACCCACATTTACTAAAGTTATCACACATCCTTTTTAACTAGTGTCATCATGAAACACGTTCTGGTTAGTGCTGTTCTGAAATGGTAAGGTCCCTTTCATGATCATTTTATCCCTTCTTGTTGATATTATTTCTCAGCCCATTGGGGGAAAACATGATGTGAAACTGTTTGCTGAGGAGACTGGTGTCAAATACATAGTACATATGTTGGATCAGAATGTGGAGGAATTTGTGCATCCAAAGGTATACAGTTGTCATTAAAAAATACTGTGGGAAAGATACATAATGAGAAGACAGGAAGGCTTGGAGAAGAGAATGGTGCTGGGGAAAATGGAAGGAAAGCAGAAGAGGGGTCACCCAAGGGCAAGATGTATAGATGGTATCCTTGAAGTGACTGGCTTGACCTTGAAGGAGCTGGGGGTGGTGACGGCTGACAGGGAGCTCTGGTGTGGGCTGGTCCATGAGGTCACGAAGAGTTGGAAACAACTGAATGAATAAACAACAACGTGGGAAAAATGATAATCACATTTTAGATACATATCTTGATACAGATATCATCTACGCACAGTGCATTACTTTTTGTGGGATAATTTGTATGAACATCCCAGTGAACCTTCTGTCCCAACTAGTCATACATGACTAGAGACAAGTCAGGGCCAAGTGTTGCTGTATAGTACTGGTAGGCAATGGAGCATCATGACAAGATAAAAATATCAGTCTGTATGACTAAGCTATTAACAAACATCCCCTCCTCTGGTCACCCCATTTAGAAGGAGGGCTATGTTAGCCTTGATAGATTAGATAGCATCACACAGTCTGCTTTGAACTGGATTATATGGCAGTATAGACTAACGCAGGCATGTAGCTGGGGGGGGGGGGCTTGAGGGGCTTCAGCCCCCCCCCCCCAAAATGATCAGGGTGGTCCACGAGAAGGCCTTACTGGTACTGTTATGTTTATTCATATCATGATCTGATCACCATGCTCAATATATCCCATATGCACGGGGGTATTGGGATAGCGATACAAAAAGTTTGCTAGGGTAGATCCTCTCACACTCAGACTCAGCTCCCCCAGCCCCCCCCCTCCGGAATCAAAATCCTGGCTACGGACCTGGACTAATGTAATCCAGTTCAAAGCAGATAATCTCTGTGTGTGTACATATGGCAGTGTAGATGAAGCCTTATACATGCTGGTGTCAGTCTATAGTAAACTTGTAGGGAAAGAAACGTTATAGCCAATAGTACTGTACCGAAGGAAAGTTGCCACTCAGCCATTGAATAGCTTGAGAACAATGGCTCTGTGTGATCCCTGATTACCTGGGACTATTTTATCAACTTTTAAGTTAAGAGAAGGATGAAAATAAAAATATAACAGTAAAAAGAGAATAGGGTGAGATATTGGAGTGGAAGGGAGCAAGGCTAGGAACAAAATATTCCAAAAACCGAAAGATGAAAATTCCCATGTGTCCTCCCCTTTAAAAGAACAATTTTTACACTGAAATTACGTCATGCAAGATTTTGAGAGTGAATGTGAATGAAGCAACAGCCTTTTCTTTTGACAGCACTTAATATTAATACATTCAATATGTTTTACAGGTATATGTGTATACACATATGTCCCCTACGCACAAACATTCATACACATGTCCCTTGGTGTTCCTTGAAAGATGTAGAATATCCATGGAATATCAATGATGACCATTTTTAGAGCTTTCCTTTTCATAAGACACAGACAATTTAATTTAGTATCTCCTAGTACAATATATTTTGATTCTCTCATGAGAATCTTAGTGAATAAATGTCCCATGCACAGATGTTGGAGCAGTTGCCAGTGGGCTGGGAAATGGAAACTCTGGCTTTCCACATTAATAACCCCAAAATATCCATCTAGATTCATGAGAAAAAAATCCAAAATCTGTAGTTCTGCAGTACCTTGATGGGAACAAACTAAAACACCACAAATACATTTGACTTCTAGAGAACATTTCCTCAGACTGGAAAACATCAAAAGTGATATGCTTCTCATTATCTATGTTGAAAGAGAGTTGGGTGCAGTACAGTACAACTCCTATATCTGATAGGGATACATTTCCATATGTCATGTAGATATGTGAAACTGAACATAATGGCAAACCATTTTATTTTCAGTAGGATGAACAATGAAGGACTGAGAAGAGGGTGTAGCTTGTATAGGAAGCTCTATGCAAATAAGTGAAACCCTGGATAAGTGAAAGCACATAAATAGACTCTCGGTTTGCCAACACCCATGAGGATTGGTAGATATAGTTTCTGATTGCTTCACATTGTGTCAGGATCATCAGGATCTGATGTTGATTTAGCTGGGATAGGATCAGGAAAAGTGGGTTTTGGATCTGCATTGATGTTATTTTTATTCAAAGTGTTATTTCATCAAATGTTTTGCCAGTTGTTTGAGAGTTCCGATTTCTTGAGTTCCAGTTAACTGAAAGTCTATTGTATATGGGTTTTGTGGATATAGGGATCATACTGTATAGAGATTGTGAGAATACATGTGGCACACAGGGTGATTGGGACTCAAGTGTCACTCTTGGCTTAAATATAACCCCAGGTACAGTAACGTTTTGGACTGTGCTTTTTAACATTTCGGACTGCACTCACAGGCCTCTGGAGAAATTGTTGCTTCCTATTCTGCTTGGGAAAGGCAACAATTAGGGTGTCTCTCAGGACTGATGATAAACATGGATCTTTTAGCCAGCACGCTAACAAGTGGCTAGTCTCCTGGATTTTAATCATTTGAAGTGTGTCTTGAGTACTACAGTGCAAATACTACTGTAAGCATTAGCAATAATAAAAGATGAAATATTTGCATAGCTTCTGTCTTTGTCTTGTAGTGAAAATTTAGAATCACAAAAGGTGGATCCTTGAAGGAAAGGGCTTTAATTCAAGGAAAAAACGTCTTCTTTTCCCATCAACTTTCCTCTCAAACATAAATTTAGCATTAGTTAATGTTCACTGAATCAGTAGAAAGCAACAGTGTCATTATCTCAACTATCCACATGGACAATTTTGGATTTTTTTTTGGATTTTCGAATTCTGGATACGTGATGCTCAATCTATATATCATTTATAGCATTATTTACATTAGGTTGAAAACAGACTGATAGAATATATTGGGTCGGATCCATTAATGAATGCAGTTTGACACCACTTTCATTGCCAAGGGCTTGATGCTATGAAGTCCTGGGACTTGTAGTTTTACAATGCCTTTAGCCTTTTCTGTCAGAGTGCTGGTGCCTCATCAGACTACAGTTCCCAGGATTTCATAGCATTGGCAGTTAAAGTGGTGTCAAACTGCATTCATTCTACAATGCAGATATACCCTCAGTCTCATTGTGTTCAATGTGTTATGATCCCCGAAAACCATATAAGGTTGCATCCTACAGGAATCACAGTTAGTTTCCATTGTAATCAACATGAACATTCAAGTTCCATCAAATTCAGTGGTATCTCCATGCAAGTGATCCCTCAGTCTCATTGTGTTCAATGTGTTATGATCCCCGAAAACCATATAAGGTTGCATCCTACAGGAATCACAGTTAGTTTCCATTGTAATCAACATGAACATTCAAGTTCCATCAAATTCAGTGGTATCTCCATGCAAGTGATTCTGGCTTTTAAAAACTTATTGCTGTAAGCATCCTGCTTGACCTTTCTTCACTTACTTATGGTATTTCTTTATTCTACCTTTTGCCCAATATGGGACCAATTTTTGATCTTTGAATCAGTCAAAAGTGGTTTTTAATGTGTTGTTCTGTTGTATCCCATCTGCAGCTGGTCCAAATTGACTCAGATGATTCAGATGAATTGGATACTAAAAGTAGTGGCTCCTTTTGTTTTACATGGATCTAAACAGCTGAGAACTATGTTATTTGCAATTCTACCTTCTTTCACATAAGTGCTTTGGTTTCTGTGTTTGAATGGAAGGTAACATGCTTTCAGTGCCTTGACCTAAAGGAGTTTGTGAGTGAGGATTGTATTCTATTTAGTAGGGCCAACTGTGTGAAATAATCTTCACAAAGGCACCTTCTACACAGCTGAATAAAACCCCACATTATCTGCTTTGAATATATGGAAGTGTGGACTCAGATAACTCTGTTCAAAGCAGATATTGTGGGATTTTCTGCCTCGATATTCTGGGTTATATGGCTGTGTGGAATGGCCCAAAGAGATCAGCCGGGATCCCAGTGATGGCTGCTTCTGCCACCAGTGAAAATTACTGGTAGTTAGTTTGCTTGCGCCTTATTTTGATCACTAACCTAGTTGGTTATTCCAGATAATTTTGATAATTTAAATTATTTATTAAAATAAAATGTTTCATTTTATTTTATCTCTGTGGTTTTATGATTTGATCTTATTATATTTTGTCCATCTTACGGTAATATGTAAGCACTGTTGTAAACTGCTTCAGGTGTTTTGGGGAAGGAAAGTGGTGTGGACATGGCTTTTCTTCTTCGTTGTTATTGCTGTCCTCATCATCATCTTCAGTTTCTCTGTTTTAGACTAATAGATGGCTTTTGCTGTCATCTCTGCAGCATTTTGGACTAAAAATCCCATTTTAGCATCCCGTTCCATCTGGATAATTTCCTGCTTGGAGCCCAGTGCTATTTTCTTAAGTCTCCTCTTCAATTACATTCATGTAATATGCCAGCTCAGCGCCTGTTACTGCCTTTTTTCAAGGCGTCCTCTATCTCATTTATCATGTCTCTTTCTGTCAGTGTGCCAGACTGTACATAAAAGTCCTCCTTATACACACATTACTTCATCCTTTCACTGCTACCATCCACCCCAAATATCTGTATCATGTAGATTTTTTAAAGAGGGGCAGGAATATAACTCTAAAAGATACTGTAATATGTGAAGATGTGATATGATTATTGACTTCATGTTGATATTGTTTGTTTTCATTCTGAAACAAAAAAGAAATTACTATTTGGTCCAGGGGTAAAATTAAAAAACATAGATTTGAGTAATACCTTTACTGGTCACCAATAAAAAGTACACCTTTTTCATATAATTTTTTTGTATTTTCATGGTTCCACAGAGATCTTCAACAGCTGTGCAGTCTCTAGAAAGTCACAACTCTCATTAAAACCAGTGGAGCTTCCATTAGTTGCCCCAATCAAAATGTTGTATAAGTTCATTAAGTACAAAGATCATGGCATAATCTTTTCCATACTTTTCAGAATTATTGTCCAGAAGAACAGTAGATGATTTAACTCTCAAGTTGCACTACTCCCCTTATTAATCTTTTTTTAAAAGGAATAATATGAGGGGGAGAATATGGGGGAGAATGGAGAATAACATATAATGGTTTTCTTAAGAATCTTGTTGTCCTTCCATATCAACCACCAGAAGTAGTCTGGGCTTTCTCTGCTATAGATTCCTGGAGAATCTTCTAAAAAGGAACAATGAAACCACTATGTTCATAATGCCACAATAATTTGGAATGAGACATTTACACTCCAAGTGGTTACTAAATCATAGAAGGATTGAGGTTCAGTAAAGATAATTTCATCGGAGGGAAAAATTTACCCAGAGACGTAAGAGATATAAAGATGTCCAATAAGCTCCAGACAAAAAAAAAAAAGATTAATAGCCAGCATGATGGAGTGGTTTTAGATTAGGTCACTGGGATGAATTTGAATCCCTGTTCATCCATAAGACCCCACTGGGTGACCAATCCATGTGACCTTCAGAGGGAAGCTAAGACAAACCCCTTCCGAACAAATCTTGTGAAGAAACCCTGTGATAGTTTGGCATATGTCAGGAATGACAAAGGCACACAACACCAGGACTAATATAGTGCATGTAATAAACTCCTGGGTTTGTCATTCACTTACATGGAGAGCAAAAAGGGATGAAAAATTCAACCTGATTCTTATTGACACAAGATTTTAAAAATCTATAGGATGGTCCTGTTTCTTCATAAGATAAATACTATTCTGCACCTTGTTTATTAGTCCATTGGAGCAAGAGTGAGGAAGTTTTACCTTACCAGTGCCTCTTTGACTTGATGTCCAGGGAAATGGAAGTTCCAAACACATGGAGAACTTTGGAAATAGATGGATCTTGAAAAGATTGAAGCCAGGTTCATCTTTTTCAACAGCTTAATTAAAAAAAAACACTGAGGAGGGGATTTTCAACAGGATCACAGTGAATAACTGGAAACAAGGGTGTTAATGTATCCCAAAGAAAATTGATCAAATCTAGCATAAGTTTTCATTTTAGAAAGAAAACTGCCATGGTAAGATATGCCCTTCCCTCATAAGGCTAATAGCTGAGTTGGAATAATTTTGTCAGGATTATGACTGAAAAAGAAAGGCTAAACTCCCCTTTCTGTACATTGCCAGCCTGATGACACTTTCTCCCATATCCCTGCTATTAAATTAAAAATAAACCTCATATGGTTTCAAGTGGGCACATTTAGTTTTGCCCTCATTCATTAGTGAAAATTGCCTTATTGCTTAATATAGCTATTGGCACAGCATCTTCTGTTTGGTCTAAAGAAAGCAAAGGGTTCTCTAGCATTTAGCAATGAGGCCAAAAAACTCATGGTGTTGATTAATGACAAGCAAAATGTTCCTCTGAAGTAATGTTACCTCCTTTTGTTTGTAATGTTTAAGCCATTTTTCATTCATGTAGTATAGTTAGGCCTGCCAAAAAGTATCAGATAAATGTCTGTATTCCTCATTCCATTTTCAGACATTTCAGCTGAAAAGTTAGGAGTCTTTTGAAGGGATATGAGATGAAGTTAATAAAGGAGAAAAGAGACGTTCCTTTTTTTAACTGTTAAGTGTCTTTACAAGCATTCCTCTCCTATGTTGATACATTTGAACATGTACATACAGCCCTTATGTAGGACTCTAAATTTCTCTTCATATGTTTTGATGAAATTGGATGGTTTTTCAGAAGAGACTTACCAAATCGCTGCATCACTAACCACCCCATCTCATTTCATTCAACAGTAACATCTGGAAAAGATTTCAGTGTCCTCTAGAACAGTGGTTCTCAACCTGTGGGTCCTCAGGTGTTTTGGCCTACAACTCCCAGAAATCCCAACCAGTTTACCAGCTGTTAGGATTTCTGGGAGTTGAAGGCCAAAACATCTAGGGACCCACAGGTTGAGAACCACTGCTCTAGAAGATCACCTTTTTACAAGCTATATGACGAATGAAGGGACTGTACATGATTCAAGCTCTCATAATCATAATAATATTACAAGACTGAAGTAAATGTTTGTGATATAGTTCTTAGAACACTGGATGTGCCCATCACTAGCTGAAGAAGACAGATTTATGAGAACCCTTTGAACATGACAGTAAGTTACAGAAAAATCCACTGATACAGAATACAGCTATAGAATTGTCTGAATACAGAACTTCCTTGCTGTGTTGAAATATCTCCATAGTATGCTAGAAAGCACAACAATCTTATATGTACAGACCAGGGATTAAAGAAATTTAGATCATCACTCCTAGAAGTTTGTACAGCCTCACTGCATACCCTCAGACCTTGTGTGTCTTGCAAGATAAATAAGAATTCTTATCTTTTCTACCCATGCATTCCTTCTTTATGCTTTCCACAATGCAGACTTCTTCAGGTTATCTGGTACGAATGGTATGTACTGTGTCTGCACACTTTAGTCTGGTAAAATTTCTGTTTGGGAATCTGTTTTGTATGAGAGAATCACATTAACCTTCCTCCCATAAGCACCATAACTTTGGACATGGCCTTACTGCTTCCGTATTACCATATTTTTATAGTACAAATTATGCTCTGAGCAGAGCATGCACATTTAGTGTGCATCCGCAAAGATTCAAAAGTTCAGAAAGTCCCATATTATTGTTCCTGCTCTGTCCAAATTTATTTTGGAGATCCATACACATTTTGGTTTCTCCATATTATTTACTCTTGGTATAAATAGAGACTTTTTGTGCCATCTTCCTAGGCCAGTTTATTTTAACCCAGTATAAAATTGGAAAGAACAGGAACAAAATCTGAGACTTTTCAATCAGTCAGGATGCACCCTTGGAGATGACATAGAAAAATGACTCATCAAAAGAAAAGAGAAGAAACTAGATCACATTTCTTTATCATGATTAGCTTGCTTATTTTTGTGATAGTTTTGCCCTGTGCCAGATCACTCTTACTCCTCTAAGTTGGAGGGAACATTTCAGAGTCTGCACCTGAAAGTTCCTATTCATTTGGCTGTGTTTTTTTTTTTAATTTAATGTTTGTATGCCATTCTTCTGGTCCACAGATGAGAACAGCTTAGAAAACAGAGGAAAAATATTCAGTAATTAAGTTACAATGGTTTAAATAAAACAAGCAAGAACTTAAATGCAACAATAGGAAGGAAAAAACAATGTATACAGTGAAGTCCCAAGATATGTAACAAGGAAGAACATCATCATGTAAATTACAAGTACAGTGAACTAATACTACTGTAACTAGATGTTGCATTCTGGACAGTCAAAGGAGTACACAATCTGTGACACATATCTGTCATGGGACCGATTCCAAGAGCTGAGTCTGCAAGCTCTTGAATCGGAGCCATAACAATTCGCACTCCTCTATAGCTCCTACGGACACCTGGCAGCAAAGCATGGGAAATTCTGGAGTGAGAATCAAAACAATTTTAATGAGTAGTTTGTGTTGTAGTGATGATAATGATACATGGGGTGGGGCTTGGGTGATGATATTTACGTGTGGTGTGACGTTGTAGCGAAGGTAATAAAGATGATTGTATGTAAACATTAGGTCATTCTCAACTTTTCCAAGTCGTGTGTTCTTCAATAAAGATTGGTTTTGATAGCAGCTACCTTTGGTCTGTGTTCATGCTGATCGTTTGAAGTAAGCGTGACACATATCCTTCAAAGGTATTTATGAGGAACATTCAACAGCTCTTCCCAAGAAAATGCCATTGGAATGGTAGACTCATCTAGAATTTTTGTGTGTTATATCCTTATCCAGTTGAGTAACCAAACCATGTTGAGTTGCACAGCATTTAATGTTGTTGCATTTGCGTTATTTACAAAAAAAAAATCCCTTTACAGACTGTTTGAGTATAAGTGGGAAGAAAAAGGCACTCAAATCTTCTACACCACATGATTTCCAGAGAGAGAATTTACACCTACAGGGATCTTTTACCTGCTGTAATTTTTCTCCATCTTTACCTATTCCAAGCTTCCCACTTTTTTTCTCTGCTTGTTCATGCATTCAGGTAATAGACAGAGCCCTCTGTCCTTCCATTTAGCTGAAAGCATGCCTATCAGTTTCCTTAGGCTTTGATTGGTATTTTATTCAACCATACAAATATTTCCAACAAACTTTCAACCGTCTGCTTTCACCAGTCAGCATTTCTGGGCTATTAACCAACAATCACCCCAAGAAAGTAATAGGGAGATATCATGCCTGAAATGTAGTGTTGAAAGAATCAACCTTATTCACAAGTCAGTATTCATCTCCAAGGTAAAAGAAGGAATTGCATTGTAAACACTGAAATTATATCTGTCAGTGTAAAAGCTCTAGTTAAAACTCTTTGAAACTTGTTTGTAGATTGTATGTTTGAATCCAGTAATGGACATCTTAGAAAGAGTTTTGACCAGAATATTTAATAATTTGGTATATTGGGACTACAGGTAAATGTAGAATGTGAAGGGGAAATAACTTATTAATAGTCAGGTTGAATGTCTAACTATTTTTCTCAAGGTTTGTGCTGATGTTAGCACAGAAAAAGGTTTGCAGCACAATTTTACATTTGCTGCTATTATCGGTAATGTTATTTGGCATGTGGCCAGACTGAGCTTAAATACATTTCACCATGAAAGCTGAGTCAAAAAGATGATGTGAACTAGAAAAAAATTCAGTTGAAAGAGCGGACTATTTTTTATTTCACTATAACTTTGGCAAAAGGTTTTATTCCAGAGTTCCATGCAGTAGAGATTGGCATGACATAGTGGCAGAAGAGGGGTATGGAGATGCTGAACTGGGTCAATGAAAAATATATAGGGATTATTCATTCATCAGAAGATGGCCATGCTTAATTACTGGTTTTCTGTGCTGCATATTCTTCACAACAGTACTGCAGGTTCACCCCTTCTGTCCATGACTTTTGGTTGCATCCCTGGAATGTTTTATTTCCAGAAACAAATAACTATATTGATGGGCAATATCAATTTTAGTGAGGCTGTAGAATTCTCTGTAGCATGGTAATTCAGGAGACTAGAACAGCATTTCTCAGTATTCTGTTGGGGGTAACTATTACATTTAAAGACTACTGTAACTATCATGTATCTGTGAAATCTTGTTCTCCTGGTGTTTTGGCCTTCAGCTCCCAGAATCAGAGAATCTGGGAACTGAAGTTCAAAACCCATGGAAGAACAGAGTTTGAGAAAAACTGGTATAGACACACTGTCAGAAAGCCTTGCTGTTTGTTGTCACTGACTGTAACTCAGAATGTATGATCATTCATCAAGCATATTCTGTCATGATATATCTACACTTCAGCTTTCTCTCCCTGTTTTTGCTATAAATATGTCTGAAACAAATTCAGGATCCTGAAGATTTTATTTCATGTCATCAGACTAATGCCAGCATATATTTCTCTTTTCCAATTAAATATTTTAATTAAATATTTTGAGCAATTTTTCTTGAATCAGTGCTGTTGTTTTCATATGTTCTTTGTCCGCCTCCACAGTTGTTCCATATTTATTGCCCTTTTAGCATGACCTGCTTTGAAGAACTAACATTTCCTTTACAAAAGAAACAGAGATAAAGCAGTGACACAGTAGAAGAAGAATATGCAGGTTAATATAAACAGGTAAAAAGTCTATCCGGAACAGGAATGAAGTCTGGAACAGTTTCACAATTTTGAATGCATCTGTTTTGCTGTTAAGTCATAATCAACTTCTCCAAAAGAACATAAGGAAACTGAGCATTTTCAGTGATGAGAATCATGAGAACAAATCAATGTATGTGTGTTTGTGTTATCTATATGAGGTGCACAGAAGGAGAGATAAAACACCAAGATATAGGAAAAGAGATTGTAGCATTGTGAAGTTCTCCCATTCAGGGTTCCAGACAGTAAGCCATGCCTTTTCTGGAATACAGTAGTTGATTGTATTCACATTCACCCACCTTCACCCCAGCAGTTTTTACTATAAACGATTGGCTCGTAGTCCTTAGCATATATGATGTACTTTACGTAATTTTGAATGCGTAGCTATATAATGCAGTGAGTCTTAATGATGGGAAAGTATGCAGGCAGGAGTGTATTCTTGATGTATCTTTTCAGTGCAGTGATTGGAAAAAATGTGTTAATGGATGAACCTAGAACCTTTTGTGACATATCTGAACTGCAGTGAGAGTGCCCTGTTTTGAAATGTCCAATCAAATCTTGTAGTTAATCAAATCAGGCTAATTTTCTTATGTAACAGCTCGGGCTTGGAGGTCAGTTTTAGGAAAGATGGTGATCACATGTGAACATATCCACTAGTTAATTCCAAGGCAAGGAGTCCATTGTCACCTTCTGTTAATACTTTGCATGAAGTATTTCCCCCCCAGCTATATTTATAATATTCTCAATCTCTTGGATTTCTACTGAGTCTTGGGGGCCAAAATCTAACAGATAGGGTTGGTTTATGACATAATACAGGTGGGTCTCAGTTTACATCTGGGTGGTCTGATGTCAATTGAAACAGATATAAATGAGGGAGGGGTAATTTATTCATTGGAGACCAAAGGAATGTATTCTGATGGAGGTAAAGTTGCTACACAACTAATGATTTTACTCAACCCATCACCCATGCAAAGTGGTTTCAAGCAGAAAGCATCAACCCCTATCTTTTCCATGCTTAAGAAATGTGCAGGTGTTTTCCAGAAGAAACAGCCACTACTGATTTTTAGCAGGTTTGGGTTGGTTGAGCTGGCTCATTATTACATAACATTTCTTCTTCCAAGAAGCAAAGTAGCAGAAAGCAACTGGTGTGAACTGTGTTCTCAGTTTCCTATGCATTCTCCACCAGGGTTCCTACTGTAGGTGGAAATAACATATTGGGAAGGAGAGTGATAATCCATTTCCTTCTTCTGAAGCTGGGGCATATGGCACAAGAAAAACAAAGGCAGACCATCTTTTGCTATGCTCTTTCCAAAAGCTTTGTCAAGTTAAAAAGGAAATGTTTACCTCCCTTTCAACGTACCCATGAAAGCAGAAGAAACCACATCTAGACCCCCCCCTTCTAAGTAGACAAAGGACACTCTTACTTTCCTCCAATGCCAAGATTGCAGTTGTTTATTTCTTCTCCCTGCTTCTTGAATGTAGGAAGCTTAAATAAAACCAGTCCAGTCACCTTTTCTTGTTGCTCAAAACTCCTTACCCGAAACTCCAGACAACCACATTCCCCTGCTTCATCCTTAGTTCCTCCTTGCTCTCCTGTCTTGCTCAGCTGCCCAGACGCTTTGGGAGAGGTATCCATTGTGGGTGAGACTTTTGTTTTTATTTATTTATGGGGAAAATTGTATGTTTTAAATGTTCTAAATTGGAGCCATACAAATTGGGACCTGTCTGTATAACATAATCATTGGTCAGCCCTATGTGAATGAGCTTTTAAAGTTTATTGAAGTTTTATGCTCATTCCTCCCTAGTTGCTGGTTTCTAATCTCTTCCTTTGCTTGTGGTAGACTGTGGTTTGATATTTTCTGTGAAGTAACTAATTATGGTTTGCTTTTGTGCTGTTACATAGTATTTGAAACCAGAATTTAATCTTAGTTTCCAAGCCTGGTTTCACAAAATGTCAAACTATAGTTTGCTACAGACCTGGGTCAGAGGGAAGAAATTTCTGGCATGGAAGAGTTGGACAGCATGAGAAGACGGAAGATGAAAAATCTTCTTCTGCAACAGAGAGGAAATGAATGGTTTGGGCAGAGCATGTCCTTCAAAATCTCTTCATATAGTGTCAAGCAATTACTTGGTGTGACATTTGAAACTGTGTGTACAAATTCCCAGTTGGGAAAGTGAATATTCTTCAATTATTCTTTCTGTAGGAATTTAATGGTAGCAAATATCTTGTCCTCTGCATTTCCTACAAGTTAAAGCAAAACAATATCTAGACTTTTTGGCTTGACTTCCTGATTATACAACCTGTATACAATGGGAGTATATTCTACTTTTGGGATGGGTGTCAATGGTTTGAGTTATGGTTGAGTGCTATGGCTGGATCTTAGTGTTGAAGATTATGTAGTGATGATCATTGGCTGGTAAATTAAAATGAGTACCAGTAAGTGTTTTACTTTCTCTTGAGAAATTTTGTACAACAAACTCTTATGTGAAGATTGCTTTTTTAGAATTCTTTTTCTTGCCCTTGATGCAATGGCTAGCAACACAAGTCCTTTTGTTGTTGTTTCTAAGGAACGTTTCTCTATTGGTTCGCATGGATTCCTTTGAACAGAAGCAGATGTGCATGTACCGAGTTATTTGTTCATCACAGCTATTCCATTTATAACTTTTCCCCTTCTTTTTAAAAACTGAAGGGTTGTTTTTTTTAAAAAAACGTATGCTTTGGTACCCTGTTTTAAGAGTCTTGTAGTAAAATTCTCCCAGTTGAACTCAATCCCTTGAGGGATTTAAAAGACCTCCTCCCTCCTGCCCCACACACAAAATATCTCTTATTTGGCACAACATCTGTTTTAATTATAGTTCCGAACTGCCTCATCTACATAATCTTCCCATGGCCAGATTCTTCAGTTTTCCAACTATTATGTACAGCTAATATAGAAAGAATGGTTAAGTCACCTAAATAATCTATCTGAGAAACATGTTCAGAAGCCTAACTATTTGATGTAGCATGCAAATACATTACAACCCTTGTATCTATGGAACAAGTATCTGTGGTTTCATTTATCCTCATCTGACAAAATATGGCATTTCTAGACTTTTTATAGGTCCCCCAATGTGACTGATATCTTGAATTGGAAGTTCTTCATTGCAATAGGGTTTTCTATTATCCAGGCTTTTGCATTTTAGTTCAAAGTCTAGGAATGCATCCCCCACAAATGCAGGGGTCGTACTTTATGTCCCCAAAAGACAAAGAAGCTTATGCATAGTTTAAGTGTGCAACATAATTAAATGAAAATTCTGAACAAGATTTAAATTTGTTATGGACAAGACTACTGCTTGCAATAAGAATGCTCTTTGTTGTTTCAAACCCTTTAACCATCTGTATAGCATGATTCATTTCAGTATTAGATACCTATGAGAGGCTAATCAGTGTTACCTACTTATGGCTAACTGCTTCAGGCACATTTATCATAAAGTTAACTTTTGGCTGAAACAATCCCATTTGTGTTTGCATTTGCCAGCCCTTGTTTACTTTAGTCATTATGTAGAAGGAAGAAAAATCTAAGGAGTCTGGTTTTAATCTAAGTCTTTCCTCATTCATAATCCAGGTAAACAAAAGAATGTAATCTGGAGGGACTCAAAATTTGGTGGTAGAAAGCAATGTTCTTTCCTTCAGCAAATAAATCAGCTCACTGCACAATGCACTGGCTTTATATGAATATAAAAGGATGTGTATATTAAGGATAAGCAGACCTATCAACAGAGGGAAATCTTTGACAGATCTTAAGTATGTCCTATGTACAAGCAATGTCTCTTTACCGACATTTGTTCCTTAATAACTGTTGACAAGAGACAGGCCTTATGACAGCCTTTTTGGTAGTTTATTTTAAGGGAGGTAGTTTAATTTTCTTTTACTCTTTTATGGTTACTTTTATGTTTTTATTTAAACAAAGAAAATCTTATGTTTGTGGGGAGGGTTTCGTTTGGATGACTCTGGGGAAAGAAGCCGGTTATATCAGAGGGGATGTAAGCAAAGGATAAAGAGGACAGCTGGATTATATCCATGGTGTTCAGTTCTTTGACCTTAGCGGAAGTCCCTGAAACTCCATGGCTTATGTGTTCATGATCATCACTGAAACAAATGGGAGCAACATGTACTCCATAATTACAGGTCCTGGTTCTGTACCTTGGAATGCACATTATACTGTTAGGTTATATATGTGCTGTTTTAAAATAAAGACATTTACTTTGACACTTGTGCCAAACTTTCTTTTTTCTAGGGCTCGGACAAGAATTTGTTGCCTGAGGCAGAGCAGAAATAAACACTTTCCCCAAACCTGGGTAAAGTAGCATAGCACCTAAAGATGGCCAAGTGGATGCATGTGGCAGAAAAATCCCACAAGCATCCTGGTGGTAAAAGTACAATAAATAACAAACTAAAAATGTAATAGTTTCGTAGAACTGACACTCTTCCTATTTTGTCCATTACATGGACAATACATACTTTCGGTGAAGATGAAAAATGAGGTTTGAAAGCTTAACGAAGCAATAATTATACCAACTAATCAAGATGAAAAACATGAATTGTAAAAGGAGTAAAGAGAAGAAAATGACAATTCTAAATGACAAGGTGATGAGAGAACTAAAATGAATTCCATAACCCAGCATGAGATGAATTTTTAAAAAGCTCCTAAAAGCAAGCACAGCAGAGCTATATCAGAGAAAAAGTCATCCTCCAATTATAAAAAATATACAATATGTTTTAAAATAAAAAAAATATCAGACATAATAAGTGTAGGAAACACAGAGACTGTTCAGACAGTGACTATGGACTGAATAGAATAGACAAGTAATTAAAATTCAACAAAAATGCAAATTGAACTCTAGGCAAGGAGAATTTGAGATGACAAGACTGTCATCGGGATAACAAAAGAAAGTAGCCCAAGTAACAAAGACAGATGATTTACATTTCCCAGGAAGGAACAGCCCAAGCTTCACAAAGTCTGAGCTTGCTACAGGCCCTTGGTCTGTCTGCAGAACTTTCTGAAAAAGATTGCCTAAGGAAAAAAACTGCAAAGTAGGAGGGAAGAGTTCTTGCTCAAGTAGCCTGAATGTTAACAGATTGCTGTACCTTTCATTTATTCATTCATTCCCATCTTTCCCCAAGGGATTGGAAGCTTGTGAAGGCAGCTTACAAAGTATTTCAGGCCAAAGGTCCACACACCACCTCAGCTGTAAAGTATGCTTCATTTGTTGAGAAGGTGAGATAGCTACACTCAAGTAGTTTGAGTGTTGTACTCTCGGAGGCAGGGTTTGATTTCCCACTTGGCCATAGAAACTGACCGAGTGACCACGGGCGAGTGAGATCCCCAGAAAACCCTATGATAGGTTCACCTTAGGCAATAAGATACACAACAACAATATGACATAATCACAGAGAAGACAGCTTGATGTTAACAGAAGGTCAACCTCCCCAGACAGATATTCAGCCTGAAACAGCACTTAATGATGCCTTAGAGAGAAAGATTAGTGTGAAAATAGCAGCATTCATTTCCATCTCTCTTGTTTCCTCCACATATGGAAAGCCAATAAGCACTTATTATTACTGGAACATGGTCTGAAGTCCTCTGATGCCTTTATGTTTTGTTTTGATGTATAGTTTCACATTCAGGTATATAGTAAACACTATGACTAGTTTTCTGCTGAGAACAAAACTACAGGACACTTGAGTGCAGTCTCATAACTTGGTCAGGAATAGTAGTACAGTATTATTTGAGCTGGGATTCAAAGCAAGTGACATAAATTAAAACAAATGTAAATGTCAGCACATGTCAACAAAAATTGAGATATTCAACCTGAATTTCATTTGGATATATAAAATCATGGGTAACTAGTGAAATGAGAGGCTTCTAACCCAAGAATGCCATAGAGTTGTGCTGAATAACTAAGAAAATGCCTAGAGAGGCCATCGTTTGTCAAAAGTGGATAAATGAAATCATAGGTGCCAGTCCCACGGACATAGAAGCTGTACTTTATTTGCAGGTCACACCCTATATTTAGGCTAACAACAGAATTTAAATATGTTTAAAACATATTCTTTAAAAGAGCAAGAGCTGAAATTAATACAGTATAGTACAGCTCAGAACTGTGCATGGTAAGGTTGTTCAGTAACAGAACTGGAGACCCTCTCTTCATTTGTTCACCAGCAGCAACCTTTTACTTCGGTCAGTTTCCCCTGGCCAGGAGACATTGGGAGACAATCAAGTCAGGGAAGTTTCCAACAGTCATTTAAAAAGTCAGATCTGCTGTAAGGCAGATTCCTCCACCCCATCCCAGTCCACCCAGAGTTTAGAAATGAACCCCTTTCCCAAATAATATTTCCAAGCTCTGGGTGGATTAAATTTCCAAACTTTGAGTGGACTGGAATGGAATATACGAGTTTGCCTTACAGCAAATCTGACTATTTTTCCATCTGAAAGGAGCTCCCACGATTCTCTTAGCATGCTATCTGGGGGATTTGAGGGAGTTGGAACCATCAAAGTAACTTTTCCAAACATTTAGCCCACCTTATCTGAGGAACAGCAGCAAGGACCAATGCTACCTAGAATGTATTTAGAATGTAGCATGGCTTTCCATATACCTATGTATTGTTTTTTAGTTTTTAGTTAAGTTGGCAAGTTTTTTTAAAAACACATTTTAGGAAATCTAAAGAAGGATCTTTCCTCCCACTATGAGATCGTTTAATGAATTTAAAAGGGATGCTGCACTATTATACACAGTTATCTATTAGTAACTTGTGGCTATGGCACTTCATTTGCAGGATAGTTTGCTTGTTAGACTGCTAGTATTCTTATTCTTCGTACTGGGGAACATCTTCGTGAATTGCTTTTTGTTGTTAATAATGTAATTATTTGGCTTTGTTCTAAATTATTAGACTTTCATGAGGTCAAATGAGTTGTTTCAAGAATCTGATTTAGATTTATATGGATTATTTAGATGCTAGGTTTAGTTATGAAATTTTATTTATAATATTTTCATCCTGAGAAAAAAATATCAGTAGGAATATTTTTGGTGGAGAACTGCTGATGGACTCTGACTGCTTAATCTTTTTTCTTTTTGTTAGTTCTTTGTTCAAAGCCTCCCTTTCTCCAATAAACTAGTAACTAGCTCACTTCAGAGGTGAGTATAGCAACAGTTAGATTACACAAAATTAATAATGCATTCTAATATTATTAATAATAATAATAATAATACACTTTATTTACATTCCGCTTTATGTCCCCAGAGGGACTCAAAGCGGATTACAGTATACACATATAAGGCAAATATTCAGTGCCTTTTACACAGTGAACAACAACGACATACAATACGCAGACAGTGTAGAAGGCTTTCATCTCCATCATCTGGAGGCAATGCTCAACTCTGGCCATGGGGAGATGCTCTTGTTCTGTTATTCTATGCTGAGGAACCTGTTGTCCGTTGATATTTCTAATCATGTTGTCGGCATGTCTGCATGTGTCAGGACCCAGGCTACAGAACACCAATAACCATGCGCAGAGGCCAGATTCTATCTAATATCTTTATTTTAGGAATATATAAAGTCAATAAAAGCAAGTGAAGAATAAAGTTCAGAAGTAGACCTTTCAGGAAAGGTCAAATATAGTCCAGGAAAATAATGTCCAATATGAGATATTAGAGTCCAAAGTTATAATCCATTAACCGAAACACACACTTTGCCAAGCAATAGTGTGGGGAGATGACAAGGTCTTTTAGTCCATTGAAGCTTGACAACAGGGCTGGAAAACAAACTAGATTCTTGGCGAAACAAGACTTGATACGAGGCAAACAAGAACAAGGTCCGTGGCGAGGTCCGCGGTCAAACGTGAAGCAAGGCAGGCTTGGAACTTGGTCCGGGAAACAAGGAACTGGGATTACTAAGTCCACACACGATCTCACTCCTCAAGCTGACGAGTTGACTCCGCAAGATTTCCTTCGCGGCAAAACACCTAAATAGGGTCTCGTTTCCCGCCAGAAGAACACTTTCCCTGGAGAACTAGAAGTGAAACCACTCTGTCCAGATGCATGACTCCTTAGAATTTCCCAAGGGAAGCAGACCTAATCAGCTAATTGTTTGGCTGCGATTCTGGCACTCCGGCGATTCGCCTCCCTAGCTCCTCTATCTCTATTATAATTGTCTCTCCGGGAAAACGGGGGAGAATTCTGCCCAAGGCTTGTTTGGCTGACTTCTTGAGGGCAAACATCCTCCAGGTGCAGGGGCTCCGATTCTGGCTGAACCGGTGGAAATCCCATGTTTTCCTCTTCGTCTGCCACAATAGTACTAGGAACGGGACTACAAGGCCCATGAGACATCACAGCATGGTGCGTCCTTTTACCTTCCCTCCAAGGCAGTACCTATTGATCTACTCACATTGCATGCTTTCGAACTGCTATGTTGGCAGAAGCTGGGGCTGACAGCGGGTTCTCACCCCAACTTGCAGCTTTGAACTATCAACTCTCTGGTCAGCAGATTTCCTACAGCTAGTAGTTTAACCTACTGCACTACCACGGAGTGCAAGAGACACTCTCGGAGTATATGTACCTTGGAATATATGTTGATGTTTTCCCCTATAGTTTTAGCTTTTAGGACAAAATTATCAACTGGTTAATTAGACAAAATATCATTTTCTCAGAATCTTCATTAATGTTTTCCATGTATGATGGAAAAAACCACCGAATTGCTATAAAGATATGATCTCAAACCTATTGGATCTGCTAGAAGCAAAATAATTGGATGCTAGAAGTTTGAGATGTAATTTCTCCTATGCTGGCTGGATACATCCTGGTGAGTTGCTGTAGTGGATAAATTGACAATAAAAAGCTTGATTGCCAAGAAGGAAAACAGCAAAAAAATGGGAAATATTAAATTTGTTGGTGTCCCAGGTTTTTGACTTAATAATGGGTCAATGTCCACCACAACCGATAGAAGATTAAGGGTTTTTTTTAAAAAAAATAATCAGAATATTGTTTTACTATAAGGACAGTCATAAAGTAGGTTATCCAAATAAGACAGTAGGTTTGCTATTAATGTTGTAATACCAATTTTAAAAATAAAAAATTAAAATCTGCCATCATTCCCCCATCTCTTTTATTCATCCCTACTCTCCCACTAAGCACTTGCTTCCCCTCACAATATATCTTGAATGAGAGGGAATGCACCTGGGGTGAAATGAACATCTGGCAAGAGAAAGATAAACTAGTTATTCATATCTTCTCTGACCAATAAGATTCAATGTAAAAATCCCACCCTCCCCATAGTTTTCTTCTCTTTTCCTTTCAGAAAAGAATTGTGGGTCTGCACATAACAGGTGGTTTAGCTCCAAAGCACCAAGGATCATTAAATGGAAATCAAATGCTAATTATAGCAATGTCCCAACCATACACCTATTAATATTAATCAGACATTCTTCTTCTGTGTTTGTAGCAATAATAACATCTTGGATACTTAAACTATTCACCAGATTGTTAAGCAGGTTATCATGTGATATGCCATCTTGTTCATCGGCGATAATACAATAAATCACTTGTGTGTTGAAGTTTGCACAGGGAAAGAAGCCAAGCAGGTCACTACCACAATCAGAAAATCTACCTGAAGGGTATCGAACTAGAAGGAGTAGGCAGGAGGAATGTAGAATGATGCAACTATTAATACCGTCTTTCAATACGCTTTGCACAATATATGAAAATGTTCTGATCAGCAAGGTATAAAGAAACTAGAGCACTGGTCTGAAATAGGACAAACATTAATGTAATGTTTGTGTTGCTTTTATGACTGTAAACCGCCCTAAGTCCCATCCGGGAGATAGGGCAGTATATAAATAAAGTTTTATTATTATTATATTATTATTATTATTATTAAGATTAGGTCAACCAAATGCAGTTGCTATCCAAGTGAAGTAGAGCCTTTGAATCAAGAGAATGCTTAAGTAAATTCCCATTATTCATTGAGTCTTCTGTAGTTGGGACTAGCCATTGAAATTAGGTCTGTGGATACAAGCAACAGTGGTCTAACCATTTCTATGAGGGTTTGGTTCTAGGTCCTCATATGAAAAAAAACACAAATGATCATGCCACATATCATTAAATGGTGGCAGTGCAAACACACACAATTAGCATGCCATTTGATAATATGGAGCATGACGATCCATGGTTGGTGGACAATTTGAATCCAGAGCCCACAGATCCGGGTGGCCCACTATACTTGGAAGAACACATAAACCTTCCAGGCAGAAATGAGTCATCTGTTTTACCTTCTCAGTTTCTCTTATTGATTAAATTGATATACAAGGATCATGTCAGCTGAGCATTTTAAAATGTATTATATAGTCCATGTACTTCAGCAAGGCAGTTCTGAAATATAAGGAAGGGGGGGGGGTTTAAAGTAACCAAAATACGCTAACATGATGAATTATGCAATCCTGGGTTCATCTCTTAGCTCCCACAGATTTCCTGAATGGTTCTGGAAAATCACTTAAACTTACTGTAGTTCAGTTTACAGAACATGAACGTAAGGTTGATAAGAATACCCCTTTTTCCAATCTTCATATGCTTTTGTCTATTTACAAATACAGTCCTTTAAGAATAAGGCATGCCACATATTAAACTGGTTCTTCTGTTTGTGGCATTGCAGGCAGCCGAAGAGTAATAATAATAAATTAAATAATTGTTAAAGGATTGAAAGCTGGTTCTTAGAGCAGTTTCAACACTGATTGTAATCAATGAGAAAGTGGAATGGGGAAATGTGTACACTTGGCATGTGAAACTACGGACTATTTTCAGCCCAGGAAAATGTTATTTTTTTCATTAATCTAACTGTCTAATGTTTGGGGTCAGTGAAAATACAATACAAAGAATATCAGAAATAGATTAAAATCTTTGCTAAATTCCTGTCAGTTTAATTGCAACCCCTAGTAGTGGACTTAAGGCCTTAGGGGGCTTCCTGTCAATTCTCTGGCCAACTTCTCATTAATCTTCAGTAAGAGCCCATTTTACAGATCCAGACAACTGAGCAAACTTCTGTACTTGTTCCTGATGTCAGCACAGGTAGCATTAAATGGAAACTCTTAAGTGTGCTTAACCCACTGATCCATGGGCTGGGAAATGTATGCATGCCAAATATTAGGAATTACAACTCTCATTTTCATTACTGTTAGCTATGCTAGCTAGAGTTGATTGGAGTTGCACTCCAACCACATTTGGAGGATGACACTTTCACCCACACATATCCTACTATGGTTTTCAGTAGTTCCCTTAGTATACTTAACAGTACATTTAAGATAGCAGTCATTGGACCCATTCCTTTGCAGGTTTATCACTCTCAAATAGCTACTGATATGTACACTTTGAAAATGGCATAGATGTGAGTGGTTTCATCTTGATTACACCATGGTATCCTATTGTAAAATACAAAATGTGTTTTCATACATTGATATTATTTATTTCAGCTCCAATTAATATGGTGAGGAAAATTATAAGTGACCCTTTTCATCAGGTGTGTTAAATGTGACACAAGGACCCCACAACATACCCTTTTTTTAAAAAGGGTCGATTGTACAAATTTGTCTCAGACACATACATTTTTACATCTACATGATGTTACTTTATGTGCATAGTATGTGTTCACCTCCATAGCTTGGAAAAATTAGGTTTTTAGACTACAATTTCTGAGAATCTACAGTCAACCAGGCTATTGGCCATGCTGGCTAATTGGAGTACAGAAGACGTTACATTTACAAGCCGTTTCCACTGTACAAATTCCACAGGAGGAGAAAATATGTGGGACTGTCCCTAAGCCTAAAAGCACTTAAATCCAATGGAGGTCACTGATGTTCTTCAAAGTTACACACACATATAATAAATCCTTTGTTAATGAATCAAGTCCTGAAATGTCTTTATGTGATACTGCCAGTGGAATCCTCTAGCCGAATCCAAGGGATCTCTGACACAAGAGGCCAAACCAGAGGGCATCAAACAGGAAAGGAGAATCTGTCATATGTACCCGGGCATTCTGCCATTGATCTATCCACATACATTTCAACCATGATACTTAGAAAACAGCTGTTGCCCACCAGTTCTGCCTTTCATTTAAGAGGGGAAGAACTTTAGGCCTCCTACCTTCACTGGGATAAAACTAGGTGGCAGTTATGTCCATGAGGAATCATTCCTTTAATAGTCCAGTCCAACAAGTATCAGTTTTTGCTGTTAGTTCTATTGCAACTCAATCCCCTGAACTGAATCCATTTTTCGTTCTGGTGAAAGGAAAGTTGTGAGAAAGGAGATATGTAGCATCACAGTCAGAAAGTCATGCCTGACAGAGGTCAAAATAATGAAGACATAAGAAGAAACCACCTGCTACCCAGTCACCTTCTGTGCCAAGGGATACGCTTAGGTTATAGCATAAGTTTGGGACTATTACAGAGTTTTCAATTTTATTTATTCATATCTTTCAAGGCAGATTAAATGCTTATCCAAACAAAAGAAGAAGAGTAGGAGAAAGGTTTTGCATAAAATGTTCTGAAGGTTATTTAAAAAATTCAAGAAGTGGTAATAAGAAAACTGCATATAAATTGTGTGGTTGTTTGCACTAACACAAGGAGCTGACTCAGATCATGCATTCACAATACTAAAGCATATGTTATGACACTGAGCTACAGCTCTTCCAAGTAGTCATGTAACCAATGTTTCATTTCATGTTCATGTTGTTGGCATTTTAATCTATATTTTGTTTGATTTATGAGCCACCTTAGGTCTCATACTGGAGGAAAGACAGCAGACAGACACACAGACAGATAGGTATTATAGAGGGACACCTACTTTTTTTCTGAATGAGTGAAATCAGGTATGATTGTACTGTATTCTAAATTAATATTTTTTGTAGACAAATAATATAATCTATACTATAATTGCTAATGTATTATCCAACGCAGTCTGCCTTTTAGTAGTCAGTATTTTTGTAGTCAGTGTTTTCAATACATTGCGATGTTCTGGTGCTAAATGTGTAAATACAGTAATTAGTACTTAATGTTACTGTGTATTGAACTCTTTTTTCTGTCGATTTGTAGAAAAACATGATGTTTTAGTGCTTAATTTGTAAAATCATAATGTAATTTGACATTTGATAGGCTTTTCCTTAATCCTTCCTTATTATCCAACATTTTCACTTATCCAACATTCTACCGGCCCATTTATGTTGGATAAGCGAGACTCTACTGTAGTAAGATACCCATATGCGTTTCACATATATCGTTGTTAGTGAAGGTCTTTTCTCTGCCTGACGTAATTTCATAACAAAACGTAATTACCCCTCTCTGTAGAATTAGCATCCAACTGACATACTGCCTTCAAGTTTAAAAATTATGTAATGGTAACTTGTTAAAGGCCTTGCTGAAAGCAAGATACATGGTGTCAACAACATTCCTGTGACCTAGCAGACTACAAGAAGGAAGCAAGGAGAGCTCATCAGATCTGATTTTCTTGATAAACTTATACTAGTTCCTAGTAATCAATGCATTAACTGCTCAATAAAAAATAGCACAATATCAACTGAAAGTTAACTGGTATTTCCTTTTTGCCCAATCGCACACCTACACCCAGGGCCGTAGCCAGAAAAAAAATTGGGGAGGGGGTTGAAAAATTCGGGGGTGGGTTGACACCCCCCCCCCCCCCCCCGCTACAGGCCTGTCAATATTTGCTTGAGATAGTGCTTGTAGTTCTGGAGGGATACTTATTTTTTTTGCATCTCATAGACTTAGCATGGGGAGTTGGTTAAAGGTAAAGGTAAAGGTTTCCCCTGATGTTAAGTCCAGTCATGTCTGACTCTGAGGTGTGATGCTCATCTCCATTTCTAAGCCGAAGAGCCGGCGTTGTCCGTAGACACCTCCAAGGTCATGTGGCCGGCATGACTGTATGGAGAGCCGTTACCTCCCCGCCGGAGTGGTACCTATTGATCTACCCACATTGGCATGTTTTCTAACTGCTAGGTTGGCAGAAGCTGGGGCTAACAGTGGCCGTTCACGCCGCTCCTGGGGCTTGAACCTGGGACCTTTCGGTCTGCAGCTCAGTGCTTTAATGCACTTTGCCACTGGGGCTCCTGGGGAGTTGGTTGACCAGTTAAAATTCATGAGTAAAAATTTCAGAGGGGGGTTTGAACCCCTAACAACCCCCCCCCCCCCCGGCTACAGCCCTGCCTACACCTCACACATCTTTAAAGATTTCTCAACAATTCTGAACTATTACTTATAAGCTCTTTTGACATGTTAAAATATAATTCATCTGGTCTTGTAAACTTGAATTTGTAGCTAACCATTCTCTTCTCATTCCTGCTGGGATTGAAATCCCTCTGTATATCATTTGTGCAATTTATAACAGTCTGAACAAAATTCCATCTTTTATCGTATATTCAAACTGTTTAAGATTGCTGCAAAAAAAAACTTGAAGTTGGTTCTCTCTATCAATGCTTGACAGAGAATGCTTGCAATTTTTTTTGTTCTTGCTTTAGGCTTAGCCTTTTTGTTGTTTTTACCATCTTCTGCAAGTCTAAGCCTTCCAGATGCCATCCATCCAAGTGTGGCTAATGTGCCTCTCCTTCCTCTTCTGTATACTTTAAATATATTGAGAGAATTAATTAACATTCTACTTTTATCATTTTCTGATTTTCTACATTTAATGACTTCTGCAAATGCACAAAATTATATGATTCTGTACAGAAGGAATTAATAGTTGTTTATCTTGTATGAATATTTGTGTGGAGTTTTTATTCCTTGAAAGGCACCACAGTTGAATCGATGTTTCTGTGTCTAAGCCAGAGCTAAGGGTAAGGAAAGGGAGCTCCTATTTCGCAGACTTTCCACAACACTCTAATACCTCTACAGATTTTAAAATTGTGGAAGTACGTCTTTTTTCCTCCCACTGCTTCCACAAAATCCTATAAACATTCTACCGGAACCAAACCAGAAGTATTATGGAATCACCTCTGGATCAGCTGAACCACTTCTGGATCAGCTGGAACATCTCCATAAGCCAAAAAGCGAGTTCCTGTTTCAATTTTGCATGCAATCCAGTACAATTGCCCTCCTTTGTACTAAATAATATTGATATTTATTTACTGTTGTGCAACTACTAGCATACTACCAGGACAAAACTCAAAAAATACAACAATATTTGACTCTTCAAATGTACTTTCTCGGCTGTTTTGTTCTTATAACATTTTAGACGTTTTGTTCTTAAACTGAAAATAAGTATTTAGGACTAGCCACAGTCAAAGTGTGAGGAAAAAATTGGATCAGTGTTCTGTTCTAAATAGAAAGGAACTGAAGAACCAGACATTTGTTATTTGAAACTGTTTACATATAATAGACTAACTTTATATTACTGTTTTAATTTGTTCTTGGTTTGCTTCCTTCCTTGCCTTTGAATTTAGTGTAGATGTCATGAGTATTGCAAGTTGAAGTATATTCAAAGACTGAAACTGTTTGTCATAAGCTTTCATGGTCTATAGCAGGGGTCCCCAAACTAAGGCCCGGGGGCCGGATGCGGCCCTCCCAAGATCATTTACCTGGCCCCCGCCCTCAGTTTTGTAATATAATATTTTTATATCCATTTTAATAATATATTGTATATACATATAATATTGATAATAATATTATGTTATACAATATACTACTACTACTACTAATAATAATACCATATAATAATATTAATTATATGTTATATATTACATATTATATAATAGTATAGTGGTGTAGTTCACTATATAAATATATAATGCTAATATTGTGCTATGCTAATAATATAATGTATTGTATGTACATACAGCTGCTCTGAGTCCCCTTCGGGGTGAGAAGGGTGGGATATAAATTTAGTAAATAAATGCAGTAAATAAATAATTAATTTTAGACTTAGGCTTGGCCAAAGTCTGAAATGACTTGGAGGCACACAACAACAACAGTCCTAATTAACTTAACTATCTCATTGGCCAGAAGCAGGCCCACACTTCCCATTGAAATCCTGATAGGTTTATGTTGGTTAAAATTGTTTTCATTTTTAAATATTGTATTATTCTTTCGTTGTTGTTGTTGCACTACAAATAAGACATGTGCAGTATGCATAGGAATTTGTTCGTATTTTTTTTTCCAAAAGATAATTCGGCCCCTCAACAGTCTGAAAGATAGTGGACCGGCCCTCTGCTTCAAAAGTTTGAGGACCCCTGGTCTATAGCCTGGGCTATATTCTTCTAAATTGTGATGCCAAATGAAACTTGTTAATCTTTGAGGTGCTTCAAGACACCTTGTTGTTTATTCTGCAACTGACTAATACGGAAGTTGTTTTAATATGAACACTGCCTCCTGCTGCAGTGTTATTGACAACATGCTCTACATGGTTAAGGTCCCAGTTTTAATTCCTGATATCTCCTGTTACAGCTTTTGAGGTTTTGAAGCTGAGAGAGGGCTGGAGATTTGTCTTTGTCAGAGTAGTGTATGCTTGGCTAGAGGAACCCATGCTCTGTCAATATAAAGCAGTTCATTTATATAATATCGTAATATTGGATTACCCAGCTTTTTTTTTGAGAACCACGTTGTTGGCAAATCGTTGTTCCTGCTCTTTCATCTGGAAGGTAGGCTAAACAGAGTACAGAATTCAGAACCTGGATCGAGATAGATAGATCTGCTTGATGATGTGGTGATTTTCAGAATATGGAGAGGTTCTTTGGGGTACAGTGTAAAATACAGAAAGCAGTAATTTATCTAAAGACTCATTGAGTATAAAGCAGAGATTGGAAGCAGTTTGAAAGAGTAGCAAGAATGAAGATGAAGTTGCAGTTGAGAGGTAGAGGTGATTGGGCATATAGAGAAATGAATAGATAACAGCAATGACATCAGTTGTGAATTTCCAGCCATGTGGCAACCATATGCAGCAACTAGGACCTGTATTAGCCTAGCTATTGTAATTACACTAAACTGGTTTTCAGGGAGTTCATCATTTGGATCCAGATATTTTGGGCATTTAAATTCTACTCAGATATTTGCGTCACTCCTACTGTTTGCGTCACTCGGGCAAAAACTCTTCCCCCTACCAGGACATTTTCCCTTGATTGAGTTTATCATTTACTATTGTGCTCCCTGGTTATTTGTTAACATAATATTAACTTGTGCCTGTGTCATCATGGATTTGTAGTTACTTACTCAGTAGATATGCACCAAGGCATGGTATCTTCACTATGTCATGCACCCCTATCATATGTATTACAGCCAGCTCAAATGGTGTAGGAATTTGCCAACATAGACGCAGGTACAGTTTTTCCACTGCATCAGCATTGCACGAATTTAAAATCACCAGATGAGGATGGTTATTGACAATCCTGACCATATATATAAATAAAAAGAATTCCTAGAATATTGAATTTTGTGGATTTAATATTCAAAGTAACACTAGTGTGGTTTAGAAAGTGAATTACGTTGGAGTGTAGAACAATTGCCAAAAATGAACTATTTTTAGGCTATTCCCTTTTCTTGTTTACATCCAAAATTCAGTGAAGTCCCTGAAGAACTGATGAAAGGATTCAGTTGTGACTCTACCATTTCTGTATGAATTTAGAAGATTAGCTTGGACAAATTGGAGTTCTATTTCCATGATTAAAATCAGAAAATGTGATTTGGCACAGTCACTGTAGATGTTCATAACTTTTCTACATCTGTTTATTTCTTCTTCCTTCTACTGCTGAGCTGGCATAAAGTACAACTTGTTGGAAAGGAGAGCTATTGATAGTGGCAATTATTCATTGGGACTTGAACCCTTAATGGAAGTTCTCACCAAAGAAACAAGAACCAGGAAATGTCCCTTCTTTAATCATAGGGATACTTAGTTAATGTTATTGGATGACTGGATTTGTCTGGCAGTCATCCATAATTTGTGTTTCATGGGAAAGAAGTTATTTGAGAAGCAAGTTATGCATGTCTAATCTGATCATTCAAACACTATCCTTTTTAGACCATCTCATTCTTTCCATGACACTGTACATTTTGTGGTGCACATGGTGCCCTTGAAGCACACACTTACAGTTATAGTTGAAGAGATGACAGTTATCTTGGAAAATGCACCATCAGCTAGACATCTGTGGAGGGGATTGATTATATAAATGGATCACTATGATTTTATGTCCAAAATTACAATTGTACTATCCATTTAGAATCATGGGGTTGGAACAGACCACAAGAACCACCCAGATCAGTCCCCTGCCATGCAGAAACACACATATTTGTGCCACGTCATAATTTAAAAACATGTATATACTTCTTAAATGGACTATTTTGTCACTTATCACAAATTGCCCTGATTTTTTAAAAGCTTAAGTAGAACATGTCCATTCTTGTATTCCTAGCTGGATCCTGTGGGCAGTGTGAAGAGAAGACTAACTCAAGTGGATAACATTAATTGCAAACGGTCTGCATAGCTGTATCATCAGAACTTCCAGAGCTGCCAAATTGAATTTGATTCTCATCCTGATCGGGAAGAAAAATATTAGAATATCTCTAATAAGCATTATAACATTTATTATCCCAGCCGTCTCCCTGACACTTTGCACTTTATCAAAAGCCCTTGGAATTATGTATTTCTTGTGATCGTACCCTTTTATTCATAGTGGTGATGTTGATATTATTGATATTATTAGGTACTGCTCCGGCGGGAAGGTAACGGCTCTCCATGCAGTCATGCCGGCCACATGACCTTGGAGGTGTCTACGGACAATGCCGCCTCTTCGGCTTAGAAATGGAGATGAGCACCAACCCCCAGAGTCAGACATGACTGGACTTAACGTCAGGGGAAACCTTTACTTTTTAATGTTTTTAACTGATTATTTTACCTGATTGTTGTACTACTGTTTTTAGTTATTGATATGTGTTTTAATTTGTTATTCTTTGTTTCTATGTTGGGCTCCGCCCTATGTTAGCTGCCCCGAGTCCCTCCGGGGAGATGGTGGCTGGATAGAAAAATAAAGTATTATTATTATTATTATTATTATTATTATTATTATTATTATTATTATTATTATTATCTTGATGAGTATATCATGTACTGATATCCTTGATGGACATATAAGTTTGTGTATCGTAAATACCTTCAGTTTAGATTCACAGGAAATCCTGATTTATGAGACCTATTCCCAAGAACACTGCCATTTAATCTGCAATGTTCAAGACTGTGCATTTTGTTACAGGCTAACTAAAAGCATTCTATGAATATGAATTTTGTTCCACTAATCATAGTCTTAATGGAAGTTCCTCTAGGCTTTGAGAACATAATGAGCTGTTTTTAATGTCAACTCTGTCTGTGATGCCCTAAAGTAGCAGAGAGAGAGGGCCTTTTCAGTGGTGGCATTGTAGTTTCAGAATACCCTTTTAGTGGAGATCCATTTATCCCCTATCCTCATGTGTTTTAGGTACCAAGTCAAAGTGTTCGTTTGCATAAACTTTCAGGAAACAAGGATTTTATTGTACTTTCTTTTATTATTTGTTGGTGTAGTTGATCTTGTTTTATCGTAGTCTATCAAACATGTATACTTTTATACAATCACGAATTTGCGATTTTGATCTTGTGTTTTATGTGGACTTCCAGTGGCAGATATTGGTTACCAGGACACACAGAGGGCCCCACCCACAACTATAAAGCTATCGTTTATTTTTATTAAATTGTGGGAAAAGGTACAATGATAATTATTAAAATAGAAATACAATGTCAATTTTATTTGCATACAGAAATCATATTGGAACTTCTGTTACATGTTCAAGCTACTAACATATTGCCTAATGTTTAAGGGGGGCCACTTGCCATCGGGCAAGCTGATACCCTAAATAGTCTATCACGGTGGTATTCTGGTTTTTAGATTGCTTATGTGGATATAAATATAACCAAAAAGAAAAGCTTTTGGATTCTTCTTCTTGATTAGATCATTAGATAAGAGCTGAAAAGCACAACATTCATTCATGCATTAGTCTAAACTACAATTTAGCATTGTCTCTAAACGCAGCCTGGGTATTTAGCCAAAAAGGCTCTTCACATCTAGAGTAGCTTACATTTACAGATCAATAAAAGCAATACAGTCCCTTCTCTCAAATTTCTGTTATACATATATATTTAAAGGCACAAAAGGAAAAGAAGACGAGGAGGGAGAAGGAAACAGAAATACCCAAGCACCAATTCTATATGTCATATGGTTCTTACAATAGCCATATGTAATAGAGATACAGTGGTTGTAATGGAGCCAACAATTGTTACTTTCTCAACTAAACTATTGGAGTGGTCTTGTTTCCTATCTCTTCTTCTGTTACAACCTGATAGAATGGATGTCAAACAACTCCTCAGGTAGAGCAAAAGGTCAATACAGTCTAAAAATGCAGCGAGCTCAACATATACGTGTGGGCTGGTTCTGGGATCACATGTGGATATGAAAAAAAAATGGGTTAGCATACCTCATATTATGTATTTTAGAGTAATGTGTTTTTACTGTGTTGTAACCCACCTCGAGCTGTAAGGAGAGGTGGAAAACAAATAAAAATGACACTAGCAAATACATATATTGGTGCCTCAAATGACAGACCTGATTCTGAATATATTTAACCTGCTGATTCCAAAAATGGCACCCGTTTTCACCTATCAGCTCTGGTTTCTGAGATACATAGCATATGCCATATACCAGTTGCCACCAGCTTGCCTATAGAAAACCAAACTAGAGCCGATGAGGTTTATCCCATGCAATTTTTTGAATCAGCTCCTCAAATAACTTCAGGAACAGGCCTAAAAACCAAGACATCAAGAATTGTTTGGGGTTGGGCTGTATTATTATTATTGTTGTTGGCTGTAAATGCACACATTTCAGTGTGTCCATTTAATAAGATGGGGTGTTTCATGGTCACTGAAAACCATAGATCCAGGGCCTGCAGATCCAGAGGGTCCATGGTACGTGACAAAGAACTGAGATCTTGTTTTACTGTACCAGACTCCATATGTTTTGGGAATGAGAATGCTTGGTATCAGTCTTACACATGGCACCAGTAATTATATTTTCTTTTGATTACACAGATATTGAGGTCTGAATGACTTCCTTGCAGCTTGCCTAATACTAAATTCATTTGAAGTGCAGCAGTTCTATCATAAAGCAAAAGCTTGTATTACTGAAGTATTTACATTTCCTGCTAACCATAACAAACCAGTTTTATGGTTCCTTGTCTATTATGCTAGTGTGTTTGTTCTGCCTTATGTCACACATTGCCAAGGCTCATGACACCAGGGGCCCAGGTGAATCTAGTGACAGATGGGCCATTGTTTGATATTACACAATTGAACTGAATCATCTGAACAGAGTCCCAACCCATTCCTCTACTCCTTCAAATTAACAGCCTTACGGCACCCTTAAAGATGAATGCATTTTATATTCACATAGCCTTATGTAGATTACAGCCCACTTCATCAAATATGAGCTGGAGTCCTTTAACATTTATACCATAATAAACATTTGTTAGACTTTAAGGTTCCACAAGGCTATTTCTTCCATCTTTGCTGTAATACACTAATAGAGCTAAATCTTTGATAATTTTATAAATTGGTTACTTAAACATGAACTTTATAAGTGCAATTATTGAGGAATCTTTTAATGATTTCTTCTTTATGTAACTGCTTCTTTTGAACATAAAATCTCTCTCCTTTTCCTTCCAAGCAATATATATATATATATATATATATATAGAGAGAGAGAGAGAGAGAGAGAGAGAGAGAGAGGGCATTTTGTTCAAGTTTTGGAAAGTGTGCCTTCTTCCATTTAAGTCTACAGTGGTTCTCAACCTTCCTAATGCCGTAACTCCTTATTATAGTTCCTCATGTTGTGGTGACTCCCAACCATAAAATTATTTACGTAACTATAATTTTGCTACTGTTATGAATCATAATGAAAATATCTGATATGCAGGATGTATTTTCATTCTCTGGACCAAATTTGACACAAATACCCAATACTGTTGGGGTGGGGGGCTGATTTTGTCATTTGGGAGTTGTAGTTCACCATCAATCAAAGAGCATTCTAAACTCCACCAATGATGGAATTGAACCAAACTTATCACACAGAACTCCCATGACTAACAGAAAGTACTGGAAGGGTTTGGTGGGTATTTCCCTTGAGTTTTGGAGTTGTAGTTCACTTACATCCAGACAGCACTGTGGACTCAAACAATAATGGATCTGGACAAAACTTGGCACCAATACGCAATATGCCCAAATGTGAACACTGGTGGAGTTTGCAGAAAATAGACCTCAACATTTGGGAGTTGTAGTTGCTGGGATTTATTGTACACCTACAATCAAAGAGCCTCTTGAACCCTACTAACAATAGAATTGGGCAAATTGGGCTTTTGGAGGGAGGATTCACTGTTTCCAAAAAGGAAAAGAAGGGTAGGCGAAGAGATATTCAGCCTTCTCTGCCAAAGAGATTCCTAAGACTATCAGAAATATGTGTTTTCTGATGGTCTTTGGCGATCTTCTTGACATCCTCTCACAACCCCCCCCCCCAGGGGTCCTGACCCCCAGGTTGGGAAACACAGATTTAAGAGATCAAATGTGGAGCAAATAAACAGAATACAATTTTGTACAGAAAAGATATAAGTAGTCTGCAATTTTAGAATGACTTCACTAGTACAAATTTTCAATTGGTGCAAGTTTCCAATGAAACCTTACACATTGGCAGCTGATAGCTTCTGGGCTGGTGGTGCAGTGAATCTACCTCACTTTTCAATCCAGACCTTGAAGGTGGTATCTTGAGTTTATGAACCCAGTCTCCAAACAGGTTTAAAGAACTATCTGAGGTACTGAACCTGTTTGGAGATTAGGATTCATAAGGTCAGATAGCACCTTCAAAGTTCAGAGCAAAATCACCATCACACTGCCTTGAGAATCATTGATCTTTCACCTAGATTTGAAACTGCAAAAATCAGAGCAAACATTACCCAAAAAAAATGTAATGCATATCTATTTTTAACATGTGATAATGTGTACAACATTTGCAGGTTTGACATTTGATTTGATTACAGTGTTCTCTCTAGGAATTTCTATGTCCTCTGGTGCAATGCTATGATCAACTTCTGCCAGAATCATGCTGGAGGACCTAAAGACTCCTAGGGAGAACCCCTCTCTTAGGAATCTCTGTAATGTCCAGTGCAATTCTACCACATAGTTGTGCTGTAGGATTCCAAAAATTGTTCTCTCAGATTAAAAAAAAAAGCACTTTGACAGTTTTCACTTTCATGGGGGTTCTGTGCCCCTAAGCCCAGTGAATGCGAGAGCTGGTTATATTTACACACCACAATACACCTATATGTCCCTTTGTCATATAGTATAATTTTGCATAATTTAGAAACCTTCCAGATGTTTCAAATCATAGAATCAGCCTGGAGGACCTGGAAAATGCATAGAGAGGTATTTTCTCTAGGCTTCCACCATGATTCTGTGATCAGCATCTGCCAAAAATTCATGCTGAAAACCTAGAGATAATGATGATGATGATGATGATGGTGATACTCATCTCCCTTGATTGAAGCAGTTTCTTTGAGCATTTTCTAAGTTTTCCAGAATGGTTCTATGGTACTAAAAGGTTTTAAATGAAACAGTGTTCATTGAGCCTGCTAAATTATCTTATATATCACAGGTCAAGGGATTTGAGATACATTATTTGTGCAGGTTCCTGATTCCTGTGATCCGACATGCAATGGTTTTCACACATACAAAAGTTGCAAAACGTTATGCATTTTTGACCAATTTACTGCTTACTAACTAGTTAAACCTTACAACCTAAGCCCCCATCTCATTTTTGCCAATGTAATCACACTACCATTTGATTATAAACATTTTGTTTCTATTATAAAATTATTGTTATACATGGGTATTGCTATGACAATGCTGTACAGATATGTAACTGTGTGTCAGTTTTAAATTATATTTTATTATGTTATGATCATGCAATTTATTTGTGGTATAGATCATAATAAGTCTGCAGAAGCTATGGTTCAGTTCACTCTGTCTCTGAGTACAGTTTGGAAGAGTCCATCGATCCCTGTGATCCTGAAACACAGAATCCTTTCTTGCAGTGTGAATGAACAAAGCCATTCTCAAGCAGGAACTTGGGGAAAATATACAGGTGCTCGAAACGGAGCCAGGGGAGCATAAGGCAAAGCTGTCAGGAGGGACGTACAAAGGGGAGGGAAGACAAAAGACAAGGGGCAGATGCAGGCTGGAATGTTGAGTCGCCTGTGAGACTGGATATGAGGTGCAATAACAGGCTTTAAACCAACCTGTTCTCTCTTTCTTTCTCTCTCTCTCTCTCTCTCTCTCTCTCCCTCTCTCTCTCTTTGGTAGACACGGATGGTACATTTAATGGGGTGGAGTTTCTGCCAGAAGATTTTGGAGACGCTGCTCATGAAACAACAATGAGAGTGAATGACAAATACTCCAGTTTCCCTCCGGAGGAGAAGGGAATCCACATTATCAACATCAGAGCTATTGAAGATATAGGATATGTTCGCACAGAAAGTACGGTGAGTAGAGGAGCTAAAGGCCTTTGCCCCCTCTTTATTGGCATATGTGGGCATTTCAGGGCACTTCACCTGTGTTCTCCATCCCTTTATAGCCAATGGTTATGGTTATGTGTCCCACTGTATGCCAAAAGCAAAGCTGTTTCTTGAAACATAATCATTTTTTAAAAAAAACCTTTAAAACTTCTCATTGCCTTATGAGACCTAATGAGAAGCTTCCATTCTCATCAAAGATGTTTCAAAGACAAAATGTCTTTTTACACCTGTATGGGAACAGATGTAAACCCATACACTGCACTTATTTGCATTATAAAATAAATAGGCAGTTTCTCCATTTTTTTTTACTCACTGCTTTTGCTTGAATTTTCAAGAGAATATTTATTGATATTGTATTAAAACATTTGCCTTTCTGTCAAAAATACCCTTAAGGCAACTGTTCCCAAATATTATTTGGGAATAAAATAGCAATATTTTGCAAGTGTGTACAAACCCACAAACTCACATTGTACCTAATGCAGAATTAGGTACAGTTCTTAATATAGAGGACATCTGATGGTGGAGCTTCCCTTGATAAAGATATAAGATGGGAGAATTTATCTTTTTTCTCCTATTATAAAGTCTCTGTCTCCTGTCTACTAAAAGAAAGTGAAAAGCTCCAACATCATAAGGTGCAGAATGTATTGCCGGTTTCCAGAGAGGAAGCTATGTTAATGTTTTCTGGCAAAACCAAAAGAGCTTTGTGACATGTTAATCTATTTATTATCCCAAGTTTTGTTAAGTTTTAACTTGAATAATATATCTGTGTATTTGTGTGTATACATGTAGTAAAGTCAGAGTGAAATGAAATAGAAAAATAAGTTCAAACTTAAAAATATGTGAACAAACTACAGAAGCCACTTACAAAGCAATGTTGATAATAACACCATACACTGTCATTGATCAGCTGGTTGAAAACATTACTGATAAAGAGGTAGAAAGATGAAAACACATGGAATCAGTTTTTGCTGTTGAACTATGAACTAGAAATAGACATTTATTTTCATGTTATTATTATTGCAATAGAAATTGCCATTTGAATTAATAAAATGTCATTGTGTTATAGGGTAAACACACAACATCCCCAAGACTCATTTCTTGGGGTTATACCCTTTATCAGTCATATTAAGATATTTCTGTGTTGGAGTGACAGTCTGGAATAGCAATTTAAAACCACAACAACACTAGTCTGCTTATAAGCCTTAACTGAATATATATTCTAGCTATCAAAATCAGTACTGTGGATCATAATGGTATGCAGCTACCATGGAAATATGTGTCATATTACAATTAGTTCTTTGAAAGAGTACTCCTACCTGTTATTCCTGTGATGAAAATGGTAAAAATGAAATGATTTATTGTTTTACCTGCTGGTGAGTTTGTAAGAAACATGACAAAAATATGGTAGTAAATTGATGTGTCTTTATCAAGAAAAAACAGTTTTCATCATACATCGCAGGAGCCCCCGGTGGTGCAATGGGTTAAACCCTTGTGCTGGCAGGACTGCTGACCAAAAGGTGGGCATTTTAAATCCGGGGAGCGGGGTGAGCCCCCGTCTGTTAGCTCCAGCTTCCCATGTGGGGACATGAGAGAAGCCTCCCACAGGATGGTAGAACATCAAACATCCGGGCATCCCCGGGCAACGTCCTTCTCTCACACCAGAAGTGACTTGTGCTTTCTCAGTTTGCTCCCGATACAAAAAAAATTATACATATTGTAAGAACTGGGTTTATTTATAACACCACTCCAGCACCAGTATAGTGAATGAACATCTTTGTCTGAAGCACAGGTTTTTGAGAAGATTGACAGTTTAAAGGACACTAATGACACTAGTGAAAAAAACTTTTGCTTTCCCATTGTTTCGCTAATGTTTAAGTAGGATGAGAGTTGAAACATTGTGGAACAGCATGTACAGGACACTGAGAGGTTATAAGAAGTGGAAAGAAGAGAGAGAAAAGAGGTCAAGTTGATGGATTCAAAAGTGCTGTTTAGAAAAACTTGTAAAGATCACAGAAAGGTTCCAAAAGCAGGAGAAGAAACAGAGGAAAAGGAATAGAAAAAGTAAATGAAACTGACAGCTGACTCATTGGAAAACTCGTATTTAGTTTAGATGACAGGCTATTACTTTATACCTATTTTATTGCCTGTGAGATGAGAACCCATTTCTCCATCAATCCCAAATTTGTTAGGTCTCATCTTTTAAACAGATAGTGGAGTATCTGCAAATGTAAAGCAGTTTGAATTAAGAATCCAGAAATCATCAGGAGACATGCAGCTCATTGGGACCGTCATAACATTATTTATTTTAAAATGAGAATCCTTATTCCCATCTTTCTCAAAGGTAACAGGTCTGATACTTTGAAGAAATTGTACAAAACTTGGGGAGGGTGAGAATGTGCCATTTGAATGGAAAACACATTCTAAGGGTAAGAATAAGACCTACCTATCAATAAGAAAATAAATGCAATTAAATAAATGAACGAATCATAAATTAAATTGAAATTTATGTAATTTAAAATGTATTTAAAAACACTTAATTTTTAAAATGACAAATAAAAAGTGATTTTAAAAAAATGAGTACCCAAGCCTTCAGGGCATAGAGGTTACATCAGAATTCTCATAATATTCAGGACTCTCCATCTCCCTGCTGCTTCTCCTGCCAGCTACTGATGTGACAGATGAGCAAAGAGACCCACAGCACAGTGATACACATCACACATTCTTTGTGTCTTAGGCTAAAAAGAAGATCAAAGAAACATGGTATTAGGCAGATCCTTATCCCTTATAAAATCTAGTTTGGCCTTTAGTAAAGTCCTCATGTATCTTCAGTGACCTGACACGAGTTTTTTAAATGCCACAAATTACTTCTTTCCACATTATGAAAGCATTTAGTCACTTCAGCAAAGACTTGTGCAGTAGAATTTATTAAGAGCTATTTGGAGGGAATAACACTTCTCAGATCAGGAGGCTGTGACATCTTTGAGAAATGGCACACAAGAAACAGCACGAGATACTTTTTCCCCCTCAGAAGGAAGCATCTGTTTTTATACTACAGTCAAATGTGTAGCAAAGTGGTCTCTGCAGAGAAAGAGACCACACATGTAAACTTGGAAGCATCAATGAGTTTCTTTCTGCTTACAGCCTAATAAAGGAATCATTGTGAGTCCTTTGTTTAATTAAGAAAAAGTGGGTTTATATATAAAGATCCTGATCTGGAACATCCATAATAATCTTAACCACTCAGTCCAGCCAAGTCCTGCTTATATTCCACTTCTATGGTGCAACTTTGGTGGTCTTTAGATGTCAATTTACTGAATTTGACAACTCTCTTTGAGAAAAGTAGCTCCTCCAGAATTCAGTACTTCAGTATTTGATAGGCTGTGTTCCTCTCAAATGATAGGTGCCAAGTGACCTACTGTCTGATGGTACAAAATTAAAATAATACATATAACATGATTGTAAGACAGGGAAGATAGTTCAGATACCTCTGTCATTCTTGCAAGGTAGATGTCTTTACTTTCATACAATGGGAACTGTGCCTCCTTATTGCACTTTTTTGTAAGCACAAAGTTACATGGAAGGAGTCATGCAACAGGTCCTCTCTGAGTTACCATTTTCTGTCCTGATAAAGCAACAGTGGCATGGAAAATAACCATACTGTGGACTGTTTTCTCATGAAAAAATCATACAACATTATTAAAAACATCATATGGATACCCATGACAAACAATACCAATATATTATCTGACCCCTGTATCCAAGTTCCTAAACTTACGGCAGAAACAGAAAACTATGGATAATAGCAAAACCTATGAAAATGAGTATCTTCTGCTAGATGTTACCATAAAGTCACCCTGGATGACCTTCTAAATGTCTAGGTGGACAGAGTTTCCACACACAAGCAGATATTGGCCCCATCTACACTGCTAGTTTGCAACTACATTATAGAGTCAGTATAGACTAATATAATGCAGTTTAACTGTATCAAACTGTATTATATAAGTCTATACTGACCCTATAATACCGTTTCAAACTGTATTATATGGCAGCATCGATTAAGTCACTGATCAGAGTGCCCTACACACAAGTAACAGTTTGGGGAGAAAGGCAAGATTGACTTATTGCTTAGTTGATTAATTATATCATTTCTATATCTACCCAGTATCAAAAAGAAATCTCAAGATTGATATTTTAAATCAATTTAAAACATTTAAACCAGTTAAAAATAATCTTAAGAGTCCAGAAACATATTAAATGAGATAATAGTTTAAAAGAGTTTAAAATCATTAACCAGCTGTGGCACAGCTAGTTAAGTTGCTAGCTGCAATAAATCACTCTGACTAAGAGGTCATGAGTTCGAGGCCAGCCCATGTCGGAATGAGCACCTGACAATTAAAATAAAAAATAGCCCCTGCTTGTTGTTGACCTAAGCAACCGAAAGATAGTTGCATCTATCAAGTAGGAATTTAGGTACTGCCTTGTAGGGAGGCTAATTTAACTAATTTACAACACCATAAAAAAAATCATCTGGCTCCCATTTGTAATGAGGAAGTATCCATCAAGATGCCATTATATGTGGACATTGTGATCCGCCCTAAGTCCCCTTCAGGGTGAGAAGGGCAGAATATAAATACTGTAAGTAAGTAAGTAAGTAAGTAAGTAAGTAAGTAAGTAAGTAAAATCATTAGACTTTGTGTTAAAAGCCATGAAGTTAGTGTCAGTGCCAGTCAGGCCTACAAAGCGAGAGCATCAAACAACAGTAAAGACAAACATCCTCAAACTGCAGCCCTACAGCTGTTTGGGCCTCCAACTCCCAGAAGCCCTAGGCAGCTTATTCAGTGATTAGGAATTCTGGTATTTGGAGACCCAAACAGCTGAAGTGCCACAGTTTGAGGATGTCTGAGTTTTGGGCACAAAGGAGTGAATCTTGAAAGATGGATCTAAGAGCACAATCAATTTTTGCATCTGATATCTCAAGGGGAGTACATTCAGAAAAAATTGCTTATCCATTTCCCAGTTTTTAGTTTAAAGTTTTTGTCATTTAGCTAGCAAATTCCAGCATTCTAGGATGTATCCAACCAGATGGGTCTCGTTTCAGACGAAGTATGGGAGACTCAGTTTTCCTGAATTGTGACCTACTTTAGATCGGGGCTTCTTAATCTTTTCCCAGTTTTTCCCTTATAAATCATTATGCAACCCCAGATATATGGATATATAAAATAGATACAAAATCAAACACTTATTGATAATAAATCAGCATTTGCAAGGTTTACTAAACAAGCTGGTTTTTCCTTTTTATGAAGTACAGTTGAAGCATTTTCTGCAGAGTCTACTGTAAATGCTGCACATTGTTTCTAACAGATTCATATAATGCCTACAACAGCCACTAGGTTGTGATCCAAAACCATTTTCTGTTGCCAAATGTTTCACGACCCCAACATTGAACTTAGAAGACCCAATTTGGGGTTGGGCCCCACAGTTTAAGAAGCAGTGCTCTAGATGAAAAATGAGACAGCTCCCTTTTGATCCAGATGGCAAAGAATTCCGCAGGAATCTCATAATAACAACTCTCTAAATCCAACCTTGTAGGTAGAACCAGCTTGAGATGGTGCCTCCTACTACTCTCTTGTAGAACTAGCCAGTAATTTGTCATGATCAATAGTATCAACAGTTTTTATTGATGCATGACCAAATGTTTTATCTAGAGATTCACATTTTAGTTTAGATGTCTGCTTTTTACTACTAAGACATCGCAGTAGATTGGTGTGGGAGATGCATTTTCATTTTTATCTTCCATGAGAAAAAATCACGAAGAGAGCAAAACATCTGAACCTTGGTCTTCTCCTGGCTTCACTCCATTGGCCTTTTTGGCTGAGCTACATGACCAGCTGGCTCCTTTCAGTCTCTGTTAAAACTGATCTCTTTTTTTCAGATGACACAGAGAAGTGACAAATGTTTGAACATAATCTTAATCTGTTTGTCAATACTAACACAGATGCCTTTGGTAGAAAGCAGCAAATGATGTTGGGTATCTTTCAATCATAGAGAGCAAGAGCATAAAAGTTCAGGCCAAGTATTTCTAAGCTGAAAAAGGCAAGTAATGATTTTTCAGGATGTGGTAACATGAGATTGCAACCCACAGGGGTGATATCACAAAGATCAGAGGGTATATTGTATTAAAAGCACAAAGCAAGTCATTTTGTATTGATCTGTTAACCACAAATGCTTTCTTAAAATTATCATGAGGGAGGCTGGATAAATGGCTTTCTGACCACTGAATCCTGTCACTGATCAACCAACATCATTTTAGGCATTTGATAATATTGTCCAGAGGTTATTTTTGCTGTATCCAAAAAGTAATATTTAATACTTAACCATTTCAGCTCAAAGAGACTATTAAACATCTTTTCCTTTCTCCATTTATAGATTTTAAATTCATTCTCACAAGATCCAGATGCCAACTGCAAATATGGACTCTATTTTAGAGATGGGAAAAGGAAAGTGGATTATATCCTGGTTTACCACTACAAGAAGTCCTCTTTCAGCAGAACACTCACCCGCCGCATCCACCTCAATGATTTGGCACCTCGGAGCATCAAACAAGAGCAGCCGCTTCCTGGCAAAGGAGGGCAGGCTAACATGGATGAAAGTGAACCACACATGGATTACCATGAAGATGACAAGAGGTTCCGCAGAGAAGAGTATGAAAGCAACCTTATGCAAGCAGGCCTTGAGCTGGAGAGAGACGAAGATGTAATTATTCCTCTTCCTTCTTTTTAATTAACTATATTAACAATTTCTTATGTCTATAGTGAAACATTGAACCGGGGTTCTGAAATTTTCATAGGTGTCTGTAAAGTTGGAACTTTTCTAATCAGCATTTCTTAGAACCTGTTCTTTGGTTCCGCATAACTTAAATGTAAAGCTGTTTCATGTATGGCCATTGTGTGTATGTTTTATACGGAATCCACTTTGAGTGAGCTTTTTGTTGCATAAAGACTCTTCACCTTCCAGAGAGTTTTATATGAGCTGAGGAGCATACACTCACAATTGAGAACATTCTAATTATGCAATGTTTTTTTTTTTTTTGTGACAGGCACATGAGATGCTCAGGTGACCATTGAATATAAATGTGTATGTTCATACAAAATGTGCTACATTGTGAAACATATATGATGGGGCAAGGTAATGTGTAATTGTTAAGTGTTTTTCAAACAAGTTAGTAGCTCGCTTATTAGGGCAGAAGTAGCAATGTAGTAACATTGATATTACATTTGCTGTTTCTTATGTCTTTAATGCACACTAACTGAGCAGTAAAAGCTAGAATTTTTTTCCTAGAAGATGTGACTGGAGAGCTCTATAAATCTAATGTTTCTAGGAGCAGGTAACAATATTTGGAAAGCAGTCAGGCAACTAATCCACATTCCTGCTACCAGTTCTTCTCCTGGAAGAAAAGAAAATATGTCTTAATAAGGATCACCTGACTCTTAAGAGAGAAGAGCCACGAGGGAAAAATGAAGATGCGCAAGCAAAACAGATTACAGCATCCTGCAGAACTGTTCTACAGATTCAGAAAGTCACAACTACCTTATTCAGAGTCTTAAAGGATCTAATTCTGGGACTGAGCACATGACAGTAATTCTGCAAGATCATATAGGGTGGCATGACAGACTAAAGTAATGTGAAATGTTTATCATTTTCCAACTGAAACACCTTAGGTTGATTCAGTACCTGCAGAAGGGATAGGTTGTGAGGGTACTGTAGCATCTCATATCATAGATAAAGGATATCACTTTCAGTTGCTTCCACTTGCATATGAGGAGATCTGCCAAAGAAAAGAATTTCAGCCTAGGCCTGGTAGTTCCCAAGCTTTGATCCTTCAGGTGTTTTGGACTTTAGCTCCCACAGCCAAACCCCCAGTTAGCTTGGTCAACATGAGTTGAAGTGCAAAACATCTGAAGGACTAAAATTTGGGAACCACTGGCCAGAGTGATTCCTAACTCGCTCTCCCTCCGCCTCCCTGTGTTCAATTTATTGTATAGGATTTATGTTCTGCCTTTTTTTCTGATGTGGGACCCAAGGCAGCTTACAAGACTAAAATAAAATAAAGCTAAAAACCTGGTAAAGATAAAACCCTGATTATTAAAAAAGTTGAAATACAATTAAGCAAGACAATATCTTACATTTTAACGGTATACAATTATTTTAAAACCTTAACAATAAAGATAAAATACTGTGTGTGAACTGGAGAAAAGGCTCAGATATCCAATGCCTGTCTTTGCTTGACAGCAAAGAGATAGCAGAAAGAGTCTCCCATGAAAGGGAATTCCACAGCATGGGAGGAGTAGTCATTGAGAAGGCTTTCTTGAGAACTCACTAGATGGGTCTCTGATGTCCTCCCTCAGTAAAGTTAAGGCTTGGGTAGATTTGTATAAGGAGAATATGGTTTTTCAAATAGCATATGTTACTTTTAGATGTTGGAGGAGGGGGAGACTCTGCTAGAGTTAGTACTGCTGTCTAGAGTGCCCAACTGTGATGATGATGATGATGATGATGATGATGATGATGATGATGATGATAATGTTTATGTTTATTTATCCCCACTTTTTCTCTCCACAAGGAGACTCAAAGCAGCTATATTCTGAAGTGGGGTGTGTATAAGCATATGCGGGCTTTGTTCTACTGTATTAGTCTTGTACATTATTGTACTAAACACTATTGATGAGATATTTGGGAGACAACTATGCTGAAATTTCTGATTGTGTGTTCTCAAGTTTTCATTTATTGCACAGAATTTTTAGATATGTTATATTACTGGAAATATATTCTACTATGCTGATAGAGAAAATACAAAGCTAGACTACAACGATGAAAGCTTATTTTGCTCAAAAAAGTGAAGAGAGAAACAAAAGGAATGACTACTGTTTCATGTTTGCTTTAGCCGATTGTTAAAGCCTAGATTTAGAAGGCCTGTCAACATCTCATGGGTGTTGCTTTTGTGCAGGTTAATCCCCAAATAAATGGCTATGACTTTTAAAGCATTTTCCCTTAGAACTAGCATGAAGAAAGCTGCAGAGTCCGGGGGGGGGGGGGGGCCACACAAATTATGTGTGATATTAAGTTTTCAAACATTATACTTTTATAGAAAGAAGAACTCACCATGGTCCATAGACTAGAGGTGGCCAACTGCTGCAGTTGTAGCTGCCAATTTTCTGCTGAGGAAACCTTGATTCCATAGACTGCCAAGAAACTGGCAGAAACATCGAGAAATTTTTACAAGTCTATCTTTGCATTTTTTTAAAATGTGTAGTCTTTGTTTTATGTTAAACAGTGAAGTGAGTTCTTGGCATTTGAAATATAAGTTGCCCCTTCTTACAGAGGCAATTCACACTCTCTGTGGCTAGAGGGGAAAGCTGCCCATGATGTTTGGATGGGCCAATGATCGCATGCAGCCCTAGGGACACCTTTTGCCCATCCCTGCCTATGTGTAAGCAGCATATTGTCAAGGATGTGCATGGTAGAAGAGATAAATTGGAGAAAGAGATACATGGGGCATGTTTCCAAGACAAGCCAGTGGAGAGATTTCCCACGGAAGTATATTTTGACCATGTCAGTGTATTTCCCACAGAGATATGGCTCTTTCTGCCACTTGCCTTTTATAAGGGTAGTCATGCATGGGTGAAAATGAGTAACAGAAAAACAAGAACTGTATTTATTGAAATGAGAGAAAAGTCTGGAGTTTCACACAAAGCTTTTGGTACTCTGATCCCAGTAGAGCTCTTTGTTGACACTCACACTAATGCAAGCTTTCTGTACGGATCTGGGAATATTCATACATAATCTTGCCAAGTCTGCTTCCTTTCCCTCAGGATCCCTACTGTGTTTGAAAAGTCATAGGTCTTATCCTCCATTGCACTTTTCTACTCTTCCTCTAACTTGTTCTTCCCTTACGCAAGCCTTCTGAACATAATGAGAACTAAAGCCAATTCATATGACAAACCTACCCTAAAAAGCAAGAACATGAATGTGTAGTAAAATGGCTGTGTGAGTTGTTAACAAGTTTAGCTCAAATTTACTGTGCAGGAAGAGAACTTAGAGAAAGTTTCCCATTTTTCCACAACAGAATCTCTCCATTCAATAGTTTAACTGTCTTTTATGCTGGTGAATTAACCTCATATATGTAAGGGTGGATATGTGCATATGTGCTTGTATATACGTGTGCACAGTCTAGTATAGTTTTAGGGATGAAAATTCCTATTTGTATAAAATTATTAAAATCTAAAAAATCTAAAGGTTTTTGTTGCAATAAAATATTTTTCTTTAAAAATGGGTTAAAAAACTGATCCACATTAATTCCAGGTACATGGAAAGAATCACAAAGATATTTAAGGTTGTTTACATCACGGCTACAAGTATCAAACTGAAGTAACAGTTTAATGGAGAAACATTTTTATCATCAAAGTTTTAAATGTCTATCTATTCAGAAAATGAATAGTTCAATTCCTTCCATGCAAGACACATGAAATCAATGATCCTTTATTGGAGGACAGAGAGGGATAGAGATAATTTTGAATATACATTTTCTCCTTGGTTTGTTTACTCTCCCAATTTTTATGTTCGAACATCCAATATGGAATCCAATTCAACATACAACAAAAATTAAAATAACACACAGTAAACATAAACAACTTAATTGGCCATTTAATATTTTAATAACTGTTTTAATGGACCGTTATGTGTGTTTTCTATAATTTATGCTTAATGTTTTTTACACAAAATGCAAAGTAACTGGTAGATTATGTTATCATTTAATTTTTGTTTAATTTTGTCGTAGCTGTTGTTTCTTTTTGAGATTTGATTACTCTGTTTTTGTATTTTTCCTTATGAATGTATTTGGCATGTGTGCCTTTTTTTTAATCTACCCTGAGTCCCCTCAGGGAGAGAGGGTAGAATATAAAGATTATGATGATGATGATTATTATTATTATTATTATTATTACTGTATTATTATTATTATTATTAAATACAATGCAAGGAATATATATATATATATATATATATATATATATATATATATATATTGATATATATATTGATATAGACGATAAGACAGAAATAAACCAACCAAAACATTAATTTAGTATGGTGGAAAAAAAACCCTTAGAAGCATAACAAAAAGTAGAGCATACTCCCATTAAAATATATCACTCCTTCTGCCTCAACAAGTTATCAAGCCAAAGGCTTGTTTTTATATATACAGTATGTATGTATGTGTGTGTATATGTATATGTATATGTGCACCTGCAGATAAAAAGATCATGAGGATGCTAATGATTACTGAAGAAGCAAACTATAGACACATGGATTTAACACAGAAACATGAATCAGAATGTTTGTATTCAGAATCAGATATTGGAAAATTACTTTTTTGGACTGCAATTCTCAGAATTCCCCAGCCAGTAGAATGAATGTTTTGATATCTATTTTGAATTTCATACAAGGCTTTCTCCATATAAACACTGAAACAGGATTCAAGAGGCTCATGCCTTTCTCATGTCATTAACAGGAACTATAATTCTGTGTCAAAAATAAATATAGATACTTCTAGGATATGTTTTTGCTTATGATTAAGGAGCAGCATGTCATCTGCATAGCCAAAGAAAAGAGTTCTGCCATAAGAACGTTTATCTCAAATTATAATTGTAGTAGCTGTGAACTAATGCCAATATGTTTAAATTAGATCTACTATAGTCAAACTAATTGCAAAGGGGCAAGTTTAGGTTCAGTTGGTGGTTGCTTTCAGAATTATGGAACAAAAACTTCTGTGCAGGAGCAAAATGGTGACAGGTTCATATTGGCTCATTTGTTATGAGGTCGCTTATCCCATTCTGAATTGATACAGCTGTTTAGAGAAAAGTGAAATAATTTGTAAGTGTACTCAAATTGGGACTAACTATTGGATTTAGGTCGCTGTTTTAACTGTGATGCCTGAAACATAACAATGTAGACTTTTGAGAATGCAGACTATACCATTAGCCATGTTGGCTAATGGGACCTGAAGCCCAATATGTTCAAAAACTTACATAAAGTGCTAAATGTATTGCAAAAAAAATTGCATAAAATTGGAGAAATGGCTTAGTAAGCTGCGGGATTCTTCATGTTAACCTAGTGCATAGTTTGACATTAGATGTTCACTCATCAAAGTAGCTGCACATTTTAAGATAATCTGCTTCAATCAAAATTCTGTAGACATAGTGTTCTTCTTTTAGCTTTAATGTGATATAGTAAAACTATCTTCTTGCTCTACAGCAGGGGTCCCCAAACTAAGGCCCGGGGGCCGGATGCGGCCCATCGAAGCTGTTTATCCGGCCCCCACGGCACAAGGGCAGAAGGGGGTTGGACTAAATGACCCAAGGGGTCTCTTCTTCTCTTACAACCATTATTATTATTATTATTATTATTATTATTATTATTATTATTATTATTATCAACATTGAGGCTGGGTGGCCATCTGCCAGGGGTGCTTTGCTTGTGCTTTCGGTGCACAAAGGCAGAAGGGGATTGGACTCAATGGCCCAAGGGGTCTCTTCCAACCCTCTTTTTTATTATTATTATTATTATTATTATTATTATTATTATTAACATTGAGGCTGGGTGGCCATCTGTCAGGGGTGCTTTGCTTGTGCTTTTGGTGCGCAAAGGCAGAAGGGGATTGGACTCAATGGCTCAAGGGGTCTCTTCCAACCCTCTTTATTATTATTATTATTATTATTATTATTATTATTATTATTATTATTATTGCTCAGTGGCCAAATATAGTCCGGCCCTCCAACGGTCGAAAGGATCGTGAACTGGCCCCCTGTTTAAAAAGTTTGGGGACCCCTGCTCTACAGTTTCTAGGAAAATCCAAACTGTTGCTATATTTGTATAATTGAGACTGGGTGGCTTTAAGGTAGTGGGAGGGACAGGTTGCTAGGTGTCAAGTGTCCACTACAACTTGCTGAGGTATATGCTTTCTGACATTAAAGATTCCCATATTTTTGCATTGGAGAAATGGTAGGGGAAATAACTATCACTTCCTCTGAACTGACTTGCCATTGCCTTCCGTTTTCTGTCATTTTTGTGCTGAGAAGTGGCAGAAAGGGGGGAGATTGCTGACTTTTTGTGCTTGTTCTGAGGGGGTTGTTTGCTCAGAATAAGGTGCCCATAGTTGACGTGGCCACCTCCTCACCATTAATCTTCTCCTGACATCCATGCACACAGCTTCCTCAGCGAGACTCCGCCAGGAAGCTGTTTGTCCAGGAAGACAGGAGCAACAGGCAAATCACTTCAGAGGAGAAGGAGGACTAGAAACAGTTCTGATTCTAATTTGAGGTGTGGGCAGATATCCAGTTTCAGTGTGTTATGTTACAGATAGGTGTCTTACTAATGGGGGTGAATCCAGGGCATCTCCAGAGCTGAATTACACCTGAGTTATTTTGGTGTTGTAGACAAAGCTCTTCTTTAAACACTGAGCATGATTTTAGTACATGTGGAACTGAATCAAGTCTTAATAGAGGCCAAATGGTCTTGTTACAGTCAGTTGATTGGCCGTCATGGAGAGTCCTCCGAAGCCTTCCCAACTTTAGTGCTGGTAAAAAGTAGAATCTTGTTTCAAGAAAGGCATATATTAAGTTGATTAAATTTTCCTCCCTGAAGTAAGCTAATACATGTTTTTGAAGCTATGCCATACTGAAGATTGACAGCTATTTATGTCCCTCGAGTAATGTATTTTTAGTGAGCAGGTGCACATGGGGTGGCAGGATGAAAACAGGTTTTTATGCTTGTGTAAACTAGTACAGCAGCAACAGCATTATAACAAAGGGCTGAGAGGAAGAGTCTCCTAGCTTTGGAGGTGATATTACCAGACAGTTGCCTGAAAAGGATTTCAAAACTACAGTCCAAATTGACATTGTCACTGATGTAGGTTCTTAATCCACCAACTCTTATCATTTTAAAATATAAGGAAAATGAATACCACAGTAGAACATGCTTTGGAAAACCCAGATTTATATTAGAAAATTCATAAAATATTAATGCTTCCATCCTGCGGATGAGATCTGGAATTGAAGACACTCGTGAACTTGAGCTGAATGAAGTGATATTCCAATGACAATGAATAGGGAAGCTGTAAAGTAAATGAGTAATGAATTGCAGCCAATTTTTTTTCTGGACAAGTGTCACCTTATCTTCTAGTCTTTACCCACAAGACATAGCTAGGATTACTAACTGTTTATAATAGAATTATTTAAATTTGAAATTAAATTGCTACCATTTAGAATTATCTTCAACTAAATTCAGTTAAAGTGGTACATTTAATATCAGTGTTATGCTTATAAACTATCTTTAAGAGGCAATTGGCTTATTCATGGTGACTGATTGGGTTAATATAGTGGCACAGAGAATCTGTTTTGGGCTTTTGTCCAAAATTTCAAGGAGTTTTAATACAAATGTTAAAGAAGGTGTCAAAGTGGCAAACGTATTTTGGGCATTTGTATCTTGGATGGCACCATTAAATTTCAAACAAAAACACTGACCAAGTTTGCCTCCCTACCTATGGAGAAGCCATTGTCCACCATCTTTTAAGACAGAATTTGCTTATTTGCAGCAAAATATCTATCCTGGTTCAAGTACCAATTCACCACCCTGTCATCTTTACATCTTTTTCCTACATTCATTATAGATAAAGGTAAAGATTATCTCCTGACATTAAGTCTAGTCGTGTCCGACTCTGGGGTTGGTGCCCATCTCCATTTCTAAACCAAAGAGCTGGCCTTGTCTGTAGACACCTCCAGGGTCATGTGCCTGGCATGACTGCATAGAGCACCCCAAGTATTTGGTTATCCCAAATATAATACCAGTTGTTGTTGCTGTTGTTGTTTTAATCATTGGGGGAAGGGGCTAAGAAATTGAACAAATTTGAATTTTATTGATTTTAAACTAAATATTTCTTTCTCTTTCAATGTTTTTAGACAAAGATACACGGGCTTGGATTTGTAAAAATACATGCACCCTGGAATGTATTGTGCCGGGAAGCAGAATTTATGAAACTGAAAATGCCTACAAAAAAGGTTAGTTTCAATTATCTTTCTGGCACAGAATCATAGAATAGTTCTGCACGTCTTAGAAATCTTTAAAAGTGGATTGATTTTCACAAACAAATTTTATCTATATGTAAAGGAAGCAGAATAATTTATTGACTATTTAGTAAAAATTGCTTTAGAATTTATATTGTGATAATATGAATGCTGTGAAATGTTAATGTAAGGAATTCTATTAACTGAAAGTGGTATACAGTGTTCCTTTAAAGGCAAACAAAGATGGTTGGTGCCATTTTGTAGTTACTTAGTATAAACATTTCTATTGCATCCCATGAATCATGCTCATAGTGTTTTACCCATATGACACAGTTGCAGTTTTCTTTTTCAAAATACTTCATGTTATGTTTTCCTGGCCAGTCTCAACTGCTAATGGGACACCAATGCCTATCTAATAACTACTGTAGTTGCAGAATGCTAAGTTCTGTCATGTATCCAGGTGCAAAGCTGGAAATGTTTATTTAAGAGAATGAATAGAAAAGGAGATAAGAGAACTGAAGGAAGAACGAGGCTGTCAATGGCTGAGAGACAGGAAAATTAGCAAGAAAGGTGAAGATATTAAGTAAATTGTTAAAAAATTAGAACATCTAATTATATTGTATTTACATTGAAAGAATAATATATATTCATAATTAAGTTACTTTTCTATTGATGTTTAAAATTTATATTCTAGTGATCCAATAAAAACCAGAATAAATTGGGGAAATTCTTTCATGGTTTCTGTTTTCTGTGCATTTGTCATGGGCTGGCAATTATGGTAAGATAGAGAGTAATTTTTGTTTTGCATCCCCTAGCAGGTAGTGTATTCCATTTTTACCAAAAACACAACCTAGAATGACTCTGAAGGCTGATTCAAATTTCCCCTTTTTGGGGGGGGGGGGGGAAGTATATTTTTGGTTTTTTGCAGGGTCGTGGCACATGCTGCCATATTGTGTTATAGTTCTAATGTGTTTTCCCATTTTGGGGTATTTTTCCCATCTGAAAAAAATTTAATTTGTAAGATCCCAGAGCTTTAGAAGACTGGGAGTGAATTTAGAGTATACATACAAAGGGTTGGGCTGCACATACCTCTTCTCTGGCCTTTTTGTTCAGATGTATCTGAATATTTGGAAAGCAAATATTGCCTACCCTAACAAGGAAACATAATGATATTTCTGCCCTACAGGCCTAAAATATTGTATCTGCTCCACGTTCTCCCCATGAGAGTGTAACCTTGCTGTCCTATTATGAATTTCCTTTTTCTTTGATAGAACAGTGTAAATTCGGCCAGCATTTTTTTTCCCGTGTCAGGAGTGATTTGAGAAACTGCAAGTCGCTTCTGGTGTGAAAGAATTGGCCATCTGCAAGGATGTTGCTCAGGGGATGCCCAGATGTTTTGACGTTTTTACTATCCTTATGGGAGGCTTCTCTCATGTCCCCGGATGGAGCTGGAGCTGGAGCTGATAGAGGAAGCTCATCTGCACTCTCCCTGGGTTGGATTCGAACTGGCAACCTTCAAGTCAACAACCCAACCTTCAGGTCATCAGTCCTGCCAGCACAAGTGTTTAACCTACTGTGTCAGTGGGGGCTCCTCTCTGCCAGCACTGTAGTTCTGTGAGGGAAAAACCTTAATGCCTGTGGACTAGATCTAGACAGTGAAATCATTAAAATCCTTTTGACAAAATATAATCTCAAATTGTTTGTTATGTCCCATGGATTACAGTGAATCTGCTCTCATTACATTTGGATGCAGCCTAGTATGGATAACATTTCTTCACTACTAGTATTGGATTCCCAGCCAACTTACTAGATGCCTTGCTGTGGTGGTGATATAATTATATGTCTTCTTGCTATGACAAGCCCACTCAGCATGTTATTAGACTTTGGGACATTTTTGTTGCAGGACTAGAACAGAGAAGAAACATGGGGAAAGGATTCTTAGCTCTGTGTTCACATGCACTATAGCAATGATTTTTATGTTCACAAATGAATGTAAATAAAAGTGATGAGGTCTCTGTGTCCTTTGGGATATGTTGCCTCAGTGCACCAACAACTTTATGGCAAGTTTATTTATTTATTTATTTATTTTTCAAACTTATATGCCGCCACTCCCCTAGGGCTCGGAGCGGCTTACAAGAACCGGCTAAAACCAACAATTTAAAAAACATCTTTAAAACATCTTTAAAAAACATCTTTAAAACATCCTAAAAGCACCTTTTAAAACATCAACAACAGAACTCAAAAGCCTGTTGAAACAGATGTGTCTTACATGCCCTGCAGAAGGCCGACAAGTCCCGCAAGGCGCGAACTTCAGGTGGCAAGGTGTTCCAGAGAGATGGCGCCACTACTGAAAAGGCTCTGCGTCTAGTTGTTGTTAGGCACAAGGTCTTAAAACTGGGGACTTCCAACAGGTCTTGGTCCTCAGAACGGAGGGATCTCTGGGGTTTGTAGGGAGTGAGGCGGTCCTTCAGGTACATCGGCCCTAGACCATGTAAGGCCTTGAAGGTAAGCACCATCACTTTGAAAGTGATCCGGTGCTCAATTGGTAACCAGTGCAGCTGCCGTAAGATTGGTGTTATGTGGCATCTTATTGGGACTCCCACAAGGAGCCGGGCAGCTGCATTTTGCACTAATTTGAGCTTCTGGATCACCGACACAGGAAGGCCAATGTAAAGGGCGATTCCATGTAGAGAAGTGTATATGCATGTGAGTATTCCCATGTCAGTGTCCAACATGATCTAAAAATAATGGGATAAATAGGAACCATTCTTAAATTCCAGATGAATATTTGAATTATCTTTTTAAAGGTGGAGTATGTTGTCACCATGGTTGGATGATGAATGTGAAGCTTCTGAGAGATATAACTGTACCTGTTCAGGGTACAAAACTGAGAAATGGATCAATATTTAATGTCACACTAAGTACAAAATCCAGACTCTAAAGGGAAATGTCTTTAATGGAACATGAGACAGCCTAAAAGTGCAAAGTAATTTATTGCAAGTACAACTAAAATTATACTTTGAGTTTGAATTTCCTATTAGTAGCTGATCTATTCCTATTTTTCATGTTACTTATTTTAGTTATGTTTCCAATTTTTTTTAAAAAATAGCCTTCCCATTGTGCTTAAGAGTCTTGAATTATGAAGATGTAGAATTGGAAAGGATATGATCTTGTCCAGTCTCCTACACGGGTTCAGTGATCCTTGTTTAAAAATAGATGGTTGCATGGTCTACAGCAGGAAGGTTGAGGGTGCTATTAGCATACCATATAGACTCTGTAATCTGTATACATTATTCAAATGTACACAGTCCCTTGCATAGCATAGTTTCTTCTGTAGTAGTTCAAGGTACAGCATTCATACTGCTGCTAGAAATTTGGAGAAGAAAGGAAGAATTCATGCATTGAGGCTCTATCCTCATCCATCAAGTAGATAATCCTCTGTTTTCTGAGATTTCTCTAAGCATTTCTCCAACACATTTAAGTTGCAGTTCAACCTTCAGAGTCAGAAATCTTTTTACTGGGGTGATTCCTGAGATTTCAGCTTTCTTGAGGTATTATCTTAACTACCTGTAGGGATCTGTGCCTTCTCTCCAAGGGCTGCTTTTTACATTATTGATTAACAACAAACATGCAAACATAGTGTAAAGTCACTTTTAAAGTACATGTATGCATTTTATTTCACTGGATGTACACAAAGGAAGAAGCTTGCAACACCTGAAGCTTTTGGCATAGCACACATGTGCACAGCAGAATGTAGCTAGTTCCAATATTGTGGTCTATGCTAATATTTCTCTGAGGTATGATCCTTTGAATCTGATCTTATAGCTACTGACTAACAGATTGTTGGACTAACAGAAAGAAGGATGTAATGTGTTAGCGTTAAAATAGCCAAATCATTGTTGGTTACATCTGTTAGAGCCTTGGTGAAGCAGGGCAAATTAGAGATCATTAGCTTATCTCTTGAGAGAACCTACAAGCTCACAGTAAATGGAAAATACCAGTAGTCCCATTCAGTCCTGGTATTGTGAGGAAGATGGCCTTCGCCCCATGTAGACCTGGGTCTTAATTCTACAATTTATTGGTTTACATTGGATATGCTTCACCTGTTTTTGAGCACAGAATATTAGCAATTTGGTTTTGAACATACATAATCTATCTTGTACTGAATCAAACCAGTTAGTCTATGTAGCCCCAAAGTTTGGCTGGCTACAGGTTTCTAATGTCAGGAAAAAGGTATTTTACACTATCCAGCATCTTGGTGGGTTGAGGATTGAGGGTGGCACCCTAGCCATTCAAGGGGATGTGATCTACAATTTGGTTAGGTATCTTCTTTTTGTATTAAATGTCATTTACAGCTGTTTTTCCACTTTCTTTCTTTAGTTTGAAGAGTGTTTTGTTCTTAAAACCTTGGTATGTTTTGCATATGGTGGGAAAAATAAAGCCTTATTTATTTGTTTTTTGACCCTCAGATGTATCAAATTCATCAATCACATGGCCTTCTGAAAAAAATCAATTCTGTAATTCAGAAAATAACTGAGCCCATACAACCTAAAGTGGCAGAACCCAAGCATCAGACAGTGAAACGCCTCTCCTACCCCTTCTCCAGGGAGAAACAGCACTTGTAAGTCAAAGTTAATTATCTTTATTCAATGTCATTTTTAGCCGAATCGCCTCTGGGAATACCATTAGAGGCTAAATCCTGGGGCTATTTATAGAAACACGTAGAAGCCGGATGGAAGAGGGGAATGACGGGGAAAGGATGTGAAGAAGGGAAGTCATAGTAAAGAACGAAAGAAGACGGTTCCCTCTGCTTTTCCCTGCTTTCCCCACTTTCATGTGATGAGGTCCTGAGAGTATACAAAAGAATTCTATACATTTTTCCTTGGAAATAGGCTTCATTGGATTTGGTAGGGCTTATTATAAGCATATATAAGCATATAAACATATATATTATAAGCTCAAAATACAATTGCGATATCTCCCTTTCTGTATTGGAATAAGACCCAATAAACCTATTCAGAATTACTATCACGTAGTTTACTACAGAGTCAACATAGTGGTTTGAGAGTTGGATTAGGACTGTAGTTGACCAGGATTTGAATCCTCACTCAGCTAAGGATACCCACTGTGTAGCCATGTTCAAGCCACACACCCTTGGCCTCAGAGGAGGGCATTACAAAACCTCCTCTGAATAAAGCTTTCATCTAAAATCTGCATGATAAGTTCACTTGTGGGCTCATCATAGGTTGGAAACAACTTAAAAGAATACAGCACGCAATTGCCCACTGCAAAACAAATATAAATGTAGCCCTCAATGGCAAAATAGACAGCATACCTCAAGAAACATTCCAGACACTTATTTGGAATAGAACACACCACAATGTTTATTGATTACAGCTGAAAGAAGGTTTTTTTGGTATGGAACCGAATGCCAACTGTCAGCCAATAGTGCATCATTGCCCTACTAGCTCAACTCCTGGGGGGCAGAAACCAGGATCCCATCAGTTTGTAAGCCACCTGCCACTGCACCAAGGCTAGGACTTCCACCTGCCTAAGTTGGGGGCATCCCAACATCCTCATCACAAGGTATTCATAAGGGGATCCCCTTTCCCCAAGGGGGATAGGCACTCAAGACAAAACCCCACTTAATTCGGCCCCATACCAGCCATGTCAATGTTGTGACAAGTAAATTTAATAGCTCATCAACTGCCCCTAATTCAATCCCCAATCCATATTGACATAGGGAAGTGTAGACAGGGAAGCTACTCCAAAGCCACCTTATGAAACTGACATGTGCTAATGTTCTTAAGATGAGGAATGGAAACTTCCTCAGTCATATCAACCTCCATTGGCTGCCACTTTCTGCCAGGCACAGGAGCCCACAAATTTGAACACCGCAGAGGCTTGTGGAATGAAGAGACTGGTGCCCAGCACCATTTTCCTCATTGTGCACTCCTGCCCTCTGCTGCTCAGGTGAAAATGGGGTAGCCAAGGTGAGGCCGGTACCCGTTATTGTGCCTCCTGAAAGTTAACTAATTCAAAAAAGAATTCAGTTGTTACTCCCAACCAGAGTAAATGATTATATCAGTGGAACTTACGTAAGTGTGGAGTTTCCCTTATTCCATTGATCCAGTAGATCTACCCCATTTGGAATTAACAATTGGATTTAGGGGAAGGAATGATTTACATGGTAGTTTTTTCTTAGCTAAAATCTGAAAACAGTTGGATTTTAACAACATGCTCAGTTTCCAAAAGTGGTCCACACATAGCCAGATGTGAGTTCTTTCTGAGGTTCAGTCCTCACATGACTTATGTCAACTATAGTAAACCTGATCCATGCAAAGTTTTCTGTAGTCACCGTTTGCATAAAAGAGCTCGCTGGAAGTTATCTGGATTGATTGACAGATTCTGGAGTGAAAATCATTGTGCCTGTAATGACAAATGAAAAGGAAGAGATAGGCATAGCTTTTACTTTCAGTGTGTTCAAAGCCTTTGTTAGAACAAACAAGAACCTGATGACATGTTAAAAATTCATTATTTGTCATACATTTTTGTGACTCTGGCTATGTTAGATGTAGCAGATGATTATTAGCCTTTAAGTGCACTGAGCACATTAAGAGCTAATGAAGTGTAGCTGCTAGCAATTTGGTAAACATTGAGTAATGTCTGTGATCCATTTAGCTATAATATTTGCCTTAGTTTATCTTTCATCTCCACATGGAGTCTTCAGAATCTTCTGCATTCTTATGGAGCCCACACTCACAGATAGAAAACAATGGAAGTACAAATTGATCTCTTTAGATCATTATGCACAATTAGTATTAGTTTTAGCTGTAATAATGAGATAGCTTGTGAACATAGTTGAGTAACAAACATGTATTTTATTTTATATGAATTACATTATTACTGCACTGTTCCCTTTCTCAGGCAGCGATACATGAAACCCACAAAGAGCAGAATATGTGAAAAATTGCTTTCTCCCATATACACGTACATAGTATATGTGAAAAAGATCTTGCGAGTCCTCGTGAACAACAAGTTAAACATGACCCAACAATGTGATGCAGTGACTTAAAAAGCCAATCGGATTTTGGCCTGCATAAATAGGAGTATAGTGTCTAGACCCAGAGAAGTCATGCTTCCTTTCTATTCTGCCTTGGTCCGACCACACCTGCAATACTGTGTCCAATTCTGGGCACCACAATTGAAGGGAGATATTGACAAACTGGACTGTGTCCAGAGGAAGGTGACTAAAATGATCAAGGTTTAGAGAACAAGCCCTATGAGGAGCAGCTTAAAGAGCTGAGCATGTTTAGCCTGCAGAAGAGAAGGCTGAGAGGAGACATGATGGCCATGTATAAATATGTGAGAAGTCCTATGATGGCCCATGAGGTCTCTTCCAATTCTATGATTCTAAGTCATAGGGAGGAGGGAGCAAGCTTGTTTTCTACTGCCCTGGAGACTAGGATGTGGAACAATGGCTTCAAACTACTGGAAAGGAGATTCCACCTGAATATTAGGAAGAACTTCCTCACTGTGAGAGCTGTTCAGCAGTGGAACTCTCTGCCACAGACTGTGGTGAGGCTCTTTCTTTGGAGGCTTTTAAGCAGAGGCTGGATGGTCATCTGTCAGAGTGCTTGGAATGCAGTTTTCCTGCTTCTTGGCAGGGGGTTGGACTGGATGGCCCATGAGGTTTCTTCCAACTCTATGTTTCTATCTATATATATAAAAGAGCGATGGCATCAGGGCAGCGGACAAAACAACAAAACTACAGGCCCCCCAACCTCGAAATTTGACAACACAACCCATCATCCACGGCTCTAGATTGATACAACAAAAAGAAAAGAAAAATAAAGTCCTAATTAGAGGGAGAGGAATAATTGTTTTTATCCAATTGCTGCCAGTTTACAGGGCTAATCTCTGCCCACTTGGTCTCCTAGCAACCTACTCAGCCCAGGGGACAGGCACAAGAGTTTGGAGAGACCCCTAAGGGCCATCCAGCCCAACCCTTTCTACTATGCAGCAGGACACAATCCAAGCATTCACAACACATGCACAACGTATAAATACTATACAATACTACACAGGGACATAGACCCCCTCTACCCTCACCACTTTCACAGTACACAAACAACCAAATGCATACTCAACATAAAGACAACCATACAACAGACATTCAATACCACCACTACCTCAACAAGTTCTCACCAACACCACCAGACAACGCCACAGCAACGTGTGGCCGGGCACAGCTAGTGATTCTATATGAACCTTCCCCAAATGGCTTAGTTTCGTGAATTTATGTGACAGGGCTTTCTCTGTAGCAGCATCCCAACTATTGAATTCCCCCTCAAGGAAAGTCTTGCTGGCTCTGTCACTTTTGATTTTCTAGCAGGGAATTAAGTGTGTGTCTATACTGTAAAATCAAGTTTGATTCTGAATGGTTTGTGTGCATTTAATGTCCTAAAAGGTTTTTTCCTGTTGTATTTTACCTTGGGAGCCCTAGTTGAGAGGCAGTGTAAATGTATATGTATTCTTTAAGTAAATAAATATATATATAAATCAAGGACAACAGATTCAATGCATTATTACGGAGACAACAAATGTTAATTCTTTGCCCAGTGCAGCCAGTGAATTAATGAACGTTAAGTTTGCTTGCAGAAGGGTTTGAAATGATGAAGCTTTGAAGGGCTGTTGCCTAAAGCCCGTGATTAAAACTCAAGAAGGAAAAAATTGACAGTAAAATAAGGATACCTTATTTGATTTTCATAGTTATTATCACTGATAGGTTTTTTCCTTTTTTAAATGTTTTAACAGATTTGACCTCTCTGACAGAGAATCCTTTTTTGACAGCAAAACTAGAAGTACCATTGTAAGTATACACTTAGTCGAGAAAGAGACATAGATTGTGATGTAGGCATTTCTCCATACTGGTCTGGTGCTCCTCTTTAGACGTTTATATTGAGGCTTTGTTTTACTGTACTCTTACCACTCTGGAAGAAAGGTAGCATACAAATTCAATAAATAAATAAATAAATAAATACCGCCAGCTGAATATATGCAGATTCATACACATCCATATACACAGTTGCAATGTGGGCTTTGCTACTTTGCGGCTTTAAGGACAGCAAAAGTGGAATTCAGGAGCTGCATGCACCCAGTGGACCATGTCCTGCCCATTTAAAACAAATATATTTTAAATTATAGAAATGGTCTGAAACCAATATTGTAATACAAAGTAGAAGTTATGAAATGTTACTCATTGCACTGAAGTGAAATACATTTACATTACCAGCCATTTATATTTATATTTATATATATTTAATTAGCAACATTGATAATGTCATTGCCCCAGAGGTACCATGATACAAATTGTTACTTCTAACCAATTATTCCAATCCCTGATAACATATATTCCTCATTAGGGGTTATTAAAATAGAAAGGAACCATATGGCTTTAGACTCCTTTAATTGGTTTTGACCTTCACATCAGAAGACAAGGAGCCACAAACATATGAATAAATCATGAATCTCAAGGTTGATGGGAAAGGATCCAAGTGATTTCTTCCCATTTGTGGCCCCCCCATTTCTGTTGGCTGTTGCAGGTGGATGTTTATGCTGGGCATAATTGTTAACTATGGGTCATTGAACTATATTACTGTGTCAAATTGTTTAATGTACTTCTGGTATCTTGAAATTATTTTTAATATTTCAAATAGTTTTCATTTTGTTCAATTGATTTCATTTAAATATGAAATCTCATGATGTAAGGTGATAAGTAACAACATTTATAATACATGGCAAGCAGTTTAGTTCCTGCTTATTAATATCTTATGTTGACTAAAATGCTTTAACAACACTATAAAGCTTAACTATCCAGTGCATAGAATTACAAATGTAAATAACTATTTTTTGCTTTGTATTTATCTTTGTTTTTGCTTGAATGTTAGGATAGAGAACATTAAGCTACCATATATACTGTTTCCCTGAAAATAAAACATCCCCTGAAAATAAGACCTAGAAGAGCTTTTGCTGAATTGTTAAATATAAGGACTTCCCTGCAAGTAAGACCTAGCAAAGTTTCTGTTTGGAAGCATGCCCGCCAAACAGAACACCAGAGCATGCAGGATCGGAAAAATGTACATACTATAGATTGTTGTACATGGAAATATTGGTAGTAACAAGAACTTCCCGATAGGATTCACAGTTTGTCTGGTTATGCTGGTTTGTGATGACAACAACTGTACAGTATATAATAAATATTCATTTCTTTTGTTCAACAATAAATGTGAATTCTTATTCATGGAAAAATAAGATATCCCCTGAAAATAAGACCTAATTCATCTTTGAGAGCAAAAATTAATATAAGACACTGTCTTATTTTCAGGGAAACACGGTAGCTGTTTCTAAAGTATTGAACTGTAAAGTGGGTCAACTGATTTTTTAAATTATAATCCACTTTCATATTAAAAGGAGTGACGGCCTTCTGTTATTTTCTTCTAATTGAGTTTTTATACAGGTTGAGCATCCCTTATGCAGAACTCCAAAATCCCAAATAATAATAATTCAAAATTATTCACATGGGTAGCTGAGATACTAATACTTTTTACTTTTTCATGCTTCAATGTGCACAAAGTTTGTTTCATGTACAAAGTTATTAAAATATTATATACAGTTACCTTCAGGCTATGCTTATAAAGTGTATAAATGAATGTTATGTTTACAATTGGGTCAAAATACTTCATTATCTCATTTTATGCAAATATAGCTTTTCCAAAATCTAACAGAAATACAAAATACCAATATATTATTAAGCATTTAGTAAATCACAAGCATTTCAGATAAAGCAAACTCAATCACTCCTCCCCCCCCCCCCCCCCGGTAGTTTCCTAGCACGTCATTTTTTGAACCAGGAGTACCCAAGAAACACCTTAATGGTAACCGGATACATTTTTTAAGTTTTAAGGGTTTTTTTGGGGGGGGGGTCTTCATGGTGGCTGCATGTCATCCTGGTAGTTACTGGAATGGCAAGTAGCCACTTTTCCCAGGAAAGCCCAGGTTTTTGAGGGGAGTGGGAATGGGAATCCGCACCAAAGCGAGTTTCTTAAACCCACTTTGGCATGGATTTTGGTGCTATCTGGAAGTGCCTCCAGATTGCTTTGGAAATAAATGGAGCTAGTAGTTAAGGAACTCAAGGGAACCAAATCCAAAGGATTCAAACTTTTCCTTAGGAAAAAGATTATTTTAGCCCCAGATTGCCCAAACCCTAGCCCTTTGAATTCTTTGGAGGAAGTGTAATTTAGTTCTGGTCTACTATAATGGAGCAAGTTCATAGACATAAATCAAATGGCTAGTCCCAACTAGAATAGGCACATTGACTCAGTCGTCAGATGGTAAATCAACAGTTATGTAAATTGCACTGCTTTCAATGAATCAATTGTAATTGGGATTAGCAGTTGTATTTAGATGTGGATATTATGTTCTGGTATTCTTTATGGTGCTTAAATAATTAAAGAGAGCTGCACCTTATTTGATTGAACAAAAAGAAAATGTTTTATTTCCGAATGATATTTCTTGAGGCTTGGTGCTTATGAATCTTTCTTTTCTGTAGGTTTATGAAATATTGAAAAGGACTACATGCACCAAAGCCAAATACAGCATGGGTAAGACATTTTATTTAGGCTTCAGATCTCCATCTTTTCCTAGGCTTAGAATGTTCCCAATTTTTAAATGAAAAACATGCTGTGTTTTGTATACACACACATACATTGAACCTAATTATTTATCTTCATCCTCCACCTTTGTTGGTCTCTGTGTTTGTGGACCTATCACACATGTGCACACCCCAGTGTTATTGATAACAGCTCCCATCAGCCTTAGCCATGTTGGCTGGGGTTTGTGGACTACAATATCTGAAGGGCTGCAGATTCAAACCATTATTCTATTATGGATAGATGTCATGACCACTGCAGATATGTGAATGTGCTGGGATTTAATCCCACCATGTTGATCATCATGTACTCCCTAGAAAGAATGTTTAGGACATGTTCAGTGTGTGTTTTCATTATTCATTATTTTATTCAAAGCTTTTAAAAAAAACAGTTTACATTCTAGGGTTAAATGCAAGTGTGGGAAACTGGATTAATGTTGTGCGTGTGCAAATATTAGCACAAGGGCTGATTAACCATCCTTCAAATAATGAAAGACAAATTAAGCTTTGTTTATTTATTAATTCCTGGCTTAAAATGGGCCATGTGATCAGCATATTGCACAGTGCTCAAGTATGCTTCCCTCCCTCCCTCCTTCCCTCCCTTCTTTCTTTATATCTGTCTGTTAGTTATTTAAAATCTGATTTGCAGCCATTAACAGGATACTTCCTATGGGAGACAGCAAACATAAAACTACAAATGCAATCAAAACAGAGTACTTAAAAATTCAGACCACAAAAATCCAGTGCAGTTGCAGAAAGAAAGAAAAATCGGGCCTGATCAATAAAAGGTTCTTTCACCTCCCCTCAACAAAATCTAGAAAAATGTTCTAAGGATCTCCACAATTATATGGAAACATCATAAGGCATATAGTCATGTGGGCCACAGTCTGCAGTTTTTGATAAAAATTTCATGTGGCTTCTCCCAAACTATGGAATGTCCATATTCAGACACTTCATTGGTATGTGACAAAGTTTGTTACAGTAAATTTCTAGAAACTTATATTAGAACATACATAGGTATGCATAATTCAAAGATATAGCTGTGTTAGTCTGGAATATCAATTTACAAAGGGATCTTGCAGAACCTTAGAGATTAACTGAAAGAATGAAGTTGGTAGCTTAAGCTTTTACAGACTAAGTCTATTTCCTCAGGTGCATAATATTATGTTTCCAGGGAAGTAACATTTGATGTGTCCTTCTTCATCTACATACTGTACTTGCTGGCTGCATGCAGATTTTAAAAATATATTTGATCCTCAAAACCGCCAGAAAATATTTGGGGAATTGGTCCCTGTGGCCAGAGCTTTAGAAATATCATTTAAAACCTGTGGTTTTCTATTTCATCATTCAAGTTCAAGATTCAGAGTTTTATTTCCACTATACATGTGTTAGATCTGTTTCACAGCAGTGGCAATTCCCTTTGCACTGTGGGCTCAGTATGACCTAACAGTCATAAGTGCATTTACTGAGAAACTGATGTCATGAATTGTTTATTCCTTTCATCAAATGTGGATGTGGGAAAACACTGGTGTTCAGAGCTTGTTTTGGAAGGAAATGCTTTGACGTTTTCTACAAATATGAAAATGGTGCAATTCCATCTGGTAGTATATTTTATATAACTGTGAGAGATATATCAAATTTGCAGCCAGAATCAATAGTAACAGAAAAGGCAATTGTGTTCTATGGGGAAATTGAATAGTCATAGTTTTGATAATTTTCTTCCTCTAAACATGGGTATTATTAAAACATACCTGGTCATGAAATGAGTTTTCAAGAATTTGCTCTTCTCAAAATCTAACTTAAGACACCCGCAGGATTCTCAGTTTGCAGATGGTGTGCCTATTGTCTTTCATACTCATATTGAGTGGTCATGGTTCCACTGGATGGTGGAACTGAATTCTTGCTGGATTTTGTAAGCCGGCTTGAGTCCCCTGTGGGGTGAGAAAGGCGGGGTATAAATGATGTAAATAAAATAAATAAATAAAATGGTCTGGCAGCATTAAGAGTCACAGCAGAAAACAAATACTTCAAAGCAGTGCTATTTAACCTTTTAGGGAGCTAGCACTGCTCGGGCACCTTTTTTTTTTTTTGCAGCTGAAATGCATAATCTTGGCACTTAGTTGAAGTTGCATGTGTTGGACTGGCAGGGACATTTCCCAAGCATGTCAGAGAAAGCATTATATTTGTGCCCACTGGCTACAATTGTTCCTTTCTTTTCTGGAAACTCACTTCAGATCAGCAGTCAGTATAATGCTAAGGACATTTAGTATAACGCCAAGTTTTTAACTTTGTGTTTTTAAATACATTACAACTGTACCCTCGGTTCACATTTGATATGATAAATATAAATAAGCAGTCCATGGACCACTGCAAGTCCATGGATTGTTAGTTGAGGTAACACTGGTATGCATAATCCTTTTGGGATTTTTCAAACTAGTTGTCAGAACTTCTTTGTTACTTCAAATGTCTAATGATTAACAGAATGCTTAGTAATTTGATTGCTTCCCTTGGGCATCATGGCGGCAGGGTAGAAGGAAACCATTGTGGAAAATTCATGATGTTTAACAAATAAGCCGTGTTGGCATTTCAATTTTGCTCTATAGCATGATCCATACTTCTGGTGAACTTTTAGTAACTGAACAGGTGTTTTGGGGTATTTTATAAGCTCAGCCCATATTTGCTCTCTAACACCATAAATGAAACACTATGTCAGCAGTGCCAAAGCAATAAAACCGAGTTATAGCTTTTCTTACAGCCAAGTAGTTGTCTATATCTTCACTCACCTCAGTGCTATAAACAAATATTGGCAGAATACTTCCTTGGCTGAAGGAATTCACTAATGTTACTACTTTACTGTTAACAGTAAATTGTGTGTGTGTGTGCGCGCGCTCCCTTGTATGTTGTTATACAGAAAACATATACCAATCTGACATTTTTCTTGATCATAATGGTCATTTGAAAACAAAATCCATTATTTGGTGTTTCAAGCAAATAGTTTCATAACATCTTAGGGCATATTATCTACACAGATGCTTTAGCCTGAAGTGGGTGAGAATTGACTCTGGGACATTTACATGGCACAAGGAGCCATCTTGCCCTCAACACAGGACACAGTTGCTTGACATAGTTGTGCCCCGTGTTAAGCAAAGTCAAGGAATGCTTCGGAGCTTCCCCATACATGTGTGTGCATGCGTGCAGATGTGTGAACAATGTGGTTAATTCTGATTCAGAACCAGCCCCACTGCTCACCTGGGATAGTGCTGCCATCCTGATATCACTACACTCAGCGGCTTGAAGAAAATGGGGTGACACTTGTGCCATTATTTCTCAATTGAGCATGAATGTCCTGGAAATAACCCTTGTCACAGAAACAGGTACAAGCCAGAGGCTATTCCATAGGGATATTCTGTATCTAGAATAATCTCTAGCAAAATCACTTGGGGATGGGTGTAGAATGGATTGTGTTGTTTAATGAATTTAGCAGGGAAGTTTAAAAGATTAATTCCAGCATAGCCTACTTCATTCCATGGTTCATAACTGCCTTTTTAAAGAAAAAAGTCTAGCCTTTGCTTTCTTATCATGTCAATATCTACATTGTCTTTTCATATTGCTTTTTTCATATTGGCTTTACTGACTAGATCCTAGCTAGCACTGAAGATAGTGTATCAGAATAATCAAACGTGTTTTCTTAGGTAACATGACCCTTTCAGAGTCTTTCAGGTATCTTGTATCTGAACATAGCTATATTAAAGCCAGCAGCTGTGATGATTAACAACATCTAAGAACTAAATACTCACAGCTTTTAGCGTCTTTAACCATGTGGCCGCTGGAATTCTGTTAGAAGCTAAGATTTCTAAGTGCCTTCTTCACTCATGGCAAAATCCCATCTATATTTACCGCATCTCCCAATATATACTCTCCATCATTCAATTCCTAAATTAAAGATTATATCCATGAAGAAATAACCTACTCTAGTCAAAGTCCTCATCACGCACGCAATTGTAACTGCTGAATTATATAACTAATAGACAAATGTGTAAACAGGGCAAGGAGAGGGAAGAAAGAAGGAACCTATCCTTTTAAATAAAAGACGGAAATGTGATAAATATGGTAAGTATTATGTCAAGGACCTTTCCAAGGGCTTTCCAAATGGCTTCTCTAATCAAACTTCGATCTGATCTTTTAAACTCTTTGTGTGAAAGTATGTATGGTTGTGGCTATGTGTATGTGTCAAGAAATTGAAAAGTAATTTTTTGGACCCAAGCTCCAGAATCCCACAATGACCATGGGGGATTCTGGGAGATTTAAATTTCTAAAAAACTAACATCTCCAAGCTCTGGTGTGTAGATTGCCCCCAATGGGCCAATCTCAACAGAATCTTCTCTTTCTTGCAACTTCTCCTTTTGCTCCACTTACAAATCTCTGGGTCTGCTTTTCGAATCCAGATGGAAACTTCTGGTTATATAATTTATTGTAATGACTAATTTCAAGTCATTGGCTTTCTGCTTTTGACTCTGAAATGTATTCGTTTCTTTCAGTCTCCCCAATTCTCCATTTCTGAACTCACTAATAATCAACACAGTCTAAAGATGTGGTGGCAAATGAACTGGGTCAGGATTCACTAACAAAACTGGTGCTCTTTGAGGGGAAATCTCCACAATTGGAGGGCTGTTTTACTTGTACAAAATCACTCTTGAAAGTGTAAATAGATCTCCTCTGTTGCTCTTTCCCTCAGGAATCACCAGCCTGCTTGCCAATGGCGTTTACAGTGCTGCATATCCCTTGCATGATGTAAGTGATCTTGGAATACATTTTATGTTTCTACAAGCTGATACCAAGAATGTCCTAAGAATGAATGGCTCCATCCCAAACATCTTCAGTGTTTTATGGGCTCAGTACCTTGCTCTACCTTTATATTACATTTTAGCCATTTCTTCAAGAACATGCCTGCCGACTTTTACTGGTCATACCAACACAAAAGATAACTGCCTCAGTTTTATATAAAACACCATTGTAAAAATGACTCAACAACTGACTGACTCAGCAAATAACTGTGCTCCTGACCTTCTGCTGCCAAGGACACCGAGGCTGTTAGGATACATATTTATATCTGTGGCACCATCTAGCTGATTTCCTAATCTAAATCTCTTAGACATCCTCCAAACAAATGCAAAGCATGTTCGTGACGGTGAAGACAGTTTCTACTGGGGAGATGGATTAGTCACATATTTTAATTGCTACAGCCGGAAACATAGCTGTAAATTAAATCGTATTTATTGTTGTTGGGTTTTTTTTAAAGCAGAGACAGCTACTTGACAGTTCATATTTATAGAAAACTATCCAAAGGCTGCTGATACTTTTTATATTTAGAAGTAACATTAATTAATTAATTTGTTTTAATTGTATGACTGAATATACAAGTATGCTTGATGATGCTGGTGCTGGATGATTATGACATCAGTAACAGCAGGAATATATTTTATATGAATATATTGCATATTATATTTATTAATGTAATGAGTTTATCAAGATATTTTTAAAGGAGCAATTATTAACACTTAAGCCTAAATCATACATTCTTGGAGATTAATGGAAACTAAACTAGTGTCTGGCCCACTAGTTTAGACTGATTTCAAATCCTCACTCATTTGACCAGAGTTCAGGTCCTCACTCAGTCATTTAAACTCACTGGGTGACCTTGGGCAAATCACATTTTCTCAGCCTCAGAGGGAGAGAAGGACAACCACCCTCGGAACAAATTATATCAAGACAACCCTGTGATGAGATCATTATAAGTCAGAAGTGACTTAAAGGCATACCACAACAATAGCTAGACCCATTAAATCAGTGTAACTTTACATAAATATCAACTGGTTCCCATTGATAGATCTATTCCACTTGAAATTAAGAATCGATTTTAGGGTAGTACAGAACAACCCTATATTTTGATTATATTTGGGCTGGAAGCATACCCCAGAATAGCAGTGGAGGACCTAGAGAGTCCCACAAACACTTCTGGAAGAGTATAATTATGGGATCATTGGTAAGATACACCATCAAGTCCATAGATATCATGGTTCTCTTTTATTTTAAGTGTCAGGTATCCACGAGAATCTTGGAACATGTCCCTTGCAGATATGGGGATCTTACTGTCTATAACTTTGTCAAGGCAACATTTTAGGCTGTGATCCATTTCTTTGAATACAAGCCATACATCATGGATTAGATCCATAAACAGAAGGTTTCCATGTGATTCCATTCTGGGGAATAATTTTTCCCCCTACACAGCCCCCCCACACACACACACAGACCCCCCCAGACACACACACACACACACACACACAACATTCTATGTAACATTTTTAGCGACAGGGAAGGGATGACATAGGTAGAAAAGCAATCTCCTTCACCAGTCCAGCTACATGTGTCTAAATCTGGATCCAGCCCCATATATAATATGCTTAATATGCATGCCATCTTTGTAGGTTAACTATTGAATAATATTCATTTTCTCTTCTCTTTTCTTTTTTTAAAAAAGGGTGATTATGAAGATGAACATGTTGAGCCCAATGACAGAAAAGTAAGTTGATATTCAACAAGTTCTCAGAAATGGCTTCTTCATGAGTCTCCTGTTGGGATATGGACATTTGCCAGGATTTCATGAAAAAAACAGTGACTGTCATTTAGAAATGTTGCTTTGAATATTACATTCACTGTAGCAGAAAACATAATATAATCCATGCCAACTCTCAGGGTCAGCCAAACCACCCAAGTGAATACATAAGGTAGCAAGTGAGAGGAAGCAGTATTCTGGCAGGACATTCCAGCATCAGCGCTAGGAGTAGTTTAGACATATGGCAGATTGTTTTATGTGTTACATGACTGCATTTCTGAGTGTGTTGCAAAATTTAAATTCTTCTACTGATTTTTTTCCCAGAAAGTAAGAAGCAATGCCTTTTGAAATTAGTGAGACCTTTAGCTGTGCTGGAGAAAGGGTGACAATGTGGTGTAGTACACATGACTCTGTAGACCAGGCTTCTGATTCCCACTCATCAGGGCCGTAGCCAGAAAAAAATTTCGGGAGGGTTTTGAAAATTTCGGGGAGGGTTGAACCCCTAGCACATACCCCTCCCTGCTACAAACCTGTCAATATCTGCTTGAGATAGTGCCTGGAGGGACTCTTAATGTTTTGCATCTCATAGACTTAGCATGGGGATTTGGTTAACCAGTTAAAATTCATGAGTAAACGAGATTTTTTTTATAACTTGAAAAATTTCGGGGGGGGGGGGGTTGAACCCCTAACGCCCCCCCCCCCTCGCTACAGGCCTGCCACTCATTCATGGAAACTGTCCATGATCTTGGGCAAGTCATGGTCTCCCAGCCTCAGAAGAAGGCAAAGACAAACTCCCTTCAAACAAATCTTAACAAGAAAACCCTGTGATAGGTTCACCATAACTTGGAAGTGACTTGAAGGCACATAACAACAGTGACGAAAGAGGCAGAACAGTATCTAGCAATTCTACCTAACACAGCAAGTGTCCAAACACTTGGATGCAGATCACAGGGGTGAAATACAATAGTACCTTCTGAACTGCCAGAATGAGCACAGGAGGCATTTCAGCAATCAGAGAACTGGCTAAGTTTAGAATATTGTTTACATAAACACTCATGTATAACTAAGTTTTGAATTGGTTTGTGTGATTCACTGAATGTTACTCTGGGAAGCTTCAGTAAAAAGTGTATTTTAAGATGAAGTCAAGAACATACTAGCCTCTCACAATTGTGTAAGACCATGAAAAAGTGTTGATGCACTATGAAACAAAATGTGAAAAAAAATCTGTTCCTGGTTTGAAAGTATTCTTTCCTGTTTAATTGTACAGTACTTACTTTGAAAGTAGTTGTCATACTCCTCATTGAAAAACTATAGCAAAATGTGCTGCAGAATGTCCCACATTAACCAAGTTTTTGCAGTTTAATAAATTTTTCCATGTTTTTATGATAGAAACAATTAGGAAATGACATTTATAACCAGGAACTAACATTGTGTTACATTGGACTAGACCAGTAGTTTTCAACCTGTGGGTCCCCAGGTGTTTTGGCCTACAACTCCCAGAAATCCTAGCCAGTTTACCAGCTGTTAGGATTTCTGGGAGTTGAAAGCCAAAACATCTGGGGACCCACAGGTTGAGAACCAATGGTGTAGAGACTTCCTAAACTCCATTAATCCATTTTGTGCCTCCATACTAAATAGCTGGATTCAATTATAGCATCACCTGTTTATTAACACTTTCATTGCTAGCAACCCTTCTGCAATTTTGCACATACTCCACAGCTGTCTGTTTTTAAGCATAGTGGTATAAACCCAAAACAAATCTTTAAACTTAAAATGTCCGATTTGGAATTTATGCACAGTACACATTGAGGTAAGGCCTTAAGAGTTCAAATATGTTATTGCTTCTTGTTCTTAAGTAAAATGAGGCTTGTGTTCAGATAAATCCTAATGAGGATTTGTTCAGATAAATCCACGGCAGCATTTATTTTATTCATTTATTTTACTAAAACATTTATTTCCCATTATATATTGCGAGGACTACTTGCAGTATACAGGTGTAGAATGTTGGCTGGGGAATTATGAGAATTGTGGTCCAACACATCTTAAAGGCACCAGGTTGGGAAATGGTTGCTGTCAGATATTTGGGTTGAATGCACAGGGTGCTTGGCGGTAAGATTCATGTCTTTTAAGGAATATTTAAAATGTGTTGTCGAAGGCTTTCATGGCCAGGATCACAGGGTTGTTGTGTGTCTTTCGGGCTGTGTGGCCATGTTCCAGAAGCATTCTCTCCTGACGTTTCGCCCACATCTATGGCAGGCATCCTCAGAGGTTGTGAGGTATGGAGAAAACTAAGCAAAGAGGTAAATATATATCTGTGGAAAGTCTAGGGTGAGGGAGGTCAGTGTGAATGTGTGTAGTTAATCACTTTAATTAGCATTGAAAAGCTTATCTGCTGTCTTCTAAACGACTCTAAACAAAGGATGCCCCAGAGGCAGGAAGAAGACAGCAGATAAGCTTTTCAATGCTAATTAAAGTGATTAACTACACACATTCACACTGACCTCCCTCACCCTAGACTTTCCACAGATATATATTTACCTCTTTGCTTAGTTTTCTCCATACCTCACAACCTCTGAGGATGCCTGCCATAGATGTGGGCGAAACGTCAGGAGAGAATGCTTCTGGAACATGGCCACACAGCCCGAAAGACACACAACAATATTTAAAATCCTTGGCTGAAGTTCAACAAGTGTGTTAAAAAAATGGAGGTAGGGTAGAACTGCTTTTCCAGAAAGGGCAATTATGAATATTTTCAGTAACTAACAATTTACCAAGAAGAAACAAATTTATTTTGCCACATTGTTATGCTGAGGTGAGAGAGAGCAGGAGAATATGCTTTTTTGGTCACAGACCTTTAAACAATGGATATAACATAGTCATAATCCCCAAAACAAACAGTATAGACAATATTAAAGGTTAACATAACAAAGAGCTAAACTAAGATGTACTCTTCTGGGTAACTGCACATACCCTAATTATATAACTTGGTTTTTTTTTCTTTTGCTATAAACTGAGTGATAAAAAATACTATATTTCAACATAAAAAGCAAATCTGCAAAGGGTTACGGTCTCCTTTCAGTTGAAAGGAAATGGGTTTTACTCAGAGCTTCCATAAATGCATGCCTGGAACACATATGTGTTTTAGTTTCTTCCAGACCAGTCTTTCAGGGTTTGGAATACCCATAAATCCAGTAACAGCACTGCAAAAGGAAGTACATTGACCCTAGCCTATGCATAGGCATTTCTAAATGTAGAGATAGCTGAATAAGGTACTTGATTATATTTATTCAACATTTCCCATGAGCTGGCATTAAAGTGATCTATCTATATTAGGTAGCCATTGGGTAACTGGCTTTTTACTCAAAGGGGCTTTACAAAAAGCAAAATAAGATAGGAGAAATTACTTATTTGGTTCTTGGCTTCCATATACTTCAAGCAAGAGCATTTATGATTGTTCATTATTATCAGATATTAATAGGCTATTTCTATGCCATACCCTCTGCACTTCAGAAAGTGTGACCATGCTGCCAAGGTTATTAATGAGGAAGAACACACAAGGTAGGAGAGACAACAGCAGTTTGCTTTTACCTAAAAGCAACTGTAAAAATGGGATCTGACAGAATTAATTGGGACTATCCCTGCCAATTCATGACAGTTGGAGTATGTGATGACTTTAACAAAAATGATATGAAGTCAAAATATTAGTCCTGTATGTATGTTGTTAGTCCTAAAAGTAACTAGAGAAAATGAACCAAACCACAACACTGCTGAAGAGACACTCAGAGACCCAAACAAAATGTTTTTTTTAAATACTTCAGAAATACTTCAACTTGACAGCAAATTTGAATCCCCTAAAGCAGTGATTCCCATCCTTTGGTCTTCAAGTTGTTTTGGACTTCAACTCCCAGAAATCCCATCCAGCTTACCAGCTGTTAGGAATTTTAGGAGCTGAAGTCCATATAAAAACCATAAGAGAGTGACTCAAGATGAAGGTGGCATCAATTCTGCAGAAAGATGTGGAAAGTAAAGACTGTTTGTGTTTTTCACTTTCATTTCAAATTCCTTTTAACAGCTCCTTTGTGAGGAATGGGCAAGCTATGGAGTCTTTTATAAGTACCAACCAATTGACCTAGTGAGGTAAGGATAATTTGAAGTTTAATAATATTAAATCATATGTTAAAGCCATGCTGTTATTTTGTCCCTTTACTGCATATACTTGTTTGTGTAAGTATGTGAAACAGCTGCATGACCTACAACTATCTGGAAGGTTATATAAACATGTAGCAAGAAACTTCCTCTTCCTTTTTGGTCAGATAAATTTTATATTTTCTGCTTGCTTATTGACATTCCTCTTCTGACTGTGAAAGGTTGTCTTTGAAAAACAATTCATCTGGAGGTTCAGTGTCAAAGGACATGGTCTAAATGAAAGAAGGAGCTAAGAAGACAAGTCCAGATTGGCTGAGTCATATGGCAATCCTTTGTCTGTATGGTTGGTTTCCAAACCAATAGTGCTCCTGAACTGATTTACTGGTTTAATTTTTTATTCATTTGTTTTGCTTTCCTTACCTAAGAAAACCTTATGAAATTCATGAGGTCACTGTAAGTTGACAAGTGACTTGAAGGCATGCACAGAGAGATGGCTCTCAAGAAAAATCTCAGGGTCAGATCATGAATATTAAAACCAACCCACAAAAAGCTTTATGATTGGCCTATCATCTCTCTGTCTTTCTTAACATCACACATACTGAACACATGTTTTCTCCTTCATGAGAAAACAGGAGCTGTCCCTCATGGCAAACAATAGGACAATAGGAATGGTTCACTCCCCACTTTGTGAGCACATTTAAATGGGAAGAGCATGTTTAGCAATGCTGTATTTATCTCTAACCTGAAATTACAAGGCAAAAGATTGGTTGTTGACTTGCAACTTGACCCCATACTTTTCAGTTATTCCTTTCAGCCACAACTTTGTGAAACTCAGAATGCATCTTTCTATTGCTGCTGTACCTGATCCCTTTCTCCTTCCTAAATCAACACCATAATTTTCTAGATGTGGTAATTAGAGCTGGACAGAGGACAACATTCATTAGCTGTTCACATTAGCTGTTGACATTTTGAGTGCTTCATTAGGAAAAGACAGCACACACACCCCGCCCCCCGGGAGGATACATTGTGCCAAGAAAGAATTGCACCTTATTTTCCCAGACTCCTAAGCAGAAGTTCCAATGCTGATTGGGAAGTCTGTCTCATGCTGGCATACATTCTTACAGGACTTCATGTGGTTTATGTGGATTGGGCCAACAGCACTGCTGGCCATTGTTGATCAAAGAATATACATGTATGTAGAAACCCAAACTTTCTCCTTTTCGTTTGTTGAATTTTCACTGTATTCCCAAGATGTATGCAAAGTGCTCATTAGAGACCAGAAAGGAAATTTTGAAAGAAAATGCGTTTCACCTTTTTTGAAGTGTTTTTTCACTTCAGACAGAGCCCTATGTATCATACTCTGTATCACTGTGAGCCAGGGCCCTATAGTGGATGACTCTTTGTCACATCTATATAGGTATAGTGATGAGGAACAAGAATGTGCAGAATTCCAGATCCACATGATGTTAGTCCAGGAGTGGGGAGACAAGTCATTTAATTCAGTTTGAAGCTAGCTTTAAACTCTGGCAGTTAGACAACAAACTCTCACAAAAGCATGCAAAGAAAGCAATTAATGTGCATCAGTGGTGTGATCCACATTGATGGCTTTGGGACTCAAACTGGTACCAGGATTTCCTATGTAATCCTCTGCGCAGCAAAACCACTTTCTTTAATACTGTTTGAAACTGTTGTAAATGGTCAGTGTAGCTGTGCCCAGATCATAGATGTTCTCTCTTGCAGGTTGGGGCAACTGTGGTACTGGCCCACATTGGCTTGTCTCACAGTACTTTCCTCAGATTGGATTGATACAGCATGATCTACTTACACACTGAGACACCATTTTTATCTCCCTAACAGAACAAGTTGGGTTAGAGTAGACCCTTACAGAATTCTCATACAGTATGCATTAAATATTTCACAATCAAATTGTGGCCAACCACTTTACACGACAGTGTCCAGGTTGTTGTTTTTTTATGTAAGCAGACATTTTTGCCCCAAATATCATTTATTTACACATTATAAATATGCAAAATATAAAAAGATTGTATTAAAGACTCTTTGCTTAGAATGTTTATTGCCTTTTGCAATACCAAATCTGGCAAGGTATGGTTGATGCAAAGCATAGTTGCCTTCAAACTAGAATGCCAATGGGAGATCAATAATCAGGATTTGTGGTCATACTATGTTTCAGTAAACCATGACTTGCTGTATTCAGATACAAACTGTGTTTTTCCAATAACTAGAAACAGGAGCTTCTGACTGCCGTATCTTGCACAAGTTAAGAGAAAGGTCTAAGTGGGCAGATTAAATTGAGGTTCATACCTGATCATCATTGTAACAATAAACCACAGATTATCAGAGAACCGAGATGACGTGAAGAGATTTCCATTTAACAATCTTGTGGAAACAGAAGGACAGGGCTGTTTGATAAGCAGGAATGGAGGGCTGCCTTGATCCCTTCGGGTCTGGATCTAATCCAAACAGTATGCAGAGAATTCTCCAGGGGAAAATGCATTCCAGCTAATCAACAGAGCTTATTTTCTCCTACATAGTCAACCCTGCTATGTGATTCATAACTTTAGCTGGGATAAATGTTAAGAAGTAGTAAACATGACAGTGATTTCTTCATTCTATGTATTTCAGAAAGTACTTTGGTGAAAAGATTGGACTGTATTTTGCATGGCTTGGAGTTTATACACAAATGCTTATTCCAGCTTCCATTGTGGGGATTATCGTGTTCCTTTATGGCTGTGCAACAGTCGATGAGAATATACCAAGGTATGTGTATACATACATACTGCTCTCCATGCTCAGTGTGTGCAAAGATTCCTTATTAATTCATTGAGTTTACTCCATAGTGGGGCAAACAATAGGATTTAGGTTATTGACATCTGTAACATTTACTTCTGAGTCAGTGTGTATGTACTGCCTGAGATGAAACACCAATATTATGATACCCCTTACTCTCTCCACTTAAGCAGCAGTTCTGTTTGACCTGAAGTCGGTCTTGAAAGCTTGTTACCAACAGATGTTGCTCAATAAGATATCAGTTTACCTGTTTTATATCTCTCGTGGGCCCTGGTTCTCTATTTCCTCATGGCTACTTTTTAAAGCTTAGAAACATTTAATTGAAAATAGATCAATATAGACTACAAAAAGTACACGAAATCCAGCAGTGCATATTAGTCAACGCTACAATGGCAACAGAGTTGTAGTTTGTAGGAAATATTTTTATCCAACATTTTGTTTCCTTTTGTTTTCTGGAAGAATGTTATTATAGATGTCAAAATGAAATATTAAATATATCTTGGAAATGTTATACCAAAAAGATGCATGGAACGATAAGAGAAAAAGCCCCTTCAGTATAGATATTCCATGACTGGAGCTAGTTTCCATCAATGTTAGCTCTAAATAGACCAAATAGACGCAGACTACAGCCTGGAAATCAGAAGACATTTACTTCTTGGGAGGAGAGCAATGACCAATCTTGATAAAATAGTGAAGAGTAGAGATATCACACTGGCAACGAAGGGCTGTATAGTTAAAACAATGGTATTCCCAATAGAAACCTATGAATGTGAGAGCTGGACCATAAGGAAGGCTGAGCGAAGGAAGATAGACGCTTTTGAACTGTGGTGTTGAAGGAAAATCCTGAGAGTGCCTTGGACTGCAAAAAGATCCAACCAGTCGATACTCCTGGAAATAATGCTCAGCTGCTCACTGGAGGGAAGGATATTAGAGGCAAAGATGAAGTACTTTGGCCACATCATGAGAAGACAGGAAAACTTGGGGAAGAGAATGATGCTGGGGAAAATGGAAGGAAAAAGGAAGAGGGGCCGACCAAGGGCAAGATTGATAGATGTCATCCTTGAAGTGACTGGCTTGATCTTGAAGGAGCTGGGGGTGGCCACGGCCAACAGAGAATTCTGGCGTGGGCTGGTCCATGCGGTCACAAAGCAACTGAACGAATAAAGAACAAAAAAGTCATTTTGAACTCTTCTGTACAAATGAGACAATTAGAGTGAAGTGATAGTGACATTTTGCACTGTTTTGGCCTGTAATTGGGTAGCAATATATTTTCATGGTCTTTTACTCTAATAACAATAACAACAATTTAGCAAGGAGGAAGAGTGGAATATTAAACCATGCATTTAGAAATGGTTTATATCCAGAGAGTTGTCCACTTTGTTTTATAGATAGGTTATCTGTCTGCCTTTAGGCTAGGCCTATATGTTTGATGGTAGCATCCTCCATACATTAATCATGTAAAATGGACTGTGTAATTAAAATGAATTCTTCATTTGGTCTGCTTGATTTCACGTGGTTTGCTGGATCTACTTGCTGCATCTAGGCATCTGAGAATAGCATCCTGCATATATAAACTTCTTCAGGAGTGAAGACACTGGATATACAAGGGGAGGGGGAGTGTAATAAATGTCCAAAATCTTGAGTACTCCACACATTTTGGTGCAGGCCTCACAACTCCTTGCTACTCGCAGGCCTACCCAGCCAGTTTTAATTGCGAATTTTAAACTCGTGTCCTGTGCTTTATGTCTGTCCTGTGTATTTTAATATGTATATTTTATAAGAATACATTTAACAAAGAATTCCCCCAGGCAGTAAGCTAATCAAGGTGGCCAATTACTACATTAACACTTGCCTCAAACAGACAAGAGTTATCCCCCCCCCCCCGGACATTCCACAAATATATAAACCCCACTTGCCTGGTTTTCAACAGACCTCACAACCTCTGAGGATGCCTGCCGTAGATGCAGGCGAAACGTCAGGAGAGAATGCTTCTGTAACATGACCATACAACCTGGAAAACTCACAGCAATCCAGTGATTCTGGCCATGAAAGCCTTTGACAACACATTAATAGATTTAATATGTGTATTTATAGAATTTTTACAATGTTTATGTGTTTAAATTATATTGTAACCTGCCTCAAGCCATGAGGAGAGGCAGGTAAGAAATATAATCATCATCATCATCATCATCATCATCATCGTTTTCTGGTCTTTAAAAAGGAAGCAATGATCTCTCCAGGAATTTCAAATCTAACTTACATATTTATATTGTACATTTTGACCAAGAGTCTATATGACGAATCCTGTAATACATAGAATCTAAAGTGGAAAAACCATAAAAAGACATTATAATGGGATCAGATGCATATGCATAGTATTAAAGGGCACACCCAGACTGAAAAGTCTGACATTTTGTTCATTTTATTTTAATTTTATACTGTGAGTAAACTGACCTGGGGAGCTGGTATAAAACATCACTAAGTTGGGATATTATAATAATAATAATAATAATAATAATAATAATAATAATAATAATAATAATAATAATAAAAACCAACAGTGCCTAAAGGCCTTGGCCTCAACTTAAACACAATCGGCACTGACAAAATTACCATCTGCCAGCTTCAGAAGGCCACCTTACTGGGATCTGTGTGCATTATTTGCCGATACATCACACAGTCCTAGACACTTGGGATGTGTCCGACGTGTGATTTTGTGATATGAAATCCAGCATGTCTATCTTGTTTGCTGTGTCATACAATAAAATAATAATAATAATAGCAATAACAACTTTATTTTTGTATGCCACCTCCATCTCCCCAACGGGGACTCGGAGCAGCTCACACGGGGACAAGCCCAATACAAATCACATAACATAAAATCAAACAGTTAAAACACAAAATGTCCATGGATGTTCAAAATAAAATCGCAAAGAACAGCTACAACATTTGGGGGACCTTCTGGTCTTTTTAATCAGTCTGGATGTGACCAAATTTACACAGGTCAGGACAGCACAAGATAAAGCTGCATTTGAACACTGAGATGTATTCACTTTGTGTACTGCTTGCTTTCCCTCAGCATGGAGATGTGTGACCAGAGAAATAATATCACCATGTGTCCCTTATGTGACAGAACATGTAACTATTGGAAATTGAGCTCTGCATGTGCCACGGCTCGGGCAAGCCATCTCTTCGATAACCCAGCAACTGTCTTCTTCTCAGTCTTCATGGCTCTCTGGGGTAAGAATGTCATTGGTTGGCTTGAGGCTTGGTAGCAGTTTGGAGTTTGCTTACATGCAGAGGACAACAAGTGAGAGGATAAACCAGTATTTTTGCAATTCATCAGTTAATTATCTGTAGCCCTTTCCCCCTTCCCTTGTCTCATAAAACTGACAGATTTTTTATTTACGCTCTGAACTGAAGGTTAAAATACAGAAAACCGCTTGGCTGCATATAAAATGAAGCATTTATCATAAAACTGCAGCATGGCATGTATAGATAGCATTAAGGGAATCACATAGCTTGCCAACAAAATCTATTTGCAGACTTGGCTTCCAAATTAGACCACTGAAGAAGAGATTTATTGGGGAGGGTTTTTTTCTTAGAGAAGTGGTCTTTAACTTCTCAGAGCAAAGCAAGAATGAATAATGACCAACCTCATAAGTGCATTAGCGTTATCAATAGGATGTGTTTTGTACATTTCAAGGTGTCCCTTTTATTTCTGAGGGGCATCCCACCTCCTGTGGCAATTTTGAATCAAGCACTAACCGGATTATAAAAACAAAGGAGAAAAACTGACATCTAGCTTTAAAATGTGTTCTCCTAACTCTGAGTCTGAGTCAAAGGTCCTAAAAACTACTGAGATACATACATACATACATACAAATGTGCGAAGGATATAATTTGCTTTTTACATAATCAGATCATGTGTATTTCTTATAAAGACAACAGTGAATATGAGGATAGGAGGCAGTGTGTTTCTCTATGCCAGTTGGTGGGAATGTTTGAGTAGGTTGGCCTTTGGCTTTACCCAGAGGGCTGTTCAATTGAATATCATATTTAATGCAGTTCATATGCAGGAGGTTCCCACATAATTATTTAGTCACTATTGTTTGAGTTGGGTTTCAGTTCTTGTATCTTAAGGATGGGGACAGGGTTGCTTATCTTAATAACATTCAGCCAAGAGAAAATCGCCCTTTATGTAGAGGACAGGATCTAATGCAGATCTTTCCTATCACACTTGCTTCATCTCAGTATAAACATTTGTGAGAATCCTCAGATCCCATGATATTTGTTCCATGGGACTTGAGGTGGTAAATTTCAAAACTTGTGAAACAAGGCTTGTGCAGCCTTATCTATATTGTCAGGCTCAGTGCGGGGATTGGAAACTGAAACTTGCAAAACTGAGAGATTGAGTTAACTACTTCAAACTGAAAAACCGCACCTTGACTGTTTTCAGACCTTCGCATCCCAGAATTTTTATTTTAAAATGTGACATTGTAGTTTGCTACCAAAATAAGAGGGCCTAAATATCCTAAAGGCATCAGATCCCGATCTCTGAAGCTAAGAAGAATCAGCCCTGGTTAGTATTTGGATGGGAGACCACCAATGAATACCAGATGCTATAGGCTATATTTCAGAGGAAGGAACTTGGAAAACCATCTTTGAGCATTCCTTCCTTAAGCAAACCATATGACATTCATGGACTTTCTATAATGGCTTTGCATGCAGTAAGACTGCAGCATCTCTAGATAAGTGAGAACAACTGCTTGCTGCTCCAGAGAGATGTTTATGAGATCTATAGAAATATTTTTTCTGCTCATGAATGAGTATAGTATGCCTTACATTAATTTATCTTTTGTATTCTAAGAGGGAGCTACAAGAAATCTGAGGTTAAACTAAAAAGAAAAATAACTCTATGTATGAAGTGTCTGAGGAGGGAAGGTCAATAGTACTTGTAACTAGCCAACCAATGCAATATCCACTTCCTATATGAAATTCTACCATGGTGTTTTTAAAATGAGGCTAAGTGGCTGCCACATGAAAAACTTCATTTTTTAGTATGAAAATATTTTGTATTAGATTTGAGAAATACAGTTCATGTTTCCATTTGCTCAGCTGTATAGGAAATCGTTTCCCCATATTAGAACAAATTCCAGCGAAGTTAACCCCAATTCAACATATGGGTTCTCTATCCCTATTTTATCATTCACTGAATCATCACTTTTCATAAGCTATAATTCTAACAACACACAACTGTATATTTTTCTTAATATGGATGGAGCAAAAGTCCATGTATTTCAGAATAGGAGATTGGAATGCAGAGTGATTGAGTTTAAATTTAATTTTATAGTGCAGTCAGCAGTAGGCAAGGAAGATGAATTCAAGGGAAGGAAGATGAATTCAAGCAAAGCAATCTATACCACTGAAGGAGATTATTTGTTATCACGAAGAGTGGCTTTACATTGTATTAAGAAATGTGATATATAAGTCAAAGCACAATGTCATGTCTTCAAATAACCTTATCCTCTCATACAAGCAATCAAATATCCAATATCCAATTTCTCTTCAACTCCTGCCTAACCAGGTTTTTCTGTATATGTGTATAACTGTGTATATATTTCTGTGTGTGTGTGTGTGGGGGGGGGGGGGGGATGTCCAGAAAACATCACTCCTTCCACCTGAATATGAAGTCTACCTGTATTATCACCTAGGCAGTCACGGTGCTTGGAATAATTTAGTATGATGCCAACATCAGTAGAAGCTGACTTGCGAGAGTAATGTGTGATGCAGCTGAAAAGGTAGCTTACTTCCTAGAGGAGATCAGTATCTGGAAATAATTAGGTGGTAGATACAACATATTTGAGCCATTTGCCTCAATTACCTTCAGTGCATTTTAGCAATTTTGATAACATAATGCTCTTTGCACATATGTGTTAAGATTTTGCTCTTTTTAAATCATAAATCTGGCACAAATTGGGTTATTTTTTAATCCTTTGTAAAAAAAAAAGGGGGGGGGGAATAGTTATGTTATTTCTGAACAAACAAACCAACTGATGTGAAACATGGTGCTGGAAAGGAGTTTGGTATCATGGACCACAAAAAAAGTCAAATATGTTGTCAAAGGCTTTCATGGCCGGGATCACAGGGTTGTTGTATGTCTTTCGGGCTGTGTGGCCATGTTCCAGAAGCATTCTCTCCTGACATTTCACCCACATCTATGGCAGGCATCCTCTGAGGATGCCTGCCATAGATGTGGGCGAAACGTCAGGAGAGAATGCTTCTGGAACATGGCCACACAGCCCGAAAGACATACAACAACAAAAGTCAAATAAATGGTTTCCAGAACAATTCAAGCCTGAACTCATGCTAGAAATCAAAATGACTAAATGGGGGAATGATTCATTGCAAAAGGCAATGATGCTTGGTAAAATGTAAGACCGAGGAATAAGAGGAGTGTTGGTAGATTTGTTCAATAAAGAAAGCCAATCACCCCAAGTTTGCAAGCCTGAGTAGTGCTGTTAATGACCAAAGCTCATGAAATTCATGGCAATTTGGTGGATTGCCATAATTTGAAGACAATTTATGTCAGATGACAACTACAAAAAATCATGAAATTTTTACTTTTACAGGTCCTAATTTAGCTTGTCAGCATTCATTTCAGCATTCAGAAGAGATAACAGCCAAGAATCAGCTTAAGGCCAGCAGTGTGGAAGGTCATGCCAACATACTTGCATGGGGTTATGTAACCGTGAAGTGGGGGGACATAGGCACTGAGAAACTCCGTACTGAATGCTTCCTTGTTCAAGCTTGAAAAAAAATCTTTTTTGCAATCAGAAATTGTGCAAACAGTGTCCCTACTGGATTTACTCTTTGATGCTGGAGGAGGAGACAAAACAGGTGGCCCTACCTGATTCCTTGGAGAGCACCGTGCTTACTTCTGTTCCAGCAACAACAAATAGCCTTTAAGCCTTGTATTTTTAAAACTCAAAATTCTGCAAATTAAGATCTTCAGTAAAATATTAAAAGCATGATCTTAACTGTATCAATTTGTTACAGATGCTGCTTTTTTTCCAACAAATTTGGTTTGTTTTTTAGAGATGTGGCCTGCACTGTTTTGTTGTTTAGTCTCTGCAAGAGTTCATTGCAGCTGAGTGTCACTTACAGAAGATGCTGTACTGTTCAGTGTTCATTACTTTTAAAAGTCTGTTTCTAACCCCTAGTATAAATGCAAATTTTGAAGTGCAGATATTCAGCCTGATCAAATCTCAAAATTCAGGCTGAATTGATCTTAATTTCTCATTCATGACCAAACCACTACAACAGAGCTTGTATTTATTTTACATTTTATTTTTATAAAATGGACTGTCAGGTTTGTTTTAGTTTTGCAATATATCTGTATGGCAATCCACATTATAATGGATTGTGCATCTATGTCAATTATTTATTTCTAGTGCAAAGGGGGAAGAAAATGTGTATCTGGGATATGCCATTTTTGATTATTTTAATTATTTTTGTTCTGCCACATATCAACCAGTATAGGCTTATACAAATAGGTAATCTACATAAATAAAATGTCAAACCCAGCAATCAAATGTTTGAATTGCAGTCTGTATTCTAGGCATGCAAATGCTAGTCCTCGCTAGGTGACAATCTGTTTTATTCACTCCCTAAGTTGTTACATTTCTAATATCTCAATTGTCACCATAGCACATTCATAGCCAAACTTCATACTCTTTATACACACTTGGCTGTGGGCAGGATTTTGTGTCTTTCTCAAAGAAAATCTCATTCAGGTTGGTTATGAGGAGAGCCAAGTATGTTAGATGAACTTGATGGACGGCAAGATTTATCAAAAAATAAATAAATAATGCAGAAAGAGCAACAGCTGCAATAAACCTCTTTCATTGCCAGGCCTATTCTAGAATGGAATTAGCTACCTCAGTTGAGAGACTGAAGATCAAGCTAAATGTGACAGGTCGTCACATATATTTTTCCTAGTTGTGAAAAAAAACCTGGGGAGGGGGTCTATCAGCTCACCTACATGGGCATTATAACCTGGATTCATACCTGGCTACATAATGTTTCTTCACTTCCAGTAACATCACAAGATAAATTGGGTTAATCCAGTTTTGCCCATGTTAGGAAAAGTTGGGAGATGTGCCAGACTTTGCGTAAAACTTAAGTATAATCCCATGTCTCCACAGTAGTGTAAACCACAGGATAGGGTCCAATTCAGACAGATCCACTGTCCACAAGGGTCTTTGCCATCATCCCCTTTCCTTTTGCTCATTGGGGATGGATAGTGCCTGTGTTGCTGCTCTCAAATGGCCACAGAGCTCCCAGCATGCTTCAAAAGCTGTTTTGGTGCTCTCATGTTTGCAAGATGGAGAGTAATTCCTGTATTATTATTTTCTTTTAAAATGTTATTCAAGGAAATCCACTGTGTTATTTTTTAGGTAACATTCTAGGATTTCAGGTAGTAAATGAGAAGCAAATAAGTGTTTCCCATAATTCTTATCTTAAATATACACATCACATTCAGCAGGTATGCATATGACCAGAAGAGCTATTCCCAAGTTCCGGAAAACCAACTGAGTTATTTTAAGGATTATCATATGAATTATATATAATTATGATGTCAGTTTGTGCTGAACATTTAGGATTTACACATCCGAGGCACAGGGTGGATTAATGGAACTGAATAAAACAAGTACAGAAGTGATTAATGCTAAAAAAAACAGTTGGCAAATTCCCATTGTTGCTACACAATTAAGACGCAACAGAGACCTTGGCTAGTCCCTCCCATTTCCTTGGTCTCCAGAGGTTTACTGGGGACCACAGAACAGCTTGTTGATCACATCTGTTTGCAGTCACTTCATTGCAGTTCTCGTGGGATTAGATTTTCTCAGTACACGTTCTTCTTTCACAATCGCTTATTTACCATGAAGTGCTGGTTTGTTCCCAGGATTCACATTTATGTCCCCAAGGCCTCCCATAACCTTGGTGTCAGATAGATTGATATACACAAGCTGTATTTCTTGTAACTATGCTTCTCTTATACAGTAGCTACTGTCTAGTTCTCCTTCCACCAATACAAATGTGCCTCTTTATATAGGATCTTTCAATTTGGTTATCTGTTTAAACAAGTGCCTGGACTTAAGAAGGTTTTGTTTTACATGAACCCATGTTAACTTGCAAGGACTACTGTCAGAGAATTGGAGAGGGCCTTGATGAAGTGCTTCCAAAAGGCTTGGACATGTTACTGCAGCTTCTGGCTGATGAATAGAAAATGAATAGAAATCCCCACCCACCACTCATTTCAATAATTTATTGGGCTTTGTGATAGTTTCTTACAGATATTCAAATTCCTCAGAAGTTACAAATATAGTAGAGTCTTACTTATCCAAGACTCGCTTATCCAAGGTTCTGGATTATCCAATGCATTTTTGTAGTTAATTTTTTCAATATATCGTGATATTTTGGTGCTAAATTCGTAAATATAGTAATTACAACATAACATTACTGCATATTGAACTACTTTTTCTGTCAAATTTATTGTATAACATGATGTTTTGGTGCTTAATTTGTAAAATCATAACCTAATTTGATGTTTAATAGGCTTTTCCTTAATCCCTCCTTATTATCCAAGATATTCGCTTATCCAAGGTTCTGTCGGCCCGTTTAGCTTGGATAAGTGGACTCTACTATAGTAAGCCATGCTCTGTCCAACCTCTGGTTGTGCAATTTTTGTTGTATTGCTCAGCGTTGTGGGAGAGTTTAGAATGAGAAGAGGACAGGATATTAGCACGGGAAGGAAGGAAGCATAGACACATATTTAAATGGGACAGGAGAGATCAATTAAAATGGATCACAAAATTTCTTATACTAGTAGTTGCAAGTCAGATGACCAACACCATGTCCACAAATTGAATATTTGTCCATTCCATGATTGCTGGTTCTGGTTCATAGTCCAGAATAGTTGATGGAAGTTTCTTTAATGAATATGAATATAGGAGATGAATTAATATTTTCTTCTGTGTGCTTATTTGATATCAGTTTCTTTCTATCCCAAAGCTGTTGCTTAATTTGGACTATAATGGTCTAGTAGGAAAATTTAGATCAGGAAGCAATGTCAAATGAAGGAGTATCCTTTTCAGGAGAGTTTATTGGGTGGTAGGCACCTGGAGCAAATTCACACTAGAAAGTTACAGTGCTATGATTATTACACTTCAACTGTCATGGTTATGCACTCCAGCGCCTCACCAAATTTCATTTTAACTGTAATGGCTCAATGCTAAAGAATTGTGGGAATTATAGTTTTACAAAGTCTTTAGCCTTCTCTGCCAAAATGTGCTGGTTCCTCATGAAACAACCAATCCCAGGACCCTTCAAAACTGGATACTCAAGGCCAAGTCTTGAGATCTGGCAGGCAAATATACTCCTCACCATCACTGGCATCTAGTGTTCACGTGTGTAATACGCACGCCAACATACACAGTTATAATTAATTTCTCAGTATTATGATTCAAATTTAGATTGACCCCCATCTCTCCTACTGTTTGTGTTAAAAACAAATATGCAGACCACAGACAATAGTGAATGCACTGAAGATCTGAATAACGGATACCACTTACTAAATTTCATGTACCTGAGATTTTTCTTAGTGGGACTTGTATGTTTGCAAATGCCTGGTGACTAATCCAAATTTTGCTAATAACTTGCCATTGTCAAATCTTTCAGTAGAACTCAATGTTTCTTTAAAATTGTCAGTGTTGTAGCCAGTAAGTTCTGTTCCAATTTCAATTCTTTCCAGAATTATCACTAAACAAAGTAGAATGTATACTGCCTAAAAATTGTATGAAATATAAGTGATAGAATTAGCTTTCACATCTAAGTATTTTTTTTTAAAACCATCAGCTGCTACATTCATGGAACACTGGAAGAGAAAACAGATGCGTCTGAACTATAGATGGGACCTGACTGGCTTTGAAGAAGAGGAAGTAAGTTAATTTTGCCGCACACTATTTTAGTGGGCATAAAGATTGCTGAATGATCTTTCATTTCCAGTAGTTTGCTCACTGGAAAGGAAAATCCTACAATTACCCAGGTTTGGGAAGGGTGTGTTAGCAGCATGTCTTGTAACCATGGAAGCATAATGTTAAAACTCCAGAATGATGGTCACACCCTGTAGTGTAGACATTAAAATGATTCAGTTCACCAATGATTCACGTAATGTAAAAAGCATATTACATGAGCACACTTTTTAAAAGGATTGGGGAAAACATGTAAGAAAAACCTGGGCAATTACCCTGTTTTGGGAATAAGACTGGAATCTTGCTGGTAAGGTTAACTGATTTAATCAGTTTTAGAGTACAGTCAAAACTTCAGAAAATCCCATTGATTTCTTGTATTTACTCTCATTAGGTCCTCAAATAGAGTTCAGGCCAAATACCTTTGGCAAGTGGTCAAATTGTACTTGTTATATGAGTCTGAAATGTCTGAAATACAGCTTGTATCCAGCATATAAAACAAAGCCATCAAATTATGTGCCAGGTGTTAAAAAACGCTGGCATATTTGTATTTCATTTTAATTTTTAAGGAAAGGACACATTCTTATCTTTTTGAAATAGGCTATATAAATAATGCATCAAATAGCCATTTAATTTTAATGATAAACATTTATTTATAATATCATTTATTCTGGTTTGAAAACCAGAATTTCCTTCAATAAATTACACGGTAAGCTAAGATATTCATCCAAAAATACAGTATTACTTTGAAAATGAGAAGGGACAAAAAGGAATATTCTCCCTTGATGAGCCATGAAACCAAAGGACTCACCAGTTTCAAGAGGCTGATACATACTTTTTTGAGAGATATATTTTCTGGTTTCTGTTTTAGATGCCTTAATCACAGCCTGTTATAGTTGGGAAAGGTGTATGGTTCAAACGCCTGCAATATTTTTCCCCAGACTTATTTTTGGAAGACTCCGTCAGTTGGTTTTGCTCACAGTGCCTATTATACAGAGCATATTATATAGACATTTCTTAAAAACCCACAAAAGGAGTCATCGGAGAACGAGCTGCTTAATTGCTTCCCTCAAGCTACTCTGTTCTCTTCAACAGTTGCCAATTTTGCCAGTCTTTTAGCTTTTCCTTTCTTTTTCCTTTCTTTTTCATTTTTCATTTTGTTGTTATGTGCCTTCAAGTAATTTTCAACCAATAGTGACCCTAAGATGAACCTATCTCAAGGTTTTCTTGGCAGGATTTGTTCAGAGGGAGGTTGCCTTTGCCTTCCTGAGTAGATTTCATGGACGAGCAGGTTTCAAACATTGCTCTCCAGAGTCATAGTCCAGTATTAAAACTACTACATCACACTTAAATATGACCAGTTCCAATTGCTATTTGCACTAGAATAATTGAATCAGCTGCTGATTAAGTAAGTCCCACTGATTCAAAGCTGCTTCTTTAGCTGGAACTAACAGTTGGATTTAAGCCTTTGTGCTCCTTTCTCTCCATTATTCGAGAACACATCTAACATATTTTAATATATCAGGAGTCGTCCTGCAGTGAGGATGTACTTGCATTCACAGAGTTTTAATGGGAGATATACTACTAGCAAATATCAAAGTCAGTTTAATGTAGTCTTGTATGATCTAGCATGTGCAATCTGAATTCATTAATTGCCTATGATTCAGCTGATCATTAAGTAATTACACTATACATATGATATGTTTGCATATGAATAAAAACAGTCCTTACTTCTGATGCAAAAACTGAACTTTTTTCTGTAATGCTTGCATATGTATATAGTACAGTAGGCATTATCTTAGAAGAGGCATTCTGTCTTTGAAGGAAACAAAAGGAATGCCAATGTCCATCTTTTTCACTGGTGTTTGCTTCCTGCAGTTTAAGTTCTTATACTATGAACTATATTTCTGATGAAGGAATTGGCAAAATTACCTCTGCATATGCTTTGCTTAAAAAACCATATGAAAACCATGAGGTCATTGTATGCTGAGAAGTGACTTAAAGACACGCACACGCACGCACACACACACACACCAGTGGGAACATGTTCACAAATCAACTATTTCTTAATGGAATGATCTAGCTTGTTCAATTATTTAAAAATTGCAACGATCATGTCTTCTGCCCCTGATTTCAGAACATTTACAGGGGCATCTATTCCCCAATTTCCAATATTTAAAGACATGGCACCACGTTTACATAAACCACATATCTAGAATTGAGCCCTAGCATATTATAATAACAGTAGGATATTTTTATGGATACCATAAGACAACTGTTCTTTTATTTTTGGGACCTTGTTGTTTGCTTACATGAAAGTAGGCAGGATTAACTGTATCTTTCTAGCGGCAAATATTTTTCTGGGTAATGCTCAGTGTTCTCTGCAGTGATAAGAACCTGTGACCTGAGATAACTGCGATTAATAGAATGTATTTTATTTATTATTTTGCTTAACACACTTCAGTCCCTTTAATTCAGACCTATGAGCAAAGCACTTGGATGTGCATTTAAATCCCACTGAAGACTAAAAGTGACTTAATAGTATGAGACAAAATCTATGGGAATCTCTTTGCGGGCATGACCCATTGCAATGAATTACTGATATGCTGGAATACTTCTCGTTAGCTGTCCTTTTCTGTGGTTACTAACTTCAGTGATGGTTGTGTAAGAGGGAATTGCGTAATACATACATTAAATTACTTGGCACCATCAGGGCTTTCATACTACTTATTTGTGGATCATTCTGGATCATGATACAGTATTATGTTTCCTACTATGCCGTTCAGTCTATCCCCAGTTCATGTATGAATGAAGACTATTTCCACAAAGATACAGCTGTGTGACTTCTAATTCTCACATCTACCTACACATTAAAGAAACCATTGTAACCCATGTGCAATTTTTCAGCAGTGAAGTAATTTTAATTTTTATGTTTTGTTTGTGTTTTTATGGTTTCCTGAAGGAGGCAGTCAAGGTTTGGAATTTAATTTTTTTAATTTCTCTACCTTTTTATCTATCTAATGGTCAAAAAATGCCTTTTGATCTCACCTCATTCTTTTTTCCTAACATCTGATTTCCTTTAGATATTCCACTGCAATTATTCTCTCTTCCTTTATATATCCCTGTGATGGGACTTTTTCATATCCATTCCCATCTCCAACCAATGCATTTTTGAAGGTACTTTCTGAATCCTTTGGCTGTCTCATTCCTTCAATTTCTGATTATTTTCCACATCTTTTTTTCCAATGTGTTTTGGGAGAAACAAATATCAATTTAATGTACAGAAGGATATCTATTACAGTTTGCTCTAACATATTACCACTACCCCTCCTCAAATCATTTGCAGTATCTTCCATAATTTGAATGATTATGGCCTGCCTGTTATGCTGTGAATACAATATTTTACCTTTAAATGAATTGCAAAGTTTCAAATATAGTACAACCCTGTATTCCTGGAGGATATGTTCTGAAACCACCACCACCACCCCAAGGATACCTGAAGCCATGGGTAAAAATGAACCCTACATTTTGAGTACACAAAAGCATACCATAGAATTGTACTAGGGACCTAGAGATGTCCACAGACACTTCTGGAAAGTGTGTGTGTGTTTTGGAGCATGGGTAAGTGAAACCATGGATATCAAATCTATGCATAAGGGTTCCATTCTATAGTAGTTTTAGGACTATGCCTGATTTGATTTGCAGTTTCCTATCCCAGTGGTGTGATTACTGTGTCATATTGGAGACAGATACATCTTACATTCAATGCAATTACACAGTTATGACAGTTCTACTGCAATCCTACCTCAAAGATGTACCAGTTTTAGTGGGTTAGGATAGAAATCCCCCTCTGCCAGCAGATTTCAGAAATCAGCTAGTAGAAATTCATGTCTAAAATCTGATGGCAGAAGAGACCAAAAGAGTTGAGAGAAGGATTAGGTCAGTGCAATGTCAGCTGAGGACAAAGATAGTCCTAAGTAATTTCCTACATGCTTGGCCCAAAGAGATCTAGATTCAGAGCAACTTTGGACCTTATCACATTGGGATATAATCTGTTTCTGAGACTGTTTGAGAATTATTTTGTACAGGTCCCATCACATGACATTTGCCCCATCCCGTCAGTATTCCGTCTGCAAAGCGTTCCAGAAACTGATTATTTGCAGATGGAATTCTAATCTTGTTTTTTGAAATACAGTATTGTCTTGCTTATCCAACATAAACAGGACAGCAGTTGGATAGGCCTGGCTGTGGCGCAGGCGGGAGAGCAAGCCAGCTGCAACCAGCTGCAATGAATCACTCTGACCAGGTCATGAGTTCGAGGCCCGCTCGGAGCCTATGTTTGTCTTGTCTTTGTTCTATGTTCAAAGGCATTGAATGTTTGCCTGTATGTGTAATGTGATCCGCCCTGAGTCCCCTTCGGGGTGAGAAGGGCGGAATATAAATGCTGTAAATAAATAAATAAGCGAAAATTTTGGATAACAAGGAGGTATGATGGCACGCCAAGGACTTTGAGGGAACTATGGTTTCTGGCTTTCATCAGGGGCTATCTGGATACCCTCTGTTGAAATGAGGTCCTTAGCATAAATGCACTTTAGACAGTCATACTAAACTCGCTGTACAGGTTGTACGTACTGGAAATGCCTGTTTGAATTGCTGGGGCCAAAGATTTCCAGACAAAATCCTGGCCTCCTTCTCTGTAGCTCTGAAAGGCAAGAATGGGAAGGCCTCACAAGCAGGCTCTGTGAGGCAAATGGGCTAAACCAACTGAAACTAGCCTCTAAGGGGTTTTAAAGCTCCACCCCCAAAACTAATACAATGGAAGAATCTACACTATAGGGAAAGCCTAAACAGGAAACTAAAACAAAGAAGAAAGGAAGGGCCAAGACTTCACAGGAGGGATTAAGGAAAAGCCTATCAAACATCAAATGACGTTATGATTTTACAAATTAAGCACCAAAACATCATGTTTTACAACAAATTGACAGAAAAAGCAGTTCAATACATGGTAATGTTATGTAGTAATTACTATATTTACACATTTAGTCCCAAAACGTCAACTACAAAAACATTGGCTACTAACAAATTGACTACAAATAAAGATAGAACTGCATAAAATGAACTTACAGTAACAACGTCATTGGAAGTTAAATCCGTAAAAAGTTCAGTCCTATGAAGATTTTTTTAAAATCTGTAATCCTTGCCTGCCTAGAAAAACAACTGCGGATCTGAGCGGGAGACAGACTGCATTGGATAATACAGAATGTTGGATGAGTGAAGATTGGATAAAAGAGACTCTACTGTACTACGATTTCTTCCGTTGCTGAAGCACTGTTTTTGTGTGTGTGATAGGAAAATCTGTGTGCATCCCATCAGCAACTGTTGGGGAATCAGAGCTGTTAGGCCCAAAAAATAACCCTCAATTAAGGTTGATTCCACTAAAATATACCAAGGTACCAGAACATCCGTTCATAACCAGCAAAACGTTACATGTGAGCAAAGAGAGCCTTTATCCTTTTAGGAAGGCTGAGGATTGCAGAGTGAATTTTAGGTTTCGAAACATTCATTCTGGAAAAAGGAATACATTCAGTATAGAATATCCTGGAGCTAAGTAACTTACTTTGACTTCAACTTCTAACAGAGGCAGAAGGTAAAAGGTTCATGCTGCTTCATTTTGCCTTTAAAAGAGGCAAAATGCATCCTCACAAAGAAAATAAAAGCAAGGGGAAAGTAGACCCGACCACATGGCTTGGCTTAGAGGAAAGACAAGTTCAACAGGAGGCTCCTCCCAGTTCCCTTGGCCACATCATCCAAAGGGGAGGAGACAGTGGAAAGCAGGAAAGCAAGAAACAAGACCCTCTAGGCATGGGCGGGAAGGAAGGGATTCCCTAAGCTTAGCCCTGTCTCTGCCTACCTCTTTGAGGACTGAGTAGTGAACCCAACAGCAACTATACTTTTAAAAGGTCATGGACTGAAGTAGCGGGTGTTTTGAATGGATTGAGAGGAGCCAGCCTTCCATGGTCAAAGCACTGTATTTTCAAAACATAAGAATCATAATAATCAGGTGGGACGAGGAGATATAAATGGATTATATCCCAATGTGATAAGGTCCTAGAATTATTAGCCTATCAACTCATCTGTCCCTTGATCATCTTGGCTATTACAGATGGTGGGTACTCTTTGGCCTTCAGCTGCAATAGACCACCTATAATGGTATTTGAAGCTTATATTAGTGAGGTTTAAGTCCTATTAGAAACTGATTTTAATATCTTGGGATACATTTTAATGGGTAGGCAAAAGGCTTCATGCTCACTTACATATATGACTTATTTTCAGGATCATCCAAGGGCTGAGTATGAAGCAAAAGTATTAGAAAAATCACTAAGGAAAGAATACAGAAATAAGGAGGTAATGTATGTTTCAAATCTATTATTTAACAGTATGTATTTTCAGTGTATATTTATGAAATGTGTGTTTTAAATCTATTTAAACGTTTCCCCATTTGTAATAATAGTACTATAACACCAAATCCTTCCCTGTAATCTATGTTGTTCTCACCTTACCCTAACCATTTACTAAAAAAACAACATCAGTTTTAAAAAGCATTCAAATATAAAGCAGGAGAGAAAGGATAAAATGAACAGAGTGAAGAAGTGTTAATAACAATCTGAATCCTGCGTTGTAAATCAAGTATGGATTCACTATAACTCCAATTGATTTTGGTTTCCAGTAATGTCACATACAACTACATCTTTATGATGATGATGATGATGATGATAATAATAATTTTATTTATTGCATTTCCTGCATTTATTCTATGCTTGTTCTTAGAAGTACTGCGTATTCTCATGTATAAATCTAGAAATTTAAGTCAAAAAATATCCCCTGGTAGCGCAATGGGTTAAACCCTTGTGCTGGCAGGACTGCAGATCGACAAGTCGGCAGTTCGAAACCGAAGAGAGTGGATGACCTCCCTCTGTCAGCTCCAGCTCCCCATGCAGGGACATGAGAGAAGCCTCCCACAAGGATAGTAAAACATCAAAACATCCGGGCATCTCCTGGGCAACGTCCTTGCAGACAGCCAATTCTCTCACACCAGAAGTGACTTGCAGTTGCTCAAGTCATTCCCGACACACACAAAAGGCAAAAAATTAATCCCCAAAACATGGGTCACTTACCCACTGGTCAATGTAAGGACTATTCTGCAACTCTTGCTTTAAAAAAGGACTGTCCCCTTCTCTGAGTAGAATAGCAAAGGCAAGAGCTCAATCCATCCCAAAAAAATCTAAAAGAACCACCGATACCTTTTTCCTCTCTCTGCCACTGTGCCATTTCTGGTCTTTTAAAATGCCTGGGCAGGAAAATGGAGGCAGCCAAGAAGTGGTGCTGGGTTTTTTCATTTGTGGAACTACTGTTATGTTATCCACATATTACATCACAGTCCATAAGTTTTGCCCCCAAACCTGCCCTCAACTTATACATGTGATTGATGTACAAGGGTTAAATGAAAAGTAATGCCTCCACCTTCGTAACTCCCCAACAGAAGGCAGTACTGGTATGTGGCAGGTACTGGCTTGATTTGACAAATTGAATCTTGATTTGACAAATTGTCAAAATTGAAACAGGCATTAATTCTTTCTTTGAGCTTATACAAATGCATACATGGATTTCGCCATCATATTTACAAAGTTCACATGTATCCGTGTAAAGGTTGTTGCATGATTATGTTACACACGTTTGTTTGAATATGACTGTTCATTAGTATCCAAAAGTGCCTCGTCTATAGGAATGTTACTATCTGAATTTGTCCTTTACACTCTATCGTACTTGCTAAATTGAGTATGTGTGTTATCTATGTAATAGCTATAGTACAGTTCTGAATATATTTAATTAAAAGTGTCTCATTGTGTCCTGTGGGGCTTTCCCTATAGTATTTAGGATCAAAGTTCAGGCTGACCATTCGTTATTCTGAAATCTGAAATACTCCAAAATCTGAAATTATCCACATGAGTAGCTGAGATAGTGATACATTTTCTTTCAGATGATTCCATGTACACAATTCATGTACACAGTTTGTACATGCTTCATGTACACAGTTATTTAAAATATGTTATAAAACTACCTTGTGTATAAGGTGTCTTGTTTTGTCTTGGATTCCTTTTTCAAGATATAATGTAAGTGTATGCAAATATAGATATTCCAAAATCCAAGGAGTAGAGGATCCAAAATCCAAAAACAAATCTGCTCCCAAAGATTTCAGGCAATTGATACACAACTTATGTTTATGATTGAGGTACAGTAGAGTCTCACTTATCCAACATAAATGGGCCGGCAGAAAGTTGGATAAGCGAATATGTTGGATAATAGGGAGGGATTAAGGAAAAGCCTATTACACATCAAATTAGGTTTTGATTTCACAAATTAAGCACCAAAACATCATGCTTAACAACAAATTTGACAGAAAAAGTAGTTCAATAAACAGTAATGCTACGTAGTAATTACTGTATTTACTAATTTAGCACCAAAATATCACGATGTATTGAAAACATTGACTACAAAAATGTGTTGGATAATCCAAAATGTTGGATAAGCGAGTGTTGGATAAGTGAGACTCTACTGTATTACTAAGGAAAAAGATATTACAGAAGATACTGACCATGGGAATGGAGAACAGAAAATGAACATTTATCATGTTCTCTGGGATTGTTGTGCATTCTTAGAAATATGCCCCCTCAGTATCAGTAGGTCATCAGATAAATAAAATACATACGGCTTTTTCTTCATTTTGTACATTCCATGTGCTTAGTTTTCCTGGATTTTTTTAATGCACTAAAGCAATACAGGGTGAAAGAAGAGTAGGGCAAGAGGCAAATACAGACCATGCCTACACCAGTTGTTAACCCAGATCCTGTTTTACAAATAACTCAGGTTCAAACCAAAAACAAGTTGGAGTAAGATTAGTCTGAAAGCAGATATTTCTGATAAGGAAGACTCTGGTTGGAGAGGCTGAGAAGGGTGTATTCAGAACTGTATTCAGAAGCAAATCAGTGTTCCCTGTGATTGTTTAAATACTGTATACTCAAGATAAGATTCCCAAAGACAAACATTGACAAATTACATATATATTGTTTTGCAAGATAAAAAATATGTGTGATGAAATGATCAACCCCTGTTTAGTTCCATTGATTTTGGACTACAGACATGAATACAAACTTGCCAACTTTAAGCAGAGAGTCGGTGGATAAACCAAAAGAAGAAAGCATACTGAAATATTGATTCAAAATATCTTATTAAATGTTGAGCTGATAAAAAATTGAAACAATTATACCTGTAAGCAGGGCTGTAGCCAGAAAAAAATTTCGGGAGGGGTTTTGAAAATTTCGGGGGGGGGGGGGTTGAACCCCTAGCACATACCCCTCCCTGCTACAAACCTGTCAATATCTGCTTGAGATAGTGCCTGGAGGGACTCTTAATGTTTTGCATCTCATAGACTTAGCATGGGGATTTGGTTAACCAGTTAAAATTCATGAGTAAACGAGATTTTTTTTATAACTTGAAAAATTTCGGGGGGGGGGGTTGAACCCCTAAACCCCACCCCACCCCTCGCTACAGGCCTGCCTGTAAGAGTATCTCATTGCAGCTCTTTGGATTTTAAAGTTAGGTGGAGTCTTGGTCCTTTTCGCAAAGTCACTTCATATAGGATGGCCTAATATGTAAAATGGGATTGTACCCAATTTGTATCATATTGAAACACTTGTCAGCGAGCTGTGATTCATTGCAACATGTACTGAGTGGTCACAGATCTGTGGTTGTCTCTGCAGAATGTGTAGAAAGATCTGGATGGAGACCATTGTACTGTAGACTATGAGGTCTAGAAATGGTTGATCACTGAGTTTTTTCCCCTTTCCATCCCCAATACTGGATCAAGCGAATTGCATTTTAACTCAACATACCATACATTGAAGTCCGGTTCTGAAATGCATCTTTCCTAGAATTTTTTTAATTTAGTCATTATCTTGGCGGTTCTTAAAAGTGTGCTCTGCGGCGCCCTTGTCGCCTCAAAGCTACTGTTAGCAGTCCACATGATATATGTCAAGTTCCACAGAAGCACTGCCTCTAGTCATTAATCTGTCACGAGAAGAACTGGAGGATACGCTAGAGCTTGTTGGAAACTGTGGGGTGACCTCAGCTGTACTTGATGTCTAGACAGCTTGATCAGACTAGATCCAGGGCAATCCAATGTCTACATGTCAAGAAGACCCATCATGATTTACTAGTCAGAAGGAGCTCCCTAGCAGAGTAATAATAATAATAACAAAACTTTATCTTTAACCCACCCTCTCTCCCCAAAGAGACTCAGGGCAGTTTCCAAAAAATGGCAAAAGTTCAATGCTGTAAACAATAACAGATTAAGGCAATTAAAGCAAACAATTAATAAACAGATAAAAATAGAACAATGGAGCAACCGTGGCCAAAACATACAGCTCATTCAGACCTCATAAATAACACCATGAACAGACTAAACTATTAAAATCTGAATAAATAAATTGTAAAGTATAAAAATATAAGAATATAAAATATATAGGTATATAGCTCTTCACTAAGTTAAAGTAATTGATGCTGTTGTCAACCTCATCCAACAGGTTAGAATTGATGGTAAAAACTAAGTAAGTAACTTTATTTTTCTGCCCCGCCACCATCTCCTGGCTGGGACTTGGGGCGGCTAACATGGGACAAAGACCCGAAAACAATACAATTAAAACATTACAAAGAGTAAAAACACAATAAAATGGCATTATGCAGAACGATACATCAATCCATAAAAGCTCATGTAAAACATAAAATGAGTAACAATATAATTAATAATAAATAAGATATAATAAAATAAGATGGACCACGAATTTGTTGGAGTGGGATAGCATGGAGGGGCCATTTAAACTAAAGTGCAATAGTATGGTTATAAAGTGCTTTGGGGCAAGAGCACAAAGTTCTAACATATCTCAACCGCTGGGAAGGGGGACAAACGTCCAAATTAATTGTAGGAGAAAAAAAACAGTGTGAAGGAAAATGTATTAATTTAAATTTCGATCATGGGGACTAAGTTATTCAAATGCGCAATGAAAAAACCAAGTTTTTAACTCCTTTTTAAAGGATGCAAGGGTGGGTGCCTGCCTAATCATCTTCCTCTCCATAAACTAGCATACCCAAATAAGTTTTTAGCTCTTTCTTGAAGGAGAGAAGAGATGGGGCTATTCTGATTTCTTTAGGGAGGGAGTTCCCAAGGAAAGGGGCGACCACAGAGAAAGCCCCCTCTCTCGTTCCCACCAGCCATGCTTGAGACATGGGTGGAAGCGAGAGAAAGGCACCCCTCTGATTATCGTAGTGTCCAGGTGGGTTTTTAGGCAGGAATGCAGTTTGTCAAATAGTCTGGGCCCGAACTATTTAGGGCTTTATAGGTAATGACCAGCACTTTACATTTAGCCCAAATCGGATGGGCAGCCAGTGCAGCTGCCACAACATGGGAGTTGTCTGCTACCTGTACAGCACTCCAGTTAGTAATCTGGCTGCCGATCTCTGAACCAGTTGAGGCTTCTGAACTATCTTCAGAGGCAGCCCCATGTAGAGAGCATTGCAGTAGTCCAGGCGGGATGTGGCTAAAGTGTGGACAACCATGGCCAAGTATGGTGTCTCAAGGTATGGGTGCAGCTGGTGCACAATTTTTAATTGTGAAAAGGCAGCCCTTTGTAGAGAGTCACCACCGACACCTGAGGTTCCAGGGTCAACAATGAGTCCAAGAGCAGACCTGTGTCTTCAGGGGGAGTGCAATCCCATCCGACACAGGCTGTAATCACACATCCTGATCCGCCTTCCAACTGATCAGGAGTACCTCTGTCTTGTCTGGATTTAATTTCAACTTGTTAGCCCTCATCCAGTCCATTACAATGACAGGCACTGGTTCAGGACCAGAATGGCATCCTTGGCATTCGGCAGAAAGGAATGATAGAGTTGGGTGCATAAATTTGACACCAAACTCCAAAACTTCGGATGAGCTCTCCCAGCAGTTTCATGTAAATGTTAAACACCATGGCGGACAGAATAGAACCCTCAGGCCACCGGCTGCTGTTGATGTCTTTTCTGGTAATCACATGGCTTTCAAATGGGCTGCAGGAGACTTCCATACTGGCACCTGTGAATTCCTCACAGCTCCAAAGCAGATGATTCTACCTGATGTAGACACAGCTTTAGTTTCTGAAATTCCATGTTTTCAATTTCAGTATACTTGTTTTAGATGGTTGTATGTTGTGAGTTCATTTTCATGCATCTGAATTGTAACTCAAAGAGTAATTGTAAGTCAACTATAATTAAGTCCTATGGGAACTGGGGAACACATGTCAATTTTGCAGACTCAGAAACTGAGAATGGAATATATTTCTCTTGGTGTACAGTGCCGATATCACCATCTGTTTTACTAAGCCACACTAACTAAGCAACCTGGGTTAATACCAGACCTATGTTGCAGTAAAGACAGTCACCTCCATATAACTCCTTTTTCCCCAGCAGTACATTTGGGATATTAAATGTTTCAGAAGTGTGTGGAAACCAAATAATTGAGGGAAGGTTTGGAGTTAATTCACCTGAAGCTCACCTGCTATTGGTGAGCAAACCAATGATAGTAAGATTTTAAATTTGATGGTTGTTGCAAGTTTCTCAGGCTTATGATCCCTCTCTAAATGCACCTGTGTGTGTGCCTTGATTCCTGAAGGATGAAAGAATTTGTAGGAAATTCACTTTTCATATGGAATCCATGGTTTTAAGTTAACTTAGGTACAACAATATCAATGCATCACTTTCTGTGTCCCAGTATCCCTAACTGGTTTATAGCATGGTTTCACTCATCTTTCCTTTTGGGTGTTATATGGGAATGAAGACGTGCCTTACTTGGGCCCTTCTGCATCCCAGTATCTTCAGGCTCAGGCACCTTCTACTCTGCCATATAATCCAGATTATCAAAGCAGATAATCCACATTATCTACTTTGAACTAGATTATATGAGGCTACACTGCCATATAATCCAATTAAAATCAAATAATCTGGACTTTATATGGCAGTGTGGAAGGGGCCTCCATTTGCCTTAGAACTAGAAGTCCTTGGAGTGAACCTACTATACTAAAACCTGTTTCCTCCAGGTGATGCAGGTCTTTAAAAATCTCATAACATCTGAAATCTAGCACTGAAACATTATGAAAGCTAGAAGAAGCGAGATAAACTTGTATCAGAAAAATATTTGGTCCGGCACCACTTTTTGGGTCAGTACAAGCCCCATTCAGTTCAATAGCACTGGTGCCGGCAGAATATTTTGGAAACATGGAGAGAACAGTCAGTGGGATCTGCTTCTGAGTAAACATGGAAAGAATAAAAGTGGCTTCTGCAAATGAACTAAAAGTGGCTTCTCCTTAATTAATATCTCGAAGAACATTAAGGCTGTTACATGGGGATGATGGTAAACCTTGTATGTTTGGGACTTCACAGTAATTGACATGATGTAAAATGTAAACTTAGCAGATCACGGGATAATAGGATAGGTCCCCTTATAGATTAGTGAAAAGTTGAGTTTAATAGCAAACAGAGTTGGATATGTATATGGATTATGAAAATCTATACAGAGACCTTCAAAAGGACCCCAGGTAGATTATTCTGGATTTCATTATATCAAACATGGCTACATCACTATTCATTCATCAGTCATTTTATTTTATCTTATCTTTCCCCAAAAATGGGACTCAAGAATAAATAAAAAATACTAGTTTGAAATCACTACTGAATTATTTAAATGCCCCTAAGTCCTGAAGTGCTTTATTACTTCCTTCTGCTAAAATGAAAAATTAGACTTTTTCTTATTTGCCATATAGTGAAAATTGAGGGCAGTATGAATCCCATTTTTATATTCCCTTGCATTGTTGTTGTTGTTGTTGTTGTTGTTGTTGTTGTTTTGCCAAATAATAACATACATTTTCCTGTGGTTTTACTTTATGTATTCTCCCTTTTAGTAATTTACTTCATATCGGATCTATAACACGTATCAGACAGCTTTTACTCATTTTTCAGTTGTACTGTATTCATGTTCTGCTGAGGGTATTGATTTATTTACCTGTACAAGTCAAAGCTTTGTAATGACCATATTGCACGATCCTTTTCTGTTTTCCTTCAAACGCCATCAGAAGGGCCAGCAGTTGCCAGAAGAGGCAGCAAACAAATGGCAACAAAGAGTTAAGAGAGTCATGGCTGGGGTGAAATTGGTACATTTCATTCAAATTTGTGGAAACTTTCTGGATTATGAATAACTATAGAAAGCACAAATTGATTTTCCCCCCAACTTTGTCTGTTTCTAATATCCACAAACATGCCTTCTCCCCTCCCTTTTCCCCTTCCTTCAGCACTCTTGTTGAGACTGGTTTTTTGCCTCCGTTTGGAATGGCACTGCATGGTTAATCCTTACGTGTTAATGGGTGTGCTCTTTTTGAATTGGTGCACGTGCCATCTGCCTGGTGGAGTTGCCTGCTGTTCCACCTCCTGACAACATGCATGTTTTATGCATGTAACATTAAATGCTTGTTCTTATAGTGGCCTTCTGTAATTATGTACATGACATTACATTATTAATGTCTTCCAGGTTTGCAAATAAAATGATCCTAATTTCAGCGTGTCAAAAATAAAATGGTGATAACACACTGGATTTTCAAAAACAAGCAAATTGAAATCATCTAGTACAGTGAGCCCTCAGTATCCACTAGGATTTGTTTCCAGAACTCACCATGGATTCCTAAATCTGTGGATGCTCAAGTCCCATTATATATACAATGGTATATATAATGGCATAAAATGGCAAAATCAAACTTTGCTTTTTAAATTTTTTTTTTATGGAAAGGTATGGTTGGTTGCATCCGTGGAAATGGTGGGCTGACTATATTAGTTACTCTATCTAAACCCAGTACCTTACTTATCCGTATACATAAGGACAGAATACAATCCCTTTCCGTTTCTCTGCCAGTGCCTTTTCTTGCTCCCCCCATTCTTTACTAGTTGTGAAGGACAATGAGCCCATTTTCTGCTCATTTAAGAGAAGAGGATGAAAGAAGAGAGCCAGTGGATGAATAAATTGGGAGATGGAATGGTTGCAATCTATTCTTTTTATCTCAAACACTGAAAAAGTTCTGGGTTGATTATAGAAAACTTCTATCCAAACGTCACCAATTGCCCGATTTTTTCGACACTCAAGAAAGCAACTACTTTTCCTTATTCTTGGAATGAAGAAGAAAAGGAGCAAAACTGGCAGATGCAAAATTAAGTCCTTGTCAATGATTTATTTACTCTCACCATAATTCATCTATTTCTCTGGGCAATGGTTTGGATATAAAATGAAGCTTTCAGGAAGGATGCCAATAGCACAATATAAATATCTTAATACCTTTAAATAGAGTACAAGAAATGAAGAATTACTACAGTATTCAAATTTAAGATAAATCTGCATTGACAGTCCCATAAATTACATGTTTCTAAAGGCTTTTGGCCTCTATTGTTTGCATCCACTAGTTCCCATGGCATCTGCTAACAAGATAGTTGCCACCCAGCCCTTATGTCCTCTTTCCCTTCAAAAAGTACTCTGAAATGCTGGGGACAATGTTGAGCAGATTTCAATGAGTTTTAATGGGAGAAGAAGAGAAAGAAAGCTCTTCTTACACTGGCAAATGCCCTCTCACACAATGTTGGGTATAGCCCTTGGATGCACAGATGAGCTGTGATTTTCTGAATACCTGAAGTGATATACTGACTCCATGTGTAGAGTTGTAGCTCAGTGGAGATCAGTGAACTGATTTTGCACTGTTCTGATATCTACTTAATTTTAAAATGTTTAATTCCATTTCTTGTTTTCGCCCTACTATCAAGTTTGCATTTGATTGCTTTGCTACACTTCAGTGTTTGGATGACAAGCACAAATTAAATAGAAGCTGTCTAGCTGCCGCTTATGACTATAATGAATTGCAGTCTTGTGTTTTATTCCTTCCTTCCTTTCTTTAGACTGAAAAAGAAAAACTGACATGGAAAGATCGTTTTCCCGCATACCTAACAAACTTTGTGAGCATAATTTTCATGGTAAGCATTTTCAAATACATATATAAAATTAATTTTACTGGCATATTTCATAAGGGTGAGAAAAGCTTCTATAAGATATTAAGCAATAATAAAAGTTTTCTTGGATCGTTCTTGTTTACTTATTGGCATCTGTTTCAATCAATGCTGGAATTAGAATACTGATTAGGTTCTTTAAAACTAATCATCACAAGAGTTTGAATTAATGCATGACAGACACAAGATTTAGACTCACTTTTGGAGCAGCTTCAGTTTTCATTCCAGTCTCAAGGGAAGCCCCAAACAGAGCACATTCCAGTAATCCAGTAATTATATATTATATTTTACATGTAATATTACTAATAATATTACAATATATTGATACAGTACAGTATAGTAATTTATTACCAATATTGTACTATGCTAATAATATAATATTGTATGTAAATTTAATTTGTAAGCGGCTCTGAGTCCCCTTTGGGGTGAGAAGGGCGGCATATAAATGTGGCAAATAAATAAATAATCTGTTTATGGCCAGGCTACCTTTATCAAGGAATAACCAAGCAAATATGATAGTTCAAAATTACAAGTCTATAATCTTCAGGGGAGTGCAGTCCTGTCCAGACTATGAACTCTGGCTAAGGACTTCATTAGACGAACAAAATTGCCAGTTCTACGACACTTGGGCCTCTCTTGAGGCATGGAGCCTGTCAGATTCCATCACATGATGTCAATCTAGCTCCAGCAGGGCTCCATGCCTGAAGAGAGGCCCAAGTGTCACAGGTGGCAGTGCTGGCAACATGGGAGGCTTCCTGTGTTGCATAGAAAACAGCGGGAAGCTGGCCGGCAACACTTACTCCCATGGGATAAGGTGAGGGGTGATGCAGGGGTTCAGGGCAATGGGTACCCCATGCTCCCCAGCAGATTTGCCACAATCTGTGGAGAATGCCCCCTCTGTTGCCCAGATTGGAGACCTCAATGTGATGAGGTGTGGAATTGTAAAGAGTCTCTGGCGCTTTTTTAGAAACGAGCCTTATAGCTACATCATCTTTTGCTTCATTGGTTTTTCATTTCATCTTAGAGGGCATATAACGGCACTTAGTTCTTACCTTGGGTCTAATTCACACTGAGAGCCAGTATGGTGTTGCAGATTGAGTGTTGAACTATGACTTGGGGAGATCAGGGTTCAAATCCCGCTTTCACCCAACGAAACCCACTGGGTTACTTTGGGTAAGCCATACTCCTCCAACCTCATAGATAGGCGTAGGTAAACCCCCTTTGAACAAGTATTGCCAAGAAAACACCATGATAGGCGCACCATAAGCCAGAAATAATTTAAAGGCACCCAACAAAATTCACATTTATTTTGTGTCAAAAGCATTGCATAAATAAACAAGTATAAAACTGATAAAACAGAGGGAACACAAGCGACTAAATAATTTTAGACAAAAAACAGGCAACAGTGATTCATTGTCTGTAGCTTTAAAGAGTTCTTCCTCTGTGCATAAGGCAGGGCATTGTGGGCAAGCATACAGATGCTGAGTTGTTTGTTCTCCTCCACAGTCACACAAGGTGGAGGATTCTTCTAGGTAGTGCCATTTTGCCAGGTTGTCTTTTGATCTCCCAACACCACTTCTGAGTTTGTTTACGGACTTCCAAGTTGCCCATTCTTGGTTTGCCCCTGGAGGCAGACCTTCATGGGGAGCCATCAATTCGGGATTTCCTGGTTTAGCTGCCCAGAGGGATACTCTTGCTGTTGCAGGAAAATTAAGAGGAGTGGTGGTTGTCATGGAACTTGTCCTTGATTTGAGTCTACTGGGAGTAGGTTGATAGCCATGCAGTGGATCACAGTGTTCACCCTTATTTCTGTCACAGCTGGCAGCAACTTCCCATTGCACATCCGGGGGGGGGGGGGGGGGCATTGTCAGCTAGCTGATAGAGTCTATCAACAGGTGTGCGTGTGAGACGTTCTACATTATTTGTTCAGTGCTATATTCACCTGCTTTGCGTGGCAGATGTGTGCCAAACAGGGCAGGCATACTCAGCAGTTGAATAAGACAAGGCCAGGGCTTATGTTTTTATTAATTTTGGGTCTGCTCCCCATGTGCTACCAGTAAGTTTCCACAAGATCTTATTGCATGTAGCTACTTTGCGCTTGGTGCTCATACAGTATTACCTAAATGTTAGTGTTTGATCTAAGGTGACACCAAGATATTTAAGATGGGAACAGTGTTCAAGCTCTTGGCCTTCCCAGATAACTTTCACTTTCCTGTTGGCTTCATGGTTATGTAGGTGGAAAGCACACATTTGTGTCTTGGCAGGGTTAGGCTGTGGCACAGCTGGTTAAGTAGCCAGCTAAAAATAAATCACCATGACCAAGAAGTCATGAGTTCGAGGCCAGCCTGACCATTAAAAAAATAGCCCCTGCTCGTTGTTGACCTAAGCAATTGAAAGATAGTTGCATCTATCAAGTATGAATTTAGGTACCACTTTGTGGAGAGACTAATTTAACTAATTTATAACACCATAAAAATCGTCCAGCGGCCGTTTGGAATGAGGAAATATCCATCAAAATGTCACAGTGGATGATGAAGCAGCTGTTCCCCCTGTGGCTGGAATCGAGCATCCCGTCAGGAAGATGGAAGCTGGAGAATGTTAAATTGCCTCTGTGTCTCTGTCTTTGTCTCTGTCTCTCTGTTTATATGGTATTGAATGTTTGCCATGAATGTGTACATTGTGATCCACCCTGAGTCCCCTTCAGGATGAGAAGGGCGGAATAGAAATACTGTAAATAAATAAATAGGCTTCAGGTGGTTATCTTTGTAGTCGCTGGAGAGATCTTTCAGGACAATAGTAAGTTGGTTTTTGACTGTTTCAAAGTATTTAGCTTGTGTTGTTAGTCCAAGGTCATCATCATATATAAAGCTCTTTATGAGTAGTGTCTGTGACTGATTCGTGTTAGTAAAAATGTGTTAGTAAAGATGTTAAACAAGATTGGTGCAAGAAAAATGCACACTAGGTGGCAAGAATAAGTACAGTCACATTGGGACTGCAGATTGGGAATGGTTATATTTCTGTAATCTAAATGTGATTTCATGTTGGAGGGATGGAAAATCAGAGACAAAATGAAACTAGTATATTGTGTAATAATAATAATAATAATAATAATAATAATAATATGCCTTCAGAAAGAACTGAATCATTATGCTGATTTATTTCACTGAAATGCGCTTCCTTACAATCTTGATATGGCCATGCTTTTAAAACTGTGTAATAGATATCTTTGTAAAAAGCCTTTTTTTTTTGCTTGTTTACAGATTGGGCTGACATTTGCTATTGTTTTTGGGGTTATCATTTACCGAATCTCCACTGCAGCAGCTTTAGCCATCAGTTCCTCTCCTAGTGGTCGATCTAATATTAGAGTTACTGTCACAGCAACTGCAGTGATTATTAATCTGGTGGTGATAATAATCTTGGATGAATTGTATGGCTGCATAGCCAGGTGGTTGACCCAGATTGGTGAGTACCGATAATAGAATCATAGAGTTGTAAGAGACCTCGTGGGCCACCCAGGCCAACCCCTTGCAAAGAAGCAGGAAAATCGCACTCAATGCATCATCATCATCATCATTATTATTATTATTATTATTATTATTATTATTATTATTATTATTATTATTTCTTTCCCGCTTCTCCTCTGGGCTTGAGGTGGGTTACAACATTACTAAAACACATAATGAAAACACATAATCATTTAAAAATACTCCATAGAATACACATATTAATATTAAAACATATTTCCACAAAATACACATTAAAATATACAAAACAAAAATTAGACATAAAGTGGAAGTTTAAAATTTGTCATTAAAACTGTCTGGGTAGGCCTGCCGACCCAGGCCTGTCTTAAATTGGAACAGCTGATCTAGTTGTTGGAGCTCTACCTGCAAGTCATTCCACAGTTGTGGGGTGGTCGATGAAAAGGTCCTATGGGTCACAGTTGCCAGTTGGGTTCTGGCAAGCTGGAGCAGATGCCCTCAGAGAACCTCAGTGTTTGGAGTGGATTATACAGGAGAAGGCAATCCTGTAGGTAGCCTGGACTCAAACCATGTAGAGCTTTGAAGGTCAATACCAACACCTTATACTTTGCCTGAAAACTAACTGGCAGCCAGTGGAGTGACTTTAAGATAAGTGTAATATGCTCACTCCTGGATTTTCCTGTAACCAGCTGGAGTTTCTGAACTTGGTACAAAGGTATCCCAATGTATAGCGCATTGCAGAAGTCCAACCTTGAAGTTACCAGTACATACACTACCATCTTAAGGTGCTCCAAATCTAGGAAGGGTCACAATTGGCGTATCAGATCCTCAAATTACTTGATTTAAAAATCTGATTTAATTAGATGAACCAGTCCAAAGAGGATAATCGACTTCAGCTATCCAGTCAAAACTATATGGAAGTCAACATTGTAACCAATAATATAAAAAGATCACTTGGCATTTTAATGCTAATATCTTTCAATAATTAACTAAGAGCTTCTTGTAGAAGCAAAGCTTTTTCAAAAGCAAAGTCACATAATTCATCTTCATTTCCAAAAATAGAAGTGTCCAAGCATTGCTGGGCATGAGTAGTATCATTTAATGGAGATTTTTTTTTCAAATATGTTTCTGATGAGGTGACCAGAATGATATTTTAGATGTATGTCGTTCAAATCATTAGATTGATGTAGTTCACATCATTAACTACCAGGCAGGCAACCCAGTCATGCAAGGGATATCTGTGTTACTCCATTACAACAAAGATAGTGTTATAACTAAATTTTTGGGCATCTATTTTTGTAAAATGCATCTGATGAAATAGTGTAAATTTAGAGTGTTAGAATGGGATGTTAGAAAGTCCAGATTCTAATCCCTGCCGAATCACACCTCATGTCAGTTATATATAACCATATATAATGTACTGCCTCTCAGCCTGATCTATATGGGGTTACTGTAAAGGGAAAACAGGATGGAGGGGTTTTTTAATGTCAAATAGTATAATGAGAGCTATGATTTATTTTAAAAGTGATCACAATGCCTGGGTGCCTCCAGAAGAGTTGTTTTTGGTTTTTTTTGCCACAAATAGGACAAGGTACTTTTGCATTATCTGGGTAGTGTGCACAAAGGGGCGCTAGAGAGAGAAAGATAGTCTGTTTTATGGAGGTGTAGTTGGAGGAGGAAAGCCATTTTCCCAGTTGTTGTTGGTTATTCCCCCTCCCCACTTCCCATGTCATAAACAATTGTTATTTCCACAATGGAGGCATGGGTGGGGAAATAATTTCCACAACTCATTTCTGTGGAATTCTGGGATTTGCAATTTGGTAAGGTATAGGAAAAGGTATATTTATAGGAAAAGGTATATTTGCATGTCCATAAATACTATTTTCTGAATAATATGCAGTTGTCCCTCTACATCTGCAGTTTTAACTTTTGCAGATTTGATTATTCTTGGACTTGATTAACAAATGAATCTCTGGGTCCGCCAATGTAATTCTTTGGTCAGCTTCCAACAGTAGGTAACCATAGACCTAGAAATCCCTAGAGATGTATTCTCTCAGGTAAAAAAAATATTCTGCAATTTCTGCAGTTTTCACTTATTGCTAGTAGTGAAGTCCACTGTTTAAAATATCAATGGCAGAACACATTTGAAACTATCGTGCCACTGATACTTTCCTCCTTTATCTGCACCTTAGTCCCCAATTTTAAAGAACATTCTTCACTACGTACTAGCATAATTCCACATGGAGTAAGCCACTGTTGCCTGGATGACACTTTATAATTGTTTCGTAGCCAGTATTATCTTATCATCCAGAGATATAGAAGCTTAGCACTTTGGGTTCTCCAAATAAACAGCTGTATTAGAGATGGCATAGAGATCAGTATGAAACTTATACAGAAGTACTTGCTCACATTAATAGCAATGTGGTAGGTGATTTCAACTGAATTCAGGCTTGACTCACTAATTTAGTTGAAATAGGTGCATGGCTGAAAACAGACATATATAAATAGACTATTGAGAAACAAATATATAAATATTCTTATGCTATGATTTTTCAGTTTCATTAATCAATTTGTATTGGTTACTTTACTGGTACTTATGTTTGTTTTCATGATTTCGTCTTTGATTTTTGTGGGACCATATTTTCTTCCATCTATAACAGGGGTCCCCAAACTTTTTAAACAGGGGGCCAGTTCATGGTCCTTCAGACCGTTGGAGGGCCGGATTATAGTTTTTAAAAAAACCTAAGAACAAATTCCTATGCACACTGCACATATCTTATTTTGAAGTAAAAACAAAAACAAAAAAACAAAAACAAAAAAGGAACAAATACAACCTCAATGTTAATCATCATCAAAATAATAAAGAAGGTTGGAAGAGACCCCTTGGGACATCTACTCCAACCCCCTTCTGCTTTTGTGCACCACACCATAATCAAAGCACCCCTGACAGATAGCCACCCAATAATAATAATAATAATAATAATAATACCACCACCATAATAAACATGGTTGGAAAAGACCCCTTGGGCCATATGGTCCAACCCCATTCTCCCTTTGTGAACCAAAACATAAAGCACCCCTGACCAACACCAACACCAATAATATTGTAATAATCAGGGTTGGAAGAAATTGCTAGCCTTCAAGAAAAATGAATCCACGACAGGGCTGCAAAGAAGGGAGTCTGCATGGGAAGATAAAACGGGAGGCCTCTACCTTTGGCTACAGGCATGCTTCCATTGTTGTTTTGCCCCCTCCATCGCTGAGGAAGGCACACACCAGGTGAGGGAGGAGGCGGAAAAGGAGCGTGCGAGGCGAGCGAGGAGGCAGGAAAGGCATGAACCTTTTTCTCCTCCCTCGCCCCATGCTGGCCTTTCTCGGCGGCGGCGACAGGAAAACTGCCGGCGGGGGGTGAGGAAGGAAAAGTGCATGCCTTTTCCTCGCCCCGTTCAGCCCTTCCTCGGCGGTGGCAGCGGGAAAGGTGCATGTGGGACAAGGAAAAGGCGTGAGCCTTTCTCTCACTCTGCGCGCACCTTTCCTGCTGCCTTCCTTGGTAGCAGTGGCGGGAAAGCTGTCTGCGAGGCAAGGGAGGAAAGGCACATGCCTTTCCCTCGCCCCATGCAGCCCTTCCTCGGCAGCAGCAGTGGGAAAGGTGTGCGCAGGACGAGGAAAAGCCATGCACCTTTCTTTCCTCCCTCACCTCACTTTCTCACGGCCTCCCTCAGCAGCGGCGGTAGGAAAGCTGCTGTGGGGCGAGGGAAGAAAGGCGCACGCCTTTCCCTCGCCCCGTGTGGCTCTTCCTCAGTGGCAGCAGCGGGAAAGGTGCGCACAGGATGAGAAAAAGTTGTGCACCTTTCTTTCCTCCCTCACCCCGCATGCATCTTTCCCACTGCCTCCCTCGGCGATGGCGGCAGGAAAGCTACCCGTGGGGTGAGGGAGGAAAGGCACAGACCTTTTCCTCGCCTCGTGCGGCCCTTCCTCGGTGGCGGCGGGCGAAAGCGGGGCGAGAGAGCAAAGCCACATGCCTTTTACTCGCCCTGTACGGCCCTTCCTTGGCGGCTTGGGGAAAGGTGCCGTGGGGCGAGGGAGACGAGAAAGGCATCGCCTTTTCCTCCTTCTCCTTCACACCACATGCACCTTCCTTGACAGAGGAGGAAGGAGTCACCGCCGCGGGGGCCGGATAAATGGCCCCGGTGGGCCGCATCTGGCCCGCGGGCCGTAGTTTGGGGACCCCTGATCTATAACTTGAAATAGACAATGTTTTGTGTAAAGCAATGGTTCTCAACCTATGGGTCCAAAGACATTTTGGCCTTAAACTCCCAGAAATCCTAACAGCTGGTAAACTGGCTGGGATTTCTGGGAGTAATAGGCCAAAAACCTGGGGACCCATAGGTTGAGAACCACTGGTGTAAAGGAATTCAACAAATCATGGGATGCCTAAAGTCTTACGTTTTTTTAAATGTTTTAAAATGTGTAGTGATATTTGAATGCACCTTTCAAGCATATTTACAATAATATTTTTCATATCAGAGGTTCCAAAAACAGACAAGAGTTTTGAAGAACGTCTTATCTTCAAGGCCTTCCTTTTAAAATTTGTCAATGCCTACACTCCCATTTTCTACGTTGCTTTCTTCAAGGGTCGGTGAGTTGCATAAGAAGTGAATGAAATGTTTAACTATTGTGTCATCCTCACTGCAAGTTTTGTTTTGATAAAATAGCCAAGATTCACAATTACTCAAACTGTGTTGTTAGCAGAGGATTCATACAATATTTTCAGTCATTAAAAGCCCCTTCCATAGAGTCTACTAATGAATGTTGATACTTTCAAAAATATTATATAGGGACACTTGTGGCTCTACGGATTGAACGAGCTGTGAATCCCACCATCCTTTGCAATAGCCAATAGTCAGAGATGATGGAAGCTACAGTTCAAAAAATCTGGAGGGCCACATGCTAACTAATAACTCAGAGGAATGTAAATAAGCATTTGTTTTTTTATTTACAATCCCCTGCTGTTTGTTTCTAACACTTAGCAATTTCCTCATAAGCACGTTGTTCCTTAAAAACCAGAGTATCAGGACTCTGTAGCATTATTCCATAAGGATTCTCTTACAGGCATAGAAAATACTAAAAGCTGTATTACTGTTGTGCATTCTGGGACTGCACAATTTTCTCCTGAAATGCAGAAACTGAGGATGCATCTACACTGCAGAATTAATAGAGTTTAATACCACTTTGGCTACCATGGCTCAGGACCTTCATACCCTGGGGCTTCTAGTTTAATGAGACACCAACATCCTTTGGCAGAGAAGATTAAAGGCTTTGGTGCATCTACAGTGTAGAATTAATGCAATTTAACACCCCTTTAACCACCCTGGCTCAATGCTATGTAATCCTGAGACTTGTAGTCTCAGGATTTTGCTAAGACACCAGCACTCCTATGGCAGAGAAGACCAAATACCTTGTAAAAAAATATAACTTCCAGAATTCCATAGAATTGGGCCATGGCAGTTAAAGTGGTGTCAAACTGCATTAATTTTACAGTGTAGATGCATCCTCAATCATCACTTAGCATAGTGCAGAAAACAGCAATTAGAACAAGAAACTGGCAAGGCCAAGCTGCACAAGTGGAATCTCCTGGCTTTACTCACCAGATTCTTTGTATTGTTGTATTCGTCGTATTTAACATCAATAAAACCAAATCAAAGTTGCTTCTTGAAAGAAAGATGAGTAATTTTATTTTGAAGAAGAATATTAACCATTTCATTGCGCAGATTTGTTTTTCTTTATTCCTACATAAAATGACCAGTTACTTAGTTACTGTAATTGTCATCCACAGTGTATCTTCTGGATAAATGTTTCAGGAAGAGTATGAAAGCATATACTTGTAGAATACATTGGTCAAATCTCTAACTTTTATTCCAAATTGTCCTAGGTTTGTTGGAAGGCCAGGACAATATGTCTACATTTTTCATTCATTTCGAATGGAAGAGGTAACCGAAATTTATTTTATACATAAGCATTTCTCATCTAGAAAACTGCTATGAAAATTCAGGAAAGTTATGTGTAAGCTCCTTATCGATCTTTTTATTTGTTTTCTCCTTTAGTGTGCTCCAGGAGGTTGTCTAATGGAACTGTGCATACAGCTCAGCATTATTATGTTAGGCAAACAGTTGATTCAGAACAATCTTTTTGAAATTGGCATCCCGTAAGTAGCAAAGGAATTCAAGCATATTGATGATATTTTAACAAATCCTTGTACATCACCTCTATAAGAATAATATAGTTTTCGCTTGACATAAATTATGAATTTAAGAAATGACTATAAGAAGACTAACCGAGCTACTGAACTTACTGACCAAAAGGTTAGCAGTTTGAATCCGGGGAGTGGGGTGAGCTCCCACTGTTAGCCCAAGCTTCTGCCAACCTAGCAGTTTGAAAACATACAAATGTGAGGAGATCAATAGGTACCGCTCCAGTGGGAAGGTAACAGCACTCCATGCAGTCATGTTGGCCACATTACCTTGGAGGTGTATACGGACAACGCCAGCCTTTCAGCTTACAAATGGAGATGAGCACCAACCCCCCAGAGTCAGACATGACTAGAATTAATGTCAGGAGAAAATCTTTACTAAGCCATTTTGGTGCCATTTTACTATTTTCAGTGTTCATTATTATTTTGCTATATTGCTTTTCATACACACATTTCCCAAAGTTATGTACAATTAACTAATTAAAAAGGATCATTCTGAATCTACAATGAGTGCATGATAGAAAGAAGAAACTTGAAATATGTATAGAGAGATGCAGACCTATTTCAGTTTTGGGATGCAGTAGCCCTCCAGATGTTGCCCCGTGTTAGCTGGTACTTAGGCAAATTGGAGTCCAGTCATGGGAGGGATATAGCCTCCCATCCTAGGCTTTAGAAAAAAAATGTGAAAAATAACCTCTCTCTTTGCAATTTGTAGGGAATTGTTTGCTTCTGACTTGGTAATCCTACTAAAAAAAATCCTCAGAAAATATGAAAAAGTTTATATTTGCAATCACAAGGCATTTTAAAACCCTCTTTTTGTCTGTCTCAGCAAAATGAAAAAATTAATTAGATACTTAAAACTGAAACGACGTCGACCTGTAGACCATGAGGAGTATATGAAGAAAAAACAGCGCTATGAAATAGATTACAATCTGGAACCTTTTGCTGGCCTTACTCCAGAATACATGGAAATGAGTGAGTGATATTTCGGGTCTTAAAAGTATGACACAAAATATTGGACATGATATAGAATTAGGCAAATGGAAAAAATATGGACCATTGGCTTAACGAAAATCATACATTATGGCCTTAGAGAAACCTTTTAAAAGATAATAAACAGGTGGTACCTGGCCCCAGCAAAACTTGCTAAAATGTATAAGAAACAGTATGTGTTGGAAATGTAAGGAACAATGAACCTTTTATCACATGTGTGATGGTCTTGCAAAAAAGCAAGGGAATTCTGGGGCAATGCAGGAAATAAAATCGTATAAAATTGTATAAAATCAAAGATAAAACTAGAGCCTGAACTCTTTTTATTGGGACTGGCAGACTAACAAATAAAATCACTAAACTACAAAGTACTTCACTACATGATAATTAGTATGGGTGTTATAGGTATAATATTGTAAGAAGTCAGATCTTGACAATAGTAGAATAGATAGTAAAGGATTAGTGGAATAACAGAAATTGATAAATTGGCTATGATGAATAAAGAAAAACATAAAATAACTTTATCTAAGACTGGAAACCATTTCTAATTTTTGTAAAAAGAAAGAAAGGGGAAAACCTTAATTTGCTACAATTTTTTGCATGGGATTTTTAAATAAATTATGTTAGAAGGAAGAATGGAATAATATATCACTAGGAAGGAAGGATATATTTATATATGATTGTCTTCAACTCAAAGGATGGGAAGTTAACACAACAGGATGGGTGGAGTGAGGAAATACCATAATTAGGAACACTGTACAAATGTATAGAAGTTCCTTTTTGCTGTTCGTTTTGTTAAATGTGCAAATTTTTTTAAAAAAACTTTAAATACAAAATTAGGGTCCTAAACCTTTACTTGTTTACCCATTGAGTAATCCTTGCAGATCAGTTTTAAGTAGTGGAACTAAGCTTTTACAACAACAACAACAACAACAACAACAACTTTATTTTTATACTCCGCCACCATCTCCCTGAAGGGACTTGGGGCAACTTACATATGGGACAGAAAGTTCAACAGACATAAAAGCAACAATCCATTAAATGAAAACCACCAGTAAAATAAAATAACCTGTATTCAATGGGAAGCAACTCAAGGCTATGTGTGTTTATTTATATTTGGTTTTGGACATAATCTGATACTATAGGAGGAAACAGAAATAAAGCATTAAAGATAACTTACATCTAATTAGGAATTGTCATTTCTTCTTTTTTTACTAAGAAAAAAGATCTCAGGGCAAGTTCATTAAAGGTCTGTATTGTCAGCTAGCTAATATTAACTAAAAGTGTAGTAATTTGCTTTATTAATTAGGTTTTTATTTGGTTCACAGCTCAAACAATATTTTAAATGTAAGCAATATATAAATGTTATAATAAATGAATAAACAAATAAGCTAACACATTTATACTTTATATAAACATATATATTATATTACAAACTGTGTTCAAGAGAACAGATTTGCTATGCACCGCTTGACATGGTGAATCAGCTTGTGTTCTTTGTTTTTTTCCCACTGGTCCACTAGCAAAATTATAGAATGACTAGCAAGTTTATATCTGCCCAGTACCAAGTTATCCAATAAAAACAATATTCCTATAAAACTGTACATTCATAATTGCAACAGAAAATGATCAAGAAGCATATTTCAGAGCTGTAACGAAAAACCATAATAGTATGCTTGTATCCTACCACATGTCTTGGGGTCAGTGCTGCTGCCTTAATGTGTGCAACCGAGCTTCTATTTGCTTCAAAGCTCTCACTTGCATAAAACTCCTCCATATAACATCTTGTGGTAGCCCCTACTGCCACGGAAATGTTCCAGATCAACAAGTTGGAACATAATAGCTGTAGATGAATGAGACTATCTGACACAGTGCTTTCAAGGTTATCAGTTGGGGAAGAGGGCTGACTCCCCCCCCCCCTTAATGTGCCAAGTATCATATTTGTACCTATTGGCTACTTTTGTCTCTTTTCTGGAAAAGTCACCAGTGGAGCCAATAGCTTCCAAACTGTCACATGGACCACCATTTACTTTGTATCCAATAGTAGGTAACCAGATCCTTTTGAGAAGTTCACCATTTTCATAATGGGAGTATTTCATTATTCAAACATAATTTTCAGTGTGTCAGTGTGATACTTGACTTTAAAAGAAGCAATTGATCCAAGTAAGCAAAAATATATTGAAATCTGTTTTGAGAGATAATTTTAAACTAGGACCATTTCCTTTCCCTCATTATAGTCATCAGCCAAATTCCTAGTATTTCTAAGTCCATATTATTGTCATTTTGTTATTTAAAAATTTATCAAACAGTTGGATATTCTTTATCTGTACAGTATTTTATATGCAAAACTATTCATTTTACATTAAAGTAAGATATCTAAGCACAAACTCTCTGAAAAGGTTTCTGTTACATGAACTGCTGTGTGGAATTAACATGTAGAAAACCTAATGAGTCAAGTATTTATTTACAGAAATATGCACTTGCTGCTACATTTTCAGTACTTACTTTTGCTCTTTGTTAAAGATCGGTTTGGAAAAATGCATTCCATTTAGAAGAAAATAATATGCAAATTTCTTTTTTTATATTTTCAGTCATCCAGTTTGGGTTTGTAACACTGTTTGTTGCATCATTTCCACTGGCTCCCTTGTTCGCACTACTGAACAACATCATTGAAATACGTCTGGATGCAAAAAAGTTTGTTACTGAGCTTCGGAGGCCAGTGGCAGTTCGAGCGAAAGATATAGGTATGCAGTTCACAAATTGTTACCAATTAATACAAAGCTAGCACACTGTAATGGTTTGAGCTCTGGACTAGGTCTCTGGTGACCAGGAGATTCAGCTTCCACCAAAATCACCTGAAGGACTTGAATTTCCACAAGGCACCAGAAGCATTATCATGAGGGTGCCACACTGGCTTTCCTAGGAATGTCATCCAAGGGCACCGCCATCACAACCCAAAGTGTTAAGTTTCTTTTGTCCATACATTCCACTTAAGTCAGTGGTATGAAGCAGGATTGTATACAATTGGTGCATGGGATGTGACAGAAGAATGCAATTTTTAAGATATTGCAGTTCAGAACTGTTAAGGTTTAAAAAAGACCTTTTGTCATCTTTTGGTGCATCTACACTGTAGAATGAATGCAACTTGACAGCTCTTTACTGTCATGGATCAATGCTTTAGAATCATGGGAATTGTAGGTCTTTAGTTTTCTCTGCCAAAGGGTGCTGGTCCCTCACCAAACTACAGATCCCAGGATTCCAAAACATTCAGCCCTGGCAACTAAAATGGCGTCACACTAATGTATGGGACCAGCCTTTAACAAAACAAGAGAATAGTATTTGTAACATGTTCTTTATGGTTATTCATGTTTGAGATGACATTCTAAGAGTGTTCAAACATCTTACTTGTCTTTTTCTAGGAATATGGTATAACATCCTCAGAGCTGTAGGAAAGCTTGCTGTGATCATAAATGTAAGTGGGTTTTTCTTGTTTCTTTCTCAAATGTAATTACTTACAGTGGCATGTCTATTCTGAAATGTTATAATGAAATAGTGTATATATCCCCTTCATATTTTTTCTCAGAATGTTTTTTTTCTGTGTTCTTCTGTGCTTTTGCCACAACCTCTGTAACAGCGACAAATATAATTTTTGTCCTCTGAGTCATGCTACTTTTACTTTGCTTTCATGGGAAAAAAATACTGCCTTTCTGAGGCACAGGGAGTTCAGGCAGGCTTTATGAAGTCAATTTCCTTCCTTGAAGACAACAGGATTATTGTTATAGTCCTTTTACAAATATTCTTTTTATTTATAAATGCACAGGGATTTTGGAAAGTACAGAACCAAGCATGCAAGCAGTGCCAGTGCTAGGCTCAAATCAATACTCTAAAACAGGGGTCCCCAAACTAAGGCCCGGGGGCCGGATGCGGCCCATTGAAGCTATTTATCCGGCCCCCATGGCAGAAGGGGGTTGGACTAAAAGACCCAAGCTGTCTCTTCTTCTCTTACAACCATTATTATTGTTGTTGTTGTTATTAACATTGAGGCTGGGTGGCCACCTGTCAGGGGTGCTTTGCTTGTGCTTTTGGTCCACAAAGGCAGAAGGGGATTGGACTAAATGGCCCAAGGGGTCTCTTCCAACCCTCTTTTTATTGTTGTTGTTGTTGCTCCAAAGGTCCGGCCCTCCAACGATCCAAAGGATTGTGAACTGGCCCCCTGTTTAAAAACTTTGGGGACCCCTGCTCTAAAAGAAGCACTGGTATTCCCATGGGTGTCTAACTTAAACTGCCAGATCTTCTAAATCTGGTTTTATTGTTCTCCATCAGCCACCTCCTAGAACAACAAATTTAGAGAAAGTACAAGGTCTGTCTCTGGTTTTCTAAATACAGTGGCATGACATAAATACAACGATATACCCATCCTATGCCTAAGACATAGGGCTTCTGAAGACTGAGGGCTTCCCACTTTTTTGAATATTTTCAAGCCATGGATAATAGAATCCATGGATGCAGAAAAAAATTGTCTATGTTATCTTTTATTAGAAATGCCTTTTTAAAAAAACATCTTTTTGAAAGGATTATTTACCAGTAAAGATAATCTGCGTCTTCAAGCAACAGAGGGTTTTCACATGAAGCAAGAACCTATCATAACATCACACAGCAAAACTAGTTAAAACCTTAAGGTGCATAATATTTATGAAAAGTTGTATGATCCATTTATCTTGATTCATTTAACAACCTTGTTAAAATGGATGTTTTTGTGTCTTGGTTGGTTGGACTTTAGTTATTTTCAGCACTTGAAAGTACATTCAGGGAATCTGTCAGGGCTTACAATATTCCACTGGGATTCATTGTTGCGGAAAGATAAGAAAACACCATGATATTTTTAGTATTTTTAAAAGCACAGAAGCATTATAAATAAATAATAGAATTTATTATGTTTTGTGGTCAAACTGGCTTCAACCCTATGAATGAGAGACCTCCAAGATCTCTGGTCATCTAAAGCCGTGGTCAGGTCTTGCAAACTTAGGGCCATATCTTATCTTTTTCCTACTTTTTAAATCATGTCAGAAGCTACTTTTTCCTACTGATGAGACTGATATTGGAGAACACCCAACACTATCCACGGGGAGGGAAGAGGGAGATATTGTCTCCAAATGCTCTGTAGATGAGCTTTATCTTTTTATTTTGGAAAAAGCCCAGTGTGTTTTAGCCTAGAAAGCTAGGCTCAAGGGTTTCTTTATTTATTTTATTTTAGCAGATAGTCAGGAAAAAGAATGGAAAAGAGTGGTAAGTCAGATAGCCTTCAAGGACGTATCATGCAATCATGGTAGGAAAAGGGAAAGATGTAAGCTGTCCTTACAGTCATGTTAGTAAGCTCATCAAATGATAGGAGAAGCTATGGTAATGTGACATAAAGATAGGTGAGTCCTTTCTTGCCCCAGATAATGAAGAATGCTCTTTTGTCTGCATTTCCTCTCAGTGTCCACTGTTACTTACTTCTCTAAGCTCATATTCATTCTAGGTGTTTTGCATCCAGCCATTTTAAGCATGCCCTAATTTGTTACTTTTCTTAATGTGAGGTGTGCTTGTTGTTAGACTATTAATGAGGTTGAAGATGAGTCTTTGAATTGTTCCACTGTCTTTTGGTATCATAACTGCATATGTTACATCCATTGCTTTTTTATTGCATTACCAAATTTTGTCAGTGTAGCAACAGCAAAACAACCTGTAAATCTTCTTAAAAACAAGGCATGCCCTGAGTTAAGGCACATCCAGACTAATTGAAAAGTCCCAAGTTTTATTTCTGTTCTTTCTGATTTTATACTGAGTTAAAATAAACCAACCTGGGAAATTGGTACAGTATCTGTATCAGGAAATGACAGAAAATATTCTGTGATTAACAAAATAAGTAGAGATTTCTACAATAAAATTTTAAAGATCAGGAGCACAATTTGGGACTTCTTAGTCTTTTTAATTAACCTGGATGTATGCTTAGTTTCTACTTTAAAATAACTTGTCTCCTCTTCATACATGTTTTTAAAGGAAGTTTAAGTTCTTATGTTGCTGCTATACCCCCTAAGTTTAGTACTACCATTCTAACAAATTCAGCACTGGGTGCAGCTCCATAGCATTATCAAAGGGGGGAATATGGCCCACAACAATCCCAGAAGATCACCATCTCTATGCTATGGGATTCCTGCGGGGAAAAGAAAGTAATTATCAGTTACATATTACAGTCCCTTCAAATCTCCATTTTCTAGCGGTACCTGTCCTGCTCATATCAGCAAATACTCATATTTATTGGACGAGGGGCCCTTAGTGTTCATTCACTGGCTTTTGGTTCCAGGACCTCCTGTGGATAGATGCCACTCTAGCTAGTGATGTAGTGAATTGGATTTTAAAAATTCAAGCCATAAATAGTTAAATCAGTGGGAACAGAAACCATGAACATGGAGGGTTGACTGTAATGGCAAAAAGCAACCAAAAAAAGACCACATCTTCAGCCTTTGTGACTTCCTCTATTATGATTAAGCATGTGGTACAGATGAAGAAAAATTAGAACGAATTGGTGCTCTTGACAGAACCATCTAACTGGAATGTTTATATCACCAGCCTCAAGCAATAGATTAAGGATGATTTAAAATGATTCCCTGTGTACATATTAACAAAGAGAAAGTAGAATGATTTCATGAGCAGTGAAAACAAAACATGTGGGACCAAAACAGGAGACAGGTCGCATGTCGCAATTAGAAAATTAATCCCCGCATTTTCTGAAGGGATTCTGTTTATTTTCAATGTGTTATCATCTCTTCACTCAATTTCAGTGCCTTATTCTTAATTATTTGATATCATTCTGTAGGATAAAATATGAAAAAAACTGGAAAATATGAGAACAAATGGCCTGCAGATATAATGATCCCAAAACTAGGGGGAGGGAGAGAGAAGGCTAGATAAATTGGGTTGAGCGAATACACATAATGATCAAAACTATTGAATGATCAATCTAATTTGTGCTGAAGAACTACCAGGCACATGAGAAGATTAACACTGTTGTTGAGGTGCTCTAGAAGAGCAAATACTAACTGAAACCTTAAGAGAAATTGAAGAGGGAGCCTCCAGGATTTTTGCTTCGCATAAGGAGAGTCAAATATATCTAGGGAGTTGAAATATAAAAATACACCTGGACCTGCCAATTTTGAACACACTACCTCTACATTAAACCAGCTCCCAATGATATGGCTGAAGAAATTGATCCGTACGCACAGTGGGGAAGGAGACATCGCAATCTGCTTATGTAATCAATCCAGCATTGCCTGAATATTGTGTTCATTCTTTACTCTTGTGGCTTAGGCATTTGTGATCTCATTCACATCTGACTTCATTCCACGCCTCGTGTACCTGTATATGTACAGTGAGAGTGGCACCATGCATGGCTTCGTGAACCATACACTATCCTATTTTAATGTCAGCGATTTTCAAGAAGGAACAGCTCCAAAAGAACCTATGGAGCTTGGCAACCAAATATGCAGGTACATAAATTTCTTCAAACCATTTTTACTTTAGGCCATTCCTAGGGATACTGATGCATCTCAAAATGTTTCTTCTTTAGCTTCCATGTAGTGGTTTTCAGTTGTGTGTACTTCAGTGTAGACTTATTACTGTTGCATTCTTCCTTCTCCCATTCTGCACCACTTATGCATAAATGATCTTCAAATTCTGCTGCTCTGAGCCTTACCAAGCATGTCTCCATTCTTGCTTTAAGTTCTGCTTTAATTGCACCAAGGCCAGGAGCTAGTACACACACATATCTTGCTGGCCTTTGCCCACCCAATTTTTTTTTTCAAAACCTGTAAATGTTTAAACTCATACATCCTATGAGTTAGTTTTATTTCAGTATTTTCTGGATTGTTTTAATCACTTTTAGTAATTGGGAGGAGGGAGCTAAAATACTGGAGGGATGGGGGTAAAGTTAATTTCTTGAAACATGGTGAGGTAGACTGGTTCATGTGTAGCCAGTTGACTATACTTTGCCCATTCCTGACTTAAACTCCCAGCCAGGGATTCCTTTCCTTAACATGCTTCTAGGCTTCACTAGCTTCCAAAAAAGCTCCTATCCTTAAGATACTGCTTAAACTTCCAAACAGGATCACAATGCCAGCTCACTTAGTCCTCAAACACAAAAACCAGGAAGATTATTAAACAGTCCCAAACTATCTTACTTCACAACTCATCTAATATTAGCATCCACACACTATGGGACACAATTTTTAAACAGTGATTACCTGCAGACACCCCCTCCGCTCCCCAAATACAATTTTTATGACACTTGAACATATCTGTAGACCAATCTGCTTATCCACAAAAGCTGCTTCTGCTGTTATTTCTTCTTCATCATCTTTACTGAAATTTTGTCCCAAGCTTTTCAAGCTTGCAATACAAGCTAATGACAATGGGCTCCACCAATTAACCAAGCATTAGTATATGGGCTTCTGAAATGCTCAAAATACCAGTTGGCTTTATGGCCATTACCAGTGTTTAAAAAAAAAAAAAGAATGCTCCTTCAAAAGATTATTAAATAAATCCAGTCCATTTTGCCTTCCAATGGCCCATGAAGATGAAATATGGAATTGTATTTGCTTCTTGTCTAAAATACAGGATTTTGGGGATCCATACTCCTGAATCTGAGGCTAGGTTTGTTCTCTTAGTAGCTGAACAGGAAGAAACATGCGTGTCAAATGTAAGAGTTCACATATGCTGAAATAAACGGATGGACAAATGGCATAACTTTCTTCCATTCCTGTTATAAATCTAAACTGATAAGATAATGAACATTTTAGTTCCTTCATATTAAAGCCAAACTGAAATTTCCATTTAAATTCCTGTTATCCTTTTTTTGTTAAAACCAAGTTGTGCCCTAAAGGTCCTCTCTAGGCCAGAGTAAGCAAAGTGCAAACCCAACCCTCTGGACTCCCCACCTTTTTTTTTTTTTTTTTACTCCTGAAGCTCCTCCCACACAAACAAAACCCACCCAAAGTATTTAGGCATGATTTTCAGACAATTTCTGCTTTAATGTCATTCAGAAAGTTTCCAAATACAGTAGAGTCTCGCTTATCCAACATTCGCTTATCCAACATTCTGGATTATCCGATGCAGTCTGCCTTTTAGCAGTCAGTGTTTTTGTAGTCAATGTTTTCAATACATTGTGATGTTTGGGTGCTAAATTCATAAATGCAGTAATTACTACTTAACATTACTGTGTATTGAACTGCTTTTTCTGTTGATGTGTTGTAAAACATGATGTTTTGGTGCTTAATTTGTAAAATCATAATGTAATTCGATGTTTAATAGGCTTTTCCTTAATCCCTCCTTATTATCCAACATTTTCACTTATCCAATATTCTGCCGGCACATTTATTTTGGATAAACGAGACTCTACTGTACATGAAAATATAGTACTCCCTCCACAATCAGCCCAGAACCACTTATTCCTCCAAAATCTACTTTCTTCTGTGGTCACTCCCCAAAAAGTGATGAAATAGATAAATTTTTACTTCCTATTGCCATTTTAGAAGGTTTGTAGAGGAAATACCTCCTCCCTCATTTGCAGTCATTCTCAAAATGACAAGAGGAGTTGTGCCTTCATGTCCTGTTACAACTTTTAAAAGATCTATAGCAGAAAACACAGATTACAGGGACAATCCTGTGGTGAAGGCCTCAGGGGGAATTGGCCTGATCCCCATTCAGTTGTCTACCCCTGCTCTATATCAAAGGTGGTACCCTTTCCTCATTTCACAAAAGTGCTTTCTTCTACCTTTTCTTCTCTCTCTCTCTGTGGTCTCAACTATTTTTAGGAGAAGGTAAACTAACTGTTTCACTACAATCCATGCTTCAGTGTACAAGGAGGAATGAGTACACTTCACCAGTACATTATATTCCCAACACACACCACCATATCTTTCTATGCAGATTTTGAAAATAATAACTGTTCCACCCTTCACACTCCAAGCAAATCTTTCCTTAGCCAAGAATTCTAGAGCAAGCCACCTTATTCTATTACTTTAATAAATATTTTTTTAGACTCACTAAATGAGGCAAGAAAAATACCAGCATACTTTCTAAATGGGTGGTTGAAGTTACAAAAACCTTTCCTTGCAGAACTCTCAATTATTAGAAATGAGGTCCTTTCACATTACCAATTTAATTGTCATGGCAACATCCTGTGGTTAGTCATCTTGAAAGGCATTAGACACCTCTCCCCTGAACTCAGTGGTTCTCAACCTGTGGGTCCCCAGATGTTTTGGCCTTCAACTCCCAGAAATCCCAAGAGCTGTTAAACTGGCTGGGATTTCTGAGAGTGTAGGCCAAAACACCTGGGGACCCACAGGTTGAGAACCACTGCCATAACTGAAACCCCCAGGATCTTGTAGAAGGCAACAATGGCAGTTAAATTGAGATCATAGTGTGGTAGTTGTATAGCATGAAAGGAATCCTGGAAACAGGAAGGCAGGCTCTGTTGTGTGTCTGAGAGAAACAATTGGGCAGAAAACAGCATGCAGGTAAAAAGTAGGTCCTGCTGAGTGTTTTCCTAGTTCACATTGATAGGTACAGGCAACAATTCAGAAGACCGTTGTCATTCGACAAGTCTATATAGATAACAGACCTTAAGCCTTGTTGGACAACTAAGAAATTTCACACTACAGTTAGGCATTGTGATTCCACTTTAACTGCCATAGCTGTATCCTATGGAGTCTTGGGGGTTTGAAACACTAGATGCCACACTCCACTGTGATGTCTTCCTTATATTGAAAGTGTGGTATCTGAAGAGGAATATAATTCCCATTTGGATAGAGACTCTCCATGTGAAAAGATCATTGGGAAACTAGGGATTTTACTTTTATGGAAAGCTTCCATACACACAGAAACCTCTTCTCTTCAGAAATGTCACTTTTCACATTAGGAAAGTAATGGTGAATATAGGGTAAGGAATTCCCTTGGCCCTGTGTTCACATGAATATATGTCTGAACAGGGTTTTGGTAGGCATTCATTGTGCAATTTGGCCTCACACTAACAATGTTACAAAACTGGATCTTCAATTTTGAGATAGGAAAGAGAAAAAAGATAATTTTAGAACTATCGGGTATTTTGTTTCACTGCTTCTTCTATTTATTTGTTTTCCATGAAGAGTCTATTTAAAAAGTACAGTTGTTTTGTTTTTGTTTTGAAGTGCTAGGAAACAATCTTGGGCCTGAATCTAGTTAGTCCAAACTTGAATAGACCCATTGAATCAATTTGTTGACTCACTGTTCAGCATAATTGACTCAGGCTGGATCTACCTGCCACATAATGCAGTTTGAACTGCATTATGTGGTCAGAGCAGACCCTTATAATGCAGTCTGAACTGCATTGAACTGCATTATGTAGGTCTACACTGACCATATAATGCAGTTTAAACTATATTACAGTAGAGTCTCACTTATCCAAGCTAAACGGGCCGGGAGAAGCTTGGATAAGCGAATAACTTGGATAATAAGGAGGGATTAAGGAAAAGCCTATTAAACGTCAAATTAGGTTATGATTTTACAAATTAAGCACCAAAACATCCTGCTATACAACAAATTGGACAGAAAAGGTAGTTCAATATGCAGTGATGTAATTACTGTATTTACGAATTTAGCACCAAAATATCATGATATATTGAAAACATCGACTACAAAAATGGCTTGGATTATCCAGAGGCTTGGATAAGCGAGGCTTGGATTAGTGAGACTCTACTGTATTTGGCAGTTTAGATCCAGCCTCGGTACATCTGCTGTAGTTGGGAATAACTGATAAGATTTTATCAGTTATTCTAATGTCCAAGCTACATTTAGATTTGGAAGTAGATCCAAATCTTCTTTGAAAGACTCTTACAATTATTCTTTTTCCCTATAAAGGGAGACCAGATCAGTCCATAGATACATGACTTGAAAGATAAACGTTGTTTTTTAAATTTCAGCCCATCGCTAGCTTTTATGAATAAGCCCTTTCTGTTCAGGAACACATTGTGCCACACACTCATACAGAGAGTCTTTAACAGTTTATATCTAAGGATATCCCCACAACTGAATATGGCAAGGGCACAAGAAAGTAGCAAAACAATACTGTCAACATGACAACAGTAGACACAGCATGCCAGCTGTCTGGCTATTATTAGACTTTTTCTTTTCTTCTGCATAAAAAGTGTTTAAGTTTATTTTTAAAAATTTCATAGAAACCATTCATTCTGGCAGAATATCTACGCTTCATTTATGGAGCCAGGCAGAAATGGCTATTGATATTAAATGTGAATATCGGTTTTAATATTAATGTATCGTCCTGGTTCTCACCAAATGAAACCTATTCTTTATTGTGCCTTGCTTTTCAGATATAAAGATTACAGAGAGCCTCCATGGTCTGAAAATAAATATGAAATTGCAAAAGATTTCTGGGCTGTGCTCGCAGCAAGATTAGCATTTGTAATAGTGTTCCAGGTAAAGCATAATCAAAACCTATAGTAATGTAAGGTGATTGAAGTGAAATCAATAGAAGGGAAATGGCATATTCAGGGCAGTCTAATGTCCTAAACATCCGATTCTAATCAGAAGGAGTTTTTAAAAGGTTTGTTGTTCAGACCAGGTGAACACATTGTGAAGAACTCCGAAGGTTGCCACAGAAGAGAATATCATACAGTCAGCCCTTCATATTTGTGGATTTTAGTTTTGCAGATTTGATTAGTCGTAGATCTAATTAATATGTGGTCTGTAGGAATCTCTAGGTCTTCCAGTCCTCTATGGTCAATTTCTATAGCATTGTAGTAGAGGAGTTAGAGAAAACATGTCTTTAAGCATTTGTATCCCATGTAATTGTGTGGTCCACGTCTGGCATCGGTTGACCATAGAACTGCACTGGAAGACATAGGGATTCCTGTAGAAGTATTCTTCAAAGTAAGAAATAGTGTGTTTTATTTGCTATTTTTCACTTTGTGGAGATCCTGATTATAGCAAATGTGGAGGGCTGACTGTACTTCCGGCACTCTGTAAATTTCTTTGTTCTTCCTGGTAACATCTAACATAACATAATACATTATATATTGTACATCTCTATGCTTCCCAGTCACTTTGGCCAGTAGTCAGAGATTCTGAGACCTGGAGTCTAAAACTTCTGGAGGACCAGATTTTGGTAATACTGCTGGAGCAGCTAGCATGCCATGCTGCTCAGTAAGCCATCATATTGACCCCTTCACACTACACAATTATAGCACTGTGATTCTATTTTAACTGCCATGACAGCAGCCTATAGTTTGTAGTTTTGCGAGTCACTACAGATGTCTGGCTAAACATTCAAAACCCTGCTCTGTAAACTGAAAATCCCAGGATTCTATTGGATGGAGCCATGGCAGTTAAAGTAAAACCATAGTGCAATAATTCTATAGTATGAACAAAACCAGTATGGGTGATTACTAGCCATACTTCCTGGAATACTTGAAAGAGCATCATATTGCTGAGTAAAGTAGGATGATATGTAAAGAGAGAGAACGGACAGGAAGGTGCTATCCAACTTGCCTGTCTACCCATCTACCCTCTGATAAGAAATATTTATTGTGTTGGGGGCATTTAAATGACTGCATCAGCTCCTCGTGCCATTAATATAGATGAAAACTAATTTGTACTCTTCACACAATATACTTTTTCTGATGATTTTTTTCTGTAAAAATTGACTATGAGAGAGAGTTATGTACACATTGCCATCAGTGCATGTAATCCGTGATTAGCTGATTTTCTCAAAATCCTTAAATCTTTCACTATGTACATTATGCAAAGAGAGATCAGTTGCACATTAATTTTGCACAGCTATAGTTTACCAAAATTTGGTTTTCACATGTTTAGAAATGTCTGTTTAAGATACATGCTTACATTTTTTTAAAAAAATCCATCGGTTATATGTAACACATGCATGGCCACACTTAGCTCTGTATTGAGAGTTCAAACATGTTTAGTTCTTCTTGCCCTTAATTTTTACTTTGCCAACGTTTTCTCAATGATTCTTCTTTTTCAGAACTTAGTAATGTTTATGAGTGACTTTGTGGACTGGATTATCCCAGACATTCCCAAAGACATCAGCCAGCAAATTCATAAGGAGAAAGTTCTGATGGTGGAAGTCTTCATGAAGGAAGAACAGGGGAAGCTGCATTTGCTAGAAACCTGGAGGGACAAGGATAAAAGGAAAGGTGAAAACTGTAATAGCCATAGCCCGAGATCATCCATGAGCCATAGAGGGAGTGTATCTTCCTGTCATTCATGTCATGTTGATGTGTAGAAGAGAAAGCTGTCCTTACTGCTGGGAGCATTCCATTCCTAAACAAGCCATTACTTAAATAATAGGACTTGATCCTTTGACAACCTGGTGCATGTTTAAGCATATGCAACCATTTTGCTTATATCTATGTGAGAAATAACATTCTTACGACAAATGGAGGACCATATTTTGTTTCTGACAAGACTTTTTCTTTTTTGCACAAAATGTAATGCAGGGATTTTTTTACATATATATATATCGGTATGAAATATCTATATATTACATGATTAGCTTATATCACTGTTTTTATTTCTTAAAAATGCAGGTAGGGTTCTATAGGATTTTCTCTGAGAATTTTATTTTAGCTTATTTATTTTTTAAAATGACAGAAAATAAGAATTAGATGACAAGTATTGGAATAATTGTGGACTCTCCATTCTTGGGAGATTAAGAATATGCAAAAAAAAAATACAAACTGTGTACTGCAGAATGCTTCCTTGCAAGACTAGACAGGAAAACTCTGGGCTTGCACCTGCTGTTGTTGTTTTTTATATTTTTGCAAGCAGAAGTCTTCTGGGGTTTTCTTTGTCTGTATGCTGAATCCACTGTGTTTTCTCTGAAGCAAAAGATGTTGCAAGAATGCTTTATTTTTCATTTGGAGCTCTTAGTTTAGTAGAACTTTTCATATCAACTGCACTTAACTCGCTCTAATGACCAAAATGGTCCAACTAGCAGCATTGTTACCTTCATCCCAGCATTACTGAGAGTTGATCACTTGAATATCTTTCATTTTCTCTTACCTGGAAGAACTAAGAATTGGTGGAACAGCATTTAGTTTAGTAATCTAGAGTATCCGGTGCACATTCCAGAGGGGGTCCAGAGGACAAGAAGGAATATTAGCAACAGCACAATTTCCCCAAGCACTGAAGGGCCTTTTAAAAAACTGCCCAGAATTAAAGAGCACACGCAGACATCTACAAGCAAACTGCACTGCCCACCACAAACCTTGTTGGTGAAGGAATACACTGAGTAAATGTGTTCCCCAAGCCATTGTGTTCACATGTCATCCCTGCTCAGTATGCTCCACAATTGCATTCTTCCAATCATCATGCAATTATTAGAATTTCATTACCAGAACACCATTGTGGCTGACAGCTACTTTTAGCTCAACAATTACAGTGTAGCAACCCAGTTCCATCAGAAAACCCGATGAGCATTTGGAATGTTTGCTTTTACTAGGATACAATATGAGGTCTGTAATAATTATGAACAGCAATGAATAGAGAGGAGAAAATGCTCCATCTCTCATTGTGCTTGAATTCAGGCACACACTTTAGAAATGAACTGAATAGGTTCAAAACATAAAAAAAGGAAAATTCCCACAAAAGATATTATGAACAAATTGAACTCCTTATTGAAAGATGCAGTGGTAGCCACTAGCTGAGTTTATTCTTAAACAGGCTTCAACAAAACTACATATCGCTCTAGCAGTGTCTATTGCCTATGATAATCAAATAAACACCTAAGTTGTAGGAAATTTTACTTTTTTGGACTACAGAATCCCACAACCTGACTGATGGCTCTTTTCTGTAGGATTCTTGGACTTGTAATCCAAAAACGTAACACTTTCAGATTCTGCAAGTGAGAGAGAATAACTTTGAATCTTGAGTGTTTGAGTTATACAAGATGTGAGGGCTGTAGTTTTATGCACCACCTGCAGACTTAGCAGCAGTTGAGGCTCAACATAATGACAGAAATAGCATTAGTTGGGGAAAAACAGGCTACAGCATTTATTGAGTACAGCTGACGAGACTTGGCATTAGCACAGGTTTGGAATCAGATGTTAGTCAACCTGCCTGCCAACCAATGGAAACCAATCACCCAGACTGCTTGCTAGCTGTGGCAACCAATGCCCCCAGCCTGTCTGCTAGACAGATCCCTGAAATGACAGGCATGGGATTTCATGTGAGCAGAAGCCACTGTGTGATTCTCTTGCCACCTAGGGTTGGAAAACAACCATATCACCCTGTTCTCTTCCCCAAGATCCCATCAGTGGACCTCCAATTGGGTTTGACAAGCACATCTTTCTTCCCTATATCAGGAGCCCGTCCTAAGACCATCCAAACAAAGATTTAAAAGTCAGTAAAGATTAAACTATGCCACAACACAAAGCCACAAGAACCTGAACAGGAAAAAGAAAATGAAGATAGGGCAGGGATGAATTTCCCAAGTCAACTGGTGAGGGGAGCTCTGGAATCTAGCCAAGATGCAGAACCTTTGCTTTTGGCTTCTCTGGTTTTTCCTGCCAGCCAACCAGGCGGGTTGACTAGTTTCCCTGACCTTCCTGAGAACTATGGAAACCTTGCATCCTCTTCAGAAGGAAAAGGTTCATGGGGTCTCCTGCCTCACTCTGCATCAAGTCATTTTGCAAATAGGGCTCCCTTTTAAAGTTGGGGAACACCCTTGTAGGCTTCTTGAGTACATAGGTTTGGCCTTTGCTGGAACCAGGATGCTAGGCTTGGAAGCTCAGGGTACGATATAGCAGGGAGGTAGGTAGTTAGGTTCTGCACTCACCTTTTCAGGGACACTTTCACAATCTTGGTAAAAGCAAAACTAGAGTAAAGCTCTAATCTCTTGTGTCTTCTTCCCCTTACTTTCTTTTCTTTTTTGCGTTATTATCTGTTTTTGTAATTCCATTTGTATGAACTTTGCATACTTTACATTTTAGTAGAATTAAGAGTTGTTTACAGTTGTCTTCCAGATAAGAGCTTACAGCAGCTGTTGCCAAACATGGCAATGAAAGGCCCATAAGAACTTCTAATTCTTCCAGGTTTTGTATTACTCTGTCCTTTTCAAATATCTACAGCAAAAAGCATAAAATTGGCATTCAGCCTGCTTTCAAAAGGTAGTGAAGATCCTGATCATATATCATGACAGTTTGTAATATGCATCATCTCAAAAAGCAGTGGGTGAAAATAAAGAAAAGGAATATGAAAAAGAGTAAACAATGAACAGCAAAAAGGTTGTGGAAAACATTCAGTTCGGGGGAGGGGGAGCAATAAGCCATGTAGAGGGAAGGAAAGTATACCAAAAATAGTGGGAAATGATACCCATCTATAAATATATTATAGTTTGTTACATAATTATTCCAAAAATTTGAATATATTTGGTTTGCTTCCTTGTTTATCAAAAGGTCAAGATTGTGTTTGGGGTTTGTTGAACATAGACTAGTACGTCTCCAGCTTTGAATTCCAAAATGACCAAGTGTTACCACATGGTTTGTTTCTCTGTCATTGGTAGGGGTTGTTGGGACAAGACACCTTGGGCCCATCCAGACAGGTCATTAAACCAAAACCTCTCTTGGTTTTACTGGAAATGTTCAAAAAACACTTCCAGTAAAATAGAATTAATTCGGATCAAACCAGGGTTTCCCTGTTTTGATCTGAATATACCCCATTAGGTCCGGGCCTTCCTGAAAACCTGGGTCTAATGGGGTGTTGGGCCTGTGGGGACTCACCCCCAGGTAGTTCCAGGACCAACTGGAATTACCTAGGAGTGAGTCCCCACAACCATCTTGCACCTTTTGGGCTCCTGGAGCCCAAAAGTGTAGGATGACACCCACCCCTCCCCTCAAAACAATCCTTTAAATTTAAAAAAACTTACCCGACTGCCATTAATGTGGTCCTTCAGTCCTCCTGACATGTAGAAATGGCATGCCAGGAGGAGTGAAGGACCACTGTAATGGCAACTGGGTACGGTTTTTAAAAAAAAATAAGGGTGGTTGGGGGGGGGGGGGGGTTCAGTGTGACTGGATGCCATCCTGGCAGTTATCGGGATGGCATCTAAATACACACACACACCAGGAAAGCCTGAATTTGGCACAGATTTGGGCGCTGTCTGGAAGTGCCCCTTTTCTTTTTTGATAACATATATATATGGTCTTGGGATAGAGATGGAAAGAACAAAAAAAAATCAGTTTACTAGGCAACCATCCCATACTCTTCCCGCTATTGCCAAATGCTTGGCAGCAAATGCCACTGGTGATCAAGTACAGCCAAGCATATGACAACATCCCTTCCAATAACAGAGGAAAACCAGGAACAAAAGGAGTATTACAAACTTAGAGCTAGAGCACCTCTGCCAATTGTATCTAGTGTCAGACCTGCTGCTTAGGATAGGAGTTACTAAATGCTACAAAAACACAGTAGTACAGAATAATAGCCCAGTCATGCTGGGAAACATAAAGATGAAAATAGAAACAAACCCCCCAGTCTTGGCCCATACACAGTAGAAAAGTTTCCCCCCCTACACCTCTCCCAATTTGTGCATGTTTTTATAAGGATCAAATCCATCTTACCTACAGCTTGTAGCTGTGACCTCGACAAAGGTCTGTTACTTCAATCAGTGCAAAATTCATTTCTGATATGTTTTTAGACAATGTTCTGCCAAGTTATAAACTGCAAATGTTATATCATATTATTCATTATTCATACATTGTATACGTTGGGAATACTTTTTTATTTTTAATTGTAAGTGAAATCAAATTCACTTTCATTTTACTTAGAACAGCCAATGTCTGGATATATATTGCAAGCTCACCCAATGGTTACTTACAAAACCAGTGTGAAAGACTGTTATCTTTCAATAAAATGCTTTTGTTGCGAAATCATTTAGAATAAAAATCACTGCATAGTTTTGTAACATTTGTTTCAATATGAAGTATGCAATAAATTCTATTATTCTTAAGATGATTTATCCCAAAAATGTTCTGTATGTGGAAGTGAATTATGTTTAAAAATATTATCCAAACATGTTTAAAATATCAATCTAACCAAAGATTGTTCTTAATAAAGGGCTTATTTTGTTTATAATTGTTTCGTATATATTGAATTACAGGAATAACACTTGTTTAAAATTAAAAACCATACTTAACTAACTTTTATTCTAATTTTAGTTAATCTTCCCTACGTTTAATAATATAGGACAATAAATGTATTTTTATTTGACCTAACAACTGTTTTTGCAAAAGTAAGAAATGTATACAAAACAGAACCACTCCTGCATGTTCAAGCTGATTATGGCTCATTCAACCAACCTGTATGCATGGACAAGAATGTACATATTCAAGAATTTGATAACACATTACACGAAGATGTTGTCCAGCCAAAGATATTTTGTAACAGGGTGGAAGGTGACATAGCCATCCTTAAATTGGTATGAAATTTGGGATATTTCCTACTGTTGTTTAATATATATTGCAAGTGCACAATATCCTGGACTGAATTCAAAAATGTTTTGAATTATTCTATACAGCAATCTGTGTCAGGTAGACCAGAGAGTACAAACAGTCTAGTATTGGCCAAAATAAAATCTCCCAATCCTGAGATCCTTACAACAGGGAAAGAATGTGCCACCATCCAGATGAACCTTGACAACATTGAAGGAGATGGTTGAGAATTAGCCCCCAACATATAAATGATATGTTTAGAGTGCATACATTTGAATAGTGAACATGCCAAATGCACTTGTTGTATTATGGGTGCATTTATATGCTTTTCTCCTTCCTAAAGGTAAACTACTGCTGGCTACTGGTAGTAGCCAGATTTACACAATGCTGTTTGGATGATCCTTCTATCAGTCATGAGACCATTTCACTGTTCCACCTCCAGTTGTTTTCTTGCACCAATTCTTAAAGTTAAAAAGAAGAAATGATATTAAAGCAGCAAACGGACATTTGGGGAGATAACCACAAAGCTCTCAAAAGCAAAGATAAAGCCACTAGCACTCCTGAGACATGAAGCTGGGCAAGAAAAAAACAGTGTTAGAGGAAGAAAAAATACATTCTTTAAGGAGCAAAAAGGAGAGAACTTATCCTGAGGCAAACCAGCCCGACCCACTATCTGTTTACAAGGGCAAACTTAGAATTATTCATAGCATTCAGAAGCAGCAGTAGCACCAGAAGATCATAGAATTAGAAAGCATGCTATGAACCATCTGGTCCAAGTCCTTGTAAATAGAGGAACCCACTACATCCAAGCTCTGTTTAAAAACAACATACATATTTAAAAGTGTGACTAAAGATGACCACTTGTTTCTATGGGTGTATCTATACTGTAGAATTAATGTAGTTTGACATTAATAATTGCCACGGCTCAATGCTATGGAATCCTGGATATTGGAGTTTGGTGAAGCACCAGTATTCTTTGGCAGAGAAGACTAAAGGATTGTAAAACTACAACTCTCATGATTCCATAACACCGAACCATAGCAGTTGAAGTGGTGTCAAACTGCATTACTTCTTCACCTGCATTATATGGTCAGTGCTGATCCATATAACGTAGTTTGAACTGCACTGAAATGCGTTATATAGGTCTACACTGACAATATAATGTAATTCAAACTGGATTATATTGCAGTGTAGATTCAGCCTATGTTCATGTTCATTGAATTGGCATAAGTATGAAGAAAGCAGGCATAGCATGCAAAAGTTTCAAAGTACCAGCCTCTTATTTATACAAGAGAAATTTACATCCTTTATTATTTTCATCTTACTATTGCTTTCCATAGAAAGTTTACATTTGTGTAAAATGTATACTCAGCTATTATCACTCAATTTTTTCACTAGAAAACATGATGAACATCCTATACACTCACGGAAAATGATTTCTCTAATGCTTGTTGAAATTTCAGTTCTGTAAGTGGATGGATAACCCAATTTAGAAATACATTCTGAAATGTAAAGGGTGGAAACTGAAATTACATTTTTGAAAACATCCTAATACTGACATTCCTATAAATAAGAAATGTTTATGATTTTCTGAGATCATTAAATAACAAAAAATGCTTATGCTTGTTTTATAGTTTCTTTTGTAATAGTTTTTTAAAAGCTTGTACATCATGCAGTATTGCTGTATAGAAAATTATATAATGCACTTTTTCATGGAACGTTTTTTAAAAGGAAAGTAAATGCGTATAAAGCTTTTTAAAGGTTTTGTTGATTATTTCTTTCTATACCTTCACCCATTTGCATCTAAAGAGAGAAGAAACCAGCATTGTTGGACTTCAGTTATATAAGTCAGTTGCAACTAACTGTATGTGTTCAGTTTGAGTATCCTTAGAGAATTATGTCTCTGTATTTTGGAATTGTAAGCAATATTATTTCTATGTTCCTATCCTATCTTGAATGCTTTGAGGTGAAAATTTCACGGTGCAGCCCCCTGATTTTTGCAGGATGTCCAGATGATGAACTCTCCAGGTTGATCTCAAAAAGCATTAGTTCAATATAACTCTTTGGGTTTTGCCACCTCGTCTGCTTGTTCTGTTCTTCTGGGGAGCTGTTTATAGTAATTTTTTGCATCTGGCATTCTGTTAGGAACATAAACTATGCAAATTATTTGCCATAGTGCAATAGACATATTCTGCTGACAGTTTCCGAAGCAGAGTTACGCACACAGAAGTGTTATGCATTGCATTTATGCATTGAGTACTGTGGCTGTACATTGTCCCCTCCTGGACTCAGCACTGACCCTGGAGGCCCAAGAGTCAGCAGTGGCCTGGAGGGTCTTTGCATAGTTAAAGCGTATGCACCAGCTGCACCCATACTTTGAAAAGCCCAATCTGGCCATAGTAGTACATGCCTTAGTCACATCCAAACTAGATTACTGTAACATGCTCTATGTGGGACTGCCCCAGAAGAAACTTCAGCTGTTACAAAGGTCAGCTGCTAGACTACTTACAGGAGCAGGATATAGGGAAAGAACTACCCTGCTCCTGAAGCAGCTACACTGGCTTCCAGTTTGTTTATGGGTACAATTTAAGGTGCTAGCTTTAGCCTATAAAGCCCTAAACAGTTTGTGCCCTGCCTACTTGAGGGACTGCATCTCCTCCTACAAGACCACATGAGTCCTGAGATCATCAAGAGAGGCCCTTCTCTCGGTCCCACCGCCAACACAAGTGCGGTTGGTGAGAACATGAGATAGGACCTTCTCGGTGGTGGCCCCGTGGCTCTGGAACTCCCTTCCTAAAGAGGTGTGATAGATTCTCTCTTTGCTGGATTTTCGTTCACAAATTAAAACCTTTTTGTGGAACCAGGCCTTTTCTGAAGATCAATAATAGGCAATGATCAGACAATTACAGGTAATGGACATTTTCTGAATGCTATTTTGGACCTGGCAATGCTTTTACACAGTCTAAAGGAAATTGAGTCTTTAGGATTCTAGCTAAAATGTTTTAATTGATAACCTCTGTGGCCCAAGAGTCAAGGAATGTTTGATGGTATGATGCAGTGGTTCTCAACCTGGGGTCCCCAGATGTTTCTGGCCTACAACTCCCAGAAATCCCAGCAAATTTACCAGCTGTTAGGATTCTTGAGAATTGAAGGCCAAAAACATCTGGGGATCCCAGGTTGAGAACCACTGGTATAATGCCTTAATTTATTAATTTGTTATATATGGTTTATGTAGTGTGTAATCTGTTTATTTGGTTATATGATTTTTTTTGTTGAATTTTTTAGCATAATTTATCTTTTTGCCACTTTTAACCATTGTACATCGCTTTGAATCCCACCCATGGGAAAAAAGCGGGATATAAATAAATAAATAAATAAATAATGCTGCTATAGTGCAAGAGTGTCATTTCACTGATGCACTACAATTCAATTTTTTTAAAAAAAAGAATATAAAATAAGAACTTTTTTGTTCTGATGTATCTCAGAGTTTAAAAAAACCCACTTGAGTTGGAACAGAATGTTGCAGATGGTGCAAAGAACTGCAAAGAAATAATCTGGGTTAACCAAATGTTATTTGGATATTTATTTTAAAACTCAAAAATTACAGTAAAAATACTCCCAATGTATTTGTCTCAACTGAAGGAATCTTGCACTTGTACTTTTCTTGTATTTTCCCATCATTTGTGCCATCTTTTTTGTTATCACCAAAAAACACATTAAGGTGGAAAAGATGTAGCAACTGTATAATGTCATTTCATTAGTAGCAATTGGAATAATCCGACTGAAAACAATCCAAGGGGGAAACGATTCTGTTATGAATAGAAAAGGAACAGTAGAATTTATCCTGATCTGATCAGAATTAAAATGATTCTCTAAAGCAGTGGTTCTCAACCTTTGGTTCCCCAAATATTTTGGCCTTCAACCCCCAGAAATCCTAACATCTGGTTGGGATTTCTGAGAGTTGAAGGCCAAAATACCTGGGGGCCCACAGGTTGAAAACCACTGCTCTAGAGCCTTCCTATAGTAATGATGATGGATTTATACTTCCTATATCAGATTTAACAATTTGTATTTAAATAAAAAGATTTTAAAAAAACAGAGTCCCAGTATTAAGTTTCAGATAGCCATAATGAACTTTCTCCTGTGATAGCTCAGTAGTCAGTTTCAGATCAGTTTAGCCATTTATTGTTAATAATAACCTCTATGTTGCACCACTAGTCTAAGTCCAGATACACTGATACAAAAAAGGGCAAACCACATGTAATGCACATATGGTACTTTAACATTGATACACATGAGTGCACTGCTGTTCCATGCATATTCAGAAGCATCTTATGTAGGTGGAAATGTATTTAAAGATTATTTTGATCATCTGGCACAGAACCATTACTATCTTCACATAGTGGAATGGTATATGTGTTTCAACTGAAGACAAAGCACAGAACGAATTCAAATCTGGTGAGTTATGAACATAAAACACCTGCTCTTCCTGGATGGATCTTCCATGATTTGGAAATGATGAAAGGCTGAGCGAAAGCACCATAGATAAGTTATAGAACACATAATACTTTGCATGCAAAAGGTCCCACGTACATTACCAACATTATCATGCAAGACAGAAATGTTTACCCCTGAAATCATCTAGAATTGTCAACAGGTGGGACTCTTCAAATCTTGGATTTCCATTCCCAGCATTCCTCACCATTGGCTATGCTCGCTAGCATTGCTAATAATTTCTGCTCAGTATACTCCTGTAGACATTGCTGAGCTGAATGGTTCAGCAGCTGGACCTTTGTGCAAGGCAGCATTCTACAACTTTGGAAAACCATCCATGGATAATAATCATGTTTAAGTAAGCAGGGCTTTCAATACCTTGGGCAGGTGGACCATGGGTAGGAAACCTATGGAACTTGATATTGTTGGATTCCAGTTTCCATCAGCCCCAATGTGACTTAGAGTCCAACATCTAAAGAGCCATCCCTATAGCACAATCACCTTTAAGGTTTCTTTATACAAAATGGTATTATCAAAATTACAAAGAGGGCCAGCACTTCTGCCCCAGTTTCATTCTGTAGCCAAAAGTACAATTCACTGGGCAAGTTTTCAGAGAATCAAACAAAGCACTGATAAGCAGGTACAGTAGAGTCTCACTTATCCAACATTCTGGATTATCCAACGCATTTTTGTAGTCAATGTTTTCAATACATTATGATATTTTGGTGCTAAATTCGTAAATACAGTAATTACTACATAGCATTACTGCATATTGAACTACTTTTTCTGAAAGCCCATAATGTTGGGGACCGAAGAAGTGGTTTTCTCTGTGTCCACTCCCACACTCTTTACCTCTCTGACAAGAAATGTTAGACTAGTCACTTGGCTCATGTTGTTGCCAATAGGCAATAACTATTTTATTTGGTGCACTATTGATGATGATGATGATGATGATGATAACTTTATGTTTGTATCCCGCTTCCATCTCCCCAAGGGGACTTGGAGTGGCATGCATGGGGACGAGTACAATCAACATCAAAACATCATAAAATAATCAGATTAAAACACATACATCATCATACAAAACAGGATAATCAAACAATTTAAAACAACTTAAAGGCATAAAACAATCTTAACCAATTGTCAGTGAGTCTATGAAAGGTCGAATCCTAGGCATGGGTGGACTGTCGCAACTCATTATAGATTAGGACTGATGAATGAAGTGCCTGAGTCAGAATAAAGTGCATGAGGTGGACAAAACCGGGTGGGAAAATGACCTTGGGGTGGAGAACAACAGTAAAGTGCCAGGACAGATTTCAAAGCTTAATAGGAGCCAGGTTATGGGGGATTGTCTTATCAAATGCATAGCAGAACATCCATGTTTTAGCATCCATGTTATTTGCTGTTGCATTCAAGCAAATTTAACTAGTTCTTTGCTGTAGTATTACTTCTTTTTCCTATCTATTTTCAGTCTGTTAACTAGTTTCGATTCTATTTGTTTGATTGGAATTCTATTAAAACTAACTCTTGTGCCATTTTTTGGCAGAAATATAAAATATAAATGTAATACATATATTAATAAATAAATGCTCACAACTTTCCACAGATGCTTTCCAGATAACTCACCTTTGAAAAAGATACAGAGAAAATGTTTGGGTCTGGCTAAAGAATCATCAAAAATCATGAAATGGGAGGATTTTAGCAAGTAATCTTGGACAAGTTAAAATTGGGGCAAGCAACCCAACTGTGAATAGCAATATAGCCAGCTACAAGTAACATGTTTTGTCCTGCATGGGCATATCGTTGTTGGAAGATGGGTCTAGGGATTAAAAATTTCTACACAGTGTAGTTATGAAGTACACAAGTCAAACTCTACCTCTCAGTCAACTCCAGTCAGGATATGATAATGGAGAACCATTTATACAGCTGAAAGAGAATGTTCTTAGAAGATGGGTATAAATGGAATAAAGAAATGAAATAGCACTTGTTTGGATAACCAATTGCTGCTTTTTCATGTGTTGCTGATTTCCTTAGGTTTTCCACACAACTTGGAAAAGTTATATTTTTGGACTGCATCTCTCTGCGTCACCCAGCTGAGATGGCCAGTGGCTATTATAGCTGTCTGATATTGAATGTTGCAGTTGAAAGAAGTATTTTTTTCCTATGCTAGATGTACATCAATGTTTCCAGTTATAACTATGGTTGATCATGCTGTTGACATGAACAGATGCCTTTCTGGTTCTTTGAAACATATGCTTGCAAGAGAAGTCGTGAACACAGCCATTGCTGCTTACATCTGGATTTCAGTGTGTCATTTGGGATTGATGGCAAAATAGAAAAAATATTCCCATCCCCCCTTTTAAGAGAAAGTTTAACAGTAAGTATGCTCTGAAAAAGGAATTGCTTTTTAACCATTATTTCTGAATCAGTATGAGTAACCAGCCTTGTCATATCCTGTACAGAAAGGACTGAAGATAATATCCACCCTGCAAACATGCCAAGCAACTCCCTTTCTTGTAGAATAGTTAACAGAGTTCAACCCTTCCCATTTCCTGGGAAGGGTGAAGTATGACTCATGGCAAAGGAGGGAGAAAGGGAGACTCTGTGGGTACCTGCTATTATTAGGAATGTATCTACACAGTGACAGGACAGTGATGGATAGAGCACTAGGCTTGCATAAATCCAGTTATAACTCTACCTAAAGTAAACCCATTGAAATGAATGGAACTTATCCTTCACAATGACCTTTAGTTCCATTGATTTCAGGAATATATTCTAGAAAGCACTAACATTGGATTGAGCTTCCTTCCATCTCAACAATCATACACAAAACAACTGGACAAGAATTGATCCAAAGTTCAACTCGAACTTCTGCAGCTTTAATAGAAATAGAGAAAAATGGCTTTTTGTAGAAACAAGGATTGGTGCTAAAGCTTCAGTGGAGACACCTTTCCCCCATGATAACTTTTACAGGAGTTAATTTTTTTTCCTAGGAATAGGTTTCTCTCACTTCCTGTTGTCTCACCCCCATTCTTAACTATGAATCATTTCTAAGTCTGATGTTTGTAACTCGAGGATTGCCTGTGCTCCTTGATTCTAGATTACAGCCTTTAAAAGTAATTATCAAAGGTAAAACCACAGCATTGCCTATTAGGTATAGAGGAGCTCCTAGCATCATAGTTTCATCACATCTTAATTTTCCTCTCAAGGAAAACTCTTCCTTATAAAACGATGTATGTAATCTAATATGAAGATTATTTACATATGATCTGCAGTAGAGTGGCTACATGCCCATCACCAAAAATAAAGTACAGTAGAGTCTCACTTATCCAACACTCGCTTATCCAACGTTCTGGATTATCCAACGCATTTTTGTAGTCAATGTTTTCAATACATCGTGATATTTTGGTGCTAAATTCGGAAATACAGTGCATAGCATTACTGTGTATTGAACCACTTTTTCTGTCAAATTTGTTGTATAACATGATGTTTTGGTGCTTCCTTTGTAAAATCATAACCTAATTTGATGTTTAATAGGCTTTTCCTTAATCTCTCCTTATTTTCCAACATATTCGCTTATCCAACATTCTGCTGGCCCGTTTATGTTGGATAAGCGAGACTCTACTGTATTAACACAAAATCTACATATTCTAATGTATATGATCTGATCCCAGGTTTTCTGATTTAAACTAGATTATATGAGTCTGCACTGCCAGATATTCTGGGATAAACAAAAAACCTAGGATCAGATCCTGTGATATGGGGCCTGTCTGGAAGGGCCCGCAGACTTCTGCCCAGGTGCTAATGGTTGATAGACAATTAATATGGTTCTTTTGCCCTGAACAACTCTTCTGATGGAGAATGCCTTTAGTGTGCTGGGGGCAAGGTCCCCAAAATTGGCAGGTGGATCATTATCAATTTTGAGTACTTGCTACATAGTTTCTTTACTACATAGTAACATAACATTAAATTGTAATTATTATTAATAATAGCAATTATAATAATACAACCTCATGCTTCCAACAATGTGAGTACTATGGAAATGATGACAAAATATTAAATGTAATGTCATAAAACTGTTCAAAGTATAAAATTAATACATCAAGAGGAAATATTAGCCACTAAAAGTTGATTAAAACCTAGGACACTTCTGATTCATAATTCCTCAAAAGGCTCAACTACACAAGAATCTTGATCATCCTGATCCTTCCTGGCTGATTACAGGGAAGACTCACTCCTCTAACCTAATCTTAAGGGGGGCTCAGGCCTCTGTAAAGTAGTGGAAACAACTGACTCCATAGCATAATTTTCAAGCATTTCATTTCCTGCACAGAAAAATATTTATATAGATTATAGCAGGGCTACAAGTGTATCAGATGTGGTTGACTGACAGCTTTATCACCCCACCACCCACACCTCAAGAGCATGCCATGGGCTGGTACCATATTTCCGCCCCTTGGTTACAGCTGTTTCCTTCTTTATTTATTTGAAATTCTTAAACAACCAGTGACTTACAGGCTGGCACTGGTTCACATACCATTTCTTTGAGTAGCATGACTAGAGATTATCAGTTTTATAGATAAATAGACACTATGCAATATATACTGTATATATATATTACTCAGGTGAGAACATAAAAGTTTGCCCGGTTTTCTAGAGCTATTCTGAAGACAGAAGGGTCTGTTTTTCCAGCAACTTCTCATTCTTTGAGCTCCCCCTACTGGATTTCAGCAGATACAACTTCATGAAAGTATTATTCACACTTGCCTCAAACAGACAAGAGTTCTTTCTCCCACCCTGAACATTCCACAAATATATAAGCCCCACTTGCCTAGTTTCCAACAAACATCACAACCTCTGAGGATGCCTGCCATAGATGTAGGAGAAACGTCAGGAGATAATGCTTCTGGAACATGGCCATACAAGCCAGAAAACTCACAGCAACCCAGTGATTCCAGTCATGAAAGCCTTCAACAACATATTTATGAAAGTAAATAAGGAGGAGGTGTACTGTAGCCTGAAACAAATTTTGCTGAATCCTCTCTGCTTTCTCAATTTATTCAAGAAGTGCATAACCAAGGACCAGAACAATCCTATTCATCCCATTCCCTACATTAAATCACTACATCAATTTTGTTTTAAATATGTGAAGGGTTCAGTACTATCCCCCATGTTGTTTAACATTTACATGAAGCTGTTGGGAGAGATCATCAGGAGTTTTGGAGTTCGATGTTGTCTATACACAAAGGATGTTCAACTCTATCACTCATTTCCACCTGTTACTAAGGAGGTTGTTCAGGTCCTGAACTGGTGCTTGGCAGCTGTGATTGACTGGATGAGGCGAACAAATTAAAACTGAATCCAGACAAGACAGAGGTTCTCCTGGTCAGTCGAAAGGCGGAACAGGACATAGGGTTACAGCCTGTGTTGGGTGGGGTTACACTCCCCCTGAAGACACAGGTTCACAGCTTGGGGGTTCTCCTGGATTCATCGTCGAGCCTGGAACCCCAGGTCTTGGAGGCGGCCAGGGGAGCATTTGCATAAAAGCTGATGACATTTTCATCTTAATTCTTCTGGCACAGCCTTTTGATTGAAATGACTAATAAAAAGTTTTGAAAACCTTGTTTCTCATCCATCCCACCAAAATCTTTCACTAGCTTCACTTTTCTTAAATTCCGTTATTAAATTTCTTCTTTTTTATCTCAGCTTTTAAATCTTCCATGTGGATTCCAGCAAAAGTCTTATGGTTTCAAAATGTAGTACCCTGAAATCGAAGGGGATTTGACTATCTGTTTTAAAACAAAGGAGGACTATAGTTATGAGGAGGAGGAGGAGGAGACGGAGCAGCAGCAGCAGCAGCAGCAGCAGCAGAAGGAGGAAGCGGCGACTTTCCCAAGGTCTTCCAAGTTGTTCTTGCTATTTGTTCATTTCAAATCTTTTAATATCTGCACTGGAACTGGCTAAACCTGGCATGGGCAAACTTCGGATCTGCAGGTGTTTTGGACTTAAACTCCCACAATTCCTAACAGCCTACAGGCAGTTAGGAATTGTGAGAGCTAAAGTCCAAAACACCTGGAGGACCCAAGTTTGTCCATGCCTGGGCTAAAGTATCATAGTCCAGTCCTGAGAGGAAAAAACCAAAAATTCCCATAGCCATTTTCTTTTATTGAAGAACCAACTGGGAAGTGCAACATTATTTGACCCTTTAGCATTACCTCAATAAATAAATAATATATTTAATCACTGAAAGTGAAACTGAATTGATCCACTGGAGCAGACATGGGCAAACTGAGGTCCAGGGGCTAGATGCGGTCCCCTGGGCCAGAGGCCCTCCTCATTTTCCCTGTCATCTCAGCATATGGACACGGTTGCCCATGTATCCTTATGCTGGGAGGACGGCCCGAGGAAGGCACACAGCAGCTGAGAGCCCCCCGAAGCACTCTCGGCCATCGCCTGTCTCATCCTCCTCTCAGCATAATGCCAAGAAGACAGCCCAAAGACATGGAGAGGAGGATCAGGGCATCTCCACATGTCTTGTTTCCTCCCAGCAAAAGGATGGGGAGAACAGCCCCATCCTTATGCCAGGAGAACAACAAGAGCATGACCCGGGCCCTGCCCCACCCCCTCCCACTCCCCTCTCACAGGCCCCCTCCTTCCCGGGCCCGTCCCACCCAGCACATGCCCGGCCACCCTCTCTTTTGGCCAGGCCCTCTCAGTCGAGCCCACAATGCGGCCCCAAAGGAAAAAAGTTTGCTCTGCACTGGACGCCGCAACTGCCATGTCCTCTTGGTGGGCTTCCCATAGATAACCTATAGACTACCCATAGATAAGGCACAATCCTGGATTGCATTCCCCTTTGGTTTGCTACAGAATTGCTCTTCTTAATGTTTTGATTAGCAGTCTCATTTTCCACAATGTGCATTTCTTCAAATGCAGCCCTTTCAGAATCCCAGACTGGTTATTGAGCTTGCTTTCCCTGGGATATAATCGCACTAAAACCGCTTTCTTGTTTAAAGTAAGAAAGGTGATCTTTATTAAGAGAAACAGAGATACAATGGCAGAGTAGTTTCTGATTGACTAGCTAGGCTGAAAAGGCAAGAAGCTCTGCCTGCCAACTGCTCACAAAACAAAGACAAGATGACCTCTCTGCAGAAGAAGAAAGAGAGAAATTTGATAAGAAGATGGAAACTATTAGTCTATCTAGTCAAAAGGAATGGCAGCATACAAAGGAGTCTAGAGCGGACAAAGGGCATTCTAGCAACCTGAAGACCACCTTGCTGTCTATCCCTACACAGGAAAGCACGTGCATCTCTGAGGCCCCATTGACACACCAAATAAAATCCAGATTATCTGGATTATATGGCAGTGTAGAAGGGGCCTGAGTTACAGAAGGATAAATTCCTGCTGAACACTAGAAAGAACGTATTTAAAGTGAGAATGGATCACCAATGGAACCAGTTGCCTAGAGATGTGGTGGGGCCCCCTCTCTGGATGTCTTCAAAGAAAGGCAGGGCAACTATCTGATGGGGATGTTCTAGCTCAGGCATAGACAAACTTCAGCCCTCCAGGTGTTTTGGACTTCAGCACCCACAATTCCTAACATCCTCAGGCCCTTTGCTTTTCCCCCTCAGCCACTTAAGCAAAAAAGAAAGAAAAGGAAGGGGCCTGAGGCTGTTAGGAATTGTGGGAGTTGAAGTCCAAAACACCTGGAGGGCCAAAGTTTGCCCATGCCTGTTCTAACTGGAGATTCTGCATTGATCACAGCTGGTTGATAGCCCAACTCGATGGGTGCATCTACACTGTAGAATTAATGAAGTTCAACGTAACTTTAGCCGTTTTGGCTTAATGCTATGGAATCCTAGGGTTTGCAATATTCTTTGGCAGAGAAGGCTAAAGACCTTGTAAAACTACAACTCCCATAATTTCATAGCATTGAGCCATGGGGGTTCAAATGGTGCCAAGCTACATTCATTCTGCAGTGTACTAGACTGTACTCATATGCTCAGATCCACTGGATCCTGATGTTTCTATGGAATTATAGGGTATAATTCCATAGAATCATCAGGATCCAGTGGATCTGAGCATATGAGTTATGTTTTTTCAGCAGAAGATAGATGCTTTTGAACTGTGGTACTGGAGGAACATCCTGAGAGTGCCTTGGACCACAAGAAGAACCAACCAGTCTATCCTCCAGGAAATAATGCCTGGCTGCTCACTGGAGGGAAGGATATTAGAGGCAAAGATGAAGTACTTTGGCCACATCATGAGAAGACGGGAAAGCTTGGAAAAGATACTAATGCTGGGGGGAAAGGAAGGAAAAAGGAAGAGAGGCCGACCAAAGGCAAAATGGATGGACGGTATCCTTGAAGTGACTGGCTTGGCCTTGAAGGAGCAGGGGGTGGCCACGGCCGACAGGGAGCTCTGGCGTGGACTGGTCCATGAGGTCACGAAGAGTTGGAAGCGACTTAAAGAATAAACAACAACAACCTTTGCAGGTTTGTATTATTATTATTATTATTATTATTATTATTATTATTATTATTATTATTATTATTATTATTATTATTATTACAATCAAGCTGGCCATTTGCAACATTCATACTTGCCTCAAGCAGACAAAAGATCTTTCTCCCACTCTAGACACTCCACAGAGATATAAATCTAACTTGCCTAGTTTCCAACAGACCTCACAACCTCTGAGGATGCCTGCCATAGATGTGGGCGAAACGTCAGGGGAGAATGCCTGGAAAACTCACAGCAGCCCTTTGCAAAAGAGTTTTGGCGCTCCTTTAGCGTCCCTTGATACTTTCCTTAGAGTGAAACTGTGCGGAAAGAGCGCCACCTTGCGGCCCTGGTGGCATCCTTGCGCCTGATGGCTTTTCCGAGGGATTTCCGGAGAAAAACGAAGCAGTGGGTGGAGAGAGAAAGTGAGCCAGAGAGTCAGCCCGCGGAGCGTCCTGCTTCCTAGCGCAGACCAAGTTGCAACCAGGAAGTAAGTAAAACTTTGTTAAAACTTTATACATAAAGTCCTCGTCTCCCCGTGTGTTCCAGATTCCTCCCTCCTCATCCACAACAACCTCAAAATGCGTCGTTTGGAGTTTTCTTGGGAAAGGAACCTGGGAACATTCATTGCATTTTGAAACAGGAAGTCAGACCCTTTGTTGTTGTTGACTTCTCTCAAGTCGCCTTCGAATTATGACGACCTTGGGTGCATCTACGCGGAGGAATTCGTGTAGTTTAGCCCCGCTTTATTTACCCCGCCTCTTTGCTATGAGATCCTGGGAATTGTAGTTTGTAAAAGAAGACTAAAGGCCATGTAAAACTATATCCCCCATGTGTTGTCGAAGGCTTTCATGGCCGGAATCACGGGGGCCTTGTGAGTTTTCTGGGCTGTATGGCCATGTTCCAGGAGCATTCTCTCCTGACGTTTCGCCCACATCTATGACTGGCATCCTCAGGTTGTGAGCTATATTGGAAACTACGCAAGGGAGGTTCATGTATCTGTGGAAGGTCCAGAGTGAGAGAAAGAAGTCTTGTCTGTTGGAGGCCAGTGTGAATGTTGTAATTAATCACCTTGATTAGCCATGAAAATGAACAAAATCTGGCTAGTAGTATTTTAAAAACTCTAAAATCAGAACAGTAAAAAAGGAACACCACTCTGAAAACAGAGGAATTCTAGAGATGAATCAATCAGGGCCAGCTAACACCTCTGAACAAAGGATTCCCCCAGGGAGGAAGAAGCCAGGCCATGAAGCTAATTCACAGTTGGCCATGTTGGGTCTGTATGCTAAATTTGGTCCAGATCCGTCATCTGCTGGGTTCAGGGTTCTCTGGATAAGGATGAACTACAACTCCCAGATCCCCAAGGCAATCACCCCCAAACTGTGCCAATATGCACAGTTGGCCATGTTGGGTCTGTGTGCCAAGTTTGCTCCAGATCTGTCACTTGCTGTATTCAATGTTCTCTGAATACGGGTGAACTATAACTCTCTGATGCCAAGGTCAATCAGCCCAAGTTGGTAGCATTGGGTCTGTGTGCCAAGTTTGGTCCAGATTCGTCATTGGTGGGGTTCAGAGCGCTCACGGAATACAGGTGAACTATAACTTCCAGAGTTAAAGATCAATCACTTCAAAGTGCACCAATGTTTCCAGTTGGCCATGTTGAATTTGTGTGCCAAGTTTGGTCCAGATCTGTCATCAGATGGGTTCAGTGTTCTCTCAATACGGGTGAACTATAACTTCTGGATGTCAAAGTCAGTCACTCCCAAACCCCGCCAATATGCAAATTTGCCCATGTTGGGTCTGTGTGCCAAGTTAGTTCCAGGTCCATCGTTGGTGGGGTTCAGAGTGCTCTTAGATTGCAGGTGAACAGTCCCTACTACGCCTATAAATCATGGTGCATTCTCCCCAAACCTCTCCAGTATGTTCAGTTGCTGATCAATTCCCCTGTTTGCAGTGTGGCATAGAAAAGGGTAGGAAAAGGTTAAGAGATAGGCAGTGGGCGGGGACAAGTGAATGGAAAGAGAAAGGAACCCTGGGATGTGCTCGCTGTAACCTGTAATGTCCTGGGAGGGAGTGACTTGGTGGCTCCACAGCACTGGGAACTATAGCCTGTTTGTGAAGCCTGGAGGCTGTCTGTGTAAATGGACTCCCGTACCACATACGCACATACAAATTCAACTTTTATAATGTGTATAGATCGATGTTTTTATGTGGGTGAATAGATGGATGGCATATGTTCTGAACCAGAAACTAGATATGGTCTATCCAATGCAGTTTTCTGAATCGGCACCCCAAATAACCAAACCGAATCTAAAGTTGACCAAAAACTGATTCTTAATTTTTTTGGTACTAATGTTGGAGAGTAGTCCCTGGTCAAGTGGTCCCTGGTCAAATGATCCCTTGTCAAAAAAAGGGTTGGGAACCACTGATTTATACACACACAAATGCATTTTTTTTCTTTTTTTGTTTTCCAGTTGAAAATATAGTCCTGTTGAAAGTATATTCCTTGGTTGAAAGTATATTGTCTGTTAAAACTAATTAAAAAATACTGGGGGGGGGGGAATCTATATATCAATGTCTCAAAGCCTTTCTCTCCCCCCCCCCCCTCCCCTTTGTACTTTACAGTTGCCATGGATCCATTTTTGAACCTTCTGAATTCATTTTCAAGTTCCCTCTCACCAGAGGAACTGGCTACTCTCAAATTTCTGTGTCAGGAATATATTGGCAAAAGAAAGCTTCAGGCAGTGAAAAGCGGCAATGAACTCTTCACTCATCTGCTTGAGCAGGAAAAAATTACATGCAACAATGTAGAGTTCTTAAGATCCATGTTAGAGACCTTGAAAAGAGAAGATCTGCTAACACAGCTGGACCAGTTTCTTAAGGGTGCAGGTGGTGATCCCGTTGGCCGTCTGGATGTTCAAGGTAGGTAGAGAATTATTATTATTATTGAATTAGTAGGTTTCGATCCTCAGGATCATGAATCACAATGCGCTGGCAGAGAATTGCAGTCTCATTAGCAGTAATGAAACATATTGGAGTTAGTCTTTGAATAAAATATGTGGAGCTGGACCACAACATATTGCTTTATGAGATGTAGATCCAAATAGTTCCTCCAGATGCAGAAGGTGTCTGGAGTGGCTGCAGAAATTTGACTTCTACACTGGCAGTGAGGACATGTCCACCTTCATCATGTCCAGGGCAGCAGCATAGTTTAGAGCAGTGGTTCTCAACCTGTGGGTCCCCAAGTGTTTTGGCTCACAACTCCCAGAAATCCTAGTCAATTTACCAGCTGTTGAGATTTCTGGGAGTTGAAGGCCAAAACAAAGGGTGCTCACCAATGCGTCGTCTTCATCTTGGAAAGAAGTCACGAGTGGAGTGTCGCAGGGTTCCGTCCTGGGCCCGGTTCTCTTTAACATCTTTATTAACGACTTAGACGAAGGGTTAGAAGGCACAATCATCAAGTTTGCAGATGACACCAAACTGGGAGGGATAGCCAACACTCCAGAAGACAGGAGCAGAATTCAAAACGATCTTGACAGACTAGAGAGATGGGCCGAAACTAACAAAATGAAGTTCAACAGGGATAAATGCAAGATACTTCATTTCGGCAGAAAAAATGGAATGCAAAGATACAGAATGGGGGACACCTGGCTAGACAGCAGTACATGTGAAAAAGATCTTGGAGTCCTTGTGGACAACAAGTTAAACATTAGCCAGCAATGTGATGCGGCTGCTAAGAAAGCCAATGGGATTCTGGCCTGCATCAATAGGGGTATAGCATCTAGATCCAGGGAAGTCATGCTCCCCCTCCATTCTGCCTTGGTCAGGCCACACTTGGAATACTGTGTTCAATTCTGGGCACCGCAGTTGAAGGGAGATGTTGACAAGCTGGAATGTGTCCAGAGGAGGGCAACTAAAATGATCAAAGGTCTGGAGAACAAGCTCTATGAGGAGAGGCTTAAAGAACTGGGCATGTTTAGCCTGCAGAAGAGAAGGCTAAGAGGAGACATGATAGCCATGTACAAATACGTGAGGGGAAGTCATAGGGAGGAGGGAGCAAGCTTGTTTTCTGCTGCCCTGCAGACTAGGAACAATGGCTTCAAACTACAGGAAAGGAGATTCCACCTGAACATCAGGAAGAACTTCCTCACTGTGAGGGCTGTTCGGCAGTGGAACTCTCTCCCCCAGACTGTGGTGGAGGCTCCTTCTTTGGAAGCTTTTAAACAGAGGCTGGATGGCCATCTGTCAGGGGTGCTTTGAATGCTATTTCCTGCTTCTTGGCAGGGGGGTTGGACTGGATGGCCCATGAGGTCTCTTCCAACTCTACTATTCTATGATAGAATAAGTAAAATTTATGCTCATAAATCAGAAGGATGTTAAAATCTTTCTTGAACTGCTTGAAATAACTTGGAAGAAAGGAAGCTTGGGAAGGGAGTAAATTCCCTTCTAGCCAATTCATTTTGAATCTTCCTCTTCTTTGTAGCAGAGGGCCCAAAAAGTATCACTGTGTTTATGTTTCAAGAAGCTACAAGGAGAATTGTCACTTACTTGGTTGGGAACTGAAGATAGCTAGCAAGTTGCCACTATTTAAACATAAACTGTTCCTGATTAATTTTTCGTTGAATTTTATTTATAACCAAGGACCTTTGCCACCTCAGAGTCAAACCAGATTGTGTGTTTATCTTTCCTTTTTTTATTAGAGATGGTCCCTCAAATGGTGAAAGATGCCTGTTTCTCATAGTATGGATTTTGCTCATCTAATATATCTTGTATTTAGGATGCTTTACTTTATGGTTGTTTATTGAAAGGCAAACACATGTTGATTGCTGGGGCTCATATTTCTAACAAAATCACATCACGACATAGAAAATGTATTAATATAGGAAGCACACATTTCCTTTGATATCAGGTTTGATTTTAGGTATACAGGAATGGTGGTGACATATACTGGAATAGATTTTAAATTATAGTATCCTGGTACTTCAAATAAGAATGTGACAAACTGTACTTTCCTTTCTAGGTAATCTTGACAGAGCTTTTGAAATCATATGCGAGAACGTTGGGAAAAACTGGAAAATGCTTATTCGAAAACTTGGAATTTCAGAAGCCAAAATAGATAGAATAGTAGCAGCTAATCCCTACAACTTGGAAGAACAGTTGATGAAGTCACTTTTAGAGTGGCGTAAATTGAAAAAGGAAGAAGCCAGAGTTGAGGATGTCATCAAAGCCCTCAGGGACTGTCGCATGAACCTCACCGCAGACTATGTTGAAGAAGGTTTGCAACAGGGAAGTTGAAACTCAAAAATCAGAGGAAGAAGATCATTAGTGTGATATTAAAATTCAGTATTCATATGAAAAAAATTGTTTAATTGTCATGGAAGATATGAGATACCATTCACAGTACGGTATTGCATCTAAACTGGCGTGCTGTCTTAATTCTGTGGAAATGGCTGCTTATGCAATTTCAAATCTTGTGCCTTACTCAGAGATGAAGTCTAGGGGACGATAGGGGCTATCAAATTCCATTTTAATGTCAGCATTACTTAGGTGGGACCTTCTGCACCCTCACTTAGCTCATGATCTGAGGAGGAAATTAAAGCTTTCCAAGACAAACAGGATGTACCTGCAATGTAGAATCACTGCAGCCATGGCAGATTCCCTTGCCGTGGCTCAGTGCTAGGGAATCCTGGGATTTGCATTTAGTGAGACATCATCACTCTTTGGCAAAGAAAGTCTTTGAGAATGATAACCTCCCATGATTCCATAGCATTGAGCCATGGCACTTGAAGTGGTGCCAACCTGCATTAATTCCACAGTGTAGATGCACCCGAAGAACATGGTAGTATACCAATAACAGTCCTCCCCCCATTCCCAGCTGTGCCAAATCACGAATTCCCACTCATCATAGGCTATGGTGACAACAGTCAGTCTGCACCAGTTCAGGGAAGTAAAGAGCTGAAGCATACTTATGATTTTCACCCAAACCTGGGAGAATGTCCTTTCTAGACTATACCACTTAGGGTGCACCTACACTGGAACTAATGCAGTTTGGCACCACTTTAATGTCATGGTTCAGTACTGTGGAATCCTGGGAGTTGTAGTTTTACAAGCGTGTTAGCATTCTCTACCAAAGAACGCTGGTGGCTTACCAAACTGCAACTCCCAGGATTCCATAGCATTAAGCCACTGCTGATAAAGTGGTGTCAAACTGCATTAATACTGCAGTGTAAAATCAGTCCCCCAGCCATCATGGCAATTTTGCACATACATAACTAGATCTGCCATTGCTTGAGACCTTGTGGCCCAGCAAGAATCTCAGATGGACGAAATCCCCTTATGCCACACACAGGCAGCCTGCTCGTAAGCATTGGTTTGATTGTACAATACTAATAGAAAGTGCACATTTCCTTTGACATCAGGTTTGATTTTAAGTATGCTTTTTTATTTTTCCAATTTGCATATGGAGATCAAATTGTAAGTCAAGCGTAACAGTCACTAGAAAGGAATTGGCATATGCCAAATAATATTAAAACTAGCACTATGTAGTTGGCAGGTTTTCTGCTAACTTCTCTGCAGCTGGCTTTGTTGTTATGTAAAACCAACGTGTTAATACTTGAATTCAGCGGATACAAGACTTTTCCAACTGAAGTGTCTTCCTAGACTCTGCCACATTTTAATTATGGGATTACTAAGCTGTGGAAATTTCACAGGAATGACATGAAATTCCCAATTGCAGAGAAACTCTATCAGGGACAACACACTCCATAGCATTTTCTTTGATTCTAGATACAGTTTGTAATCATTGAAATGAAGAATTAAGCAGAAGCAAGGAGTGATCTGGGTAACTAAAGATAGATACTACAGAGAAGAATGAGTAAAATTATGTCAAACATTTTCTAATATTTAGGTGCCCAATTTAAACACTTGAAAGAGGTTTTTAAAAAACCAACACTTTATATTGGTTTAATGCAGAGATTACAGATATGGAATGTTTGCAATTGTTAATTTAAAAGAAACACACACCTTAAATCAAAAAAGAGTGTAAAATGTATTGACTGTAAAAGAAATTAAGGGATCCTGAACTAACGGGGGAAATCCAGCATAAGCTTCCAGGGATTCCACACCATCAGATATGTCATGGATGAAAGCTTATGCTAGAAATGCATTTTCCTCAGTTGGTCTCGGTGCTACTGGGATCCTTTGTTTTGTTATATATTTTTATGCTGAAAGATGATCATGTTTGAATGACACTGAAAGTAGATCATCTTTAGCTTGGGGACCCTTTGCTTTAAAGCAAGTGTTTTGGCCTACAACTCCCAGAAATCCCAGCCAGTTTATCAGCTGTTAGGATTTCTGTGAGTTGAAGACCAAAACATCTGGGGACCTCAGGTTGAGAACCACTCCTTTAAAGTTTAAACCTTCAGTACAGTAGTAGCACAAACTGCTACAACTACATTTAAGCATGGCCAAAGAAGAGATAAATCATTAAAGGTACATGCCAACTACCCATGTTGAGAGCAGATTCATACTTACTTGTGCCTGAGTTCTTCACAGTCACTTACAGTTCTAGATATTGCAACACAGAGAGAAAAATGTTGTGAGATAGATTCAGTGAATTCACAAGCACAGTTGTGATGCTGGAAGGGGTTTTGACACGTAATGAAAAGTTGTGCTCTCTACCAGCATATTTCACACAGAATCTCTCTCACAGAAGCCTGTTTTCGTAAGTTGCAGCATCTGGAAATAATTTCCTGCCAATTTTTATTCTAGAACTGCCACATTAAAGCAATGACTTCTTGTGTGGTTTAGGTGAACATTTTACCCTTTAGCATACATTTGTATAATGAATGACAGTGACCAGAAATGACCCATTTCTTCAACTGAATTTTTTAAATACCCCAAATGTATCCAAGAAACCTTTAGACATTTGAGTTAGTTTCTCTATTATAGTCAAATCTGTGTGGCATCAAGCACTATTGAAATGAAACTTGTAAAAATTATTTTTCTTTCACTTTAATGCAAATTGCATTTGATAGTAAAATATTCTGATAACCCTTTTTACTATTGTGGCCCACTTTTATTAGAAATTACTAACTCAGTTTAATAGTAAACATTTGATCATGAATAAATAATAAAATAAAAGTAAATACTTTGCATGAACATATGTGCATGTAAACTATGTTTTGTGTACAGCAGTGCATGTTTGTGCATGTGAGTGCTAATGTCTACAATGCTGGCACAAAATCCTCTATGTTTCATGGTATCGCTTAAGGCTGTTCTTCACATCAGTTGTTAATTACACAAGATGATTCCTGTCTATGATACCTTATTTTCATATAAATATTGTTAATGAGTAACAAGTAACGTGGACTAGAATTTCATGCATCTCTTCAAAGAAAAAATCGGATTCCATGTAATTTACACATTCATTTTTTAACTGAAGTTAAGGCCCAATTTACAGATTATCTAGGTTTTTTGCCAGATCACAAATAGACAATGAGTTACTTGGAGGAAGAAGCTTGGAACATACCTTGTGTCATGGGAGAGTTTATTTTGTTTCTTTTTTCATGACGTAAATAGAACAATAGGAGATGACATGTGGTTCTCCAGATGTTGGATGCAACTCAGAGCAGCCCGAATTAGCATAGACTATGCTAAGCAGTTGTGAAAGCTGCTGCTGAGTAACATTTGGAGAGACATGGATTTTTTCACTCTTGCTGTATTGTGCAACCCTATGGTTACAATAATAATAATTTTATTTATATCCCCCCACCATCTCCCAAAAAGACCCAGCATGATGCAATGCTTTACATGTTGGACTCTGGAAAAAAAAGACTCCAATCTCCACTTGGCTATTGAAACCATTGAGTAATCATGGGCAAGTCACATCTTCTCAGCCTCAGGTGGCAATGGCAAACTTGCTGAGAAAGCCATGTGATAAGGTTGCTGTAAGTCAGAAACAACACGAAGCCACATCACAACATGCATACCTGCTCAGAACAAAGTAGCTCAATAGCAGTACATACTTAGAGCTTAATCATGAGAAAGCATAAAAAAGCTATCAAAGATTATGCAATAAGATGACCATTATTAAGACTGCATGATTAAAGTGCAGAATATTTGTATTTACAATATGTAATAATTAAGTATGCCTTAAGTTCAGAGGGAGCCAAGTGTCAGCTTTCCCAGAGGCACAGCGAGGTCAAGAGGCCTGTGAAAATAGTACCATTGCAAAGTCTCATTAATTTTGTATGTACAGTGTAGCACAAAGGTAGATATTGCCAAGCATTACTAGTGCTGGAAGGCTAAAGTGGATACATGTGACAATGGGCAATAACAAACAAGTGGCGGGGTGGTGAACAGGGTTCAGGAAATAAGAAACAAACCATTGCCTACTATTCATTTGATATGGTAAGGCAGTAGTATATCATTTTGTCCAGTAAAGAAGCATAACATGGCTTTAAAGGATGAAACTTTCCTTTCTCTTGGGAGGCATGTCTCACAGTTTCAGATCCAAATGTGTAAATCTACATATCAATCAGATCGAGAAGGAACATTTCATTACAAAATGCCAGTTTAACTGGGAATAGTTGATGACATTGTCTTTCTTGCTTTTGTGGCTGTTAAAAACTGAAGCAAAATTGCAAGACCCAAAGGGTTTTTGCAGTTACCTACCGCATATGTAATGGTTACTTCTGGCTGTATAATGAAGACATTATGTCCAAAACAAACCGAATCATATATCTAAAATGAACCAAAATGAATTAGTAATATTACCCCAGAGAAAAAGAGGAATTCAGGCTGGATCTACACTGCCATATAATGCAGTTTGAACGCCTTAGTTACCTCCAGATTGGATTACTGCAACACACACTACATGAGGCTGCCCTTGAAGATGGCCTGGAAACGTCAACTTGTACAGTGGAATATGTTCATAATGCCTGACTATTAGCTATTGGTTTTGAGTATGTTTTAATATATTGTATGTTTTATGATTTTATGTTTTTGTGCTTCAAATGTATTTATGTGATTGTATTTTATTGTGTATTGCTGGGCCGCTGAACATATTCCACTGGGCAAGGCAAATGTTGTCTCTGTACAATCTCTTATAAACCTCTACTGAATGGACCAGAAGAAGTGCAGTAACTGAGTCTAGGTGGAGGTCAGGCCAATTTTATGCCAATTTAATCAAATGCACATTTAAATAGACAGATTTTCAGATGTTTACGGAATGTGGCCAGGGTGAGGGCTAGTCTAATTTCTCTCAGGAGGGAGTTCCAGAGCCGGGGGGCCATCACCGAGAAGGCCCTCTTCCTTGTCCCCACCAACCATGGTTGAGACGGTGGTGGAAGCGAGAGGAGGGCCTCCCCAGCAGATCTGAGACCACGCAGGCTCATAGTAGAAAATGTGATCACAAAAATAAGCCAGACACAAACTATTTAAGGCTTTATAGGTGATAACCAGCACTTGAATTGGGACCGGAAACTTATCGGCAGACAATGGAGTAGTTTTAATAGAAGGGTTGTCCGCTTTCACCATTCATGGCTTGAAAATGTTTTTTAAAATTCAAAATGCAAGCCTTGTTTTTTTTTTTGTCATTTCATATAATTGACACCATTTTACTATGCTATTGTACATAATGGGACTTGAGCATCCATGGTTTTTGGTATCAATGGGTCCTAGAACCAAACTCCAGCAGATGCAATGACTTTCTGTATTTCTAAAAATGTGCGTTTTGTAGCAACCTCCAGGGGGAGCACTTGATTTCATCTTTATCATTCTCTAACTGTGAGAATGCCATCAAGAAGTGAACACATACATATTTCAGAGGAACTAGTGATAGAAATATTGGGGCACTGATGCAATGTGCTCTCATCAGCTCAAGCAGTTGCTTTAAAACAAAACTAGAACCAAAGTGAACCAAATTGTTATTTTCTGGTGCAAATGGTCTTAGGATTTTCTAAATACTTCTTAAGTGCATGCATATTTGCCAAATGTGTGATAGTAAGAAACATAGAACTTGACATCTAATCATGGTACAGCAACAGTCAGCATTTGAAAGCTCATGACTACTGCTTTTTATTGTCAGTATTTGACCCTGCTTGGATTGTTGCAAGTGTCTTCAAATTGCCCATTGATTTATGAGAACCCGTCAATTTCATAAAATGTGTTGTCGAAGGCTTTCATGGCCGGGATCACAGGGTTGTTGTATGTCTTTCGGGCTGTGTGGCCATGTTCCAGAAGTATTCTCTCCTGACGTTTCGCCCACATCTATGGCAGGCATCCTCAGAGATTGTGAGGTATGGATACACTAAGTAAGGAAAGGAAAGAATATATATCTGTGTAGAGTCCAGGGTGTGGCAAGAGTCCTTTGTCACTGGGAGCCAGCATTAATGTTTCAGTTAATCACCCTAATCAGCATTGGAAATGTTTTGTCTCTTGCCTGGGGGCATCCTTTGTTCAGTCAAGCCCTCAGAGTTTTGGTTCCCATCTACTGTTTTGATTTTGGAGTTTTGTAATACTGGTAGCCAGATTTTGTTCATTTTCATGGTTTCCTCCTTTCTGTTAAAATTGTCCACATGCTTGTGGATTTCAATGGCTTCTCTGTGAAGTCTGACATGATAGTTGTTGGAATGGTCCAGCATTTTTGTGTTCTCAAATAATATCCTGTGTCCAGGCTGGTTCATCAAATGCTCTGCTATGGCTGATTTCTCTGGTTGAATTAGTCTGCAGTGCCTTTCATGTTCTTTGACTCTTGTTTGGGCGCTGCGTTTGGTGGTCCCTATGTAGACTTGTCCACAGCTGCATGGTATCCGGTAGACTCCTGCAGAAGAGAGAGGATCCTCTCTCTCTGCAGGAGTCTACCAGATACCATGCAGCTGTGGACAAGTCTACATAGGGACCACCAAACGCAGTGCCCACAACCTCTGAGGATGCCTGCCATAGATGTGGGCGAAACGTCAGGAGAGAATACTTCTGGAACATGGCCACACAGCCCGAAAGACATACAACAACCCTGTGATCCCGGCCATGAAAGCCTTCGACAACACAATTAGACCTTTATTCTGATTTTTCTTAACCTTGAAATCATATTATGACACCAAAATCTGAAAAGTAAGAGTGGCAAACTGAATAGTAGTAACCACTAGCCAGGACTTGCCTTCTCCTGGCAAAAGACCGCTCCTCCTCTCAGTTCTCAAGAAACACACTCCCTACTCCCCCAATGTATCCCTCTGCCTAAAGTTCCCGATCCTGTCTGAACATGGAAACTAAGCAAGAGCAGCTCTGGTTAATACTTGGGTGGGAGATTACCAACAAATACCAGGTGCTGTAAGCTATATTTCATATGAAGGAACTGACAAAACCACTTCTGAGTAGTCCTTGCCTAAGGAAACCCTATGAAATGCCTAGGTTGTCAGGCAACTGAAAGACATCACACTAGAGCTTGGATCCACTTTAAATCCACTTCAGGGAGGGGGCTTTAAACGGCTCAGCCAGAAAGGTCCTGGGCCTCACCAAACTACAAACCCCAGAATTCTGTGGGAGGCAGAAACCGGATTTAAAGTGCACTCATGCTCTAGTGTGATGAAGCACATACACACACAGACAGCATTTTAGAGGGCTGAAAGTTCTGTTATAGTGAAGTTTCACTACCACACAGCTATATCTGGATCAGACCAAACTGACTGTGGTCATGTGTAGTGGTGCTTTCTTTTTTCTTCTTTTCACAGAGGTTTGTTTTCACTCTACCTTGAAATAATTGCATGCCAAGTGTAACCATATGTAGAGCACATCACAGTAGTCTAGCCTGGAGGCTATGAAGCAATTCAATGACCTTTGTTATATTTGTCAAGTTTACAAGTGCAGCCTAACTAGGTAAATTCAGAGCTCAGAAAGCTCTGGAGGAAGTGGAAAGGATTCAAAAGGATGCAGGACCTAAAGCAGTTCCCCTGCAATGAAAAGTTTGGGGCTTGTCGGTTAACAGAAAAACAAATAATAGGAGATATGATGAAGAAGTTAAGTTATACATTGTGTGAAGAAAATAAATGGACATTTAATCTCTTGTAGTACTTGAACCCAGGTCATCTAGTGCACTCTTTCTTAAACTGTGGGTCCCAACTCAGCTTCATTGGCTGAGGGGGAAAAGGAAAGGGCCTGAGGCTGTTAGGAATTGAGGGAGTTGACCAAATGTCAACTCCCAGGACTCCATAGCATTGTGCCATGGTGGTTAAAGTGGTTTCAAACTGTATTAATTCTACAGTCTAGATGTATTCTAAGTGTGTAAAATAGCTCTGTTATACCTTGCTACAAACAATATCTCCCTTCCCCTGAGAATATTTATCCTTTCTCATTTATTGCAGTAATTATTCTTTTTCATCCTGAATTTTCATATCCTGTTGTATGCATGACTACCGCAGTCTGTTTCCTTTCATGTCTACCATGCACCTGATGTGATTTTGTCGCAGGATAAATATTAATTTTAGAATGAATGTATTGCTCCAGAATTATTAGCAGCAATGTGAAAGCCAACAGGTATGCTGCCAAGGGATTTCTCAAATCTCATGCCTCTTCGTCAGTATAGTGAGCTTCTTTGCGTCGAGATGAAAGGTAGGAATAGAGTTTCCACTCTTTCTATCATTCTGACCGCAGCTGGAATTCATGTTTCCATTAAAGGAAACAGCAGTCATCATCCCTTTAAAATACTAAACCCAAAGAAAAGAGAAATTACACACACACATCCCACTTTACTTTTTCTTTTATTCTTTTTGAAAGGGCAATCTAAAAGCACATGGAAATACATTTAAAGTATTTTTAGGCATAACAGGATAAATGCCAGATGTTGATGTCTATATATAGGCCAGGTTTCCTGTGGCACTAAAAACACACTATTAATTCCATGCCATTAAAAAGATCTAGGTTTTAGCCACTGAGTGAGAATTAAATTGACTGCTATTGCCACAGGTGAATGACAAATAAATGTCAGTCCTTATGGTGGCATTCTTCCCAGTGAGCACAACATCCATATCATGTTCTCCTGAATTATCCAGGGTGGTCCCAATTAATCCTCTGTAATGCCACATTTTCAGATGTTTTTAAAATATCCCAGTTTCTCTGTCCTCCTCTGACTTCTCCTCTTTCTGCTCAGCTTATTTCAACAACTGCAAACCGGGTTCCCACACACTTCAAAGGCAGCAGTTTGGGGGAAACTGGTTTGTGGTCTTGTTCCCTTAGAGTTCGTCCAGATATTTCCCATCATGTCCTCTCTTTGTCTATATCAGGATTTGTGTGTGTGTGTGTGTGTGTGTGTGTGTGTGTGTGTGTGTGTGTGTAATTTATATGGTTTATTATTAAATGCATTCATGCTAAATGAACTAAATTAAAATTCCACTGCAACATCTCATAACTTACCTATTTGATATGGTACAACACAGTATCTCCAGCATACTTTGATGTGGAATGTATTTGTATATTTAGAAACTAGTAGCTATTTCCATGAATATCATATAACTTCTACAGTAAGTCTGCAATCTCTTGGAAGCATGTAGTGCGCCCAAAAAAATCTGCTTCTAGCCAAAATATTTTTTATTCATTCAAGTAAAGAATATCTCTTTGCCCAATGAAAATTATTCCTTTCAGAGAGCCAGTGTGATATGGCAGTTAGTATAATTTCCTTGGACTGGAGAGAATCAAGTTCAATGCCCATTCAGCCTTGAAATTCATCAGGTGACTTAGGTAAGTTATTATTTCTCTCACTAGCTCACTAGGCAGGGTTGTTATGCGGACATTAATGATAAACAACTGTGTACACTACTCTAGGCTTCTTGGTGAAGACACAGGATATCAGTGCCATAAGATACCAGGGCGAGCTGTGGCACAGCTGGTTAGTAGCCAGCTGCAATAAATCACTACTGACCGAGAGGTCATGAGTTTGAAGCCAGCCTGGATCAGATTGAGTGCCCAATCATTAAAAATAGCCCAGCTCATTGTTGACCTAAGCAACCTGAAAGATAGTTGCATCTATCAAGTAGGAAATTTAGGTACCGCTTATGTGGGGAGGCTAATTTAACTAATTTACAATACCATAAAAATTGTCCAGCAGCATGTGTGCGGAAGAATGAGGAAGTAATCCATCAAGGACTCGGTGTCACAGTGAATGATGAAGCAGCAGCTCCCCCTGTGGCTGAAATTGAGCATACCCTCATGAAGCCGGAAAGCTGGAAAATGTTAAGTTGCCTCTGTGTCTTTTTCTCTGTCTGTGTCTGTTTGTCGTGTGACAATTAATGTTTGCCATATATGTGTACATTGTGATCTGACCTGAGTCCTCTTCGGGATGAGAAGGGTGGAATATAAATACTGTGAATAAAATAAATAAGATCCAGTAAAAGAAAATGGGGCATGAAGAAAATGAGTTGTGAGAAAATAACTGGAAGATTACCAGCCAATAGGAAAATCTGCAGAGGAAGAACAAAAATCAGAGCATATGCATGTGTATGAACCAACCCTGATCAACTCCTTGGAAGTTTTGAAACTTGCATTCATGTCAGCTCCCTTGCGGTGGCCAACATCTTTTGCCATGTGCAGTGTTAGGGTTTTGGCATGCTTCTGCATACACTTCAAAAGCAATGCTAGTAAAAACATTTGAGAAATGTAAGTTTCTGTTTGGTGGTGAAGTGCTGTGATTTAATGCACACAGGAATTTCCTGAGACTTAATGCATTTTGGTTTCGCAAAAGTGTACTTTCTTTATTTATTTCTTCTCATAATTGCTTCACATTCACATCAAGATTCCCAAAACCTCTATTTCTCTTGCTCTGCTGAGTATCCATCTGTTGTTTCTGTAGTTTTCAGTTGTTTCTTCTGCGAATTTGAATCTGGTTTTAACTCTTTAAAAGGTGTACGTTTCTCCTTGAGATAGCTATAATTAGATAGACCTGACTGTTCAGTTTTACATGGATATGTCTCATACTAATTCTTCTCAGATCCTGAAATACTTCCACCACCCTTTTTGAGCACAGTTTCCAGACAAAGTGCATATTTAAAGGCAAAACGCAGAGCTTAAGTTAATCAAGAGTACAAAACAATAAGGCAAGGTAAAAAAAGAAGAAAGAAAATAATGCAAGAAAGAAAAAGCTAGTTCAAGGATATAGCCATCTTCATATATCTGAAGCACTGTCAAGTTAGAGGATGGAGCAAGCTTGTTTTCTGTGTTTCCAAATGAACCAATAGATTCAAATTACAAGGATATACATTTTAACTAAACATAAGGAAGAGCTTCCTGGTGGTTAGAGTTATTCAACAATGGGATACGCTACCGTGGCAGGTGATGGATTATCTTCTTTGTTGGAAGGATATAAACAAAGATTGGATAGCAAGCTTTCAGGTAGAGACTGTTTTGGCAGGTGGTCGATTATTTTCTTTGTTGGAAAGTTTAAACAGAGATTGGGTGACCCACTCCCAGGGATAACTTACCTATGGATTCCTGTCAAGAACGAGGTGGCCTTCGGGTCCTTTCAACTTTGAGTGTACGAATCTAAGTAAGCAATGTAAGGAGCCAGAAATTAATTTCATCTGTTTTATTATGAACTTTAAAGAAAACTGGATTCAATTGGATTGTGGTTGCTACTAGCCAGGGCTTGCAGGCCTAGTACTGGAACTTTTTGATGAACACAGATCATGACATTATCTGACACCATCATTCACTTCAGTCTTTCCTGGGAATTTAACATCAGCATAGATGGTAAACTGGTAGGCTTTTCTAGCAACAATATATTATGCTGAACTATCCTTGTTTTGAGGGGTGGCTTGGTCTTCAATGAGCAATTATCACATATCGTATTAATGTGACGAAACTGCTACTGCTAGTTTCAATGTATTGTCAACACAGTTGCTGATATTGAGATATTTGTTCTGGTTACATCAGCATGAGTTCCTGCACTGTTGATTTATCACTGCACTACTGCCTGAGATATATCACACTCAGGAAAGTATTATTACATAATTGTGTTGCAGATAAAAATCCTTTCATTTTTATTTTTTACAAATCAGTATACTAGAAACATTGCTTAGGACCTCATCCCATTGGGGGAATCTTCTTATCGTAGCATTTCATTCCATTTATAATGAAAATGGACAATATATTCACCCCATCATATGTGATGGTAACACTGGTGAATCTGACAGATCTCATCACATGTTAAATTAAGTGCATTCAGTCTTTTCAGTGCAAATTGGGAGCTCTTAAGACAATTGCTCCCCGACTCCAGAATCCTCTTTTGAAACAGTTTACAGGCAGAGGCCCATGGGCAACCGATAGAAGTAGTCTTGCATTGTATGATGGACTCTGTTGGATTCCATCTGTAATTTTTTTCAAACGTGTCTAGAAGCAGGGGGAACCCTGTGTCTGATGAGGTCCTTAGTAGTTGTACAGTTTGTTATTGTTTATTCGTTCAGTCACTTCTGACTCTTTGTGACTTCATGGACCAGCCTACACCACAGCTCCCAGTCGGCTGTCACCACCCCAAGCTCCTTCAGTATTTTCACTGAAATGTGACCCATAATTTATTCTGCTAGATTCCTTTAAATTCTATACATTTTAATTAAATGTACTTTAAGAAGAAACCAAGAAGACTATATCTACTGGCTGTTAGAGGATACTACTACTAGAAATATTGTTTGATTTTGATTTCTCTATTTCTCATTGCATACCAAGCTGCACTACAAGTTACTACAGTTTCATACTACACATTTGCAGCACTACAATTCTACTTTAACTGCTATAGCTGAGTCCTATGAAATCTTGAGGTTTGCTGTCTCTGATCCAAAAAAGTGCATGTGTATGTGGTTTTGCAGTAATGTGTAGTCATTGATATGCAAACCATTATTTTGTTGGATCATAGCCATCACAAGATCTTGTTGAAGCAATTTTCATTGTCAAACTGTGGGCTTTATGGAGAAGAACCTCCTATTGACTCTCCTTTCTCTGAGCTTTGATAGGCAAATTCTAGAATATGTATTTTGGAAAACTGCATTAAATTCTACAGTGTAGATGCACCCTAAGTTGCAGAGTAAACACAGAGAGGATTGTGCTATACAACTCTACTTGAAGATGAAGGTTCATACTGTGGGTTCCATAAATATTAGCTTTTATAACCAAGGGTGGTGACATACATTTACATGCACATAAATAAAAGAAATGGGCATTATGCTTCAAATATATTTGTCCTCTTGTGTTTAGATTAGCTTCAGGGTACTCTTTTCTCTCTGTGGAATATGATCTTCCTTTTAACTTGCTTCTTTCAATCTAAGGGGAAGGGGAAAATTTAGGTCACCCTCACTGTAATATGAAAAGAAAAGTCAGCACTAGCTGTCTAAAGAACAAAAGTAAAAAAGGAAACTAAAACACCCCTTTTGCTATTTTTATTCTGAAATTCTGAAAGTCTGCATGCAATGAACACATTGCAGAACACAACTGATATATAGGACTAAAGTGGAAATAAGGAGTTTATGAAAAGTATGGGAGAGAAATTATCTAAATAATCTGATGGCACCAGACCCTGTTGAATTTGGAAACTAAGCAGGGCCAGGCCTGGTTAGCAGCTGGATGGAAACTGCCAAGGAATATCAGACATTATAGACTCTATTTCAGAGGAAGGCTATGGCAACACACCTTTGAGTATTCCTTGTCTAAGAAATCCTTACAAAATTCATGGGGTCACCATAAGTTGATAGAAGACCTGAGGGCATACATACATACATACATACATACATACGATGGAAGAAAGGGAAGGAACCGGGTTGGCAATTCATTTTTCCCCCCAAGAAGATTTGTATATGTTTAAGACAGTTTTGAGTAATTTTTTTCTATATATTCTGGTGCGGATTACACCAATGCTAAAATACAGACTGATAAAATTATGAAAATGTTATTTTTGACATACAGATTCACCTATACTATGACTGTTAAAGAAACAAAGCAAGAAGGGTAAGTATATATGATATGTCAGAGAATCATATGGATGCCTTTGAGTATGGGGTCACTTCCTAGACTGAATGAAACAATGTGTGTGGTGAGGGCAGTATTATTTTTCCCAGGCTTTAAACATCTGAAACCTAACACATCAAGATCTCAAGAAAAGGAGCTTTTGTATAATTCAACTTATTTGAATGTGATTGTATGATTGGGTTGCTGTATTAGCTATTTATCCAATGCCTCTTGTGCCACTGCTGCTTACGACACAGAATGTCCTTACATGTGACTGCCGCTAAAAATACATCATCTTATAAACTGTATACAAAGTACAATCTGTATACAAGTACAATCTCTTAATAAACTTCTGCTGCAGAAATGAGAACAATAACAAAGCATTGTCAAACCTCTTACAGGCCAGGAAGCTGTTACTAAGACTTCCTTTTTTGGCTTCTGTAATACGAAAAGAGAGGCAGGGTTCTTTAAAGAGAATAAACAAATAACTTAATCTACTTTATATTTTACTGAGTTTTAGTTTATATAAACACAGGCACAGGAATAACAACAGTAGAGTGACCTAAGGTTAGGACCTGAAAAGCTGCTTGTAAGGAATGTGTATAGATTAGTAGAAATCACTTGATTTCCAGATGTTGTTGTAGATGGATGGAGTACCCCACCCCCAGCCCTAAAGTTGTGGTATCCCATATATGTGCATCTATCACATATGATCAAAATGTATCTCTAAGCCAAAATATTCTCCCACTGACATAACAATATGCTGCCAAAAAACATTGGCAAAACAATAAATCTTCTATAATGGGGAAAGGGATATTATTGATTGTGAAATTGATTATACCAATAATGGTTGTCTATAGGATAGTTAAGATCACATTAAATAGTGTCATATTGAAATAAAATTTCAGCTCACTTTAACTTTAGTTATATATAAATACGGCATTAATACTAATCAATCAAATGAATAGGATATTTATTAATAATGACATTAATAATCTAAATCCTAATTAATTTGCTATGAACAGCAGTGGTTGTTAATAATGGAGTTTTATTTGTTAACAAATATCTTTGAAATATAAAATATAATAATGTTTGCATAGTAAAGCCATGTATTTTAATCTATCTCATTATTTCATTCATTTTTAAAAGTTACTAATCTCTGCAACTCCTTTTTGAGCATATGGCTACTGAGTATTTGTCCAACCTGACAAGTGTCCCCTGGCACTGCAGAAATTATCCACTCTTGCTCTGTAGTGATCTTCTGAATCTATTTCTCATTTTTAAGAGAACTGTCTCTGATTTTTCACTCCATTCCTATAAACAGAAAAAGTACTTCTAAATTTACAATCCTCTGTTTGTTTTCAGCACAGCAGACTGTTCCAGTGATAATCATGAGGTCTTATGCCTTACAAAACAGCAAAGCTCATTACCTCTTATCAAGATTTTGCTGCTGAAAATAAAAAATGCTATCAAGAGTCACAGCTCCTATAAGGCCAAACTATTTCAAGATTCGGCTTTGCTATCACAGGGATCTGTGCAAGTGTTACCTGGAGAAAGTGGTGATTGAACCTGGGACCGTTTACATCCCAAGCGTGTACTTAGCCATCGAGTTGTAGACGTTCCGCTAAATTTTACTATCTGAGCTCATATAATAATATTCACCAGAATGATTCCTGGTGGATTTTCTTTTACTGCATGGAACCTACTAAAACAGAGAGGCATGCTTTAGGGTATTAAGGAATGCATCCTTGGAATGCCATTGTGAAGTTGACAAAGTAGAAGAATGCATACGTATCAGAAGTCTAGACATTTTAGCATGCCAGAAGAACAGTGGTACAGGCAGCAGGAAATTCTACTGTTCTATGAAGGGAAAACTGTCCTGAGATCTTTCTAATGTTTTATTGGCAAGAATAAATCCATCAACAACAACATGAAGGCACATAACAATAAAAGGTCTGCCATTGATTAGAACAAGTAGGTTGTTCTATTGGTTATTGGAGGGGGAAGCACTACAGTGATTTCAGACATTCCGACTCCTGTTAAGTCCATGACGGCATTAAATCATAATCCATAAATCCTCTCAGCTGCATTAATTACTAGCTATCAATTTTCTTCTGGTATTTATATTTATTTTATATATTCTTTCTGGCTTGTAACACTTAATTTTTTCTTGGTTATTATTATTTTACAGTTTTTTGGGATTTTTATTCAAGGTCACTTCGATGGCTCAAAAACTTCTACTGTACTGTTTTTCCTTTGTTTTGTTTGCCACATGTATGAATATATTCCCATTCCTGACTGTAACTTGGCCTGTAACTAAGATTAAGCACTGCACAGATTTCCCTCTTTGGCCCCATCTGCACATTTTTCTTCTTTTGTTGTTTTCCATATGTTGAATATTTTATTTCTTGGATTAGGGATTTCTCCTCTCTAAAGTACCAAACACACAAAAGGAGCTAAATAACTAAATAACCCAAGTTATCATACAGATGCTGAATAGCAAAACTGTGTGGAATGTCACCTGATTCTCAGATTTTGGCAAATGAATGAGGATTTACAGTGCAGCAGATGTTATTAAAATTTTATACATGATGAAATTCAGATAAATACACACATTTTCCATGAGTCTGTCAGCACTCAAGGACTTCTCAATTTGCCTGAGAACTGATGAAGCTTCAGTTGCACAACCCTTTTATCATATAAAGTTACTTTTGCTATGACAACTAATAGTAAAGACTATTTTCACAAGATGTTTGTAGCCAAGATTAATAGCCAAGTTTTTTAAATGGATTCCTGCAAAGAAAGCTTTTCCAGTCAACTTCACACTGCTTCATAGAAGTAATGTGGTACTACATATAAGAATCTAGAGTGCTACTGTGTCAAAAGCCATTCTTTATGTACTTCATTAATTGTGTGACCTGCTGTTTCCTACATGTTTCCTATCTGGTTTTCAGGACATCCGACAGCTCCTTATTCATCCAGCTGCCTTTATTTGGAAAGTGTGTTATCTTTCCTTTAAATCAGAATAGCCTGCAGTTGTGTGTCTGATAAGAATCTCCTTCCAGAGTAACTGTTGGCTTAGATACATTTCTACCTTAGATGTTTTCTTCTCTTCTGTGAATATCTGTGCAAATCCCCAGATGAAATCTGGTGGATTTTTACAAATCCTCTTTTTGTAATGATGCTTTTAAATCTTAACCTGGGTAATTCTGGCTTCTTCTCTTCGGCTTTTCTCTTTTGGTCTCATCAACATAAAAACTTTTTATTTCTTTTAGGTTTTTAATGCAAAATCCCCCCCTCCCCCCATCACTGAGCATTGTGGTGATACGGTTGTTGTTGTTTATTCGTTCAGTCGCTTCCGACTCTTTGTGACCTCATGGGCCAGCCCACGCCAAAGCTTCCTGTCGGCCACTCCCAGCTCCTTCAAGGTCAAGCCAATCCCTTTAAGGATACCATCCATCTATCTTGCCCTTGGTCGGCCCCTCTTCCTTTTTCCTTCCTTTCCCCCCCAGCATTATGAGCTTCTTCAAGCTTTCCTGTCTTCTAATTATGTGGCCAAAGTACTTCATCTTTGCCTCTAATATCCTTCCCTCCAGTGAGCAGTCGGACATTATTTCCTGGAGTATGGACTGGTTTGATCTTCTCGTGGTCCAAGGCACTCTCAGGTTTTTCTTCCAACACCACAGTTCAAAAGCATCTATCTTCCTTCACTCAGCCTTCCTTATGGTGCAGCTCTCGCATCCATAGGTACAGGTCAGAAAACCCCTTTACACACTTTGTAAAACTCTGGCTCACCGAGGGACCACTGTTTGACCAGTTTGTGTGATTTAGGAAATGGTTGGCATTTATCTCATACTTTGATTGGATACTTTTCTTATCATCCTATCTGTTTGGGAACCCTACTGTCAGCTGGTTAGCTTTTGGTGATTGAGGCGGGAGAACAGATGCATTGGATTAAACGTTGTTTGTGGGGCCAATCTTCACCACTCCATTACTTTGGATATATTATTTATACGTTGGGCCTCTGATTTACTTGCAAGGGAAAGAGCAGTGAGTGAGCAAAAGAACCAGGTTTGTCCCCTTTTGCGACTATTACTGCTTTCTCCTAAGAGAGTAAACAGGCATACAGGGGAACTGCAGTAGCTGCAAATAAGAGGAGCAGTTCCGCGATTGCTATTTCAGCTTTAGTCAGCCATCAGGTTTGGGCACAGGACCCATGTGAAAGTGAAAAATCACAAAAACAAATTACTACTTGTTTAACATGAGAGAACATCTCTTTGGGAATCTTTAGGTCCTTTGGTGCATTTCTGTGATCATCTTCCACAAGAGCTTGACCATAGAGTTGTTCTGGACAACCTAGAGATGACCAGAGATAACATATTAATCAAATCCACAAATCTGCAAAAGCCAAGTCCACAAATGTAGCAGCTCAACTGTATTTCTTTCTTGGGCATGTAGAAAATTGGACCTTCTTAAGAACCCATCCAGACACCTATAGTAGCAAAATGAATGAGTTCCCACGTTTTTACCCGGAGTATCCAAATGACGCCTCAGGTAAAAGTGTAAAAGTGGAAAGACCCAGGTCTTTCAGAAAACCTGAGTCTTTCCAGCTCTTGGCCCTGTGTGGATTGGGCCTGGGGATTGCGCATGTGACTTCCAGGCCCAATCCACACAGCTGCCTTGGGATTTCTGGGCTCTGAAGCCCAGAAAACTCAACAACCCCCACCCTCTCCCCAAAATCCCTCAAAAACTAAAAATTAGTAAGGACAGATCCCTGGATACGGATCTCAGCTTCAAACAACTTTAATACTGGAAGATTCCTGGTATTATTTTAGAGCATCTGATCAGTAAAAGCAAGGTTCTGATCAGGAACATTAGCTTTCCTGGTTGTTTTGCATAAAGCAAACACGTGTCCCAAAACATAAGAAAGACTTACCTGCAGTTATGGACTGAAGCAACCATTAGTAAGCATTAGCAAAAGCATCTAATGAGAGGCTTGAGCTCTGTTGCTGATCGTCTCATAAATCATATAAGAAGATCAGTAAGGACAAGCCGCATGAGTCACACAAAATGGTGACAAATTTCCAGGGAACACTAAATATTCCTAGAAGACAATTTGATAATAATAGATTGATTGATGTCTTCAAATGGTATGATCTATAACTATTCCTACACCATTCATCTTTGTATTTTTCTTCTCCTTAATCTGGATACTTCATTTGAACAGCTATGTCATTTCCAAAACGGTGGCTTTCTATCCATACGAGTTTTTCAATCCTGAGTGTTTCCAGTTAGATGATGAGCCACCAGATCTCATCTGATCTTGGAAGCTAACCAGGGATTGCCCTGGTTAGTAGTTGGATGGAAGAATGCCAATGAATAACAGGTGCCACAGGCTGTATTTCAGAGGAAGGAACTGGCAAAACCACTTCTGATTATTCCTTGCCTAAGAAACCCTATGACATTAATGGGATTGCCATAAGTCAACAGATGACTCAAAGGTACATTACACACATAATCACTGCTTCAATATGTGTGTGTGTATGTGTGTGTGTGTGTGTGTGTATGTATGTATGTGTGTGTGTGTATATATATATATACACACACACATACCTATATGTATGTGTGTGTATACACACACACACACACACACACGCACATATACACATACAAATACACTTTGTATATATATGTTGCCACACACACACACAAACAGAGCTTAGGTTGCCAATAGTTGTTTCCCATTATTCATCTGATTTATACCCAGATGCAAGAAATACAAATGCTCCCCAGAAGTATGACCACCACTGTCTTCTTGTCTCTTAGGGCAGGGACTGGGGACAGTTTGAAACCCAGGGACAATGCTCCTGCCAATGCCATTGGTAGCTATGACACTATCCACTAGTTATTTAAAACCACCTGCTCTAGTCTCCGCGGCCTACCCTAGATTTGAAACCGTTCCATAGCATCAGGCTTCCAGTACTTGTGTGTATTTTAAATTATGAGTTTTTAATTATGAAATTATAGGCTGTTTTAACATGCATTGATATTATATATTCTTTTATTGTATAATTGATTCCTGCATGAACATTTTATAGACAGCCATTTTGATGCCACCCCTTCTGATGGTATCACACGGTGTGATTTGTACCCCCCTGAAACCCCCTAGTGATGCCACTTTCCCCTGCCTCAATCCATGGGGAGAGGTGGGTTAAAATTAATATTTCAATTATGATTACTCAAAACAAGCATTTTGGGTGAGGGATGCTAAACCTGTGTATTCATACAAATGCTACATCTTTAGGTGCATTATTTGCAACAGTAAAATTAGTTTTTTCAAGTAAACAAGGGGGAATGGACTTGGAAGAGCTGAACACTGTTCACTGAGTACCTCACAAGCAGCTGAAATTCCCTCCCTCCTCTTCTCAAAAATGTTAATCCCCTCCAGTTAAGCTCTCAGAAACCCCGGCTAGGCTATGGAGCGTGGTTTCTTTGCTCTTCTCAGGCCAGATGCCTGCTCTTCTTCTACCCACCCCCCTTTCTACTGCCTGTCTTAACGTCTCACCGGTGAAATAACATAATTGGCAGGGCAAAGTTGTACATATTCACCTCATCCCCGCCAACGGATGGAAAGAGAGGATGGATCTTACAGCCCAAGGCTCTGCAAACCTGCCCAGTCGTGGGACACCATCTGCGTGACGTGACATGCAGCCATAGGCATTTTTCCTAGGTTTAATCTTCAGTCTCTTGGAGCAAAAACAAGGGAATCTCCTGGCACCTTGAAAAATCTACTCCTGTCAGAGAAGACGGGCATCTGTCAAATAAAATGTGCTAGTCTTTACAAGAGAGGGATTCATGTTTTAACTGTACGCCTGTTAAATCAGAAGGCGAGTCCTTTGTTTTCAATAGCTCCCAGGCTAGAGTAGAAGATAGGATTACTTTTAGCTGTGACCCAAAGGGAGGAAAGGGGATTTCTACTCAATCCTATTTGCAGTCCCTCAGGAGGAAATTCAAGGCATCCCCCCAAAATGTATACACCCTTTGACAGCTAATAGCAGCTAAGGTGATTATTTGAAGGCCAAGTCAGTGCGTCTATACTGAAGACAACATGTTGTCATAATGATTTAATTAGTTACCAATCCCATCTTAAATAATAAAGTTGCAAACCTCACGAAGTTTCTCCTGTAATTTTGTGACATGTCTCTATTATCGGAATCTTTAATCTTGTTAAGGGTGCACATATTGCTTTGGGTGTTACAAAATAAAACAATCCAGAATTATAAAATGCCCAGGATGCACACCCTGAATTAGTTTATAATTCTGAAATAAATATGTGTGTGCGCGCGCGTGTATATACACACACACACACACACACACACACCAATATGGTACCCTTAATAGCTTATAACTGTTTTTGTTTTGCCTAGTTTCCAACAGACCTCACAACCTCTGAGAATGCCTGCCATAGATGTGGGCAAAACATCAGGAGTGAATGCTTCTGTAACATGGCCATACTTCCCGGAAAACTCTCAGCAATCCCATGATTCTGGCCATGAAAGCCTTTGACAACAAAGTCATAGTATTTCCATCAGTTGACAAACAATTTGAAGGCACAAACACAGAAACATAAAAAACACCTTCCCCTTTTAAGTGGCTTATAAGGAACTTGGAAGTTCCTTATAAGCCACATCAGGCTGAGAAAACCTGCAGTGCTGGCAGTTTGACAACTTTGCTTTTGGCCTTAGGTGTAATGGAAACCATGGTGGCACTTTAAGAACTTAATTTAATGAGATCTGTAATTAGAATAAAGAGGTACTCTGATGCCCCTTCCACACAGCTTCATAAAATCCACATTGAACTGGATTATATGGCAGTGTGGTCTCAGATAATCCAGTTCAAAGCAGATATTGTGGGTTATTCTACCTTTTGGTTATATGGCTGTGTGGAAGGGCCCTGTGATTTCCCAAACTTTATTGAGGAAATGTTCACACACCACACACAGCTAACAATCATAATGCATTTGCTTTAGAGGTCAGTTCTATATACCCCAAAGGCACCATATCTCACATGGGTCCCTTCCACACAGCTGAATAAAATCCCACATAATCTGCTTTGAACTGGAATATATGGCAGTGTGGACTCGGATAACCCAGTTCAAAGCACCTATTGTGAGATCTTCTGCCTTGATATTCTGGGTTATATGGCTGTGTGAAAGACCACCAATGAATACCAGCTGCCATGCTGGGAGTTGTAGTTTGGTGGGGCAGCTGGTATTCCTCTCCTTTTGGCAGAAGCCAAAGAACTTGTAAACCTACAGCTCTTGCAGTTTCATAGCTTTGTGCCATGGCAAAGTGCAGTAGTATCAAACTGTATTAGGGCCCTTCCACATAGCTAAATAAAATCCCACATTTTCTGCTTTGAACTGGAATTTATTTATTTACCACATTTATATCCTGCCCTTCCCACCCTTCAGGGGATTTAGAGCGGCCTTACAAAAAGGCACAATTCAATGCCACAAATATGAATACGATAAAATCACAAATGCATTAAAACAAACAAGTTTTGACGTTTAATAAGCATTTCCTTAATCCCTCCTTATTATTCTACATTTTTGTTTATCCAACGTTCTGCCGGCTTGTTTATGTTGGATGACCGAGACACTACTGTAATTTGTTTATTGTGTCAGAAGCGAACTGAGGGTACAAGTTGTTATGTATTTGAAAACACAAAGTTCAAAAAAAAAACCCACCACCACCACCACCACCACTACTACTACTACTACTACTACTAGGCATTATACTAAATGTCCAAGCTGGCCACTTGGAGTGCCTCGGGTGTTGCTATAAGAAGATCATCCATTGTGCTTGTGGCAGGGCAAAGACTGCATTGTAGTAGATAGTCTGTGGTTTTTACTCTTCTCCACACTTGCATGTCGTGGACTCCACTTTGTGACCCCATTTCTTAAGATGGGCTCTGAATCCCGAGGTGCCAGAACGCAGTCTGTTCATCACCTTCCAAGTCACCCAGTCTTCTATGTGCCCAGGACGGAGTCGCTCATCTGGTGTCAGCCACTGATTGAGATTCCAGGTTTTAGCCTGCCACTTTTGGACTCTCGCTTGCTGGGGTGATCCTGCGACTATCACGGTAGATCTTAGAAAATGATTTCTTGATTTAAGGCGATGGCGTGCTGGCTGATATCCGAACAGGGGATGGGCCGGAGATGTCAATGCCTTGGTCCTTTCATTGCTGGCTGCTACTTCCCGGCAGATGTCAGGTGGTGCAATGCCGGCTAAACAGTATAATTTCTCCAGGGGTGTGGGGTGTAGACATCCTGTGATGATATGGGATGTCTCATTAAGAGCCACATCCACAGATCTTCGAGTAGAGCTCCCCTTAGCCTGCCGGCTATGTTCTTGCTTAGCACTTTACCCGCCTCCCTATCCACTATGTATTTTAGCATCTGACACACCTAGCACTTTATAGCTGGCCACCCTGGTTACTATGTCTGGGTTTTGATGGAGTTCTGTCATTGGTTTTTAAATCCTTGATGACTATATGTCTTATGTATCTACAGAAGAGTCTCATTTATCCAACATTCTGGATTATCCAATGCATTTTTGTAGTCAATGTTTTCAATACATCATTATGTTTTGGTGCTAAATTCGTAAATACAGTAATTACTACGTAGCATTCCTGCATATTGAACTACTTTTTCTGTCAAATTTGTTGTAAAACATGATGTTTTGGTGCTTCATTTGTAAAATCATAACCTAATTTGATATTTAATAGGCTTTTCCTTAATCTCTCCTTATTATCCAACATATTCGCTTCTCCAACGTTCTGCCGGCCTGTTTATATTGGATAAGTGAGACTCTACTGTATTTTGTATTATGTTTTAATTGCTGTATGATTTTTAACTTGTTGTATGTTTCCTGTTGTATTGGAAACAGCTCTGAGTCCCTCGAGGAGATAGGGCGGTATATAAATAAAGTTGTATTTATTGTTGTTGTTGTTGTTGTTGTTATTATTATTATTACTTACTTACTTAGGTGATCCCTCGTAGGCCGAGGATGATGGTCCTCCAGTTATAGGGTCTTGGGCGTGTGTCCGCAGGTGACTGAAGAGACCTATTCTTGATCTGCATGTTCTCCCGCAATGAGGACATCGGTTTCCTGGTGGAAGGCGGTCTCGGTCAGGGTTGGCTTGAGGCTCCTTTCTCTTGGCACGTTTCTCCTTTAAGCCCTCCATTCGTGCCTCTTCGAACTCCACAACACTGCTGGTCACAGCTGACCTCCAATTAGAGTGCTCAAGGACCAGGGCTTCCCAGTTCTCAGTGTCTATGCCACCGTTTTAAAGGTTGGCTTTAAGCCCATCTTTAAATCTCTTTTCCTGCCCACCAACATTCCGTTTCCCGTTCTTGAGTTTGGAGTAGAGTAGCTGCTTTGGGAGACGGTGATCGGACAACGTGGCCAGTCCAGCGGAGTTGATGGAGTATGTTATTACAGTAGAGTCTCACTTATCCAACATAAACGGGCCGGTAGAACGTTGGATAAGCAAATATGTTGGATAATAAGGAGGGATTAAGGAAAAGCCTATTAAAAATCAAATTAGATTATGATTTTACAAATTAAGCACCAAAACATCACATTATACAACAAATTTGACAGAAAAAGTAGTTCAATACGCAGTAATGCTATGTAGTAATTACTGTATTTACAAATTTAGCACCAAAATATCACAATGTATTGAAAACATTGACTACAAAAATGCGTTGGATAATCCAGAACGTTGGATAAGCGAGACTCTACTGTATTATTATTCTTATTCTGGGTGATATGGCAATGTGGAAGTTTCCAAGGTGCAATCCCGCATCCTGGCCAGAGGAGGCGCGGGAGAGCAAAGTTGGGATTGAGAGAAAGAGCGGAGCGCCTCTCGCGGTGCCTTGTGGGCCAGGCGCTGTTGTGTGCAGGAGCCGCAAAGGCTGCAGGGAAGAGCAGGAACGGCGGAGGCAGCGGCGAAGGCAGAGGAGAAGAAGGAGGAGGCGGCGGCGGAGGGCCCGGCTGGAGGCAGAGACGGCGGGACCCTTCCGGCTCCACAGGCGGCCTCCCAGAGTGGCCTCTCCTGGGCCCAAGCCGCCGCCGCGGGACGGAGGGAGCCCCTTGGAGTGGGAGAGCTGGCTGCTCGGACGTGGAGGAGGCGGAGCGCCGGTCTGGGCCTCGTCTGTCTCCTCAGGAGCCCGTCCCGGACCCTCGCCCACTCCTGAGCCGTGCCGCTCCCCCGCTCGGCCCCTCTTGAAGCCGGAGAAAGAGGAACCACACGCAAGGCGCCCGAGAGGACCCGGGAGGAAAGGATCCTCACCGAGGAAAGGAGCCTCAGCTGCCTCGCAAGCAAGGGGCGTAAAGGAGGAGTGCCTTCCCGCTTGATTCGTCGCCTCCACTCATTTGTATCTCTTGTGTTTTGATAGTCCTGCCCTCATGACCTCAGGCGAGGTCTCTGTAACGTGTATTGTTTGTTCTTCGTGGTTGGGCCAGAAGCACTGAAAAAAACAACCCACTGGCTTTCTGAACTTCTTTGTTGTTTTTATGTTTTTTTGAAAGACCTGTGGATCAGGATTATGTAGGAATCGAGTTAAAGTCTGGGCTCTTCTCCGTTTGTCTTACGCTACCGAACTGGACTATTTGCTGCTCCTGTTGAAGGTTTTTTCCCCCCCTCAGCAGGATTATTTATTGCCTTATGTGAGGCTTTGTGGACGTTGTATAGCCAAGTTGGATGGCTGCTCCACCCGTGGAAATATTCTTGGGAATCCTTTTGCAAAGTTACTAAAGAGAGCTGATATTGCTGGAAAAATACGTTGGCCTCCTAAAACCATTTATTTTCCTCGAGCAAGGTAAAGGAAAGCAGTGGAAGTCTGTAGCGGTTATTGAGAGGTTGCCACAGAAAAGTGACTTGAAATACATTCCACTCTCCATGAGTTGTGTAATAATAATATAATAAAATTTTATTTATATCCCGTCCCATCTCCCCGAGAGGACATGGAACGGCTTACATTCTTCTTTACTTGTTACTGGTTGTTACTGTAAGGGTTAACTATAAAGCACTGTTGTCGAAGGCTTTTATGGCCAGAATCACCGGGTTGCTGCCGGGATGTATGGCCATGTTCCAGAAGCATTCTGACGTTTCACCCACATCTATGGCAGGCATCCTCGGAGGTTGTGAGGTTTGTTGGAAACTAGGCAAGTAGGGTTTATATATCTGTGGAATGACCAGGTTGAAAGAAAGAACTCTTGTCTGTTTGAGGCAAGTGTGAATGTTGCAATTGATCACCTTGATTAGCATTGAATAGCCTTGCAGCTTCAGAGCTTGGCTGCTTCCTTCCTGGCTACATCCTTTGTTGGGAGGTGATTAGCTGGCCCTGATCATTTCCTGTCTGGAAGGCTGTAAACCCCACTTGCCTAGTTTCTAACGAACCTCAACCTCTAAGGATGCCTGCCATAGATGTGGGTGAAACGTCAGGAAAGAATGCTTCTGGAACATGGCTACACAGCCCGGAAAACTCACAGCAACCCAACTATAAAGCTCATTTTCATTACTATAGAATCATAAACATATGGGGAGTGGAATTTATCTCATTGAAGGTCTCTTGGCAAAATTGCTAGCTTATGTTTCATGGTGATCATCTAAAGAAGGGTAAAGAACATTATTGGAATTCTTGGCTTTAATTGAATGTGGTTTGCTTTAATTAAACACTCCCTATGTTTGGGATTTGTTCTGGTTGTTAAAAAAATATTGTGCTGTACTGAAATGTACAGATCCATATACATTTAAATTCAAGTTTAGAGACCTCTTCAATCACTGTAATTTAAAAAAAAATCAAATATTTGTCTGCAAGGGCCTTGTTCAGTTCCTGTGATACTTTCCTGAAGCAAATTAAAGGGACTACTGATACAGCCACATTACCTTTTTGATCTGTACCACTTTTTAATTCTGCACTCCTATTATTCTTCCTCTGATGCCATGTCCTCTAGGCCAAAAATTGATACAGAAATGTGTCTGTGTAGTGTAGACACATTTTGTGTAGTGTAGTGGCTTGAGTGTTGGACTGTGACGCTGGAGATCAAGATTCAAAACCCTGCTTGGCCATAGAAACCCATTGGTTGATTTAACTTCAGAAAACCACATAAGTTTACCTTAGGGTAGTGGTTCTCAACCTGTGCGTCCCCAGGCATTTTGGCCTCCAACTCCCAGAAATCTCAGCCAGTTTACCAGTTAGGATTTCTGGGAGTTGAAGGCCAAAACATCTGGAGACCCACAGGTTGAGAACCACTACCTTAGGGTCACCTTAAGTTGGAACCTACTTGAAGGTATAGATATGTACTACCTATCTATTGTATATTACTCATTAATCCCTGCCCCATTCTCACATGTTCTTCAGAACACCACATTATTAAGGACTACTAACTTTCTGCCAGTGTACTTTGCAGCATGTCTTCTCACGCATTCTTTCAATAGCATGCAAGAAAACATCATATAGATTTTGATTCTTAAAACTGAAAAGTAATTTAGTTATTTATGAATAATGGTTATATAAAATTAACTAGGTATTATTAAATATATATGAATAATTATATGTGACTCTAACGCCTTGTAAACTATTAATATTAAACCTTCCTTGTCCTTTATCAATTTATTGTAAGCTTCCCTGTAGTTAACTAAGTGGATATTCAGGAGCACTTAGTGTGCATGTACACTGTAAAAGTAGTACAGTTTGACACCTTGTTAATTGCCAAGGCTCAAAGGAATGGAATTCTGGGATTTGTAGTTTGTTGAGACACCAGCACTGATTGATAGAGAAGATTTGAAGACCTTTAAAATGATATGTCCCATGATTTCATAGTATTTGAGCCATAGTGCCTAACATGGTGTCAAACTGCACTAGTTCTCCGGTGTAGATGCTCCTTTAGATGACTGCACTCTGTCTACCTGAGTTATTAAATGCTTGTGTATATAGTATTAGACTTATTCCTGTTGGTTCACCATGTGCTATTGCAACAGCTTCATTGTTTTCATTTGATACTCTGGTGTCCTCTCTCTTTTAAAGGTCTATTTTGGACTCCTATCTTCTTCTTTAGCTATATTGTTGAGTTATCATAGCCACAGGCTTCTCTCTTTTCATCAGCTTCTCAATGCTTTATATGCTTACAAGCCAGAAATCACGAACCAATCAGATTCACAGAGTCAGAATTCCATCATCTTAATAATAATAATAATAATAATAATAATAATAATAATAATAATAATAATAATAATTTATTTTCTACCCCACCATCATCTCCTGGCAGGGACTCGGGGTGGCTACACGGGTCAGAAGCCTGAAATACAAAACAATAAATCAGTTAAAACACATTAAAATACAAAGACAGTAAAAACCAGCAGTTATACAAACAGTTACCTTAACCAAAACAATACAGTAAATTATAAAAAACTCAACATATAAATCAGTTAAAAATAAAAACAGTTAAAATAAAGTAAGATAAAATGGACCACCAGGTTGGTGGAGGGGGTGGCATGACGGGACTACCTAAACTTAAGTGCAATGACATAGTTCTAAAGTGCTTTGGGTCAAGGACAAAGTGTAATCATTCCAGGACCTAAGGGGAGGGAGACGGCTGGCCCGTTTGTTGTGAGAAAAGGACTTGTGCAAACAAAGGTGTTATTGATCTGACTTTTAGACAAGGGGACTCAGTTAATCATCTTAGTTTTACAAATTCAGGCACAATTGATGAATATAGAATATTCATCTTACAACCAATCTATTTTTGCCAATCTGGATTACTTTATGTAGTGCCTAAGATTCAACATTTTCTCATAGTTAGATTTACTGTAAAACTGACAAGTTTTATTCATCATAAATTATACAAATTTGTTTTAAAGTGAAACACAGCTGCATACTTATTTTTACTACATCTGTATGTGTTTTTATGTATTTCCTGCAGTTTTCATTTTCTAATTGATAGCTATATACAGCTGCAAATCAAAGAAAAGCAAAACATGGAAAATATACTTTTTTGTAACTGCAATGTGAGGAACCCTCTAACAGCATTGTCAATATGCATACTGTCTAGAACTTGTCCAAATTCTTACAAAAATTTTTTTTATAAAGACAAACATCTGCAGTACATTTAGGTTACTGAATGAAGACACAAGGCTAGGCAAACTGAAACTTCAAGAATTTAAAAATACGGTAATAACATCCATCAATCTCTTTCATCCTGAGGATTGGTCAGGGATAATGAGTAAAATAGCCTAAGCATTTGAAATATATCTGTTTACCTACCTATAATATAGAACAGGGATGATGGCAGCCCTGATGTGCCCTAGCCAGCATAGTCAACGGTAAGAAATGCTCCAGGCTGCAGTGAACACAATCTGGAGACTGGCACCCTACTCATCTCTGATCCTGATTGTAAAACCTGGCTGTCTTTTGTGGTGTGAAACTACATTTCTAAGAGTTTAAAGGTGCTGACCAATGGCACTGCAGCAGTTAGATCATTGTTTGAGTTATAATAAATTATATGAACTATGTGTATACTTGCTTTTGCCATGTTTCTTGGTTTAGGACACTTATAAATTAAGATATATGTACTCCGAATTAACTGAATTATATTAATCAATTATCCTGATCAGTTAGAGGTTGATAACTATTAGATCAGATTCCTTTTTCACAGGTTGTTTTTGTCACTGTGCCTTCAAGTTCTTTCAGTGTACAGCAGCTCAGATTTCTTATGCCATGATTGGTTCTAAGTGTATGTGTGTGTACTGTTACTATCCTCTAGGGCTAAAATAGAGGAGCCTCCAGTGGCGCAGCGTGTTAAAGCGCTGAGCTTCTGAACTCGAGGACTTGAGGTCGCAGGTTCGAATCTGGAGAGCGGAGTGAGTGCCCGCTGTTAGCCCCAGCTTCTGCCAACCTAGCAGTTTGGAAACATGCAAATGCGAGTAGATCAGTAGGTACTGCTCTGGCAGGAAGTTAACGGCGCTCCATGCAGTCATGCCGGCCACATGACCTTGGAGGTCTCTACGGACAATGCCAGCTCTTCGGCTTAGAAATGGAGCTGAGTACCAACCCCCAGACTCGGACACGATTAGACTTAATGTCAGGGTAAAACCTTTACCTTATCCTATGGCACAGAGACTGGCCTGTTTGTCCTGTGTAGATTGCTGAAGGGCATTGTTGACAAACAATAGCATATATCCCATATTAAGGATGAGCACTGTAAATAACCCAACAAATGATTCTAACAAAGTTTTGAATGTTTTGAATATGATATTTAAACCAAACATACTAGTCAGATAATGTTATGTGGAGCTTTTTCCAGTTCTGCGTTTTCAGTAAAACTGATGTAATCCCACGTTAAAATAAGCTTGGGTTTGGGACACTAGAGACAATTAGTTTTGTTGCGTTACACACAAGTCTTTTGTGATACCAATTAGTGTTTTGCAAGAAAACAAAGTTGTTGTGTTGGCCGTATATGCTGCAAAGGGGTTTTTTTGGGGGGGTTTTTTTTGGTTTTGTTTTTATCAGCCGTGATCTTGTTTGGTTGTATAAACACTGATGGGCCTTCACTATGTTAGTGACATACTTTAAATAAGCAATACAAGGATTTGTGGGATTTTACTGTGTAGTTAAGTATATCAAGTTGCAAATAAAGTTTCTGTTAATTGAATCTGTATTTTCCATTTAACTAATCTAACTAAATTTTCAACCTCATTTCAAGATGATGTGCGAGGTGATGCCTACTATCAGTGAGGCAGAGATTCCTTCAGGAGGAAGTGGAAGCCATGGTTCTGGTTCGCCTTTACAATCAGATGCTGATTCCCATTTTGAGCAACTAATGGTGTCAATGTTGGAGGAACGAGACCGCCTCCTGGATACACTGCGAGAGACTCAAGAGACACTAGCATTAACACAGGGGAAACTGCATGAAGTTGGCCATGAAAGGGATTCTCTACAGCGACAGCTGAACACCGCACTTCCCCAGGTATGATTTACTTATTCGTTTGGTTTATAACCCACTTTTCACAAGGTAGCCTACAGTATTAAAATACAGTTGAAACACTAACACAAATGTTAAAAGAATTTAAAAAACACCACAAAACTTTTCTGTCATGTACAATTTCTGCCAAAGGGCTGCCTGAATAAAAGAGGTCTTAGCCTATTGATGAAAGGAAAGGGGACCAACAACCTTCCCGGGGAGACAATGCAACAATCTTAAAGCAGCCACTGAAAAGGCTGTCTCCTAAGGCCTCACCAAACATTCCTTTGATGGTGATAGGACAAGATAATGCCTTCCATTGATGATTTTAAAGCTTGAACACAGGCAGTCTTTCAGATAGTGTGAATACAAGGTAGAAACCAAGCACTCTGAATTCTGCTTGGAAACTATGGTAATTGGTAGTCCATGAAGCTGTTTCAACAAGGGGGTTATATGTTTCCTATAACTAGCCCCAGTCATCAGCCTGGACAAGGCATTTTAGGTCCACTAAAGTTTCCTATTTGTTTCTAGTAGAAGCTCAATGTAGAGCTTGTTACAAGAATCCAGTCAATGCATTATCTAAGCATGTGTTATCATGGCCAGATCTAAGGTCTCAATTATCACCTGTGGCTCCTGGCCATTGCTGAAACCTGGACAACATGCATGCTCAAATCAGAATCCAGAAGTATACCCAAGCGGATTTTTTAAAATTAGCAAGATTTTAAATTGTTTCCTTAGCAATTGACATGTGAGAAAATAAAATGCTGCAGATGCCACATCTTACTGCTTCATGCTGCATTATGGTTGTAATTTATCTTAGGCTTTTCCAGAAGGTAGCTTCAGTTGTGCTCTCCCCTCCTCCCCCGGAAGTAAAAGCAGGTAAACAGAGCAGACAAAACTTTTGTGTGATTCCAATGTAGTATCGTAAAATGGGCTAAACTGGCTTGCAAGAAATCATACATGTATCTAGGTATCATGTTTACAGTTAGGGATTGTGTACATACAAAACCAGAGTATTAAAGCAGCAGTAGAAGAGATTAGAACTATTTTTTAAATGCTGATATTGTAATTCCAACCATGTTTTCACTCATCACTGGGAGAAGAGATGTCACAAGACTGCAAAGGAAGTAGTCATAGTTCCTTCACTGGTTTTCTTTCATGTAGAAAATTGCAGTGTCTCTGCCAAGAAAAAGGTAGAATAGCAACCCTTACTTACAGTCCTGGTTCTGTAGAAGAGAAAACACAGCATGTGATGAATCTGCCCATGCAGTTTTCATGCTTATAAAAGAGATGTCTTCTTTCTTTACAGAGAGGTGGAAATTCCATATTGGAAGTTGATACTCTGTTTTAATATAAGTTGATACATATTCAATGTTATATTCTAATAAGGTAGTTTAGAAAGTAGTGAGCTGTGTGAGCATTGATGTGTTTTGTCTGCTAAAGGAAAACCTAAACTTCGTGGAAGGGTGACTAACCCAGGGAGTCAGTGAATTTCACAGATGAATAGAAATTTTGAGTCAAATATGATCATCAAGTACCATAGAGTTCTTTAGGGACAAAAAAAGGTGTATAGAATCTCTCCAATTAATAACAGGTAAAATAGGAACAGATTATTGATCTTTTATAGATTTCTTTCTGTAAAGTATCAGCTGCTGTTGAGATGTGGATTGCTTTTACTGTTTTAGTATTCAATGACTTCAGGGCATTTTTGTTTTTTTAAGCTGCGATAAATGGTGCCATTTGATGAGCTTTAATGATTACAGAATCTTTGGAGGCGAGTTCCTTATTTTGGTAGTTGTCTTAAAGGAACATTTTGTATTTTTTTGTGGAAGAGACTCATAGGACTATTCTAATGTACTTATTCAGTCATACAAAGATAGTGGTGGTAGGAGACTGTGTCTTAATTGTTTAATGCAATAAGACCAGTTGAATACTTATTATATGCATACAGATATCCAGGCATGAATGTATACATCAAAGTAGATTCATAACAGCAAACTTTGACAAGCATGCTACAGTTCACATCCACTGTATATGAGAAATATTAGTAAAACTACACTAACAGTTAATAAACATTCTGAAATATGTCTTGAGGACAAATACGTGAAGTATTATTCTGAGTTATATGTTTATATGCTCACAATTTTTTGTTGTTGGGAGTAATGATGGTAAATAGTGTGAAGTGTCAATTTCGATGTCTGAAGTACTGACAGTGAGAGTCATGTCCATTCACAGTGGAGTTATTGCTGATAACATACATTCTGACACTTGATCAAATGCAAGTAATTGCAGGATTTAATATTCAGCGCTAGAAATGGTACTGGGAAATGACAAAATAAAAATATTATTTTACTCTTAACATATCAAAATGTTGATATTCTTTTAGATCAGACTGCCTGTGGGTCTCAAATACTAACTTTGGTGCATTCAAAGCAGGAACATCATGTCTGTGACAGGGTGGGGATGGGGGAATTATGTGATAGAAACCCACGGCATGCTTTTTTGTTGAAGGGTTTATCCAGAATAACCTTTTGTTAAAAGGGAGAATAGGTTTCTATTGAACAAGTATTTTCATGATTAATAGTATTACTTTTAATTGTTTATTAGTCTTTTTGTATTTAGATGTGTTTGGATTTGATTTCCTAGTTGAACATTCTGAATAGTTTAATTAAGGTCCTGACACTTAAACAGTGTGACTTTAATCTAACAAAACATAATTTCTCTGGTGTTTTTGAACTGCTCTTTTATCAGCTTCATTTGTTTTTCATGTTAAACTTTACTTTTGGCTAATTCTGTTAATGTTTTGAGAACTGAAGAACAGAACCAAATGTCATGCTGGAATATTTTCTGAAAATACTTTTTAAAATGTAACTCTAATTAAGGGACTTGCTTTAAGTAAGTAAGTAAAAGTTTATTTGTATACCGCCCTCTCTCCCAAAAGGGACTCAGGGCGGTTTCCAATATAAAATCAGCATAAAACATTATACAATAAAACACTGAAAACACTATAAAATGCTATAAAATACAAAAAAAAACCCATAACAATTGACTAAGACAATCACATAAACAGAAGCAATATAATCACTCAAATAACATATGAATCACAGAAGAAGAAAGAAAGAAAAAAAAAGACCACTGGGATGGAGGAGAGGATGGCCTGGAGGGGCCACTAGAACTAAAGTGCAATGTTATATTCTAAGATGCTTTGGGGTAGAGGAATAATGCATTTAAACTTATGACATAAATTACTGTACTTTTGAATAAACCCATGTTTCTGCAGCTAAATAAAAAATTGGTCTAAAACATTGATTGTATAATTTTGGGATGCATGTTATGAGTTATAAATTACGTAACTTAGTTAATGCTGTGGAAGGGGAATATTTAGAACAATTTAGAAACACAATGATACTAAATCACTGTTTTATATACTGTATATATTTGAAGGAGATACTTTCATAGCTGTATTTTCAGATTAACAACACAATGGGAATTAACATTCATTTGGTATCAATTGTACTTGTTCCATGCAGTGGAGGAGTACGGTCTTAAGCATGAATTTAAATTTAAATATGAAGAGCGTGAAGCCCCAAGGATTGGCAATGTGCTGTTCTCTAATGATAGATTAGATTTTGAAGATAGTACCTTGGATCTAGTGTTAGTCAAGATTAAAAGAGGCCCTTCAAAACAATGCAACTTAAGTTTGCCATAACTGAGGCATGATCCTTCCAGTCAGTTGGCAGTCCTAGAATAGTGACTCATGCAGAAATGCACAGGATCTTCATTCCAGTAACAGTGAGTAATTTTTGCTTTTAAATTCTGAGGATATAAATTAAGTGGGTTTCCTAAATTTAAATAATGGTGAGTAGGGGAATGGGACTGGTTTTGTCATGAGTAATATGAGGAACTCTATGAGGAAATGGCCGCAAGTAGAATAGACCCAATTAATCAGTGAAAATTTGGTAAATCAACAATTAGGTAAATTGGGTCAATTCATTCTAGTTGGGACTGATTTCAGCTAGTTCATTTAACCACAGCATTCATTTTGTCTGTGTAGATATTTAATTTATATCAGATGGATTAAATGTGAACACAGACTAACATTTAAACCTCAGAAAACCTACCTCATTTCAGAAATTGTTCATACTAAGAATTCTTTCCTGCAAAAATAGGATGGGTGTAAGATTGATATTGAACTGAATAAACATTGAATGGTTGCAAAAGAGATTACTGAAATGCTTGCTTATTTGAATGCCAAGTAGTGATGAAGTTTGTGAAGTGTAAATATAGATGAGAGTTTTGAAATCAAAAGGGGATAAAATTCTTTCAGTATATGATGTGATGTTATCTGTTGTAACGTTTGATTACTGTATCTGAATTAGATTCCAGGAAAATATAATTGGTTCATATTAAATTGAATATCTTATCATAATTTCAAAACTTAAACTGGTGTTGTATGTTACAGTGCTTTTTCTGAAGCTCTACCTCTTTACTTTATACTTGAAAAAAGGTTCTGAGCTTTATTTCTTCAAATTGTACTAATTGAATAAAGCATGAATAAAATTTGTAATCAAGTGGTATACAAATAGCTGATACTAAACAATTTAGACCACATAACCTGCTGTGGCACAGCTGGTTAGTAGCCAGCTGCAATAAATCACTATGACCAAGAGGTCATGAGTTTGAAGCCAGCCCATGTCGGAGTGAGCACCCGACTATTAAAAAAAATAGCTCTGCTTGTTGTTGACTTAAGCAACCCAAAAGATAGTTGCATCTATCAAGTAGGAAATTTAAGTACTGCTTATGCGGGGAGGCTAATTTAACGAATGTATGACACCATAAAAATTGTCCAGCAGCGTTTGGAATGAGGAAATATCCATCAAGGACTCGATGTCACAGTAGATGATGAAGCAGCTGCTCCCCCTGTGGCTGGAATCGAGCATACCCTCAGTAAGCTGGAAGCTGGAGAATGTTAAATTGCCTCTGTGTCTCTGTCTCTATGTTCATATGGCATTGAATGTTCGTCATGTATATGTACATTGTCATCTGCCCTGAGTCCCCTTCGGGGTGAGAAGGGCAGAATATAAATACTGTAAATAAAATAAAAATAAAATAAATTACCAGTCGATCTCAAGGTGTTCTATTTGTTTCAAACCAAGGACTGGCTGTGGCACTGGCTGTTGAGCAACCAGCTGCAACAAATCACTCTGACCAAGAGGTCATGAGTTCGAGGCCAGCTCGGAGCCCCGTGTTTGTCTTGTCTTTGTTCTATGTTAAGGCATTGAATGTTTGCCTTATATGTGTAATGTGATCCGCCCTGAGTCCTCTTCGGGGTGAGAAGGGCGGAATATAAATAATGCAAATAAATAAATAAATAAATAAGGACTTCAGTGGTTAGATTTTAGAACAGTTTGTGTACAGCTTGTAAATAGTTTTAAGTACTATGGTTATTTTCTGCCTTTTGTGGTTGCTTTTTACATAGAAAAAGTACATATTATTTGGCATAGTTTAGACTGGAAAGAGTATTTTTGTATTGATACAGTCAAAGGTGCTTTGTGACTGTCAAAATATCTATTATGGGCTTTCTGTTTTTCCAATAGGGTCTGCTATTTTATATAACAGCAACAGCAGCCTAAGTTGATAAAGATTCTGAGAAAGAGGCTCCTTTTTGCAAAGTATTTGTTCTGTTTTTTTCTTCTTTCAATTCTCGTGTGCATATTTTTAGATTTGGTAAAAAAAACTTGCTGGAACATGCAGTTAAAGAAGCAATGCCCAGCAACATGTCTGCTTTGTTAACTGTGCTATACTCTTAGTTGATAGGTGATACGTTATATGTAGAATTAGAAAGAGGAAGACAACAAATGCCAGCGTGTGCCATCAATCACACAAACATTGCAAGTATTAACTTTGCAGACTGTCTAAATGTTTAATTCCAAAATGCCAGTTAGCATTATTTTATTGAACACAGTGTGCTTGGCATTCCACAAAAAAGCAAGAACTTGGTATTTGCCCAAAGAGGCTTACTTTTTTTTTTAACAGTTCAGCAACATTTACCTCTGAAGAATTTAAGTCTTCAGTATTCAGTAGATAACACTCACAGGTTTTTAGATGTGGGTCCTTGGCAAAAATGCAGATTTCTAACTAAATTTAAATAAAAAGTTTCTTAAATAAGTTACATGGGGAGAAGGAGGAGATATTATCTAAGGCATTAACACATTCATTTCCAACAGGCTTCATTCCAATGCCAGAAGTAAAATGCAGTTAAAACTTCCAAGATTAATTGAAATTTAGGTGGGTTTAGGAAAGCTTGTTGAACTAGAAGTACAGGAGTTGCCCTTCGATTGGAAAGTATATTCTCATTTACAGAGTGCATCAAGAGGGAGTACTGCAGATAAATGCCTAAATGTTAGCACAATTTTACATGATCGCTTGCCAACAAAATCATGCCATTGTACAATAAACATTCTTGCTTTCTATGGTGTATTTTTTAGAGAAAATTAAAGTTCTTACTGATACATTTAGTAAACTTTTCTCATAGTTTTATAATTGTGGTGAAAAGACTTATGAAAAAAGTTATCACTGGGCATCAAATAAAACTTGCTTGATAGATGAAATTAAGTCCAACTTTTTCTAAAGCATCGTGTCATGAGAACAACTGTGTTTCTGTATTCTTGCCTAACAGTGTCCTTGACTACTACTACTACTACTACTAATAATAATAATAATTTATTTATTTATACCCCGCCACCATCTCCCTGCGGAGACTTGGAGCAGCTTACATGGGGCAAAAGCCTGAACAACATAATTGAACAAAATAAACAACATAAACAGAATTCACAGTATAAAAAGATAAAAAACAGTAATAAAATGTAAAACGAGAAATATGTCAGCTTTGCAGTGCACATCTGTTCTTTACATGATCTTTAATTCTACAAGGATGTTCTTCAAGTTGTACTTTTGGCACAATGATTGATTTAGTAAACAACTTTACTCTAATTGTAGGTATCAGCAATACATAGTTTGTGCCATAATACGTTCATCATATTGTTTTTGTGGAGAGATCTTCTCCATTTTCTGCTTCCAATTTTATAGTCTATTTGGTTTTTATTTTGGCCATCTGGTGACATCCATATATGTAGACATTTATTTGGTTGCCTGAAGACTCTGCTTGCAGTGAACAAACTGCGATCTTACAAAATTCAGTCACTCTTCTGCTTCACTTCTTGATCCTAGGCCAAATTCTCCTACAGTATTCTCCTACAGTTTTCTCCTTTTGCATTCCAATTGACTATGATTAACAATATTTTTGTTTAAGTATGTGTATAATCAATTTCCACTTGGAGGCTTCTGTAGAAACTTTTCATTTCTTCCTTATCTGTCTCTGTGATGGGAGCACAGACTTGGTTATACTTGTACTATTTCCCTGAAATCTTATTGATGCGATTTGGCCAGACTTTGCAATGTATCCCCCTGACTGCTTTTGCTACATCTTGTCTCACTACTAATGCCATCTCGTTTATTCTTGGTTATCAGTTCCAGAATAAAATGCAATGTTATTATCATTGGAAAATATGCAATTCCCATCCACTTTAGTTCACTCACACCAAATATTGCTATATCTTATTCCTTCCATTTTATGTTTTCTGATTTTTACCTTTTTTATTCATACTCCCAAATTTCACATTTTAGCTAGATACATTGTGTACATTTTCTTTCATCTGAGCTTGAATCTCCTTTCTACGTCAGTCCAGTTTCATCAGCTAGATACATTATTAGCAATTGTCCTTTGCTTTTCTCAGTACCTTCTGACCCATGAGTCATATTTTCCCCCAAATTCCTGGTTTTATGGTGTGTGAACCAACATGAGATAGTCTTAGTTTGGCCTGACAATAGTAAGTTTTTAAATAATGGAACAATATACTGTGAATATATGCTGTGACTCGGTGCGTAGGCACTGTCTCGTTTCATTTTGGATTGTCTCACCACAGTGTTTTCAAAGTAAAAGACATTCAGAGATAGTTTGCCATTACTTCTGAGTAGTCCTGCCATTATGGAAAGGTTTTTAAATAATGGAATAATATACTGTGAACATGTGCTGCGACTTGATTCATAGGTAACAGTTCTAAGCAGTTGATAGAGGCCCATGGGTTGTATATTTTCTCACCAGCCCACTGGCATTGTTACAAATTACTGTGGCAATGATAATCCTGACTATGAAGGATCCCAGACACCTTTGAATATGGGTACTGTTGTAATCTATCTATCTATCTATCTATCTATCTATCTATCTATCTATACATATAAATGTAATGTGTGTTTTTTCCCATGGAGTAAACAACAAAACCACTGAACCAAATCACACTAAATTTGGCCACAAAAGACATAGTCATCCAATCTATGTCTTTCAATAAAAAATACTAGAAATAGTCCAAATTACAGGGGATGAAGAAGAGCCTTTCTCCCCCTGGCTGCCAGTCAGAAGGGTAGGCCCAGCCGCCTTTAGGTGTCCTACCAACTCCCCCAGCCACAATGGCAGAGGGTTCACTTAGGCCTCTTCCACACTGCCTATAAAATACAGATTATCTGATTTGAACTGGATTATATTGTGGTGTAGATTCAAGGCCCTTCCACACAGCTGTATAACCCAGAATGCCAAGGCAGATAATCCACAGTATCTGCTTTGAACTGGACTATTTTGAGTCCACACTGCCATATAATCCAGTTCAATGTGGATTTTATACAGTTGTGTAGAAGGGGCCTCATATAATCCAATAACAGTAATAACAATTACTGTGGTATAATAAAGCAGAACAATATAATATCTAAATAAAGAACAACACTCTGAAAACGGGAATTCCAGACAGGAAACAATCAGGGCCAGTTAACACCTCCCAACAAAGAATTCCCCCAGGGAGGAAACTGAAGAGGGATAGAAGTAGTGTGTATTATCAGTCATTATTATTACTATTATTATTATTACACTAGAGTCTCACTTATCCAAGCCTCTGGATTATCCAAGCCATTTTTGTAGTCAATGTTTTCAATATATTGTGATATTTTTGTGCTAAATTCGTAAATACAGCAATTACAACATAATATTACTACTTTTTCTGTCAAATTTGTTGTATAACATGTTTTGGTGCTTAATTTGTAAAATCATAACCTAATTTGATGTTTAATAGGCGTTTCCTTAATTCCTCATTATCCAATATATTCGCTTATCCAAGGTTCTGCTGGCCCGTTTAGCTTGGATAAGTGAGATTCTACTGTATTAATATTATTATTATTGTGTTGCTGTGAACCATGAAAACGAACACAGTCTGGTTCCAAGTATTAAAAAACTCTAAAATCAGAACAGTAAATAAAGAACAACACTCTGAAAACAGGGGAATTCCAAACATGAAACAATCAGGGCCAGCTAACACCTCCCAACAAAGGATTCCCCCAGGCAGGAATCAGCCAGGCTTTGAACCTGAAAGGCCATTACATGCTAATCATTCTGGCTAATTGCAGCATTCATACTTGCCTCCAACAGACAAAAAAAAGGAACAACCAGAAATATTGTATATTCACAAGCTTTAGGAAATAACATATACTAATTACCACCAATTCCTCAATACTTTATTTCCCATACCACCACACTTTGCCACAGCAATGCGTGGCTGGGCACAGCTTGTTCTTCATAACAGAATTAAGTTCAGAAAGAAAGGGAAGTTATCTTGTAAATGTGTAGTTTACTCTCACATGTTTACAGAAGTGATAATTTTACAGTATGTTGGCTCTTATTAAATACCATTCTATCATTTTCTTATATACCATTGTATGAGGCACTAGCTATTTTATTGGTTTAAGCATGTTAAAAGTAACTGTGCCCCTTGTCAGTTCAATTTCAAAGTGTGTCTTGAAAAACTGTATTTATATTAACCCCCATAAACATGGCTTAAAAGGTTTATGTGGAAGTTGTGAAATTTCCTGACCACTGAGCATAGCACTCTGTTGCAAAGTATGACAATTCTTTATGTTGTTGTTGTGTTAGAATGAAATGCACACACAGCCATGAAATATAGTTAAAAGAAATAATAAGTAAAAGAAAGTCAAATGAAGTAAAGGCTTATTTGCCATAGTATGGATTTTGTAAAAACTAGTAAGTACAGTGCATCAAGGTAATGGGAGCATACCTTAACTATGGTATGGGGAAGGCTATTTTGAAGTGTAATGTTTCTTGATATGTGATTGTGTTTGTATTTTCTTGTTGTGTGGTGTGCTATTTGCTGTTCGTTATGAAAGTTTAAAACTAAAATAATCTATTCCTTATGTTCTTGAAATAGTCTGGAGATATGTTTTATTTTTGTCTGTGAGGATAAAGCCAGAAGTTTAATTAAAGAAAAATATGTAAAGCAGCTGCAAGCAGTAGACTGACACATGGTTCTGCTGTTTGCATCTGGTGTGAATCCAAGAAGTACCCTCAGACAGATGACTGTCTCCAACATGGCCTCAGCAGTTGATGGGAAACTTATTCAAACGCATTCATCTAGAAGTACAGTGACTTTCCAATAATGCATACCAAGGTTTTGTACCAGAAAAGTATTTGTGTCCAATAATATTGACAGTCTTTAGTTAGAGGGTACCACTGAAGTTTCAGTAAGTCTGCAAATCTTCAACATAGCAGTGATTTTTTAAAATATAGAAATAGATAAATGGTTTTCAACCTTTGGTCCTCCAGGTGTTTTGAACAATTCCTAGCAACTGGTCAGCTGGCTGGGATTCTGGGAATTGAAGTCCAAAACACTCGGAGGACCAAAGGTTGAGTACTACTGATATAGATATTAGCTAGAAAGGCTTTTTTAAAAGAATTTGTTTCCCTTGGCCAAGAATAATTCTACAATACTAAATATTTTTATTGAATATGATAAAATGAGATTTCACCATAAATACAGAATAAGTTATTTTCATTTGAACTTTAATTTTACTTACAGACTACATGCATTTCTAAGTATGTACTTTAGATTTTTGTAAAAATGAGGTATTGTTCCATTATCCGAGTAGAGGCCACTAGGGGGTGCTAGAGAGAGAAGGATTGTCCCATTTATGGGGGGGGGTGGAGTTGGAAAACCATTTCCCCCATTTTTGCTGGTCATTCCCCCTCTCCCCTTCCCATATCATAAATGAGGGTTGTTTCCACAATGGGGACATGAGGTGGGGGGGGGGGGATAACAGGAAGACAGGTGGAAATGTTTTTCCTACTTCAACTCACCTTCCATCCCCATAAATGGGACACTCCTTCTCTCTACAGGGCTCCCTGGTGGCCTTTGCCTGAATAATGAAACAGTACCAAAAATATTCTGTTTTTTACTGGAACATAATTCTTTCTCCTCAAACTGGGAAAACAGGGGCTTCCTTATAGTTTAGGTGTTCCTTACAGTTCGGAATCTTGTAGTACCAATTGTAAAACAATTTTTTAAAAGTGAAAGTGAATTACTTTGTCATTATATTCTAACTAATCTGTTATAAGAGCACACAGATTTTATGGCAATCAGATTTGTATGTAATAAAGATTATGTCCCTAAAGTAACAAAATGTCTTTCAAGCTGAAGGGGAATACTACATTTTTCAACATTCCTGAACATTTTCATTTTTTTAAAGCTCAACGTTTCAGAATTTCTCAAGGTTTTACATTTTTATGTCTAATAGAATGTTTGTAGATACATTGGGGTTAGGATAAGGAGTGCATCTCCTTACCTGTTTAGGAGGAAAGAGTTTGGAGCCTCTTGACCCAAAGCCTCACAGTAGTCTAGGAATTCACCAAGGGGAAACCAGCTAAATTAAATCTAGATTCCTTTTGCATCATCCTAATTGGCTACCTGGCCGGAGGTAAATTAAATTCAAATTCAAACAACAAATAGCAATAGCTAGGGTTTCCTATTGGGCAACACTAGATACTGTGGGAGAATGTTGAAAGTACAAAAGAATATGTAGGTTGAATATCACCTAAGGCAGTTAAATATCCTACTAGTATTTTTCTTTTCTTCTGCCTTACTGGGTAGAAGATATTGCTGCTCTTTGTTGCTTTCGTACAATAATACTGGCCAACACATTTTGATACCTCATATGTTAACCCTGTTTCTGGATACCTACCTTCGTGACGGCATTTCCCCCTATGAACCTGCACGGTCTCTTCGTCGGGGGAGGCCCTTCTCTCTCTCCCACCACCCTCGCAACCACGGTTGGTGGGGACGAGGGAGAGGGCCTTCTCCATCATGGCCCCCTGGCTCTGGAACTCTCTCCTCAGGGACATTAGGCAGGCCCCTACCCTCCTTATTTTTCGGAAGAGCCTGAAAACTTGGCTCTTCCAACAGGCCTTTGACAATTGATTTCCATAGTTTGGATCGCCCTGTTGTCTATTTTATTTTTATAGCATTTTCCACTCCCTTAACCGGACATATTCTCTCTGTGTACTTCTTCCCTAGCACTGTAATGGTACCTACATCTTCCCTAATTATAGCTCGCACTACTCGCAGTTTTTTGGCCCAGTTCGTTTTAGGAGTCAACCCAGGATTTTATCAAAGTATGTTTTTTGTATTTGCGATCTTACTTGTTTTTATCAATTTGCTTTTATATTGATGAGTTTTATATTGTCTGTTTTGCCTGGGCGTGGGCCCCATGTAAGCAGCCCCGAGTCCCTCCGGGGAGATGGGGCGGGGAATAAAAATAAAGTTGTTGTTGTTGTTGTTGTTGTTGTTGTTGTTGTTGTTGTTGTTATATATTTCACCTGCTGATTCCAAAAATGGCACAGATTTCCCCTATTGGTTCAAGTTTTTGAGATACAGAACATATGCCACCTTCCAGTAGCCATCTGATCACCCATAGTAAATCATGATAACCATATCTAATCAACTAGAGCTGATGTGAAGGAGAGAGAGGGAGAGAGAGTGTGTGTGTATGTGTGTGTGTGTGTGAGTGAGAGAGAGAGAGAGAGAGAGAGAGAGAGAGAGAGAGAGAGCTTGATACAAGCATTTTGTGTACATTTCCTAAAATATATCCATTTATATGTACAGTTTCAATTGCATGCATTCTAAGAAGTGTTTCGGTGCCTCCCTCAGGGGAGGGGATATTTTTCATAAATGTTTGGAAAGTACAGATTTTTAATGTTTAACTGTAACTTGACTTATTTTGATCCAGTCAGTGAGCTGTTTAAAGACCCAAAAGATATTGTTTGGGGCAGGAGCTTTGGTTTGTACCTGGCAATTTGTTCTCCTAGCATACCTTTGAAAAACCATACATAGAACTGAGTAGTGCTTTATATACCTGAAACCTATTGCACTATGGTGTCATTCTGAGTTGACATCAATAGAATTGAGCTGTGCTAGGTAGGGCAATGTCAAATTGTGTAAGAGTTGCACTGTGTTACTTTGGCCCCATCCTATAATCCTAACCTCATTCACTGTGAACTGTAGCTCCTGAAGCCCTTCCAAACAGGATTTCAGAAAAAAACTTAGGTTTTTAAAGGTTCCCTATTTCACATTCTAGTTTAACCTCATGATGAAGGGCCCTGCACATTCTCATAAATAAATCCACTTGATGTGTTGTCCAAGGCTTTCATGGCCAGGATCACAGGGTTGTTGTATGTTTTCCGAGCTATATGGCCATGTTCCAGAAGTATTCTCTCCTGACATTTTGCCCACATCTATGACAGGCATCCTCAGAGGTATTCCTCACAACCTCTGAGGATGCCTGCCATAAATGTGGGCAAAATGTCAGGAGAGCATACTTCTGGAACATGGCCATACAGCCCGGAAAACATGCAACAACCCTGAAATCCACTTGAGTTGCTGTGTTTGCTATCACTGTTCTACAGTATGTTTTCATCTGTTCAGTAGATTTTTCCACTTGACTTCCAAAAGGTAGGGGCATCGAATTATTTGTTTGAAGCAATTTGCTGACAGCCAAGTTCATGGAAATGTAGAATTGCAAGGGGACAATTCCTATGAATTCAAGAATTCACTCTTAATCCATGGTTATAATTGTATGGATAGGAGACAAGGCAAGAGTACAGCTATGGAGACATCAGATTTCAATACCAATCTCTGCTTTTGTTTTGAAGGTGCAGGAGTGTGTCAGGTTTTGGGGGACTGATTGGGAAAGATGTCCTGTCATGCAACCATGTGTGATACCCATCCTCTTCTTCTAGGTCAGGCTTCTTCAGTCATCCACAGACTGTGTAGCTGTTGTTTAAGAATAGTTAGAGTTAATGGCCAAAATATGCTAAAGGAAGAGATATGGGGAGTTTTCTCTAGGTCCAGTTCACATCTAGTTGCTCCTCCTTGCTTTTCTTTCTGCTTCTTTCCCTCAAAGAGGTTAGGTCATCTGGAAGCAAAGAAGTTTAGAGCCCAAACTTGATGATGCTAGCACCTAACATTGTTTGCTTCTATTCTAGGAGTTCGCAGCACTTACTAAAGAGCTTAATGTATGCAGAGAACAACTCCTTGAGAGGGAAGAAGAAATTGCAGAACTGAAAGCAGAAAGAAACAATACAAGGGTGAGTTTACTACTTGCAGTAGCCTTTTGGTGTTAGATTTTGTTGAGAAGAATCCTGACATACAATATATTATTGTCATTGCTTTTCAAATTAAAGGGGGGAAAATAATGAACAGAACTTTCAGTTAAAATTCTGTGTCTATTAATTCAGTGCTACAAGTTTTGAACAAATGTATAAAGTCTGCTATTCAGTTTTACTGTTATTTGATTGGAAAATTAACAAGCTATAAATGAAATTAATAATGTGAAAACAATTACAAGGAAAATGTGTGTGAATGTATTATATGTTCTTATTTCAATCAAATAGTTTGAATTCAGTTATAGAAGCAAGATGCTGTTCATACTGAATGTTAAAACTGGAAAAACTGAAGACTGGTTTTAAGTAGTATGCATAATATAAATGGTTTTAGTGCTGATATTATTGCTATTACCACAGTTAGGGCTTTTTTATTTTGGATTTTGTCTCTCTGTGTGTATTTTGCCTTTTGAGAGGAGTTTGAAGCTTGCAGATAGCATTTCTTATTTTTCATGAGCAAATCTGCAATCTTCTTCTCCATAAAGATACAGCTTTTCAGCACCCATGTAACATTTTTTTCTAAAGCAAACTAAAAGCTGATTCATACAACCACTCTCGGTAGTCTGACATCTTTTATCTTTATTGCATTTTGCATGCAGCAGAAAGGTCATCTGAGTTGTCTGTATAAGATGTTATCTGGAGCACCAGTGTTTAATCAGCATACGATAGTTTGAAGCAGGGTAGAAAAAATTTATAATAGTAGTAGAGAGATCTCTGCTCTGCAACTGTTAGAGCCATTTCATATATGGTAGCAGTCAGTTTTGTTGCATTTCTAGTGTGTTTCAGAGTGCACAGTGGAAGTTTGTCAAGGATGTCCTCATCTCTGGGTCAGTTATAAAGTTTGGAAATGTTACTTTTCCAAGATCTGTCCCAATTCTTATGTCATGAAAGAAAATGGATTGCTGCTATTGGATTCACGCACATTGTTCTCATTATTTCATATAAAGTTTTCATTCTGGTTGAATGCAAACTTTGTTTTGCATAAACAATAGTTTGCCCTTGCATCCATTCTTGGTAGATTATTTACCATAAATTCCCCCATAGAGCATGGCAGGAAAATAAAAATCCACTCCCAGCTTTCTTTCACATATCATTGAAGTACAAACTACATGAGCAGGTGCCTACATTATATGTTTAGTGCAATTTTTGCCAGAAAAGTGCTGTATACATGTAATAAAAATTGGTGTACTTTTATAAAGCAACCCAGAACATTTGGAAATAGTGGGAAATGCACATATATGAATACAATGTTGTCTAAAATTAAAGGGAAACATATACAATAGTGATGCAACCATTCTTGCCACTAATAAAGCAACATCCAGAATGCTTATGAAGAGCAATAAACAGTAAAATGATTGATTTTTGTAGAGTTGCTTTCTAAGATTAGTGCAGTGTGTATCTGGAACTTTTGACTGTGGCTGACAAAGTGCAGGAGGGGTGACTAACTTAGGGCAGTGATTCTCAACCTCTGGGTCCCCAGATGTTTTGACCTTCAACTCCCAGAAATCCTAACAGTTGGTAAACTGGCTGGGATTTCTGAGAGTTGTAGGCCAAAACACCTGGGGACCCTCAGGTTGAGAACCACTGGCTTAGGGAATCAAGTTAGCTATGATATATACACGTCAACCTCATGTGTAAGTTGAGGGCAGATTGAGCTAGAGTGATGGATTTAATATGACCTGTGAATACACCAAAGGTCATTTCATAGTGAGTGAAAAGCAGTGCTGCCTTGGGGGGCTAGCTGTCCCTGTCCACTGCCATTTTCCTACCCAAGCATTTTGAAAGCCTCTACGCAGAGAATGATGTTGTTCCTTTCTTGATAAAAGTTAACCTGTGATATTAACTCTTATTTTTAAAAAAGAAAAAAGGACCTGCCCCCTTCTTTGAGTAGAGTGGCAAAAGGTCAGAGCTTAGTTTATCAAGGGCTATACATGTAGTCGAGTGAGGAGCATATGTAGTTCTGGACCTCAAGTAGTGGCCTGCTCCAGAAAAGGTAATGTAGCTATACATTTATTTATTTGGACAGCCAGTTACCTTGGTTTTCTTTCTAATTTATAAGGAAGCATTCCGAGTCTCCTTTTTTAGACCAAGTATAATTAAATAGTCACTTTTAAAACCAGCAGAATTATATAATTCATCATTTAATTTTGATTGTTTTTCAGTTGCTGTTAGAGCATTTGGAATGCCTTGTTTCCCGGCATGAACGGTCTCTTAGAATGACTGTAGTAAAGAGACAGGCTCAGTCTCCAGCAGGTGTTTCTAGTGAAGTTGAAGTTCTCAAAGCACTAAAGTCTCTTTTTGAACATCATAAAGCCCTTGATGAAAAGGTAACGAAAGATGGGTTTTGAAGTCACCTGTTGGTTTGTGAAATGTTTATTAATGCTTGCAGTTTAAGAGCTTTAGTCTAAAAATTAGTAATCCAAAAGTACTATCACTTGAGGTATCAATTAAAGGAAAATAGCTTGGGAGTACAGACTAGTAAGGCTTCAGTGAAAACTAGATTGTTTGTCATATCAAATATTGCGAGTAGGAGCTGGCCAGTGCATTGGGTTTCTGTGAAATTTCTCTTAGTAAAATCAGGAGAGTAACTGAGAAAAATATTTGCCTATGTCTGTTCAGTTAAAATTTTATAGTTCTGGTACTCCTCCAGTATATAGAACAATGTAATGGTGACTTAAATTGGAAGTTAACATACTTTTAAGTCTACCCTTCCAATTTCTTTTCCATGCATTTACTTCATTTGTTCATTACTGTTTCACTTCATTCTGCTATAGCTTTGCTTTTAGTTTGCAGCTTTACAACTACCCACATTATATTCATAGCCTCACATGTAGAGGGGAAGATACAAGAGAGGAAAAACACCTTTGAATTGTAATATAGAAAACATTTGAGGAACAGAGCCAGGGGAAGAAAGGACTGCTTAGTCTTGGAGCCTAGGGCTGCTAAAAGCACATGGCTTGGGAGGGATTTCCCTGAATATGTATGTCACTGAATGAGTCATCTAATAATTCTAATAATAACCCACCAGAATAATGTTGTGCATGTGGAACTGTGAAAATAAGAAACTTTCTATGTTATCAGAAATGGCTCCTGCTTTGACTTACGTTTCATTGGATCAAAATGCATATGGTTAAAATATTTTCCTAGGTAACAAAAAGATGCAGTTAGTCATTATGTTTTGCTACTAATTGCAACAAATTAGTGTCCATGACTAATCAGGAAATATAAAATAAGAATGTAAATAATTAAAATCACCCTTCTATACCATGCGGGTTTTTACTGTACAGTAATGTTTTCCCATTTATTTTATGCAAGAAATATATTCTAGCATGTTAGTTGGTGATGCTAGTAGAATTTCATTGTGTTCATATTTTTGCTTTATATCTTAGGTAAGGGAAAGATTACGAGTAGCACTTGAAAGGTGTAGTTTGTTGGAAGAAGAACTTGGTACTACACACAAGGAGGTAAGTAATTTCCATTAAACAGAAATCAGTTTGTTAATTCTTACTTGTTCTTTCACTTTCTTGGAGCAACTTATAGGGAGGCATGCAACTGTAGTGGAAACAGAAGGGCTTTCTTCAAAATCATGAAAGCCTTTGTGATGCTTCCTTGATCTTACCCGGAATGCTATGAATAGTAACACAGACTAAATTTATCCTGGGAATTTTTCTGTAAATCAAAGTGTTTTCAACAGCAAATATAGAATTACAGAATTTCAATAATGTATTGTTGTGAGCAAGAACCATTGCAGAATTTACATAATATAGGCATAGAAACTGAAACAGATGAAATATATTTATAAAATGTGTATCATAGAATTGTTAAATTGGAAGGACTACAGGTCCCTCTGATAAAATCTCTTCTCAGTACAGGAATCCACACTTAAACATAACATCTCAACAATCTCAACAAAACTAAAACAAAAAAAAAAGTTTTCCTTGCCTAGTTTATCCATACCTCACAACCTCTGAGGATGCCTGCTATAGATGTGGGCGAAATGTCAGGAGAGAATACTTCTGGAACATGGTCACACAGCTCGAAAGACATACAACAACCCCCCCCCCCCCAAAAAAAACCCCACCCAGAGCTAATATATTTCACTGTCAAGACAACACCTATCAGAAAATTATTTCCTGTAATTCAAATCCTGTCCTGAAAACTATATTTAGTAAAACCATGTGTGATCTATATCACTGATATATTGTTGTTAATAGAGTTTTCTCCTTTTTTAAGGACCGTATTCTTTAAATATTCATAGTATTTGTGAGGCATATTTTGACTGTGTGCGGTTTTACATGAACGCTGTATTTCAAGGCCAATTCAGAATGTTGAATTCCGGATCAGACCCCAGATGATTTTTACTGCCAAACCTCACATAAGGAGGGAGTCCTTATGATCCCCGTATTGTTCTTGTCTTTTTGGTGGCCATCGGATGTGACATGGCTGTCAGCCAGGGCGCTAGAGTGGCACAGGGAAGGGAGGAGAGGAGGAATTGCCCTTGCCTTTCCCTCCCCTTCTCCAGTCACCTCTTGTGTCTTGGCTGATTCTACTCCAGTCGATGAGTGATAGACAGATGAGAATATGGAGGGGAACAGTGAGTGCCATCCATGTCCCTGGGCCACCTGAGTCTGGGAATATGGGATGGCCATGTAATGAATATGGGATGGACCCAAAGTTGTGGTTTGAGCCAGATTCTCAGCAAAAATGTAGAGCAATCCCTGACGTTTTAAATGTGGTTCAAGGCCGTGTTAACCCAAATCTGCTCCATGTGTCATGCAGCTGCCACAAAGCTGAGTCATGCATGAGGACACACACACACAAAGAGATAAAGGGTCAATTTAGATATGTCCTAAATCATCCTTTGACTAGATTATAGAAATTAGTTTAAATTTGGTTTTTAAATTGAATTAAAATACCATATCAATCACATTGTCTTATCTCTTCATTCAGGAACACAGCTTTTCTAATTCTGGAAATATTGTTACTAAAGATCCATTTTCTGTTCAGAATTAATATCCTTTATCAGGATTACAGATGTAGTATTTTAATTTTTTTCTAGTTGATGATTTTGAAAGATCAGAACAATCAGAAAAGAACACAGGCTGATGGGATGCCTGATATTAATCATGATCAGGAGAACACACCTAGCACTAATGGAAAGGTAGGTATAAAACCTGTTTTTGTAAGGTGTAATTATCACTTGTGCAAGAAATCTATATCTGGTTAAATTTTGGTGGCTTGTATGCCTCCAGCATGTTGTTGTGAGAAAGTAACATGTGCAAAAGGTTATATATGACATTGAATATTCTATTTTCTTGATTACTTGATTAAAATTATTTATTCTATCTAGGGTACTAGGTAATATGAAAAATGCTGTTTTCAGATAAACATAGAGCTATTTAGATTATCTATTTTTTCAGTTTTGGGAAATTAGAGACCCACTTCAAACAGAAAGTGATAAGCAAACAGACCCTTACTTGTGACCTTCTTCTCACTAGAATCATGATGGCTGAATATGAAAAAATATGATAGACTATCTAACAATATTCTTCTGCTCCCCATAGAGATCTTCTAATGGATCACTGAGTCATGATGAAGACCTTGCTAAAGTAATTGAACTTCAAGATGTCATAGACAAACAAACAAAAGAGCAAGCCCAAATGAAAGAACGGATCACTGCCCTTTCTAATAGAGTAGCAGAACTGGAAGAAGATCTTGACACTGCTAGAAAAGATCTAATAAAATCTGAAGAAATGAATACAAAGTTGCAAAGAGATGTACGAGAGGTGAGAAACTTAAAAAAACATATTTCGTCACATGATTGTCACACTTTTTTGCCCCATTTTTGAGGGGAAATTACTGGCAGGTGCTGGCGAGCAAGGCTTCCGTGGTCTCCTTTGGCTTTTGGCCAACAGCCAAAGAAGGCCACATAGACCTTGTCCACCTACATGCAGCAGCGGGGGGGGGGGGGGGGGGGCTATGGAGTCTCCCTTGACCTCCAGCAACCAAAGGAAGCTCTGTAGCTCTCTGCAGGCCAGAGCTAGCAAACCTCCCTCAGCTTCCGGCAGCCAAAGGAAACCTCCCAGCTTTTATGCCTACAGCCATCTTCATGCTTGTCCCTCGGAGCTACAGGGGCTGCTCCAAGAGGAAGGCTTGTGGGTGGGAGTGCAACTATTATATGATAAATCTTTGGGGACCCTAACCAAGATCCCAAAAAGAGGGTGTGACTGTTATGCAATGTCGACTATTATGTGATGAAATATGGTATCTTAAATTCAATTTCCATAATTATTTTTGCATCAAGGAATACATTATTTGCGGTTTGAATAAAGGACTGAACTATTGTGTTACCAGGAAGATTTTCATCAACTGTTCTAATAAGCTTTCAAATGTAACTTCATCGTTGTTTGAATTCTGATGGAAATTTCTGGTTGTTTGGTTTTTAAATTTGAGTTGCTATATGAATTTGGTTCATTGTTTAGTGCCTGTTTGTTAATGTGATTATTCTGTATTTCAAATACATTGCTTCTGAAAACCTCATACAGACCAGCATAGGTCTATGGATCACCATTTTGAGTTGCACTAGACTAGAGGATATTTGGAAGTCTAGTGAAAATATTGTTTATAGGATTACTCAGAGTAGTTTTTTTGTAGTCAGGAGAATATTACACTGGCCTATGAAAAGAAAATGTCAGTTTAATAGGCAGTTGAGAGCTGTTTGCAAACACTTTGTAGGTAACATTACTCTCATCTGTTATTCATGCCAATCTGGGTGCCACAGCTGATATGGACTCAGTGCATCTATTTTATACTTGTGCAGTAATAAATGCTTTCTAGTTTGTACTGCACAAAAGAGAAGACTGCACCTGTTGTGTGGTCTCCCTCTTTTCATACTGCTTGGTAAAGGGGAAGGAAGTAGGAAAAGAGGGATATCTCACTACAGATGCATTGACTGAATCCATAAAGACACAACCTTGAGTTTGCAAGATCTGACTGGGGCTGTTGGAGGTCTCTTATTCTTAAGGTTGCTGTAGTCAGAGTCAACCTGATGGCAAATAACACCAGCACACATCAGCTATATAAAGACAAGGACAGAATTATTGGAAGTGTAAGTCCTAGAGTATGTCTACCCTTGTCCTTTCTGACTTATAAAGGAATGCAGGAAGTACTGGATAGTAATTTCATCTTGCCTAAAAGGAGGCATTAGTAAGTGAGACCTTTGTTATTTGAGACTTCTGGCCAATTTTCTTTATTCCGTTCCTAGGCAAAATATTGAAGTACAGTAGAGTCTCATTTATCCAAGACTCGCTTATCCAAGGTTCTGGATTATCCAAGGCATTTTTGTAGTCAATGTTTTCAATATATCATGATATTTTGGTGCTAAATTTGTAAATACAGTAATTACAACATAACATTACTGCGTATTGAACTACTTTTTCTGTCAAATTTGTTGTATAACATGGTGTTTTGGTGCTTAATTTGTAAAATCATAACCTAATTTGATGTTTAATAGGCTTTTCCTTAATCCCTCCTTATTATCCAATATATTCGCTTATCCAAGGTTCTGCTGGCCCGTTTAGCTTGGATAAGTGAGACTCTACTGTATATGATGATGTCTTCGTCCTGAGTTAGGCAGAATGTTTAGATCAATTTCAGTCTGGCTTCAAGTAGAAGAGCCTGCTTTGTAGTAGAAGAGCCTGCTTTGGTCATCTTGATGGACAATATGTATTGGAAATGGAACTTTTCTGATTTTATTGGACCTGGAAGCTGTACCCTGCCCATCCCTGTATTAGAACAGCATCATTATTTCCAATCACAATTAAGAGTTCTTGGAATTATGCCCTACATAAATTGGAAACGTTCTCTCATAGGAGTCTTTCTGGGTTGGAAGTTCTGCCACCAAAGGAGGTACTTTTGGTAGGAACATGAAACATGGCTTCCTTTGTGGCTGCTTCTAAGACCAGTAATTTTCAACCCGTGGGTCCCTAGGTGTTTTGACCTACAACTCTCAAAAATCCCAGACAAATTACCAGCTGTTAGGATTTCTGGGAGTTGAAGGCCAAAACATCTGGGGACTCACAAGTTAGGAACCACTGTTCTAGACTCTTAAACAGGGGTCCCCAAACGTTTTAAACGGGGGGCCAGTTCATGGTCCCTCAGACCGTTGGAGGGCTGGACTATAGTTGAAAAAAAAACTATAAAGAAATTCCTATGCACACTGCACATCTCTTATTTTGAAGTTAAAAAAACCAAACGGGAACAAATACAGCCTCAATGTTAATAATAATCATAATAAAAATAATAAAGAGAGTTGGAAGAAACCCCTTGGGCCATTTAGTCCTACACCCTTCTACCTTTGTGCACCAAAAGCACAAGCAAAGCACCCCTGACAGATGGCCACCCAGCCTCAATGTTGTTAATAATAATAATAATAATAATAATAATAATAATAATAATAATAATACATCACACAGCTTGGGAACTTGGGATTTTGTGATACGAAATCCAGCATATATATCGCGTTTGCTGTGTTATACTGTGTCTTTGCGTCAATAATAATAGCAAAGCACCCCCTTGATAATTAATTATTAAATAATAATTAAAATACCATTATAAACACGGAAAGCTCTGGAAGGTGCTCACCGGGCGAGGCAGGAGGCGAGAAAGGCATGCGCCTTTCCCTGCTCCCTCATGCCGCACACACCTTCCTCGGTGGAGGAGGAGGGAGTCGCCGCCGCTGTGGGGGCCGGATAAATGGCTTCGATGGGCCGCATGTGGCCCCCGGGCCTTAGTTTGGGGACCCCTGCTCTTAAACATCATTTTGAGAGAAGGGGGGTTGTTTTCCTTCTGGCAGACTAATGACTTTTTAAATTTTTAAAAAATAACAAGTGAGCTGGTTTGTTTTTGAAGCAAGTTTACATTGTTTAGCTCTGGCCATCTTTTGGCTTTTTATGTGTTTATTTTGTTTTGTTTTAAATTTAAAAGAAAACTTGGCCTACATTATTAGTCTGGTTAGGTGCCTTTTTGGAGAGGCACAGGATATTTAAAAAAAAAAACATTGCAAGTGAAGTATGGTTATAACAAATTACTTTGTCAGATGATCTTTTGATTGCCCTTAAAATGTGTTCAACATATGGAACTCAGAGAAAATAGATAAGACCTTGGACCTATGTATTGTATTTTTTTAAAAAAATTCTGGCAATTCTTACAACGTAGGCAATGGCTCAAAAAGAAGATATGGAAGAGCGAATCACAACTCTTGAAAAACGCTACCTCGCTGCACAACGTGAAGCTACATCTGTACATGACATCAACGATAAACTTGAAAATGAAATTGCTAATAAAGATTCATTACATCGACAGGTAGAACTTGTTACTTAAATCAATACTATGACACTTCCTCAAGCTATGATAGCACTCTATTTGTAGATGCAGATGCCCTCCAGTATTTATCAACTCAATATAGACTGTGTCTTTTCTTAAGATCTTTGGATACAGAATATGATGGAAATATTTTAATAAATAGCCTGCTAAGCATATTTGATACGAAGGAAAATATCAAGTATCATGCAGTTGGGCACCTAGCAGATTGGTCATACCATTAGTGGCTTGAATAGTAGATAGCATTTAATAGTATGCCTTTATTATAATAGGAGAAGGCTGCTTGCATAATGACCCTTTCCCATCTGCTGCTCCTTTTCAGTTGTAGAAAACTCCTCTCCTGGGATTGGGGAACCCTTAGTAATGGCTTGAGATATGACGTGGCATACTGCAGAGGGAGAATGACATCTTACATTTCTATACATGACAGATAGTTTAGGCCAAATGGTCAGCAGCACAGTGACTAAGCACAAGTTAAAATATTAGTTTTAGGATGTAGTATTTCATCCATTTTTGTAGCAGATGCATGCATTACATTTTTATAGAACATGTTATGGGTTGGAAAGCTTATTTTTTGAAAATCGGTTTTAGACAAGAATAAAGATGTTGATGTGCTAGGCATGTAAATAATTTCCTTATGTAACTAGTTGTACAAGTTGAGCATCTCTTATCCAGAATTCCAAAATACTTCAAAATCTAAAATTACCCACATGGGTGGTTGAGATAGTGACAAAATACTGTATAGAATTATCTTCAAGCTATGCCTATAAAGATGTAAATCAAACATCAATTATTTTTTTGTTAGACTTGGGTCTCATCTCCATGATACCTTGTTATATACATGTTTGCAAATACAGGCATTCCAAAATCTGAAAAAAATCCAAAATACTTCTAGTCCCAAATATTTCAGATTAGGAATGCTCAACTTGCATGTGAACTAACATATTTCTTACCCATACTATAATATAATATCTGATAGACATTATTTCATAAGTTTATGTTCTCACAAGATCATTCTCCCTGCTAATGAAGAGAGCTGGAAAAATACTTACATCAGTAGCTTTAAACAAACCTCTTGTATTTTTGCTTCTAGAGTGAAGATAAGAATCGGCAGTTACAAGAACGACTGGAACTAGCAGAACAAAAATTGCAGCAGACTCTGAGGAAAGCTGAGACTCTACCGGAAGTGGAGGCTGAACTTGCTCAGAGAGTAGCAGCACTTACTAAGGTAAACCTATGCCAATGCAGCAGCTTGTCTTCAGCTGAAAACATTTCCATGTAGTAATTCATTTCTTCATATGTCCCTTATTCTGTCTCCCCACCTTTCGTCAATAAAATGGCCTGACAATAATGTTATATTGGTAACTAGAGACCTAGATCTATAACAACAATTTATAAAACGATTTTAGAGGTTACTAAAGACTCTTTTGTCAGCACTGGGTATTGCATGATCGATCCTCATTCAGTTCCTAGTTGCTTAAATCACAGGTTCAAGCAAAGTATTTATAAATGACTTATAGTTGTCTTGTACATATTGTTTGTGATTTTTCTTGCTTTTATTAGCTTTTGTAACCAACCTTCTGGGGATTCTGTAGCTAAAAATGCCAAACTGTTAAAACATACTCTTTGTTGAAAGATGCAAAGTCTTATTTTGTGCTAAAGCTTTCATTTGCTACAGCACCAGAACAAGATATCCTAGAGTGAAATAATTTATTGCTTGTTTAATACATGAATCCATTCATTTTCTTTTGTGGAAACTAACCATGAAACATCTTGGAATGTATGAACAAAAACAGCATCCTGCATAAAGCATGGTATGCTTGTTGCTAATAGCTTTTCCAAATCAATTCCTAGGTTTTAATTACCACTTAAAACTTTTAAAATGACAGGCTGAAGAAAGACATGGTAACATTGAAGAACGACTGAGGCAGATGGAAGCACAGCTGGAAGAGAAAAATCAGGAACTGCTGAGGGTATGTTCAGGCAGGGATGATCAGAGTCCTGTTTGCCCCTCTGCTGCCAGACACATACATTCTTGATGGAGTTTCAGATTGGTAGTGTAAAGTATTAATTGATGTTCCACAGAGAGTTTAACTGGCTATGGGCAAGAGGCAGTAAATATTGGGGGAGGTGGAGTTTGCTTAGAGAGTTTTGTTCTATATACACTTTTTAAAGATTAAGTAAGAGGTTGCTGTGGTTTTAGTTTGAATATGTAATTATTGATTTAAACTGAATTTTTTAAATACCAATGATATTTAATTCTATTTTAATGTTTATATATATTTGTAGAATTTAAATTGTACTGAAATGCTTTCAATTTAAGCCACTTTGAGTCTCCTTGTGGAGAGAAAAAGCAATGTATTATTATTATTATTATTATTATTATTATTATTATTAATAATAATAATAATAATAATAATAATAATGCATTTGGAAGATATACACTGGTGATTTAATGCTGTTCTTTGTTGTGCCTTCCTTCCTCCCCTCCAAATCTAGGCTCGACAAAGAGAGAAAATGAATGAAGAGCATAATAAACGTTTGTCTGATACTGTCGATAAACTTTTGTCAGAATCCAATGAAAGACTTCAGCTTCACCTTAAAGAAAGAATGGCATCCCTAGAAGAAAAAGTAATACTGCATGTTATGCTTGTTGTTTAAAATGCAATACATGATTAAGTAATACACTTTCTAAAATTACTGATCTTTATTTTAACTAGCACGTATCCATCTGTTAACAGTGATACAGAGAACAAGCAAAAGAACAATAGAAATATTGGAAAATGTTTGCACAGAAGTGCTGCAATCTTTGCTTTATAATGGGCTGAAATACCCTGTTTCCCCAAAAATAAGACAGGGTCTTATATTAATTTTTGCCCCCAAAGAGGCACTAGGCCTTATTTTCAGGGGATGTCTTATTTTTCCATGAAGAAGAGCTCACATTTATTGTTAAACAACAAAATGAACATTTATTATATACTGTAAAGTAGTTGTCATCACAAACCAGCATAACCAGACAAACTGTGAATCCTATCAAGATTTTTTTGTTACTACCATTATTTACATGTACAACAATCTATGGTACCTATTGCAGTTTAGGTTTCACAAGGTTTCCATGCTGATTTCTCTCTATTCTAGTTTCAGTGTAGTCATGAATGATGAATAATATAATATACTACAACAACAACAACAACAACAATAATAATAATAATAATAATAATAATAATAATAATAATACAGTAGAGTCACACTTATCCAAGCCTCGCTTATCCAAGCCTCTGGATAATCCAAGCCATTTTTGTAATCAATGTTTTCAATACATCGTGATATTTTGATGCTAAATTCGTAAATACAGTAATTGCAACATAACATTACTGCGTATTGAACTACTTCTTCTCTCAAATTTGTTGTATAACATAAAGTTTTGGTGTTTAATTTGTAAAATCATAACCTAATTTGATGTTTAATAGGCTTTTCCTTAATCTCTCCTTATTATCCAAGATATTCGCTTATCCAAGCTTCTGCCAGCCCGTTTAGCTTGGATAAGTGAGACTCTACTGTAATAATAATATGATAATATAATAGAATAGAATAATAATAGAATAATAATATAATGATATACAATATACTAATGGGATAATATAATAATAGGACATAATAACAGAATATGATAATAATATGGTATTAATAGGATAATATAAAATGGAATATAATAACAGAATATGCTAATAATATAATAATATGGCAATATAATAGAATAATAATAGAATAATAGTATAGAATATAATGATATAAAATATATTAATAGGATAATATAAAATGGAATATAATAATAACAGAATAATAATAATATGAAAATAGAATAATAATATAATGATATAATAATAATAGAAAAATATAATATAATGATATAATAATAATAACAGAATATGAAGATAATATGGTAATAATAATAGTATAAAATAATAGGTTTCATGGCATAGGATAGGAATAGGAATCGGAGGAGAATCCTAATGTGTCCTGTGCCTTTAAGAAGCAGAAGTAGCAAGACGAGTGGAAAGGGTGTTCAAGCCCTCTTCCTTCCCTCCCACCCTCCCTTGCCCTGGCACCAGGAGCCAATCAGAAGCCTTGGGGGTGAAGGGAGCATGGCCAGGATGGAGCCTTGTCTTGGAAAGAAGAAACGGCAGCGCAGCGGCGACGGAAGGTTCTTCGAGCCGCAGCTGGGGGACAGGCGGGAGGCAAGGCAAGGCCAGCGAGGGAGGCACAGAAAGCAAGCACTTTCCCTCCCTCCCTCCCTCCCTCCCTCCAGTGCGTATGAATGCTGCTTCTGCCCTGCAGCCATGCTCCCCAATGGAACTCTCCTGCAGCCTGGAAGGTTCCATTCTTAGTTGCTAGGTCTTACTTTCAGGGGAGGCCTTATATTTAGCAATCCCCCCAAACCCCTACTAGGTCTTATTTTTTGGGGAGATCTTATTTTAGGGGAAACACGGTAACTCCTTTTTGTGTTAAATATAAGTGCATTTAACCATTATATGAGAAGTGCAATGGCACTCTCTGTCCCAGGTTCCATCTAAAACAATAATAAAGCACACTGGTGCTTTTTATTATGATGTAGGTAGTGTTTGTAACCTGTAGTAATTAAATTAAAATGGAAGTTCTCTTTTGTCAGTACTAACAAACATTTGAACTGAATTATTTTCCAGAATGCGCTTCTTCGTGAAGTCGAAAACACCAAGAAACATATTGATGAACTTCAAAATGAAAAGGTATGACTTAAAAATAAAGTCCACCATTTTATGCCACAGCTCTTCTTTAGATGTGAGAGTAACTAACACCTGACTTTTCAAAGTTTGTATTCATTATCACTGTCTATGATCTAAGTATATTTGTCATGTGTTATAATGAATAACCAGAAAGATGAATACTTCTATGTATTCAAAGACTTATGATGCAAATGGAACTCATGTCAGCCATGCCACAAGAACCCAAAGACCATAAGTGCAAAAAATATATATTCAGAGCATTCGTTTTGTTTTCATATTTAATAATTCCCAGAAAGTTGGTCTGTCTCTTCCCTCCCCCCCCCCCCATTTCCTACAACACTACTGCTGCATTTGGGTATATGGGAGTCATCTTTAGCTTCCTGTATTCAGGATATGTGCTGAACTGGGGGTTTTCTTGAAAATGTATACTTAATACATGAGTTGGGATACTGTAAGAAGAAATACACAATGAAGAGTACTTAAATGACAATAGTTATATTCTTAAACTTTCATTGTTAGGCACTGGAATTCAGAGTTGCATTATTTTTATGAGTTAACAAATATTAATGATTATGTTTGAAAATGCATATAATATTAATTTGTATAACTGCCCCTCCCCCTCTACAGGATCAGCTCGTACTAAACATTGAATCAGTGAGGGCTGAAAATGATCAAATGAGGATGAGAGGCCCATCTCTTCATCATAGGTATGGCTTATCAATGAAGACACTTTTGTGCTAAATTACAAAGTAATACTAAGTTATTTTCATTGTCTTCTACTAAATTATCAGTACATATTACTTGTGCTAAATATGTTATTTGCTCTTGTTTCAGTCGGACACATTTGGGTAGCGTACCTGATTTTAGATTTCCACTCGCATCTTCACCTATAGCTGACAATCAGACAGATTCTTACAGCACCTCAGTTTTAAGGCGTCCACTAAAAGGGCGCTTAGCAGCTCTGCGAGATGAACCTTCAAAGGTAGGACAGCCCTAAAAAATCAGTCTTATAATATACTTTATAACTTTTTTCTTTTGCTAGTTTTAAGTATAGAAGAAGCTTATGGGTATTCCATTTCTATGTAGAAGTCAAGGTCAATATTAAAATTGCTGGTTTGATTCAGTTCTTGGTTTCTATCTAAGGCATATTAGGAGATGTAGAAATACTAGATGCAAAATATGATATAAATTTTATAATTGTGGAATGAACAAATTTTCCAGGAATAGAAAAATTGCTGAGGATGTGATTTCTTTTGCTATAAAATGCAATTTTCTAACCCTGTACTAAAGTGATTTTATACATTTTGATCGTTTTGATAGTTTTGATATGTGTATAATATTCTGCTCTTGTCCAACAATATGTTACCACCTATCACTCATTTTTTCAATTTTGAGGGAAACAATTTTTGAAAACAAACTCTGGAATTATTTTTATTCAGGGTATTTCTTTATCACCTCTTCACTCATCAGGGTCCCAAAAACAATGCAAAATTGATAAAACATTGTAAAATCATTAAATAATGGAAAACCACTTAAAACACTTGAAACTCCTCTTTGAAAGAGGTTCTATTATATTTATAGTGTTTTATGTAACTAACAAAAACCTGTTCTACTTGTTCTCATTTTTTTTCAATACATAAATTAAACTATATATATATGACTAAAATTCTTTGTTGATCCAATCCTATATGTCAAAATATCATAATCAGCATGAATTACATAGACCCCATCCTACTATTTCAGTCCCTATATTGAATTACAAGATAGTAAAAATCTTTCAAAACCCTTTTAGCTATTTTGCTCATGTTACCTGAAAAAGCCCAAGATCCTCCAGAACAATGGGGAGATGTGGTATTGGGGGTTCATGGAGACAGAAGTAACCAAAGCCTCTACTGAATCAGCTTGAATTCCATGAAGAGAATGAGCAATTCAGTTCAAAAAACACCAAACTGGGGCCCAATCTGTCCAATAATTGTTGGGCACTATCCCAGTGATCAGTAAAATACACATGAAGGAATCCTAAACTCAAATCTCCTTATCTACAGGATTAACATTGTCAAACCAAGAGCTGTATCATTTTAGTGATCTATGCACAAGCCCCACAGAATGTGTAGGAAAAGATGCTCAATTCTGGGTGCTGGATTCAAAGGATCTATAAAATTTCCTATCTACAAAAGATCTAAATATGTTTTAATAAATATTATAAAAATATCCTCTATACATAAGCACACCGTTTGCTTAAGATAAGCCAACATTCTTCATAATTGTGGTTTTCTCCATCCATGTGAATGGTGCGTGCTTGAACCTCTTAAAAGGTGCATAAATGCAAACAAGATTCTTTAGAAAAAAATATTTTTCCAAAATGGTTGTAGTGGTATGTCATTATGAGAATAAGTCAGTTTCTGGTGTGTATACTAATGTTGGCTGTTTTGGTTTTACTGCATTCAAAAAATTGATGTCTTGCTGGGTTACTACAGGATGTAAGTGAACTTATATTGACTTAATCTTATATATTTTTATTTGAAGATAAATCTGCAATTAAAACTGTATCATGTATGTTAAATAGGTTCAAACTCTCAATGAGCAAGATTGGGAGCGTGCACAACAAGCAAGTGTTTTGGCAAATGTTGCACAAGCATTCGAGAGTGATGCAGATATTTCTGATGGTGAAGATGACAGAGAAACCATATTCAGCTCAGTTGATCTCTTGTCACCTAGTGGTCAGGCTGATGCCCAAACCTTAGCTATGATGCTTCAGGAACAGCTGGATGCAATCAACAAAGAAATTAGGTATCATTCATTTTTTTAAATCAGTAATTTCTGGTTTTATCTTCAGAGTCGTTAATTGTAGGCTAGTCTGTTTAACTCTTTTTAAGTTATACAAGATAGTGTAAGCATGCCATTAATGAATGCAGCACTTTTATTTGTTATTTTATGTCAAGATATAGATATAGTGGTTTCATTTTTCCGTTTGCCAGAGTTCTAGAATCATGGTTCACTCCATTTGATAATGTCTGTCCACTGTAATAGTGTGGTTTGCTTCATTGGCTTGAGTTGTAATTGCTCTGTGAAAGACCCCTCCTTGAAGCATAACTTTCAGTGACCAGAACCCTGCTGGTTCTCTTGGATATCTCAGCGGCTTTCGATACCATCGACCATGGTATCCTTCTGGGACGTCTCTCCGGGATGGGCCTTGGTGGTACTGTTCTGCAGTGGCTTCAGTCCTTCCTAGAGGGGTGTTCCCAGATGGTGAAGCTGGGGGACACCTGCTCGGACCCCTGGCCATTGTCCTGTGGGGTCCCGCAAGGTTCTATTCTGTCCCCCATGCTTTTCAATATCTACATGAAACTGCTGGGCGAGGTCATCCGGGGTTTTGGAGTTCGGTGCCATCTCTACGCGGATGACACCCAACTCTACTACTCTTTTCCACCAAAATCCAAGGAAGCCCCTCGGATACTGGACCAGTGTCTGGCCGCTGTATTGGCCTGGATGAGGGCGAACAAGCTGAAGCTCAATTCTGACAAGACAGAGGTCCTCCAGGTCAGTCGAAAGTCCGATCGGGGTATTGGATGGCAACCTGTGCTTGACGGGGTTGCACTCCCCCTGAAGGTGCAGGTCCGCAGCTTGGGGGTCCTCCTGGATTCGGGGCTGACGCTTGAGGCTCAGGTGTCGGCCGTGGCCGGGAGGGCCTTTGCACAACTAAAACTTGTGCGCCAGCTGCGACCATACCTCGAGAAGTCTGATCTGACTACGGTGGTCCACGCCTTAGTTACCTCTAGACTGGACTATTGCAATGCGCTCTACATGGGGCTGCCTTTGAAGACGGCCCGGAAATTGCAATTAGTTCAGCGCTCGGCAGCCAGGCTTCTAACAGGAGCAAACTACAGGGCGCGTTCTACGCCTCTGTTTAAGGAGCTCCACTGGCTGCCGTTTGTTTTCCGGGCCCAATTCAAGGTGCAGGTTATCACAAAGCCCTAAACGGTTTGGGACCCACCTACCTTAGAGACCGCATCTCCCCCTATGAACCTGCACGATCTCTTCGCTCTTCGGGGGAGGCCCTCCTCTCGCTCCCACCACCTTCGCAGTTGCGGCTGGTGGAGACGAGAGAGAGGGCCTTCTCCGCTGTGGCCCCCCGCCTCTGGAACTCACTCCTGAGGGAGATTAGACAGGCCCCCACCCTCCTTGCCTTTCGAAAAAGCCTTAAAACCTGGCTTTTCCAGAGGGCCTTCGACAACTAATTTTTGGGGGTTGATTTGTCTGCCCATTTAATTTAATTAGAGAGTGTTCTGCCATGATTATTGATACCTTGCTGAATACTTCTGCCACGAAGCTACAGAAGCCCTCTATTTCGGCCTAGAACTGTTTTCTCTCCTTGTTTTTAACATGTGATGTATGTATTGATTGTATGACTGCTTTTCATGTTTGATTTTACAATGTGTAATTTGTCACTGTTTTTATTATTGTTGTGAGCCACCCCGAGTCCCCTCGGGGAGATGGGGCGGGATATAAGAATAAAATTATTATTATTATTATTATTATTATTATTATTATTATTATTATTATTATTATTAATGGAACATAACATTTAGTTGCGATGTTAAATTTGCTACAACTTTGTTTTTTGTGATCATTGGGCCCTTCAGAGATGTAGACAATTAGTTTGAATGAAAAAGAGTTGGTAGGAAAATGTGTCTTGCTTTAGTAGAATTGGCACCCCAGAGAGGGATCTTTTTGGCCTTCAGCTCCCAGAAATCCTAATAACTGGTAAATTGGCTGGTATTTCTGGGAGTTGTAGACCAAAAACATCTGGGAACCCCGGGTTGAGAGCCACTGCTCTATGTCTTTGGGTATTATAGAATACCCTTGGTTCTACCCACATAAACACTCCATTTCTGCATTTAGCCCTGCATTCCAAATGCAGGCAAAAAATAATAAATCAGTGAATTTTTTTAAAAAAAATCATTTGGATATTGAAGCAACAGTAGTAAATCAAGGGATATTAATATTACCTGTACTAACACAGAATGATGTAATTTTTATTAACTTTCATTAAGATTTGTAATCTTGTGCCACTATCTTTAGTAGCAGGTATGCTTGTGTAAATAAGTTACAATTTTAATTCTTTAGACTGATACAAGAAGAAAAAGAAAACACAGAACAGCGAGCAGAGGAAATTGAAAGCCGTGTTGGTAGTGGAAGTTTAGAGAACCTTGGTCGATTTCGGTCAATGAGCTCTCTTCCTGCTCCTTTTCCTGGTGGCTCCCTTTCTGGCACTTCTCCACCTGGCAGTGGCCGTTCTACCCCACGCCGAATGCCACATAGTCCGGCTCGAGAAGTGGACAGACTAGGTATCATGACACTAGTAAGTATTATTTTTCTCCCTTATTCCTCATGACAAAAGTAGTTTATCTTTTGTTTTTTTTTGTGTTTGGATAATTTTATTTCAGCTTTTAAAAGCTTGACTGTGTACTAGTCTTCTCCCTCCTTACAGATCTTCTCTGCTCCTCTGGGTCTGACAGAATGGCACACTACAGGCTTCCTGTTCATGATCTGAGAAAATGGGGAATGGGAGACTTCCTAGTTTAAATAATAATTAAAACTAGGAAACCTCTAGTTTCCAATTTTGTCAGAATTAGAGAGCTGTGCTCGTCAGTTTTGGAACAAGCCACTACTCACACGATGGGAGGAGCAAAGCCTCAGTGTATGCACAAATGGCTGATGCAAATCATGGTTTATAAGTTTAATTAGCACCTGAACTGATTTTCCAGGATTTTGTCTGCAGGTTATCTATCATTGTAATATCAAAAATTTTATGGATAGGGTAATACCAATGATTGGCTTACTTTATCCTTGTATAATAAAAAGTTTGCGCAGAATAAGGGGTGAAATCTAGTGGTGGCTACTGAGCCATTGGAACAGGCACCATAAATAGAAAATATCCCCCCGCCCAAAGCTCCACAGTTACCCTAGAGCAGTGGTCTCAACCTGTGGATCCCCAGATATTTTGGCCTTCAACTCCCAGAAATCCTAACGGCTGCTAAGCTAACTGGGATCTCTGGGAGTTGTAGGCCAAAACATCTGGGGACCCACAGGTTGAGAACCACTGCCCTAGAGCATTGCTACTCAAACGGATAGTCCATGGACTAGGCCCAGTCCCAGAGCTGCTGGCCCATTAAAAAAAAAACCTTGTAGAGACCAATTGTAGCCAGTTGGCACAAATATAGTGCCAATCCCTGACTTACCCGGATGTGAGGGCTGTTGCTAATGCCCCACATCAGAGAGTTTAACAAGTAGTCCTCTAGAATTTGGAGCCGCTGTGGAAGCAAAGAATGGGAATTCTAACTGCATGAGTAGATTTGTCTTTGCATGATGTTGGATGGAACCCAAATATAACATTAATTCCTACACTTACAGTTGTACTTGAAATTAGTAAATTAATATTTAGGGTTCCCACTATGAGACAAGAGGCTGGCTTTTTGTTACTTATTATATACAAGAAGTCCCCAAGTTATGAACAAGATATGTTCTGTAGGTTTGTTCTCAACTGTGTGTGTATATATGTGTGTGTGTGCACATAACCTTTGGATAGCATAGGGAAGGATTAATACCCCTGTGGTGTTTGTTTTGCTGTCTGTGCCGCTGTTCAGAAGATTTAGCCTCACTTTTGGTTCCTGTGATCATTGGATTTTGAAAAAATTGGCTTGTTGTGGAAACAAGGATTGGTGAGAAAGCTCCAGTTGAGATGCCTTTTCCCCATTGGTAACCTTTTCAGGAGTGAATTTCCCTTCCAAGGGAAAGCTATCTCTCGCTTTCTCTTGTCTCACCCATGTTCTTAACTATGAGGTGTTTGTAAGTCGGGTGTTTATAACTCAAGGACTGCCTGTACTCTGTTTTAGAAAGCTCTCAGGTGAGAATGCTTTGTTATGTAAAATAGTGCAATTGTTTTAGCAGAAGAACAAGATGTACATTCAATGTTTTTCCATCTCTTGGTTTTTAGAAAAACATAGCATGATTGGAGCGCAACACCTTCATTTCGTGTATATATAGAAATACTTATTTAGCAGTAAGAACCAAAGCCTTTTAAAAAACCATGAGAAACATAATAGTGCATCAATAACACATGAATGGGTTTTTATTCCTTAACCTTAGACTCATGGTTAGGGAATTTCCTTTATTACATCTGTACTAATCCCAAAAGTTTGTTACAGTTACACAGTTCAGCAGAAAGAAAACTACAAATGAAGTAGTTTCCATAAATGTGTGCATATAATTTTTGTTGAGGTTGGAAAAATATTCTGGCAGACACATTGATTTAGTGGACAGGTTAGCTGGAACTTCTATATTAGCTTCCCCCTAGGTATGTTGTAATTGTTTAAAATATTCTCTGTGTGATTTCAGTTTTAAATTGGCAACAAATCTACTTTATCTTAATTTTTCTTCTTTGCATGCATCTGTCAGCCTAGTGACTTAAGGAAACATCATAGAAAGGTAAATCTTCCAACAATGAACATATGTTGAATTTTGTAAGGTCAAATTGCATCATTTGTTTATATTAAAATATTCTAGAATCCTTTGCTCTATGAGACCAGAAAAATTACAGCAGCACTGAAAGACAGTTTACAGTTTTCATCTCCACTGCTTTCTTATTTTCTGGTGTGTTCTTTTCAACATTTGTAACAAGCACAGTCTTCATGTAGGTTCTTTGTTGAAGCAGAGGATAGCCTCAGTTTATGTATGTAAATAAAAATTTGGAAAATATAAAAATTTTAACAGAAGTCTCTCTTGTGGCTGTTCTTTCTAAATGTATATGTAAAGTAATATGCTTGCATTCATTTTTAGTCTGCGGTTTCTAGAGAAGAACTTAGAGATGACAAGACCACAATAAAATGTGAGACATCACCTCCTTCTTCACCTAGATCTCTGCATCTGGATAGAGCTTATAAAGGAGCCTTGCATACAGTGAGCCATGAAGACATAAGAGATCTGAGAAAGTAAGTCATCTTTGATTAATACAATTAAGGGCCTACATTCAAAATTTTATAATTTAAAATAAATACTGAATACTGCTGTTTTGTATGATTCAGTAGTCTATTGTCAGTTTGCATCTTCTAGCTGCCAATTTAAATTATTTCCCTGCAGGATGTTTTTCTAAACTTCGCATTTCTCACTGTCTCCTCTTTCTTCAGCTGCATTTCTTCTCAGGTCCTTGCCTCTTTCATCTGGACTTTCCTCAGGTCCTTTTTCCTCAGACTTCTGGGTTCCTGTCCTTTAGTATCTGTGTTTCTTTGACTTTATGATGCCTTTGACTTTATTATGTATTACATCCCTTTCAATAACACACCACATTTTGTCCTTAAATACTTAGGAGTTGGAAGGCATGTGGGATTCTTGTATTTACTTTTGGCAGCAGCCAGTCTACATGACTTACTCTGTCAGTCTAAAGCTGCAGTCCGAGATAACCTCACACAGACAAGTCCTAATTCAGATGCTTCTATGTAAATGCACTTTAGTGGGAGCCAGTGTGGTGTAGTGGATTAAGCATTTTACTATGACTCTGGAGACCAGGGTTTGAATCCCATTTGGCCATGGAAACTCATTGGGTGGCCTTGGCTAAGTCATGCTCTTTCAGCATTAGAATAACACAAGGGCAAATCCTCTTTTGAACCAAGATTGCCAGGAAAACACCATGTTATGTTCATCATTATTTGGAAACAGCTTGAAGGTACACAACAACAGCTGCAACTAATACTACCATTAAGACTGAAGTGATTTTAAAATACCATTTCATAATTCAGAAGGATTGTTTGGCAGTTACAGATTATTTCCCATAAAGCCTTAAATAGCTTGAAACAGGATAACTGAAAGTCAGTCTTAATTGTGTTCTAGAGTCAGGTGAGCAACTCTAGCAAAGGATTAAAGGGTACAAAAAAAGCCCCCTGGAGGCCAAACACATCCTGCAGGCTTCACTTTGCATACGATGTCCTAGAAATTCATTTTTAATATGAGCAATACCACTAAGTTAATTTTCTTGAAAAAATTGTCAGTGCTGTGTAACTTTTGCTTGAGCCACAATTTGCTTCTAGAAGTTTATTTTTGTCAAAATGTGGAAGATGTGCTTAAAATGTGTGTGTAGTTCATGATCAGTCAAAACCTTAAAATAACCATATCTGTTCTACAGTTCAACAGGTTCTCAAGATGGACAAGTAAGCAATCCCAGCAGCAGTAATAGTAGCCAAGATTCCCTTCACAAAGCCCCTAAAAAGAAGGGAATCAAGTCTTCAATTGGGCGCCTGTTTGGTAAGAAAGAAAAAGGTCGACCTGGGCAGATCAACAAAGAGAGCTTAGGACAAGGTGGGTCATTATTGTCACTGGAGTGGGAGGCTGAACAATTGTTCAGGGTAATTGTAATAGAATAAAAAAGGTAAATGAAGACAATTAACTTGCAGTGTTGTAACCTGCAGATTATGTATATGCTTCCCTAACTATATAGGTAGCATCCCTGTAACAAGAGACTCCCTAAAATACATAAATTATTATATATGCATTATCCTAGAAATGAACTAAAGCCATGAATTACAAGATGGCGATAACTTAGATGAATCTGATCAGAAGTACAAATGTGTGTGATATAAAATTTGTGTGAAGATTAAGAAAACCATAGGAATAGTTCAGGAGTTACATATTGATTCTTTTTTTCCTGAGGAAAAAAGAAATAATATCACCTCTCCTGCATTTTTTTGTTTGAGCAGGTTGGACTGTAGATAGATTTGCAGTGGCGCAATGGGTTAAGCCCTTGTGAACTGCTGACCTGAAGGTTGGGTTGCTGACCTGAAGGTTGCCGGTTTGAATCTGCAAGATGGGCTGAGCTTCCATCTGTCAGCTCTAGCTTGTGGGGACATGAGAGAAGCCTCCCAGTAACACATCTGGGCATCCCCTGGGCAACGTCTCTGTAGATGGCCAATTCCCTAACACCAGAAGCGACTTAAAGTATGTTCTCAAGTCGCTTCTGACAAGATAAAAAAACTGTAGATCTCTTAAGTGAAGGCTAAGGATGAGTTGAAATTTAGGATATTAATATTAACAAATACCTTAGTATGTCTTGGTTACTAGAAATTGTGAAAATCTCTGTCAGAACTCCCTTTTCTATTAATTAAAGATTAGATGGAAAATGTGGACTTCCGGTTTCTGTAGTTGTCAAGTTTTGCAATACTTTCACCCTGCATGGTCATGTACATTATATAAAGTCTGTTTAGACTCCAACTGAATTTGAGTGCACCAAATAATGAGAAGACCTCTGCTGGATGAAACCTTTTTGGTAAATCAGTGAGTCCTGTGAAGATGTACTTTAAAGTCTGCTTGAATGTCTTTTTTAGTGAAATAGTAGGTTGTAAAATAATAACATTTCTGTTGATAAGTGACATTTTGTTAGCTTGATCACAATATTAAATCTTATACAATTGTGCTTCAAGTAAACCAGTGTATTGAAACAATTAGTTACAAACACAAATATAATAAAATATTGATATTTTTTTTACTACTGTTTGCTAACAGCTCATTGAATTCTTGCAGTTACTGTAATGGATGCAGATAGTTCAACTCAGGATGGCCTAGGACTTGGAAAACTGGGAGGACAAGCAGAAAAGAATAGAAAACTTCAAAAAAAGTAAGTTTAAATGTACTAAGGAAGTATGCACACAAATCAAATATTTTCCTAGTTATGTAAATGTCTTCTATTTGCATTTTTATTGTTGAACTTTTAAGTAAAGCTATGAATTCAAAATGACCATAATGTGAGTCCAAAAACTAAATTCCATACATTCACCTGCAATTTTTCTATAAGATATTTATTGCATTACACTGAGATATTAGTGTGCCTATCATTTTTATATGTATGACTGTTGTTCAAGACTTATTGCAAAGAACAAATTCTTCACGAATTATTGTGTAGCTTTTAATATTACGTATTTTTATTTACTTATTTGGGTGTTAAAGCCAAAACAATATGATTCCCAGGTACAGGCAGTCATCCGACTTACAAATGAATCATAGTTAAGAACAGGGGTAAGAAAACAGGTGAGAGAAATCTACCCCTAAGAAGAAAAATCTACTCCTGAAATAATTATCATGGAGACAAGGGGTCTTAACGAAAGCTTTATCATAAATCCTTATTTCCACAACAAGTCACATTTTTCAAAATCCAATTATCATAAGGACTGAAAGTGAGGTTAAATCTTCTGAACAGGGGCACAAACAGAAAATTAAAACGACAGGGGTGTTACCGCTTCCCTGTGCTATCCAAATCTCATATATGTGTGTATACAGTAGAGTCTCACTTATCCAACATAAACGGGCCAGCAAAATGTTGGATAAGCGAAAATGTTGGATAATAAGGAGGGGTTAAGGAAAAGCCTATTAAACATCAAATTACATTATGATTTTACAAATTAAGCATCAAAACATGATTTACAACAAATCGACAGAAAAAGCAATTCAGTACATGGTAATGTTGTGTAGTAATTAATGTATTTACGAATTTAGCACCAAAACATTGCAGTGTATTGAGAACATTGACTACAAAAACATTTGACAACTAAAAAATTAACTACAAATAAAGATAGAATTACATAAAATGAACTTACAATAACAACATTGTCAGAAGTTAAATCTGTAAAAAGTTCAGTCCTTGCTGCCTAGAGAAACAACTGTGGATCTGGGCAGGAGGCAGACTGAGCTGGATAATCCAGAATGTTGGATAATCAAGACTCTACTGTATGTGTGTGTGTGTGTGTGTGTGTGTGTGTGTGTGTATATATATATATATTTGGCTGGAATTACACTTAAAAATATATCTTTTCCAACTAAAAACAACTGCAGCTTAAGAACAATCCTACAGACTCTAACTTGTTCGTAACTTGGGGACTGCCTTTACTTTTCCCATTAGTGAATCAGTCAGATATTAGATTTTAGCTATGTCCTATTAAGAGTTTCACGATCAACAGGGATGAGATTGTCATCTGTTGTGAATTGTGCAGTATCAGTGGTCGTCTGTGCTCTTGTGAAACTTGCTCATCCCTGATAGGCTCCTGGCTTCTGTAGAATCAGTAAACCATATAGCTGAGATTTTGTTCGGTCTTTTAAGTAGTTATTCATTCATTCATTCATTCATTCATTCATTTTAGGCCTTTTCCTATCAGCTCTCTGTGTTTTTTACATTCTATTCTAGCAGCCCTAAATTACAGTAATAAAATATGTGGTAGCTGGTATATAATACGCATTTATGCAGAGACAAGGCTCTGGGGGTTGTTGTAGAGCCCCCCATGGTTGCTACAGTTTTTATCACCAAAAAACAGGTTTTGGAAGCTGAAGCAGGGCACGGGGCTAGCAAAATTGGCTTTGAGAGTCCTATGTTGAATATTGAAATCAAGAAGCAATTAAAGAGCCAAAAATAGACAGTTCAGTCTAGTCTATCAGATCTTAAATGCATGAAAATAACCACAGTAACTATTCAGAATAACGGGTATTTGATGTTAATTTTTGCATTCAGGTTCTTCTTAGTCTGGGTGATAGCATATCTTATGTTTTGTCAGCCTACCCATTTTTTCACTATAACTGTAACACATTATAACATGTGTATGAGACTACAGCTATAAATCTTTATTGCTTAAATTCTTTTCTAACATAATTTTGGGAAATATTAGCAGGAATTGCAGAGGACTAGGTGTTAAGTTTGCTGAGTCTTTCCCTCATCTATTGTGTTCTTCCATTTTTTAAAAGAAACTTCTATGCTACATACTGTTTTTAATCTCAGTTTTACATTTTATTTCCTTTATTTGCTTTATTTCCTTTTTAATTTTCCATTTGGTGTGGTAGTGCAAAAACAGGGTAAGTTGCTTTAATTTACCTTTTGCAGACTGGGAATGTGTGATGTGTTAGATAGATGTGAGTCAGTGTGCATTGCTGGACATCAAACAGAGTAGAAAGGGAAGGAGGTGATCCCTCTTCCCACTCCATCCCATCAAACTGGTTCTGGAAGCAAGAACTCCACTCAAGCTTGTTCCTCAGCTGCAAGGAGAATTGCAATGTGTAGGAAAAGAGAAGGAAGTGTTGTTCTTGCAAGGATTAATTTAAGGCCATTTTTATTCAAAGTCGAACTTGTATTAAATATGAGTTATTAGGGATAAATAATCAATGTGAGCTGTGTAATGTCAGAAAAAAAGAAAAAAATTCTAGCAGAATATTAAAAAATACAGAACCTCATGAGATTTCTTGGTTTGGATCTTTTCCTGGCTATAACATTTATTAAATGAATGTGAACAGTCTAGTACTCATTTTGTTAGTATTGTATATCCCAACCAGATAATGATCCCTTATTTTTCTTCTTGGGTTCAAGATCTTTCTCTTAGTTTTTTTTTTAATATCAGCTACTGCATGGGTATTTTTCACAAGTAAGATATTAGAGCACAATCTGCTAAAATACCTTCCATCAAATCCAATTAATCTTCATCAACTATGCGTAACATCATAACACCATGTTATAAAATTTTGATTTAACTTAAGTCACACAACTTCTGTAGCATTTGATTTTGTAGTAGCTGAGCAGTTTTTGGTATCTTCTAGGGTTTGGTTCCAGGACACTGCATGGCTGTTCAAGTCCCATTCTATACAATGACATACGGTAGTAAAATTCTGTCCCTTATATAATATATATAAATAAAATAATTATATAAAATATATATAAAATAATTATATAAAATTTTTATATATATATATATATATATATATATATATAAAATCAGGGTTTGACTACTGGAAAAAATAATTTGAATATTTGAAGTCATGGATTATTAAGGAGGGCTGGCAGTACTACTACATTTTTGTACATATAATATTGATAGTAGGCATGTTTTTGTGGGTTATGGCTTCAAAAGTATTCTCCAATTCATCTGCCAGCCCACTTCCAAGAATTTTCCACCTAAGTTTTATTCTTCTAAGACAAATTATATTTACAGCAGCCAGGACCAGCATAGGCAATGGTCAGAGATGCTGAGAGTTGCAATAACCACACATTTCATACCTCTGCTGCAGTCTTTAATGCACATTCTAAATTAGAAGATCTCAAGTTCTAGGTTCTCATTTAGGTTGCCATCTAAGATAAAATGAAAGATGGAATTGAGCCCTTTCACTTCTACCATGTGTTTGAATACATTTTTCTTTGTTGAGTGTGTATACAAATAGTTTGATTCAGCTGAAGAAACAGTTTCAGATGTTCACTGTTTGTGACCTCTCTCCTACACACAAGGAGAGAGATTGTTTTCTTTAGATTGTTTTACCCTGTTCTTTCAGGGTGTAAAATATCTATATGGATTTTAAGTGTGTTTTTTTTCAAACTGATCAAGGAAGTCTGGGTCCCCCTAAAACATTATTGAAGGATTGCTTTATTGGAAAATGAAAAATGGTAGGCAAACCTCTCTTTGAAAGTACTTTCCCATCAGGCTCTGCAATATTTCAAGAACTGTCACCCTCAAAGTGTTGTGTTGGTGATATGGGGGATTGATTAACTTGGTTAGTTTGGAGCCAATTGTGATGCCTCATGGGTTTTGTAGTCCTGTGCCTAGTGTCACCGTGACAGATGAGGATGAAAACATGGGGTTTTCACAGCCAGAGCCAGAGTTTTTCCAGATGCCTGAGGTTCTTGTCCAAGAACCAATTAAAACTGACCTTGATCAACGCTCACCTCCCTTCGCTAGAAAGCAATCCTTCTCGGCAGATAGGGGAGTGAGAGAGAGAATTCGGAGGAGTGCCCGAATTGCTGCCAAGCAAGAGACTGATTAGCCATGTTTCCCCTGGGAAAATCCAGTGAGTCTCACACCTGCAAGTTGGGTTTCGTTCCCTGTTCTCTAGGGAAAGAGAACGCTGGACGCCCGTTTGGCGGGAAATGAGACCCAGATAAAAGTATCGGGCTCTGTTGATTCTTTGCGGAGACAACAGCTCAGCTTCGGGAGTGAATTCCATGTTCCCAGCCTAGTGTGGACTTCGCTAAGTCCACAATCCAGTTTCCTTGCCTCGCCTGCTCAAGTCTCCAAGAATTGCCTCGCTTTGTCCTTAGTCACGGATTTTGTTCTTAGAATCAAGTTTTAGACTACCTTGCCTCGTTTTGAACCACGGACCTTGTTTCCTAGATTCAAGCCTTGTTCCCAGCTTCCTTGTGGATTTAACCTTGTGCCTTGAAAGACTTTGGACAATTCCCCTCACTATTGGAAAAATTGAGAAAAAGGTAGCAAGGAAGAAGCAGAAACAAAGTTACACGCACAAATATATAGTAAAAATAAAAAGCTAGGTTTAAGGTTTGTTTGGTTTAAGATATGAAAAATAGAATAATGTCATTCAATAATGGAGGGGGCACACACTGGCTTCAGTGGTAGGCCCAACATATCTAGTCAGTATCTTGCTATACTTGCTATACAGTACTTCTTCCCACAATCCCCTATAACATGCCGAAGTTCCAGGAGAGATTTCTAGCAGTAGTAACAAATTCTATGTCTGGAGGAGTCCCTTAGACCAGTGGTTCTCAACCTGGGGTTCCCTGGATGGTTTGGTCTTCAATTTCCCAGAAATCCTAACAGCTGTTAGGCTGTGATTTCTAGGAGTTGTAGACCAAAAAAACCTGGGGACCCACAGGTTGAGAACCACTGCCTTAGACATTTAGAAAACAGCTGCTTTAGAGATCTGTACAGAGTAGCTGAATGGTACTTAATGTAATGGTAAAGGTAAAGGTTTTCCCCTGACGTAAAGTCCAGTCGTGACCGACTCTGGGGGTTGGTGCTCATCTCCATTTCTAAGCCGAAGAGCCAGCGTTGTCCATAGACACCTCCAAGGTCATGTGGCCGGCATGACTGCATGGAGTGCCGTTACCTTCCCGCCGGAGCGGTACCTATTTATCTACTCACATTTGTATGTTTTCGAACTGCTAGGTTGGCAGGAGCTGGGGCTAACAGCAGGCGCTCATTCTGCTCCTGGGATTTGAACCTGGGACCTTTCGGTCTGCAAGTTCAGCAGCTCAGCGCTTTAACACACTGCGCCACCACTAATGGTACTTAGTCTCTCCCCAATTCAACTATGCAGGAAATAAGACACGAACACTTTGAATCACACCCATGGGAGAAAAGTGGGATAAAAATAAATACATAATAATAATAATAATAATAATAATAACAACAACAGCAACACCCTGTAACCGAGTGTGGGGAAAACTGAATGGAGTAATGAAGGAACTGATGTCTGTTTCTTTTTTAATATTATGAAATGATGATGTTGGAACTATTGTGTAAAATCATGGAGGACAAGTCACTGTGTCCAGCACATTTTAATAATACCGTTAATAAAATATTATTAGATAGAACTGTCTCTGGAAACATAGCTATTGCAAAAATATACTTCTAAGAAAAAAAACAGACATTGTGATGCTTCCTTTAGGCAGAGATTATTTTCACTGATGCTGCATGGGTTGGATAGAATGTGGATGACTATCTCAAATTGGGCTCACGGTGTATCTGAAATACTTTTGATTAAATTAGTTTCTGAAAATAGGTCACACACATAATATATGTGAATATCCCAGGTCTTTAATGCATAATATTCACATATATTTTCTTGTAAATGTGTCTTAGCAGCAGTGACAAAGCAGATTTAAAAATTTCCTTCTCTCTGGGATCACAAAACTTTTTCTGTAAGAAATACTATTTACTATGTCATGTAAAAGGTTTGCTAAAGTAAATGTGAAAAGGTCTGAGATCCTCTACAGCAGTGGTTCCCAACCTGTGGTCTGTGGACCATTAGTGGTCCCCAAAAACTAAAATACAGTCCTCAGCCTCACCATTACTACCCCGTTGCAACAAGATGACTGGTCTCGCAAAACCCTCTTATAGTGCCGAGGCAATGGGGATGTCGGCAGAGGGAGAGGCTGACTACCCATGAAGGTGCAACAACAAGCCTCCTGACTGCTGCTTCTCCTCCCCCTCCCACCCTCTGAGCAGAGCCGTTTCATGTGGCACCTGAAAGCAGGGGCGCCCCGGTGTCTTCGTTTTTAGGACTGTTCCTGGGGTTATTTGGGGTGCTGATTCAGAAGATTGCATTGTATAGACCACATCAGCTCTAGATTATTAAATATGGTTTTCTGTGGGTGAGCAGATGGCCACTACTGGATGGCATATGTTCTATATCAGAAACTAGAGCTTATGTGGTCTATCCAATGTAATTTTCTGAATCAGCACCCCAAATAACCAAACCAAACCTAAAGTTTACCAAAAATTGATTTGTAACTCTTTTGGTACTAGTGTTGGAAAGTGGTCCCTGGTCAAATGGTCCCTGGTGAAGTGGTCCCTGGTCAAAAAAAGGTTGGGAGCTACTGCTCTACAGCATGATAGATTTTGTTTTCAACATGATGAATCCAATCTATTAGGTGACCAGTCTACTCATCACATGCAGTGTGCTTGCTGTGGAACTTTGTCTTTTGTGACTATGGTGCTGTGTTTAGAAATGTTCAAGGGGCTTGGGGATTGACAGAAGTAGCAGGAAATCAAGTATGCCAAAGCCACCTCTCCACTGATGCATTTGGTTGTGCTATTTTAGGCATGAGTTGCTTGAAGAAGCCCGAAGGCAAGGTCTACCTTTCGCTCACTGGGATGGGCCCACTGTAGTTGTCTGGCTAGAGGTAAGGCACCACGCCATGGAACTCAATACACAGTATTCCTTCTACCCTGAAACTTGTTGATAATTCTCTACCTCTATTTCTCTTCTCCAGTTATGGGTTGGAATGCCAGCCTGGTATGTAGCTGCTTGCCGTGCAAATGTGAAAAGTGGTGCTATAATGTCAGCCTTGTCGGATACAGAAATACAGCGGGAAATAGGAATCAGTAATCCCCTACATAGGTTAAAGTTGAGGCTTGCTATTCAAGAAATTATGTCACTAACAAGCCCATCTGCTCCTCCAACATCCAGAACGGTAAGCAAAAACTGAGAAACAATGTGATTGAGAAGAAAGTAGACATTTAGGGATTTACTTTATTGTATGGATATGTGTCAAGAAGTTCAAATATCCTAAGAAACAAAAATGTCATTGACCAAAGTGGAATGCTTCCAATAGATTGTAAAATTTCTTGTTCTCTGCATATGGCAAGTATTAGACTAAGGGGAGAACAAAAATGTTTCTTTTTGTTATCCATATATGATCCCAGCATTTAAAAAGAAGTTGATAATTTAGCAAATTGAGGCAGGACCCCATGCAGACATGATCAGCTTTCTAGTTTTGAAACTGGAAAAGAGAGCTTATATCATCTATATCAGGGGTCCCCAAACTTTTTTAACAGGGGGCCAGTTCACGGTCCCTCAGACCATTGGAGGGCCAAATTATAGTTTTTTTAAAAACTATGAACAAATTCCTATGCACACTGCACATATCTTATTTTGAAGTAAAAAACAAAACAAAAAGGGAACAAATACAGATTCAATGTTAATCATCATCATCATTATCATCATAAAAATAATAGAGGGTTGGAAGAGACCCCTTGGGATATCTACTCCAACCTCCTTCTGCTTTTGTGCACCACACCATAATCAAAGCACCGCTGACAGATAGCCACCCAATGACAACAACAACAACAACAACAACAACAACACCATAATAAACATGGTTGGAAGAGACCCCTTGGGCCATATAGTCCAACCCCTTTCTCCCTTTGTGAACCAAAACATAAAGCACCCCTGACCAACAATGGCAATAATAATAATAATAATAATAATAATAATAATAATAATAATAATACTGTAATGTTCGGGGTTGGAAGAGTGCTAGCCTTCAAGAAAAATGAATCCATGACAGGGTTGCAAAGGAGGGAGTCTACTTGGCAAGATAAAACGGGAGGTCTCTACCTTTTGCCACAGGCATGCCTCCATTGTTGTTTTGACTCCTCCATCCCAGGTGGGGGAGGAGGCGGAAAAGGAGCATGCAAGGCGAGCAAGGAGGCAGGAAAAGCGTGCACCTTTCCCTCCTCCCTCGCCCCGTGCAGGCCTTTGTCAGAGGCGGCGGCGGGAAAGATGCCTGCAGGGCGAGGGAGGAAAGGCGCATGCCTTTTTCTCGCCCCGTGCATCCCTTCCTCGGCAGCGGGAAAGGTGTGTGTGGGACGAGGAAAAGGCATGAGCCTTTCTCTCTTCTCTCACCCCACGCGCACCTTTCACGCTGCTTTCCTCGGCGGCGGCGGCGGCAGCGGGAAAGCTGCCCGCGAGGTGAGGGAGGAAAGGCACATGCCTTTCCCTCGCCCAGTGCGGCTCTTTCTCAGTGGAGGCAGCGGGAAAGGTGCATGCAGGGCGAAGAAAAGGCGTGCACCTTTCTTTCCTCCCTCACCCCGCGCGCACCTTTCCCGTTGCCTCCCTCGGCGGCAGCAGCAGGAAAGCTGCCCGCGGGGCGAGGGCTGAAAGGTGCATGCTTTTTCCTCGCCTCGTGCGGCCCTTCCTTAGTGGTGGCAGCAGGAAAGCTGCCCATGGTGTGAGGGAGGAAAGCCGCACACCTTTTCCTCGCCTCATGAGGCCCTTCCTCGGCGGCAGCGGCCGGAAAAGTGCCCATGAGGAGAGGTTGACAAGAAACTTCTCCTCCTTCTCCACACCACACTTTCTTGGTAGAGGAGGGAGCCACCACCCCGGGGGCCGGATAAATGGCTCCGATGGGCCGCATGTGGCCCGCGGGCCTTAGTTTGGGGACCCCTGATCTATATATTGCTGTGGTCTTCCAAGTTGCTGCAAGTCCCTTATTATGAAAAGTACTCTTAACCCTTCTCTTCATGATGAGAGCATTTTGAAAGCACAGCAGAACCTTAGAAGCAGTAGGATAACCATAAAAGCTTGAACTAAAGAGGGGCAGGACAGGGTAGTTAAAAACATCTTCCTGCATAGGAAAGAAAAAGGTACTCTTAGAAATCCACTGAGGGCAACAAAAGAATGCAGGCTCTGTTTTCGAAGACATACTAGATGGGCTCCAAAAGAAAATCAAGTACAACTCTGCTCACACAACAGGACTTTCCAGGTTTCCCCATCCATCTAGATAGATGCTCCTCCGCAGTCTGTTCTTGTGCTCCTCCACAGTCTGTTCCTGATAGTCTAATGATACTTTGAACTGGCACGCAGTGGGATGACCACAAACCTGCAGTAATTTGGGACTCTTGTTATTTAAGTGGAAGTGCTATTCCTCTTATGCAAGCTAGCTTGGGCTCCAAGCCTCTGTCACCTGGCTGACAAACAAACACATGGAAACAATTTATTGGAAGCCATTGAACCAGAATAACATATAATCTACCAGGGTGCACAGATGGTTTATCCAGCACCTTCAAACTAATTTATTTCTTGAATCTTGACACACTGCAGTATAGATGCATCCAAAACTATGTGTTTCCACCCTGGCTGCATATATGCATAAACTCTGCTGGACTGGGACAAATGATAAAGCAGTGGTTCCCAAACTTGGGACCTTTGATAGTATTCAACTGCATCTCCTTGAAGTACATGACCATTGGTCAAGACTTCTGGAAGTTACAATCCAATATATTTTTTAGATCCAAGTTTAGTAATATTTGGAGACCCAAGAATAATGTCCATCTTGTAAGTACTATAGATTATTTTTAATATAACTGTCCCATAAGGATTTAGCTATAGATTATATCAGTAGAACTTTTCCTTTATGTGATAATATTAGGTTACAGAATATATATTTGATCAGATTAGTTTCTCTCTGTATTCTTGGATTGTAAACATATTAAGTATAAAGTTATGTGAAAAGTAATTTAACCGTGAAAGGCACTCTGTTTGAATACAATCTAAAATCATGGTTTAGTGTTACAAGACTGAGCCTTAAGCTTGGAAGTGCTACTGAATTATTTCCTGGCTTGTGGTAAATAATTTGCTATTTGTGCTGCCATGCTGCCAAACCTGTGTTGCCAAACTAGTTTGTCCTTATCCTTTAAATCATGCTTGAATTGAATTGGACCAATCATCTGACTTAATATAAGGCAGTTAGCTAAGTCCAATATAAATGCAATATCTTTTCCGGTTAGGATGTAATAAATTATGAAATGCTTAAATTAATGGTGTGCATTAGAGAAGTAACTGACATACTTGAATACACTGGTATAGTAAATTTATTTATTTAAGACATTTATATCCCACCCTCAGAGTGGCTTATAAGTTATATGTACATACAATATATTATATTATTTATTATGAATTGTTATACTTTTTTAAAAAAAAATCTGAGAAATAGATATTTTGTAAGAAAGCAAAAACAAAGGAAAAGCCCCAGAACATCCTATTTGGAGCTGCTTAGTGGAAAATAAAATCTAGAAACCATATTGTAAAGCTAGAATGGGAAGCCTTTTTTAGCAAGAGTGTCAAATATAACTTCAGAGAACCTCTCAGGGGGAAAATACCAAGCATATTTTAAGGCTTTTCCTGGCTTCAATTTAGTGGCAGTCCCAACTTAAAAAGCCCCCATGGAACTATAAATTGATTTAAGTGGTGATTTTACTGGGTTCCCATTGATACTTTGAATCTCTTCTAGCTGGGATTAACAACTGGATTTAGGCTGCCACTGTCAGTAATTAAGACTCAGGAAAAGCATTTCAACTTTTTAGAAAGGATGGCAAGTACAAAAGCTGGGAGACTTCTAAGTGAGGGTAGCATTTAGTTATTTATTTTTACAATTGTACTTATTTACATCTTTTTATGTAGTTATTATGCATTAACTTGGAGATTTTCTGAAGACAAATGTAATTGTCTGTGGGCTTGCACCTTACATCAATCTGTATTTAACAGTCTAGAAACCATTGCTTTTGCCCATGCCTGCTCCTTATATGTACCTATTGCTTATATATTCTGCAACCTTTCCTCTTTGTTACTGCTTTCCTTTCATTGGATGTGATTGGTTCACTGTGGGGTCATGTTAGACCACAGGAAATGTCTGGGTAACACATGAAGAAATGGAAAATCTTACATCTACACCACAAACGGTTAGTTGTAGCACCAAAACTTTTGTTTTTACAGTGCTTTTCCAACTTCTTGAGTGCTTGAATCATGTGTCTCTTTAGTATCAGCAAGGAGTAGAAATATTATTAATGTAACTAAATCTTTATTGGTTTTGGTTTATTTTAATTACTAACCTTCTGAAGTTTGCACATCATGCTGGGAGCTGTTTTTCCACAAAGTTCATTGGCAGATTGGGAACCAGGGGGAAGATAAAGTGTACTGCAAACAAAATCAAGGCATGGATTTCTGAAGTGAATGAGGGGACATGATTTACTCGCTCAGCTGGATTTACAGCTAAAGAAAACTTGTTGTGTGGAAAAACTAAGCAGTATGTGTTTTGATTTATATGAAAGTATCAAAACATAAAAAGAGATGCATATGTGCATAATTTTGGATGCATGATGCTTGCATTCTTAAATAATTAGCATGACATTCATTCCCTCTTTAAGATGGCCGCAATCCAGGAGAATCGTTTTAGGCATAGAAAGGGCTACATATAGTATTTGGTGCCAAGAAATACATACTGAATATACTACAATCCAGGCAAAAAAAACTCCTTATATTGAGAGATTTATTTAATTCACAGCATTGTATATGAGTCATTTAAATTATTTTATCTGTGCCCTGGACTGTGGCCATTATCTTGAATTTGCCTGCTTTACTAAACTTATTAATACTAATATTTGTATGTTCTTTTGCTTTTCTAATTACATAACATCAGGAAGATGAGGAAGGAAGCTGGGCTCAGGTTGGAGACCTTTCTTTTAAACCTATTGTGTAAAGTTTCAATTAAACTTCATTAAATTCTGAAACCAATTTGTATAGAAATAGTCAAAGTTGGCAATTAAATCTTTTAACAAAAATACAATCTGAAAACTATTTATACAGGTTGAACATCCCTTCTGAAAGTCTGAAACCTGAAATACCCCAAAAACTCAAATTGTCCAGATGAATAGCTGAGATAGCGACACCCTTGCTTTCTGATGATTCACAAACTTTATTTCATGCACAGAAGTATGTAAAATACTGTATAAAATTATCTTCAAGCTATATATGTAAAATGTATATGAAAAATAGATTAATTTCTTAGTTAGACTTGGCTGCCATCTATGAGATATCTCATAATGTGCATGTATGCAAATACAGGTATTATGCAATCAAATAAACAAATTATGAAACCCAAAACACTTTCGGTACTGAGTATTTTGGATAAGGGATATTCAACCTGTACCAATTTCTTTATGGGGCATATTCTATAGTCATTTGTCACAGACATATGAAGAACCTATTTACCTAATAATAAAATGAATAGTTAAAGTCCTGCTGTAGCAGTGAACTAAAAGAGCAATTCCTTAGATTGTGGCTAGAGTGAAGACTGAAAGGGTGATGCATAGAAGATGCATGAAAATGTTGGCATAGGATGAGAGGTATCCTATGAGCATCTCTCTTTCATGCTTCACTTCTTTATTTTGATTAACTAGTTGCTCTTAAAAATGTGAAGTGGATTGAGATTTGATACCTTGTTTGTAGTGGGTAAAATCATACCTAATGTGTAACATCAGACAGATTACACTGTGTAATAAAATTTGAACTTTCTTTTGTTCCTGGTTTGAAAATTTTATTTCCTCTTTAATTGTGTGCTACTTACTTTGAAAGTAGCTGTTATAGTCCAAAAACCTTGTTTTTGTGGCTGCCACAAACTATGTTGAATTAGTTGAGACTACAAGATATTCATTGAAAAACTATAGAAAAATGTGCTGCAGGATGTCCCGCAAAAAAAAAAAAAGTTTTTGCAGTTTAATAAACCTTTTCCATGTTTTTATAATATAACCAATTAGGAAATGACATTCATAACCCAGGAACAAACATTGTGTTACATAGTGTTATACCTAGGTTGGATCTAGCACTATCATTCTAAAGGCTGTCAGGCTCCATCAATCAGCTAGAGACTTTTGAAAGCAGCAGAGCATGGTAAGCTAAATGGAGGGGCTTTTCCAGATGATAGGAGCATTCTGGCTGGGCTTCTGCTTGGAAGTGTTTTTGTTGTAAAAATTAAGTGCCCTCCCTATTTATAATTCAGTTCTTAATTTGAATTACACTTTAATTTTTTGTATTATTCTTTAAATAGACTTTAGCCTATGGTGATATGAACCATGAGTGGATTGGCAATGAATGGCTTCCCAGTTTGGGGCTCCCTCAGTATCGCAGCTATTTCATGGAGTGCCTTGTTGATGCTAGAATGCTGGATCACTTAACTAAGAAAGATCTTCGTGGTCAACTTAAAATGGTGGATAGTTTTCACAGGTAAATACATTTAACACAAGCATTATTAGCAAGTGTATGAACTCTGCTTCCTGATGCACCCACTTCTTTTTAACTTTACACAGAAATAGCTTTCAGTGTGGCATTATGTGTCTACGAAGACTAAACTATGACCGAAAAGAACTTGAAAGAAGAAGAGAAGAAAGTATGAATGAAATAAAAGGTAACCACTCAATTTCCTAGGTTTCTCTTTTTCATCATCATTTATTTATTTATTTATATCCCGCTTTTCTCCCATTGCTGGGATTCAAAGCAGCATACAATGGTTCAAAACCGCAGAAATTTCATAACAAAATATCAGTACGTCATCATAAACCAAATAAACAGATAAACAAATTGCACATTACATAAACCATATACAACAAACTTAATAGATATGACATATACCATTCAAATTTCCCTGAGCCTCAGGCCACTGAGGTGATCCATAAAAACAATTGTACTAAGATCCTAAAAACTCCATTAGTAAGTGAAATCATATTGTAATGGTCATTTATGAAATATTTTCCCTTGCCTAGAAAAAATTATACATTATAAGATGTTTTGCATCGGAAGGCACGTATCAGCGCTGGATTTTGTACAGTTTCATAATAGTGCTATTCGACCCTGTGTTCAGAATTTTTGACACTGTTCAGCACTTCTATCCAGAATTGTTTGAATATTGAATTTTGATTGTGTATCATTGAATTCATACTTCTGAGAAATCTTAGACAGAATGTGCACGTCTGTCTAAGAAATAGGTAAAATGCTATATAAAAGGAGTTCTTGAACTAACATTTGTCGTTAGTTGTATATGGTATACACTGACTTCTTATCCTGTTTGAAGTGTGTTGACAGCACATATTAATTGACTAATCAAGTAAAGAAGCAGGAAGTGCAAGTCTAATTTTACCTGTATACCAAAAAGGCAAATTGCTGATATAACAAATGGTAGTTGTTCCAAGTTTAAAGGTAGAATCGATGCATCACAGTTCTAGATACTATGCTAGGATCCACAATGTTATATACGAGCACCAATCCTTTTTTTAAAAAATCAATTCCCTTGTGACCACCCCACTGTCACCAAAAAAACTGGTCCTAATTTACAGAGATCTCATTGGAATATTATTCAGTGCAATTAGGAAACTACAGTGAGTTGCGAAATTCAACATACACTCACTTTTTTTTTTTGCTACATTCCACTCTCCTCTTTGTACTCTCCAAAAAGCTCTTGTGGGTCAGTAGACATAACAGGTTGGAGGTGGCACTGGGATCTGGTTTCAAGGGAAATAGGGGGTCCAGTGCAGATTGCCTTCCCCTCCTAGAACTCCCATTGGATTGTGCTCATGCATGTGCAATGACAGGATGAGACTAGATCTTGTTCTCATGTATAATTTTTTTTGTGACAATCATATACTTTTTTCCTCATAGATGTCCTTGTCTGGAGCAATGACAGAATGATTCACTGGGTGGTGTCCATTGGTCTGAAAGAATATGCAAATAATCTTATAGAAAGTGGTGTTCATGGTGCACTCTTGGCCTTAGATGAAACTTTTGATCACACCGCTCTAGCTCTTTCCTTACAAATACCTACTCAGAATACACAGGTAAAAGCAATAAACAATGTAATGGATAGTGTTTCTTACTCCTTGATATATTCTGGTTTTTTTATTTAGAATATAGATTTTTATGATTTTCTAAGTGATTTTTATCCTTGAGATATTCTGAATGCTGTAGTATATGTTGTTTGGGTAATAAATAGGTTTTCATGATCTTTTATAACATTAGAAATAAAATAAAGTTTTTATTATTATTTCCATCTGAAAGAGCCTATGAAGTTTTGAAAACATATTTTGTTTTCTGAAGCATTCAACTAAGAATTTTTCTTCATTAAATTTCATTTTAGGAAAGTACAGGATTAAGGATTATGGTTAATTTTTGTCTTAGCATTATCATCCACAGACAATTTTGAAATGACATTTTAGTCTTGGATTGTAAATGTAATGCAAATCTACAAAAGTGGAATCTTTTAGCTGGAGTTGAGTACATCCAAAAAATAGGTTGGGGGTAGTAATACACTTTATTATTTTATTACATTTGGTATTTGTGTAAGCATTGGTAAAAATACATTAAAAGATTCTCAAACTGCAATCCAAAGTTTGAAATGTTTGGATTTTATTAATTCTTCTTAATTCAGGCACGTGCTGTGTTGGAGAGGGAATTCAACAACCTTCTTGTGATGGGAACAGACAGGAGATTCGATGAAGTAAGTTTTATTAAGATTTAATCTTAGCATTATAATTAGTCACCATGAATTAATGCCCACCCTGCCACAGATCTTGGGCTAGAGTTACAGAAGGCTTTTAACTTTGGTGGGTTAACTGGACACAACCCTTTACACATTCACTGTTGAAGGATAGTATAATGGACTTTCTAGATACTATGCCTTGCTGAAGTATTCATTCTACATACTGCTTTTTTGCAAGCTGGAATTGAAATGAATTTAATTCCCATTGTTGACATTTGATGCACAGAAGACACTCCTGAAGACATTGTGAAGATGCAAAGTATTTGTAAGATCAGTTTGGTAGGCAAAAGGGTACTGGATTTCTCAGTAGTGATTTTATCATATAAAACATCACTCTAAATCAGAACTTTCCAAACTCTGTCATGACACATTAGTGTGTTGCCTGCAGTGTGTAGGTGTGTCATGCAAAAGTGCCAATTAATAGCCCCTTCCAGGTCACAACAGTGACCATGCTGTATAGGGATGGGAGGGCCAATTGAATCCTCCTGCAAAGGGGAGGCCAGTGTTAATTATTTGGGGCCAGGCGTGTGTTCTTTAAGAGATTCTTTCCCCTTCCTTTTGCAGCTCTCTTTGTCCCCTTGTTCTCTCTGGTAGCCATGGGCACTGGAATAGCTCAATGGGTGGGGGTTTGGCTATAGTTCTGAGGGTGCCTAGTTCAATACTAGCTTTTGGCACAGGATTTTTCTTCCTGATTTTAATTCATTTCATATTTAATCCTGCTTGGGTTTTTAAATTGTAATCCATTTTCTGGTCTTTTTAATGCTTTGTTGTGATTGTTTTCTTTGGGTCCTTCAGTTGTAATCCTTGCAAGTTAATTTAATTCATTTGATTTAGCATGATTAATTTGAGTATCTTCAGGTTTGTTTTGTCCCATACATTTCATTATTGCTTCCACATGGTGAACTTTTATGGTACATCTTTGTGCAAAATGCATACCTGTTTCTGCTATTCATCCCTGAATATTATAATTTATTTGTATGTTAATCATATTTCAAAGTGTATGCTCATTGATTTGACAGGATGATGATAAAAGCTTTAGACGAGCACCTTCATGGAGGAAAAAGTTTAGACCAAAGGATGTAAGAGGGTTAGCTGCTGGATCAGCAGAGACTCTCCCTGCAAACTTCAGAGTTACCACCTCAATGTCTTCACCTTCTATGCAGCCAAAGAAGATGCAAATTGATGGTAAAACTTAATATTCAAGCATGGTGGTTATTTACGCCTGAGGTTGACTGAAATATGTAGTTGAAGCATTTGCTTTCTTTGCTGGGTGGGTGAGGCATAATATGTGCATGACATGCAGTACTGCTTTAGTTTTTCAGTGAATGGTTTGCAATATTTGTATGTTCTATGTCTGTAGCATTAAAAATTGGCTTTTAAGAAACTCCTACTTAAGCAGATATAAATTTATTTTCATATGCTCATTTAGAAACCCTTTACACTGGTTTCCATTTAAAAGTAGACATATAAAATAATGCTGCATGTTGTTGATAAAGTCTGGCTCCTATACATAGTACAAGTTGACCTTAAAAGTCCTCCATTTTGGTTTGAAATCAAAGTATTCAGCAGTGGTAATTAGATTTCAGTAATTCTGTTTGGTGATGGGAGTTTTTAAATGCTCTTCTGTTATCACTCTCTCTTCAATCCTCTTGCCCCTTTCATCCTTGCTACTTCCCCTCAATTCTTATCTCAAACCTATCTCCTAAAATGCTGATCTCAACTCTTCTTTTCCCTCTATTTATGACTCAGTCATCTTTATCCTCCCTTCATCCTGAACTTGTTGGATATTAGTTTATATATCTGTTACCATTGCTTCTTCATCCCTGATGTTGTCTTCAGTTCCGTCACACTAGAGACTTCACTAGTTTCTATCTTTTATTTATTTATTTATTTATTTATTTGCAGTATTTCTACCCCGCCTTTCTCCACCCCACAGGGGTCTCAAGGTGGCTTTACATAGAAGGCAGTTATTTGATGCCTTGATAACAGTACAACAATAAAAGACATGCAAACAATCATAACATTCAAGTTAAACAATTAAAACATTTAAAATCACAGTCATAATTAATGACATGATCCACAGTAGAAACCAGGCCATTCCTATAGTCATAACATATCGATCAATATCTGTTTGTTTATTGCACAGGTTCTCTAAAGGCTTGGCCACAAAGCCACATTTTTACTTTCTTGCGGAAGATCAAAAGGGATGGGGTTGATCTAATATCCCTAGAGAGGTAGTTACAAAGCCAAGGGGCCACCACTGAAAAGGCCCTGTCTCTCATCCCCACCAGTCACGCCTGCGAGGAAGGTGGGACTGAGAGCAGGGCCTCCCCATATGATCTTAAACTATGGGATGGTTCGTAGAGGGACTCTTCTACTTACGTATAGAAGAGTCTTGTCATACTACAGTTATATGAAATAAAAATAAAACACATACATATTAAAAACAGGAACCATACCACGTCCTGATCAGGAGTTGAGAAAAAGCTGTGTAAAGGACAGTGCTTTCTGAAAGCATCCACTTATTTTAATGCTTATTAATGCAAGAGATGTTGCAGAATGCACTAGGCTGGATGGAGACCATAGACCAGTTCAAGAGATCTTTTTCTGATAGTGCCAGGAGCTTTTCTCAGGAGGGAGATCACTTGATTGTCTCTTACAAGCCCTGAAAAAAAAAACACAACACTCTAGCAGCCCCACCATAGTCTATTAATGGTGGGAGTTATTGATTTGGATGGGCTAATTGGAGAGCAGGGATGATTTCCAGGTTTGGATGCTTATCCAGAATGATCTCTTCTGCATTGCACCCAAAAGACTGGATTTGGGGACATGGGATGCAGAAAGGCCTGCTGATTTGTACATGTCATGCTGAATGTAGCCTTTGAACTGTAGAAATAAACTTAATAGTATTGATAGATTTCGAATGGCAGCCTTTTATTATATATTTGAATGAACATTGTAACTTTCAAATGTGGGGTATTTTTTATTTATGTAAATTATATATTTGTTAATTTCATTACATTAATTAAAAATTCTTTAGAACTTCCCAATATTTCTTAATCCCCCCTCCTTCCCAGATTGTAATTAGGTCCTTGATCAGGGGGTTTGAGGACATACTAGCTCAGTACTGAGTACACAGGAATAGAGGTAGCAATATAAGAAGCTGCTTTACAACGAGTCAAACCATTGATATCTTGCTAGCATCCATCCTTCCAGGGTTTTAGGTAGGTTTCCCCCCTGGACTTCTGTGGAGATGCCTGGAATTGAATATTGGCCCCACTTACATTTGTAATGGCAGCTATATTCATGGGATTCGGTGTGTGACATCCATATAACTAAATATGGGTTTTAGAATACACAGTGTCTCTTACCATATTAAAAAGTGATTCTAGAATATATGGCTAGTTTACATTCTGTGTAGCTAACCTTTATAACTGTATGGTGTTATTGTAACTGCATCGATATGTGATCCTAATACTAACTGCATGTTGTATTCTGCATGTCTTCCTAATTGTTGAAATAGGCAATGTATCAGCAACACAAAGATTGGATTCTGCTACAGTAAGGACTTATTCATGTTAAAGCCTTTAATTGGTAAGTAAGACTAAAACACTGCTTATTAAAGTTATATTATTCAAAGGTAGGGTGAAATGGCCTCATAAGGCTGCTTTCTGTAACATGCTGAAGAATACACTTAGCAGCTGGGATATAGAAATCTTATCTCAAATTGCTTTTCAGCTTTGTGAATTTATAAAACAGTTCAGAGACTGACAGAGCATGTTTTTGGAGGAAATGGTTTGAATATTCTGCACTTTGGCCCAGATCCGTGTATTCATCTCCTGTTTTTTAACATTTTATTTTGTATGTTGACCTTTTATGACTGTTTTATTGATGCTGATGTGTTATTGTTGAGTAATTTGTTTTATTGTCTTGCTGTTGTTATTATACTGTTGTGTTTGGACATGGCCCCATGTAAGCCTCCCCGAGTCCCTGGGGAGATGGGGCGGGGTATAAGAATAAAGTTGTTGTTGTTGTTGTTGTTGTTGTTGTTGTTGTTAATAATAATAATAATAATAATAATAATAATAATAATAATACACATGCTCCTTCCATAATATTCTTTTCTGCAATTCTCATGCTCTGCAATAAACATGCTCTGGACTTCAGGAATTCTGATTTCAGTAAACTTAGGGAAATGCTGGATAAGAGAGATCCCATGGTCAGAAATGCTCAAAAGTTGTGGCACATGAGAGTTCCCTAAAGATGAAATGTTTAAGATACAGAAGCAAATCGTTCCAGTGATGAAAACAATTATGAGGTATCTGAAGAAACCAGGGTAGATATACAAAGAAATTTCAGACAACCTCAGTTTCTAAAGATACAGAAAAATAAGCAACAGGAAACAGGAGGAGGTCAGAAATGATAAAGCTCAAAATGGGTCTCTCCTTTGGAGGTCTATAAACAGAGGTTCCAAGTAATAAGATTTGTTCAGCAGCAGAGCAGACTACTCTAAAGCTTATGGGCTGTGCTTCATTGAAGGTTTTTAAAAGGAGAGTGAATGGCCCTTTATTGGTGATAATTTAGCTGTGGATCCCTTCATTGATTGGGTAGATTAACTGGACAGTTGTAGGAATGGTTGTAGAAAATGGGATTTGTGAATGGCCTGTAAATAGGCTAAATGTCATCGATGTTGGTGCTTCCCTTTCTAACCAGCTGTTAGTGGCCCAGGCCAATCAGGTTTTACGACATAGGCCAACCATGTCCATTTCTCTTGTCAGTGTTTTGACATTGAAGGGGAGTGGGTAGCCAGAGACTGTTAACTGTGCAAGAAGTTGGAGTCATTGAGGGAATAAAAGCTATGTCTTTTATGAGACAAATAACAAAAAGGAATGCTGGAATCCTGTACAGGAAATAATCCTAATATACAGGATAGACACCAGTAGTTTTAAGACTGGTTTGTGAGTCAACACATAGATTATATGTAGTTGTATATCGGTTATATGTGTAGTTCTCATCAGAAAAGATATATATCCTGTATCAAATTTACTTTTTTTCAGTGATGTGCATGTAGTATGGTTATCTAGGAAGAACGGCAGCTGGAAAGTTCAGCACTTTTCAGGAGACTGTCAGTGGTGTGAAACTGCACCCTGAAGTCTTTCTTACTATTGATCATTTGTTTGGGTCTGGCATGGAAAGGAAGTCTGGGCTGAATCAGGCTGTGTGTGTGTGTCTCCCCCCTTAAAAAGGCCATTTGGCATTGCGAGAAGCTTCTACTGTTTTCACTATTGCTATAAAAATATGTATAGCAGCACCTGGATTTTTACTCTTAACAGGATGTTTTTTTCACTTTCAGTATATCCCCACTATTTCTACAGATGATCTGGAACATTTTGAGCCCAGAAGACCATATTTTGGAAAGAACTGAAATCTTTAATCTGTTAATATTTGTTAAATCTACACTTTGAAATATTTTATTACAGAGTTTTTTAATTAGAACATGAATTTGTGAGCACAATAGAGAAAAGTATTTTAGAATTTAATGTTTCTTATATTTATATAAGTGTACGTGAGTCCCATTACTCGTTTCTGTTAGTGTTCAATCTACATCAATTTCTTGCTGACTTGTTAATTTTAGTTTTTTCTCATCTGAATGTACTGTAATGCTTGTACGTATCTGCCCCTATAAGCAGTATAGGGTTTTTGTAAATTATGCATTTATTGTAATTATCAGTAATGGTTTTTAATAAAGTGAAGGTGAAAAGGATTTTGCTATCTTTGTAAAGGTATCATGACACCAAGCAGTATATATTTTGCCATTTGGAAAATGCTATGTCTAAAATGGAAATAAAACTGGTGCGGTTTTTTTCCTAGCATATGTTTATTAATTAACCAGGCATGGTACCTGATTCTATTTCTGTTCATAACAGTACTTTTCCATATAGCATTTGATTTTAGTATGGTTTTATTTAAGTTTTCTGTTCAGTATAACTTGCTTCACATTCTAAACCATGGGAGTGACTAGGACACTATGAAATGTGTGAGACCTGGTAAGGTCATTTTGTAACTACTTTATGTGGCTGTATTTGTACAGTCTGTGTTCATTGACTGAACATAAGCCATAAATGACGGTATTTTCTGTTAACCAGGGATAGCCTCTAATAGTACAGCAGGCAACAAGGAGCTGTCTCTTGTATTTTGATGTGAAAATGTTTGCAGAAAGATATTAATGCAGTTCTTTTTAGTGGACCAATCACAATGCACTGCAATCTCACAATGAGATGTCGGCAGCTCAAGAAGCTGGAGCATGTTGTAGTGCAACTATTAAAAGGCCTTACTTTTCATATGTCATCTTTTGCATATTTATAAACATATTTTAAATTCTGGATGTTTTTTAGAAATTGATAATTTTAGCCATTTCAAAAAGTGTAGGTAGAAGTTGCATCTTTTAAATATCCTCTTAAGAAGCCAGCAAATAATAAGTTCAGATCATGGTGCATTATTTATTATGCAATAATATATACAGCATGTCTTTTCTGTTTTTGGTTTTGGCTTTTCTTAATTGTATAACTGAAATTCATTTTTCTATTAACCTTGTATGTATACTTCTGATTATGTAACAAATTATGTACAGTCTAAGTACTTTGAACTATTTTTATCACAGTATTATTTATTGTTCTTTCTCTCAATAAAGTACTGAAGCATTTTTCCACTGCCAATAAAATACTGTTGTCTTGTGATGGATTTTCAAGAGTTTAAAAGTGAGATTTCAATTATTAAAGTAATATAATTACAAAGAAATAACCAGTACTTGTAGAAGGGAAGTAAAAAAAACCCTGAAGTTCATAATGATTTCAGGTTTGCTAGAGAGATCAACATATTTAAAGGGTTTCATGGTTACGTTTGGAGCAAGAGAAAGAAAATTATACTGTCATTTTATAGAAAAGATGGTGAAATGCTAATAAGACAGAGAGAAGGCCTAACTGTTCAAAACCTTCTTTGCATCAGTCGTCTTCTAAAAAGAAACAGTGCTCCAACTCCAATACCAATTCCTGTAAATGACTTGAATTCTACAGGGTTGGATTAATTGCTTTTAAGGGATATTAAAGGAATGTACAGATGTAATCTCAGAGCCACTGTCAATAATGTGTGAGAATTCTTGCAACAGATTGAGGAGAGTAAGTTTCCCTATCTACACAAAATGCAAAAAAAAAGATCAGGGCAAATACTGCTCAGTTAATTTGACATTGACACTATGATTTTTTTTATAACAGATCATGAAATACTAAGGAAGAAATGCTGTAATTACTAATAGCCAGCATTGATTTGTCAAAAACACGTTATACTAAACTAACCTTAATCCTCTTTTAAACACAGAATTACTAGCATCGTAGACCAGGTGAGAACTTTAGATATAGTATATTGCGATTTCAGTAAGGTACCCAATACTTGAGGGAGCTATTCTCCCCATAAATGCTTACCCAAAGATTAAGATTTGCTGGGGTGGGGTCCTCCATACACCACCACTAAGATAACAAAAAAAACTGTCAGGATATGGCTTTATCAGCCATTACACCCCAACTGTGGAATAGTTGCCTTCTGGAAACCCAACTGGCGCCAAGATTCAAGTCCTTTAGTTAAAACGGAGAATACAAAAGAGTAAGTGGAGTAGCAATACCCTAGCAGTGGTTCTCAACCTTTTCTTCACTACAGACCCTCCTGCTTAAATACTTTTTGTGGCTGCGGACCACCAAGACTCAAGATTCAAAGCACTAGATTGCATCAAATAATTTTTTCAGTTTTCCCTTGAAGTTCCTTCAAAATTCTGGTTTCAATTGGCTGATAATGGTTTTTCCAGTTTTGTTTTTGGATTGTTTGCATGATTTTTTGCATTTTAAGGACTTTGAAGATTGTGCCAGCAACAAATTAAATCAAAGTGTCCCCTTTTGGAATTAGATTTTCCAGTCAGGGGACAATTTTCTCAATTTGTTTAAAAGGATTGTAGGTCGGTGGGATTTAATGTCCACAAAAATAGTCTGCAGGATACATTTTCCCCATTGCTGATTTCTTGTTTGTTGTGTGAGCTCATTTCAAAGCTGTACATTTTAGAGAAGATGAACATGTGCCATGTTTTAAAGACAAAAAATTATCACATAATTTTCAACTGCTCTAAGACCCAAGCCAGCTAATTAAGACTATGGAATGGCTGAAATAACTTACATTCGCATTCTCCCCTGCTAATGGCACCGATGATGCAACCCAAAATGTTGTGAATTTCTCCTGTAAGTAAAAGCTTTTACAGTCTCCCGGCACCAATACCTGCAGTTATAAAAGTGGTGCAAAATAGTTTATAATGGCTGGAAAGGGCTTTCATGGTGTGCTGCATTTCATAGACTGTACCAGTAATGTTCTTGTAGCACTAGGTTTTTAAATAAGATGGATAGCCTTCCTGCAGAATATTAAAAGGGCAGGTTGCAACAAACAGATTAGGAGGCAGACTCAATGTTAGTTCACAGTGGTTCTTACAAATGTTCTCACATAATGCTAACTCACACAATTACTTATGAAAAAAGGAATACTCTTAATGGGAGAGAGGCGTGAGGAATGCCAATCTAAACTTTGGGAGGCTCAAGAAGCTGCCCACAATGTCAAAACTCCAGTCTTATGCATAGCTGATAATTAAGACTGTCCTGCCAAATGTGACTGATGGATGTAAGAGACAGACATATAACTGGAAATTTCCTAATGATATTACAGAAACCAGGTCAGTAGCAAGCAGATGGAAGGTATATACCAGGGGTCCCCAAACTTTTTAAACGGGGGGCCAGTTCATGATCCTTTGGACCGTTGGAGGGCCAGACTATAGTTGGCCACTGAGCAATAATAATAAATAATAATAATAATAATAATAGACCCTTGGGCCATTGAGTCCAACCCCCTTCTGCCTTTGTGCACCGAAAGCACAAGCAAAGCACCCCTGACAGATGGCCTCCCAGCCTCAATGTCAATAATAATCATAACAATAATAATAATAAAAAGAGGGTTGGAAGAGACCCCTTGGGCCATTTAGTCCAACCTCTTTCTGCCTTTGTGCACCAAAAGCACAAGCAAAGCACCCCTGACAGATGGCCACCCAGCCTCAATGATGATGATAATGATAATAATAATAATAATAAGGGTTGTAAGAGAAAAAGAGACCCCTTGGGTCATTTAGCCCAACCCCCTTCTGCCCTTGTGCTGTGGGGGCCGGATAAATGGCTACGATGGGTCGCATCCGGCCCCTGGGCCTTAGGTTGGGGACCCCTGGTATATACCATCAGGATCCTGAACTTATTTCTGTGGTTCAGCAACCCCTAAGCCTGATGAGTGAATTGACTAGTCTTATGACACATGAAATATGAATATGATCCATTCATCTGTGCTACTCTTAGGAAATTATAGTGGAAAGGAAATTATGTTTCTTGTAGCTATAGAAACTGTATCTGTATGTACTTGTCTGATGTTGAATAGCAGCAATCAGTATAGAATTGCTCTGCATCCTTCTTGGTAGCCGGGTTTCATTGCAAACACAGCTTTTTTCAGGATCGCGTCCTCAATCTGTGGTTCTGAAATTACAGATTACATTTTATGATGCAAATATAGAATCAAAATGACATTTATTATTTTAGATCTGAGGCAACTATTTGCATCTAGAACAATAACAGTTTATGTTTCAAAGCACAGAAAGAGGAAACTTTTTTTTCTTTTGGTTTAAGAAAGGAGTAAGCAAGGGAAAGGGCCCCTGGTGGCACAATGTGTTAAAGCGCTGAGTTGCTGAACTTGTGGACCAAAAGGTCCCAGGTTCAAATCCCGGGAGTGGAATGAGCGCCTGCTGTTAGCCCCAGCTCCTGCCAAACTAGCAGTTTGAAAACATGCAAATGTGAGTAGATCAATAGGTACCGCTCCAGCGGGAAGGTAACGGTGCGCCATGCAGTCATGCCGGCCACATGACCTTGGAGGTGTCTCTGGACAACGCCAGCTCTTCGGCTTAGAAATGGAGATGAGCACCAACCCCCAGAGTCGGTCACGACTGGACTTAACATCAGGGGAAACCTTTACCTTTAAGCAAGGGAAAAGGAGAAAGGACCATACATAATAGCCAGGACCTTTTTGACATCAAATACAACTAATAAAATAATATTGAAGTGTCAATAACATTTTATTGTGCTTAATGTTAAGCAAAACAAGGTCTGGGGTGAGTGTGAAATTGGCAGAATTACAATTTAATCTGTCCTGATCTCAGTGTTTAGATAAACAGCAAAAAGAGGCCGAAGACCTAGCAAAACTAGGCTGCCTCAAGTGCTCTGGAGTCTTCTGGCTAGGCTAATGGACAGAAATACATAAACAGAGGCATATTCCCTTGCCAGTTTTCTCTTGAAAGCTTTATCATCATCATCATCATTATCTGCCTTTCTCCCCATGGGGACTCAAAGTGGCTAACAATCCCACACTTAGTCAAGTATAAAAAGCACAATACAAAAGTTAAAAAATTAAATAGTAACTGTGTTAAAAAACATTAAATACAATAAATACATTTAAAATGACTCTTAAAACTCACAGCAGCTAAGATTTATAACACCCATCCTACCTCACAAGAACTTCAAGGAAAACCTCGTTCTATCTTCCCAGATTAAAAAAAAAAGTTTAATTTATTATTTCAAATATTTATATCCTGCCCTATATTCAAGGATTCAGAGCATAAAGCAATACAATCAATTTCAGAGTAACGATTACTTTAAAAGACTACAAATATATGAAACAATGTATCATTTCAAACTAGACTTAAAAATAGAGTTAAAACAATTTAAAATAATCCACTACACATGTCCAAACATGATAAAATTAATTAGACATCAAAAGCTTCATCAAAAAGTCATGTTTTGACCTTCTGCCTCAATGTCACCAGTATCAGTATCAGTGGAGTTCTTTGTATTCCACAAGTGGGGTGCCGTGGCAGAGAAGGCCCTTCCCTTTCGCTTCCCACAATATATTTACTCCATTGGTGCTACACAATGGAGGACTCTGAAACATCTCACTTCTCAAACAAGCATATATAGAGAGGGGCTGGTCCTCAAGTATCATGGTCCTAAGCCATCTGGGGATTTAAAAATACAGTCAGTTGTCCACATTTGAAGTTCTGACTTGTGAGGATTAGACTATTCACAGGTTTGGTGTATGAGTAAAATGTTATCTCTAGAACAGTGGTTCTCAGACTAGGGTCTCCAGATGTTTTTGGCCTACAACTCCCAGAAATCCCAGCCAGTTAACCAGCTTTTAGGATTTCTGGGAGTTGAAGGCCAAAAACTTCTGGGGACCCACAGGTTGAGAACCACTGTTCTAGAAACTCTTAAGTCCTCCAGTGAAATCAATTCTATGTTTCATTTTGAGTGGAACTTTCACAGGGGCTCCGTACAGGGAAAGAGCCACTCCTATATTATGACAGCTCCATTGGCGGCCAGTCTGCTTCCAGGCTAAATACAAAGTGCTGGTGTTTACCTATAAAGCCCTAAACGGTTCGGGTCCAGGCTATTTGTCCAACCGCATCTCCCTATATAGACCACCTCGCACACTGCGGTCAGCGGAGGAGGCCCTACTCTCAGTCCCACCCACATCACAAGGGCGGACAGTGGGAATGAGAGGGGGCCTTCTCCGTGATCACTCCCCGCCTCTGGAATTTCCTCCCTAAAGAAATAAAAATACCCCCACCCTCCTCTCCTTCAGAAAAAAATACCTATGCACTTTAGAGTACAGAGAGGAGGACTAGCACAATTTAATTAGCACTTTATGACTGCTGCGGTCTAATTTAATTCACAACTACAGTCAGGCACTTTACATTTTAATCATCTAATTGTCTAGGATATATGTTTTTGGGGCAATTATGTTCTATTATTGTAATTATGTTTTATTTAAGTAGCTGTATTTCGTATTACTTTAACCTTAATTCTTTTCTGGTAATTAGTTTATTACTGTCCATTTTGCATTTCTGATGTTGTGTGATTTTAAATTGTGGCATTGAATGTTTGCCTTTTTATATGTATGTAAACGGCCCTGAGTCCCCTTTGGGGAGAGAGGGTGATCTAGAAATAAAGTATTATTACTATTATTTGAAATACAACAAGATGAGTCCACAGCAAACACTCTGCTGGCTGTTGAATTGGATCACAAGTTGGACCCTTCCCAAGTGTCTAGGACTGTGTGGTGTATTGGTGAATAATGCATGCAGATCCCAGCAAGGTGGCCTTCTGCAGCTGGCAGGTGGTAATTTTGTCAGCGCCGATTGTCTTTAAGTGCAGGCCAAGATTTTTAGGCACTGCACCCAGTGTGCCGATCACCACTGGGACCATCTTGACTGGCTTGTGCCAGAGTCTTTGTAATTTGATCTTTAAATCCTCATATCATGTCAGCTTTTCCAGTTGTTTCTCCTCAATCCTGCTGTCACCTGGGATTGCTACATTGACAATCCATACTTTGGTTTTTAACACGATCGTGAGATCAGGAGTATTGTGCTCCAAAACTCTGTCCAGAGTAGCCTGACATGTTCATTCTCTGTAACTTTTTCTGGCTTGTGATCCCACCAGTTCTTTGTCGCAGGCAGATGGTATTTGTGGCACAAGTTCCAATGAATCATGGTGTTATGTCTCTGCTTGTAGTCTGTCTGTGCAATCTTCTTGCAGCAGTTGAGGATGTGATCTATTGTTTCATCTGCTTCCTTGTAGCGTCTACATTTGGAATCTGTCATCAACTTTTCAATTTTGGCTTTGGTTCTAATGGCTTGTTCTTGGGCTGCCAGAATCAGGCCCTCCATCTCCTTTTTTAAAGTTCCATTTGTGAGCCACAGTTATGTTTTTTCTTTGTCAATTTGGCTCTCAATTTTTCCCAGGAACTGTCCATGGAGAGCCTTCTTTCGCCAGTTTTCTCTTCTGCTCTGGATTGTGTTTTTACGGTATTCACTCTTTGTCTTTTGCACTTGAAGCAGTTTACTACTCTTGACTTCCTTCAATGTTGGTTCTTGACTGCCTTTCACATAATCTGCCAAAGCATGCTTCTCTTCCTCTACCGTTTGTTTCACTTGCAGAAGCCCTCTGCCTCCCGAATTCCTGGGCAGGTAAAGTCTGTCGACATCACTACGCGGGTGCAGTGAGTAGTGGATTGTCATCAGTTTTCTTGTTTTTCTGTCCAGATCATCTAGCTCTGCTTGTGTCCAGTTCACAATTCCAGCAGTGTATCTAATGACAGGTATGGCCCAGGTGTTGATAGCCTTGATCGTATTTCCACCATTTAATTTGCTCTTCAAAACCTTTCTAACTCTTGGATATATTCTTTGTTGACCACATTTTTCACATGCCCATGCTTGATGTTGTCTAACAGCCCAGATATTATTATTATTATTATTATTATTATTATTATTATTATTATTATTGACACAATAACATTGTATTACACAGCAAACAAGATAGATATGCTGGATTTCATATCACAAAATCACAAGTCGAACACTTCCCAAGTGTCTAGGACTGTGTGATGTATTATTATTATTATTATTATTATTATTATTATTATTATTATTATTATTATTATCCTCTGCTCCTAACCCCAGTGATTGCGGAGAGTTGACTTTATCTCTTATTAGGGAAAGGGAGTAGTCCTTCTTCAATTAAATTACATTTTAATGGTGAATCCTCTTTTGGAAAAATATGATTATGTCCAGTTGTCTTTTATGTCAGCCTGTCTTGGTTATAGCCTAAACTTTAAAGGAACTATCCTTTAGGTGCTGTATTCTAATAATGTAATAGGTTAAGTACTTGCCAGCTGCTTGCACACAGAAAAAGAAGAGGTAGCAATACCCTCTCCATTATCACAGCTGAGATCAACTATTGTTGGGCTCTTCCCATGCAGATCTGCCTCCCAGCATTATCATTCCACCTACTCATTATTCTGTTGGACAGCAATCTCATTTTTATTGCATTATACACTGTACATGACCTTGAAATCTGCCAGAATGAAGACTATGCTGGAAGCTTTAAAGTTATAAACAAGAAAACAAAACCAGTTATGCAGCCATAAGAGAGGTACTCAGAAATAAGACTGAGATATGAGCCTGCTTTGAGGGACCCTGAGACCTGGGGATGGGGGAGTACAAACCCCAAAATTTCTGAATGAAATCCTGAAGAAGAACTCTCATGTGAGTAACCAAGGAGGATATATTGTGGCATTTTGTTTCACATCACTGCTACCTAACTCTAATAGAATTGGTACCCATTCGTTTTAAGTTTTCTCTACTCTCACCATCCCTATAGCTCATCTATAATACCTCTTAAATAGTTTACGTTTAATATGTGTGGTGTTTTATTATTCTTCAACAAATCTTTCTGGGTATTCCGACTTTGCACCTGAAATATTTTTTGTGTTTGATCTATTAGAAGTATACACAAAAAGCATAGCAGACATAGAAATGGTTGCCAGGCTCAAGTATTCTGGTGAAGCTACACAGACACCTCTAGTTGCCTGCATCCAAGGGCTCTTCCATGCTGCCCCTATATACCAGGATCTGATCCCAGATTATCTGCTTATCCCAGGTTTTCTGGCAGTGGTGACTCATATAATCCAGTTTAAAGCCAATAACCCAGGATCGGATTCTGGGATATAGGGGAGGTGTGGAAGGAGCCCAATTTCGGGGTTAAACTCAGAAGTGAGTCTGATTAGGGGAGTGACATCAACAGGGCAATTCCTGATAAGAAGGGGCCCTTCCACACAGTCATATAACCCAGAATATCAAAGCAGATAATTCATAATTCAAAATTGGGTTATTTGAGTCCATACTGTCATATAATCCACTTCAATGTGGATTTTATACAGTTTGTGGAAGGGACCAAAGAGAGAAACAATTAATCCCAGGAACTTCAAGCAGAAATGAAGTATAATTAAGATATATTAATGTAGTTATAATAATAACAATAATAATATTTTTATTTTCCACCTTTCCTACTGATTCAAGACAGGTACAAAAAATTCAAAAACATGTGAACATAAAATATGTACAATAAATTACATAGATAAAAATACAAAAATATAAAAAAAATTGCACCAAACAGATACAGAATTGACATATAGTAGCAATAGAATGTAAACCCAAACTCATGACTAAAAGTTGACCGGGTAGACCTGCTGGAAGAGATGGGTCTCAATTGTGTTTTAAATTTCGATAGCTCATTTAGCTGCTGGAACTCTTCTGGCAGGTTCTTCCACAGTCTTCGAGAGGTCAATGAAAAAGTCCTCTGCCTTATGGTCACAAGTTGAGTTCTGGCTGGTTGGAATAGCTGTCCTCCAGAGGGCCTAATGATCCTAAAGGGCAGATTGTGCAGGAGAAGGCAATCCTGTAGGTAACTTGGATCTAATAGGTCTGGATGGGGTGGCCAATGCTTACTGAACTCAAAAGCTTAATGAAGTCTGTCTGATTATCCACTAACCTGCATGATAGAAAGGGGAATCCCAGGACTGGTGCATGAGGAAATATGTACTACATTGGAATCTTTGTGGTTGCAATTGTCCCCACTTCTGCTTTCGCTCTAATGCTGGGAACTGAGGCAGACATATGAGCAAGTGCACAACTGAGGGCAGGAGAGAAACACACTTTAAGGACCCAGTTAGTCAGCCACAGGAAGGGATACGGAAATACACTTATGAGGTCCAATAAACCTCAAAACAAAGCAGTATGTGTACAGAGGGAAAGTCACACTTAAAAGGAACATGATCAAACAGAATGTGAGGATGGAAACAAAATGCAGTGTGACTAAATCATCTTTAACTGGAGCTATGTATATCTGAAGAAATAATGCTGAACTTAATTTCAGAACTAATCATGTTAACAAATATGCGGTTTTTCATCAGAATGTGATTGCTTTATTTAGAATAAGCAGATGAGTACCGTAATAAATGTAAATTAGAAGGTAAGACAGGAGAAAGGAAAAAGAACCCCAAAAAACTGTGAATATCGCAGATGACATTTCTTTAAAAGCATTGCATCAAATCAACATTTGGCAATGCAGTGCACACCAGTCTTCCCACCAGCAGACATGAAGCAGAAATAAAAGGTACGTTGAAACAAGCCAAACAGAACATGGGCACTTTGCATTATATCCTAGCTTCATTCACAAGAATAGGATAAATCTCTAGGCTTATTGGGCTAATCATCTCTTTAATCTGCCTTCTGTTATGATCTGACTCAATTGCTCAAACAGATATTTATTGGGGCTACTCTGCAGGCGTGTTTATCTCGACTGTGCAATGACCTTGCTTAATTAGATACAATGGAGGACATAGTGACTACACATGAAACAGAAATGTGCTAACAGAGCACTCCTTGCAAAAATCAGCAATTCAACCAAAGGAAAACAAGGGAAGCTGTGGTATTCAGCATCTGAAATGCACTTCTAAATATTAAGGAGGAATTGAAAGAAATAATGTTTATCCACATGTTGAAGGTCAAGTGTTAAAATTAAGCATTTCTGCTTAATTTTAAATCAGATTCCTACTAGTTTCACAAAAGCTTGACTCAGTTGAGAGAAAGTTCATATTTGGACTTTATGGATTTTACTCCAGCATTTAACTGACAGAGAGCACCCACTGGGGAAAAATGATGACATTCCACTACAGATAAGTGTCTGAAGAGAGCTGCTGGCTAAAGCTGCTATGAGCTACAGTCCATTTGGAGGACCACCCTTTGCCCACCCTGCTCGTCACAGCATTCATGATTCATGTCTCATTCTCCTCCACATCTTTATCAATATATCAAGCTTTAATTTACCCCAACAAAGTAAGTCTAAGTGTACTTCTATCCTTGAATATATACTGTAATTTCTTTATCCATAAACAACCACAACAGTTTCCCGTACTGAAAACAGTCCCTGCTTCTTAGGTTCCTTCTACACTGCCATATAAAATCTAGATTATCTGCTTTGATAATCTGGATTATATGGCAGTGTAGAGGGGGCCTTAGAATTCGGTGCCAGATGGTATTGATGTTGCCATTCTGAGACAGGTACTGAATAATTATAAGCACAAAATTACCAGTCTCAAAATTCCACATAAGATGGAGCTATGGCCAGTAGAATAGTATCAGGCTGTTGTATCTATGCAGTTTGAATTTAATCCAAATACCAATTTGGAATCTAAATGAACACTGAGCCTAATGCTGTGCACATTTGAGTAGACATTACATAAGCTTGTTCCCAGAAAGAGCCGCAAGGTGCTGACTGAGGGAAATGCTAATTGGTTGCTTGACATTGTTAATCTAAATTCAAAGATGTAGTCTGGAATATCATTATGTAAAGAGATCTTGGAACACCTTTGAGTCTAACTGAAAGAAAGAAGTTGGTACCATAAGCTTTCGTAGACAAAAGTTTATGCTGTCCAGTTCTTAATCTCAGGTACAGTAGTCTTGGTTATCCGAGATAATGGGGCGGGCCCAATCTTGGATAACCGAACTCCCTGGATAACAGGGAGGCCCAGATTAGAGAAGCCCCAGTGCATGCTTGCTGCCTAGTAACATGCACCGGGGCCTCCCAAAACGGCTGCCAGGAGCTGGGCGAAGGGAAAAGGCACTCTTTTCAGGGATGGATGGGAGTTTTTCAAAAGTGAAATACTCAAGGCACAAATGCAAACAGTGCCAACAAAGAAAAAAAATATGACAAGTGTGAAGAAGCCAGAATGGATGTCCAAAGAACTTCTAACCAGGCTAAGACTAAAAAGAGACATGCACAAGAAGTGGAAAAGGGGAGAAATCACCAAAGACGAATTCAAACGTATAGCCAACCCCTGTAGGGAAAAGGCTAAAGTGCAAAATGAGCTCAGGCTTGCCAGGGACATTAAAAACAACAAAAAAGGCTTTTTTGCTTATGTTGGTAGAAAAAGGAAGAACAAGGAAGCAATAGGGCCTCTGCGAAGAGAAGATGGGGTGATGGTGACAGGGGACAGAGAAAAGGCAAAACTACTGAATGCCTTCTTTGCCTTGGTCTTCTCATAAAAAGAAAGCTGTCTTCAACTTCAGCAACATGGAGTGGACAAAGGATTGGGGGAAATCCAACCCCAAATAGGGAAACAGGTTGATTAGTAATATCTGGCCACTCTAAACGAATTCAAGTCCCCAGGGCCAGATCAACTACATCCAAGAGTATTGAGGGAACTAGCGGAAGTTATTTCGGAACCATTGGCAATCATCTTTGAGAGTTCTTGGAGAACGGGAGAAGTGCCAGCAGATTGGAGGGAGGCAAATATGGTCCTTATCTTCAAGAAGGGAAAAAAGGATGACCCAAACAATTACCGTCCGGTCAGCCTCACGTCGATAGTAGGCAAGATTCTGGAAAAGATCATTAAGGAAGTGGTTTGCGAACACTTAGAAACAAATGCGGTCATTGCTGATAGTCAACATGGATTTATCAAAAACAAGTCATGCCAGACTAATCTGATCTCCTTTTTCAAGAGTTACAAGCTGGGTAGATACAGGGAATGCCGTGGATGTAGCATACCTGGATTTCAGTAAGGCCTTCGACAAGGTCCCCCATGACCTTTTGGGAAACTAGTAAAATGTGGGCTAGACAAAACTAGTTAGATGGATCTGTAATTGGCTAAGTGAACGAACCCAAAGGGTGCTCACCAATGCTTCCTCTTCATCCTGGAAAGAAGTGACAAATGGAGTGCCGCAAGATTCTGTCCTGGGCCCGGTTCTGTTTAATATCTTTATTAATGACTCAGATGAAGGGCTAGAAGGCATGATTATCAAGTTTGCAGATGACACCAAACTGGGAGGGATAGCCAATACTCCAGAAGACAGGAGCAGAATCCAAAACAAAATTAACAAAATGAAGTTCAACAGGGACAAATGCAAAATACTCCACTTAGGCAGAAAAAATGAAATGCAAAAATACAGAATAGGGGATGCCTGGCTCGACAGCAGTACATGTTAAAAAGATCTTGGACTCCTCGTGGACAACAAGTTAAACAGGAGCCAACAGTGTGAAGCGGCAGCTAAAAAGGCCAATGAGATTTTGGTCTGCATAAATAGGGGTATAGTGTCTTGATCCGGGGAAGTCATGCTATCCCTCTATTCTGCCTTGGTCAGGCCACACCTGGAATACTTCTGGGCACCACAGTTGAAGGGAGATGTTGACAAGCTGGAATGTGTCCAGAGGAGGGTGACTAAAAGCCCTATGAGGAGCAGCTTAAGGAGCTGGGCATGTTTAGCCTGCAGAAGAGAAGGCTGAGAGGAGACATGATAGCCATGTATAAATAATATGTGAGGGGAAGTCATAGGGAGGAGGGAGCAAGCTTGTTTTCTGCTGCTCTGGAGACTAGAATGCGGAATAATGGTTTTAAGTTGCAGGAAAGGAGATTCCACCTGAACATCAGGAAGAACTTCCTCACTGTGAGGGCTGTTCGACAGTGGAACTCTCTCCCCCGGACTGTGGTGGAGGCTCCTTCATTAGAGGCTTTTAAGCAGAGGCTGGATGGCCATCTGTCGGGGGTGCTTTGAATGCAATTTCCTGCTTCTTGGCAGAGGGTTGGACTGGATGGCCCATGAGGTCTCTTCCAACTCTATGATTCTAAGAGTGCACCAGGACTTAATTCTAGGGCCCCTTCTACACTGCCAGATAATCCAGGTTATCAAAGAAGAAAATCCACATTATCTGATTTGAACTGGATTATCTTAGTCTAAAGTGCCATACAATCCAGTTCAACGCAGATAATGTAGATTTTATACAGCTGTGCAGAAGTGGCCGAAGAGAGCTTATATAATGACTTGCCTTTCTTGGTTAATGTCACTAAGGGCCCTTCCACACAGCCATATAACCCAGAATATCATGGCAGATAATCCACAATATCTGCTTTGAACTACATTATCTGAGTCCATACTGCCAGATAATCCAGTTCAATGTGGATTTCATATAGCTGTGTGGAAGGGGCCTTAGTCTTATAATTAGTCTGAAAAGTGTTAAATACAGCAGGGTCTCGCTTATCCGTCATAAACGGGTGGGCAGAATGACGTATAAGCAAAACTGACGGATAACAGGGTGGGTACTCACTCGCCCACCCTCCCTCCCTCGCCCACCCTCCCTCACTTACCAGGCCGGGTCCCAGCAGCGGCGATGGCAGCACCAGGATCTGACAGGGTGAGTAAGTGAGAGAGCAAGCGAGCAAGGCTCCTTTGCTCACCCGCCTCCGACCTTCAGCTCCTTCATCACACCGGGGCCCGGGCTGGCGAAGGAGCGAGTGAGCGAGCAAGGGCCTTTCCCGCCCTCCTTCACTCACCCACTCTCTGTCCCTCGCTCACTCTCCTGGCTGGGTTCCGGCAGCACCGGGACCTGGCGGGGTGAGTGAGTGAGAGAGACAGTGAGGGAGGACATTTGCCTCGGATACAATGGAGTGTCAGATAAGTGGAAGTCAGATAAGCAGGACTCTACTGTACTTAGATTTACAGGAGCTTTTGCTACCCTCTTCTTTCTTTCCCTCTTCCTCTCAGGCTGGATCTACACTACCATATAATCAAGTTCAAAGCAGATTAATATGGATTTTATATAGCAGTGTAGATGGGGCCTCAAAGACATAGTCCTGTCAGTCTAGAGACCCTTCCACTCAGCTGAATAAAATCCCACATTATCAGCTTTGAACTGGACTATATGGCAGTGTGGACTCTGTTAACCCGGTTCAAAACAGATATTGTGGGATTTTCTGCCTTGATATTCTGGGTTATATGGCTGTGTAGAAGGGCCCTCAGACTCCAGTCGTGGTGCTTCCCAGCTTTTTCTCTCTCACCAATGCTACAAGGGCCCTTCCACACAGCCATATAACCCAGAAAATCAAGGCAGAAAATCCCACAATATCCACTTTAAACTGGGTTATCTGAGACCACGCTACCATATATTCCAGTTCAAAGCAGAAAATGTGGGATTTTATTCAGATGGCATCTTTGAAGTTACTGGCTTGACCTTGATGGAGCTTGGGGGCAGCGACGGCCGACAGGGAGCTCTGGCGTGGACTGGTCCATGAGGTCATGAAGAGTCGGAAATGACTGTGCGATTGAAGAAGTGTGGAAGGTGCCAAGGAGAGCTTCCTCTCAGGCCCCTTCTACACTGCCATATAACCCAGAATATCAAGGAAGAAAATCTCACATCTACTTTGAACTGGGATATCTGAGTCTACATTGCCATATAACCTTTTTGAAAACAGATAATGTAATACGCAGACATTGTAATTATGTATTTGTGTGGTTGTAATTCTGTGGTTTTTATCGTTTCAGATTTATGTATTATCTATATGCGGTTCTTAGCTGTTATTTTGTTGGCCGACTCGAGTCCCTTCGGAGAGATGGTAGAAATAAAATTTATTATTATTATTATTAATGTGGGATTTTATTCAGCTGTGTGGAAGGGTCTCGCGCCTACACTGTATATAATCCGGTTCAAAGCAGACAATCTGGATTTTTATAGGGCAGTCTAAGGGTCCTTCTGTGGCCCCTGGTGGCACAGTGTGTTACAGCGCTGAGCTTCTGAACTTGCAGACCAAAACGTCACAGGTTCGAATCCTGGGAGCAGAATGAGCACCCGCTGTTAGCTCCAGCTTCTGCCAACCTAGCAGTTCAAAAACATGCAAATGTTGAGTAGATCAATAGATACTGCTACAGCGGGAAGGTAATGGCGCTCCATGCAGTCATACCAGCCACATGACCTTGGAGGTGTCTACAGACAACGCCGGCTCTTCATCTTAGAAATGGAGATGATCACCAAACCCCGAGTCAGAAATGACTGGACTGAACATCAGGGGAAACCTATACCTTTACTAAGGGTCCTTTCATACAGCCCTATATCCCAGAATATCAAGGTAGAATTTTTTTTCAATATTTGCATTGAACTGGGTTATCTCCGTTGACACTCTGATAATGTGGGATTTTCTGCCTTGAGATTCTGGGATATGCTGCTGCTGTTGCTAAACAGTCATCTCCGACTCTTCGTGACCTCATGGACCAGTCCACGCCAGAGCTCCCTGTCGGCCGTCACCACCCCCAGTTCCTTCAAGGTCAAGCCAGTCACTTCAAGGATACCATCCATCCATCTTGCCCTTGGTCGGCTTCTCTTCCTTTTTCTTTCCATTTTCCCCAGCATCGTGATTTTTTCCAAGCTTTCCTGTCTCCTCATGATGTGGCCAAAATACTTCAGCTTTGCCTCTAATATCCTTCCCTCCAGTGAGCAGCCGGGCATTATTTCCTGGAGGATGGACTGGTTGGATCTTCTTGCAGTCCAAGGCACTCTCAGGATTTTCTTCCAGCACCAGAGTTCAAAAGCGTCTATCTTCCTTCGCTCAGCCTTCCTTATGGTCCAGCTCACGCATCCAGAGGTCACTATGGGGAATACCATTGCTTTGACTATGCGGACCTTGGTTGCCAGTGTGATGTCTCTGCTCTTCACTATTTTGTCAAGGTTGGCCATTGCTCTCCTCCCAAGAAGTAGACATCTTCTGATTTCTTGGCTGCAGTGATCTTCGTGCCTAGAAATATAAAGTCTGTCACTGCCTCCACGTTTTCTCCTTCTATTTGCCAATTATCAATAGGTGTAGTTGCCATGATCTTGGTTTTCTTGACGTTTAACTGCAACCCAGCTTTTCTGGGATATAGAGCCCTATATCCCAGAAAAGGGCCCTCTGCTAGCGCCAAAGGTGGCCACAAGCCTCCTTTGCACGTGGTCCCTCCCTGTATTCTGGAGGTGGCAAAGGTGGCGCGTTTCCACGGCAGGGAAGATGCCGCTTTCTCTTGGGCCGCAGGTCAGGCGGAGGGAGGGAGGGAGGGAGGCTCCATGCCCGGCTGCTGGCGGGGGAGTCTTTCGAGGGCGCATCCGCCTGTCCCCTGAGCTGCCCAGGAGCCCCGAGCCCTCCTCCCCGTCCCCTTCCTCTTCCTCTTCCCGGGGAAGGCGCGTGCCAGCCTCCCTCCCTCGCGGGAGCCCTTTCCCACCCCACCTGATGACGCGCCGTGATGCAAAACAGGAAACGGGATCTTGGGAGAGGCGGAAATTGCAGCAGCACCAGCAGAAGCAGGAGCAGGAAAGCTCGGAAGCGCCCGGCGCCGGAGGAGAAAGAGGCGGAGAAGGAGGCGCCGCTGCTGCCGCCGCCGCCTCTGCAACCGGGAAGAAAGTGAGTGACAAGGAGAGGGGGGGGGGGGGAGGCAGGAGCGGGGCTTCCCCCGAAGCAGGCGGGCGAGGGTCTCCCTCCTCCGGGGTCTCTGCCTGACCTCTGGAGGAGGGGGAGGAGGAGGGGCGTCCAGGGCGCCGCACCTGGAGCCAGGCGCCAGGGCGGGAGTGGGCGTTGATGCGTGGCACATGGCAGCCGTGGGGCTGGAGTGGGCTCTCCGGCTTTGGGAGGCTCTTTGTTCTCTCCCGGAGGCTCCAAGGGGCGTGCGCGGCTCTGGGAAGGAGCCAGACACCGGAGGAGCGCTGCCTCGCCTCCTCTCCTCTCCCTTCCCACTGCTGCTCCTCTCCTTTCCGCTCGTTTCCTCCCCACACCGCCCCTTTTCACCCCTCTCCTCTGCTCTCCTCCCCTCTCCTCATCTGGCGGTGCAACTATACCAGGCCTGGGCAAACCTCGGCCCTCCGGGTGTTTTGGACTTCAGCGCCCACAATTCCTAACAGCCTGCTGGCTGCATGGCTGCCCATGCCTGAACTATAGCAGTGGTTTTCAACCTGTGGGTCCCCAGATGTTTTGGCCTACAGCCCCCAGAAATTCCAACCACTTTACCAGCTGTTAGGATTTCTGGGAGTTGAAGGCCAGAACATCTGGGGACCCACAGGTTGAGAACCATTGCTGTAGAATGAATGCGGCTTCCCACCACTTCAACCACCATGGCTCAATGCTATGGGAGGTGAAGTCTAATTTGGCACCAACACCCTTTGGCAGGTGACACTCAAGACCAAGCATGAGTAAACACTTTAGGTGTTTTGGACTTCAACTCCCCCAATTCCTAACAGCCGGTAGGAACACGAGAGATCCTCTCACTTCTGCAGGAGTGTGCCATATACTGTGCAGCTGTGGACAAGTCTACATAGGGACCACCAAGCGCAGCAGACACAAATCAAGGAACACGAAAGACACTGCAGACTAACTCAACAAGAGAAGTCCGCCATAGCAGAGCACTTGATGAACCAACCTGGACACTGCATATTATTTGAGAACACAGAAATGCTGGACCACTCTAACAACCACCATGTCAGGCTACACAGAAAAGCCATTGAAATCCATAAGCATGTGGGCAATTTCATCAGAAAGGAGGAAACCATGAAAAGGAACAAAATCTGGCTAACAGTATTTTTAAAACCCTCTAAAATCAGGACAGTAAATAAAGAACAACACTCAGAAAACAGGGGAATTCCAGACATGAAACAATCAGGGCCAGCTAACACCGCCCAAGAAAGGATTCCCCCAGGTAGGAATCAGCCAGGCCTTGAAGCTGCAAGGCCATTAAATGCTAATCAAGGTGATTAATTGCAATATTCACACTTGTCTCCAGCAAACAAGAGTTCTTTCTTCCACCCTGGACCTTCCACAGATATAAAACCTCCCATGTTTAGTTTCCAACAGACCTCACAACCTCTGAGGATGTCTGTCATAGATATGGACAAAATGTCAGGAGATAATCCTTCTGGAACATGGCCATATAGCCCAGAAAAGTTATAGAAACCCAGCTGGCAGGCTGTTAGAAATTGTGGCAGTTGAAGTCCAAAACACCTGGAGGGCTGAAGTTTGCCCATGCCTGATCAAGAACTACCACTCCCATGATTGCATAGCAGGGAGCCATGGCAGTTGAAGTGGTGTCAAGCTGCAATCATTCTGCAGGCAGCCTGGGACTCTCATCCATCAGGGAAGCGGTGGCTTGACTCTTGCCCCCTCCTGCTCGCTCTTCCTCTCCCTGTGGCAGAAGATGATTTGATGGGATGTGTTCCCCTTCTTTCACCTGGCATCCCGCTGAATGGTTTAGGAGGAACAGGAAACAAACAGGGTTTGTTCTTAAACTGAATTTGTTTGTAAGTTGGAGCAAAAAATATAAATCTTTTTGCTTTGGATAGCATAGGGAAGGGTTTACACCCTTGTGGTGTTTGTTTTGCTGTAAGAAGGTTTCATATCACTTTGTGGCCCTATGATCATTGGATTTTGAAAAATTACCTGGTTGTGGAAACAAGGATTGGTGATAAAACTTCCATGCACACTTTCCCCCCATGATAATTCTTCCAAGTGTGAATTTTCCTTCCTAGGGATAGATTTCTCTCACTTCCTATTGTCTCACCCCATTCTTAATTGTGAATCATTTATAAGTTGGATATTTGTAACTTGGGGTCTGTCTGTATCTGGAAAAGAGAGCTGGATAGCACCTTCATCTCTGAAGACCTACTCTGTAGGTGTTGGGCACTTCCACTTTGACTGGGAGTACATCTACACTGTAGCAGCACCAGCACCAGAAGTAGGAAAAGGAAAGCTCGGAAGCACCTGGCACCAGAGGAGAAGAAGGAGACAGTGACAGAAGTGCCACTGTTGCTCTGCTGCTGCTGTGTTCTACATTGTAGAATTAATCCAGTTTGACCCCACTTTAACTGCCATGACTGAATGGTATGGAATCCTTGGAGTTGTAGTTTTACAACACCTTCTCTGCCAGAAAATGCTGGTGCCTCACCATACTATAACTCCTATGATTCCATAGTATTGTGGGAGGCCAGTTAAAATGATGTCAAATTACATTAATTCTACAGTGTAGATACACCTTGGGATACAGTTAGCACATATAAAGAGTTTCTAGGTGTGCACAGGTATACTATGACAGAAAGGTGTGATAAGACTTTTTTACTGTGCATCTAAAATGTTTATGGACACTTCTTGACAGCACTTCCGTGTACACGTTTGCCACCAGATTACAGCATATAGTACAATGGAGGCTAGTTGTGGAAACATCTATGATCTTGGACATGCAAGATAATTTAGTGCTTCTGAATGTGGATATTGGTGATACGCATCTTTGAACAACTGCCTGGAGTGCCATGTTGCTTCCGTGAAATTTTGGTGCAAGGGTTACATGTATCAAATCACCCCTTCATAATGTGGGAACCTGTTCTTGGAAAGGAGTCAGGAGAGCTAGTTTTTTGCACTGGAAGTAGAAGCTCTTGTCTGGAAATGAATCATACTGCTGAGCTATTTTGTTGCCTCTGATTCAGTAAGTGGCACATAATATCACTCATGAGTTGTTGCTGGAGGCAGAATTTTGATTCCTTCAGGCAGAAATATGCCTGCCTCTGGACTATCTAACATACTTAAATATGTAAATAAAATATAAAATATTGTTGTTCATTACTATTAAGTTGACTAAGTTATGACAGCCTTGTGATTTACAGACCTCCAAGACACACAGTCTTACTCAGGTCTTGCAAACTCATTCTACTCAGAATTTGAGAATTTGCAATACAATATAAAGCATCAGGAGAGGTGAGAAAAATATGGGTTTCCTGGTGTTGTTGGGTAGCACCCCACACTCTCATATATGGCAGCTGCCAGAGTGTAGCCACATTTGGAAAACTACTTTGGCACTCCAATATGAGAAATGAAATTGTTCAAAATGAAGATGTTTAATGGAGGAAATAATTTAAGATGTGTTGTTGATGGCTTTCATGGCCGGAATCACAGGGTTGTTATATGTTTTCTGGGCTGTATGGCCATGTTCCAGAATAATTCTCTCCTGACGTTTCTCCCACATCTATGGCAGGCATCCTCAGAGGTTGTGAGGATGCCTGCCATAGATGTGGGTGAAACGTCAGGAGAGAATGCTTCTGGAACATGGCCATACAGCCCGGAAAACATACAACAACCCAATTTAAGATGTGGCCATTTCTCATTATTTAGCTGTTTAGCATGGACATCTATGGAGACTATACTTTCTTTTCTGTCCTGCTCCATGACTTTGTAGGATTTGCTTCTTCTTCCTAACTCTGTACATTATTTATTCATAATTGTTTAGATGCAACATCATCTTGTTTTCCACTCTTGCTTACAGTGGTTCTGCTTGATTGTATTTGAACTAACAAAGGTCTTATATATTTTGTAATAATATAAATATATAAAATCAACAGACAGTTTCAGGCAGACATACTGCATTGTTCCCCATGACCAAACTGTGGTTTAGTGATCAGGGATGTTTTGCAATTCTCCATGCTGTTGTGCTGGCATTCCTCAGTGATTTCCCCTCAGTTTTGGAGATTAGTGTTAAGTCTGCTTTTCCATTTTTTTGCTAGGAGTTTTGGTTCCAAACCACAGTTCAAAAGCATGATCAAAAGGAAATTTGCAAAATGCATTTTGGGCCAGCTATGCTTCACAAAAATGTTGCTGCTAGCACAATGCCGACCAAAGACTTGCTCTCTTTATAAAAAGTGGGGGAAAATATTCATGCAAAAGGGGAGAGGGAGGAGCATATGGTTTAATGGTTTGTCAGTGCTGAAGCTCTGAACTGAACTTATTTGCCAGGAAAGTTTATACAGTCAGTTATTGTAGTTTGACTGAGCACCCTATTTATTCCTTTAGTAATTTAATTGCAGCTCACTAGGCTTATTGGTGCTTTCCTGTTGATAGAAGAAACTTCAGTCCCTCAATTTCTGGTACGGTATGAAAAACTGCATTCATGGCTTAAAGTAGTGGTGAGACTCATGTGGTCCTACAGATATTGTTAAACCCCAGCATGGCTAGGGTTGGTGAAACTTTCAGTCTGATAACACCTGCATTTCCACATCATTTCCACCCCATCATTAGAGATCTTCTTTAGGTCAGGTATGGCAAAATGGTTAAGAGTATAGAATAATGCACACTGGATGCATTTGTCAAGCACACTAGATAAATTTGGGCCAGTCGTGCTTTCTCTTTTGCTCAGCCTAATTTAATTTAATTTGTAAGGGAAACATAGGGGGAAGGGTCATGCACACAACCCTGAGTCCATTGAAAGAAAATCCAGATTATTTCTAGATATAGGTTTACTAATAGGTTGTTAAACTACTTGGGGAGGGCTTTTGTACCCACCAGAGCCTTAAGATCCCCAAGGAAGGGCTTTTTCTTGGTCCCATCACTGTCATGGGCCTGTTTAGTGAGGACACATTTCAGTGACTGGTTACAAGCTGTGGCATTCCCTACCATGGCAACCTAAAGTGGCTCCATCTTTGGCGCCTATTGTTGGCAGACAAATACTTTTTTATTCACACAGGTATTTAATGATTAATCTTTATAGGTAATCTTTATAGGCATGTGCTGCATTATTAACTTTATTTTTCTGTTTTTAAATAATTTTACACTTCTAATGCAATTTTTAATATGATAATTTTTTCATGATGGTTTATTTTTTTAATTGGGTTTTTTGGTTCTATCTTATTCAAGCCCTGTTGCAGGCCCACGTGAGTCCTATACTGGGTGAAAGACGGGATATAAAATTGATTAAACAAAAGTTTGGTTTTGGTTTTGTTTGCTTAATAGGGGAAGGAGATTTCTGGACAAATATAGCAGAATTCTCTCTTGCAGTATGGACTTTCATTAGACAAGGGTGAGCAGTCATTGTGGGTCTGGGGGTCAGTTTTCTGCAACGATACTCTGGCAGCACAGATGGTCAAATATCGAAGAAAGAAAACAGACTAACATGAGAAGGAACTAGATATCAATTTCTAGTTTTGAAAAGAAAGGTGTGTTAATATTTAACAGTGCAATGTTTTCAAAAAGGTAGATCCTGTCTGATCTTGAAAGCTAAACAGGACAGGTTAGTGCTTGGATGAGGGGCCATCAAGGATCACCAAGCGTCGTAGGCTATATTTCAAAGGAAGGAACTGGCAAAACCACCTCTGAACATTCCTTGCCTAAGAAATGTTACGAAATGCATGGGGTTGCCATAAGTCCAGAGGTGACTTGAAAGCACAAGCACAATTTTAAAACTTGCAGTCTTTTAAAAAGATGAATCACCACTCCTTGAGACTTTGAAGAGAGACAGTTTACCCTCAGGGAACAGAGACAGAAAAAGGTTGGTCCAGAAATCTGGAGAGGCTAAGAGCTGCAAGAACAGCATTTAGTGGTTGCATGCAGGCCCAGGGCGGACGTTGGCCACCCCACCCTCAGCATCCATTATGCATCTGAAGGAGACTGTCTGTGAAAGAGTTTCTGTGAAATAATCTGAGTTGACTTGCTACACCGTTTCGCACATTCTGACCTTGCAGTATAGATTCTGCACAACATGCTTCCTTCTTTGTTGTAGGCTGGATGAACTTTGTTTTTGTTTTTAAACAACTTTTGGTTTGCTGCTGAATAAGTAGGATGAAGTATCCAGACTCTTGGGTTGTCAGAGTTCCCACTCCCTGACTCTGTGGCTTTTCTTCCCCCCCTGCCGAAATTTCTGTGTGAGTCAACAAGTCACATGGATCAAAATGGATAACATTTCTCTCCAGCCTAGTTTGAAAGAAATCAGCACTAACACTGTCCACTGGAAAACTAGGAACGTTTTAACTGGAATGGAAAATCTGGTAAAGTGCTAAAGTTGGTGCAAAGGTTTAGAAGGCGAGAGATGCCAAAGTGCTGCATAGATGATCATATGGTCTATCTGACCCTCTCATTTGTCAGAGGTGGAGCATGTGTGGTCTTCTAAGAGTCCATCCACACAATGCGAGTATAGCTCTGTGTTTCTTCTTTAACTGCCACATTTAGGGAGTGGTATTTTAAATGTTCATCCAGAAAGCTCCAGTGTCTAACCAGACTATAAATCCCAGGATTCCATAGACTGCAACTATGGCAGTAAAAGTGAAACAATAGTGATGTAAATGTGTGATGTGAATGGGCCCTATGTGTTGGACAGCAGCTTCCATTAGCCCTAGTTTCCATAGCAGAATGGTGAGGGATGATGTAAAGTATACGTTCCCTGCATTTAGATCTCTGAACATTTGTTGAATTTTAGATAGCTGCACTGTAATCCTGAGCATGTTTGCCTTGAATGTAATAGAATTTATTAAATGTGTTTGTGTGAAAATATTAGGGATTTATTTTTGAGCTTTATGGAGATAGGATGGTCTTCCCACTGCCTGTGGGGAAGCAAGGAATTTTGCCAGATTTAGCCATATGTTTTTACTTAATGTAGTGTCAACTTTTATCTCATCTGAAGCACATATACAGAAAATATGTGAAGAAGAGCATATGCTGACTTACTTTTTAGTAACCCTTTATCCTAACTATTTTGGTTTATAGCAATATTTATTGTAATTTTGTCAGTGTGGAGAGCTGACTTGGCTAAGTGGTCCATCCCATAAAGCACTGTCCCTGAACAGAACTGTTTCTATAGCTTGGAACGTGTTTCAAATGAATGAATGAAACACATGCATATGCATGTGGACTCTTAACCAGAGTGAACTTCCTTCTTTCCTTTGAAATTATGCCAGTAACTATTTTTGGTTCTCAAATAATGGCAAGAGGATTTAAAAAACACGTGGAGCCAGTTAAACTGGTCATAACTAGTGGATATTTCAGATTTGTATTTTATTAAGACTGGCTTTATTTAAAGTTCAAATTTTATGTGATTTTTCTAATATGTTGTAGTGTTTTTATCACATAAGCAACCTTGGCAAAAGTCAATTCCAAAGTCAGCTAAAATCTTTTTTAAATTAATCTGGAATTGACAATCTGGGGGTCTCTAGAGTTTTTGGACTACCATCTCTTATAATTCCTCAACATTGATTATGTTGCCCCAGGTTTATACCTAAACAGAAAATATATAATCACTGCCATTGTTAATAGAATGTAATCCTAGTGAGACTCGGTGACCAAGTTCTCATTACATTAATGGGCACAGGTTGGAATCCAAATAAAAGCAGCCCTAGACTATTTTGTAAAGCTATGTATAAATCATTGATGTTTAGAGCCAGTGTAATGTAATGGTTTGAGTATTGAATTATGACTCTGGAGACTAGGGTTCAAATCTCTGCCAAGCCATAGAAACCCACTGGGTGACTTTGGGCAAGTCACTCTCTCAGCATCAGAGGAAGGGGAAGTCAAACTTTCCTCTGAACAAATGTTGCCAAGAACTCCACCATAAATCAAAAACTAAGGAGGCATGGGCTGCAAACCACGCCAGACAACAACATCAGAGGAGGTGACACCAATATTACTGTCTATAAAAATTGTGCAGTGTTGTAGCAGAAATTCTCTAGTTTTTTAAAAAAATATTCCTGTAGTTCAGTATCACCTCAAAAGTATTTTTAAATGACCTAATTTACATGTACAGAATCAATATACAGTAGAGTCTCACTTATCCAACATAAACGGGCCGGCAGAATGTTGGATAAGCAAATATGTTGGATAATAAGGAGGCATTAAGGAAAAGCCTATTAAACATCAAATTAGGTTATGATTTTACAAATTAAGCACCAAAACATCATGTTATACAACAAATTTGACAGAAAAAGTAGTTCAATACACAGTAATGCTATGTAGTAATTAATGTATTTCCGAATTTAGCACCAAAATATCACGATATATTGAAACCATTGTCTACAAAAATGCGTTGGATAATCCAGAACGTTGGATAAGTGAGACTCTACTATACTTCAAAATCTAAAGCTATATGCCGATTTACTTTTAGAAACTTCTAATGCACATGCGCTCTGGTTGGAGGAATTGCCCAATTACAGTGATACATTGAATCACATTGTTTTATCTGCAAGCATACACTGTTGTTTTTGTTGTTGCTGTTTTATAGTTGCTGATTTTGTCAAAATTTTTAACTACAATATTGTTGTCTGATCTTGTAAGGGAGGAGGTCCATCGGGGTGACACCAGGACTTACTCCACTGGTTGGAAATGACTTTTGAAGGTGCACAACACCAATACTGATGTTTGTTCTGATATTTCAGATGTGGAAGGCAACTGCAGGCCACAGCATATCTGTCAACCAGGATGATGGCGCTGATGACTGGGAGACAGATCCTGACTTTGTGGTATAGTTGTAAACTGTATTTTAAGTAATTGGGAAAGCAGTGTTACTATTAGTGTTAATTCTAAACGTAATTGGAGATACATAAGTAATTTGGGGCTTGTTAAGTCAAACTTCAAAGCTATGGGGCAAGGACTGCATGTGTACGCACCCAGTAATACATATATTCAGTGTTGGGTTTTGTCAGTGATGAGCATGACTTGCCGAAGAAGGTGTGATGTTAATATAAAATTAAGCCAAGTTTGATAGTATCAAAAGGAAAGGGATTGATAACTTGGAGGGAGATAGAAAGGTGGGACTTGATTCAAAGAGTCCTTTATTTCCGAGCTTTCGTGATTCAGCTGTTGTCTCCATGTAACCTTTTCCCCATTATGTATTTTATAGAATGATGTGAGTGAAAAGGAACAGCGTTGGGGAGCTAAAACTGTGCAAGGATCTGGTCACCAAGAACACATCAAGTAAGTCATTTCTTTCATTGCTTTGAAATTGTGACTAGATGTTGATCCAGTAATAATTATGGAACATTTTCCATTCACTAGAACAATGCAAGCCTATGTTTAACTATAATGGATTTGATGTTTTAAACAAGATATTCTCACCAGGGACAAAAATATTTGGTTAAATAAGGAATCTCATTATCTTTAAGTGCAGGTAGATGCACAGCTAATATTCCTTTTTGGACAAGGCTAAGGGAGAATTTACTTATGGGAGAATGCTTTGCTATGAGAAGGAACAATTTGATGATCTTGCCATTCATTCCTGAATTTTTACTTGTGACTGTTAGTGCGCAACTATTTTTTCTTTGTTCAGCCAGGATTTCATGGTTAAAGGCAGGATTGCTTCCTAGACCTATCCTAAAAACCTGGAGATTGAACCTGTTCATGCAAAACACTTTCTCTCCCCGTGGGCTCTTTCTTTTCCTTGATTGAGATGAAAAAACAGTGCTAGCTCTTACCTTGTTGTAAATTACAGGTCTTCAAGTTTTCTGCCCCAAGCACTGGACATGGTAGTGATTTCTAATTCCCTGTCAAGAGTTTAACTTAACTTGAAGCAGTGGCATGTCAAAAACATAGTAGTCAATAATCAAAAGAGCATGTAGCGTACATTTCTGTAATAGAGTTTTAGGACTCTAAAAGCATTAAACATGGTTGCTTGGACTAAGTGTTGAGCAGAAATGTTTGAGAATCTGATCCAGTTGTAGAACCAGTTTTCCTTCTGCGCCTTTTTCAGCTGCTGTTTGCTTCAAAATTTAGCTTGGAAAAGTTTGTGGCAGTTATTTTCTCTGAAGGGCATGTTAAAATACACAAAAACACATGCATTGTGAATTTTTCAGTTACATTGATGATGACACATCTAGTTTAGAAAATGCTCTGCATTTGGAATCTTACAGTATTTTGTAATATCAGGTGTTTGCTAGCAGAAACAGCACTTAATAGTTAAAGTATTTCTAGCATAGGTGGTGGAAAATGATGCCCTTGTAACTTACTTGTATAATATAAGTCACTAAGTCTACACATCAGGAATATGGGGTCTTGCTTAAGAAAGATGAATTAAGGTCTAAACACACACACATCCAGCCCATATAAGAGAACAGATAGTATAATGGGTTTCAGGCCCTTTAAGATAAATTCAGTCAAGATTATCTTTCTTGTATTCATTTTGATCAAAAGATCATTTTTCCCCCCTGTGTCTTATCATCAATTCTCTTCTTATGCGGATTCATAAAATGTCATAACCAGGAGTAAACAGCCTGGTAGTTTAAAAAAAAGCTGCATCCAGTCCTTGTGTTAGTTTGTCCATGACACTAAACCCAGGTGGGAATCATGCAGCCCTACAGAGATTGTTGGATTGCAACTCCTACCATGTTGACCATGCTGACTAGGACTGATGGGACAAGCAATCCAATAGTGTCTGGAGGGTCACATGATTCCCAGTCCTGTATCTCACATGGTTTAGTGCTGTAAGTATGAATTTACCTCCTCTTCACTCCAGGTTTGTGTGTCATTCATTCTCTTCTGATGAAACCACTTTTAAAAAGCAAGAGAAACTGCTTTATTTTAAAAATAGATATATAATGTATAAAACTTCTAACCATAGTTTGTGAGAATATCTTACTTTAAATAGCCACAGTTTAGAATGACCAGAGTTTATGGTTCAGATATTGTACAAAAGTGCAGCTAATTAAAAATGGAAGCAGAAATTCTCAGTCACTTCACAGCCATGACACGTTAGGAACGAGATTATGAATTTAGCATATAGGCTTTTTCTCAGAATGCTAGAGATACATGTGGTATTTTATTGAATTTGGGCATGGTTTTAATAATTTTCTTTTTTGCAAAATAACTTGAAAAGTTAAAGATAAAATGCCATAGGTAGGATGATACTGGATTAAACTAGTATTTCTGATGGATTTTGTTCATCATTTCCTGTTTTCTTTCAAAAGCATTCATAAGCTGAGAGAGAATGTATTCCAGGAGCACCAGACTCTTAAGGAGAAAGAGCTCCAAACAGGACCAAAGGCTTCCCATGGCTATGGTGGGAAGTTTGGTGTGGAACAAGACCGCATGGACAAAGTGAGTGCAGAAGACTCTCCATGGCTGACCTACTCAGTGTGAGCTTGATGAAGGGGTTATTGTCACATCCGCCACACATGCAAGCCTCCCATCTCTTTTTCCTCTCTTTCCATCAAATGCCTTCTTTTATTTTGGAGATCATGGATTAGTGGAAAATTCAACCTCATCTAATTTGGCAAATCTGTCTAGCCTTTAATTTTGTCTTCTAATTATAGTGATAGTGATAGTAGTGTGTGTCATATGCTATTCTTCCTTCTTTTCTTCTAGGAAAGTGATAGTTACACTAAAAATGTGTGTATGTATATCATAAACCTGTATGAGTGCTCTGTATGTGTCTATGGAAAAGGACTGTATGCCCACATAAGTTCATGTTAGTTAGTTGTAAAGATGTTATAGGACTTGTTCAAATAGTCATTGTTTGAACTGAATTCTGCTTGCTGGAATGCTCTGAATATGCTTTCCTGAGTGCTGTGAACTTCAGAAATGAAATGTATACACATCTGCACAATTGAAGCATAAAGTAGCTGCAAGTACTTTTCAAAATTCCAAAAATAGGGTTTTAAAAAATAATTTGAATTTGACTGTACAAACTAGGATTGCTGCAGAATTCCACAAAGGCGAAAATCCATTCAGAATTTGATGACTTGGTCTGGAGAGCTTTTTCTTCCTTTTATGATGAGTGTCCACCTTAGTCTGTCATGGCTAAAACAAGAAAGAATCTAGTGGAACGTTAAAGACTAGTGCACTTTGTTTGGCATAAGCTTTCATGGACTTCATGGACTGGGGGAAAGTATGCCAAATAAATTTTGCCAATCTGTAAGGTGCCCCGAGATACTTTTGTCCTTTAGGTCTAGTTCAAGAACTTTCCCACTCAGGAACTTTCTCATTGACACTGAGAGGCTTTGAATCAGAATCTTTGACAAATCGTGAAAGTGAATTGTGTAAGATATGAGAAGTACTGCAGCAATCGTGGCGGGCTTGTTTTTACTTCAGTGCAGGGTTGGTGATGGGGAAAAAGTCCCAAATATTTTAATTCTGAATGCAGTATTTGAAAAACTACCTCTTGATTAGAACTGAAACATTTTCAGCTAACAAAACGGTAGTGATTTTTCTAACATGTGCTTTTAAAAAATATGATCTGCTATCTTACTTTATTTAAGCTAGGTGCAATTTAATATTACTGTGCTATAGTCCGATCGGTTTGTTTGTCACAGCTCAGAACTGAAGCCGATCCTATTTCCCTCTTCTTCAATGCTTAGTATAAAAACCACCATGCGGAAATGGTTAACCATGCACTTGAAAAGCTGCTCTTTGATAGTGGATTTATATTTAGTTTCCTTCTCAGTTCTGCCCTGCAGAAATAAGAATGTGCAGCCCAAATGTAGAGGAAGTTGTTAAGCTTGATACAGACATTGTGGAAGAAAGAGTCTCTGTTGGCTTCCTGAGCAGTAGTCACATACCGTAGCACATCACAGTGTATTTGAGAGGTATAATCATTGCCTTAGTGCACTTGGAAATTTGGAAGATGTGTGTCAAGGTTGTTATTCTGACCAAGCTCTGTTGATTGAATTACCAGATAGTAAGACAGGAGTTATGTAAATTTCATTGAATCAAAAATTTTACTCTGCTTAGAACTAGTTAATTGAATTTCAGCTGTGATAAGTAATAGTTGTCTGGAATAAATGAAAATTATAGTAGTTAAGGGATAATCCTTTCCCTCTGCCTTGTTGCATACCCAGCCGACCTATCCACATATTATTATTGTTATTAGTAGTAGTAGTAGTAGTAGTAGTAGTAGTAGTAATTAAAAATCTTTATTTATTGGCTGCCTTATCTCCCCAAGGGGACTCAGTGCAGCTTACAACAATACATAACGCAATGGCAAACATTAAATGCCAGTGAAACATATAACAAATCCAAAAACAGCTTAAATAAACGTGACATAATACATTTAACATATTTAGCATATTAAATGGCAAAATGGAGGACAGTCTCAGCAAAATATAAAGATATACCCCCCATTTATAGGAAAATAAATTGGCTGAAGTTCAGGCAAACACAGCTAACAGATTAGAGCCTTTATATGCCTAAACATTTGAGTATCTTAGTACACAAAGGGGTATATTCCAAAAATAAATGAATTTTTTCTCAGTAATCACAATGACTTTGAACATGCTTGAACCAGTCACAAATTGGAGGTTTGGAGGTTTACAAAGTGACTTCTCAAAGAGTATGTGCACACAGTCTGAAACAAAATGAAAACTTACGAGAAGCCATAGAACTAAAATAGGATTTTGCTCCAACTTTCTATACTATTGAGAATTCAGAACAACATGGCCTTATTATTGACCCCTCTTGGGTGGAAGTACTTAAAAGAACAATTAACACCCTGTTTGCGATTTGCTCGTCATAGTTTTATCTGCACCTTAAGTATATATTGACCTAATAAAGTCCAACTTCAACTTAGGATGTGGAGATTAACGGTGAACAGGTTTATGTATGATATGATAAAAGTTTTTTTTTCCCTTTCAGTCAGCTGTTGGTCATGAATATCAATCTAAGCTTTCCCAGCACTGTTCCCAGGTGGACTCAGTGAAAGGTTTTGGTGGAAAATTTGGTGTACAAGTCGATAGAGTTGACCAGGTAAATGAGCAAGTTACTTCTAACTATTCTAGCTGCTTACTGTGTATGTATGGGATGTACTTGTGAGACCATTGCGTATTCTGCAGCTATGTGTAAATTGTTTTTACAGTTAATTTTCATTATTTTTGTGTGCCTCTTATTAATATTCAGCTGGTGCTCTATTTCTTTTGTATACATTTGATTTTTCAAGACAATAAAGTGAAGCATGGAAATGCTTAATCGGAGAGAAAACCATTAAAAACTTCACAGTGGTACATAGTTGAGTTAAAGAATATGTAGAACCGGTTATATAGGATTGGTTATGCTGCCAACTCAACCATGAGGTTGACTCTAGAGATATGGAACAGCATGTAGCAAAAAATTGGAAGAGCATGCAGCAAAAGCAAATAACTAAGGCTTGTCAGACATTGTGAGATACAGTTCATGCAATGGCTAAGTACTTATCACTTTTTAATGACCACTTTGGATGATTCTTCATTTAGATAAACTATTATGATTTTATGCTTCTCATTCAAAATAATTATTTTCTCCAGTCTGCTGTAGGATTTGAATACCAGGGGAAAACAGAGAAACATGCTTCTCAAAGAGGTAAATGTAGATTGCATGTGGAATCCCTACACCAATATCAGCATGCCTCAATTAAAAGACTATACATTATTTAACTGTGTTTTTGTGATACAGTAGAGTCTCACTTATCCAACATAAACGGGCTGGCAAAATGTTGGATAAGTGAATATGTTGGATAATAAGGAGAGATTAAGAAAAAGCCTATTAAACATCAAAATAGGTTATGATTTTACAAATGAAGCACCAAAACATCATGTTATACAACAAATTTGACAGAAAAAGTAGTTCATTACACATTAATGCTATGTAGTAATTACTGCATTTACGAATTTAGCCCCAAAATATCATGATATATTGAAAACATTGACTACAAAAATGCATGGGATAATCCAGAACGTTGGATAAGTGAGACTCTACTGTAGCTTAATTCCACATTGTAGTGCCTAAGTGCAATTGTTAGTTCTAATTTATGGTGAGCTGAGCCTCTGCCATGAGGTAGATGGTCTTTAGAGTCCTTGTTAACTTCATGGATAAACTAACATCTGTACAGTGACATGTAAGGTTCATTTCACTAGCCTTCTTGTTGAATACTTTTTGCATTTGCTTTGCTGTTTGAATCTGGGGAAAATATAAAGTCAGGGAACAGATTGCAGAAGTGAATTTCTCTCTGTTCCTAACCTGCTTACACACTTCTCTTTTCAGTTGGAGGGGAGATGGGCCACACTTCAATGTTCTTTGTTACCAAATTGTATAACTCTTGTAAGCCCATCTTTCATGGGCCTTACTTTCAGAGTGATGTTCCCCAGCCACTCTTTATTTTGATTTAGTACTGCTGGATTTAACTCCTACCAGTTAGCATATTTTAACCACACTTTAATATTTTGAAAGCATTGTAGTTGAAATAAAACTAAATGCTGTCAGATCTTTCACTTAATGTGATTGTAGGATATGAAGGGTACAACTCTATTATGTAAGAATTTTGAATGTAAATAATATGCAGTGATAATTATAAATTGATCAACAAACCAAAAACTGCTTATGTGTGACCTAAACTTTATTAAAGGAAAAGCTACCACTTGTCTTCCTGTTAAGGATTTTTCTGACTCAACCCCAATTTTCTTGGTTCTCTTGTTCCCAGACTACTCAAGTGGTTTTGGTGGGAAATATGGAGTACAGGCTGACAGGGTAGACAAGAGTGCAGTTGGATTTGATTACCAAGGAAAAACAGAGAAACATGAATCACAGAAAGGTTTGTTGTTGTTTTAAAAATGTATTTTGTAATACACTAGCAATTTTTCTGTTGTTTAAATAGATTTTGTAAAATTGTTTTCATGAAATTCGAGTAGTGTTTGCCTTGTTTTTATTTCATCAGTTAATCTTTAAAGAATGAGATAGTTCTCATGATTTCTTGGCATTAATGATGCTGAAATGGTCACAGACATTTTTGTAAAAATTGTAACAGATAAGAAGAGGGGTCTTTTTAGACTTGTGTTTCAGTAGAGCACTAATAGGGTTTGTGCCAAGTCCAACATTAATCCTGTTTAGAATGGAGACAATGAAATTGTTAGTTTCAACTCACTTGAGTCCTATTGAGCTCCATGCATCCATTGAGTCCCATTGAGCTCCATAGGTAAATCTTGTATGAAGTCTAAATACCTTAAAGGCACCAGTTCCCAGATCTTGGAAGCTAAGTAGGGTATGCCCTGGTTAGTACTTGATTGGGATACTTCCAAAGTATACCAGGTTCTGTAGGCTATATTTCAGAGGCTGGGAATGGCAAACCACCTTAGAGTGTTCCTTGCCTAAGAAAATCCTATAAAATCCACAGGTTTGCCAGAGGTTATCAAGCATATTGAAGGCACACACACAGAGACAAACACACACAAATCTACCATTACCTAAGACTGGCAATTCTCTGCCAAACCATATGTTTTCAGAGGTAACTTGCTCTTGTTTTTGCACTACTGCAGCCACCATTTAAAAACTACATACATTAAGTTTTTTTTTAAAAAAAAGACATTTACATTCCACCTTTTCTCTAAGTGGTTCTAGCCATTTGACGTCAAACTAATAGTTAACAACTAAAAGCATCCTTCTATAGCACTGGTGGGCAATTGTTGCCTTTGGATTGCAATTTCCATAATCCTTCACCACTGGTTATGCTGACAATATCTAGTGCATATGTATAAATATAAAAAGGAACAATTAAAATGGTGAGTAAAACTATGAGATAAGGTCTTTAACTCGATCTAGTCTCTTCTTCCTGCTCATTTCCCAGAGCCATTAGCTAGAAGATGCAGTCTTCTCCAAAAGCTCAGAATTGGAGCAAAGAGATGTAGGTGGGGTGATGACTATGTTTTGTTAGTGCCTCTATCAAAAGATTAACAGGAAGAGGATAACAGTCATTTCTAGCACTTATCCCTAGATAAGGGGGGGCATAGAGGTTGGAATAGAGACAGAGAAAGGGAGGGATAGTTTCCTTGAGCTCAAATGTATTTGCTTGCTTCACTTCATTCTTGGGGAAATGCACATGGCTCCTCAAGGCTTTTTTCTGGCCTGGGATGAAAAAATGGTAAATTATCTCTCCTGGAAGCTGTTAGGAATAATGGTTCACCTTCTGAATTGGTCTCAGTGCCTGTCCCACCCCAGTTTAACATTTTAAAATGGCATTCATCCACCCCAAAATTGGAAATGGACTTTCGGTCACTTGTGGGGAATATTTGGTACATAAATCAGCCATTGAAGTATCAGGATTGGGGTGGGGGTTAAGAGCAGAAAAATGTGTACCTGGCCTGCCATAGTTATTTGTCCCATAGGGGCACTGTTGTATTTAATGTACACTGTTGTCTTTCCTGAAAACACTATCATTTTTTGCACCCTTGAGAATTACACTGGAAACTAATGCCATCACTAAAAAGGGAATTATCTGAAACAATTGGGTGGTCATAAAAGCAGACTAATTTCTAAGGCCCAAACACATTCCCATTAGTCTCCTTAGTTTACAGAATATTTCTGATCTCATTTCTGTAGTGGTTTATTTAGGATGGTGTAGACTGTACTTTATTCTCATTATCATCACCACCATAATTATTACTCATTATTATTTAGTTATTTTATTTTTAACATAGGACTCTCTAAATTATTTTTTCGGTTATTTTTCCTACATTCTGAAATATCGTTAACTCCCATTTTTTGTCCGTAGGGTGAGTGTTTGCTTGCTTTTAGACTTACTGTTCTCTCTAGATCAGTGGTTCTCAATCTTCATTCCTCCAGTTGTTTTGGACAGCAACTCCCAGAAATCCCAGCCAGCTTCCCATCTGTTAGGAATTGTGTGAAGTCCAAAACACCTGGAAGACCAAAAGTTAGGAACCACTACTGTAGATGGAGCTGACCAGCAGATCTGTGTTGACATATAGATAATTCACAAGAGAGTATGAAGTTCTCTGCTGTAGTGATGTGTGCTGTAATATTCCCAGAACCACACAAGTTTGATTCTTTCATAATACACTATGGCTATGAGTACCTGTCTGTTAATTTCTTATCTACAGCATAAGATTGATTTGTATGTGTCTTCCTATGATTTAACTATGTTTAAGCAGGTGATAGCAAGCTGTCACCTTTCTTTGAAACACAGGCTCCTTCTACACTGCCACATAGTCCAGATTATCAAAGCGAATAATCCACATTATCTACTTTGAACTGCCATATAATCCAGTTCAAAGCAGATAATCTGGATTTTATATGGCAGTGTAGCAGAAGCCACAGATTTCTAAGCCTTTGCCTTATCAACTTTAGCTAAGGTTGATATTACATTGGTAATGAAGTCAACTGCAGGCAGTCCCCAAATTACGAACAAGATAGATTTTGTAGGTTTGCTCTTAAATTGAATGTTTATGTAAGTTGGAACAGGTACATTTTTACGTGTAACTCCATCTAAATACCTATCTTTCTGTCTATCTATCAATCTATCTATGAATAGCGCAGGGAAGGATTAACACTGCTGTGGTGTTTGGTTTGCTGCCTATGCCCTTGTTCAGAAGATTTCACCTTCCTTTCTCTCTCTGTGGTAATTGGATTTTGAAAAAAAAATTGACTTGTGGAAACAAGGATTGGTGATGAAATTTCAGTGGAGACACCTTTTCCCCATGATAACTCTTTCAGGAGTAAATTTTCCTTCTGAGTGGTAGATTTCTCTCACTTTATGTTGTCTCACTCCTGTTCTTAACTGTATGTCATTTTTAAGTCAGATGTTTGTAATTTGGGGACTGCTTGTATTGTTAAAGCTATCCTAATTTCCTACTTAACAAATATCTGGAGCCAGTATGGACAAAACAGAAGCTGCCTTGAGTCTCCTCGGGTGAGAAAGGCAGGGTAAAAATGTCATTCATTCATTCATTCATTCATTCATAAATAAATAAATAAATAAATAAATGTTGAGTAGTGGCATCTTACCCTTCCAAAGGGAGATGGAAGATGCTTCCAATTGCTTAGGGATGGTTCTAAGTGTCTCGTCAGTTGATCACTTGTAGCTGAGTTTTGAGCTGCTTATTTTGAAATATGTGGTTTGCATTATGCAAACTAACACAAAAGCTGTTTCTCACCTGAAAGTTGTAATATGTAGGTGTGAGCTGATCCCTCATCGAGTAGCTATGAATAGAAACACGCCAGTCTCTAAGTGTTGTACTATTTTGAATGACTTCTTTTTTGCTCCCATTTTCAGATTATTCTAGAGGTTTTGGTGGTAAATATGGCGTGGACAAGGAGAAAGTGGACAAAAGTGCTGTTGGCTTTGAATACCAAGCCAAACCTGAAAAGCATGAATCACAGAAAGGTTTTTATTTTAATTTTATTTCATATAACTGATCTTTAAACCTGACCCTTTGAAATAATCAATTGGTCCTTCATAAACTGGTGCCACTAACTTTTAGAGCTACTCTTGAAAAAAATTATTTCCTTTTCAATAATCCCTTTTCTCTGCTTTCTGAGCATAATATATTTTAGTCTTTTTTTCATCCACTTCATGTCCTTGGCATCTCTTATTTATTTGTTTATTTTTATGCACATACCCTGATTTCCCATTAAAAGATGACCATCATGTCTAGCAACAATAACATGTAAGATGGCTTGAGGACTTGCCTAATCATGTAAAACTGATAAACAAAATCAACCTTATGAATTGGCTTGGACCAAATAATTTTGAAATCTCTGAATCTTTTTAGTTTATTTATTTTAATGTTTCTATGCTACCTTTCTGGATCAAGGACCAGGGTAGGAACTGGCAGAGATAAAAATACTGGTTATGTTAATTCAGTAGTCAATTTTTCAAAGTTCAGTGAGCAATTAAGATTGGAGCCTTAATAATAATAATAATAATAAAACTTTATTTATAACCCGCCACCATCTCCCCAATGGGGACTCGGGGCGGCTTACATGGGGCCATGCCCAGACACGATACAATATAACAAAATAAAACAATATATCATAACACAATATAATAGTACAAAAATAATCATATACATTACAACGCAAATCAGAGCAGACAGGGCGGGCCACATGAACATTTAATTAAAAACTCGGGAGAGAGAGGCATATAAATAAAGAGAACAGGGGTATAAGACGGAACAGTCCAAACAGTCCAAAGGATAAAATCCAAGGGGAGTAATCAAGAGGTATATAACATTTACTCCCCGAAGGCACATCGAAAAAGCCACGTTTTTAGATCTTTCTTAAAAGCCAATAAGGTGGGGGCTTGCCTGATCTCAGAGGGCAATGAATTCCACAGTCGGGGGGCCACAGCAGAAAAGGCCCTCTCTCTCGTTCCCACTAGACGGGCCTGGGATAGAGGCAGTGGCGAAAGAAGGGCCTCCCCGGATGAGCGGAGGGATCGAATAGGTTTATAATAGGAGATACGGTCACGAAGGTAGGTGGGTCCCAAACCGTTTAGGGCCTTATAAATGATGGTATTCACCTTGAATTGGGACCGGAAGGTGAACGGCAGCCAGTGGAGCTCCTTGAACAGGGGAGTAGATCTCTCCCTGTAGCTCGCCCCTGTAATTAATCTGGCCGCCGAGCGCTGAACCAATTGTAGTTTCCGGGCCGTCTTCAAGGGAAGCCCCACGTAGAGCGCATTACAGTAGTCCAGTCTAGAGGTAACTAAGGCATGCACCACCGTGGTCAAGTCAGACTTCACGAGGTATGGTCGCAGTTGGCGCACAAGTTTGAGTTGTGCGAAGGCCCTCCCGGCCACCGCCGACACCTGAGCCTCAAGCGTCAGCGCTGAGTCCAGAAGGACCCCCAAACTGCGGACCTGTGATTTCAGGGGGAGTGCAACCCCGTCCAGGACAGGTTGCCACCCAATACCCCGATCCGACGCGCGACTGACCAGGAGGGCCTCTGTCTTGTCAGGATTGATCCTCAGCTTGTTCCTCCTCATCCAGTCCGCCACAGCGGCCAGGCACTGGTTCAGCATCCGAGGGGCTTCCTTGGATTCAGATGGAAAGGAGTAGTGGATTTGCGTGTCATCTGCGTAGAGATGGCAACGCCCTCCAAAACTCCGGATGACCTCTCCCAGCGGTTTCATGTAGATGTTGAATAGCATGGGGGATAGAATAGACCCCTGCGGGACCCCACAGGTCAATGGCCAGGGGTCCGAGCAGGAGTCCCCCAGCTTCACCATCTGGGAACGACCCCCCAGGAAGGACCGGAGCCACTGCAGCACAGTGCCACCAAGCCCCATCCCAGAGAGCCTCCCCAGAAGGATACCATGGTCGATGGTATCGAAAGCCGCTGAGATGTCCAAGAGAACCAGCAGGGTCACACTCCCCCTGTCCAGCTCTCTGCGGAGGTCATCCACCAAGGCGACCAAAGCCGTCTCGGTACTGTGCCCAGGCCTGAAACCAGACTGCGAGCAGTCCAGAAAATCAGTGTCATCGAGAAACTCCTGGAGCTGCTTGGCAACCACCCGCTCCAGCACCTTGCCCAAGAATGGGAGGTTGGAGATTGGTCTGTAGTTGTTACAAATAGATGGATCAAGCGAAGGCTTTTTTAATAGTGGTTTTACTACCGCCTGCTTAAAGCAGGATGGAACTGACCCCTGAACCAAAGAGGCATTTATTATGGTCACAAACCAATCCAACAACCCATCTTTGGCCAGCTTGACCAACCAGGAGGGGCAAGGATCCAGAGTGCAGGTGGTCGCCCTCACAGACCCGAGAATCCCCTCCACGTCATCAGGAAGAACAAGCCGGAAAGAATCCCATAAGATCGAACAGACAGGTACCTCGGTTACCTCCTCTGGAGCTACAATTAAACTGGAGTCTAGCTCAAGGCGTATCTGAGCAACTTTGCCTGCAAAATGGTGAGCGAAATCGCTGCACCTAGTTGCCGAGTCATCGGGAAGCCCCTGTGCCTCAGGAGGCCGTAGGAGCTCCCCAACAACTCGGAACAACTCCGATGGCCTATTGGCCGCAGACGCTATGCGGGCAGTCGTGAAAGCTTTCCTGGCTGCTCGCAAAGCCACGGAGTAAGCCCTAATAGCGGCTTTAGCCCGTGCTTGGTCAGACACATCCCGAGATTTCCTCCAGATGCACTCTAGTCCCCTCCGCTCACGCTTCATCACGGCCAGCTCCTCAGTGAACCAAGGAGTCGACGTGGCTCTACGTAGCGAGAGGGGACGTTCGGGAGCGATCGTGTCCAGTGCCCTTGCCAACTCCCTGTTATAGCAATCAGCCAGGGCATCGACAGGATCGCCAGTCTCCAAGACAGGAAGATCCCCAAGAGACCTCAGAAGTCCATCCGGATCCATCAGTCTCCTGGGGCGGACCATCTTAATGGGTCCACCACCCCTGCGGAGGTTAGAAGAAACGGCGATACTTAAACAGATCAGATGATGGTCAGACCATGACAATGGAAGAATATTTTGCTCTTCCACTCTGACTGTCCCACCGTCCACAACAAAAACAAGGTCCAAGGTGTGTCCTGCCTGATGTGTGGGCCCAGATATAATTTGAGACAGCCCCATGGTTGTCATGGCAGCCATGAAATCCTGAGCTGCTCCTGTCAATGTGGTCTCAGCATGAATGTTAAAGTCTCCCAACACTATCAGTTGTTGGGAGACAAGAGCCGCATTGGAGACCACTTCTGCTAGCTCAGACAGAGAGACTGCTGGGTCGCGGGGTGGACGGTACACCAGCAGAATCCCCAAGCTGTCTCGGGCTCCCACCTTCAGGAAAACACACTCGAACCTCGGAGATTGCGGAACGGCGCATCTGATCAGGGCGATGGACTGCCTAAAGATCACCGCAGCTCCTCCTCCCCGCCCCCCAACCCTGGCCTGTTGATGCACCCCGAAACCTGGAGGACACAGCTGGGTGAGATTCACACCTCCCAGCTCATCCAGCCACGTCTCGGTGATGCATGCCAGATCCGCCCCCTCATCCAGGACCAAATCCTGGATGATAGCTGTTTTACCGTTGACGGATCTGGCGTTCAAAAGCAGGACCTTAATATGCTAATACATTCTTCCTGCCTCCTTCTTTTGAGCCCTACTTCCACATCGAATTATACTTCCTTTTGCATGAAAAACCCAATGAATACATTTCTGGTATTAACTGTCTGCTAACCTCCCAAGCCAAAAATGAGGTTTATATAACACTTTGTGAAATTTTCTGTGCTTAGATTATACAAAGGGTTTTGGTGGAAAATTTGGTGTACAGACGGACAGGCAGGACAAATGTGCTCTTGGCTGGGATCACCAGGAAAAAGTACAACTACATGAATCTCAGAAAGGTATGTTTCTGTATTTAACCAGACCTAATACAGAATTATTGTAACTGCAATAGGACAAAGGTAACCACATTCTATGTGACATGTTATGTTTACTTTCATTTTCCAAGGAGGAGCATGTTATCTGGAATTTGCCTTTGGGTGGGCTAATCAAAGCCAAAACATTTGGTCAGTTTTTGAATGAGTAAGAAGCCTAAACCAGATATAATGCAGTAATTTACTTTGTCCCTATGTGATGGGTGGTGTCCAAAGATATCCAATACAAGAATGTTCACAGAAATAGTATTCTCCATTTCTCTTTCCTAAAGAAATGCTTAGTTCCTTCCTTGCTCACATGTTTACCATTGCTCTGAGCAAAGAGGCCAAAAGGATCAGTCTTAAATGTGGGATTGGGGATGCTGTACAAGTAGTCAAAGCCAGTGAATTGAATTCTTTTGTTGCCTAACATCTGATTTGACAAGCAGTTCTGTTTCTGACTTGATTAACCCCCAAATGGATTAATGGCAGCATATAAAATGCATGTTAGGTTATGGTTAAACTGTAGTCAAAATGATTTCCCTGTGGCCTCAGTTTTAGATTAATAGTTGTGTACAGTGTGGGAAATTCAGGTTGACAGTTATTTCAAGTGTACACTGAACCTTGCTTCGAAATCTAAGTAGACATGGTAAGAAGGAACGTTTGAACTGTAATTCACAATATTTCTGCTGTTTGTAATCTGTTGAACAGATTTGAGTAAATATATACAATTTCACACACATTTAAAGCTTTGGTTTTCTGGAATGTTGTGGAACTCTTCTTCAGAATTTCAGAGCCAAGCTACATGTTCCAGAATATTACATGAGATTATACCACTTTAGAATATAATGACACGGGGAGAAGTGGCATATTAATATTTCCTATATTTTAAAAAAATTCCCTGATTGTGGAAAGCTAGTTTACCAAATATTTCTAGTGTAGTTTTTTTTCTTTTGATGTTTTGGGTTCATATACAGGAATTTTGGGGCATCAGGAAACTTTTGCTGTTTCTCTACTCTAATTTGAAATAACACCGTCTAGAAAGGATTGTACCATATAATACTTAGCTATTTGTAACCTAATACATTGGCCCTCCATATTTATGGGTTCTGTATCCACGGAATCAAGCAATCATAAAAATATTTGGAAAAACAACCCAAAAAGCAATAGTGATGTGCAGGCACCCCCCCCCCCCCCACGGTTGCCTCCTGCCAATTCACACATCCTTGACTGTATGTGCATTTTGATATCCATGGAGGGTCTTGGAACCTCACCCCTGTGGATACTGAGGGTTCACTGTACTTAAAATGACCTATTATCATGTATATTTAACAAAGTTTTGTGCATGTCTGTGTGCTTTTAAATTGCTCCCCAGCTTTTATTGCTGTTAACAGAGTGTGTGTTTTCTATCATATATGTTGTATCTAAATGTGTTCCTCTTTTCCCTCTCTCCTCTTGGTTCTCTTCCCTTGTCGTATCCCTTGGATTTCTCAGACTATAAGAGTGGTTTCGGAGGGAAATTCGGTGTTCAGACAGAGAGGCAGGACCCTTCAGCTATGGGGTTTGACTACAAGGAGAAACTAGCGAAGCATGAGTCGCAAAAAGGCAGAGTTTCCAGATGTCACTCAGTTGTTATCCAGCACTGCCACTTCTAACACAGACTTAAGTTACTCACTTTGAAAGGCTTGCATGCGCCGCAGGGAATTATGCAGGGCAACATTTTTCTCACTGAATTATGCTGTGCTGATACATCAGTGTAATGTTTCATTGAACTTGAATATTTAGACCAGTGGCAGCTAGTCTTTAAATCAATGGCAAGCAAACACGTGGAACACCTATGCTTTTGAGTAGCTTTGCTGCTTCCCTCCAGGAATGCTGCTTATGACACCCATATTTTTAGCAGTTGAGTTTACTACATTTCTTTGCTGAAAAGAAGTTAGCATTTTAAATATGCCTTTTTGGTTGAGGTCACTTAACTACAGTAGAGTCTCGCTTATCCAACATAAACGGGCCAGCAGAACGTTGAATAAGTTAAAATGTTGGATAATAAGGAGGGATTAAGGAAAAGCCTATTAAAATGTCAAATTGCGTTATGATTTTACAAATTAGGCACCAAAACATCATGTTTTACAACGAATCAAAAGAAAAAGCAGTTCAATACACTGGAACATTATGTAGCAATTACTGTATTTACTAATTTAGCACCAAAACATCACAATGTATTGAAAACATTGACTGCAAAAACATTGACTACTAAAAGGCAAACTGCATTGGATAATACAGAACGTTGGATACGCGAAGGTTGGATAAGCGAGACTGTACTGTACTTAAAAGTAAACACCAAAAATCCCTTTCTTTTAATAATTGTCCATTTGGATTAAAAAGTTTTCTCTTGAGTGTCTCATCTGTAGTATTTTCTGATTCCTATCCTGTTGCAGAGTTTAAAAATGTTCAGTATCTTCAGGAGTGTTTTATGGGTGTAAAAGGAAGGTTATTTCACAGTACCCACACTCCTAGAGCCAGGAACCAAAGAGACATATGGGACAGTTTTGTTTTGAGTGACTGACAGACTTCTGTCTCTCTCTTTCTTTCTCTCTTTGGCCAAAAAATGTAACCAACACAAATGCAATAAGTTTGTCTCAGCTCAGTTTCTTCATGGCTTGTGCCTGAAATTCAGACATTCTATTTCCAGCTCCTAAGGTGACAAAAATCATACAATTCCAATCTTATATATATAGTTCTGTGTAAATCAGATAACAAAACATGACTCTCAAAGACTGTTCCTTCTGTCTGAGCTGAAGATAAACTCAGTTGTTGGGAAATTGTTAACGCAACATAGTGAGAAGTTGCTTAGCCTTGGTTCCACTGAGGAAATGCGGCATGTATCCTCCATTCCTAACATACAGGCTTGTAAGCCGTAACTACTAAAGCCCTTTTCACTTCTCTAAATAGTAAATGTATTCTGCTTTAGAAATGTTTGTGTTTGAAAGTCTGTTTAGGAATTACTTGTTCAACCAGTTATGAAATAATGTAGAATAAAAGCTTTACTGGAAATTCAGGGATTGAGTTGGTAGCAGTCCCATGTGCGCAAACTTCCTTCACATAGATTTAATTACACTGTGGCATTATAACAATGTGCCCAATATTTTTGTGCCAATATGGCAATCACAATACTTAATGTTTCAAATGGTGAAATCCAGAAGTGAGCTGATATGTAAGTATTGCTGACAGTTCTGATTTACAGAGTCTAAAACCATTCAAGAGAGTAATCCAAGGCTGTGTTGTGGAAGTGGTTTGGTCAGGGTTGCGGAATGGGGGAGGTTTGAGGGGACATCTTTTTCTTTGCTTGGCTCCAGCCAATGATCACTCAGTTTCATTTCAGCCAATGAATATGGAAGCATGAATCTGTTACTTTGCACACATGCTACTCAGATCTCAAGATCTCCTCCTTTTTGCATCTACTTACTTTGGATTTTTGCTTGGCCGCAGTCATTGGGAATTCTGTGCATGTAGCTCTTTGCCATACTTGCCATATTTGATAAAGGCAGAACCACCTTCACTGTTTTTTCTCCTGGTTTTTTAGATTACTCGAAAGGATTTGGTGGGAAATATGGTGTGCAGAAAGACCGGATGGATAAGGTATGTTCTCCTCTTACAATGCTTGGATTTCTGTGATGTCTTCTTTTACCATTTACTTCTTAACTGGTAGTTCAAACTAATTAGCAAATCATTGAAATCCCAAAACAAACTGTTGATCCCAACTAGAACAGTTTCACTGAAATAGTGGGAATATGCTGAGTGTGTATTTTCTTGATTCAGTGGACCTTCTGTTGCTGAAATTTACAGCGAGATTTCGGCCAAGGTGTCTTGTTGAACAGTAAATTGTGAATAAAATGTGATTTCTCAAAGTGTGAAAACAAATTATTGTAATAAATCAGCCCAAAATGGGGTGAGGAATAAAGTGGAGAAACAATCCCAAATGTGAGGGACAGCAAAAGAATATAGGTGGTAGTGATTTCTCCCCAACATTTAAAGCTTTCCATGGATTCCTTTCCTTTAGATTTTCATCTCCTCTCCTGAGTGAAAGCAATTGAGACAATACATTCACTTTAGATAAATTAATTCCAACCCTTGTTTTCAAGTTGGAGTTGTTTAGAGGTCTGGTCAGACATCTCCTAGGAGAACAGAGAAGCTTTGAATCCATTTGATCCAAAGCTGGCACTACCATGTTCCTGTGATCTAGTTTTATTGGAAACAACAATTAATCTAAAGCCGGAATGTCCTGCTGAAAATGCTTGAAAGATGGCTCCCTGGCAGGCTTCTAGAAGATAGAAAAGACAATAATGAGCAAATGCGGAGTTAGGCATGTCCATGTGTGCAGGCATGTGCGTTATATATAATTTATACATGTGCAGAAAGAGAGAATTCAAAGTAGTGGACAAAAGTTATACAGATACATGCTTACATTTTTTTTGTAGAGAGAGTGTAGAGATTGTACTCATAATAACCATTTTATGGCCATACAACACTTTCATTAAAATGTCCAAGTATACCCCACAGGCGTAAAGCATTTTTGTGGTGGAGGGGAATCAATACTTCAGATTATGATGATGCCCAATAATTTGTGAATGTTTAGGTGTACTTGGAGTAGAGATATTTCCTTTTGTTGCTATTAGGTATAGCTAGATCTGTTTAACAGGCCTTTGGAAGAAAAATTGCTTGCTTTTGTACTGGCTTTTCTGTGTTGGTGTGTGAAAGCATGGCAGCTTAATTTCACTACTTAGAGAAAATATTCTATCGTTTGTTATATAATAATGGTTTTTATTATATTATAATAGTTATAATCTAACTAAGTAGAGTTTGGGCTATAATTGAAGTATAGTATACGTTATTATAATAATCTAAATATAATAGTTGCTCCCATCCTAATAATAATGCTATTACATATTACTGTTATATGTCAAGCATGTGCTTCCCTGCATCCAAGCTGCCATTTGTTCCCAGGCTACCAGGTGGCACTTTGATTTTATCTGGATATCTCCCTATTTGTTGAAATGGCTTCATGTGTCACTTGTGAGAAAATCAAATTTGACTAATTGGGTGAAGTGGCGCTTACATAAGAGAGATTCATGTGAGCAAAAGTCATTTGTTGTGTTTCTCATAATGCTACATGGAAGTAGCACCATTGTATAATTTAATAATTTAATTGTATCCTATTCATTTTTTTTAATAGAATGCATCAAGTTTTGAGGATATTGAGAAATTGTCTTCAACATACCAGAAGACCAAACCAGTGGAAGCTGGTGAGACTATTTCAAAATGCTCTCTTTAGTGTTTTTGTTTTGGAATTGTTCAATTTGCTAAGACCAGTAGGCTCTTTTTATTTCAGCGGAGCTGGGATGAATGCTCCTAGATATCTTTAGCTTTTTATAGCTTAATAGTGAAATAAAAATCAGGCAGACCATCTAATGTAATTTCTTTCTCCCTGCAATTTCTAAGAGAGAGAACTATTATTTAAATGGAACATTTTAACTTATCCTTAGTCATATCACTGAGGCTGCTCCAGCACTCCTAATTTTAAACCAGTAATTGAATTTGAATTGTCAGTGGGTGCTAATGTTTGTACCCTCAGTTTCTGGTAGGAGGCTGCACAGCTCATGTAATTACATTACTGTGATCTTTTATAAGGGGTAAAGGTGGCACTTGCTTTGAATACCAATTTTCCAGTTAACCCCAGAACTGTGAGTTTCAGAGATTTAGGTTAAACAAATGCCCTACAAAACTACAGTGACACTCAATATTTTTTACACTACAGCAAATACCAAAACAAGCAACATCAGAGCTAACTTTGAAAATCTAGCAAAGGAGAAAGAGCTGGAGGACAGAAAGAAGGCAGAAGCAGAAAGAGCACAAAGAATGGCCAAGGACAAAGAAGAACAAGAGGAAGCTAGGAGGACACTGGAAGTTGGTGAAATTCATTTTCTTGCCTATTTCTCTCCCACTATTTTTGGTAGAGAGCATTGAACTGTGGTCCTGTGAATAGGGTGATGTACCAGAAAGTCCTGTCTGTTAAGGAAATTTGACAGCTTATTTAAATGTACTCTATCTGGTTTTAGATTTACTAAGAAATAATTATTCCAAAATTCTAAACTGGGTTTGGGGAATAGATAGTAGTAATACTCCTAACGTAGTTTAGATAATAATATTCTTAGTATGTCGGCATATTTCTGAGCTAGTGAAGAAATATCCTTTGAAATGTGAATTGCTGGCCTCCTGCTTCAATGGCGGCCGGGGGGGGGGGGGGGGAGTGAACAAAGGGGGCCGGATGGCCTAGGTGTTACCCAAACTTGAAAATACATGTTACAAATGAGATTGACTTGAGTTCAACTCTGTTACTTGGGAAGCTAATATGTCTGCTAAAGAGATAATAGAATATACTGTAGGATTTTTATAATGAATATTTTTCCCCTTTTCAGTATCTTAAATTGGAACAACGTAAAACAGCACTGTTTGCCATTTTACAATGCAGTAACACTTGGTTAGAATATATCTGAATATGTCCATGGAGATGAATCATAGAATTAGAAGGGACTACAAGGGGCACCCAGTTCAACTCCCTGCCATGCAGGAATACACAACAAAGCACTCTCAACAGATGGCCATCCAGCCTCTGTTTAAAAATGTCCAGATAGGACACTCAACCACACTCCGAGGCACTGTATTCCTCTGTCAAACAGTTCTTGTTTAAGTGGAATATCTTTTCCTGTAGTTTGAATCCACTTTCTCCATGTTCTAGTCTCTGGAGCAGCAGAAAACAAGCTTGTTTCTTGAATGAGTTTCAGTTCACTGAAATTCAGATTTCAGTAATAGATTTGGTTTTCTGATTGGTTGAATCTCTTCACATGAGACTCGAGTGTACTCAAATTTGTTAAGGATTCTGACACTATCTCTGAATCCAATCTGTGCTTGCTGTATATGTACAGAGATTGAACTTATAACCCAAGACTACTACATCTCTATTGCATAGCTTACTTTTTATTCATTCATTTATCAGATATATACCCAGCCTTTATGGCAGTCAAGGTGGTGAACACTATAGTCAAATAACCAATAGCGGTTTGGTTTTCCATCTGATTTTGGATATTTGGGGAATTTCAAGCTGGGAAATCCATTTTTTTTTAGCTTTAGGATACCCTGCTATTTCTAAATCTTCATCACCAAATGGTATCCTAATACTAAATGTAATAGAAGATTCTTAAGTTACAGTATAACATTAGCTAGGGACTAAATTATCTTGTTTATTGGATAGGCTTTATAAAACTCACCTATTTCTGTGTGAAAGCATTACAGCCGGCATCAGTTAGGAATATGATCAATTACTCTAATTGTTTGATTAATTTCCCTTTCTTCAAACTATATCACAGTTAATCTTATATATAATCCTTGTTACTCAAAGAACAAGTGCTCTCTCATCACTTGCTACTCCTTCAACTTCTGATTCATAGGTGATTCACTCCATTATGGACTGCATCCCAAGTTTCCGATGTGTAACAGAGATAATTATATGTCATTCATGTGGGGAAAAAGGGTGGGGGACTAGTCTGGTTCTCCTCTTTCATTACTATTAACTCTTTCCTAGAATGGTTGTTTTCATTGATATTTTTTTGCAGATCTTTAACTTGTACTTGCCTTTGACTTGAGTGCTGGCCCTTCGAGGTTTTGTCCATGCGCAACTCATTCACTTTCATCTTCAGAAGTAGCACTGAGGGGGCCAGTAGTCTTACAAAAACTGTTCAATGAAATCATGCATATTTCCAAGCAACTTATGGTGCTGACAATAGAGGGCTGACTTTATAGTATTCTAAGTGGTGTACAGAAACAAGATAGCTCTGCTGGGAATCCATACTGGTTGATATGTGTGGTACTATTCTGTGAACATTTAACTCAAAAGTAACTCTGTCTTGAAATGAAGAGTATGTGTATATTGTAGGTTGAGCTCCCTTGGATATTTTCAGATATTTTGGGGATATTTGCATATGCACAGTGAAGTGGGACTCTAAGTCTAAACATGGAATATATTTATGTTTTATGTACATATTATACACTATTTAATAATTTTGTGCAAGAAACAAAGATTGCATGTATTGAACTATCAGGAAAAAAGGTGTCACTTTCCCAGCCACCAAGTGGACAATATGGATTTTGGAGTCTTCTGGATTTTGGAATTCTACATAAAGGATGTTCAACCTGTATATTAGGGGGAATTGGAAGAGTTGTCCTGAGGACATTGTGATGGAGTTTAACAAAGAAAAGCAAGTAATGTTCGTACCATATTCCCATATGCTTTTAAAATATCACATTAAGGAGTATCTGAGGCTCCTTCTACACAGCTGAATAAAATCACATTTTCTGCTGGAATATATGGTAGTGTGGACTCAGATAACCCAGTTCAAGGCAGATCTTGTGGGATTTTCTGCCTTGATATTCTGGATTATATGGCTGTGTGGAAGGCTCCTGAGAGACAAAACTCAAATAAATTGAATGATTCAGACACAATAGCCAAAGCATGGTTGGCAATGGTTGATTATTGAATCTGATGCTTAAGTTGTCACACACATTCCTCTCCTTGATGTTTCTGATTCCCTCCTCCTGGTCTGCCTGACTCAACAAACTTGAATGAGAGATGTGCTTTAACTTCAATCATGCAAACATAGTACTACTACTATCTGACAGAAACTATCCCCATTTCCCATGATGGTGTTTCCTGTTCTCAAGGAACCATTCAGAGTGCATATTAACCATACAGTTGATACTGGAAGAGTTAGGCCCTATAACTTCTTCAATCTGATGGCCCTGTGTAGAATTTTAGATCTGCAGCAGGATCCAGGAGTCTCAACTGGGTTCTGAGCAAAGCTTGCAATATTTCCTTTGTGAAAACTACAACCCGTAGAATCCTCCAGGCAGAAGTCTGTGGCCATGCTGATTGGGGAGATTAGAAACCTTTGTTGAAAAATTAATGTTTTTAATTTCTGGTTCTCATTGGACAGTTTTAGATTAAGTTACTTATTTCTCTGTGAAATAAGTAGAGCCAGCTGAAGTGGAAATATTCATATTTAAAGGGAATTATTAGTATTGGAAAGAGTCAGTGTCTCTTTAGCGCATTCCATTCATGAAAACTAACTTGGCTGTAGTCTTGCTCGAAACTGATACTGTTTGTTCAGGATATATTTTGTACACCTGAAAAATGTGGTTCAATGGTAAGAAAGAGAAAGTTGGCAGTTGAATGCTTATTTCTAAATTAGATTATTTTCTCTAAATGTCTCCCATTCCGTCTACCTTTAGTTCTAAAAACATCCTGCAGCTTAATCTTGGGAAAATTACAGGCAGCACCTCCCAGCAAAGGTCTGCCTAGTACCACTCACTCATGACTCCAAGACTTGTATGTGAAAATAAATTGCCTGGCAGTTGAAGACTATATGTACTCCATGAAACAAAATGCATCAGTACTGTAATGCTTGCAATCACAACACATGGGAACTATTTAGTGTTTCAAACCAGAGCCAGGAGACTACAAATGGAAATCACGTCCTCTCCCAGCCCTGTAGTATGTCTTGCCTTGTTAGCAGCTTAATAAGACAAGGGAAGGCTCTCAGATGAGTTCCTCATCAGTGACTATTCTTCCTGCTCCTCTCTAGCAAAAAGAATTATTGTTAACATTTTTACATATTGTGATTTGTACTCAAGATAACTGCGCAGTTCATAAAAGTTTAGGAATGTTTACTTGCTCCTTCCAGTTGCAGTCAACAGAATGTGAAATAGCCCACTATATGGGCTTTAAAAAGTACTCTCAATATTTTGGTTGTCTTCAGGATCCAGCTGGTTCCAATGGTGAATAAGCAGCTTGTCGCCGGACCTCACAGGAAGTGATTCATCTGCACATACACACAATCCACAAAACCTTTGTACATTTGGGACACAGTATTCTCTCCCCTCCCCCCCCCCCTCCTAGCACCAGCCCTTTGGGTCACTAGATACTGTTCTGGGGGGTTTCCCCACCTTCTCAGAACAGACGCTGAGGGCATGTGAAATGATTGATTACTACTTCCCCCCCCCCCCCCCCCATTGGCTCCCAGATACAGTTCTTACATCAATCAAAGTTATATGAATTTTAAGCATAACTTTGGTTGGCTTAGAGTGGCTGCAACAAAAATGCTTTTTTCTCCATGTATTAATGTATTTCAATGAAGGTGTTAATTGGTGTATGTTGGCACTGTATATTCCTGTATGACAGGGGGTTGAATTGGATGGCCCTTGTGGTTGTCCTTTCCAACCTATGTTTCTATGATTCTAGTCATAAATATCCTATTTTTTTTGCTGATTTACAAGATTTATTGCAATGCATACTCCTCTATTTTGTTTTGATTTTTTTCTTGAAGGAAGCCAAAGCCAAGGAACAAATACCTCCTCAGTCTCCAGCACCACAATTGGCACCACAACCGGTACCACAACCAGTAGAAGAAAAGCTGCCTTCAAGTCCAGTCTATGAGGTCAGCTTAAGAAATAGAAAACTTTCTCCAGTGTATTTTGTATAACTAGTATGAAGAATGAGTGGGATTTGTAACTGTGTTTTACTTGGTGGTACAGTAGAGTCTCACTTATCCAAGCCTTGCTTATCCAAGCCTCTGGATTATCCAAGCCATGTTTGTAGTCAATGTTTTCAATATATTGTGAAATTTTTGGTGCTAAATTCGTAAGTACAGTAATTACAACAAAACATTACTGCGTATTGAACTACTTTTTCTGTCAAATTTGTTGTATAACATGATGTTTTGGTGCTTAATTTGTAAAATCATAACCTAATTTGATGTTTAATAGACTTTTCCTTAATCCCTCCTTATTATCCAAGATATTCACTTATCCAAGCTTCTGCCGGCCTGTTTAGCTTGGATAAGTGAGACTCTACTGTAATTGCATTTTGTTTATTAGTTTAAAAGCTTGTTTAAAAACATATAATTTCAGTATAAACAGCTACAAGTTGAGTATCTCTTATCCAAAAATGCTTGAGAACAGAAGTGTTTTGGATTGTTTATTATTTCTTTTTGAATTTTGAATTATCTGTATTTGTTTACATGTACATAATGAGATATATTGGAAATGGAGCCCAGGTCTAATCACAAAATTAATTTATGTTTCATATACATACTCCTTAGCCTGATGGGATTGTTATACAATATTTTTAATGATTTTGTGCATAAAACCAAATTTGTGCACATTGAAAGCAAAGATGTCACTATTTCAGCCACTTATATGGACAAGATTGGATTTGGGAATATTTTGGATTTTAGAATTATTGATAAGGAGCACTCAGCCTGTATATTGTTTATCAAAAAAAGTTACACCTAACAACAGAATACAGTGAGGAGAGCAATAACTCAGTGGCATTGCTCATGGCTTGCCCAGGTAGCTCAGTCCTTACTATGTCCAATTATAAAAAGGATCAGATAGGATGCTGTGAAACACCCAACTGATGAGCCTTCTGCCTTTGAACTGGGATCAGGAGTAAGAACGGTGTGATCCTAAAGAGGTTGTTGAAGTGCATCTCCCAGCATTGCTCACTGTTGGCTATGCTACTCAGGACTGCTGAGAGCTGAAATTCTACAACATCTGGAATGCTATACAGTTCCCACCTCTGGTCTGGACAATACTAGCCTAGATAGAGAAAGAGTGTGTCCTCTTGTAAACTTCCCATTACATGGGAAGTTTACACGCTACTTGCTAACAGATCCTGACAGTAACATAATAATTAAACTTACTAGCTGCAGATCAGAACACTTCTTAGGAAAATAACAAAGGGGGAAACAATGAAAGGTTAGTCATGAATTAGAAAAGCAGCAGGCTTCTTACTCTACATAAAATGCTGTGCAATTGCATCCCCAGTGACTGTTGCAGCGTAGAGTCCCATCTTGCATTTCAATTCAAATTACTTACCTGAACCACCAAAGTGTTTCTGTAGTCATGGACTAGCTACATTCGGAGGACCATTATTAGCCAAATATGGATATGTATATCCTAATGAGTAGGTGTAGTTATACATTCATTGAGATGTTTATTGCATTCTCACACAGTAACACATGTTGATTTTCTAGTGGCATGAAACTTGAAGCTGTCCTGGTGACTTTTCTTCCTTTTTCCTCCTGTAGGATGCTGTTTCCATTGAGTCTGAGTACAAGAATTCAGATACAAATTACTCCACTGTACATGAGCCAGAAACCAACAACAAAGCTGAAGAATCTGATTACCAAGAAGCTGTCAGTCAGCGGGAGCCAGAGTTTGAATCTGAAGCAGTTTACGAAGTGGCTGGAGAAGGAAATCAGTATCAAGCAGGTTTGGCATATTCTAAATAAGACCTGTTTAGTTTTTGGGTTACACCATGGTGGTCAACTGTTGGTGATCAGGGAACTACATTGCCCCCCAGGAAACATGGGAGAACCACCACTACCCTTGCACCATCTACATTTCTTTTGGATTCTGTTGTCCCCAAAAGCCCTTCCACATTCCTGGAGTGGAATGGAATGCGCAGGAGGCAATTTCATGACAGTTTTTGCTTTATCTGGGTCATTTTTTTTCTAACAGGAAATAACACAGAAATTGACATATGTCCGCAATAGGCCTCTGGCCCTAGTGTGACAGCTTGTGACTTCATAAAGTAAAAAAGAAGGGAATTGGTGAAGAGGGTCTGTGCTGATTGAACCGGTTGTGATACAGTTGATTGAAGCAGCTTTTTGTGACAACTCGCCTGCTAGAGAATAGAGGAAACTATGCTTCCATCTTTTATGGGTTGTAGTAATGTGTCTCTTTATCCTTAGGTGAAAATACTTACGATTATGAAAATGACCTTGGAATAACAGCTATAGCCCTCTATGACTATCAGGCTGGTAAGGAGTGCATTTTCACAAACCCTTGTTTTTTAAATGAAAAGTTATATTTTGACTATTGTACATATCTTCTTTGGCTTGATCTGAATCTGAATGGTTTTGGGTTTTTTTTTTTTTTTAAAGTTCTGACAGTTAATCCGCAAAGAGTCTCACTCCATGGCTAAAATATGTAGATTTTTTAATTTTTGCAATGATTACTATGTAGGACTGCTATCTGGTATGATATGAATTACTAGCACGGAAAGCTGGATAGAATTACCAGGGACCGAGTGAAAGCGGTAGAGTTGTACCAGAAACTGCACACACACGAGTCCTTGAGCCCCGAGGAAGCAAGCTTGTGAAAGAGGCACCAGGTTGTGTGCATGGTTCCTGCCGCAGTCATATTCCAATATCTGTGCTGATCTTTTTAGACCTTGGTAAAGGGATTGATGGATCTTTCTGTGAATAATGAATACCACTTAAAAAGTTTTGTCCTTGGAAGCATTCCTTGGCTATTAAAAGATGTGGCAGAGAAAAATTGATGTGCTTGCTCAAAGCAAAGACCTGTGAGCAGAACAGAATTTGTATACTGCTGATTAATTCCTCCACTAGCTTTTGTCTATAGTCCACTTCCTTAGTAACTGTGAACCAAACAATGTTTGGTTGATTCAAAGTAATATATTCATAGGGAGTTTTCATATATTGTGTGCCATTTGAACTTCATATGAATACATGCTGTCACCATGATCCTAGTGAACATGAATGAATTACCATATTCAGCATTGAACACTTTGGTCACTGTTAACAAAAATGAGGCTTCTAATTGGGCAGTGTGGTCCAAGGTGCCTTACTGTGCATAAGCCAAAAATGTCAAGCTGCTAGGGGCCCCACAGGAACCGGGTCACTATTCCCCATTTTGGTGTATTCCAAGGTCTGTGGTGTCCAGATCTCTTTCCCTTTCACTAGGGCAAGCTGGTTTAAAAGCAGGAGTTGGGAATGTTCAACAGCTTATACTGTTAATCTAACCTTTGCAAAGATGGCACTCTGCATATATGTTTGAACTATGACTCTCAATATTGCTGCTAATATAACACTGGCCAACACACATTTTGGTTCCTCAATTGTCAGAACTGTTTTTGGGTAAATTTGACCTGCCGAGTCCAAAAACGGTATCAGTTTTCCCTTATCAGCTCTGGGTTTTGAGATACATAACATATGCCATATACCAACCTTAATCTGCTCACCCATAGAAAATCATGATGGCTTCAAGTCCCCTCAGGGAGTTGGGGCAAGATAAAATGATGATGATGATGATGATAATGATTATATCTAAGAAATTAGAGCTGATGTGGTCTATTCAATGAAACTTTCTGAATCCGTACCATAAATAACCCTGGGAACAGGTCTAAGGACAAAGACACCAAGACACGCTTTTGCTGGGTTGTGTAATTATTACAGTAGGCCTGACTATTAGTGAGGTTGTTGAATATGATTTCAGTTGCATGCAAAGAACTCTGAATGGCACAGAATCATGCAGGAAGGCCTAGCAATGCCCATTAGCATGGTTTTATGGTCAAATTCCATCTGAGGTTCAAGTGGTTGACCACAGAACCATGCTGAAGGAACACTCCTCTAGGCATTGCTAGGCTCTCCAGAGCAATTCTATGGTATTCTTTGACCAGAAGCCCGAGACTCTTTTTATGTCAGGTATGAAATATAGGGTTCCAGGTACATTGCCTATTGCACCTGGCGACTGTTAAAATGCTATATGAGACGTTCATCTAAAAGTTGCCTCTGTTCTCTCTGCAGCTGGTGACGATGAGATTTCCTTTGATCCTGACGACATCATCACTAACATAGAAATGATTGATGATGGCTGGTGGAGGGGAGTGTGCAAAGGCAGATACGGGCTCTTCCCAGCTAATTATGTTGAGCTGAGGCAATAGAAAACAATGCCTACCTTTTATGCCTTAATACCGTGATCATTCATCTGATTTATTACACTACAAATCATGTTCCTTTTTCAATGGAAGGGGAAGATGGAGGAGGGATCTATACATATTCCTTTTATATTTAAGAAACTTTGCTGATGCTTTTACAAATGTTTATGGGCTCAGAAATTGCTAATATATTGTAACTCTTTTAACGTTCCCTGCTACAGCCTGCCACCATAGGTTTTTAATGCAGTTTTGAACATGGGACTTTTTTTTCTTCTGTTGCCAAATTGGTGGTGGAGGTCATAAAATTTTCAAGGAGTTTTTAGCTCTTTCTGACAATAATGCATGTTCCATTTCTTTGTGTGCTGAATTTTCAAGTAATTACATCCAGCTACTCTGTTACTGAACAGTCAGTTTTCCAGATCTCGACTGCGCAATTGTGTTTCCATATATAGGCAGCAGCACAACTCTGGATGGGAGAAGATGATAGGCATCTGATAGCAGGTACTTAGCTGGAGATTTCTTTTACATTGACAAAAGGAAGGATCAATGGCTAAAGCATTTCACACCTTCTTGAAAACCAAATGCAGAGTCCAGTGGAAAGCCTTTTCATGCCGCTTTAGTAAGCTTATCTAGAACTTCTCATGAGGCTATGCCATCAGCATTTGCTTGCCCATTCTTTGTCCCTTCAGAAGAGACCTGTGGGATCATAACACAGCTTCTGCTTGTGTTGCTTTTTCTCTCTTCTGCCCACAACACTGTGAGGTTTTTGATCTCAGATTTGTTTAGCAGTTTCCATTTTTATCATATAGGGAGGGTAATAAGCCAGGACATACATTGGTATTCCTTCTATACATATTGTACTGTAAGAGTTGGGAAGAAGAGGCCGATACCTATTCAACAGTAACTCTGTTATGCAACCTTCATTTGATTGAGGAATGTTAATAAGAGTAGCTTAAACCCTTGGAGATTATATCTATTTCTAAGCAATGTGCAGCAAACTATCCTGTTTTATATGTTCAGCTGAAACTGCCAGTAACACTTCAAGTAAACTGTACAGGTGTCTTTTTGCCATTTGCCAAATGTTAAGCTGATGTTCTTGCCACTATGTCAATGGGATACATAAAAATTGGTTAGTCCTTATTTTTAACCACATAAACATCCGTACCAAAGACAGTATGTACACGTATTCACTGTGTATCCTGCCCATGGAAACCGTCAGGTAGAAACTGATCAGGCAACAAGAACAGAAAGGCTTATAATAAAGCCTAGTGGAATATAACTTAAATTTTATATTAAATGGTTGTGTACTCTTAAGTACATCTGGGCAGAAGGGATGGGGAGGGGCATGGACTTGACTAATTGGGACAATCTTTCAGGAGGATGTCATTATCTTTCTCACTGGATGCTTTCTGTGTCACAATTGCATTAAGAATTTATGTTGGATTGGACTGGATTTTATATGCAGTTTATCTTAACCAGTTTTGCATAGGACACCTCATAGGATACATAATTCCTGTTTTCTTTTTTTCCTTTTTGTAAATTAAATATTCAAATAAACTTTTGAACCATTTGCTGAGGATATTGTTTCTTTTTGCTGTTCTAAGAGGTATGGCAAGACCCAGGATGTTTATCTTTTCTACTCTCAAAATCGTGTATTGGCTAATAATGGTGAGTTGCAGCATTTGGAGGAGTCCATGATTCATGTACCTGAGCTACTTGTTTGCTAAGAGAGAACAGGATGCATCTTATCATAGTCTCGAGCAAAACTCATAGTTACAGGATCCTGCTTTTACTTTAGATTATACTGAAAACTGAACAGTACAACATTAATAACAGCTAAAAACAGTGCATCAAACAGTGTTTGTGTACAATGAGTCATCAGAAAGCAAAGATGTGAGTAGGCAAAGATGTGGAGTTTCAGATTTAGGGCATTTCTGAATTCCAGATAAGGGGTGCTCAACCTGTATTTGAAGTGGAATTAGAATTCGTATTTGCTCCAGCATAAAACTAAGCAGATGGACATCTTTTGAGTTCAAGTTGCCATTGCTTTTTTGTATGATACAGTTTTTGTTCATTTGCTTCAACCGCCACCAATCTGAAGAATATCAAAACCTTACAAGTTCTGGTTCTGTGAAGAAAGTCTGAGAACCATCTTGGCTGCAATGCTCACCATTGGGGAGGGGGTGTTGCCTAGTAGAATTTTTTAACAAGACGTTTCTGAGCTGTTTTACAAAGCTGCTCTTTAAGCTACTTTATTTTTAGCTTGCACAGATGGCAAGCTTTAAGAGGACACTGAAGAATGTTTTTGCATCCAGTTTGTTTTACATAAAGTCCTGAAGCTGAGAGAGTCCATGAAAGCGGCCAGTCCATTTTCCAATGCCCCCATTTTTTTGATGGGCCATTCAATAGTAGGGACAAATTCTTTGCAGTTTGGAATTGGGTTTTTTTGCATATAATATACTGTGACTGTTTTTCTACCATCTGAATAGCTTAGGCATCTCATAATTTTCCTTTCACCCCATCTAGGCACAATCTCTTAAAGCTGGTTGTTTGGGGGGAAAGACTGTTATATAAGTATTTCCTCAGTAAACTCTGTTTTTGTTTTAGTTCATAGATAGAACTAATTGGTCCCCATTAAAGTAGGCTTCATTTTCAAAGCCATTTTATGTTATTTTTAAAAGGGGGGAGGGAGCTCAGTCAGTGAGGAACACATTAAATAAATTGGATTTTAACATGAAAGTTACTAATTAGCAGTGTAAAAATAGGCTTGGGAAAGGACTGAAATGCCATAGCTGCTGTTACCACCTTTACAAATACTGCATCTGAAAATAAATGTGTTGTGGCCTAGTTTTAAATGTAATGCTAACAAAGGATTCCAGGGTTTTGGTCATGCTTTTTACCATGTGAGTTCATAGTTAGATGTGTACTGTGTATAGTACATTGTACTACACAATGAAAATTGCAGAAGTTCTAAATTGCTTAAATCAAGAAGTATGTCAAAGGGTTTGAGTGGCTTCTCAGTTTAGAAGAGGTACCTGGTAACCATCCAAAATTACTTTCAGTTCAGGAAGGCTACAGCAGAAACAATCACTATAACTAGCTTGTGAAAGTCAGTATTACAATCTCAGTAGTATAGCACATTTTTAAGTGTATATGGTGAACAGTCTTCCAGTGGATTGTCCCTGAGCTATGAAAACGGGAGTCCTATATACTGTGTATATACAGTAGAGTTTCACTTTTCCAACATTCTGTATTATCCAACGCAGTCTCCCTTTTAGTAGTAAAATGTTTTTGTAGTCTGTATTTTCAATACACTGCAATGTTTTGGTGTTAAATTCGTAAATACAGTAATTACTACATAATGTTACTGTGTATTGAACTGCTTTTTCTGTCGATTTGTTGTAAAACATGATGCTTTGGTGCTTGATCTGTAAAATCATAACATAATTTGACATTTAATAGGTGTTTCCTTAATCCATCCTTATTATCCAACCTTTTTGCTTATCCAACGTTCTGCGGGTCTGTTTATGTTGGATGAGACTCTACTGAAGTCACCTCACACCCATGCCAGTGCGCAAACCCTTGACAAGAAGGCCGTCATTCAAAATACTGGGCATATGGCTATATCACTTTGATATCAGGTCGGGACTCAGGCAGAACTTTGATAATGGGAACAGGTGGCAGGCATATTTTTACAAAAACAACTTTGTCCCAGAATATATATAAGAGCAAGTTACTGTTATTTTTGCAGAACTATCACATCTGTCTCAGAACCCCATATCCCCAACAGGAATTTCTGGTCAGTTCCTTGTTCTGAAAAAAAGAAGGAAATATGCCCTCTATTGCTTAATGTCAAGCAATCCAATCTCTGTTACTCTGGTGCAAATACTCATGCATTTTTTGCCTTGAAAGTTTCCAGCTTGACCCCATAGAGAAGCAAGAACATGTAGATCTGCTGCCGCTTCCTAGGTGAGAAGGGTGCATATTGTATCAGTACTGTAGTCTCTCCCACCAAGGAAACACGTAGAGAACCTATGAACAATGCTTTTACACCTACTAATCATCTTTGCCTTGAGAATGAATTATAACCATATGGTCTGCTACTTCTTCCTATCTTCCCTCATTCTCCATAGGCAGGGCCAAGGAGAGGAAGGGGGGTTCATTTCCAGTGCAGAGTACCCAAGCAAAACCTGTGGCGAGGCTAACGGCAGTAAGCAAATCATCTATGGTCAAGTGGAAATTAAATGGCCTTCTACTGTTGTTGGATGACAATTCTCAACAACCTTAGAATAACCAATGGTGAGGAGTGCTAGGAAAAGAAGTCTAACATTTGAAGGCCACACAATTCCCACTCCTGCCTAATGCGACTGTTGACTATGGTTTCAGCATTGCTCCTGCTGATCTTTAAGCTGCTTGATAGACTTTTGAAGAACACATCAGCCCATACTGAGATGGAGAAATTGGTTCAATATGACCCATGACCTGCTGTATGCTGTGCATCCCTTCTAAATATCATTGCTTTGTTCTGCTTCCACCATCCAGTTCATTGGAAGCTTTCTCCTCCTTCCAACACACACACACACACACACAAAATCTGGAGTTGGCACTCTGTCTTCCACTATGTTACTGGGTGAAGGGGGCCCAGCTGATGGAGCATTTCCTGCACTTGTCTACTCCGTGTATGTATGTGTTTGAGTCAGGGAATGGAGCTGAACCAGGGGTTATTGCCATTGCACAAGTGTATAGGTTGTACAATGTGATGCTTAATACCTTTGGAAAAGAACTCCCAGTTATAAGCTTTCAGGTGGGAAACTAACAACTGTAATTCAGAATGATTTCTTCGTGCTTGCCTCATCTCAGGGTGTGTTGAGTAGGAGGAGAGTCCAGGGGGTTCCCCCCTACCATTGCTTAGTGTCTGCAGGTTCATCGCCACCAAGCCATAGCAAGAGTAAGAGACTTGATTCCTCACACCTCAGAAGCCTCATTATTGCTAGTTTTAGGACTGATGCAGTCAATATGGAGTCAAAGAAAGGGGACTGGGACAATGATCAGAAGGCCCAGGAAAATGAGCAGTTTTTCATACTAATGAGGGAATGTTGGGGCGCCTGGGCTAATTTAAAAATTAGGTCATATGTAATTCCCCCAATTTTGCCATGTGGTAGGCTACATCAGGATTTGAACTTAGTATCTGCAGGTGAAATCTGTGCCTATTCATAGCACTAAATCTGTTCAAGTCATTTATATTTGTGCAGGTGCATATGGCTTAATTTATGGGTTGATGAAAGGCTGAATCCCAGAATGTAACTTTTTCTAAGATTTCAATAGCCAGCATGTGGGTTCTGGCGTGATACAGGTGTTGGTGATCAGACACGCAGAATCTGTCGCTTTGTCCAGCCCCCTCTCAGGACTTGCACCTGCAGTCCAGCCACCAATATATGCAGGTGTGTGTCTATTCTTGCTTATCCTAATTCATCTTGCAAAACTAAAGAAGAAACATAGTCCAGTAATATCTTTAATCATGTTTTGAAATATTCTTTTTTATTTTTTTTGGAAAGTAAAGGATGCCACATTTTGTGCAAGTTACGTTTCCTCCTTGTCCCCCCCCCCCTGCCCATGTGATTATTTACAGCTGTGCTTTTGTAGACAGACCAAACTGGCTGGAACCACTTGTACCGCTGTCCTTCAGATTCTCACTGATTCACTATAGATTCTGTTGCTTTTAAAAAAAAGGTACTAGGCACAACTTATTTTGTATTTCATAGCTTGGTGGCTAAAGATCGATAGCTGTTGTTGAGCCTGATCACATGTTAATTAGGTGCCTGTAAAGAAAACCCTGTTATAGGGTTGTTTTAGGGTCACCATAGGCCTGAAATGACTTGAAGACACCCAACAACAAAAACAACAAAATAATGTTTCCTTTTGTTGGCTTGGGCAGTTTTACCAGTTGCTTTATTTTTATGAATTTGTCTTTCCAAATGGCCAATGGCTAGAATTGTACTGGTGGTATGTGTGCATGTATCTTATGGCTACCCTTTGCATCATATTCAAAACAACATCCCAGGGCAGCAATAACCAATTTAAACTACTGAAACTTGAGACTTTTGCAATATTAGATATTAGATATGAATCTCACCTTCATTAATATGTCCATAATGGCAACAACTATTTGTTCAACAGTAGAATGCAGCAGTAGAATGCAGACATCAAACATCAAATTTTCCCCTAAACATATACATCCCAGTGACTTCAACAGGAAAAAAAATTAAGGACATGTGTAACACTCTAGTTCAGGTACGGGGAAACCCAGGCCCGGGGACTGGATGCGGCCCCTTGGGCTCTTTTCTCTTTTTCTCAAGATTTTAAAAAGTGTCCCATTGAGGAGGAGGGCGGGCGGGGGGGGGGGGACTGACTTTCTGCTGCTCTAGAGACCAGGGGACAAGGCAGCAATGGTTTCAAATGGCAGGGAAAGAAATTTGTCTGAAAAGATTAGGAAGAATTTCCTGAGAGTAAGAGCTGTTGGATAGTGGCATAGGCTGCCTCAGAATATGGAGGAGTCTCTTTCTCTGGAGGCTTTTTCACAGAGGCTGTCTATTTGGAGTGCTTTGATTGTGCCTCCCTACATGGCAGGGGGTTGGACTGGATGGCCCTTGGGGGTCTCTTCCAGCTCTAGAATTCTATATCAGGAGTAGGCAAAACAGGGTCTCATGAATACACTTTTTCTCTCTCGTCCACCATCTCATCCTGACCAAGGCTAGCCTTTTTGGGATCCAAACGTTTCCTGACTTTCCTTCCTGACAGGAAGGTGAGGAAAGGGCAGGGAGGAGGCTTAGGGAGAACCCCCTCCCTCCCACCTTGCTCCAGCTTGCTATGCGGCCCCCAAGTCAGAACGTTTGCCCATGCTTGATCTAGTTGAAACCATTGAGGCAAAGTTTAGAACTCTGGATATATTTTTTATAAGGGAGTATTCTCAATTGAGCATATACAACTTATAGCTGAGCAGACATACTTTGGGTCCCACTGAAATGAACCATCTATCTATCTAGAGTTGTTTTATGTCTTCTAGTTGCTTAGCAGTGACCCTAAGTAAGTAGTAAGTAAAACTTTATTTATATACCGCCCTCTCTCCCCGAAGGGACACAGGGAGGTTTCCAAGCACAAAAATAGCAACATACACTACATAAGCAACACAATAGACACATTATTAAAACAAGATTAAGACCTATACAACTAATAAAACAATAACAATCATAACGTTCGACCGAAAGAATAGGGATCAGTAACCAAATGGATTGACATGGTCTGTTATTAGGGATAGATGATCCTTGTACAACATATTTCAGGGTCATGAGTCGGCGGTATTCCAGAAAAGATTATTGAAAAACCTGCTGAAACCACCAGGTTTTCAACTCCTTATGAAAGGAGGACAGGGTAGGGGCTTGCCTAATCTCCTTTGGCAGGACATTCCAGAGTCGGGGGGCCACTACCGAGCAGGTCTGCTCCCTCGTCCCCACCAGTTGCGCAAGAGGTGGGAGCAAGAGGAGGGCCTCCCCAGATGATCTCAGGGCCCGCACCGGTTCATAGGGGAAAATGCGATCACAGAGATAGGCAGGACCCGAGCCGTATAGGGCTTTATAGGTCAAAACCTGCACCTTGAATTGGGCCCAGCAATTTATTGGCAACCCTAAAGGAAACCTATCACAGGGTTTTCTTGGCAAGAATTATTTAGAGAAGGCTTGCTTTTGCTTTCCTCAGAGGCTGAGAGAGTGTGATTTCCCCAGGCCACCCAGTAGGTTTTCACAGCTGTGTGGGGATTTAAATCCCTTTTTGGAGTTTTGGTCCTCCACAGCTCATACCACTACCCCAAATATCATACAAAATCATATACATTTGCAAATTATCAAATTTTACCTGTACAGAAACTCAACCCTGGGATGTTCTTGAGCGAATACCACTAGGAGTTAGTACAATTATCTGTTAAGATCTATAGTTAGATACATACCATTATACATTTAACACATATATCTGCATTAAAACATACAAATTATGTCCTGACGCACTGAACAGATGTACAAATTTATTATTGGGAAACAACTGCAGCACAACTTTATTTGAAATCAAGGTGATTCATCAAGTTACAGTTTTATTGAGAGTAGACTGCCAATAAATCTTTTTCAACATTAAGCAATTTAAATCGTTTTAAAAAGCTGTGCACTAATGAACTTTTTGATTCGGAAAACAGGCACTGTATGTACAATACAATGATGTTGAAATGGTTCTTTTCATTGACATCATTTTGATACATGATTTTGTACAAGTCGGGTTTCAAGCATCTGAGGCACATGCTTTCTTTTATTTACTGTGCTCTGATGTACATTATATAATTTGTGGTCTGTGCTGGTAGTGTTCTTGAATATTATGCCAGTTGATGCAAGTCTTTGATATTTGCTCCAACATCAAAATAGTGAAACACAAAGAGGAAGTCCCAGTACAATCCCTTTACTAATAGTTTCTTGAATGAACAAAGCATTGACTGAACTCACACATATCCCCAGTAGTTTCACAGTGTGGGGGGATCCTATTAATAAAAATTCATATACTGTGTGTGGAACAATTAGTATTAACTGTATAAATATATCTTTTTTGTTATCAGAATCATGAGAAAATATCAAATGGCTGGCATCCTGTTATTCAGTTGCAAGAGCATAAGAATTTCACCACTGCAACTCATTTTTGGGTTGTTTCAGGGATTAGGGGAAATTTTTTCCTATTGTTGGTCACAGAGCAATGACAACATCTATAGGAGCCTCTGGAAGACATCCAGAATTCTCTGTGGATTTCCGTTACTGAATGTCTATCTATAAGAAAACAGTTGGATGCTTATCTGCAGCTTCCATGACTCTCTTCTCCGGGACTAGGCTGGTGTGCAGCTTTAAAATGGTGGATTTTGGAGAGGATTGGCCCAATGTAAAGCCATAACCAAACGTTAAATTAAGGAATTAAAGAAAATAAAAATTCCCTGAATTATGAAACACAATGCAGATACTTGGAAGTTTCTATCCATGGCTTATTGATACAAGTCATAAGCTCTATTTATGTATTATAAATTTGATGATTGCATTTAAGGCATTTTTTTCACATTTCAAACAATTTAAAGCATGGGGTGGGGGTCAGATGACAAAAACTAGGGTTTAGAATAGCCAACCTTTCCTTGAATTGTCAAAGGCTTTCAAGGCTGGAATCACAAGAGTGTTGTGCGGTTTCGGGGCTGTATGGCAGGATCCTTTGAAGATGCCAGTCACAGATGCAGGTGAAACAACCAGGAGAAAATGCTACTAGAACATGGCTATACAGCCCGGAAACCACACAACACTCCGACCTTTCCTTGTTGGAACAAAAAACTGAGAACTCCTATATGCATTAATGAAGTCTCACTGCAGAATCTTAGCAACAGGAAGCATAGTCCTGATGCTGATATCTCTTTTACATGGATACGTGAAATGTATTTTTCTCCCAATCATCCTTTCTGAATATAAATCTGTCATGTGCAAAAGATAACTGCAAAAGGAGGAGAGCGTATTCAGCTCTGTGGAAGTGTGGCTCCTGTCCCAATAAAAAGGTGACACAAATCTTGATGCTTTCACCACATGAGTGATCGGCCTTGTTGGATGTATAAACAGAGGAAAACCATCTGTGTGGTGATGGAGATCCTTGCACGCAGCCCAGAGCGTGAGGATTTCTGGATCAAGGCTCTTGCTTATTGTCTGTAACGTGTTCTCATACAGCATCTTAACAGTAATTGACCAAACTTATAATTTAATGGCTGAATCATGAACTAAAATACACAGAAATATTATTTTTTCAAAAACCACTTAATAAATCAGACCTCAAAGCAAGAAATCAATACCTCCTAACATAAATGGATGTTTTTGCTCATGATCCAACCTAATTTGATCTCATTTATTGAGTTATTCTCATTTATTGTTTGATTTATCTTGATGATAAATCGGTATGATTTAACTCTGAATTGAATAGTCAGGCACCTCACTGGAGCTAAATTAGAAGTAAATTTAGTTTTAAAAATGTTTTCTATAATATCAAATAGTAGAACTGGCAACTCTTCTGAAAAACAAACAATTCAGACTGTTTTACTGTTTGCAATCAGAACCACAACCTTAGTGCAATATTATATTTATTTCTTACAGTAATTTTGGTTGCCATACAAGAGTAGTAAGGAGTAGGGAAAGTGCAAGTTACAGGAGCTTGATTTTGTTTTAATCAGTTTAAAATAAGAGGAATTAAAGCACAAAAATTACAGCAACATAGATAACATGAATACCAGTTGTTACACAAACAATAGCAAAAAACCTTACTATCTAGAAAAGAAAAGAAAAAATGCAATGGGAAAATTATCAGTAGTAGAGGCTCGTACGTAGAGTCATTGCCAGATCAACTGGGTAATGCTTATTTGTAAAGGAACTCAGAAAATCACTTTTATTAATTTAAGTACCACAAATAGTTAGCTTTTGTGATATGTAAATTATGTAAATCAACAGTCACATAGAGTCATTTTAGAATATATGAATTAAAACTTAAATGTTCCTAGACATCCAGGGAAAGAACTCTGTGCAGTTATACACAATTTACATCTTGTGTGATTTTGGTATTGTATACACAAATATTACAGAAACTAGGCATGTAAATGCAATTTATTTAAATTACAGTATATAAACAAAAGTTGTTCCTAAAACCTGGAATATCATTAACCATATTATCTTGAACACCTTATTTTGCACCATCATAGTAGCAGGACATTAGAAGGGCCAAGCTCACCCCCAGCATTTTAAAAAGAGATCAAGATGACAGGAGGGAACACGATATCTGTTACTATTGCTTTCTGTGATAAAACCAGCAAACAGTGCTTAAAAACTACTTTATCTTGGCAAAGGTGTACTTTATTGTTATTGTTTCTTGCAGGCTCTATTACCCTTAGATTATAAGACACAATGTAAAAATAAACTATTTCATTAGCTCTTTGATGTTTAAATCTCTTCTCTACTATAATGTACCCACTATTTAAGTGCCTGAAATAAGATAACATATGTAAGAGGTCCCCTTTAAGGAAGGGATTGCCATCACCTGTAACTTTGTGTACATCATCAATATTGAAGAGTAAAAGGTTATGAATAACATCAGCTTAAAAGTATTTCTTTCCTGTTTTCTTTTCCTATCATTAGTTTTAATGTATTTCCTGGCACGTATTATAGAGGTAACACCAACTGCATCCAAAGAAACAAAAAGTATCATGGCGTTCATGGTTTATTTACTGAATTCTGTAATATCACCAAATGGAAGACAATGATGGCTGATTTCTCTTTTTGTTTTGTATACACTCCCCCCTCCCAATTATTTGATGGCTTTTTGTAGCCACTGAAAATGTGAATGTCATCGTCTCCATAAAAATCTATGTAATTATGGAAATCTCAGTCCTTTTACATTTCCACTAGATTTTAATTACAAGGTTACGTGGAACTTTCAAATGCAAATAAAAACCTGCAAAGCGTGGGACAACAGCTGTTAAGTCAAAAGACCAGTTTTTGCCGGGAGTGGGGTAGAAGGAAGAGCGAGCGAGAGAGAGAGATGAATATTAGCGTTTCAGAATTAACCACTGCATTGTTAATTGTAACCATGTTTGAAGAAAGACGCATCTTCTGAAGAAGTTCTAGCAAAGATAGAAAATATAACACAGCTCTGCTGGTTCAGATGCATCCAAATGAGGTTGATTTAAAAAGGTCCAAACTTAAAAATTATTCCACAGAAATAGTAGTAAACCACAAAAGTTTTATTTTTTTTAATTTCTAGCATTGAAGTGGCACAAAGGCTGCCCAGTAGACCAGCCACTTATATTCTTAAAATATTGTGCTTATAAACTAGCTGTACAACTATTTAAACTTGCAATAACGAAAGATATTGAAATTGCTAAACTTTATGTACTACTTCTAGGGCTGTTGCAGACCTAATTAGACACTTGGTTGTGAGAAAACAAAAGTATAATTAGAGATAGGCTGGAACATGGAAAGGAATGAAGAAGGATAGAATGTGTGGTAGATGCCTGCCAAAAATAGGAGGCCTTTTAAAAATTAAAATTCATGATATTTGAGCAACCAATCAGATGTCACTTAGTGCTATAATGAAGGCTAAAGCTTTTGTGCAGCTGAGAACCACATTTCTGAAACATTACTCAGGATGGGGGAGAGCATACATTGATAGCGTCAATCTTCATAAACATTACCAAATTCTTACCATAAAAGATTACCTTTCAAATTATGCATTCTGATCTCCATAATAAATCAATATATTTTTGATAAAATCCCCTGTTAACTTGTTATCTTTGTTTCAACACATCTCCTGAAAATGAGAATGTTCTCTTGAAATGTTGCTCTAGTCCATTTGGTAATGGAGAAATGGAATTGCTGGATTTTTAAAAATTTTAGAAAAACATTGATTCCAGTTATTAGATTCTTGATTATCAGAAAAGGTGTCCCTGGTATCAGAGACCCATGATAACAGCGACCCATTGTTTTCATAAAACCAATTCTGAAAACATACACAATATTTTACATGTTAATGTTGTTTCTTTATGAACACAAGAAATAACTGTTAAACACCAAGAGACCCAACCAAAGACCTAAAGATGCACTCCTACATGTGAAAACAAGCTTTTGCTGGGTGGCCTCAGCAAGGGTAAGTTTTCTCATGTAAGTGAGAGTGGTTAGTTTGCATCCAAAGATCCTCTTCAAGCTGGATAAGCCCCCTCTGCACACAATGAATTGCAACAATAGCTTGTGCCAGAGTTTGTGCACCTACATACAGTCCGCAGAAGCAGTATTTGGTTCTTATGGCTTTTTGGATCATAGCTGTGATTGGGCTTCATGCCACCCATGAGCATTTTGATCCAGCAAGAGCAATCTATACATAAAAATGAGTTTCTCTAGATGAAATCCTCTTAAAGCAGTGGGACTAATTGTGCAGGGCAGGGAGCAAGGAGAGCAGAGAAATCAACAGCAGGAACTACCTCTGTCAGTCAAGGACATTGAATGGTATTAGCTGCCCCTGCCTTGACCTGGTGCTGGTCCACTCTTTGGAGGACATATAAGAGGAAGCCACCTATGAATCCACCATCAAGACATCACATTTGGAGGGCCCTCATACTTGGACAATGAGGGATTGCCTAAGTAGGTATGGGGTAGTAGTGGGAAAATGTCCCACTCATATGAGAGGATCTCTGAATTGCAGCATTGTAAGAAATGTTCACTTCTTTAATACTAGAAACCTGTAAAAGTTCTTTCCTGCTACATATCTCTGGTTCCATATTTTCAGAGTGATTACAGGACAGAAAGGTGGAAGAAAACAGATTTAATAGTATTTACTACTTTGAAAAAGTGACAGTAAATGCCACATTAAAATACCAATCTGTCATCCAAATCCAACATATAAGCATCTGAATACATCTAAACTGAAGTATCGCCCTACAACCAATGTCTTTTATTGCAAGCTTTAAACATGTTTATTTCCTTTTCAGATAGCTAGGACAGATTTCTTAGGTAGCCTCCACAGGTTTTACTTTTGTATATATGGAAAGGAAGCATGCTTGAAAGTTATCTTGCAACTTTGGAACACGCTAAACATAAATGGAAAAACAAAGACTTAGGTTTAGGCAACACAGATTCACTGGAAGACAAGAACTACTTTCATTACCAAGAAACATCATAATCTGGTCAAAAAGATGTCACAAAGGAATATTTGAAATCTCTGGCTGTATGAATGCTGTGTTTAATTAAATGCAGTAATACATTCTGAAAACTTGAAGGTTAGTATGAAACATCAGTGGGAAGAACTGGAAATCAGAATGGGAAAATCCACCGAGAAGTCAACTTACAGGTGCATGGGCACTAGTGTAATGGTCAAGTGCAGTGGTGAGGGAAGCAGAGACTGCAAAAAGTGCTGAGCACAAGACTTCATTGTGAAGGGACACACACCTGTGAGTTTCAAACCAAAAGGAAACTAGAACATTGTTGTTCAAGCAGAAAGGCATTCCGGAGGACTGGAAATAATTTCACGAATATGGAAAAGGATATATGTTGCGTGTATGTGTGCCCTCCCAGCACAGTAAAAGGAGAAAAAAAATCAGCATGGTTCATCAAGTTAGCAACGATTTACTTTCCTTATTCCTTCTACTTCCCCCCTCCCCTTTTAATATATATGGTCCCATTAATGTGAATTTACCTGAGGTTGCTCCTGGATACTAAACTTACAATCTGCATTGCTGCAAATCAGAAACTACAGGGACTGACTGATGCATTAAATTGGTGGTACTCTTGGGGAGCCAAGGCATTTGGGGTGTTTCAGTACCAGCCTATCTCTATTTATAACAAAGGTTTGTGAGGCAAGAGCAGCCGTTCTTATCTGTCCAACAGCTGTTTCAAGGCTCTTTCTATGTTCATCCTGTGGCCAACTCTAGTCACTCCAAGGTCTATCAAGTCTTCCTTCTGAAGGTTTGGTAAGTGAGTGCCATCTATTTCATTATCCATAAATGTCTCTTTATGTTCACCTAAGTTTAAACTTTCCAACCAATCTGCCACATCTGGTTTAGTCCACAGGTGGACAGGCTTAGTTGTAAAAGGTTTATTTGAGATTGGCTGTTGCAATATGGAGGGAGAAGGAGACCTGCTGCGCCCTGTGTTCAAAGCAAAGAGGTCGCCCGAAGGAGGCTGGCTGGGTAGGCTAAAAACATCAGAAAGGGTTGGAGAAGGAGATGCAACTGGAGCAGCAGCTGTCAGAGGAGCCGGCAAGATGTCTTTACTTATCTCTGTTGGTGAAGCCACCGGGCTTGGAGCATGCCTTGCTCCTGATGTCCTACTATCATAGTCTGGGGATCGACTCTGCAGCGTGATGGGCTGGCTAGTCCCAGGCCGGACAGTAAACGTGATGGTTGAACTCCGAGTACCTGAGACCGTGCTCATGACTTCTGTGCTCCTGAAATCATAAAGGAACACAAAAATAATTAGCAGAATTACCAATTTCCAACACTTTTAACTCAAGAACACTTGTGCACTGGTCATTTAAAAAAAATGGAAAAATGCAAAAGAAATGCCATAAAATTTGAAAAAACCATAGCAGAATGATAGAGAATGATTGCAAATATTTTAAAACCAAAGGTAATCTTAAATATAATTAATTTATATAAATATAAATAAATGTCAAACTTACTAATCTTTAATAAATCTTGGTAGTAATACCATTACCTGTAACTAGTTACTTTTGGATGGTCACAAGGGTAGAACATTCGCCTTTCAAAAGTAGTGTAATCAGTTAAGAATTAATCAATTGTATTATGATAAGAAGGAATGATTTCTAGCCAGTCTTAAAAGTTACCTTTTAAGATTATTTTAGAGGCATTTTGATAAGGATGTTCTAGTTTTCCTCATCAAAAAATAATAGAAAATTAATAGAAAAATGATAAACATTACAAGTAAAAAGAAACCTCTTGACATTGCAATTAACTAATGCAATACATTACTCCCCCCCCCCCCCAAAAAAAAGTTTAAAAAGTAATTTTCCACAGGGCCCTTTTAAAGCATTACATGCTTTTTCTGTTATTCCAAATTTTGGCCTTCAACTCCCAGAAATCCTAACAATTGGTAAACTGGCTGGGATTTCTGGGAGCTGTTGGCCAAAACACCTGTGGACCCACAGGTTGAGAGCCACTGTTTCAGATAGAGTTGTATCTGGGGCATCTAAAAGCACACACAGTTCCAAAACCATGGGTCTGCCCACAGGAGCCTGCATTCCACTAAAACAGATGTTCTTTCTACCATAAGCCATGGCAATACATGTATATCTTCAATATCTCACATTTGTCTGGACCCAGCTTCTACCAGCTCCTTTATACATGATCTCCAACCATGGCCAAACCCAACTCATATTTGATTCCCTTCTAATTTTAAGGTGAATGGTGGTATTGCGGTACAAATAGTAATTGATCAGGAATTATTCGTTAGCCTCTCCAATCATTTTCAGTTAAATTCTACATCACAAGATGAATACAGACAAGCATCGTGCTAGGGACATATTTCAGTGGGAGAAATCCAACCAGGACAAATCAAAATTATGAACAAATATACATTTTTATTTATCAATTTGCAATAGACTTGGCAGGTAACTCTAGAATGGGATTAGCAACAGCATGTAGCTCAGAACCAGTAAAATATAGATCAAAATCCATTTTAATTTATTTTCCTGTGATTCACAGGGGTCTTTAGTTACAAGACAAAGCACATACAATGCAAAATCTGTGCTGAAGCACTTTCTACGACCAAAGACACAAAGAGCTGTTCAGATTTAAAATTAGGTTGTCTCCTATTGACTGTGACAATTGCTGCAGACAAATAGATTCAAAGATAAATCACCTACAATTATGTATAAATAGTTTCTTTGGATTTCAGCTTGTATCATAATTACTTTACAATCACTGTTGAGAAAATTCTGGACAAAGGTTATTGATGTGCCATTTGGAAAAAAAATACTTGGAAGTTATTTACTCACAAGATTTATTTAGCAACAATAATTGTTTTAAATTATGTCCAAACAGAAGCTGTGCTAAATTATCTCCAACTGTATTATATTATATTCAGTTGTAATGCACGAATTCTGCAATAATAATAAAATATTAAATTGAATTGTTTGAAACACTGATTGCGAGTAGTGAGGATTAAAAAAACTTTTCTTGGGTGGTTAAATCTGCATCTTTAAAGTTGTGGAAAGAAAGCAATGTTGATTTACCTGTAATATATTTATTTTTGGCAAACAAGGGATGGACATCCAATAGTGTTGGGTAGCTCTTTCCATTTGCTCCAAACAGACCGGAAAAAGAAAGAATTTCTGATATCCCCACATGGGGTCCTATGTTCTGTTTGGTGCTACCCACACGATTCAAGGCTGCATCAGTAAGAGCAAAATGCCTAGATCAAGGGAAGTAATAGTGCCATTCTATTATGCTTTTGTCAGACCTCACTGAGAATACTGTGTCCAGTTCTGGGCACCACAATTCAGGAAAGGTATTGACAAGCAGGAATAGGTCCAGAGGAGAGTAACCAAAATGATCAAAGGTCTGGAAGGCATGTCCTATGAGGAGTGGGTTAGGGTGCTGGGCATGTCTGGAGAAGAGAAAGGTAAGAGGGGAGATGATAGTCAGGGAAATTGTCTGTTGAAAATGAGCATTTCATAGGAAAGACTAACATTTCTTTTTCCAGCAAAAAAAAGGAGGGACAAGCCAGAGCTCTGATTAGGGTGGGTGTGCTGATATACCAACACCCTAGGTTTTTACTATCTCCTATACGTTCCTCCTTACAAAGGCATCTTCAGGTGATTCAAAGCTATTGAGTTATAGTGCATAATGACTACGGAAAGTGAATTACAAATGGCTGCTATGCAGATTTCTGCTAGGGTGTATTAACAGAAAATGCTGCTATTGCATCCAAAATATGTTCAACCTCTTGTAAAGCTGTTTTAAAACTGAGATTAAAACACAGAGCCAATTCACCACACCACTAACAATGGAGCTACCTGCTTCAATGTATTTCCATTGCATCCAGTAGAACATTTTCTCTAGTAGTAGGCTCAGGACTGAACTGAAGGTAACAGCCATGTATTTAAAACTAGTAACTTCTTGATAGAATTGAGAAACAGCTGATAATTACTTGGATTGCAACAGACAGGGAGAGGGAGTTGAAAGCTTTTTATTTCATTCACTGTCTGGAGCACACTGCGTTTTTGAAGCTGACATCTGCTTTGAGAAGAACATCTCCCTATTGGTTAAACCAGACTCCTCACTTTCTACAGTCACCGATTATCCCCACTCTTCAATCAGTTCCTATCAGTAATAAGAAAAAACTGAGCAGGCAATATTATTCACCTGTTAAATTAAAATCTACCAACAAATATGGTCTACAGATTGGAATTTCCAAAATATCCCCAAGAAAGGGGAACACTATGTCTTGGAGAAATTACAGGTTTGTTGCATTAATTTCCCATCCAACCAAAGTGATATGAAATGGCAGATGCACAAGTTGAATTCAGAAAAGGAAGAAGCATTAGTAATCATGTTGCAAACATACACTGGATTTTTAAGTATATGAAATAATTTCAAAAGAAATATATGCTTTTTAGGTTATAGCAAAGCCTTTGTGTAGATTATGAAAAATATGGATCACTCTAAAAGAAATAGCCATGTCACAACATTTTATAGTCTTGATGCATAGCCTATACTCAAAATAAGAGTATGAACAGAATATGAAGAAACAGAATGGTTTCCAATTGGCAAGAAGAACAGATAAGGCTGCATTTTATCACCTTGTCTCTTTAATTCATATGCAGAACATACCATACGGAAAGCACTTGGAGGAAGGAAGTGTGAAAGCTGGAGGACAGAACATCAACAAATTAAGATATGCAGATAGTACCATATTACTTGCAGAAAATAGAAAAGATTTGGGAAAGACTTATGAGGAAAATCAGAGAAGAAACTGCAAAGTTAGTTTTACAGTTGCACATTAAGGGAACAAAAATAATGACCACGGATTATTTACATAACTTTAAAGTGAATAATAAATACATTGAAATAATTCACAGTTTTCAACAACTTGGCTCAGTCATTAATCAACGTGGAGACACCAGTCAAGAAATTAAATGAAGACTAGAACTTGGAAGGGAAGCTATGAAAGAACTAGGCAAGATTTTGAAGTGTCAAGATATATAACTCAATACAGGAGTTAGGATGGTCCATGCCAAAATATTCCCATATCTGGGTATGGTTGTGAATGCTTTACAGTGAAGAAAGCTGATAAGAAGAAAATAATGACTTTGAAATGTGGTGCTGAACAAAAGTTCTATGGATATTATGGACTGCTAAAAAGACTAATAAATTGGTCCCATAGTTCATACTTTCACCATTTAATGAGAAGAAATGACTCACTAGAAAAGACAATAATGCTGGATGGGTGGGTAGACCCAAAGAAGCAACAGCCCTGAGTTTAAAAGATCTGAACATGTCTTTTGTTGACAGAGTATCATACAGGGCACTTCTTCATAGGTGAAGCCAATGTGCCAGTAATTGATAACAACAATAACAACATTATTGACAGAAAAACTTGATACAAAATTCACAATTAGACACACACCCTGGTGTGAGAACAGCTACGGATATTAAATTACACAATTGTAGGCTGAATCTAAAATATCAAAATGAATGAGCTTTTTTGTTGTGATGAGATATCTAGATTATATCTTATTTTAATATTTTATCAAAACAAATCTAAATACAAAGTATTTATTTTTAATAGGTGACAGCTCAAAAACCAAGGGTGAGCAACTTGGTGACAAGTGGAGTGCCGCAGGGCTCCGTCCTGGACCCGGTTCTGTTTAACATCTTTATTAACGACTTAGACGAAGGGTTAGAAGGCACGATCATCAAGTTTGCAGACGACACAAAACTGGGAGGGATAGCCAACACTCCAGAAGACAGGAGCAGAATTCAAAACGATCTTGACAGACTAGAGAGATGGGCCAAAACTAACAAAATGAAGTTCAACAGGGACAAATGCAAGATACTTCATTTCGGCAGAAAAAATGGAAATCAAAGATACAGAATGGGGGACGCCTGGCTTGACAGCAGTGTGTGCGAAAAAGACCTTGGAGTCCTCGTGGACAACAAGTTAAACATGAGCCAACAATGTGATGCAGCAGCTAAAAAAGCCAACGGGATTCTGGCCTGCATCAATAGGGGTATAGCGTCTAGATCCAGGGAAGTCATGCTCCCCCTCTATTCTGCCTTGGTCAGACCACACCTGGAATACTGCGTCCAATTCTGGGCACCACAGTTTGAAGGGAGATGTTGACAAGCTGGAGAGCGTCCAGAGGAGGGCGACTAAAATGATTAAGGGTCTGGAGAACAAGCCCTATGAGGAGAGGCTTAAAGAACTGGGCATGTTTAGCCTGCAGAAGAGAAGGCTGAGAGGAGACATGATAGCCATGTACAAATACGTGAAGGGAAGTCATAGGGAAGAGGGAGCAAGCTTGTTTTCTGCTGCCCTGCAGACTAGGACACGGAACAATGGCTTCAAACTACAGGAAAGGAGATTCCACCTGAACATCAGGAAGAACTTCCTCACTGTGAGGGCTGTTCGACAGTGGAACTCTCTCCTCCGGGCTGTGGTGGAGGCTCCTTCCTTGGAGGCTTTTAAGCAGAGGCTGGATGGCCATCTGTCGGGGGTGCTTTGAATGCGATTTCCTGCTTCTTGGCAGGGGGTTGGACTGGATGGCCCATGAGGTCTCTTCCAACTCTACTATTCTATGATTCTATGGTCAAATCTTGAAACAAACTGGGTAGATCTGCATCAAATCCAAATTAGATCAGATTGGTCCACATTGGAGTTGAATTGCTTAAACTAAAGCCATCTGAATCCATTTGACAAGACACTGAACTGCAGTATAGAAAGCCAGATTGTATGTCTGTGAGCTTCTGATCATAAGGAGCCAGCCATCAGAGAGAGTCATCAGGGTATTCTGCTAGTATGATTACTTGCAGTGTTGTGCGGGATGATTGGGGTGTTATGTTGTGGCCTAAGAAGAGCTCATAGTCAAAATTGTTTCATCTTCCCTGATGAACCAACATGTGGTTGAATGAGCCTGAATCTATTGAATTTTAAATCATAGGAGCCAGGTTGCATTTAGGGCAAATATGGCTTCTTACATGTTAAGACAGGAAAAAACACATTGAAGATTCTGGAAATCATTGCAAGTGCTCTCATTATATATGTCTCTTAGGCAATAACAGATTCACAGATGTAAGAATTCAACACATTTCTGGAGAAGAAGAAGTCATGTGGTGGTAAATCCTGAGTGAGTGGGACACGAGACAGCAATGTACAGACCTGCCTATAAAAATATCTCCCTGATAAAAAGATCCAGGAGACATGTGGGAAGCTGGAATATGCCCATCAAAGGTCTGGAACCCCAACCTTATGAAGAACACTTCCAGAAACAGAGTATGCTTCGCTTGTAGAAGACTAAAAATGACATAATGATGGTCTGAGTGATGTCACATAGAAGGAGCACACTTCTTTGCTGCCTCAGAGGCTAGAACATGAACAACTGGATTCAAATTATCAAAAAGATATTATACCTAAACATTAAGATGACCTTTTTATTGTAAGAGTTTATAAACAGTGGAATAGACTGCCTTGGGAAATAGTGAACTTTCATATTTGGTTTAAAAAAAAAAAAAGGTTGGATGGAAATCTTGCCATTGAGCTTTAGTGTTGTTCCTACATGGTGGGAATTTGTACTATATTACCCTTGTAGTCTTTTCCAACTCAAAGGTCATATGATTCTATGACAAATGAGGTTGCCAGCTTATCAAGCTTATTGACTTATTTCTTCTAATTTACATGACAATGCATCAGTTTTACTCTCAGAAATAGAAATATAAAGGACCAAGAGTCTTTGGTAGAACTGCTTATTGGTTTGGATCACTCTGAACAAATGGAATGAACAAATGTTTTAGTTAATAGTTAGAAAATGGAAGGCAAATATCATTTAAGAGGCATCACAGAAACCTCATGGGATGAGTCTTATAACTGAAATGTAAACTGAAAGGTATATTGTATTCAAAAGGAACAAACTGAACAGGAAGGGAAGCGAAGTAGTTCTACATGTAAAGGATGTCTAAATCTGTGAGGAGATCTATGGCTTCAAAGTCTTAAAACTTGGAAGACAGACTGAAAATACTTGGTTAAAAAGAACAGTGACTATGAGATTTGCTCATTGGATTATACTTTCTTAGAACAGATTCATAAAATTCAAAAAAGCAAAGATATCGTAGTAACAGAAGACCTCAACTAACCTTATATTTGTTAGAAGTGAAAGTGTGCCAAGAAGTAAGGTCAAAAAATTTTCTCACTTGTCTTGCTGACAATTTCATATATAGAAGGCGAAAGATGTTAACAAGGGGATCAACTATTTTGCACATGTTCTCACCAATAGAGATGGGGATGGAAAAAATTAATTTCTCTCTTCTCACCCTCATTCTAACTCACCTACCACATTCTTTCTTTTCCCTTTCTTTCCATGCATCCTTTTTTAAAATTAATTTTAAACCCCCCTTCTCTTTAGAAACTTAATGCAGTTGGGTCTTACTTAGAAAAAGCGCAAGTTACAAAACAATGAAGTAATAGTAACAAAGATCATAAAGACAAAATAGATCAATCAGCAGGAAGATTTAGGCCAAGGTCCACTCCAGGCAACTGCTTTAAGAGGCCAGAGTGTTGGTGCCAGGAGTACGCCTTTTCTACAACCATGAAAGAGGGCCTCTTACCCTTCATTTCAGTTCTTGTAGTCCTTTGCACTAAGGTAGGAGCTCCTGTGCTCAGACAAATCATCAGAACTCACACACATACACAATATCAACTGGAGTTAGATGTAATATTGAGTAAGGAGGGTGTGAGGAGATAGAGGTGATTTTTCCAATGTGGCAATTACTGCCATTATGTTTGTGCCCATTGAGTACAAGTATGTTTTTCTTTCCTGGAAACTTACCAGGAACTAGCAAGCAGGAATGGACATGGGTCCAGGGAGCACCAGTTTGAATAGGACTGTCATAGATTAAACGAGCAAAGTAAATGGCTGAAGATATAGTGACATAGTAAGAATGGGGGTGACAGTAATAGATTTTGGTGCACAGATTATCATTCTTTAGGTAAACAAAATAATTTACAACAGTAAAATAGCATTTTGACAAGACTAAGGCTGCATTTCTGAAGACACTTATTTGGTGAATGCTCTACTCAATAAAGTGACATTCATTAGTGCCATATGTCAGGTTGCTCTAAAAGAGATTCTGGAAACATATGAAGGGTAACCACGTTGGCCATTTGTAAGAGGTTTGGTAAGTGTTCAACATTAACTTAATGTTAGCCTTAATGCAAGGCAGAGAAACGTTATAGCGCTTGAAAATTGTGCTTTTGCCACATCTGGGAACATTTGTACAATCTTTTAGCATGATGTTTCTGAAACTGCAAGTTCACCCAAAGGCTGATTTACTTCAATAGTATTAACACTGCAGTCCTAAAAGTCACTGTGATATAAAGACAAAGGCTAGAGCAGGGGTCCTCAAACTTTTAAAGCAGAGGGCCGGTCCACAATCCTTCAGGCTGGAGGGGCTGAATTATCATTTGGGGGAAAAAATGAACAAATTCCTATGCACACTGCACATGTATTATTTGTAGTGCAAAACAACAACAACAATGAAAGAACAATACAATATTTAAACATGAAAACAATTGTAACCAACATAAACCTATCAGGATTTCAATGGGAAGTGTGGGCCTGCTTCTGGCCATTGAGATAGTCAAATTAATTAGGATTGTTGTTGTTGTGTGCCTTCAAGTCATTTCAGACTTTGGGCGACTCTAAGTCTAAAATTATGTATTTATTCATTTACTACATTTATTTATTGCATTTATATCCTGCCCTTCTCACCCCGAAGGGGACTCAGAGCAGCTGTATGTACATACAATATATTATATTATTAGCATAGAACAATATTAGCATTATATATTACTATATTGAACTATACCACTATAATGTAATATTATATGTAATATATATCATATAATTAATAATATTATATGGTATTATTAGTATTATATTGTATAACATTATAATATTATTATCAATATTATATGTATATACAATATATTACATTATTTAAAATGATATAAAATATTATATTATAAAACTGAGGGCGGGGGCCAGGTAAATGACCTTGGAGGGCCGCATCCGGCCCCCGGGCCTTAGTTTGGGGACTCCTGGGCTAGAGTATGCTGACTATTTCAGCAATAAGATGTTTAAGCCCAACATTACACGAACAATAATCAGGGCCAGTATCAAACTTGGAAGGGCCATTATAGTTGGCACTGTGGAGAAGTGCGTTAAAGCACTGAGCTGGAGACCGAAAGGTCCCAGGTTCAAACCCCGGGAGTGGTGTGAGCGGCCACTGTTAGCTCCAGCTCCTGCCAACCTAGCAGTTCGAAAACATGCCAATGTGAATAGATCAATAGGTACTGCCCCGACAGGAAGGTAACGGTGCTCCATGCAGTCATGATGGCCACATGACCTTGGAGGTGTCTACGGACAACACCGGCTCTTCGGCTTAGAAATGGAGATGAGCACCAACCCAGAGTCAGACATGACTGGACTTAATGTCAGGGAAACCTATACTTGGTGAATGGCTCTCTTAATCTCCACTCTCTGGAAGTCTCTCCTCTAGCTCTCCTTCTTGCTGAACTGAAGGAAGACTTAGCTGTTCATCAGGATGAACTGCTGAAGAATTCAGCTGTCTTCGTCATGTTGGAAGAGACCACAAGGGCCATCCAATTCCAAACACTTGCCTTGCACAAAGAACTCCTGACAACAGCCATCCAGGTTTTAGTTTTAAATGTTCAAAGAAGGAGACTCCACTGCACACACTGAAGCAAAATATTCCATAACTCTTACTTTCTTCTTATTGTCTTTGTGTATTTTGCTGTAGCTTGAATCCATTGCTTTGTGTCCTCATCTCTTGAACAGCAGAAAACAAGATTGTTCCATCTTCACTATGACATCTTTTCAGATTGCTAGCATATGGGCTTTTATCCTTCTTTTCTAGGGTAAACATGCTCAGCTCCCTAAGCCATAAAGCATGCCTTTTAGGCCCTTTACTATTTTGCTCATCCCTTTCTGAACACATTACACCATGCCAATATCTTTTTTGAATCATTTCGCTCAGTTTGTTCTGCATCACGGCACACTGAAATGAATGGAAAATAGTTTTGGCAAAGAAATTGGTTACTTCTTTACGGGTGTAAAATTCCATCCCCACTCCCCATCTGCTGCATCTTGGCATATATTCCCTCATATTGCTTAAATAGAAGTGCATGCTACAAGCAACACATTTCAGTGAGACAGCGAACAAAACTATTTCTCTCCCTTCCCCTTTGGAAAGGTCTGCTGGTTTTTGTGGTGCTACAGAGAGCCACTGTAGGAACCTTGCCTCTCTTTATCACAAATGATCTCTACAAAGATAGTTGCTTTCTCACTATTAGAGAAGGGGAAATAGCAATTTTGGAAACCATTAAACATCTTTTTTTGTTCTCTGGAGGCTTATCTACACTGATGGGGGGGGGGGGGGGATATTTTCAGCACTGGGTTTTCCAGACAGTGCAGAGATACAGTTAACAACACACACATCACACTTCATGAGATTGCCATAACTGGCCACACATTTCCTGCTGACGAACTTGTCTTGCTGTTGGGGAAGTCTGCATTTCCAATCCTTCACATTATTTTTATCCACATGGTTCTGCTTTCTTTTCTTTTCAATCTTACATGTGAACAAATATTATTTTCTGTGTCAGTGGACTAATGCTAATACATTGATATGCAGGCACACACACCTTTTTAAAATTAAAATTCAACCCAGGAAAGAGCCACTTTTTTGCAGGAAGGCTCATTTCCCCCAACCAATTCTACCCACCACTAACTCATCTTTCCATGACACAAAAGCAATGCGGCCACACATTTAAAAGTCCAGACCTTCTGCAAAACCTCAGGCTAAAATCATGTGAAATGATTTAAATTCCAAAGAAATGCAATGCAAATGAATCATCATGAATATTTGGTATAGGATCAGAGTCTCTACAAGGTGACTATGCTTTTTTAGTCCATGTAGACAAGCTGTGACAGCCAAGTCATCAGTTGGGTAGGGATCACACAGGGACTGGCTGAGAGCTACATTTGCCCTGCCAACAGCTGAACAATCCAGTGACTTCTCATTCTCAGGTTTATGATCTCCAACTCTCAACAGTTACTTTAATCTTTCTTCCTGTCAATAGTGCATCTCCTGCTACTTGGCTCCAATGCTTTGTTTCTTCATAAGTTACATCACACCCACTGCTTAATTAGATCTCTGCTTTCTATAATACTCTCCTTTGGTTCTCCTCCTTACATAATCTGGCATCAAGTGTCAAGTGATTCTTCCAGAGAACCTCTGTGACAGATCATCATCATCATTATCATCATCACCATCATCATCATCATCACCACCACCATCCTGATTTTATCTTGATTGAGACGCAAAGCCCAAGAATCCTGACATCTTATGAAACAATTAACAACATTGTTTCCTTGACTATTTGAAAATCCAGGAGTTGGAGTATTTGCTGCAGTTCAGTCATATCAATGTCAAAGTATTTATCATGATTGGCGATCAAGTTATGGTTTAAATGTCTGCAGTAGAATTGGCTCACTAGTGTGATTCAAACACATCTACTGCTTCTTGACTCTTGTTGCCAGATTACAATGTTGACAGCAGCTGTAAGTAGCAGAACTCTTTTGGAAAGTCTAGATTCTGAACCTAGAAATGCCTTTTTGGCACCCTATGTTTTATCACTGTTTTTGCTTTGTCATCCTAAATTACACATGAATCAAATTCGCTATCCCTTAGAGATCTCTCACATCCAGCCATATCTGTATCTTTAACTTCATTCTCCATTTCAGTTTTTAAAAAAATCAGTTCTTAGGTTGACCAGCGAACTTACATCAGCTTTCCACCTTTGTACTTTAACTTTCCTGCAACTCAGAAGCTCTTTCAAACCCTCACTCCATTCCCTCTGTGAATTACTACTGCAGTCAAGTCATCTATCACATGGAAGCTGCACTATCATATTTTAAATTCAGACAATTGAACATTCTATTCTGTTGCAGTAAACACAATCTTAAGTACAACAAAATTTGAATTATGCATGTGATTTCTTCTTTTAATTTCACTAATGCTTAGGTATGGTTAATGTCTGGCTTTATATTTTATTTTTTCATTTTAAAATTAATTGCCTCACATTGTCAGAGTGCTACAAGTGCCACTTTATGGAAGAAAGTATATAATACTGGACACACAGACCTCATGTTAAAGAATGATTACCACTTCTGGATAAAAGAATGATCTAATCAGGATTACAAATGAAAAACAAAACAAAACAAAACAAAAAACCCACAAAATGATACAATGTATGGTTTAAAAAACCCCAAAAAAACCAAAAGCACAGAAGGCACAATGTAGAACAGTCTATGCCTTTGGTGGTCACTTACTTCATGGCAGTTCAGCATGACCCTCTTCTGTTAACGGCAGTCATGAGAGCAAATAAAATGACAAAATGGAATGACTGAGACACTATAAAATTACAAAGCAAAAGGTATCTGCAAAATTGGCAGACAAACAGTCAACAAGATGAAGTGACAGTAATGGACACAATAAAGTTCAGTTTAAAAACATATCTTAATTGTTGGATTATTTATGAACCTGTAAATTTATCCAGTTCAATATTAGTAAATCAAAGTGAAAATCACAATCACAGTTGTCATAATTATAACACCGACACCACCTACAAATCAGTACATTACCTGTGGCATACAGTAATCACCAGCATGTATAATATACTAAAGAATACTCAGCATATGCCAATGGGAATGAGAAGAACCAAATCTATGCTGAATAAAACAGTTAATGATTCAAGTTGGCAGTGTGATAACTGCTATTGTTGTCCCAGCAGTTCCATTATTAGCAAAGTGAAACTGTTCTAGTTTAGAATGAAATGTCAATTTTATTCTAAATTGTTCCTTTGCTCTGTCTCACTCTTCATAGCCACTTGTATTATTCTGTTTGAATCCAGTGGTTCACCGGATCCTGAAACATTATGTTGCAAAGCAAGACACATTAAACTGCAATTCCCCAGTATTCAGGGGGTTCAGGTTTAAAATAAGGCTCACATTTTCCATTCAATGTGTGTTTGATGGGGAGTATTAGTTCTGAATCCTTAAATTAAGTGACAACAGAAGAAAATAAGGACTTAAAGCGAGTGGTTCTCAATCTATGGGTCCCCAGATGTTTTGGTCTTCAACCCCCAGAAATCCTAACAGCTGGTAAACTGGCTGAGATTTCTGGTAGTTGTAGGCCAAAACACCTGTGGACCCACAGGGTGAGAACCACTGACTTAAGCCCAGCTCACATGTAAAGCAGTGTCAATTTTTAAGCATTCATATATGGATCTGCTGTATTCTGGATAGAAGTATGTACAATATGTTGGAAAAGGAGCAACAGACATGCTTGAAGGAACTTGTGATGTGTGAGCAATGCACAAAAGACATCATTTGTTTAATTTCCACTACCACTTTGATGGAGCTTAGTCATCGGAATGCTCATTGGCCTCACTACAGGGGACATTTATATTGGTTCTGAGCTGCATGGAACGGTCTTCTGCCATTTTCTACTACAACATTAAGCTTTTTCACAATCTGCTAAGAGTCTGGCCTGGGACACTGCTAATAAATTAAGTATAGCAGATCTCACTTCTTGTTTTCATATATCACATGGTCTTCTTTTTAGGGTTGTTCTGATCAAAGAATTCAAATTTAATTAATTAAATAAATATACCAATTTCATGGAAATGCCCAAAAGTGGCTTGACCTAGGGTGCTGGTCAAGCCACTTCAATGCAGTTTCAAACCAGTATTGAAGAAAGGGGTTTCGCTGTGCAGATGATTACACAGGAAATCCTAGAACCAGTTTGAGATGCAGATGGCGATTGCACAAATCAGAGCATTGATGTGAATTAAGTGCTTTCTTTTAGGTGTTTTTTGTGGGAGTTTGTTGTCTGGCAACCACAGTTTGAAGCTAGCGTCTAACTGCATTAAATGGTTAGCACAGATGGGGTATGAATTTTTTTTTTAAATAGGTGGCTTTCAGAACTGGGTATGTTTAGCCTGCAGAAGATAAGGTTGATAGGAGACATCATAGCCATGTTTAAATATTTGAAAGGATGCCATAAGGAAGTGGGAGCAGATTTGTTTTCTGCTGCTCTAGAAACGAGGTCTCAGCGCAAAGGAGATTTCACCTGAATATTAGCAAGAACTTCTTGACCATAAGAGCTGTTCAGCAGTGGAACTCACTGCCTCTGAGTGTGGCGGAGGCTCCTTCTATTGGAAGCTTTTAAACAGGCTGGATGGACATCTGCTGGGTGTTCTTTGATTGTGCTTTTCCTGCATGGCAGGGGGTTGGACTGGATGACCCATGTGGTCTATTTCAACTAATCCTATGATTCTAAGTTGTAGCCTATTTCTGCATCTATTTTCTCTTAGATAGTGATGCCTATGCAATCACATTTCTGAGATGTGTTATTTCAGACAAGGCAAAGGAAAATGGAACTGTTTGAACAAACGATTAATTTCCTTTAAAAAGTAAAGCAGATTCTGACTGGAAACCAGAATCTTAGGTGCATGTGGAAAACACATGACCTTATGATTTTGATAACTTCCTGAACTTTACCAGTTTAGAGAGTCAAAGTGTCCCTGGATTCTCCTGAACAGCTTTTTGAAGGATGCGAGTCAGAACCAAGCACAGCTTCCAAACCTGATTTCTAAGTAAAAAAATATATGTGACCTTTGGATTTTAGTCTCTATGCTGAAAAGTAAAAACAAACACACACTTTAAGAAAAATGGGGGAAGAAAGGTAATCCACCGCTTTCACTTAACTTCTTCTGTAGATCATTCAAAACAAAAATAAGCAAACATAAAACATGGTGTATTAGTATCAGAATGTAACCTTGTTGATAACCAAGCAAATTTTAACTTAAAAAGCATACACAAAATAGTTTAGTTGCATTTACCTTGTACTAAGACTTGCAGCTTTTGTTCCTGTAGGCGACTCCAATCCTTCTCCTGGCTTTGAGGATTTATCTCTGTTCATCTGTTGTAGTATTGAGTTCAATTCACTAATAACATTAGCCTTTGGGCCTGAGAGAACTGGGCTTTTAATTTCTGTTACATCACCCCATAGCTTAGAAGTCCTTTGCTGTCCAACTTTAGTCATACCAGGCTGTGTGCTAATAGGAGGTGGGGGTGGAGCAGGTGGAGGAATAACAAAACTATCTACAGTTTCTTCAATGAGCGCATCCTTGTAAAGTGCATTGCTTTTGTTGATTATGGGCTTCATTTTTGGCTTAGGAGGTACTGGAGGTTTGTCCACCAGAAATGTTTGCCCATCTGCATAGACAGTACAAGTATCCAAGTTCTCACCACCTTCAGAAGACAAGGTAGAGATGCTGGACACAGTTGAGATAGTGCTGGTTGTCTCTAGGTGATGGTCACTACCGCTTCGACTGTCCACCTCTTCAATCCCAGAGTCAGTGACATTATCAAAATTTTCAGGGGGTGGTAAAAAAGAGGCAGGCAAACAGTTTGAAAGACCCACTGGTTTCTTACTGTCTATTGAATCTGAGGGCTGAATAGGGTTGAATGAAGCTGAAGGAGTTCCATTTTTTCTCTGTTTCAGCAATTCTGCTAGTGCAGAGCCTGGGACTACATGGTCATCAGGGATATCAAAACTGTTTGCAAATTCTAAAGGAGGAGGTAATGGCTCAGTAAAGATGAAATCTTCATCAAGATCAACAGATGCTAAAGGAGGTGGAGGGATGCGGAATGGCAAAATAACGGGCTCATCAACAGATCCAACGGCTACAATAGTTTTGCAGGGAGATGCAGGTGGCTGAGGCATGGCAGCAGCATCCAGTCCACTTTCTACTGTTCCTGTACTTTCCTGGGTTTCTGGTGGAGTTTTTTCAGTATTTACATCTGTTTCAACATTTTCATCTTCATTTTCAGGAATATCACTGGATTGTGTTGTGTCTACTGTATGAACCATAAGCAAACCAGCTGACTTCTGCTGTGAGGTATCCATAATGTTTATCAGCATGTTCTTCTTTTCTTCTGGCCTCCTCTCTTTTGACATATCTGTTTCATATTTGTTCTCCGTTTCCTGCCTTCTCAGAGGACCACGTGTATTTTGCCTAGCAACGGTAGCTGTCACTGGAAATGAAGTTTCAATATTGGATCTCATCTTTGTATCAATATAAAGGGGTTTATTAAGGTCCGCTTTGCCAGATTCTCCTTTTCCTGGAATTTGCTGGGTTTGCTCTTTCATCGCTCTATCTCTGGCTGAAAGGGCAAGGGCTAAAGGTGAATTTGGATCTAGTAATTTCCCTGTGAGTGGATGAACATAGTTATCCAAACTGGACATACCAGCATCCTGAGTTGCCAATGCATTGTTTTCCGAACCCACTGGTGTTTGGCCTGAAGAATTTGGTATCCTTGCATCATTCTGATTACTCAATTCATTACTATTGAAAATATTTTCAGATTCTCTAGGTGCTGGGATAGGAGACTGTGATACAAGTTGCCTAAAACTGTCTTCATTACTAAACATGCCATCATCACTAAACTTAGACTGTCTCATACGTGGTGTTGGAGGTGTTAGACCAACATCCTCATCTCCCAAATCTGTGGAGAGGAATGCTGGAGAGTTACGCCTGGCTTCTAATCTTTTCTCCCTGTCCCTCACTGCTCCAGCAATGGCTGCTGCAAATGGACTGACAGTCAAGTTATCTTCAGGTCTGAGCTGTCCTGGTTGCTCTGAAGATTGTGGGTCAATTTCCATGCTGCTTCCTTGACTACTTTTCCCACTACTGCTGGTAGATGGTTCTTTAACAATGATGGTGGGAATTGGAATGGAGCAGATTTTTTCTGGACTATCCTCAACATTAGATTGCTTCACTAGCATTCCCTTCCGTCTCGCTGGTTTGGCTGGGACATACACTGCTTTGTTTCCTATTTTTCCAACTTCAGAGTATGGATTTTCCGGCATCTGACCTCTCTTGTTTCTGAAGCTTGCCTGAGTTGCGGCATTCCTGCTATATAAGTCCTCAGAATCTAGAGAATAACGATCCATCTCTCTCCGGTAATATATGCCTTTGTCCCTTATCACTGTCCCCATATTTTCAAATCTACCTGAAATAGCTATCTTTGTACCTGAATTCTGATTAAACGCAGGCTTAATTGTTCCATATATTCTAGCCATTGGAGATTTGGGAGAGTTGTAAAGAGAAGGAGGAGGTGGTGATGGAGGTAAAGACTGTGGTGGTGGAGGGATATCTTCAGAGGTGTCTGGCATGGATAGACTTCTAGTAAATTTTAGCATGGGGGGAGCCAAAAATTGCCGTTCTTCCTCTGTTATCCCTTTAAAAAAATCACAAGCTACAATGTTTAATTTGCCCTTGTATGTCAATTAACAACCACTGTCACCAAAGACATAGTAAACAAGTTACAGCCAATACTGTATTACGTATACTATGTACTGCATGGTTTTATAATGCACCCGCACTAGTGCTTCTCTTTGCACACCTTATATTTATACTTTGGTTGTCTCCATATCTCCCCTGCTGCTTTTTCTTATATATCTGCACAGACAACTGCATTCAGACAGTGTGCTATTCTAAAATGTGAATAAAAGGAGAAAGTGCTGTCCAAGGATGGTATAAAATTGGACAAAGAAAGAATGGGGAAGAATGTATGTTATGTCAGTGAGCACTTGTGAACAGGTAGCCATGCATGAAATAAAACAAAACAATGTTTCTGCCTAAACAAAGCAAATAGCCTGATAGACAATGTGGACCATTTGTCCAAATTAACATAAAGAACATCGTAGCAAAATTACTACCTGAGGTACTACATTTCATGTTGGAAAGAATAGTAATACTCAGCATAATTCCTCAAGCTACCTGGTAGAATTTTGGAGTGCAAATACAAGCACTAGTTTTCCTTATGTAGGCAACCTCTCAAATCTGTAATAATATCAATAACAATAATAACAGTGGCAGCAATTAACTGATGTATGTCGGTCAGAGCCAAGACTGCAATAATTTGGTAGTTGAAACTTGGCGTGTATATAAGAAGACTCTTAGGACTGTTCAACATAGAGCTGCTTGGTAATCTTTCATTGTTGAAATCCTACAATACTGTCTTTTGTCAACAGGTGACTATGGGATTGCCTGCTCCCCACTGCTGTGGGGCAGCCTTCCTAGAGGCAGGAAGTGGGCAGAGTGTTCTGCACTGAGTTGTAGGGGGGCATACCTGGGATGATCATAACCAGAGTGTTGTTTGGGTGGTGTGTACAAATCTGACAGCTACACAACCTTACTTGAAGGCTTTAGTGTAGTTCTCCAATTCTGACAGCTACACCACTGTACTTGAAGGCTTTAGTGTACCAGATTCTAACCCTTTCAAAGCCAAATACTTTTGCTGGCAATTAATGTAGTTGGCTTGATGATTGTGCTGATTATAGTAATAAAAGAGACTATTTAGTTATGGATATGGCATTTACATTGAAAATGCATTCTTTTAATATTTTACATGTGGTTGCTATTCTGCCAAAAATATTTTATGCAATGACAAGATATTAAAATCAGCCTCCGATAAAGCCCAAACGTATTTTACGTAGAGCAAGATTATATTTGATTAATTTTGTTGAATATATAGTATTTACTTGTTGTATAAACAAGTACCTCTAAAATAAAGTGAATTAGTATTAACAGAAATGGCACATGCTTTCTTAATATCCATGGTCATTACTCTAAATTAAAATAAGATCAATTCGTTTTATCATATATGCATAGATTATAAAGTACTACTATAACCCATGAGATGTGTGAACTGGTTTTAACTGAAATATCAAATAAATGTTAAAATTATTCCATTTGTTTTGCATGTGTAAGTTCTTGATAAGGACAGTCTAGCATATGTTATCTTGATCATTGTTTATTTTACATTTTTGAAATCAGTTTTCTATATAAGTGCTTAGCTAGCTAAATAAATGAAAAATTACTATAGGAATTCTATGTTGTAAAGAAAAAAATCAGTTCAGATATGCAGTCATGCTTATAAAAATGCAATGTATTATGATACGATATAATGCAAATTATTGCTGGTAATTTGACTGAGCTTCAAAGCTAATCCATGAATAAATGAATTATAAGCAAGCTTGGTGAAAAAGCTAAAAATAATAATTAGAAATAAAAGAAGGATCTACTCAACAAATATAAAGAAAGTGATATTTTACCTATTGATTTTTGTCTCCTTACTGTACCTCGTGGTACGCCCAGGAATGGGCCTTGTATACTCCCAGGTACCGTAGGTGGCATCACAGCAATTCCTTGTCTTTCATACATGGACTATAAAAAACAAACAAACAAGTAAGCCCAAAGCTTAATATATGATTTAACATTTTGCCTTAATCAAATATATATACATATACTTGGTTTGCATAATACACTATGAGTAGCATGTTTATTGTTGCTCCACTACTCTTTTGGAAATGTGACTACACCTGGCCACATACTATATGTATATATCAAGGGCAGATTTTGGGGTTAAAACTATGCATCTTGCTTTGACCCATGGATAAGTCGAGAGTAAAACTTTGGGGACTGTAACAAACAAAACTTTTCTTATCCTTTAAAAACATATGGAGTGAACATTTTTAGGAAGAGCTAAGAAAAGAAAATTTGTTTATTTGAGGATTACAATGGGTATGTGTGTAAATCTCACTGCTGGTCTTAAAATGTCTACAGCTATACAAATACAAATAAGGAAAGGAATATAAATGAAGAAAAAGAATGATAACACACGCTGCAAAGAGGGTGCAAGGAAAGCAACCTCTAGTAGGGATTCAGTGCAAAGGCAAGAGGCAGAGGCAAGAAGCTTCCATCCCACTGCCTCTCTCATGCCAAAACTGGATAAGGAAAAGCAGTCCTTCCTTTCTTCTCCTCTTCATTTTTGGCCCAAGTGGCAATCGTTGGCAACAGAGGCAAGCCTGAAAAATGTGGCATGCCTGCTATTTTGGGTGTTTGAGGTGGAATGGGGCAGCAGGGGGGGGGGCATTTTTAATGTGAAGCCAGCCATTTAGAATAGGGGCTTCCTGTAAAATTGTCCCTGCCTCTATTTAAAATGGCTGTCTCATTCCAGCTCTGCATGGAAGCTTATGCAGGAAGCACTTATTAAAAATGTCTGCAACCCACTCTGCTCCCCTTCAAGCACCCAAAATGGTAAATGCACTACATTTTCAGACTCCCTTATGTTGCTGATGAATGCTGCTCAGGCTGAAAAGGGTAGGAATGAGGGCAAGTTGCCTTTCATTCTCTGGTTTGTACTAGGTAGGGGTAATGGGGTGGGAGCACTTCTTGCCATTTATTCAAAACAAAGAGCTAAATTAAGAATGAATGGTCAATTATTTATATGTCAGAGTAATGGTTATTGTAGTGTGTGAAATGTTCACTCATTGTTAAAGTGAGTATGTGTGTGCTTCGGTAAGCATTCCAACAGAGGAATGGTTAATTGCATAGTTAGATTTACTGTATAGAGTGACAGGAATGCAGCTTCCGTTTTGCTTACGTAGTGGACATAAGTCACTGAGAATGGAATTTGGGAGGTGTTAACTTTACTGATAAGCTTCTTCGCCAGTCGCCATTAATTCTGCCGGAGAAGAGACATGTGTGTTAGCTGTGCGTTTGTACATAGTTTTAAAAACATCAATAAAGCTCTGAACCGCTGACTTCAGCTGACATCTGACTGATGATAGTTTATTCTTTCTGTGAGACTGGACAGATCGCCAGATCTTCGGAAAGAGAGGAATTGAGACAGGGAAAAGGTATATGTCTCAATTAGCCTCTCGCACATCGACACTATATACAGATACAAAAAAATGAGACAAGGTTGCCCCTTGTCACCTTTATTGTTTATTTGGGTGCTAGAAATATTGAACATTAGAAATAGAAAAGATAGTAGCATCAAAGGATTATGTGGAGTATATAGTATGCATTTTAGGGGACCCGATAAGGAGCATCAATGCATTCTTCAGATTCCCTCATGTTGCTGATGAATGCTGCTCAGGCTGAAAAGGAACGAAGGTGGGTTGCCTTTCATTCTCCAGTTTGGACCAGGTAGGGGTAATAAGGCGGGAGCACTTCTTGCCTCTGCCTCTTGTTCCTGTCTTTGTGTTGGGTTTCTATTTCAGCACTTACTCATGTATAAGTCAACTGAGGCCTCAAAAATAATATACAAGCATATAGGATAGAAAACATTTTGTGTTAGTATTTAGTGGAGCACATACCAGCAGTTTGATAAGGAATGCTATATCCTATCCTACTCAGAAGGGTGGGAAATCCATGTTACTGGAACAGCATGGAGGCAACTACAGAAGATCATAACGGAAGTGCACAAGGTAACATGCAATCAAAGTTTTGAAGGTAATATCCAATCAAAGTTTTTAAGTTCAGTTCAAACAATCTGTAATTTTGAAGTTAACTTTAAACAATCTGTAGCAATACTGAATAACCACCAGACAAACTTTTCCAAGCTCTGTGTACGTGCTGTATTCTACAACAGCCTTCTTGAAATTATCCTACAACTCATATCACCTCTGAACACTGGCCATACTGACTAAAGCTCATGCAAATTTCACAGATATGTAATAGAATGTGACAATATCTTCAGAATACTTGGAAATAATCAGAAACCATAAGTGTTATCCAGCTGTTAACAGATGTTTGGTAATCACAGAAATTTATGTGAAGATGCAGGGACAACTATGCATACTGTTAGAGATTTTTTAAAGTGTTCATTGCAGCAGTCAAAATGCTAAAATTTCAAAAGCTTGATTAAGATACTACAGGAAATCTGTGAGATGGACTTTTACCTGAATACTCATTACGTATGTGCATAGTCCTGCTGTAAAATATTTATCATCTCTAGGTATTTTGTATTAATTTTGCATAGCTAGCACACGCAAACTGTAGATGTGTTTGGAGGTTTGTCATCCTGTACAGGATAGCATTGTGATAAATCTTTACTGCAAAGCATCTGATTGTGGAAGAAGATCATGGCCAGAATTCAAAATAAATCTTGAAGAATTACTCTATACTATTTCTACTTGGTTATGTAGAAATTAATGAATTAATTATAATTCATATTTTTGCTATAATTAAAAGTTGGTATTTTAATACTTGAATGGCATAGTTAATAGTTTCAATAATTATTTGTTTCATATTATTTTAATTTGCAACTTTGGGAAACAAATGAGGCAGCTTGCCATGTTTGCCAATTTTTTTAGTACAGCATGACCCTCATATCCCCAGGGAATATGTTCCCAGATCTCACATGTGTAAAAGAAACCACAGATAATAGTGAATCCTATTATTTTCAATGAGATGAATAACAGAGGCACCAAGAAAAGGGTATATCTTATTCAGGAGCTCCTAAGAGAATAAGTGAAATTCTGGCTAAATGAAACTGCATATATCAGCTCCATGGATAGGGTGGTCATATTGTAGTATCATATATATACTGATATTTAAAAACAAGGTGTTAATATCATGTAATTCTTTTAAATTATGAATATTAATTATAAATGTGAAATTATGTATTAGTTATTTTAAAATACACGGATTGCATACATTTTTTAAATTGATGCTTTAATTGGTTTATGTGTTTTTAAATAGTTTATGTTTTTAAATAGTATTTGTAAGCTGCTTTGGGTCCCATGAGGGAGAAAAGCAGGATATAAATAAAAATGTATTATTATTATTATTATTATTATTAGTAGTAGTAGTAGTAGTAGTAGTAGTAGTAGTATATTTTAATGTGTTATTCTCTGAGGAGAGAGACAGGTAAGAAATAACAACTATAAGAACAAAAACTATTTAAAACAAGTAAGTTTTCTGGCTTTCTTGTAAATAAGGAATATGTTGTTAACATCTTGGAATGTTAACATTTCCAAGCTTATTCTTATTCAGTCCTTTTTTCAAGTCAAAGAGTATCAACTCTAAGGACTTGTATTACACCCATCACTCACATTCATATCTGTCGCTGGGGGAAAACATCTACTAGAAGGGCGTTGCTTAATTGTTGCCACTCTGGAGTCCACAGCTGCATTGTCATGAATTCTTAATGGCTTGGAAACTGGTACTATTTCATCGACTTTATCTGTAACACAGAAGTATTTGCTAAAATAAATCTAATTTGTCCAAAGACTGAAAATCTTAAATGTTCCAAATATAAAATAAAGAGTTCATTTTTTAATGCAAAGAAAAGGGGGATTTTGGCATTTTAACAAGGCAATGCTTGAGCATCGTAAATCGTGCAAGCCGAGCACTTTTATTACTGCTGCGTAACATGCATGCTTTAGTTTTAAGCCTGCATGCATTTAATGTTTACTTAGTGTGACTCGAAAAACAATCCTCTTCTTCAAACCTTCAAAATGTGAAGGGAAAATATCTATATAGAAATGGAAAGAAAACCTTTAGAAATAATACACCTGCAGAGCACTGTTCCACACAGCAGCGACTAGAATTTACTGAAATTTCAGACAATAAATGATATTGTAAGTGCTCTATATACCATTACTTTATAATTTACTCCTGATGTAAGGCTATTAGGCAAAACAATCTTGTACTGCTATGACAGAACTCAGGGTTTTGATTTTTTTTGATATCTTAAATATGGAACTGTTTCGAATTTCAATTTCTTTACTGACTTTTAAATTTGAGGCCCAATGACACACAAATTCAAATCAAGGCTTTCCTATAAGCCTCAAAACCCATCTCTCTGACTTGACTGTCACAGAAATGTTATTAGTAATGAACTACTTTCTTTGATCTTGGAAAACAACATTCCTGCATTTGCCTGTGCATAAATGAGTTATGAAAAAAACACCACCAGCTCAAATTGTGCAATGGAGCAAAGGGGATTTTCAAAAAGTGATAGTTCTGAAATTGTGATCTGAGGTCAGGGTGGAGCACATCAATTCACTATGGACAAAAAACAGGAAAACTTGTTTGCAGTGGACAAAAGAAAGCAGCTCATCATGAACAAATTGTAGTAAGCATCATTTTGCAATATTAAATGCATAGTAAAGGCTAACAACATATATTTCATCTACATCCTCAGTACCTTAGGAAAGAGGCGCAATTAATTATAATCTCAAACCAAAATAGAGGTAACCACTGTGAGTGTTATTTTTACATTCTGAAGACGAAGAGATATTTTCAACCACAGTTACATTGCAACTGGATTATAATATTAGAACTGTGCTTTACTGTGCTCCTTGCATTAATGCTAAAATGAGATATTTAACTTAAGATCATATATCAGTTCAGTCTCTGCTCTTGGAGCACAGCTGAATCTGTACTGTAATAAAACATTCTTTATTCTTTGCCACATCTCCAGTGTCAATACATACATCATGCAATCAGCTTAGTCATATGCACTATTTTCTTTAAAATGTAGCCTATTGCAACAAATTTCGCAAATGATCCCTCCTAACCATAGGTCTTTGTATTCCAGTATTAGAACTAGAATGATTTTGCAGCCTGTCAATTTCCCCCCATAGTCTTCAGCAACTTCCATATTAAAGTTATCCCAATTTTCTGTCTATTTCCCTTTGAATGCCTGCATTGCCATTTCCTTGAGGAAGAAAGAAAAACTGGTTCATTAATTAGCAACATCTCATGTTCCATCTATGCAAAGGCAGTCCCATCTAGGCAAAGTGTGATAGTTGGGAATGATTCACAATTTCTCACCAGCAAAGGGCAGAAGAGCCTGATTTTGAGTGAAAAAGTCAAGTGAAGGTTCAATGTCCCATGTGAGCTGTAATATTAAACTACTGATGTAAATAGGTGGAATTCTCTGGCTGTGAGAGTTCTGTGGTGTATCAGAGCCTTTGTACTCATGAGAGATAGCTGCTGGATCAAGGCAATGGTGTTTAAAGAAAAGATATAACTGTTAACATATCTAGCTGAAAAGACAACTGCTCTGGAAAAGAAGATTCTGAAGCTACTGAGAACGTCCTAGATCAACTCTTGATGTTTTGGACCTGAAAATGCAACTTAAGGCCTACATCTAATTTAAAGGGTGAAAATCCTCACTAGTGCAGTTCTGCTGGACAACACCTTTGTGCAAGCAGTTGTGTCACAAGTTTCACAAATAGGTATGTAGCCACCTGTACAGCTGGTTCTGCAAAAGTATACTCAACAATTTGCTCAGCCTCCTGCACAACTGATTTGTATGAGTGTTGGAACAACAAAAACTGTAACAGATAGCACCCTAACCCTGACAACGTGGAATCACTAGCACAATGTCATTATGGGATACACACCTAAATTACCAATAAATATTAGTTACCTGCTTCCTACGTGCTCTATTTTTTGTTTATTTACTTCAAACAAAATAAAATGATGTGATACACTTATACTAAATATTGCAGTACCTTAACACAAACAGTGCTTTTCACATTATGGCTGATATTTGCAGATTGGAGGTGGTAAACCCTATTCATTTCATTTTTAACATTAGGGGATGATAGTGTATTTACTATCAAGACCATCAAAAGGGAAGATTTCATATTGTATTCTCTAGTCCCATTAAGAAATCCTTTTAGGATCAATTGTGAAAGAATTTGAATATGAGAAGTATTTGTAACTCAGTTCAATAATTTTTGTAAAATCGCACATGAAAGGAATATTTTTTGTAACTGAATAGACACGTATAACCACACACCTAGTGAGACAATGAAAATTACAGGGATTAATGAAGAGGCTTTGACTGACATTCAGAAGAGCATGAACATATTCACTTTGGAAAGGATGAAAACCATGCATACCTCAGCGACTAATATTGCAAAGCAGAATGTAATCTGATTCAAGAACTGGATTGGACTACAAAATTTGACATGGCTACTCTATATTACATTAGTAGGAAGCTGTATCTTGTTCTTGATCTTATAGCTTTATTTTTGTCTGCTCATTTCTTGGCCCTTAACCTCTCCCACTTATATGGGGGATATAACAGACCTTTCCCAATGTAGACAATTATAACTAAAGCAAGTTGGAATGGGGACAGGAAAATGGACTCCATACATTAAAATGTTACCTCAACTGAACAGTATTGCTAAATGCCTATAGATCAACAATTATGTGGTGTTTTGCAGTAATACAATGGCATTTGCTAAATCCCATTAAGCTAATCATAATAAAATTAGAAGGCATATCTCATCTAAAAACTGTTACATTTAAAGTTCATAAAGAATACTGACAATTGCAGCAGATTTTGATGGGGTCTGCAACATTTGTGATGTAAAATCTCGAATTCCACCATACCTTTAGGCAATGGTTACCAACTTTGGTCCTCCAGTTGTTTTGGACTTCAACTTCCAGAAATCCTAGCCAGTTTACCAGCTGTTAGGAATTGTGGGAGCTGAAGTCCAAAACACCTGGAGGACTAAAGGTTGGGAACCACTGTTAGAGTGACCTAGTGCCACTAACCAGGCTAAAAGAGTTCTCTTCCTTTTGAACACACACACACACACACACACGAGACAAAAAATATTAAGGCTTGATTCCTAAAGAGCAGTGTAAAGTCTATCAGCCTAAACTTGCTTATCAAATACTTACTAGTTGACATTTCCCCCTTGATTTTAATATTATTTAAATGGTGAGAATGACTCTTACATGCATCAGTTTGAAACTTATTTATTTATGAAGGTATCTATAAAACATTAAACATATGAACAAACAAATTATAAAAACAGGCACAGATGGGGCGCAAGTGATATGCAAGTGCAAAACAATTGCACCTGTCATATAGGGTGCACTTGAGTATACAATCAAGACAGCCCACTCATGGATATATTTTCAATAATATAACAGTTCTAGGTCTAATGTGTCTGAGGACAGGTATTTGAACAAAAATTGCGCCTGCAAAGTGCCTGCATTGGGGTTAGCCCACACCAGCTTCATTTCATCATCAGCCCAGTCACTTAGCAAAAAGCAGCCACAAGCAAATATTTCACTGAGGAGCATATTATGGCTGGTTTGTACTGCAGCAAAATGCTTTCTATGCCTGGTTTTCTTTTGTCTCAGAGACGATGCACTCGAAATTATGGTCCACAAACACCGAAGAACCTATAAACGTAAGATTTAGTTAAGGGTTTAACAAATATGGTCTCAAGACTAGGGAAACTGGCTCAAAAGTGGGACTGGAAAATCAACTAGGTAGGTACTTTGTTGTGCCTGTAACAGTAGCACCGATCACGGCCCAGATTTGCTGGTAAAAACAGGATCTTTAAACAATAATCTAGAATATCATTCAGCTAGCCATTTTCTGCTCCACATACGTATACATGTATGTTTGAGTCTCATCGTGTTTACCATCCCATACAGGCACTCACAACAGTAGTAACAGTCCTGTCCTGTAACTATACTGCATCTTTCTGGCATGCTATAGTCATGCTGGTTTCACTCAGTCCACTTTAGCATCAGTAATTGAGGTAGCCTAAAGGGAGAGGAGCATCTATGCTATCAAAGCATACATCATATGTGATGCAGAACCATTTGTCAGACATTGTGGCATAATACTGAAGAACACATCATGACTCTTTTCTTAGAAGTTCTTGCTACAAGGGAGGTATTAGCTTTGCCTTACATAATGAGTATCTGTGACATTATCAGGGAGTTTGTCCTATAAATAATATTTCTTTATTGAAGAAACTTGTTAGTATACAATAAAGACAGTGCCAGTTCTTGATTTCTAAATCTCCAAACTCTCTGAAAGAATAACCGTGTTACCCATCAAGACTCAATAAGGAATTTTCGCAAGTGTTATTCATATGCCTAGATATATCTTCAGGCACACTTTTTCCAAGTTACAATGTTGCCGTATTGTCATTGCATATATCATATTACACAACACAGCCAAGATATGTTGATTATTTCCATCTTACAGGCTAGAGATCAGTCTGGTCAGACCCACAGAGGATACGATTTATCATGATCCAAAAAGGCACTTACAGGCTAATCCCAACATCTCAGGCCAGCATGCCAGAAACACCAGGCAAAGACTGAGTGAACACAATTTTGAGGCGAATATTGCCCAAACCCACATACTTACCAAGAACTTCAGTATGCTTGCTCAGAGGGAATGGGGGGAAGGAAGGATAATGGAAAAAAGAAAACTCAAAAAACAGCTGTGTCCAGAAATGATTTGTATTTGTAAGAAAAGCAATGAATATCTGGCACAGTGTAAAAAAATGCTCTTATGAAGCTAAAGTGAAAGAACAGAAGCAAATGTTCTTCAAATACCAGCAGCAGACATTGTTAACAATGGAAATATAAACTACAAAATGTTAGACTAATCTAGTCAGCCAAAATACAATGTTAGCCAAATGTATAAATGGTCAAGTTCTGCCATTCATGGCCGTATGGCTAAGAAGTAAAAGGACAGGCACATTAAAAAAATCTTTAAAAATACTATCACTAGCGTGATAATTCATTTTTTCTTCCCTCCCCCTTTTGCCTGACGCATGGGCATGGGCAATGAGGCTCTCTCTGCTATGGCTCTCTGCATTCGGCCACTGTGACGAGGCACTGTGGCTTGTGGCAAATCTTGAGAGTCATTAATCCCTTCATCACCTGGTAAGTATCCAGTGGGCATTGCCACTGCATCCTCACCAGTCCATGTTGCGGAACTAGTTAACTCAACATGAGGGGCGGCTCTTTGGGAGATACGTGTTTCGAGGACTTGTGTCCTTGGCTGTTTGAGGAAAGCTAAAATCTCAGACAGGTAGTTATGGATAGCTCTTGTGGATGTAGCCACAATGCCTAACTGCAACTCCATCCGGCCCATGGACTGTGACATGAGACCCATTGACTGGGCATGCTCTCTTTTTATGTTTTCCAGCAGCTGCACAATCCTACTGTTTGTTTCCATCAATAACCTCTCCCCTTCTGTCAGTTGAGGTTGCCCCCTCCAACCCCGATCCCTAGGGACTGGCTGAACACTATGGTGCACTTCGTTCATGTCATCATTTCCCTCCTCAGGAGAGTCACTTTCATATTGGGGAGTTCTACTGAGAGACTGATCGCCAGGAGACTGTATGTCCATTGTACACTGTGGAGTCCGTTCTGGTGTTGGAAATCCCTCAAAATCTTCCCCAGTGTTGCTGTGTGTTTCAGATGATGACAATGGCCATGGCCAACTCTCTGTAGTTCTGGCTGGTGAATCTTCATCAGAAACTGGTACTGAAGATTCTTGCTCTTCTGCAGGTGTGGATGGTGAGCTTCCTCTCTGCTGCCTGGCTTGTCCTGAAGATCCAGGAACTTCCCCATCTTGCTCCCCAGTGACATCTGGCAATCAAATAGAGGAGCAACAACCACTGTATCTGAGGCCAGGAAGATGGAGGAATCTACATACATCGGACAACACACAGAAAGAAGCCAATTGGGAAACCAGCGTGTTTGTGTTTGGGTAAACAGTATGACAGACTACTGTTTAGCAACTGAAAAGTACAGGTAGTTGTTATTATTATTATTATTATTATTATTATTATTATTATTATTATTAATAATAATACATTGAACTATGCACACTGTCCTGCACCCATAACACACACAGCTATACTGGATCCCAAGGCACAATGTTCAATACAGCTTTTCGTGATTGTGACAATAAATGTCTCTGAACCTATCGAAAAGCTCACCTATGCATTGTAGTGATGTCACAGTCAGAAATCTCTGGGATGAACTTTGGGTCAATAGTCCAAGTGACCTGAGCTTCCTGTGGTGTCAGATGTGCTCCACCACTGGCTTGTTTGGCAGCCTTTGAAGCACTGGTTGCTATCTTCTCTTTTGTCCGGCGTATCATCTCACCCTAAATCCCTTCCAGAATTATTGCCATAAAATCTGGGTGACAATCAATTGAATGTATCCTGTGAACAATGATTCTTACGCCTTTCATTCTCTGTACACATTTACTTCCTTGGTGCTATTTTAGAAGTCAATTATACACAAGGACATTGTTCACTAGGATGCTTTTTGTTTGTAGATAATAATTGTCTTGTGCTTCTCTTAATAATTCATTTCTAAGTATTTTTATAAGGAAGATATAATACATGTACCTTTCCATGTAAGGTGTAGTTTCCAAAAAAGTATTAAAACAAGAATTTACCCACATTTATGCAAAGATATCTCAAACACTAGAAAAATGATTATACATTGCATGCACTTTCTAATTGCACTGTCATGTTCTGTCTTTTTATATCTTATACAGGCTAGTGAAAAATGAGAAAACATCCTATGTTGGAAAATATAGTAAACCTTCTGCCTCTGGGAAAATTTAACTGTTTATATTGATCTGGGATGTGACCACTGCTTCGAGATTCCACACTTCCCACTCTCCAATAAGAGTTGTGTGCGAATATTACTGTCATTAATTCTACCTGTGAAACAATAGTAACTACTTCTGATCATTCCTGGTGAACTGGTTGCTCTGTGTGGTTGGTGCTATGCAATTTTCACCTAAATTTGTATTTTGCTGGGTATAACTCCTGCTCATTGACACACACCACATGCTGCTCTTATGAACTCAACTTTGAGTTGTGCATTTGTACAACAGGGGCATGGGTGTATGCATGTGTCTGATTAAAAATATTTTTTTCATTGATATTTTTTCTTGCAACAATCCCTTGGATTTGAGGATGGGGAAAGGAACATTAGGGGTGATTCCCAGAGACAACCATAGTCTATCTCACCACCCCAGATCCTGAACCCCTCTAGCCATGTATTTGACTAAAGAACATTGTACATTTCATGAAATCAATGTAATTGAAAATTGAGTGCTCTCAGCACTAATGGTTTTCTCATCTAGCAATTAAAGTATGCACAATCAAAATTTTCACATTATGTTTGTTTTGGGATAGACTGTCCAGTTGCATGTTTATGGAAAGTGAAAATGAGGTGTATTTGTATAAGATGTATGAGGTATTTATGAAAATGGGTGTGGGAACAGAGAGGCATGCATGCCTTGGATCTTACACTGCATGGATATTTTGAGAAGGGATCATTTCAAAATAATTACTGTTGCCCTTGCAGTTTTATTCCCACTTTTATTCTGCTGTGACCAGTGATCTAATATCCCTTAAATAAAGTTACTGTGTGTAACCCATAAAATCATTTATAAAAATCCTCTGCTAGAATTCATGCATCAAACTGAGCTTTTTTTTTTCACTTGAGTAAATATAACTTTCAAAGTCTTGACTGATTTTTTTTAAAGAGAATGGATGGGCAACCAATGGTTCATAAACAAGGTGTGGCTCAAAAATATTTTTCTCTGCCCTACCTCCAGCTTTCCATATTAAATTAGTAAGTCGTATTTTTAATAAATCATAATACTTTACATTTTAAAGAAAAATATATTCAAAAGATTTTATGATGGTCATTCCACACTATTGTATATTTTTTCTGAATTTTCAATCTCATACTCCTCCAAGTCTTTACTATTAGATCATGCTGAATGCAGATTCTGACTATCATTGGTATTGCAATGCTCAAGTGAAATAATATTTTTTCATATTTGAATGTTTTCTTTTCTTGACCATTTAGAACAGATCTGTTCTGAGACGGAACATAGTAGAAGTGATACAATAATCAAAAAGGATAAAATATCATGTCTCAATCAATGTGTGACTAAACCCATTTGGATTACGCAAGAGTAAAAGTGTGGAATTGTTTGTTATTTATATTCATGGTTCATCTGCCAGTTGGTTTGAAATCCTAGTTCATGTACTTTGAAAGGTATATTCATTGTTCATAAATACATTATTATTGACTATAATGTCCTCCTGTGTAAATACATTCAGATACCTACTCAGAGAGAAGACACAATGTTTTGTGATGCATATAGCCATTAAAATAAATAACAAACAAGATAATCAAAGAATCAATGGATTTAAATTTTTACACCCGTCAAATACTTATGAATCACAGATATTTTCAAAGATATTAGAATGATTTTTTTAAATGATGGTTGTTAACAAAGAAAGGGTAACTCAAGAGATAATACGAATAATAACAGAGTTCAAGCACCTTCAGTAGCCTGCAATTTCACCCTTTATTTGATATGGGGCACAGAGAACAAAAACAGCACTGAAGGCATGGCCTTAAGCTGATTTTCATTCAATGCAAAGTAGTTGTGGCAACTTGGAATAATGAAGGACATCACTGTATTGAATGTATCAACCTCTGCTTGAGAGATCATTTTCTTGCTGCTTACAAGTTGGCCTGATAAATTGCAGGACTGGAACTTGTTAGGATGATGGCACCAGCTGCTATGTCGGTGGTGTGAAAGAAGTGCATTGGTAAATGGAGACAATGGAAGTTTGATGTGCCTAGCATGTTCAGTACAGGTGGTTGATGACTAAAATCACCAACCCCCTGAATTAGCTGTCTCAATCTCATAGTCTTGACTGGCTCCTTATCAGAATCCTAAAGCATAGCATTCTACAGGATGAAACATGTAAGTAAGCTATATCAACATATATCTACGACATGTTGATTAACTCAATTTCAATTTCACTACAGTGGCATAAACACTAATCTGTGACCATACTCAGTGGCTGCAAAAAGGTTGTATGATGAAACATCTACTCAGGCCCAGTCCAGATGTCATATCTGGGAACAAACTATGAGTACATGAACTCTGCAATATTTTCCTCTGTTATTCTGTCAGTTTACCCACGGTTTAGTGTCACAGTTACACAGACATTAACCATTGTTTTCTTCATCACGAGAGTTTGGCATGTTCACATTTGGTTTCAAATCCAGTTAAACACTACAGGCATATCTCAGTTGACAAAATCTGAGACTTAAGATCTTGCTTATGAAAGATTGGGGGTCCACATGGCCAGATGTGAGCTAATTTCCATTCCTCACACTCAATAGAAGAGAAAGCCTCCCAGGAGCAGTAGCCCAAGTAAGGCTTACAGTTGTAGTCATGAATCAGCTCACATGTAGCCTATATCAAACTGGAGACTAACATCTCTGATTGCTATCAAAGGTTTATTAAAAGTAGAAAATGTTTACGGGCTAGAACAGATTAATTGTGCCTATGGGGGAAAGGGGGGGGGGGTCAAGGAGAGGGAGAGACAGATAATGGCTGTAGGGGCTTCCCAACCTCCTCTCAACTGAGGTCCACCTCAGTTGTGTTCAGGTGTATTCGCTCAGTTTTTAGTAACTCAATCTGAAACTTTCAACTGATGCCTTGGAGAGTGTGCTTTTCTTTCTTTCTTCTTCCTCAATCACATAGTCGTTTCCGACTCTTTGTGACCTCATGGACCAGTCCATGCCAGAGTTCATTTAGTGAGATGCTATGTAATTTTAAAAAGGTAAAACAAAGCCTCTTTGCAGCTTGGAAAAAGCCTTCCAACGATCTATAGAAGTTTCAATTTTTTACTTATGCAATGGTTATCTGATCTGGTTGTTTCATTTCACACATGCTGTTTCAGCCATTACTAACTTTGAAAAGGCATGAATACAGGGTGAAAGGAGAAATGTGCCAAGAGGAAGGCACGTCATGCAAACTCTTGTCATGAACACCTTCCATCTGAAAATCTATGTCCTCAACATGAAAGACTGTGTAGATCCAGAATAGTCTCTACAGTTACTTATGTAGCCCTAAACGGTTTGGGACCCACCTACCTCCGTGACCGTATTTCCTTTCATAAACCTGCCCGATCTTTACGATCATCCGGGGAGGCCCTTTTAGCACCACTGTCTTTATCCCAGGCCCGCCTTGTGAGTACAAGGGAGAGGGCCTTTTCTGCTGTGGCCCCCCGATTGTGGAACTCACTACCTACTGAAATTAGGCAAGCTCCCACGCTGTTAGCTTTTAGGAAAGACTTGAAAACATGGCTCTTCCGCTGTGCCTTTGGTGAGTAACTTTTGTTATTTCTGTGTTACTCCCACCCCGAACATCTATCCTCTAGATTACCCCACTTCCATATGTCCCTGCCCGCAGTGGAGTACCCCTATGTCCCTCTCACCCCAGGTTTTATCTTTGTGTTCACGTGGCCTGCCCTTGTTTTACTGTTTTTTTGATTTCTTGATGTTGATGCATTTATTGTATTTTTAATGGTGCTATGTTATGTTGTTTTATATTTTGTTATATTGTATTGCTCTGGGCATGGCCCCATGTTAGCCGCCCCGAGTCCCCGTTGGGGAGATGGTGGCGGGGTATAAATAAAGTTTTTATTATTATTATTATTATCATTATTATTATTATTATTATTATTATTATTATTATTATTATTATTATTATGTACCCACTGGCAAGACTCTACCCTTGGAAGACATCATACTTGGCTACGAGTGATCGCCTATGATAATTATGACGTGACTGTTAATTTTGAATAAAAGGTTTCCTGAAATATATTGAATTGCACTTCTTTATTGTGGTATAGAAACGCAGCTCGACTCTTTCTGCATTGGTACCAAATTTTTGTAAAAGAAAAACTGCTTAGTAATACATTTATTTCATTAACTGAGGTATACCTGTGACTGAGGTCAAATTTATAACCATGGTTAATAACATTTCAAATTGTAATTATTATGGATGTTATTTTTTTTAATGAAATTGGTTCTCTTATGATAGCAAAAGAGTTATTTATCAGTTTAAATACTATCTACCTATGGAAAGGGGATTAATTCAAAATATATTAGAACATATTAATACAATTATAAGCAAAATAACATAAATAATAAATTAAAATAGCAAATCAAATGTAATGCTAAAAATGATTAAAACAGACAAGAGGTGAGGAGGGGAGAGAAGCATGCCCAGGATAGAAGAGAGAGAGAGATTGAGCAAAATTTCCCTATTATGGTGCCCTTCAGTTGTACAGTTTACATATATACAAGTACCTAATGATTAACCAGGCTGACAAAGATTGACTGGAACTACAGTCAAAACCTTGGAAGGGCATCAGATTAGGTGAGGCTGGGATAGAGAAGAAGAAGGAATAGAATGGATGTGTCCAAGGCCAACTTTTAAACCACGGTTAAGAAATTAACAACATTCTCTAGAGCAGTGGTTCCCAATTTTTTTTACAAGGGTGCATTTGAGCAGGACCCACTTGAGCAGGGCCCACTTTGACCAGGGACCACTTTCCAACATTAATACCAAAAGGACTACAAATACATTTTTGGCCAATTTTAAATTCGGTTTGGTTATTTGGCGTGCTGATTCAGAAAATTGCACTGGATAGACCACATCAGCTCTACTTTCAGATTCAGGACATATGCCATTCAATAGTCGCCATCTGCTCGCCCACGGAAAACCATATTTAATAATCTAGAGCTGATGTGGTCTATCCAATGCAATGGTCAGCTCTGCGGAAAGGAGTGGAAATAAAATAAAATAAAATAAAATAAAATAAAGAGGAAGGAGGTTTGTGGACAGGATTTAGATCCTCATGGCCCACTGCTGGGTCGTGGCCCACAGGTTGAGAACCACTGCTCTAAAGCCAACCCACATTATCCTTGCATTAGTTTCCCTACCAAACTGATCAACACATTCTCCAGCAGCTGGTAACTCAACAATATGTTTTTAGATGTCCACTGATGACTTACGTACCTTTATTAATGACTTCCCAAGGCTTCCTTAGGATTAATGATTTTCTCACCAATATCCCCAAATTTTACTTTTTGCCATGTTTTCAGAATTCCAAACAGATTTGTTTTGGAAAACAGATAAGGAAAAAATGAATCAGTCAAGTATCTGATAACCATGTGCCCACTGCTCTTACAGTTTTTGATCTCATAATGTTATTGATGTTTTTTAAAATTAAAAACAAAATATCCAGACAGTGTTTTTGCCACCCCCCCCCCAATGTTTCCCTAATGACGTTTCTTTATTCGACAACCAACTGGACTGTTAAAGCCCTACATGCAACATGGCAGTATTAGACTTTTCACAATCCTTCTTCTCAGTATGATCAGATGTCTCCTTCATTTCCCTGATGAAATAAGTAACTGGTTATATTTATTTATTTATTCATAACAACATTTGTATCCTCGCCCTTCTCACCCAACAGGGGACTCAGGGCGGCTTATATGCCTGGACGTATTGTTCTGGCACCTTCATGTGCATCATGTACTCAGAATTTCCTGATGAATCAAAAGTTGTAACTTCTTTTGGTGAGCTTTGACACATCATTTATATATGTTTTCATTGTTTGTAGTTTGCCATTCCCTGCCCTGTAGAGTAGGCTGTCTGGTTCTGGATATGCTGTCTGTCAAATTTTGCTAGAAGTCAGAACTACACCAGCTCCATAGATGCATAGGTAGAATCATGGTGTTGGAGTACTGCTGGCTCCTTGCATCACAGAAGTCATTGTCACACTCACATGGCTATTGTGCTTCAGGTCCCCCAAAAAAGGAATCCACAATTTATAGTTTATTTTTGGCTTATGGTCCACAAAAAATTGGAAAGACAGCTAAATAACATTTTCTAATAAATATAGGCCTTAGTTGCAAGAAAAAACTAGTTTGATCACTGAGAATAGTTGACTCTTATGCTCATTTTGGAATCTTACCTGCCACTTGTATTGGCAGCTGATCCCTTCCCTGAGATGTGCTGATTTCAAACAGTTCTTCCAGAATTTTTCATCTCCTCTACTGGATTGCTCGCTTTTTCATACATATTCTTCCTTCCCCCCACATGAACAACACTGTTGTAGGAGTAGATACAATCTTCTCTGTGAGATATATGGAGACGTTCTTTGGGTACAATAAATGTAATTAGAAATATGGCAGTCACAGTACCACAGTTGAGAGATGTTTTCGAGCCTTGAATTATTTCTTGTAATTGGAGCACATGTTTGTATTATTCAAAATTGCTTCATATATGATGAAAGATTTTGAATGCCTATAGATTAAAAACTGTGCCAGACACAAGATATTACACAAACTGGGTGCAGTATCAATTGTGTCTTCATACTGTGGATGGCCAGCGCAAATGTATAGAACTAGGGCAACATATGCACAGACTACTATATTTCTTTAATTGTAACACCCCATCAATTGTAAGATGCATCCTAATTTCAGTACCACCACCACCAACAAAAATGCATAAGATACACATGCAATTCTAAGATGCACCCCATTTTTAGAGATGTCCATATATGGGGGGGGACTGTGTCTCAGAATTGAAGAAATACAGTATTATCATCTCTATGTTAATATTTTTAAAATACCATCATGTGGGATCTATACAAAAGGAGAATTTGTGAATGAATGTTTATCTCACTGGAACATGCTGAGAATACAAATCTTGAAGTTTGCTGAGGACATGCTGGTTTGTGACACTCTTCACACATAAAAATTCTATCATACAGCAGTGGAAACAATACACATGGTAAGGAAATGTGGTGTAATTAAACATTCAGGCTCTATGTGAGTTGGATTCTGATTTGGATATATCCAACTCAGCTGACGGAAGCAGATTTTCCTGCTGAAAACCCTGCTATATCCTTGAAACACTACATGGAGACCATGCTGAATGTGATGTTGTTGAGGAAAGGGCTTTGTCCAAAACCAGGCTGATGAATTTTCTTTGAGCCCATGAGAAGCAGATCTTGGATGCAATCTAAATTCCCACAGCTGTGTAAGAATGCAAAATTTACAGCAGATGTCTTTGGAATATCCTATGTACTTCCTAATTTTTCAGCATGAAAAAATAAGTAAACTGATGAAACAGTATGCACCGAAATAACCTTAACTGAAGGGGAAAAATAGAACACCAAACCAATGAGTGGAATTAAGAAAATATTGAATTGTACCTACATATTAGAATAAAAATACCCATTTAAAACTCATTCCAAAATTCTGTGTTTCATTATCTTTGGCTTTTAAAGCACTGTCAGCATTCTCCTTTTCTGACATAGACAAAAAAGGAGAATGCATATCAATATGCAAGAGCATCTCTCGCAATACATGAGCTCCTTCAGCAGGTTAAGCAGAGACAAAGATGACAAAGGAAAGAAGTAATAGCACAGAAAGAGTATTGGTATTGGATGAAAAATCCAATATTAGTATTGGATGGTATTGGATGAAAAAATACATAGGCTGTCCAAACCAAAGTTAAGTATTTTCCATTCCCATATGGTCTACTCGTATGCCTATAAATAAGCCTTAGTGAGTTTTAGGGAAGCAATTGAAATCATGGTATCAATTCTCTCATTGGAATGAAAAGGACTTAAACAGCTTCATTTCAGTTTGTCATATGTTTCTAGGGCATTTTAAATTTATGAAGATTTTTATATTTATGATACATAATTTCATTATTTTTCATTAAAGCCTAAGAAATTTATGAAATTTATGATAAATGGTTCTCAACCTGGAGTCCCCAGATGTTTTTGGCTTTCAACTCCCAGAAATCCTAACAACTTGTAAACTGGCTGGGATTTCTGGGAGTTGTAGGCCAAAAAACATCTGGGGACCCCAGGTTAAGAACCACTGTCATAAAGCTTCCTTCCTTTCTCTTTGCCACAGCAACTTCGGAGGCTAGTTTTTCTGCTCTTTGGAACATGTTTTTTTGGATGCTTGAGCAGGAAGGAGAGGAAATAAATAAATAATAATAATGTTGTTATTGTTATATTACATACCAGGAGGGGAAGATTGTCTGTCTTCATGATGGATTCCACTGCTGTGTGCACATGTAACCAGCAATGGATATAACCTCCTTCTTAATAACTGAGTTGCACTTTCATTTCAGACTTTTTGCCTTTGCCCTCCTCAGAGGATGAGGGTATGACTCGCTCTAAGAGCCCTTCCACACAGCAATATAATCCAGAATATCAAGGCAAGAAATCCGACAATATCTGCTTTGAACTGGGTTATCTGAGTCCACACTGCCATATATTCCAGTTCAAAGCATATATTGTAAGATTTCCTGCCTTGATATTCTGAATTATATGGCTGTGTGGAAGGGCCCGAAGTCGCCCCGAGGATTTCCATGGATGAGCACGGATCCACACATTGGTTTCCAAATTTGTACTCTAACATTCAACCACTACACTAATGCCTAGGATGAATTTTCAAAATTTGTTTTTAGCATACCATTGCAAGCCAGTTTTATTTTCTTTAAAAAAAACCCTCTGGAACAGTTATGAATATATGCTTTTGCTGAAATATTTTGACATTTGTATAGGAATTGCTAATTTTAGGCTTCCAGTTTCAAGCTTGGGGTGCATCTACACTGTAGAATTAATGTAGTTTGATATTGGTTTAATGGCCAAGATTTAGTACTTTGGAATGATGGAAGTTGTAGTTTCACAAGGTCTTTAGTCTTCTTTGCCAAATCGTGCTCCTGCATCACAAAACCTGTTGTAGAAATGTAACCCAAATGCAGTTCTTTCCCTTTTATCTCCCTTATACCAGTGGTTCTCAACCTGTGGTCCCCAGGTGTTTTTGGCCTACAACTACCAAAAATCCCAGCCAGTTTACCAGCTGTTAGGATTTCTGGGAGTTGAAGGCCAAAACATCTGGGGACCCACAGGTTGACAACCAGTGCCGTACACCATTTTGTCCTCCCTTTTTCATTGACTTCCCTTCACTGATGACCTCCCGAACCATGGCTTATGCATATTGGGAAAATGAAACACTCTCCGGACTTTAAATCTCAGCCTCTGTTAGCTCAGTGCTATCCCTGCCCGGTCCATTTTTAAAGAAAAAACCTTGGGATCCCCTCAAATCCCACTACTCTACCCAAGGAGCTGATTTTACACTAGACTTGAGGGAAAACCTGACTTAAAAAAAAACAAACATGTCAGGCTCATGAAGCAGGATTTTGAGAGAGAAATGTCAATGCTTGGTAGAGGAACACCCCTTACTCCCTGTCACAGAAGTAATTCAACCCAGGCAAATTTGACAGCTCCTATCCACATGTTTTCTGGTGTTTTCTCCAGTTATATCCTGGTTCCCGAGTGGAGAAGATGATCTCTATCTTCTCCCCCTCCCTTTTTTGGGACTGTTTCAGATGTTTCCCTAACGAAGCATGGTGGACACTGACAGGAAGTTCCCCTGTGTCGTGGGAAGGGCTCTTTCACAAATCATATTGAACCATGGAAGCTAAAGTGGTGTTAAATGCCATTAATTCTACAGTGTAGATGCACCATTGGAGAGTTTCCTAGTCATTAAAAAAGGTTCTGGGGTAGCGGAAAATAATGTCTATAGTTGCTATAGAGAACAGAAACTCTAGTGTGTCCACAGAGAAGCAGTGCAATTGGGCTCTAGAAAAAAAAAGTAATGACTTCAAATGGAAATCTCATTTCCTAAGAATGTAATACACTTCATTTGAAATTGTAACAGATGAACAGTTTTTACTTCGCATATATATATAAGGATGGAAATGCACTTTTTCAGATGCATAGATTATAGCCTCAGTGGCAGACATTAATAAACAAATGGCATGGTGTATGTGTGGGAAGAGGGATAGAAGAGAGATAATACAACAAATGCAAAAGGAATAAGTATGAAGACTTTAACCATGGTAATGGTTGTTAAGGGTCATGCATATGTGCTTTCGAAAAGAAATATAAACTGTATTAAAATGGCCATCATCTAAGCAGTGGTTGCTTAAGGTCATTTAACAGTCATAGGAAGTGACAAGTACAGATATTAATGGTGATTACTTAAGAGTTGTTCAAAGCACATTGGTCTGTTACAAGTACTAGATTAATCCTTTCAAATAACAATTAGATGGCCTGCTACAACCACTGTTAAAGCCATCACAATATTACCTTTGGCATTTCTATGTTTGACATCTCTGTACCACCACCACCTCCAATGTACAGTTGGTCCTCTGTATCCACAGATTTAGCATTTTATAAGCAAAATAGTTCTATTTCAGGAAATAAGTGAATTTTGCATCCATGGATATACCCATGACTTGAAAATATTTTTTTAATATCCATTTGCCTTTTTATATAAAGAACACAAATGTACTATGCCATTGCATACAGACTAGAGCAGGGGTCCCCAAACTTTTTAAACAGGGGGCCAGTTAATGATCCTTCGGACCGTTGGAGGGCCGGACTATAGTGGGCCGAGCAATAATAATAATAATGAATAATAATGAATAATAATGAATAATAATAATAATAACAACAACAACAACAACAATAAAAAGAGGGTTGGAAGAGACCCTTAGGGCCATTGAGTCCAATCCCCTTCTGCCTTTGTGCACCGAAAGCACAAGCAAAGCACCCCTGACAGATGGCCACCCAGCCTCAATGTTAATAATAATAATAATAATAATAATAATAATAATAATAATAATAATAATAAAGAGGGTTGGAAGAGACCTCTTGGGCCATTTAGTCCACCCCCCTTCAGCCTCATGTATCAAAAGCACAAGCAAAGCATCCCTGACAGATGGCCACCCAGCCTCAATGTTAATAATAATAATAATTCTCAATTAAAAGACAAAGTATGGATTGTCGATGTTGCAATCCCAGGGGACAGCAGGATTGAGGAGAAACAATTGGAAAAGCTGACATAATATGAGGATTTAAAGATCAAACTGCAAAGACTCTGGCACAAGCCAATCAAGTTGGTCCCAGTGGTGATCGGCACACTGGCTGCAGTGCCTAAAGACCTTGGCCTGCACTTAAACACAATCGGCACTGACAAAATTACCATCTGTCAGCTGCAGAAGGCCACCTTACTTGGATCTGCCCGCATTATTCACCGATACATTACACAGTCCTAGACACTGTGATCCAATACAACAGCCAGCAGAATGTCTGCTGTGGACTCATCTTGTTGCGTTTCAAATAAAAATAATAATAATTGACAAAATTACGATCTGCCAACTGCAAAAGGCCACCCTACTGGGATCTGCACGCATAATCCGAAAATACATCACACAGTCCTAGACACTTGGGAAGTGTTCGACTTGTGATTTTGTGAAACGAAATCCAGCATATCTATCTAGTTTGCTGTGTCATAATAAAATAATAATAATAAGGGTTGTAAGAAGGGGGTTGGGCTAAATGACCTAAGGGGTCTCTTCTTCTCTTACAACCCTATTATGTCATAATAAAATAAAATAAAATAATAATAATAATAATAATAATAATAATAATAATAATAATAGGGTTGTAAGAGAAGAAGAAACCCTTAGGTCATTTAGCCCAACCCCCTTGTGCCATGGGGGGCCGGATAAATGGCTTCGATGGGCCGCATCCGGCCCCCGGGCCTTAGTTTGGGGACCCCTGGACTAGAGCATCCACAGATATTGGTATACACAGGGGATTTGGAACCAAACCCTAATGGATATTAAGAGCCCACTGTACACATAAATCTAGTCTGCTGAGACTGAACTCCATGCATCTGAAGAAGTAAGCTGCAATCTACAAAACTATATGTAAAATCAAACTTGTTTGTCCTTAAGATGCCACAAGACTATTATTTTGCTACAGGGGATTAATTGTTGTACTACCTTAGGTTTTTTTGGAAGTAACAATTTTGCTTCTGAGTTTGATCTAGTCCAGAATAAGCTGTTTGTAGATTGCAGTCTATAAGTATAAATTTAAATACCCCTTTAATTTAAAATCCAAATCACATGAAGAAATTAACAAGTTTTTCAATGGAACTTAGTATTAGGCACGAGACATAAAACAACATTTAAACATTTAAACATTTAAGACTACAGCTTAAACATAAGTTGCCATTAAAACACAAACAAATTACAACACACATTTTATAGCTTGATTTATAAACTAGTATAACATTTTGATTTCAACTTAGTTTCTATCATTAGCAACAATTATGTGTTCATTGTAGGTGGATTACAATTAGGGTGATACTTCCATTACTCATCAGAAATAGCAACTGAAACTATTTTGCTATTTACTTAATATCTCCATGCCCTTTGTGCACCCCCAAATAAAATGGTACCTGAATGGACAAGATAGAAATAATAATTTAACATGGTGTGTTTATGATAGTTTAGTGTGTGAATTGAAAAACATCACTAATGGTTCATTGATCTGATATTTCTGAACAAAGAAAAAACAAAACAAAATAAAAACCCTGCTAGAACCAATGGTCTACTTAAACCTCTTGAAGTTCAAACTATGGTCTGAGAAAACATATACTTAGTGCAAAACATGCACTGTCCAACTTAACGGGCAGGGAGGTTGCGGCGGCTGGTGCACCTCAGCCACCATCCTTTCTTTGGGGTTCTCCTTCCCAGGAGCCCCCGGCCCTGTGCTTTTCACGTGCTCACCAGGCAGCGCTGAATTATAGTTCGGTTACAATTTGGAATAGCATTGCTAATTCAAGTGCATTGAAAATTATGCAAATATATATTGCTGTATAAAATGGACAGGTAGAAATCATGTAAGAGAATGCATGAATTTATTTTTTGATCAGAACACTAAAAGGAATTGATCGTGTTTGTTGGCATGGCTCAGCTCTGTATCATTGTACAGAACAGAAAATGTATTGTACATAAAACTTCAGTTAAATACTAACACCACAGCAACAAATGTATATATATCAGAAATGCTTTGGCAGAGTAGAAAAATATCTGGCAAATACTATGTTTCAGTACCCAGATTTCACTAAAAAGCATGTAATATCATATTATTTCAGCACTGTACCATTAAAGGGCAGAAACTGTGGACATTGGATACACACAGCTATTATTTTCAAAGACTCAACTCTAGTAAAAATATTTAAGGCTTAACATAGCAGTACAGTCCTATAGCTCAATCTGCCTATTCTTTTACTTTGAATAATACCTAGAGGTAGTTTTTACTTTTTCTCTGGTCAAATGTAAGCTTGTTTGTCTCTGAAATATTCACTAATATTGTGTACTGGTCCCACTTGTCATGTTGCTTCTGTCTAAAAATGAACTAAAGGTAACTTCATCCCAAATTAATCTATTACATTGAAATCATCACAACCTAGGACAATATGGTAACAGTTTCATATTATTTCTGTTATCCAACACTAAATTATACCTTAACTTCATCACATGCAGTATTAACCCAGATTCCCAGTGATGGGTGAAAAAAGTGGTATATGAAAGTGCTTTTCAGACATGTGATTTATTTTAAATTTAATATTAGAGTCTGCACTAAAGATACTTCTTAATAAGCAAAATAGTTCTGTTTCAGGAAATAGGTGAATTAAGAAACCCTTCTATATTCAGCAAGCTATATGGGAAAAATGGGAACTGTAAGTGGCCACTAAAAGTGGCTAGATGAAGGCATTTGAAAAGGTAAAATTAATCAGATTCAGTCTTCTCTGCATCTTCTCTCAGTTCTGAGGCACTGACAAAATGGAGTTCCACGGAGGCTGACACATGGCCACTTCCAGTGCATGTTTTGCACTGAAAATGGAGAGAAGACTCTATTTTCAATTAGGAATCAGGTAGCACCCAACTCCTAATTGCAGAAAATGTGGATGAAGCAGGGACAAATGATGGGAAATGACATGGGATGACCGGCCATCCCAGAAGATGGAGGAAGACGGGGGAAAATGGTAGGGAACGAAGGAGGACGGTTTCCTTCACTTTCCCTCACTTTCCCCCTGCCTGTTTGATGAGGTAGAAATGCAGAGCAGTTTTTCAAACATAGAACTTAATCACATGCAATAAAATCAGCGCTTCTACACACTTAAGAAACTGAAACCGACGGTACCCTTCACATGACGCAAGCTTTGAATGTGGGTTATCTTGCCATATCTAAAGTGTGGGTTTTCCTGACGATTCATAAGCCGGTTGGCAAGTGGGGAAGGGACAATGGTGGAAACAAGTCTTTACCGTGTTGATGGCAAATCAAACGGATAAATCTTAAAGCGGAGAGAAGGATTAGGTATGATGGAGTAGGAAAATCTTCCATTTCATTTTGAAATGGGTGTGGTGAAGCTTAAGGGAAAAGCTATGATCTCAAATATTTTAATAATCTTGTGAGATCAAGGTCAGTGGTGTTCCCAAAAAAATTGAACTGACCTTTATTTAGTTCTGAAGAAGGGAAACATAAACAAACCACAAGATGCTTAGACAAACTTATTTTATAACTTTAATTGAAAATAAATATCCAGTTATTAACAATGGAAAAATCAAGGAAAGCAGCAGGAATCTTAAAAAGCAAAGATTGTTGTCCAGCTCTCTGCTACCTTAAATGCAGGCATACCAAAGTTAATCCCACAGTGATTGCTACAGCATATTGCAACATGATACCTGAAAAACAGAAAGAGAATAATTTTAAAAGTGCATTACATGTGTAACCTACATTTTGAAAATAATAATAATGATATAATAAACCCACTATATTGATAAAGATAGTACTTTTAAAGATAACAGTTTGCAATGGATTCAAAAATACTTCAAACCATAAAATTTCAATTCACTTACCATTCCATTTTTCCTATTTTCTTCTGCAGTGCTTCTTTCTGTACTGGGATGGCAAAATCACTTTCAATTATTTTTCTGTAGTGAAGAAAAACAACTAAGTACTCTATATGTGAGAATTTATGACTAGTTACAATTGTATGATTATTTTGCTCTTAACAAATAGGATAAGAATACTAACACAGAAGCGCTAAAAGGCCTGGTTTATTTACTAGCATTTTCAGAAGCATTGCTGGTTTTCACCACTGGATGCTTATTGAGAGAACCTGAACTTATATTTTTGAGACAGAAGTGGGACAACATTTGAGATTTTTTTTATTAGAATTCAGCACTTTCTGGGAACTAGTAATCTGATTTGGAAAATATCCTCCTTGTATTTCTTTTCATAATGGCTGTTTTGCAGATTTTGACATGTGTCACACCTCATTAATATATACCAAGAAGAAAACATTATTATTGGTATATATTGAGTCAAATCTCAAACGAAATCATATAAATTTTGCTTTATCTCATAGGAATACGAGAACAATGACTGAATCCATTAAAGAGAAGACAGAATGGCGACTTGGCCCATCTCCATCAAAATTTAATACTGCATATCCTATTACAGCTCAATAGCAGCAATAATAATTTAAGTATCAATCGGTGTCACAGATTAACACTTACACAAATATCGTTCAGAAGTCCCATGTTAAATCAGTAGCTTCAGAAATATTTGTTGCTATCTTTTCTTGTAAGGTATCTGTTGGCTTGAAGATTTCCAAAACGTCTTCCAAAATTTTCCACAGATCTGAAGGAGTAAGTGCTATAGAGATGGTGCTCTATTTATTTTCATTATATTTCTGTTGCGAAAGCTTGATAATCTGTTCCACAACTGCATTTTTCAGTCTTTTCAGAAAAGTCACATTTTAGTTCAAATTATCTTTGGAATACAAGTAATGGATTTACTTTCTGTTTGCGTTGTTTCAAATGCCACCACTTCACACCTTCCCCCCTGAAACAAACTGGCACTGTAAATGCAACAGATTATAAGTATCATTTTCTTCTACATGCCACAAAGGGATCTCCCAAGAGATACCATTCAGCATTCTTCTGTTTTATAGTGTTGTAAAATATTATTCTGTTGAATTGCATTTTGATTTTATCTGATGTCTCCACATCTACAAGTGATATCTTTATTATTCTTATGGAAGAAGTATTTATATCTTTAAGAGCAAGATCAACAAAAATGAGAAACTTTTAAAAATTTGAAACAGGTGAAATATTCCCATTTCAGAGAAGAAGAAAAATCTTGCACAACCACAACTCTAGTAAAAAAAACTTATCCTCAGTTCCTTTCTCTCTCTTTTTTTTTAATAAAAATTAATTTAACATGAGTAGGCTTTGTAAATCGAGAATGGAATTGTTTCCTGTTAGACACAGTAAAGTAAGTAACATTTAAGGAAAAGTTATCAAAGTGCACTTGTGGACAAGATGTGAACTCCCATACTGTTTTTAAACCACAGTTGCCCCTCCACATTTGCAGGTTTAACTTTTGGGGATTTGATTACTCATGAATTTGAATTCATGGAAGTTGATTATAAAGTTGTGCTGGAGGACCTAGAGCGTGTACAGAGAACACCTCTCTAGGTTGCCCAACATAACTTTATCTGGAAATGAACACAGAATTGCTCTAGATGACCTAGAGATTTTCAGAGATACATTTTTTTCAGGTAAAAAAAAGATTTTTTAGATTCCCCCCCCCCCAGGTTTTCCACTTTTGTGGGACTCCTGCACCCCTAACCACCAGAAAAGAGGAGGGCCTACTGTATTCTAACTCTTCCCTAACCTTTCTAAGCAGTTCCTTTTAGGTGAAAAATGCTGAACTGCCTGTCCTGGAAACCTTCATGCATGGTGATTCAATCTTTTACATAGCTTACCACTCCATATATCAACCACACACATGGCCAAGTGGCCAAAAGGATTCATTTTACCCCAATTTTGTGACTTTAGGAGGTTCCGGGGGAACGAAAATGGTCCTTTTGACTAAATGAAGCTGTCCATGCTCGATTTAGTCTTGAACAAATAGAAAATGGTATGATAGAGTAAATAATTGTCTAGAATAAAATGTGATACTCCCCTATCCAAGGAGATTCTCTGGAAGTTTTGCTCAGAGGAGGCCTACTACTACCCTCCTCTCAGGGTGAAAGCATTATATTAAGGGAATATAGTGACATGTAAAATATTCCTCTCTAATTGCATAAGACGCATTACATATGCAAAAATCTTCACTGAATTTCATCATAAATGTTTCAAGGAAGTTGTTTTGTTCCAGTTTACATTGTTCTGGCACACATGGCCTAGCCATTTCACTTAGCTGTGGTTTTTATAAAAGCTACTACAACACAGATGACATGATTAGGACACATGCTGTCATGTTTCAAACATGCATTCATCCCCCCCCCCCAAAAAAAACCACTGCCAACTATAAGAAAAAGAAGAAAAGAAGCCATTTTTAATTGGCAAAAATTCATTTCAAGGGCCAATAAATACATTTTGAATTTAGTAAAGACAATAAAAGTGAGAGTCAACGCAAAAAGAATCACTACCGGTTGATATGTTTTTGCCTAGTGCACTGTGTAAGGAACAAAAGAAAAATTAAAAGTAATGGAAAACATAGCACTTGGTTTTAATCTTTTAAAAACTTCTCATTTGTTTTATAAATAAACCATAGCCCTGATCCAGAGGCTCCACTGTATTAATGGGGCTCTGATCATGGAGTTTTGTGTGAAAGGGGGCTCATTTCCTTCAAGGTTATAGAAAGTTCAACGTGGGAGAATATGTGCATGAAGAGTCATGCCTGTAAATGGAATAAATCTAATTTACACATAATTCTATGCAGAATACAATGTACTTTTCTGTATGAATAACTGTGTATCACACCAAAGGTAGGAGACCCTAAGGCTCTCCAGGTATTTTATTGTTATGCCATGATGGGTGAGGGGAGAGCTGAAGTCCAAAACATTGGAAAGGACACTTTCATAGTATGCTATACAACTGCATTTCAAAGAATGTGAGTATATAGAAGGCACACACTATTAGAACCTTGGTGTAAGGAAATAATGTTTATGTCAGCGATGCATTTTTAAAAATAGACATTATTTTCAGTTTGTACACTGCAAATATATGCTAACATTACAAAGAAGGTACAGAGTTAAATATCATCCTTCAGTTCCTAAAGTTGTATCTTGAGCATTTACCTCAAGCAAACACAAAATATCAGATAACTCAGCTATACTACAGGGCACCCAAGCCCACTGATGAAAATCTGTAGATGGGACTAGAGCTCCTGTCCACACAAAGAAAGAAATGGTGTGCTGGTATAATATTAAAGTGTTAATCAAAAATAAAGCAACGTTTCCTTTCATCCACTTTCCTTCATTGTTGGAAGCTGGTGACAAACTTAATATTTTATACAAACCTCTAACTTATATACTACTTGCCCTTTGTTTCTTCTACCATATGATACCTAAAGTATTAGTGGTCTGCTGTGCAATCACATATATAGAAAAATTAAGTTTGTTTTGAAGAAAGCAGCTGACATACAAAGGTTGGAGGCAGGGGCGGGAAGGGATGCAGCTAAATATATGCAACCTTTATATACATATATTTAATTTTACTATAAAATGTCAACAATCCCCACCTGTCTGTACATTTAGAAATCAGTCATTGCAAGTTGTGCAATAGTCTCAGTAGGCTTTGCAGCAGAGGTGGGTCTCAAGGAGATAAAGGAGAGGAGAGTTGTGACCTTATGGATCAGTTTAGGGAGGGTGTTCCATGCATACGGGACAGTGTGGAAGATGCTACATTAAACCTGAAATTATGCAGAGCAGCAGTTCTCCAGGTAAAGACTCAAGGTGTGTGTGAGGTGCCTATTTTGAGACAGAGGCAGTGTGGTTTTGTGAGCAATGACTGGCTACTAAGCAGGCAAGTGAAATAAGTGATGCAAGACTACACCAAACGCATGTTACTTGCCACTGTTTCTCATAGAGCTGCTTCACACATGATGTTCTGACACAAAGGAACCTCACTGTAGGGAACCATATGTACATCCATGCATAGCATTAGGCATAAAAATGCTGCAAATGTCAATTTTGTTCTGATTACACATGTTTTGAAGCTGCAGCAGGAGGTTCCAAATATATGTAACCACTGAGAAGAGACATGCAACATAACACGAATGCACATTTTTTTTCCCTAGAAGGAAGCTTCCTCATATGAGAAAATACCTTGAATGAAACAGCACTATGTGGTTGCCAGTTAGCACAGTAACTTTGGGGTAATGACTGGGGAAAGACTGGAAAGGATCTTAAACAGATAAAGGAAAAAGAAGTGGGGATGAAGGAGGCAAGACAAAAGAAATAAATGTGTTCATTTATTTCAAACGTGATTTCCTTAGTCATTTTAGGTATTTGCAATTTATTAACTAAATGACTAAAACATATTGAATAATTATATTACTATTATTATTACCAAGTTGAACCATTGACAACTTTTTAGGTTTTTTTAATATGAGAATGTGCAGAAAAAAAATTAAAAACAAGAGACAAAATGCTTCCCCTTACCCTTCTTCTTCCGTACTGAAGCTTGGAAATAGAAAGGGAATGAATGGTAAATCAAATCTGACGTGAAGTTCATTCTAAACTGTAAAGTCCCTGCTTTCATCTTGAACATCAACACTGAGAACTGTGTCCTTTTTCAAATTACCAATTATAATATGAGCTATGGAATGGGTGGTATTCTAATTAGCAAGTTATGTTATTCCATAAGATGCAGATTGGATGTAAATAAAAGCAAGATTTAGTTTCAAAAATTCAGTAGAATACCTGCTATATTTTTAAAAACATAGCAAAAAACATGAAAAAGGTGGTAATATCTTCTAATTGCTATCATAAAGAGTCTTCCATCTGGAAATAGCCCATAGAATTTAAAGGAGTAGGAACTGTGATCCCTCACTAGCCCAGTGGTTCTCAACCTGTGGGTCCCCAGAAGTTTTGGCCTTCAACTTCCAGAAATCCTAACAGTTGGTAAACTGGCTGGGATTTCTGGGAGTTGTAGGCCAAAACACCTGGGGACCCACAGGCTGAGAACTACTGCACCAGCCCATTTCTTCCTGAAGCTCCTTCTGCTATTTCTGCATGCGCGCGCATATATATATATATATATATATATATATATATATATATATATATATATATATATATATTACTTAGAGAATGTTTGTAAGTGAGTGGGAAATAATTATGCAGTATCATGAAGAAGAGATTTAAGTGAATGAGGTACCACACAAAGAATCATGAAACTAGATTAATGAACCCATCACGCTGCCTTGGTTTCCTCTGAAACCGCTAACATACCATATAACATAGATTTGAATCTGACTACAATTTTGCAAGCAAGAGATGTACAAATGTTATTTTTTTTAAAAAAAAAATCCTACAAGATTGAACAAACCTGTTTGAGTAGAATCGCATTCTAGAAATAGGCAACAGTACAGTGCAAAAGTATTAAATTCAGACCATTTTCTTGTTCCTTTCCAAGTGGTGCGTCAGGAGCAAAAATGCTCACCTTTAGGGAGAGGCAAAAATCTAAGTACCTTGTAGGTGTGGATGTGCTTACTCTAAAAATGTTAACAATGTTTATGTGTGTGTCTTTCTCACAAAACTTTCATTCTTTTTAGGTCCTCATTCTTTTAAAATAAGCTCACCCTACAAACAATTTTTTTTCAATTCACCATTTTGAAATTTCATTATCCCATGAAATTTAAGTAATTGGCTCAACACTAAAAAATACAAAAACAAAAACAAAACTTACGCTACTAGTAAGACGGTCTACAACTCAGAAACATTATGAATGCTGTACATGCTGTACACATATAAAGTTTTAGATAGAATCCTTTGCATTTTCAAGTAACCCTGACCTAAAATCTTGGGGAACCTGACTATAAAGATAAATAGGTTTGAATTTTGTCTCTGATAATATGCATATTTAATCTGAGTTTGTGTGAGCGTATGTGTTATTTAGTTTGTTATGCAAGAAGGTACTCCATATCTCCTAGAAGAATATCTCCCCCTGTGCAATGGTTATCTTGGATGTCACAGTCAAATCCTCGGTTGGAGAGGATGAGGAGGTACCCATGTGTAGAGATTGGAGAAATGACCTCTCTCTCTTCCTGGCTGAGAAAATGTGGCCACATTCTGCTTGGGTCCACCCACCTCCTCCTGCTATAAGCTAGCTGTGGGGGCACACCGTGGCTGTAGATGAGGTTGGCTGTCTTGTTGTGGAAGGATAAGGGGACAAGTACAATGGGTCAATCTTATTACCCTTCAGTCTTACATAAGATCATTGTAAACGTCTGACTTTACATAAAACAGCTTTCTATTCTTTAAAATATTTACTTTATTATAACAGTATCAATTTAAAATTAAAACCATTTCAATTCGCTAACAAAATGTTTATATAAAATGTAATTTTCATTTATGACTTCTTTTCGATACCATAGGTATGCTCACCCAAGGGAATGAAAAACACAGAAGAAAAAGAAATTATTTAACTGTATAAGCTTCTGCTGATAAAGGCTAGACAGAAGAGGGTGAAAATTGTTTCTTTAGAGTATCACAACTGTTTACAACTTACTGCTGGCTAATCAATTTTATATTTCATTGCATGTTTTGCATATCTACAATATATTCCACCATAGTTGCATAAATAGAGAAGCAATATCTTTGCTTTGCATAGCTCTGAAGTAACACATTGTGAATATTTGGCAAAACTACCTCTACATGTAGCATTCTCTTAAAGGATTCAAAATATTTTCATGTGGACAGAAAAATCCAATATATTATTACCAACAGAAGGTGTTCAGCTAAAAGCCAGCATTGTATCCATACTTAATCCTATTAATGTTTACCCAGGAGTTCAGTGGTTTTATTCCCAAATGAATCTTCCTTTCATTTCATTGGAGAAAATATCACACTTGCCATTTTTATTAGATGGAAGTGAATTGGAACCCTATTTACAGAGCTTGAAAAATCCTATTTACAGAGCTTGAAAAATCCTATTTACAGAGCTTACCACTTTTGACTATAACTCACAGAACCTCCCAGCTGGAACCATAATCCAAACAGGTAACTTTTTGAAGATTTGACTATTCATGTGTAATATTCTATCCTTATCCAGTGACATTAGGAGTGTATATTTGAAGCGGTTATACTCGTATTTAGTCATTCCAAAGGATCTTATTTAAAACAACAGTTAATAAGTGAAAACAAAGTCCAACTTCCATCTTATAATGTTCAAGAAAGGTTTTCTTTATGGCCAAGTTCTGTTATGTTTCCTGTGGCTTCCTTTGAAGTGATTAACTGCAGAATTTCTAAAAAGTAAGACATTGCATTTCTGTGACTTCTAGTTTCAGAAGCCTAAAGGTTTTTGTTGTTTTTATTTAGAACAAGTGTGAACTAATCAGCAGCTACAGCTGAGCCAAGTACTAATTACTATCTGGTCCAGTTAAAGTTACAAACTGTGTAGTGACTGATCCTTTGCATAGTTGGCTTTATAAATCTTCTTAGTAAACCGACTCAGGAATCCTTTTGAAACTGAGGAAATGCCTTTCCTGTGAACCTTTCTGCTGAATTAATTTCATTCCACAAGAAAACCACACAGTCCAAAAGTAACAGCTACTTTTAACATACAGAACGAATAGCAGGTTCTCTACAATGATTCAAATTAAACATGGAAGAGGATCTGCTCAAGTGCTTAACCAGAAGAAGAAAGTGTATTATTTGGCAATTTTCTGATTTACAAGGAGAATGAATTGTATTGAACAGAACTGTTCTATACAATATAACTGTTTCCTGGATCTCAAAATAGCTCATTGGAGGGAAAGGATAAATGTGAAGAGTCAGTCATAGTAAGTACTACACATTTTAGACAGATCACCTTGGGGGTTATTCCCACCATCCAGGTGTAATGCCAAAATACTGAGCTGGAACCAGATTTCCTGTTAGGGAATTCTGATCATAGGACGATGGCATTTGAAGGAGGTGCCATTTCATTTTTTTCTAACTCCGTCTTTCCTCCTGAAAGCTGCTCTGGATCTTGTCAGAACCCCTGAAAGATTACAAGAACCAATAATGTAGAGGGTGGGGAAATACAGAACTGGCAAAACCCCCAAACCTGTTTTCCTCCACTGGATCCCAGCCTCTTTCCTGAATAGGTGGAGCTCTTTTATTTTATATATCTATACTTATTTATTGTGTCACCTTTCTCCAGAAATGAGAACCAAGATGGCTGACAGATAAAATTAGTTATCCACTGAAGTGCAAATCTGGATACAACCCACTGATTTGAACTAAGAAAAACTCCTGATCGTAGGGTTGGCAGGTAGCAATTCTCCCACGAAAATTATGTCAGCCCAGTAAAATATCATTAGTTTTCTATGTCACAAGAAAGGCTCTCCTACTTTTTCCCCCCTGCAGGGTAAATGAAAAGGGGCTATTATTATTATTATTATTATTATTATTATTATTATTATTATTATTATTATTATTATTATTATTATTATTATTATTAAGCTATGATGCAAAAAATTAAGATGGATATATTTTCCAACATTCTTAGGCTAAATAAAAATATACAAAAAAACTCTTCTTATTTTCCATAAAGAAAGTTTTATAAATCCCAAAGCATAATATTTTTTTTACTAAAATTAGAGATGGCACAAAAGGAAATAAATATTTCTTTCAAAAACTATTAATAAATCATACACAATAACTTGAATAATAAGATTTATGCAAAATGTTAGTTCATTTAAAGATCCTTTTTTCACTGTTCTAAAATTTAATATCCACAAGACTTGTTTTCTTCCTACAAAATACAATCTAAATGGGTGTCATAATACTGTAATTGTTACAAAATTGGTTTTATTATAACTGGTTTCACAATAAGGAAAGATAACTTTCTATTAAGGTACTAATTCAACTACTTTTCTACTAAAGGTATAATTGGCCTCTGAATTAATTTGTCAGATATTAAATCGTGACACTCATAATAATATGCAGACATCAGGATATTTAAATCAATTAACATGCAACATTTACTAAAAAAAATGAACTTTTTAAAAAGTCATGTCAAAAATGTTCAGTTGGAAGTTTGTACATATAAATCTAGCTAAATATTCGGTATTGAAAATATTCATACCAAAGGGTAAACAGATTTCTGGTTCATTCAAATCTTAATTTAACAATAAATCTATCAAGCAAAGTTTGTCCTCAATCCAGGTGGACAACAGAAGCTGGTGTGCCAGATGCCACATTCTTGGAAGTCCTCCTCATGTGCCTTATAGATGATCTCCCTCCTGGGTTTTTTTTTTTAAGTTCAGGAGAAAGGATGGAGTATCTTGAGAAATCCAGGCCCCCATTTTCCTTGTCTTACAGGTACTGGGCTCCTATTAGAATTGGTAACTTTTTCAGTAAAAATCTATGTATCTTCCAGATGGTGGCTGGATTCTCATCACCACCATCCCTGAAACACTTTTGAATGGTATTATTATTATTATTATTATTATTATTATTATTATTAATTCATATACCACTTTTATCTCTTGATTGAGACTCAAAGTGTCTATGGGGAAATCTGAAAGCAGAAACCTGTTTCCACTTTTTGTTTTAGCTGGATTGGGGCAAGGAACTTCAATGAGAGCTAGTTCCCTATGAACACAAAACTTTATTTCTTTTACGAGGGCTAGCAGCTTACCTTTATCCACTAATGAGAGGCCACAGAAATTTAAAATAAAACAATATTAGATAAGCTGATTTCTTTTTTAAAAATACCAAGCTAATAAAATACGCTATAGCTTTTACTTAACATGTAAAATAATGATGCACATAAATTATAATCACATTCTCTCGCAGAATTAGAAACAAAGGGAAAAAAATCATTCATGCTCATCATGCATACTTGACAATTTCCAGAAATGCAACATTTCCAAGTAAAATTTCAATACAATATTCTGTACAGGATGCAGTTTCAAACAGTATTTTCTTTACATCTCCATTATTGCAGCATGCTGGTTAAAAAACACTTTCTTACCAAGCTCTTCAAGCTCTGAGGTCATTGACTTAGACCGCAAGGTCAGTGCAGTGGTTGGAGCCCGCTTTGGAGGTGGAGGGGCTTTGCATTAAACAGAAGGACATACAACATAAGTAAAGACACTTCAGTATATGCTAATATAGGCACAGCTCAAATTCATCCTCAAAATGCATTAGAAATTAAATGAGTGTCCTTTTGATCTCTAGTAATAACTCCCAAATATTAATATTAATTTCTACATACTGCAAAGAAAGACATTCTACAACAACTATTTCCAATTGGGATTTATTAAAAAGTTCAGCTGAGCAAGGTCCCCAGTTTGGTCCAGGGTCTCATTCAGTTTGGCCTTGATTAGGGTCAGAACAATTCAGACCTGATTCAATTATTCAAAGCCAAATCCAAATTGAAATTGTGAAGCCTGGGTGTTTGTTGTGCCTGTTAATTTGCTCTGGGAAACAAAAATGGTGACAACCCATTAAAAAACATGCATGAAGTTTATAATTTGGAAATTTGCCTCTCTACAGAGGGTATCTATGCTGCCAGACAAAAAGAAAATACATCTAGGAATTTACCCTAACAACTGCCACAACATTTTTAATGCAAAGGTGCATAGATTTTACCAAAGTAAAATTCCCTCAAAGAGAGAACTAATCTTATACTACTGTATCTCATTTGATACCTCTTCAGATATTAAGAGATGACATTACAGAAATCTTGAATTTTATACTGTTGTAGCACATATAGAGCCTCAGGTAGACAACTTATCTGACATTAAAAATTTCTGCACGTTATCTGACTGACCAGAAATCATGAACAGAAGAATGAAAGGCAATGAAATTTCTATAATGCTGCTTCCAAGGAGTTGATAGGGTATTTCCAAACTTTTATTTCATAAACCTCAATGAAAAAGAAAGGATAATGACCCAAACTATATTCCATGCCTAAGCTTGAGTTAGAGATGTTAAAACATTCTACCTTCCAAAGAAAGATATAATTTTCTGTCTGTACTTGCCATATAAAAATATTAGCATCCAAGGATCAAATGTATCTGAAATATTTTTCAGTAAAATGTTTGCTGTTCTGAGCTCACAGCAATAAAACCTTTTCAAACATCACAACCAGAGCGAAAAGCATAGCATTATCATGTCAAAAGCATAACCTTTTGATTTCCAACTACACTGCCAAAACCCAGCTTATTGTAAGTAGGTTTAATGACAATATTAGAATTTGCAGAAACAAAACTGGCAGCCATTTGGAAAGCAAAATCTGCGCAACTTAATGAAATGCAAGTAACACATTTCCTCTCACAACTGCTCCAGTAATCTTAGAAGTAGATAATTGACAGTAATGCTGACCAGTTGTATTTAGAGGTAGAGAGCAGATACATGAATAAATGTACTATTATCTGGAAGAGTTGATTGCCTCCTGGATTGCCTCATCACCACTTTCAAAAGTTGTAAAAAACACCTTCGGCTATCATTAAGAGAACACAAAATTTGAAAGGTTTCAGAAAAATGATTGAAATACTATAGAATTGTTCTAAATGTCAGTAATGTGCTAGGGTACTCTAATTTTAAGACTATCAATTCTACTAACTGCTAAGGAAAAATGCAAAATGCAGAAATTTTTCTATACCACTGCTCAAGGCTACTCATCCCACTATGGACGTTTCATATTCTTATAGTCTTATAATTCTTATAATGATCAATGAATACACATTTCTTACTGGCTTTTAGATTGTCCCACACAGTTTGTGACTTATTATGCCTCCAAAACACTTACCAGTCACTGGGCAAGCAATATAGCATAAAGTAATAAAAACTATATGTGGAAGGTGACATGCTATAGTAACAAAACTTTCAAAATAATTTTGATGCAAATGATATCAAGAAATACATGAATCCTGTACAACTTTTAAAACAAAAGCTTGGTTTAAAAAACACATCTTTAACGAACAATTCAGGAAGCTAAATTACTCCATTTTCTGAGGTATTATACTTTTATGCCTACTGACAAGACACTTTTCAGTACAGAAATGAATGTTTGGAAATAATCAAAACACAGGTGAGCAAACAACAGTCTCCTGTTTCTTTGACCTTTGACACCTCCAGGCACTTTTTTTGGCCAGAAAAAATACTGAGGCCTGTTTTTGAAAGCCAGAAGTGAACTTCCAACCATCTGCATTTTTGTTGTTATGGTATTTATGTGCCAAAGGCCCAAAAGGTAGAGAACTAGTGCTGGTAATCACTACTGCTGTACTGAATATGGCAAAAAAGTAAGTTTCCAGCATAAATGTGCTATGGCTTTGTCTCATATTATCAAGGTGCTCAGTACAGAAAATGCACAGAAATTGTTATATTTATATGGGATGAACAGAATAAGGAGGTACCAATTCTTTTGGGGAGAAACTACTAACTAGGACACACACAAAAATCCACCCACTTAACGAGAATGTCGACACACACTGGCTAGAAGTGTCGATTTGCACTCAGCTCTCACTCTACTGCTGTCTATTCAAGCAAGAATGAATTTGGAAATAAACCCTTTCTTCACTGAATTTGAAAATAAACCCTTTCTTCATTAAAATAATGATTATACACATTATCTTCTGGAATAATGAACCAATTGAACAGTACATACATAAAACATTGTTTAATAATTGCTGCCTTAAGTCATTTTATCTGTAGAGGAGCATGAAAAACAGTTCAAACAATAAAAAGAATGTACCTTTCTTTCTGGCTGTGTCATCTGGATCAAGATTCCTGGTTACTGTGACAACTTTAAGTACTAAGTGATTGCCTCCTTGCCGAATCATGTTTACCACCTGCCTGTGGCCAACCTTTACTACATTTTCATTATTAACCTGCAAGGAAAAAGGGAATAGGATTAAATGAAAACATCGGCAGAATACCTGGTTTAAAAAGCTATATAAAGAAGGAGGCCATCTGTAAGATCAATGAGACATTTGCTAATCCTGATTCACACTGGCCTTACCATACTCTCTGGTTTGCTGGATTTTTCTCTATTGTTCTCAACTTAAAAAAATACATTTAAAAGTTTATTTTGAGACAAATAAGTAGTTTAAAAGTGTGTAATGAAAACTGTATTAATGCACATTTTCAAATTGATTTTTTCCCCAAAAATCCTGCAGATTCTTGAGAAAATCTATAGGTAAATACAGGCAAGAATGACACAGATTGAAAACTCACTGTGAAATAACGAGGCCAGACACATACATGTGGATATAATAAAGGGCCAATTTATTTACCTAACTTGCAAACTAATATCTTCTGGGCAAATGCCAACTATTTTAAGAAGGAAGCAACCTAATGTGAATCAATCCATGACCATGACCATCTCCTTCGCACATCTTGGTGAAACACCAAATCCTGGGAGCAATCCATCTTCAAGGGTTGCTCACCCTGTCATGATCAAACTTGTAAGGTTCTCTTGGAGGGTTCCATCTCCAGGGCCGGTATCACACTAGACCTGAAAGTGTAGGCAAAGAGTACGCGCCCAATTTGAAATCTTGTGCTTGTCTCCTGCAGAATTCTGGGGATTGTAGTTTAGGGGATGGGCCTTCAAAATGCTCAGCCAGAGAGGGCCTGGGTCTCAGTCTTTTAGCTCTAGTGTGATAACGCACTATGTCTCGCAACCTCTTTCAGCTCTAGTGTGATCATGCACGATGTCCCGCAACTTTGGGAAAGAGAGCCAACCATCAATTCAAGTCCCAAGGTCAGTCCCTTTTCCAGTCCCCCCAAACCCCATACCTAGAGAGACTATTCCAGGGAGCCACCCTTCATCCCAAACTGGGCACCAAGATGAACACCAGTTAATACTGTCTCTCCCAAAGGAGGAAACAGGTCCGGGCTGTGGTGCAGGCGGCAGAGCAAGCCAGCTGCAATTAACTGCAATGAATCACTCTGACCAGGAGGTCATGAGTTCGAGCCCCGCTCTGAGCCTATGTTTGTTTGTCTTTGTTCTATGTTAAAAGGCATTGAATGTTTGCCTATATGTGTAATGTGATCCACCCTGAGTCCCCTTCAGGGTGAGAAGGGTGGAATATAAATGCTGTAAATAAATAAATAATAAACATTTAGGAGGGGAAAGGCTGCCTTAAATAAGCTAAGCTACACCCCTCCCTCAGGCCTAGGTTGGCATGCTCACCAGCATCACATGGATCCCTAACTGGCCTCATCCATGGGGCCTTCAAAGAGCTCCCCCTTGACTCGCCATTTTGATTTTGTCTCAGGGAGCCTTGCAAAGAGATTGGTTTTACTCATTGCCAAATAAATGTTCCAAAACACAGCTTGAAAAAAATCCTAATGCATCAACTATTACTGATAATTATCTATGAAACTAGTATAATCGACTGTTAACTCATTCTGGTACAATTCCTACAAAGCACGAATGCTCATCCACTAACATTACAGATCTTAATCCCCACCCTCCACCTCTCCACATTGCTTGAACGTTGACTCTGAAAAGTTTTCCAGGATTCTGGAGCAATTTTGGGGGTTAAGAATGAGATCCTATGGTTCACCTAATGAAAACAATCCCATTGAACCCCCAGGTCTGTGTTATATATATAACATCATTATTTTTCACAAGCAAATGTTTATTACACTTATTGTGAATCAAACTATTGACATCAACAAATTAATAAGAAATTATGCTCATCCAGCAGAGTTACCTTTTTCTTTCATTCCAAAGCCATAACAGGTGGTAGGCATGAGGTGGCAGAAAGGGAAGGCAGGTTGTTTGAACTCTAATACCAAACTGCTTATTTTATTTCCAGCTTTTCTAAAGAACTACATTGATTAGATACTGAATGTTATGCTAATTTCTAAACCCTTTGCTAGGTACACACTCTTGGTTAGCTCTGAAAGAAATCTATTTAATAGTAAAAACGAAGTATTGATTTTAGTGTAATTTATTTTCTTCTGATTCCTGGCATTATATTGCAACGTTCCTGAAAAGTCTGTTGCTTATAAATATAGCAAAGTATATAGTTAGATCATTTCGAGAGCAATTAGGTATAAGCGAAATCTGCACTTCCACAGATCTGTACAGGAAACACATTTGAGTTTTAATCAAATTTTATTTTCAGACCAAGTTATATGGCTGAAGTGTCTTTTAGTGCTTGCCTGGCATAGCATGCATTTAGGTTGGGTTTTTTTTTTCATGTCAGGAGCAACTTGAGAAACTGCAAGTCACTTCTGGTGTGAGAGAATTGGCCGTCTGCAAGGACGTTGCCCAGGGGACGTCCGGATTTTTTTTCTGTTATGTTTTTACCATCTTTGTCGGTGGCTTCTCTCATGCCCCTGCATGGAGCTAGAGATGATAGAGGGAGCTCATCTGCACTCTCCTTGGGTTGGATTCGAACCAGCAACCTTCAGGTCAGCAACCCAACCTTCAAGTCATCAGTCCTGCGGGCACAAGAGTTTAATCCACTGCGCCACCAGGGTCTGAGAGGGTAAAGTTACATGGGATCTGACCTGTGATGGTATAACTTCATATAAATACACAGAAATCCCAAATGGAAAAAAAAAAATCTGGAAAATGATAATAAACATGCTAATAGCATTCAGCATAGCTAATAGAACACTGTCATATACCTGAGATCTCAACACTCATCTAACTAACTATTTTAGCCTGGTATGATCTCTATCCCTTAGCCAGTTCTTTATTATTCATAATTTTCTAGTTTGTACTTACATAATTCTTAAAAACTCAATTATCCAAGTAATGAGCAACATATTTCTTTTTAGTTTTAGTGTGTGTGTGAAAAGAGTGCAGCTCTATAACAAATCAGCAGACTAATAATCACACATATACATTTTTATGGTGAAAAGTAAAAAAAGGTTTAAGATGTGCACCATCTGTTGGCATCATTATGTACGATGATGTTATCTAACAACTGGCATAGGAACAAATTGATACCATACATTTTTAACACCTAACAAAATATGCCTATAACTCAACATGAAAAATAACTTTGTTGACTAATGATGGATAACGATGTTGGTCAGGGGATGCTGTGGTTTTTAACTCTGAATACGTTTTGATGTTTTTTAACTGTGATTTTTTTAGTACTGTTTGTGTTTAGTTCTTTTTAATGGTTGCATATTTATATATTTTAAATTGTATACTAATGTTTTTATGTCAAGCTGTTTTGAGTCCCCTTTGGGGAGATAAAGCAGGGTATAAATAATAATAATATCAACATGAGCTAGAAGACTACTGTATATTCTGATGGCTTCTGAGTGACAACCACAGAGCATTGTTCCTTCCAGTTTACTGTAAAAGTTTAACCAACCATAGTTATGTAGAAGTTGACCTCACATATGTTGAGAGCAGGGTTTGGGTTCAAAATTATTGGTTGTTATATCACCCATGTCAAGTCAAGCATTCTTCCACCAATGTGACCTCAGAGGGTTAGCTGCCCCTGGCTACCAACACCATTTTCTCACCCAGGCAATTCCATTTTAGGCAAGTGGTTCTATGGCAGACACAGCAGGGGGGGGGGGGTCAGTGTTTTTCTAGGTTTTCCTGGGATGAACTAAGGCAGGAGTGTGGAAGCTGCCACCTTAAGGTCACATTTGGCCTTCTAGATCCTTATGTGTGGCCTTTTGAATCAATCTACATTTTATAGAACAAATCCTTTTGTTTTTATTAACACATATTTGTCTTTTATATTTGTATTTTACTTTTAAAATGAACATATTTAAATAACAAATAAAATTAGTTTTAAAGAAATAACCTACCCAGGTTGACACAATTAGAATATTAGGAAATATTTTAAATTACTGTTGCTCTAGGCATAAATATTTTAGTAAATGAATGTAGATTAAACAAAGTATTTGGTCATCACATATTTACTCATCACATGTCATAATTTTCCTAGTTTATTGTTTGGTGGCAAACTGTCTCAAGTTAGTGTGCATAATTGGGGAGGACACTATCAACAAAGGCAAAAGAATCATGGAGAAGGGACTTCTTCAACAAACTTACTATCTGTGAAGGGAGTATTTATGTGTTCATTGGTGGAGAATGCAGTCAAATAAGTGTCACAGTGAGAGGCTGATTTAGCAGGCTAGATAGAACAGATAATGCGGGTGGGATTTAAATTACTACATACAGTGGAACCTCTACTTAAGAGTGTTCCCATTTAAAAGCATTTTGAGTTGAGCTGTCGCTCAGCCCAGGTTTCATTTTGACATAAGAGCAGCGCTTTAGGTTAAGAGCTAGTGCCAGAGAGAGTGCTGGTGTGAGAGTACAGGGCTATAGGGCTTCAAGGGAGCAGCCTCAGTGCCTTGTGCTCTTGTCCACTTTGGGAGATTCCTATCTGCTCTGCTCTTGTCCACTCTGAGGATCTTTGGGTGAGCTGATTTTATTCCTGGTATGTTTGGCTTCATGAAGAAAGGGAGGGAGGCTGTAATGAGTACAGTATAAAGAAAATGATGCTTCTGCCTCTTCACTTTTTGCTTCCTTACCACAACATTATGCTTTTACCATTGTGCCACAACTTTGTGTGTCTACCATTTTATAATATATATTTCTCTTTTTATTGTTCCATGAGAATGTGCAGGTTTTACCTTGCTGTTAACACTAACCAACACACATTTTATTGCCTCAAATATGCTTCCTTGCCACAACTTTGTGCTTCTACCATTTTAAAGTTGATAAATTATTTTTATTGTTCCATGTGAATGTGCATTTATACATTATTTATTATTTCTAAAGTACATTTTCTTGTTTAAAAACATGTAACAAAAATGGGGGGGGGGGTGTTGAGGGGATGGAATGAATTAATAGCATTTCCATTCATTTGAATGGGAAAATTCAGTTTGAGATAAGAACATTTTGAGTTAAGAGCTTGGTCATGGAATGAATTAAACTCTTCAGTCAAGATATCACTGTATTATGAAATTTTCCAGTGATCATCAGCTGGGAAGCTGGACAGGAAACTGTCTTTATGTCCTGAAAACCAAACCAGAAAGCTTTTGGAAAGTTACATTATACCAGGAAAATTGTTAGACTTGGAAGGCATGATCATTTGAGTGTGAGAATATTTTCCAAGCTAGATGTGGAGTTTTGATTAGTGAATTAATCACAAAGCTATTAGCATCACACTTTGCTTCCTCCTGCTCACCAGCAAGAATGGATGTAAATGGCTCCTCATACTGTAGATTAGTTACTGCTTTTGCATGTATAAAAAGTGGCCAAAGAATTTCCAGATAAAAATAAATGTTTCAAAGAAATATGAAAAAATAGAATGGTTCATCAATTTACATAAAACCACATTTCCAATCCATCAGGAACAAGTGTTTCCTTGTTCCTGATGGATTGGCAATCTTGGCAAATTCCCCAACCTACCTATTGGAAGCTTAGACAAGAAATAAACAGACAACTACCCAAAAACTTACAAACAGCATGTATGGGAATGTCTTAAGCCCTGGGATTTTCAAACTAAAGCTTGTGACCTAAGCCCCTGATGATGTTATTAAGTGTTATACATTAAGTACAAGCCATAGTCAGAGCATGTCATTCAAACACAAACAAATGCATGCTACATATTTTTCTATTTGACAGTTAAGACCAAAATTTAAGTTGAATGAACTGTTCCATATAAAATGAAACAAAATTGTTCTTTCTCACTTATTTAGAAAGATTGAGTACGAAACATTTAACTTAGCTTACTTTGCTTCTAGTCAGAATTTGCATGTAAAGTAAAATGGAGAATGAACCCTGGTGCTAAAACGACTGAAATGAAAAAGAAAATGAATGACGTCTCCAGAAAGATTTTGAGTGTTGCACCAAGAAATCACTTTACCCTTGTAAACTGGTGCATGCTGGTGCTTTACTGAGTTGGAAGCTGAATCAACCCAAACTGGAACATTTGTACCTTTGTAGCCTGTCTGGAGGTGACCCAGAGTGGAGGAGGAATAATAATAATAATAATAATAATAATAATAATAATAATAATAATAATAATAATAATAATAGTAATACTTTCCTCTGGATTGACAATGATCAACAACAAGATTTAGACTTGGGTTCTAAATGTACAATATAGACAGACATTTCCAAGAAAAGAGTAAGAAATTATGAAAAGTATGTGAAAATAAAGATGCATGTCTGAAAAAGTCCTTTGTCGAAACCTTTTGTCCTACCATCTGAAGTGATTGCATACATCAATCAGATGACACTTAAAAATTCAACCAATGGCAAAAATACATAATTTGCAGAAGAAAGAAGGGCCCCTATTATCACCAGACATGAATAAATTAACAAACTTAATACCAACAGCCCAATCTCTTTTCACTTTCTATCCATACTGAGCAAGAAATAGGAATAATCTGATCACAATTTAAGATTTTAAAACATATGGTTGCCTCTAATTTTCCAATCCCACAGACCAACATAGGATGTTTAAGAATGAGAATCAAATGGTAAATGGTAACATTACACTCTGTACCTTCAGTCACAGTCTGCTCACAACTGTGACTGCAATAAAACTTTAAAATATATATAAAAATCATCAACGTTGTCAAAAGAAAATGAAAATGAAATCACTGTTTTGTTCACAGAATAAAAAGACTGGGATAATGGAGATTCATACATCCAATATGAGTAGTACCAGAAATACCACTTTTTAAAAAATCTGTGTGGGATCACCTTTTTCTTTCTCATATTTCAACTGAAACACCTTGAATTTTGATTTCACAGGGTTCCAATTCAAGGAAATGTGAATAGAATAGAATAGAAAGTAAATAGAAAAGATGGTCTGTTGAAGACTATTGCCCTCAATTGATCAGGAGTGATTAAAAAGTCAAAACAAGAACCCATTCTCATCCACTCTTCTTGCATTTACAACTTGCAGTAAGGATTAGTAAAAAAAAATCAATTATTTCTATTTATTCACATACATAGCTGGTATGTCACCATGTAGGAGAATTATGCTTAATACAGAATACAGATCAACTCAAACAAGCAAGTCATGTCCTTGAGTCTGCAGGACATGAATAGGGCTGTTGAGGATAGGTGACTTGGAGGTCTCTCATTCAAGATGACTTGAAGACAGTTAACAACAACAGATCATGTATATAGTGAATTAATTGTACACATGCACAGATGGGGGAACGGATCAGTGCATGACAATTTTAAAGTAACCCTTTAAAGCAGAAAGGGCTACTATAAACACACACATCTGGACCTGAGAAGATCACACTTCTCCACATACCCCCTAATTTTGAAATTAAAAAAAGACCTGATAATTAGGCTGATTATTGGGAGTGTTTTAAAGCATTGCTTACTATAGAATATCTAGAATACACATATTTTGTTCCTGAGATGCAACCAGAAAAGAATTTGAGGCACAAGACCTATGCACAATTCATTGAAAATTGGCTCCACATTTTTCCAGAGACAGTGAGGAGCATTTTCACTATGGTTTAGATTCTCTCTGGTCTGTTAAGACCTGACAAAAAATAGCAACAAGGCAAATTTGAGGTTTTGAGAGTAGAGTGGGCTCTCAAAAATGGGTACGCTGGAAGAAGAACATGCCCATTCACAAAATGGCTACCAGTCACATAGAACTTATTTCTCAGATGCAAACAACTGAGGTTCAAACTAAAGTTGCTTGCTTAAGTACAAGGTGCTTGCTTAAGTAGATTGAAGGTTTGAACTCCAAAATGGAAATCCCTTATTTTCTCATTCTCATCTCTTCTTTCACAGAATGGACACAAGGAAAAAAACTGGGTGGACAACCTTTGGAAGAACTGTAGTTACATGGTAGCGGATGGCCCTGGGGAGGAATTTACATTTGATTCTAACTTTTCTAACAATGATTATACATTATTATATAAAATAACTCTGATGAGTTTTTTGCCACCTGCCTTGTCATCAGTTGATTGGTTTCAGTTTGCTTACGTCATACAAGAGAGGTTATAAAAGGATGCAATGGCATTCGTCCTGCTACTAAAACATCACTAAGATACTAAGGACTTAATCACACTTACCGATGAATCCGCAGGGATTCGCTAGCTTCTGCAATGAATCTGTGAGGCAGCAGGGGCTGCAGATATGCTTCTCCATCCCGCACTGGCCCCATTGCTGCCTATAAAACACAGGAAGCCTCCCATGTTCTGGGCAGAACACCCTTGGATGCTTGCGGCACAGTTAATTTACAGAGCCCCGCCAGAAGTGAGTGTGCATCATGTGATGGCTGGTGTGGGGTTCCATAGATGAAGTGAGCTGCAAGTATCTTAGGATGCTTGTAAAGACGCATGTGATGGAGTCAGAAATGGCGTTGGCCCAGTATCTAAATGTTCCTACCATAACAGTCTTCAAACCAGAAGAAGCAAACCCAGATCATTTCACTCCAAATAAGCCACCCTTCCTCCCACTAAAAGGGGACCAAAGCAGCAATCAAATGTGCTTCTCAATGAACTGCCCAGCAAAGGCATTAAAAAATGTGAGATCTGGACTTAGCTGTTATTTCCATAGGGGAGATTACTGGGGTCTAAGAAAGGTCACCATACTAGCAAAAAGCACTTCTTGAAAATAAAAGTCCAAGGGAGAATTCACACAAGAAAACATCAAATATGTGTGCTACAGATTCTTCCTTTTTACCATATAAAGTTGTTTTAAGTTTCTGTGCCGTCGCGCCTGGGGCTGTAAACTCTTAGTGAAAGAGGCATGGACGTGACATCTTTCCCCAGGGGATTGCTTCTTGCCCTCCTTTAGGGAAACTGGAACTCCCAAGGACCAAAACACTGTAGTTAACTCAAAAACTGGGTTTATTCTTCACAAAGGGGGTAAAAGAAAATATACATTACAGTCTTTGATTGTTTAAGTCCATGAAGCTTGTCCAGATCCCTCTTTCTCTGGCTGTGAATGCCGGAGCAAACTCAGCCTCAGTCCAATGACCTATATCTGAAGACAAGAGTCTTCCTCTGTTGCCAAAGGACTGATGTGAAGGCGCTTGAGACTCCTCAACGTTGTTCAGGTTGGCCCTGAACATGAAGTGTGAGTCCCAAGGGTAAGAACCTCAGAATTGGTGCTGAGAGGTAACTTTTGAAGGGCTTTTTGAGCCAAGCCTCTCTTTCACGTCCATCCGATAAGAGAACTTGCTGGTGGAATGAAAAGGAGGAAACACAGTCCTACTCCAGGAAGAGGTGGAGCCAAACAGTTTTGCTGAGTGAGCAATGTAACAGGTACAAACAACATTGATTGACAGATATAAATAACCAATCCAACTACATTTACAGGGTAAGGGCAAAATCAGGCATGATACAACAATTCAAATCTTGAAACTTATAGTTTGACATATAGATGGCGCCACTCGCGCCGTCACAGTTTCCTTTGCTATTCATACTTGTGTTCTGTGTTTCCTTGCACAAGAAATCACTATGCGCCATTCCCACATTTCATAATAAACACAATTCTTTTTCTAGTGGAACTGTCTAGGAGCAGAATAGAAATTCCCACAGGGATCCATACACAAATCCCCGCACATTTTGTCCATTCTTTTCACATTATGCCCACATGCCTCACAAACATGGAACAATGGCTCTTTTATTACCCTCACATTGCTGTTGTTCTGCAGAAGTTAAGCAGAAAATGAGTCATTCTCCCTGACCAGGTATGAGGAAATGGATTCAACGGAGCACAATAATAGCAACCTCTACACTCTCTTTAAAGTTAATACTTGTTTAAAAGACCAGATGTGGTCTTCACTTATTCAGTGTTTCTTAAGTTGACTGACATGGAGGACCAGCAATTATTTTTTCTAAATTGCTAAGCACAGTTACAATATTCAGGCCGATTGGTAACAACAGTTTTTCAATTAACAGGAACTGGTAGCTAATGGTTCACAAACCAGCACTAATCCATGGACTACTACTTTTAGTCACACCAGTATTGACCATGAATGAGCTCTGTTGCCATTCTCAAAGAGAAGCAAAGGATTAGATCAGTGGTTCTCAACCTGTGGGTCCCCAAGTGTTTTGGCCTACAACTCCCAGAAATGCCAGCCAGTTTACCTGTTGTTAGGATTTCTGGGAGTTGAAGGCCTAAACAGCTGGGGACTCACAGGTTGAGAACCACTGGATTAGATGGAACTGGGTATAATCTAGGCTGCCGCTTGGGTTATTTTATGGAGGGGAAGGAAGGAGGCATTAGCTATCTTCTGCATAAACCCATTCCCCAATAAAGTAGGATTCAAATGAGAAAATGTGCACTCTATAGCAACATAGTAGTAGTAGGACGTAGTATGTGAGGGCTTATCAGTAGTTATTACAAGTCATTGGTATTTTTGTCATTGGTACAATGTCATCTGCATATCTTAAATTGTTGATGCTCCTTTTTCCAATTTTCATATCAAAGTCTAATCCAGTTTTACGCATGACACGTTCTATACAAAAGTTAAAATAGATAAGAGACATAAATGCAGGCCTGCCTAACCCCTTTGGCAGCTGGAAACCATTTTGTTTCTCCATATTAAGTCCTAACAGTGGACTCTTATCCTGAGTACAGGTTATAAATTAGGATAAATCAAATGTGCAGTACACCAATTTCTCTTTCCCTTTCCTTAAAAGTGATCATAATTTTTCATGTTGCTATGTAACAAAAATGTTGTGGTGGAATGTGTGTACAAAATTACAAAAATGTCAACTGAAAAATGGGGGTATAAATTGCCATGCTCAACATGTTTGCCAGCAAATGTGGATGAGAGACTAAAGGCAAGGAAATGTTTGCAAATGAGAAAACTCAAATGTAGGCATGGGAGGAAAGCATTGTGTGTGTGTGTGTGTGTGTGTGTGTTGCTGTATGCTGAAATAGATGCAACAGGAAAGTGGTTATGGTTGAGTTACACTTAAACTTTGCAAAGGAAATGCAAATGCAAAGGAAAAAGTGCTAGTGAGGACAGGAATGTGCAGAATTGGGAACCAATTTGTTTGAATGGTTGAGTGCATGTCATGAGCATCAAGCCATTAGAAAGCAGGAACAAGCCATATGCAATCAGTCACTGTTACCATTGCATTCACCCTGTCTGGACCTGCCTACAGTTAAAGTCCACAGAAAATTACAAGGTGAAGGAAGGTTATCGAAAAGAAAGGAGAAGCAGGATCCAAGGGCAAAGAGAACATAAAAATGCCAGACTAGAAACATTATTCTATCTTCCTGAAGAGGAGGGACCAGCTGATTCAACATTGCTGTCAGGTAATGAGAGCACAAAATGAGAGGCTGGATGCTTACATGCTACAGAAATTAAACCCCCAGAATGTTCAAAAAATCCTGCTGGATGTAAGTTAACAATTTTGGTACAAGCTATATTTCTCAACATCTTGAGTAATATCCTATGCAAGATACAGCTAAGAAACACAGTATAGGAATTCTAATTCTAATTAAATTTCTATGATAGCCCAGTCAGGTAGAGCCTCTAGAGGCATCAAGATGATGAGTAGCTATTACCACATTCTTCCACTTTGATGTAAACCGACCTGTTGCAAATAGAGCCGTCCCATGCTACACTGGATTTTGGACCTCTAGGATTCCATGAAAAGATTTGTTGAAATTTATGTTTAAAATACATATTTTAGATAACAGATGTAGGAAAAAAAGGTTCAGAAATAAATACTTTGTGAGGTAAATACAACCAAAATATGTATTCTAACATTTATTTATATCAGAATGCCAATAGGGGCATTTAAAAGTTACATAAATACAAGAGATCATATTGATCAAGATCCTATGGGTACATTTATCTGATATGTGCCTTGCATTCAAGTTTAAATATGACAAAGACATATGTACATTTGTTATATCTTCTTTGCTTCATGTATTTTAATCCTGTGAAGAGCGAAAAGTGGGAAACAACCTTGAGGCCACACATTATGTGATGCTCGTACAGATAATCTAAATTCAGTTCTTTTAAGATATGAAAAGGTTCTGTAAACTACAATGCTGAATATGTATTGTCATAAAGATTTGAAGAAACCTGGAAATGCGATCAATGAATTTCACTGTCAGCAGCTTCTTTGTAATACTTTCCTGAATTACAATACAACTCCTGTATCCACATGGGATGGGTTTCTGAACGTGGAGACAGAAACCATGAATAATAGTGAACCTTAGTGAAATGAATGACCTTCTGGAAGTTGTCAGGGGATGATGGGTAGCAGAGTAAAATCCAAAAATTCACCATCCCGGTCTTCACCTCCTTCTCTCCAGACTGTCTCCCCGTGTGGAAATACAGCACTGGATAAACACACTCCAGCAGTCGAGGGTTCGGTTGGAAATCCAACGGCAATCAATCTTTATTTAAATGTCTATATACAAACAGAGCAAATCAGTCCTTCTCTCCATGAGTGCTTGCCGAAGCGACTCATGCACACACAGTACACTGCTCTTCCCAGGAAACTCCTCTGCATTTTGAAAATCAAAAACAGCCCCCAAAATTAAATTGTGGGAATTAAGGTGGCTTTTGAGATCTCAGGGGCTAGAAGCCTTTTTAGGTGAAGTTCAAGGCTCCATATCTGCTGTAAGGGAAGTGTTTGTAGCAACAGTGACTTGACATTGCTTTGAACCATGGATTGATCGATGTCTTCCCTTGGGTCTTGTGGAAGATTATTTTAGAAGAGAGTGAAAATCTCAATTGAAATGATATATATTTTTGCTGAAGTATATGATAATGAATCCTGGCAAAGAGGACAATAGCAGTTGCAGCTACCATGAGTCTAGGAGATGCTTAGTATCATGTGGTGTTGTACTGCATGCTGCAAAAATTCATTGAACTATTGATATTAGGACTATGCATGAACAGATGGAAACTCGATGAAATCTTGTTTCTAGTATTATTGTATATAGCAGTGATGGCAAACCTTTTAGAGACCAAATGCCCAAACCAAGGGGAGGTGAGTGGGGGGGGGGGCAGACAAGTGAGTGGGAGGGGCAAACAAGCAAGGGGGAGAGCAAGCAGGCAAGCGAGCGGTAGGGTGACGGTGTGCGTGCCAGTAGAGAGGGTACTGCGTGCCCCTTCTGGCACGCATGCCATAGGTTCACTAACACTGGTATATAGTGACTCAACAGTGTCAGTGTTGACTAAGACTTTTTGCTATCAACACATAGTTTTAAATTTAAAAGCAGAGTAAGGGTGAAGTCAGCTAAAAGCTTTGTATGGTGACTGCAACAAGGAACCAATTGCTGAAATATAGAAATATAGCTATATCTCTGGTGCAGAGATAAGCAATATTATCTCATTTCCATGAAGACATGACATAAAGTTAAGTGAGTAAATACAGTTACATATTTATATTGACATATTATGCCATCCATAACTTGAAAATCCATTTTACATAAAAGATACTACTGTACATTAGTATGCCACTGCATATAATGGGACTTGAGCACACCATGGATTTTGGTATACTTGAGCCCACTGTAGTAGAACTTTGAATTGGTATAGCAAGTTGTCTATTGAAAATGAAAACTATTTTCAATTGTAGCAACAAACTGCAGTGTGAAAATAAGTGTTTTTGAGCTCTATCATCATGAATTTATCACTTCTGTACAGTTGCTAGATAGTGCCACGGCAGAAAATGGGGTGTGAGTAGCGAATTCCTATGAGTTTCCATGTGAAATGAAAAGCTGGACACTGCTCCTTTTTGCAGCATTCATCCCCCCCCCCCCAAATCCCACCAGAAAGTGTTGTTAAACAGGCACATTGATAACAATGAGGATTGGAAGATGGAGATGGATCTCCAAAAAACAAAATTAAACCGATGGAAAATACCACAGTGGCTTTTGAGCATTTTACGAATGTGTTAAATTTCCCACACCCATTTTCTAGGACATTCTTTTGTCCTTTAAGTGCTATTGATGACATCACCCATCTTGTATGACATATCCTTGTCTGGAATATAGAAGTCATTTGTCACGCCTGCAGACCAGAGCAAAGTATGTCACCTAATAATAATGTTTCCTATCATAGCCTTAGAACTACTATCAGGTTTGCTGTTTTGCAAGATGATGATGCTCTGTCTGAAAAAGCAAGTCTACATCTGATGAATACTGTAGAAATAGATTTATCTTCTCCCAAAAAATCTTCTGATAAACAACCATGAAGATTTAATAGTTGTTCATATGAATAGATGTTGTCAAGTTTAGTAAAGAATAGAACTGATGACTCACTAGATCTAACTTCTTGCATTTCTTGTTTGCTGGGATCAAGTGAGATCTCCTTTTCCCTTTTATCTATGAATCTTCAATAATAATGAAATTGGGAAATTGATTGAAAAACAGAATTGCTGCTCCTTCTTATTGAATCCATTAAAGATTTTCAATCCACCCAGAAGTTGGGAGCATGGGAGAGAACTATCTGTTTCTGTTTGTTTCATTTGTATGACCTCCTTTTCGTTTTTGAGCACTGATTCCAAAAAAGGAGCCTTTTGTTTTAGTCTGAATGAATGAAAATTTTCATCGCATTGGCCAACATGGGAGAGCTTCCCACACTTCCCTTCCTCTCAAGTTTTAGGGCTAGAGGGTCTCACAATTTCACTGATCCCCAGGCTCTCTCCAGCATTCATTTGAATTGTTAGGGTTGGTGGGATAAACCCCTGCTTCTGAATCAGATAGGCAAAATGCAGTCTGTGGCTCATTGATGCTGTTTTTGCAACCCTTGACTCTTCTTCAGGCTCGATTATCTTTATAAATGGGTAGCAAGGCTCCCTGTACTTTTCAACACACAGTAACTTGGAAAGAGACTCTCTTTAAGGGAGTGTGTGTGGCCTGCAGGCCCAAAGCGCCCATGACTGCGAGGACAGCTGAGTGCAGAATGCAGAGCGGAGCACCTCTTAGTAGGCACTTGGTGTTCAGTGCTCAGCTGCAAGCCCTGGCAGTTGCAGACTCTTTGGGCCTGCAGGCCACACACACACTCAAAGAGCCCGCGACTACCAGGGCTTGAAGCTGAGCACCGGGGTCTCCTGTATTGTGCCAAACAAATGAATGGCACAAAAGAAAGAGCTTCTTTGTCAGATGCTATGCATGCATATATCTAATGTATCCACCCTGAGTCCCCTTGGGGAGATGGGGTGGAATACAAATAAATAAATAAATAAATAAATAAATAATTATTATTATATGCATTCAATGAGCAATACAGTGCTATTTGCCATGTCCCAATTTATAATCTTTGTATATGCAAATATAAACCATTTGTTAATTATTCAAATGCTAATAACTACAGATGTCTTTTTATATGTACAGTAGAGTCTCACTTATCCAACATTCTGGATTATCCATGCATTTTTGTAGTCAATGTTTTCAATATATCGTGATATTCTGGTGCTAAATTCCGTAATTACAGTAATTACTACATAGCATACTGCATATTGAACTACTTTTTCTGTCAAATTTGTTGTATAACATGATGTTTTGGTGCTTAATTTGTAAAATTATAACCTATTTTGATGTTTAATAGCCTTTTTCTTAATCTCTCCTTATTATCCAACATTCTGACGGCCCGTTTATGTTGGATAAGCGAGACTCTACTGTATTTGAAATACTCCTATCTAGTCATCTCACAAATGAAAAGCACTATTATTTTATAAAAATTAACACATGGTGTGTTATTTTTCATATCCCTAGAGAGACATCATCTGATCTTGGTAGCCAAGCAGGGTCAGCCCTGGTTAGTACTGGGATGGGAGATTGCCAATGAATACCTGGTGCAGTTGGCTATATTTCTGAGGAAGAAACAGGCAAAACCATCACTGAGTATTTGTTGCCGAAGAAAATCTGGGGTCGCCATAAGTCAACAGGCAATCATGTAACTATGTGTGCACACACATAGTTAAAACTGAACAAGTTTTTAAACAGGATGTTTTCATTAATATCAACACATAATGTTTTCTGTTTAGGAAATATTGGAGTAAAATGATAAAGGGGAAAGCACTCATGGCATCGGTACCCAAGAAACTGAAGTAAAATTAATGAAACAACATCTACAAATTCAAGGCACACAAATGTGATTTAACCTACTCCAACAAACTAAAGGGGGGGGGGGGGAGGAAAATCTAACTGGAACATGAGTAATTAATTATTACTTACATAGTGGTTCTTTCAGACATTATTTCTAATTTCAAGCTAGGAACATGCTATTAGATCTGAACTTCAATAAGATTTGTTTGGGAGCTTTTATTTACTGCCTTTTATTTATTGTCCAGAGCTAATTACTCAATTCTCAAGACTGGTAAAATCTCTCAGATTTTACTAATGCACTGATGCTAATGGAACAACATAATGAAAGTGGCTGGCTAATAAAAGTTTTGGAAGTGTTAAATTATAGCAACACTTTGTTATGTTTCTTTGGTTGCAGAGTCATTGTACATTCACACTACATCTTAATAATCAGTACAGATGTAGCTTTGCAAAGATCTATGGCTTACAATTATAGCTGAGAGTTTTCTTCAGTAAATCTCCATCAGATTTACACTTTGGTTCCTACTGATTTGGCCCACTCCTCTTGGCAAAGTTGCTTTAGCTCTGTTAAGACGTATGACTAAACAGAAGCTTGCTACAAATAACACTCTGCCCGAGTTACCGGTCAAAAATATTGCGGCAGCGGGGCATCCTCCTGGACGTCATGGCTTCGGAGGGGGCTTCTTCTTCCCAGAAGCCCCCTCAGCGGCAAGAGAATTTCTCGCCAGTTGGGCAGCCGGCCAATCAGAGGTGGCCCCTGCTTGCCCGATAGGCAGGACCGGCCATCCTCGCGAGCTGCAGGCAGCCTTAAAAGGCTGCAAAAGGCTGCATCAAACAGAGTGCTTTTTTGTGTCCCAGCCCACCCACCCTTTATAAGTGTTGTTCAAGTTTAATAGTTTCTGTTGAGCATTGTTCCTTAGTCACAACTTTATGGTGTGCGGCATGAGCCCTGGATCTGGCTTGCCTATCTCCCCCCCCCCCCACACACACACACTGGAGGGGGGGAAGGTCCGGTGGTTCTCCAGGGGTGCAATGGTGTAAGGATCATGGTATTGTGCAAGTCGGTAACAACAGCACACCCTGGAGTGGTTAAGAGGTTTCGAACAGCAGCGGGCTGCCTGATCCCCGGATCCAGGACCCATGCAGGGCTGCCAACTCTGATTCTCTTCTGTAAGTAATAAATAAGTTGTGGAGTATCCCAATGCAGTGTGCGTCTCTTAATTAGATTTGCCCATGCAAAAGAAATAAATATCCCCAAAGGAACTCAGGGCGGTGAACAACAAAGGCAGCAAACATTCAGTTCTGGACTTTGGCCCATTCAGGGTTTTGTTTTCAAACTGCTTCAGAATTTGGTGGACTGCCTTTTCATAAACTTACAATTGTAAGAAGAGTTTAATTGTCTAGTTAAGTTTTATTTAACTGTCATCAAGTGTATCCTTTTGAAAACATTGAGGTACAAATGTTAAAATTGAACTAAAATATTACTGCTTTTGATGTTGTTTTTATGCAATTTAGCATCTAGCATTTATATGAAACTCAATGGTTGCTCTTGGCCAAATCACATTCTCTCAACCTCAGAGGAAGACAATAGGCAAACCTCATCTGAAGAAAACTTGTCAAGAAAAACTTGTGAGAGGTTCACCTTAGAGTCACCATAGGTTGGAAACAACTGGAAGTCACAAAACAACAACCTTTCTTCCCAATATGACAGGCTATTTTATTCCACTGATGGGTTCAATTTTAAAAATAGAACAGTGCTTCAATATTCATGATGGGGTATTTGTATCTTGAACTGCAAGAACAATTTTGCATTCCATGTACTGTGTGTATTCCATTACTGGCATTTGAGAAATATGCTATATTCTGTTCAAATCTACAATGACAGACTGATTTTAAAAAGAAGAAAACAAAGCAACTTCTCCAACAGGCACAGTATGTATATCATACAGCAGCAAATCAACAAGATCCTGCCAGACTTGATATTCATTCTATCATTCAATATGATGTGACATTTCTATCCCATTTGCAGCTAAGTACAACACAAGGTTATTCCTCAAGTCATTGCCATAGAATACCCCAGCAATATCACAATATGCAGTCTGACCACAAGATTCAATTGGATCTCTGATTTGGTAATTCCAAAAACAGCTCAAAATAACCCAGACTGATTTGGATAATGCACAATTCAAAGTGGGTCCACATCCAAATCTTGATTTGGAAGTCCAGGTTGTCACAGCTTCAGTGATTGCTACTGAAAATCATAATTTCTGTAACATCAGAAATTATCTGAATTTTAAGCTCATCTTTATAAAAACAATTAACTCTGATCACTAGTACAAACAGTATACCTGTGAGTAACCAGAGATGTACTTCTGAAATATGCTCCCAATTCTTATATATATTTCAGGAAAAATATCTTTTTCATGTCCTGGACGAAGTAGGGAATTGTTCTGGAACTACAGTTGTTGGGTTCACAAAATATGTGGTGTAAATTAATAACTGCAGAGCTAATTTTTAGGCTTGAAGATTTCACTCGATGGCTTGAATACCAATGGAGCAGTTCTACATGTGGAAAACTGGAAAATTATCTAAAATGCTTGCTTCTTGGAAAGTTTCCTCATCTATCAAATATGATGGTGAAAGACAGGCATTAATCTTCCACTCAAAACTGAGACTACTGCAGTAGCTCTATGCCTATTTCTGCTATCACTCTTTGCTAAATCTTTCCAAACTGTGGATTTATCTTGACCATATTTTTCAGATGTACAAGACACTGAGCCACTCAATAAAACTACCTGTGTTAACAAATGCTGACACTTATGCTACCTGGAAATAGGCTTCAGGACTATTACGGTATAATTGCTTACATACACCATAAGATAAGCTCATAGAAACTGCCAGCTTGTGGCTGGTTCTATTCAATTTAGTGAAGTAAACCTTTCATGTGTATTAGAGCTGGGTTCACCCACAGGAAAAACCTTTTGTTACACCAGATTTTTCTCACAAATCGTATAAAGTGTTTCTAAAAGGAATGTCATGAACCACAAAACGTGATTAATTATGATGGGATTCAGGATAACCTTAAGTAAATTATGAAGGAGTAATGTTGTGGGCAAATCATTATAAACATTAAACAGTCTACAAAATGTTTGTACTTCTATTTGTGTGCGTGTATCTGATGCTTCACTTAACAGTGCCAACAGGATAATACAGTCTGCCCTTGGGGAAGTTTGTTCCATAGCAACATATTCAAGCTGCATTCAGTGAACCTAATGCATTCATGCAGTCCTCTTTATCCGGACAAAAAGAGCAGCCAAAAATACTGTGGTCATTTTCTTTTTTGCCCAATTAGGGGTTTTTGCTTTTTATTATTCTGTTAAAACTAATAAAGATTATTTTATTTAAAAAAATACTGTGGTCATGCCCTCCACACCAAATATTTAATTATAATAAATACAATTGAACTGTCTGCCATCCAAAGACAATAGTTGCATTATACACTCTTATACATTTTAAGTTCTGAATTGCATCAACATATGGCAATTTACAAACACTCAATTTGTGGAAGGCCACTGAGGAAAGAGAGGCTCATTAAATAACATCTTTCGAAATCAAATACCCATTAGTTAACAATGAAAATGAAGTTCAAAGTTGTGCAACTACTAATGTAGTGGCTTTCTATACAGGCTGTTCCTTCACTTGCCTTTTCTGTTGGGCAGAGAAAAAAGATGCCTGAGAAGAATACTTGTTAATACTGTCAAACCTCCATATTTATTTGTTTAATTTTTGCAGATTTGAGTATTCATGAATTTTATTAGTATTTTCTATCTAGGAATTTCTAAGTTCTTCAGGGTCGATGCTGACTATAGAGTCTCCCTGGAGAAATTAAAGGTTCCCAGAGAGGAGTTTTAAGGAGATTTTTAAAAAATAATAATAATGTTTTTTCCACTTTATCAGGTGCCTTGCAATGCTAACCCCTGCAAAAGTGGAGGGCCCACTGTACTTGATGCATCTGCGACAGCATCAACACAAAAAAAGGTTGCCTCAACGCTCAAGATATCCCACCAAGGAAGATGGGAACTGCTTATCCATAATCTTCCACCACAAAAACAAATTTAATTATTGATGTATTTGATTAATATGTTTTCTCTATGAATCTCTAGATCCTTCAAGGTGACTCTATGGTCTAGTTCTGCCATTATCCTATGACATTCTGGATATTCAATGGGAAATAGTTAAATAGTTAACAGATAAATAGTTATGGATGATTTCTCTGTAGTACATTCATTGTCTACACAGCAAAGGAGTGGAGAATATATGGCAAGTCCAAAGGTAAATCCCTCCTTTCAAGATCCAATGTTAACATATACACAACAGTTATGCACCATTAAAATCTGATGGGGCAAGGGCAGCATTAGGAATAAATACATTTCTGGTTTGGCACATATATTATTTTATAGTCCATAATGGCTCTCTGTAATACAACTACACACAATGAACTTTGATTATAAGGATTACCATAATGTGACCAATTACTTGAATGATGAAAAGAAAGGTGTGTTGCTTATAAACAAGAATGCCTTTCTTCCAGAACAGATCTTTTTGACATGGAAAAGTTCATAAAATGTGTTTTGATGAGTACATGTCAGTACTCAACATTTCAAACAAAATATTCCATTATATTTGTTAGAGATCACTGGGCTAAGAAATTGGATTTGTCCTCCCTAGCAAAATGTTATCTATTTTTTTACTCTTGATATACAAAATATTTCTAACATTTCTGGGAACGGAATACACCAATCTTATAAAAGAAAAAAACAGCATTACCTTTCCATTTCCCAGCATTACCAAAACCTGTATCAAACTATGCTTGCATATAATACATAAGAAATTAAACTGCACCAAGGCAATGGGAAATAGCTATCAGTTTCAAAGAAAGCAAGACAGAGAGCTTCCATGTGTATAGCCAATACTGGTAATTTACATCCCATTTAAATTCTTCTACGTGCTTAAAGTTCCATTTCAGTATTGGTGAAATTAATCAAGCACCAAATCCAACTCAAGACAAGTGTTATGTTTTTATAATTTTATGTCTGTGACAGACTACTAGAATTAGATTACTTTAAGCCATTTCTATTTCAACTATACTAACCAAAATAGTTTCTAATTTATGCAGGCGTAATTTATGTGGCCATTCTTATTATCTGAGATAACAGGAATGTTATTTGAGGCATGGCCAATCAAGTCAAGGGGAAGAGAACATTTCACACACACATATATAGAGAAAGGGGGGAAGCATCCAGCAAATTGTAAGCAAAACTGGAATAATTTTCTTTCTTGAGAAAATGGCAGAGAGACTTGCTAATAAGTGATTTAAAAGCAATTAATGGGAATTTATTGTCAAAGACTGATTATTAAAAAAGAAAACACCTGGTACCCTAGGTGCCCAATTATTTGAGGCTTTAACTCAGCATTATATACTTAGGCTCAGTTAAATAACAGCATGAACTTCCTCTTGATTATCATCAGGAATGCACACTTTTCAGCCAGATAGGTCATCCAATAAGCCTTTCAGTGTGCATTTATGTCAGCATTGCTTGCCAAATATGTTCAATACCATTTTTTCAGCTAAGCTTCTGCTCAAACAAAAAACAAGTGTTTTGTGTTATGTAAACAAGCACTATCATTCTTAAAACAAGTACTATTTAACATACAAAAGTATACAACTGTATATAACTGTAGATAGTCTGCCAGTGGAGCAGCCATGTACGATCTCCCTATCTAATTATTATTACTGCTATTTTCAAGAGCTTGCTCCATCTTCCGTGTGGTACCTATTCAAATACATGAAGACGGTCATTATTCAACTTCTGGTTCTTCACTAATCCATGCTCAAGGTATCCAATCGCTTCAGTGTTTCCTCATAGCAATGAGGCAGCACTTTCATTGGCTTCACAACTTGTCACCAAATGAACATGCCTACAAAGACGTCTGTAGACACAATGCCTCTTCAAATGGTTTGATCTTTCAGGATTCATCGAGCCCCAATAATGTTGCAAAAGAAAACAAGAATGACATTATCATAATGTCCTCATACACATTTGTAATTCAACCACATTTATGTGTACAGCTCTGAAAACTGCACCGCAAAAAGGGCAGTGCAGACCTGAAAGATATAAAGAAAAGGGCAACCAAAATAGTCACAGGGTTAGAGTAATTGTCTTATCAGAAGAGATTATGTCTGGAACTGTTTAGCTTTTTTAAAAAGTGAGGGGAAAGATGTGGCATGGCACAGATACCTGAAATTATGCATGGTACAGGGGAAATTTATGTTTTTTTCTCCCTCCCTCATACGTCTAGAAACTCAGGTAACCCAATGAAGTTACCTAGTAGAAGATTCAGGAGAGATACAATAAAGTACTTCTTTACTATGCAGAGTCAAACTATGGAAGTCATTGCAACAAGATGTAATGATGGCCCCCAACATGAATAACTTCTATTCATAGAATCATAGAATAGTAGAGTTGGAAGAGACCTCATGGGCCATCCAGTCCAATCCCCTGACAAAAAGCAGGAAATCACATTCAAAGCACCCCCGACAGATGGCCATCCAGCCTCTGTTTCAAGTTGGTGGCCATCAATTCTTCTTGTTACAATGTATTTGAATTTAGTGTACTAATGTGAAATAGTGTACTAACGTCAAATAGAATAACTAACAAACCCATACGGAAATGCACACTCACCTACACCCACACAATGGCCACATAATCTCAATTATCAATTTATGTTCATGAACTGATGTATGCATGTCTCAGTGTTAAAGATTATTGTTTCACCCATTTTGTTAAGTGTGGGAATCATATTCTTTTACAACATTATATATTATGACTAATACTTTTTATGGCTTAGAAAAACTTCCTTGATTTGAGTTTTAGAAAATGAAACATAACCTAAAAGAAATTAAAGTATTTTAAAATCAATAGCAGAAATGCCCCTTTCGACCCACAAGATATGGCTAATCTGAGAAACTGGGGAGCTTCTTCCCATGGCAAATTCAGATGACTGATCCTTTCTTTCACTAAGGTGGAGCAGTCCCAGATGTGAGGAGTGCCCTCTGGACACCTGCAAAAGAAATGAGGTTTTTTTTTTGTCTCACCCCAGGGTCACCATTAAATTTAACTAGGAAAGAAGATGAATTATGTTTGGCATAGCGGAAGCCCATCTGGAGGCTTGCTGGAGATCAAGAAAAGCCTACGGCAAGGACTGAAAATTGTGTTACGACAGCAACTAAAAAAAGCCCACTGAAGCCTACATAGTTTCTACTGTGTACATGATTTATTGCATTAAAATCTTCCTAGCTATTATATTCACCTTCACAATTATATATGTATAATTAACACATTCAAAGACACACATCAACTTGAATCCAAAGAGCTCTCTGCACAAAAAAGATACTTCTAATTCTCCTTCCAGCTGGATGCCTTTGCACCCCACAGTACTCCATTGGGTCACTTGGTTATTATGATTATTTTTTTCAGGGCAAATAAAAGCTTCAGCTGGAATGAGGGCTAGGAAAAACGTTGAAACATTTGCATAAGTGCCTTCTGCTAATTCATAGGAATATTTGCATCAACATCATTGCCTGTAAGAACCAGGTTCTTCACAGTAAATTTCATTGAAATGAATCTTTTCAGTTTAGTTTTTGAAGCTGAAAAAGCTCTCACAATTACTATCTTCAAAGGATTATGGAGGGTGTGTTGCATTTGTACCTGGAACTCGTTTTAGGCTCAGGCTTGACTTTGGTTTTTTTTACCTATAAAAATTGTCCCCATCGCTCCCAGAGGATACAAATGCCACTTTAAAGTCTTTTAAAAATGTGTATGGGGAGTGACACATACACTTATTCAAAGACCAGGGGAGATATGTTGTGGACCCGAAACTTCCTGAATTGGGCTACTACTCTTTTTAAAGAAGCCTTAGTACGCAGCTTTGCTGCTGTTAACTTTCCAACACCACTGACATGTGAACTTCATGAAATCTTCCCTCTGTGATACTGTAATTCTCCATTAGGCAGCTGATGCTACAGGCATGATTACCAGGCCTCTTATGGAGGCAAACACAACTTCACAGTACACCTCACATTCTTTCAAAGCATTTCTGGGAAATAATGGGGCTCATTTAGTATAAAATACTTGAAGTATCATTAAATGGCTAGCACATTTCATTCTATGAGCAGAACCAAATTCTACAAAATATTAAAAACAAAACTTTCATAAATGCCCTTGTTCTGTTGAACCTGCATGTAGAATAGAAATAAATGTGCCAAAAATTGATTTAAAAAAAAACCAAAAATACAAGTATGTTTTTCAATTCCTAAGCTTTCTATCACCCACTCTTGGCATATTCTTATGCTATTGAGTGGACACTGGTCATTCATTTGTTACACATATTGCTGGAGACAATCTACTAATTTCAGTACTCTTTTAGACTGTTCGTTCCACAAAATTCAACCCATGCTCAGACATCCCTCTTAACCATTCCTTTGAATAGCTGCATTTTCAGTATGTGCCTACTGGAAGAAGACAATTTTTCCAGATTTTGTATTCATCTATACTGCTGATTAGCAGCCTATTCATTTATGGTGGGGAACAGGCCGCACTAAAATATCCTATTAAGTGTCTAGGTATCTTGTTCTTTATTATCATATCCCAGCTTGTAATCTATCCTTTGCTTTTGGTACTCATGCCTTTTGTTTGTTTCTATTTTTGGCATCATCCTGAGTTGTGCAATCTACACCTCACGCATACAAGAACTTGATTGCATTTTGAGATTCTCTGATAAGAGGATATCGTATTTTCATCGTAAGTGTGGAGAGGTCTAAATAACTGTCCTTTCAATCCCCATGTGTTCAAGTGGTGATTTTTATACATCAAAAGAAGGGTGGTTGAAATTGCAAAGCTGACCAAAGCCATGTATAAAATTCACATGGCAATAATGAAAAAGAAAAGTAGATTTACCCTTATGCATCTCTTGGCAAGGGTTAATAATACTATGCACGAGAAATGTATCAGTAAAATAAAGCTCAAAAATCTTAACATTTATTGAGATGAACAGAAGTTTAAAAGAACAAATATTTAATGCACAAATAAGCTTTTGGTTGTCTAAATGGATTATTAAAATATTTCTTCAGTTAAAAAGTATAGCTTGCAAATGACACTGTGGCAAAGAACATGAGTAGGAGAAAATGGTAAGGTCTCTTTGTCTGAGATCACCTGGGTGCCAACTGAACTATAATATGTGGAAAACTAGAACCGCAGAAATTGGATACCCTGCCTACCTCACATCACCAAAAAATAATACATTTATTTATGCTTCCATTTACTGAATAAAGCAACAAAAGAATTTGTCATATATTATTAAGAAAGCATTCTTGAGGGTAAAAGCAACTCAAACAAGGGTATTTCAGTGCCATCAGTATTTTTGAAAGAATACATTCAAATTAATATCCTATACCCAACACTATTCTGGCAAGCTTAGCATCATTTCACCAAAAAGAAGTAAGTGGTGGCATGCTGCAAGTCGCTTCTGGTGTGAGAGAATCAGCCATCTACAAGTAGAGGTACAACTCAGTGGCATATGCAGTTGAGCTGTCTAGTTGAGTCACAAACTACCAGAGATTTCTTAAGCATAACCTGGACCCTTCCCTTAACAATATAAATATTTAGTTAGAAATGGTACAATGAATACAGTTACATCCAACTTACATACAACTCCTAGTTAAGAACGGGGATGAGACTAGATGAAGTGAAAGAAATCTACCCCTCAGAAGGGAAATTCACTCCTGGAAGAGTTATTGTGGGAAAAGGGTGTCTTTAATTCAGCAATTTTTCTTCATACAAGAACCCAAAAATTTCAAAATGCGGTTGCCACAGGGACAGAGAGTGAGGTGAAATATTCTGGGGCACAGACAGCAAAGGAAACATTACAGGAGCGTTACCCCTTCCCTCTGCTATCCAAAATGTTTTAAAAATTGGCTGGAGTTACACTTTTAAAATGTCACAGTTCTGACTACAAATTCAACCTAAGAACAAACTATCTTGTCCATAACCAGGAGACAGCCTTTAACTATAGGAAGTAGTAAGATATATAGCACAGGTAAAAGATTATTGCAAAAGTCCTACAGGTACAACAAGCTCAGATTTTAGAACCGTAAAGCTAACAAAAGCTTAAAAGGTTTGCATGCACCCCAAACACTGATGTTTTGTCATGTTTTAAGTAATTTCCTGGCCTGCTGAGAACCCCTTCCCATGAAACTGAAGCTGCTCTTGGTAGCTTCCCCCTTTGGATTTATATAGAATTGGTTTTAAAAAAACTCAGTAGTTACAGTACAGAAAGGGTGACATTCCACTCAATTCCAAATTATGATAATTATGATAAGCTGTTGTGCTCTATCCAATGCAATTTTCTGAATCAGTGTCCCAAATAACCTCAGAAATAGGACTAAAAACCAAGACACCAGTAATATTTTTGTCGGGCTGTATTATCATAGTATAGTTTCCATATTCATCTGGGATTTTTTTCTTACATAGCAAAATTAAGGAAAAACTTACACCTTTAATATATTTTCAAAGCTGCAGTGTTATATGCTAATTCATGTAGGTAGCAAGCATTGCTGCAACACTTCAGTGCAATTTCTGTGCATTAATGTTTTGTTGCTTAGCATTATATTTCAGTAAGTTTGAAAACCTACACAGTATACAAAATGCAGAGACTGCATTCATCTTAAGAAAGTATGAACCATTTTCTGTTATCACTGTCCTTATGCCACACAATTTGTCACAGAAATGCTCTGTATTTTCTTTAATGATTTTCATTATCTTGGAAACACTTAGTGAAGACTCTGAAGAAAATTTCAAAATACATGCTGCCTTTTTGTTAGCTTTTGAACATTTCCAACTTCTTAATTGGGGGAAATAGTTAATAAAGCACAATAGTGGGGAGTTGCTGATGTTCAAGTCATGCATCCTTGGTTACAGCCTTAAGAAATCGAAAGGAAAATGCAGACAAAGTACCTGGCAATGAAGTGGCATATAGGACTCATAGAATCATAGAATCATAGAATAGTAGAGTTGGAAGAGACCACATGGGCCATCCAGTCCAACCCCCTGCTAAGAAGCAGGAAATCGCATTCAAAGCACCCCCGACAGATGGCCATCCAGCCTCTGCTTAAAAGCCTCCAAAGAAGGAGCCTCCACCACGGCCCCGGGGAGAGAGTTCCACTGTCGAACAGCTCTCACAGTGAGGAAGATCTTCCTGATGTTCAGGTGGAATCTCCTTTCCTGTAGTTTGAAGCCATTGTTCTGTGTCCTAGTCTGCAGGGCAGCAGAAAACAATCTTGCTCCCTCCTCCCTATGACTTCTCTTCACGTATTTGTACATGGCTATCGTGTCTCCTCTCAGCCTTCTCTTCTGCAGGCTAAACATGCCCAACTCTTTAAGCCGCTCCTCATAGGGCTTGTTCTCCAGACCCTTAATCATTTTAGTCGCCCTCCTCTGGACGCTTTCCAGCTTGTCAACATCTCCCTTCAACTGTGGTGCCCAAAATTGGACACAGTATTCCAGGTGTGGTCTGATTCCAGGTGTGGTCTGATCCAGGTGTGGACTCCCCCAGAAAAGAACAATAGCAACACAGGGAGCTATGGCGAGATCTTCATTGGAGTTCCTTTGACAGGGGGAGTAACTGAACACAAATAGGGGAATATTAATTTCTTGTATTAATAGTGTTATCAGTTGTACTTTACATCATCTAATGCAGTGGTTCCCAACCCATGGGTCGCAACCCCAAATAGGGTTGTGAAAGATTTTCTGTGGGGTTACCGAACAGTAGTGAGCTATGAATATTTCAAAAAGGGAAAACAAAAAAACATGTCATCCAAATGACACCATGCTTGCGTTTCGAGATTCAACATATCTCTATGAGAGCAGATTTTCAGTGCTTCTGCAATTGAAAACCAAAACAAGAAACAGATTAAATGTTGAGAATGATACGAGGGTGGCAATAACAAAAACTCAACTGCGAATTTTTAAGCTTGTTAATGAGTTACAATTTTAATCATGGTATTAAATATGTCATTAACATTACTTTGAATTATACTGAAAAACCTATTTTCAATGTGTTTTCACTTATCCCTTTCAAAAGTTTATTTTTAATGTACTGGAGTCCTGGGTCACTTTGCCACTATTAAGTGGGGTTGTGACTCAAAAAGGGTTGGGAACCGCTGTTCTAATGTAATGTGTTTACCTTTGTTGATTTTGGAACTAGACAAATGTTCTTTTGCAATGACACATTTTGTGTCTTGTTATGACTTTTAAGGAGCTCCATGCAGTCATGCCGGCCACATGACCTTGGAGTTGTCTACGGACAATGCTGGCTCTTCAGCTTAGAAATGGAGATGAGCACCAACCCCCAGAGTCAGACATGACTGGACTTAATATCAGGGGAAACCTTTACCTTACCTTTATGACTTTAAAGCTATGCTGATAGCTGAATATCAAAGAACTGTATAAGATAGATGTGTTGACTGAACAACAGAAATATTTGAGAAATAAAATTAAAAGATGAGATTTGGATATGAACATATGTTGACCTGACTTCTGAGAATTTTAGCTTTCTCCTGGTTTTCCATCCACAGCTGAAATCATGCCTTTCCTCCTAATCTCCTTTACTTTTCATATAGTGTTTCTTTGACATGGTCAGTAGATTAATAAGGGAGGTGTCCTAATGCAGAACCCGCTTAGAATGTGGGTGGGCTCTTTACTCCAGGTATACAAAAGGTACATTCACAACACTAAAAAACCAATGGTATCTCTGACAGTAGTAAAAAAAATCAAAATCTTCATTAGCTTTTATGTTCACACAGCTGGAAACAAAGTTGGTACACTAAGTAAAAACAAGTCAATAGAACCCAAATGGGATAATGTTTTTTTATTGCTATGATACGTTTTTTTTTTAAAACTACATTTGGAGAGCTGCCTCAGCACCAAGATCTGCACTAGGAGAAAGAGAGAGAAAAGACCTGGAGAATGTCAAGATAAATCAAAGCTTGTCACTTCCCTATAGCCTGTATATGTAATATACACATCATGGCTTCCCCTGTCCCTTAATTGCACTGCTGCCACAGACAATTTCAACTGCATCTCTCCATTACATTTCATCACAAAATTTTAAAACAGCTTACCAAGAAGCGCAATTTAAAAAATGTTTTATCCTAACCATCCCATGTCCTCATTAATGTAGGTCTCTTCATGTTGAATTATAAATGCAGAAGTAAACTGTTGGTGAAGGAGGAAAATGGGAGGAGACAAAAATGGATCTCACTAGAGGAGGAAGTTCCCAATCTGTAAGACATTTATGTTTCATGTTTTCCTCTCAAGTTATATTGCTTAGTCTTATGTTGAATATTACCTATCAAGTCCCTTGCGATCCTACAGATACATATTTGAATATACTATAATCACTATATCTACTCCAATCCCTCTGATAATTTACAATAAAGGCAATCTTGTTCAACCATATCAGTTTTAATACATGTACATTGCTCAGTATCTTTCACATTGTCAGGTAGAACTGCCAAACTCCTGACACAGTAGATGAACATAGGGTAGAAACGAATATCCAGTTTTCTGTTTTACAACTGAAATAGATATGCTTTCTTTTTGAGGATTTGCAGTCTGCTAAATCATGCAATACTGTCATGCTCTAGCTTTTCTCTTCTTTTTCCTTTTTGTTATGGAAATCCCAACACAATACACACACCAGGGATTCCGTGTTGAAGATACTGCACAGATACACCACACACAGTTTAAAGTACTGCAGCACTACTTATCCCCGAGTTTACCAGAAATATGAACCACACTAATCTGTATGAACATATGAATATATGTTCACAGATATTTCTGTGTCAACAGGATTTGATAGAACTTTGGAATAAAGTGTTCTTGTGTTGTATTGGTGGGTGACTTACACCAAGAATGAAATAGAGGAAGTACTGTACTTCCCTCCTGGTTCTGTAGGACCATTCAGTAATATCTATAGATTTCTAGAGTGAAATTGATTACTTGGAATCTTTCCAGTCTGTGTTCAGGCCTATTTATGGGACTCAAATATCCTTTGTAGATTTGATTGGTGACATATTTCAGTGACTGAACAGGGGGAATGCTGTTGACACTGACATAATTATTGGTAGTTTTCCATATCATTAAGCACGATATTTTTCTGGGCTGATTCCCTGGAACAAGACCTGGAGGCATTGTTTCCTGGTGACTTAAATCCTTCCTGGAGGGTGGGTTCAAATTGAGGTTCTGAGGGATTCCTATTTCATGCCTTGACTGGGCTCTGTTTTATTTGCCAAACCATTTAATATTTACATGAATCTGTTGGGAGATACTGCACAGATCTGGATTCAGTGGCACTAAGCACCCAAGTGTACTTAGCTTTTCCATCCAAATTTGAGGAAGCTTTCTTAATAACAGTGCCTGGTGTTCATAATGGGCTAAATGAAGGTGAACAAATTGAAGCTCAGTTCAGAGAAGAAAGAATTGCTCCTAGTCCGTAAAAAACAGATCAAGAAACAGAGATTCAACTTTTGCTCTCAAAAGACAGGCATGTACATTGTGTATTCTCTTATATTCAACCTAAAATACATATTCCCAAATTTCACTGTGACCAGCAGTGCATTTGCAAATTAAAGCTAGTGTGTCAGCTGCACCCATTTTTCAAGGTGTCTGATCTGGCAATTGGGTCACACGGCATAGAGCAACTGTAATGTGCTCTATACGGGACTGGTTCAAAGAATTTTTGGAAGTATTAGTTTGGTCAAAATGCTGCATCCAGACTGTTGACTGAGCTAGAATTTCCTTCCAAAGTAAGTTTTTGCAATCCCTTTTCTGTTGACTGGGGAAGACGTTTTTGTTTAATTCATGCAGGCCTTACAGTACAGGCAGTCCCCGAGTTACAAACATCCAACTTACAAGCGACTTGTCGTTAAGAATGGGGGTAATACAGCAGGAAGTGAGAGAAATCTACTCCTCGGAAGGGAAGTTCACTCCTGGAAGAGTTATCATGGGGGAAAAGGTGTCTCCACTGAAGACTTATCCTTGTTTCCACAACAAGTCATTTTTTTTCAAAACCTAATTATCACAGGGACAGAAAATGAGCTGAAATCTTCTCTACGGAGGCACAGAGAATCAAAGCAAACACTACAGAGCCTTCCCTATGCTATTCAAAGCTAAAAATACATATTTTTGGCTGGAGTTAGACTTAGAAAATGTACCTGTTCTGTCTCACATAAAAATTCAACTTAGGAACAAATCTAAAAAACCTATATTGTTTGTAACTTGGGGTTTGCCTGTATATTGTATTTTGAAATATCTACTATATTGTAATTTAGCAGAACCTTTGTAACTGTATATTACCATGTTTCCCCGAAAATAAGACAGTGTCTTATATTAATTTTTGCTCCCAAAGATGCACTAGGTCTTATTTTCAGGGGATGCCTTATTTTTCCATGAAGAAGAATTCACATTTATTGTTGAACAAAAAAAATGAACATTTATTATATATTGTACAATAGTTGTCATCACAAACCAGCATAACCAGACAAACTGTGAATCTTATCAAGAATTTCTTGTTACTATCATTATTTCCATGCACAACACCCTATAGTACGTACATTTACCGATCCTGCATGCTCTGGTGTTCTGTTCAGCAGGCATGCTTCCAAACAAAAACTTTGCTAGGTCTTACTTTCGGGGGAGGCCTTATATTTAGCAATTCAGCAAAACCTCTACTAGGTCTTATTTTCTGGGGATGTCTTATTTTAGGGGAAACAGGGTAGGAGTCTTTCAGTCCAACCCTGGAACAAAGCTGGGACACAAATAAGTAAATAACTATGCAAGTAAATAACTTTTTAAAACCCTAGTAATTTGCTAGAGTTTTTCAGTTCTATGCTAGCTGTACATCTGCTAAATGTGACTATATTAAATATAAACTACTGATAAGTAATTAAAATCAATTTCTCAAAAAAGACTGTATCATGACAAGAGGAACCTTTTTTTTTGGAAATTTTGTTTCTTCTTGGCAATGCTATCCATGATATCATCATCATCATCAACAACAACAACAAACAACAACAAAACTTTATTTATATACCGCTCTGTCTCCCATGGGGACTATGTGCGGTTTACACAAGGTAAACATTCAATACCAACATACAGCATACAACATTCCAATAATAAAACAACAGCTTAAGCATAATAAAAATTTGAACAATGTGTTCTTTAGGTATAAAAACAGTTTCAGATTACTCCATTTGGTGATTTAACAACCAATGGGCTTAATTTCCGAATAGAACAAGATAGCTGTAAGAGCTAGGGTCAGGGCCAAACAGTAAAAATAACATAAAGCCAGGGACGAAGTGTGAATGGATAGCAGGAGCATAGGCCAGGATTGCACCACTTCAGACCTGCTGAGTAGCTAACAAGGGTTAAACTAGTTAAACTAGCCCCCATAAACAAAATCGAAGGAAGTGGGTAAAGCGCAGAACAGGGACCGCATGGTGGCCATGCGGCGTCTAGGGTTAGTCATTTCCAAAAGCCTGCTGAAACCACCCTAAGGAAGGATGCTACTGATGGTGCTTGCCTTATCTCTTTGGGGAGGGTGTTCCAGATGTGGGGGGCCACCACCGAGAAGGAAGATCAAAGGGTCCGCACCGGGATATAGAGGGAGATATGATCACGAAGATAGGCGGGGCCCGAACCATTTACCATTTTACAGGAATTTCTTCTAGTCCCAGAAATATGTCCCTTTCCAGAGTTGAGAAATCAGAAGAGAAATGTGAAAACCAAGCAAGGCAATTTTATTCTTTTCCTGTCAGACCTTCCCTTGGTCTAGAGCAGGGGTCCCCAAACGTTTTAAACAGGGAGTCAGTTCACGGTCCCTCAGACCATTGGAGGGCCAGACTATAGCTTTTTTAAAAAACTATGAACAAATTCCTATGCACACTGCACATATCTTATTTTGAAGTAAAAAAAAAAAACCCAAACGGGAACAAATACAGCCTCAATGTTAATAATAATCATAATAATCATAATCATAGTAAAAATAATGAAGAGGGTTGGAAGAGACCCCCTGGGCCATTTAGTTCAGCCCCCTCCTGCCTTTGTGCACCAAAAGCACAAGCAAAGCACCCATCAGATGGCCACCCAGCCTCAATGTTATTAATAATAATAATAATAATAATAATAATAATAATAATAAAAATAAAAATAATAATAAAGTGAGTTGGAAAAGACCCCTTGGGCCATTTAGTCCAGCCCCCTCCTGCCTTTGTGCACCAATAGCACAAGCAAAGCACCTCATAATAATTAATAATTAAATAATAATTAAGACACCTTTATAAATACAAGCAAAGCTTTGGAAGGTATGCACAGGGCGAGGGAGGAGGCGGGAAAGGTGGCGGCGACACGCACCTTCCTCGGAGGAGGTGGAAGGAGCTACTGCCGCTTGGGCTGGATAAATGCCTTTGAGGGGCCTCATGTGACCCATGGGCCGTAGTCTGAGGACCTCTGGCCTAGAGTTTATGGATTCCACAGGAACGTAAACTCCTCTATAGGTGTCAGGACCCAGGCTGCGGAGCACCAATAACCATGCGCAGAGACCAGAATCTATCTAATATCTTTATTAAAGGAATATATAAAGTCAATAAAAACAAGTGTAGAATAAAGTTCAGAAGTAGACCTTTCAGGAAAGGTCAAATATAGTCCAGGAAATCAATGTCCAATATGAGATATTAGAGTCCAAAGTTATAATCCAATAACCGAAACACACACTTTGCCAAGCAAAGTGTGGGGAAAAGACAAGGTCCTTTAGTCCAATGGAGCTTGACAACAAGGCTGGAAAACAAACTAGATTCTTGGCAAACAAGACTGGATACGTGGCAACAAGAAGCAAGAAGCAAGAACAAGGTCCTTGGCGAGGTCTGAGGGAACAAGGCAGGCTTGGAACTAGAACAAGGTCCGTGGCAAGGTCCTGGAAACAAGGAACTGGAGTAGCGTAGTCCACACACGATCTCACTCCTGAAGCTGACGAATTGACTCCGCAAGGATCTCCTTGCGGGTAAACACCTATATAGGATCTTGTTTTCCCGCCAAGGAACACTTTCCCTGGGGAACAAGAAGTGAAACCCATACTGCGTCCAGATGCACGACTCCTTAAGATTTCCCAAGGGAAACAGGCTTAATCAGCTAATTGTCTGGCAGCGATTCTGGCGCTTCGGCGATTCGCCTCCCTAGCGCCTCTATCTCGATTATAATTATCTTTGTGAGAGAACGGGGGAGAATTCTGCCCAAGGCTTGTTTGGCTGACTTCTTGAGGGCAAACATCTTGCAGGTGCGGGGCCTCCGATTCTGGCTGAAATGGTGGGAAACCCAAGTTTTCCTCTTCGTCTGCCACAATAGTACTAGGAACGGGACTACATGGCCCATGAGACATCATAATAGGACTGATTTCACCCTACTCAGAAAAGAAGGGTACTTTCTAAAATACAAATACAGAATGGGTACTGCAGAAGTGTTTTGGAAAACTTCAATTTCCAGAGTATACCTCAAACATTAAGAGAAGGCAGAGACCTTTGTACATGGAAATGCTTTAATAATCCACAAAAATGTTGGTTTTATTTCTAGCATGTTTCTTCATTCATAGGCAGTCATGTTATCATTTTTTTCCTCAAAAGGAAGAAAGAGAATGAAGATTAAAAGCTAACACACTTCTCCTAGGCACTGCTAATGACATATTTGGATGGAGGCCACTACTGCTGGCAGCTTTGAAGATAAACATGGTTGGCTAGGAGGAGAGGCCTAATCTGGAGGAATAACATACAAAATCCATATGATTGTCACTGAAAAATTTGGTAGTTTTTTTAGTGTGATAAGGAAACTAGGCCAGTTGCTTTTTCGCAGCACCTAATAAGGCTAGGAAAAGGAGGCAATGTGTAACTTTGCTGCCCTGCCATTTGTATCACAGTGGGGGAGCAGGGATGACTTTGGTATTTGGCTTGTGCACCTCCCTTTTGATCCTAGAAATTTTGCTCTAATTTCACTCAGATGTAGGATTGGCTGCTGCAACATCCCTGCAGAAAATATAATTATTTTATTTTACATTAGTAATTTCTTCAAAATATCAATTAATGAATCTATTTCACAAGGTTACCTAGTTCTAACCACAAACTTCTAGGAAGAACCTTTTTAATCTGGAATCTCAATTTTGCTTATTCTTTCTAGATAAGCAGAATCAAAATATGTTGACTTTCAGTATACTCAGCAGCTTTGATTTATGAGAGCTTTTTTTGGGCAGGTGTTCAAAATGATATATAAGCAAATATTCTTTTGTCATTCAAGATCTAAAATTTCAAACGCATGCAAGCAAATAGCTCTAAGAATATGCACTGTTAACCCCAGAATGGCTGAACTACAGCTAATCTTTGTTCCCATATTCAGCAAACATTCCCATGTCTTCTTCTCTGTACTTTACCATTCTCCCGTCTTTGTATCTCCACTTTAATATTGAGATCCACCTTGGGCCATTTCCTTTTTCCTTAGTCACGCAACCCCAAGCCATTCAAAGCTCTTATTGATAAAGTACTGTTAGTATGCATGGCACAAAGCAGAGGTATTAAATCATAGGAGGAGCCCTTATATGTAGGCTCAGACACCTCTTTCTGACAGGTTGAGTGTGATGAGGAGGCAGATAATGGGGATACCACAGATGTGGGCAAACACAACTGCATTCTTCAACCTGATGTGACTGTAACTGCACAAGGGAGGCACAAGATGTAGCTTTGTAATAGAACTTATTTTTTAAAAGAATAATTGTTGATATATTTCAACAACTAAATAATTTCAATATGAGAACATGGAGTTGAAAAAAAATATCTAATTTTCAGAGTATACTGCATTTATTCTTTCCATAACTTTGCATAATTTGGACCCACTGCAGTGCTCATGGTTAATGAGATATGTTTAGATCACTCTAGCTCTCTAAACCCTAACAGCGCTCCATGCAGTCATGCCGGCCACATGACCTTGTAGATGTCTATGGACAACACCGGCTCTTCAGCTTATAAATGGAGATGAGCACCAACCCCTAGAGCCGGTCAAAACTGGAATTAACATCAGGGGAAACCTTTACCTAGCTCTCTAAAATCTTAAGATGTGAAAGAAAGCATGGCACTAAAAAAAAACAATGTTCAGCTTTGTCTGTGACTGAAGAAGCTCTAGTTAAATCTCAAGTTGATCAAAAGATGGTGAGTTTTATCGTAAAAAGCTTCATGTTTTTTGGCCTGTGTGTACCTTTAAGGCCTTTTTTCAAGGTATTATTTAGAGCAACCTGGGCTGTGTATTCACCTTATTCTGGCAAAACAATCTCATCTTATTTTATATTTATCAATCCATATAGAGCAGTGCTACACAAAGTGGAGGTTTGTGGACCAATGTTGGCCCATGAGCCATCAGCTGCTAATATGTGACAAATTTCTGGGAAACACACAGCCAATTGTAGGCAATAGGCAGAGCCGGCCCTAGGTATTTTTCAAGTGTAGGTGAATAGAATTTTGGCGCCCCCCCTCCCCCAAAACCAATCACTGAAAAATAAAAGCGTTGGATAAGCGAAAATGTTGGATAATAAGGAGGGATTAAGGAAAAGCCTATTAAACATCAAATGACATTAAAATTTTACAAATTAAGCACCAAAACATCATGTTTTACAAGAAATCAACAGAAAAAGCAGTCTCGACTGCGCCCCATATGTTTTGTGCCCCAAGCGACCGCTTAATTCGCCTCATTGTTGGACCGGCTCTGGCAATAGGCACAAATACAGTACTGGTCTCTAGTACATACATTAGAAAAATAACTGGTCTCCCACATCAGATAGCGTGAGAAGAACGTAATTAGACTGTATATTCTATGAAGATACAATCTTGACTGCCTTTCCATCAGTGAAACAAATAGTGACCTCCATATCTGGAACAAGACACATCTGTGTTTACAGGCTTACAGTCAAAGGCATTGTCTGGGCCTAAAAAGGACAAGTCTAGTTGACATAGTAAGTTCAGCTCACTTGAAAAAGAGTATGAAAATACCTCATCAGCAACTGAATAATTCTTCCCAAGACACTAATACCTGGCTTTTCTTCAGCCAGAAGAGTTTAAGAAATAAATGTAAACAAATCTGTAAAAAAATAATGTGAATGCGTTTTGCCACCAGATCAATTTAAAATAAAATTAAAATTATCCAAAATGCTTGGGTCCAGAAAGATTTTGGGTCCCCCCCCCCAGAATTTGTGTATATATATATATATATATATATATATATATATATATATATATACATAATGAGAACCCAAGTGGCATCTGTCACTGAGAGGACCTATTCATTGGCCATCCCAAGACTGTGGAACAACCAGCTGGAAGAGCTCCAACAGTTAAATAAGCTGTCTGTGATGACCCATGGGCCTTGTAGTCCTGCTCAGGACATTGTAATTCCTGATGAAGATGAAAACTTGGGTTTTTTACCTTCCCAGTCTGAACTGGATTTCTCTCAGCCAGATCTTTCCCAGGCAGATCTGGGAACCTTGCACCTGCAAGAAAGTTGTCTCCCAGAAGTATGTCAAACAAGCCCAGAGCCTACTTCTCCCGTGTTCTTGCGCCGGGAGTTTTGTAAACAACAGAGAAGTTTGGAATCAGCTTCGCGCAGGAGTGCGAGAATTGCAGCTAAGAATGTAGCCAATTAAGACTGCTTCTCGTGAGAATCTTTAAGGAGTTTAACATCTGGTCTCAGAGTTTAGCTTTCGTTTCTGATTCCCAGAGAACTGCTTCGGTGGGAAAGTTAGACTCTATATAGGTGTTTTACCCGCGTAGTAACTTCGCGGAGTCAATTCGTCAGCCTACGGAGCGAGTTGTGTCTGGACAGCGCGCTCCGATTCAAGCCTCGCTCCTGCTCAAGCCTTGCCTTGCTATCCAGCCTTCGCCTTGCTTCCCAGCCTTTGTTTATCTACGGACTTTGCCTTGTTTCCCAGGACCAATCCTTGCCTTGTTCCACGGATTTTACCAAGTTATTCCACGGACCTTGTTCTTGTTCCTAGTTACCTTGTTCCACGTTTTAAGCCTTGTTTCAAGTATCAAGTTATTTCCTAGCCTTGCTCAAGTTTATGGACTAAAGGACCTTGTCATCTCCCCTCACTTTGCCTGGCAAAGTGAGTGTTTCGGTTATTGGATTACAACTTTGGACCATAATATTTCTTATTGGACATTGCTTTTTTGGACTAATTTTGACCTTTCCTGAAAGGTCCGCTTCTGAACTAACTTTTACATTTGTTTTTATTAACCTTATATAATTCCTTAATAAAGATATTAGTTAGAATCTGGCCTCTGCGTATGGTTATTGGTGCTCTGTAGCCGGGGTCGTGACAGTTTGACTCCGCCACCCTAAGCACCAATTAACCTCGGCCAGAATGTCTACCGGAACCGTGCCCGGTGGGCAGCCACTGAGCTACACCATCAGCAAGGACGAAGTGGATCGCATCCGCGACAGACTCAACGCCCAGGATGGAGAAATAAAGGGCTTGCGGGAGCGCGGAATCCGCCTCCCGGCCATGGCGTTGCCTACCAAGTTTACTGGAGAAGCTTCTAAGGTTCATGTTTTCCGTCGCCAATGTCAAGCTTATCTAGAGGCCCGTGATGCCGAGTTTCCCCAAGAAGACATCAAAGTGGCGTGGGTTTACAGTCTTCTAGACGGGCCAGCGGCCATTTGGGCGACGGCACTGTTCGACCAAGCCTCTCCACACCTAAGATCAGCGCAACACTTCTTGGACCACCTCAAGGAGACTTGGGGAATCGAGGACAATTTGGAGGCAGCCGGTCACAAACTCCGTCGCCTTTTCCAAGGAGACAGACCTATGTCTCAGTATATAGCCGAGTTCCGAGTGCTGGCCCACAACACCGGCTGGAACGATGTAGCCCTCAGAGGACAATTCCGGGAGGGTCTCAACATTGAAATGCTGGAAGAAATCTCCAAGGCGGATCCTCCCCAGACCCTCGAGGCACTCATTGATCAATGTTTACGGGCTGAAGTCATGATTGCCAACAGGAAACAGTGGGTTCGAGGCCAGGGCAGTAGAGCCGGGGCAAAACCCCCCGCTCCCGCCAGCGTTCAGCCACGTCCAGTGTGGAGACCCCCACCGCCAACCCCATACCCCAGAGGAGGCGAGGAGGTGCCGATGCAGTTGGGCAATGTGCGTCCCAGACTAGATGCCGCCGAGAAGGCCCGTCGTCAACGCTTAAACCTCTGTTGGTACTGCGGGAACGGGGGCCACTTCGCCAGAGAGTGCCCAGCCAAAGGGAAGCCTGCCGCCCGTCTTGCGGCGTCGTCCTCCACGGAGACGAAGGCGTCTGAGCCGACTGGCACACAGCCGGCGGGGGAAGCCAACGACCGGGTGTAGAGAGGCTCGCCAACCCGGTCAAAAAATCCATTCAAGAGCCGCCAACCGGGGTCCTGTTCCTTCTCGTGGTCACATTATGGTCAGCAAAAAGGGGACCCGTCATGATCCACGCCATGATAGACTCTGGAGCTACCAACAATTTCATTGATAGAGAGTATGCCGACTCTCTGGGATTACAATATCATGATTTCAAGAATGCCCGTGTGGTGCAAGCCATAGACGGCCGCCCCCTCAAGACGGGCCCCGTAAGTCAGTGGTCGGAACCCACCAGGATGTGGATAAGGGAACATATGGAAGAGATTTCCTTCTTTGTTACCGAGGTTCCCCATTTCCCTGTGATTTTGGGAATTCCATGGCTGACTCTCCACGACCCTAACATCTCCTGGTCCAACAGAGAACTGCAGTTTGCTTCACCGTACTGCCAAAACCATTGCCTCGTAGCCAAGGTCTGCCATGCCACAGACACCGAGCCCATCATCACCTTGCCAAAGAAGTACTCCGAGTATTGGGATGTATTCAATGAGAAAGAAGCCGAAAAATTACCCCCACATAGACCTTATGACTGTGCCATTGACTTGGTGGAGGGGGCCCCGATCCCGCGAGGGCATCTCTACTCCCTGACTGAACCAGAGCAAGGAGCTCTCAGGGAATTCATAGAGACAAACCTTCGCAAGGGATTCATCAGACCCTCTCAATCCCCAGCCGCCTCCCCAGTGATGTTTGTGAAGAAGAAGTCAGGGGAACTACGCTTGGTGGTGGACTACAGAGCATTGAACAATATCACCAAGCGGAACAGCTATCCCCTGCCCTTAATCTCGGATCTACTGGATCGGCTTCGAGGAGCCAAGGTTTACACCAAGCTGGATCTTCGGGGGGCTTACAACTTAGTTCGCATCAGGGAAGGGGACGAGTGGAAGACCGCCTTCCAGACCAAATTCGGATTATTCGAGTCCCGAGTTATGAATTTCGGTTTATGCGGAGCTCCCGCAACGTTCCAGCATTTTGTCAATGACATTTTTCAGGACTATCTAGACAGGTTCTTGATAATCTACCTGGACGATTTTTTGGTGTTTTCTAGATCACAATCAGAACATGAGAACCACGTCAAAATGGTGTTACAACGATTGCGGGATCATGGACTTTATGCCAAACTGGAAAAATGCGCCTTTGATCTACAAGAGGTAGATTTCCTTGGTTACCGCATCTCGCCTCTAGGGCTTTCCATGGATCCAGCCAAGGTTTCAGCAGTATTGGAATGGCGGGCGCCAACTAACAAGAAAGAGGTGCAGCGTTTCTTGGGGTTCGCGAACTATTACCGCAAGTTCATTCCAGATTTTGCCCGCTGGTCCGACCCCATCACTAGCTGCATCCGTGGAAAGCAGCCTTTCCGCTGGACTGATCAAGCAGAGAAAGGGTTCCAGCAACTAAAGAAACTATTCACCTCCCAGCCAATTCTACAGCACCCAAATCCTGGAACCCCTTTTGTTGTGCAAGCGGACGCCTCTGATGTGGCAATTGGGGCTGTACTCTTACAACCGGTGGGAGATCACCTCCATCCCTGTGCCTTTTACTCTCGTCAACTAACCACACCAGAGAGGAATTACACCATTTGGGAAAAAGAACTACTGGCCATAAAGGCAGCCTTTGAAACTTGGAGACATTGGCTAGAAGGGGCCAAATTTCCCATTGAAGTCCACACTGATCATCGTAATCTAGAACATCTAAGAACTGCCCGCAAACTAAATCAGAGGCAGCAACGTTGGGCTTTATTCTTCGAACGTTTCGACTTCCAGATTCATTATGTGACCCCAGCCCAGACCAAGCAAGCAGACGCCCTGTCACGTAAACCGGAATACGCTGCAGGACGCAAGGAGACCTTTGAATCCCAACTATTACAACCCGGGAACTTTGCCACGCTCACAGTGGGGAACACCAAATCCATTCCCATTGGTTCAACTTCCTCTACTCCAGGACCCCTCTGTGCTCAAGAAATCAGGGCTAGTCAGCAAGCAGATGCCTGGGCGCAGGACCAACTTCGCCAAGGTCTGCATTTTCCCTTTTCGCTTAAGGATGGGCTGCTTTGCTATAGAAATCATGTTTATATCCCACCCGGACCGGGCAGGGAAAAAGCGCTTCGTCTGTGTCATGATTGCAAACCAGCAGGACACTTCGGACTATTTAAAACCATGCATCTGATCCTAAGGGATTTTTGGTGGCCCAAGATCCGCAAGGATGTGGAAAAATATGTCAACACCTGCCCAGTATGCCAGCGCTCCAAGATAAGAAGGGAGAAACCCTCAGGGCTCTTACACCCCCTTCCTACCCCATCTCGCCCATGGGAAATAATTTCTGCGGATTTCATCACTGACCTACCACCTTCCTGTGGATTCACCACGATCTTAGTGGTGGTGGACCTTTTCACCAAGTTAGCCCATTTCATTCCCTGCGAAGGCCTCCCCACGGCCAAAGAGACTGCGGATCTATTCCTTCAACATGTTTTCAGACTACATGGATTGCCCAAGAGTTTAGTCACAGACCGTGGATCTCAATTCACCTCTCGTTTTTGGAAGGCGCTACAAAAACTATTGGGCATAGACTCTCGCTTATCTTCAGCTCATCATCCCCAAACAGATGGGCAAACGGAGCGCACCAATGCCACTTTGGAGCAGTATCTTCGCTGTTATGTAAACTACCAACAGGACAATTGGGCTTCTCTGTTACCACTGTCCGAGTTTGCCTACAACAATGGAGTCCAAGCTTCTACAAAAGAAACGCCGTTCTTTGCAAACTACGGCTTCCATCCACGTTTCTTTCCCCCTGTCATTGAAACTTCAGAAGTTCCCGCAGCAGAGGATTGGCTGCAGGAACTCACAGCGGTGCAACAACTTTTGCTCCAGCAACTGGACCAAGCCAAGGAGGACTATAAACACCACGCTGACAAACACCGCCAGCCGGGCCCCGAAATCAAGGTAGGAGATCGGGTTTTTCTGTCCACTCGCTTTCTGCCCTCCCACCGCCCTTGCCGGAAGTTAGATGCCCGTTTCATTGGCCCCTATCCAGTGGTGGCGCAATTAAACCCCGTGACTTTCAAACTCCAACTTCCGCGTTCAATGCGCATTCACCCAGTGTTTCACCGTTCCCTGCTCCTTCCGGCGGATGGTGTGCGTCCTGATACAGACCAACCGGCCCCCCCTCCTGTTTTGATGAATGGGGAGGAGGAGTTCGAGGTTGAGGACATTTTGGATTCTCGCTTTCACCGCCGCCGCCTACAATATCTCATTGACTGGGTGGGTTTTGGCCCTGAGGAACGCTCTTGGGAAGACGCCTCCACAGTCCATGCTCCTGAGCTAACCCGTCGCTTTCATCAGACCTATCCCGCCAAGCCGCGACCTCGCGCCTCGGGGAGAGGGCCCCAGTTTGGGAGGGGCCTTGAGGAGGGGGATAGTGTGATGACCCATGGGCCTTGTAGTCCTGCTCAGGACATTGTAATTCCTGATGAAGATGAAAACTTGGGTTTTTTACCTTCCCAGTCTGAACTGGATTTCTCTCAGCCAGATCTTTCCCAGGCAGATCTGGGAACCTTGCACCTGCAAGAAAGTTGTCTCCCAGAAGTATGTCAAACAAGCCCAGAGCCTACTTCTCCCGTGTTCTTGCGCCGGGAGTTTTGTAAACAACAGAGAAGTTTGGAATCAGCTTCGCGCAGGAGTGCGAGAATTGCAGCTAAGAATGTAGCCAATTAAGACTGCTTCTCGTGAGAATCTTTAAGGAGTTTAACATCTGGTCTCAGAGTTTAGCTTTCGTTTCTGATTCCCAGAGAACTGCTTCGGTGGGAAAGTTAGACTCTATATAGGTGTTTTACCCGCGTAGTAACTTCGCGGAGTCAATTCGTCAGCCTACGGAGCGAGTTGTGTCTGGACAGCGCGCTCCGATTCAAGCCTCGCTCCTGCTCAAGCCTTGCCTTGCTATCCAGCCTTCGCCTTGCTTCCCAGCCTTTGTTTATCTACGGACTTTGCCTTGTTTCCCAGGACCAATCCTTGCCTTGTTCCACGGATTTTACCAAGTTATTCCACGGACCTTGTTCTTGTTCCTAGTTACCTTGTTCCACGTTTTAAGCCTTGTTTCAAGTATCAAGTTATTTCCTAGCCTTGCTCAAGTTTATGGACTAAAGGACCTTGTCATCTCCCCTCACTTTGCCTGGCAAAGTGAGTGTTTCGGTTATTGGATTACAACTTTGGACCATAATATTTCTTATTGGACATTGCTTTTTTGGACTAATTTTGACCTTTCCTGAAAGGTCCGCTTCTGAACTAACTTTTACATTTGTTTTTATTAACCTTATATAATTCCTTAATAAAGATATTAGTTAGAATCTGGCCTCTGCGTATGGTTATTGGTGCTCTGTAGCCGGGGTCGTGACACTGTCAGGATTTAAAACACAAGTGAACCCCTATCTCTTCCAGCAGCCCTAACCAGTCAGTTTTAACGATCAATTTTAAGATCACATTATATTTTTATTGTGTTTTAATTTTTGTGTTGTAATATGTGCTTTTATGAATGTATTTGAACTATGTTGTACCCCACCTCAAGCCATAAGGAGAAGCGGGTAATAAATATTAGTATTATTACCACCATCATCATCATCATCATCTTGGGTATGGGACCCAAGTGTTTCACTTTATAAACACAGCCTGAAGGAACGTCTATACAATACAATAATCAAAAAGCAAAGGCGCAACTATCTCAACTACCCAATGTGGACAATTTCAGACTGTGGAGTATTTTGATTTCAGAGTTCTGGACAATCAGTATTTCTTTCCCTTTTGAGAAATTCAAAAATGGTCTCTGATGCAACATGGGGACTGTACAGAACAGTACAGAGCACCACCACATCAAGAGATACTACAATTCTCATGTGTTTTGAGCATAAGCACGGTAGTGAAAAGGCAGCTCAGGACCAAAGTGCTGAAAATTCACTGCTTGGTAGTAATGGTAACATCATGAAGCTGTGCCCAGCAGCAGCCATAGACTTTGCCAACTCCCATGTGGTCATTTTGACAAACTATGCAGCCATTAGCCAAACCACAGGAGGCAACTAACACACTTAATTCAAAAATTTTTAAATGAAGTGGTAAGAAAATGTATTTCTGAGATGGTTAGAGAGACTGCCATCCTTCCTATCCTTCAGTATAAAGATAAATAGAATCAAATTAGCAAAATGGATGCCACCCACTTGTGACAGTGATATTCATGGATGATACTTGTTTGACAGTATGCCTGAACTACAATCATAACAAGGTATTTCCATAGGCCTTCTCAATCAACCGATTTGTCACTAGATTTCTAAGTTTCATATGAAGTTGTAGTTTTAAGAAGTCACTAACAGTATGCAGATCTTTTATTTCAAAGGCAGATTTTCCCCAAATTGCATGGTAGTGAAGTACACAAGCAACATAGCACCAAATGTAGTAGAGCCCTCCACCTATAATCAGAGCATGCTGAATTATAGATTCTGGCAAAAAAAAAAGTATTGTTGATGAAGGTAATTAGGATCATGGAGCTCAAAATTCTTATAAAATGGTAAAATTACCATTGATTCCTTCAATGACAACAATGCTTCCCTTCTGTAAAGAAAATTATAAAGTTCTTAAATTGTTCTAATATAACTTTTCTTATATTTGTGTCTACCACTTAGAGAACAAAATTCCATTTTTTTCACAAAATGAAGGTAAGCTTTTTCAGAAAATGGGACATGCCAGAAATGTCAGACTAATAAATCAATACCTACCATATGTATTTATCAAAAAGTGCTTTGTTAATAGCACTGGGGTCACTTTACTCATAGCTAAAGGGCATTTTGGTGGATCTCAGTATATTACTTTTAGAATCAGTCACTCTCATTTTGAAATGTGCACTATGATGATGGCCTATAAAATAAGTGTACACCAATGCCAACTATTTGAGAGAAATGATACCGGTTCTGGTTTGTTCTTGTGTAAAGGTTTATGGCTGACAATCTTCTACCAGCAATGAGATTTGATGTACACTACTTTGCGGTTCACTTTTTGCGGATTCGCTGTTTCGCGGTTTTTCAATAAACTCTAAAAGACTATTAAAAATAAAAAAAATTACAATTTACAGCCTAAGGAAGGGAGGAAGGAGAAGCCGAAGGGAGAGAAATGAGCCCAAGTGGCAACGGGAGGAGAAGAAGGCAATTTATCAACACACAATTGGTTGATAAAGACTTAAAATAGTGTATAACTACTAAAATAATGTATAAATATTGAAATAAATATAGTGTCCCTACTTCACGGATTTTCACTTATTGTGGGTGGCCCTGGAACCAAACCCCAGCAATAAGTGAGGGAACACTGTAAACCACAGACGGGGTAGGTTGTGTTACCGTCATTACTTAAGAAGAATGGAACTCCCTTCTATCTTCCTCATGATTCATCCTATAAATCCCAAAGGAGCGCCACAGCAATCTATACATTTGAAAACCAAAAATATTGCAAGAAACACAGTATGAAAAGCTAGCTAAGCAGAAAAGAATATAGGGAGAACAGGAAACCTCCAGTAACTAAAATGACTCTTGTTTCACAACCATTGTTCCTTTTAACTTCTACTTCTAACTTTAGAATCAAGTGGCTGGTGCCAAGAGGTAGATCCTCAACTATGTTTTCTGAGTAAGAAACAAGAAATATTAGCATGCTTCAGGGAACGTGGAAGTAAGCGGATTCTAGGAGTCATTGGAACTTGTGGGATGGAGGGGATGAAAGGAGAAAATGAACCTGAAAATTGGAATCCTTTACCATTTATAGTATCCTGGAGAAGAACATGGCTATCTAGAATACTGGACCCGCTCTTGGAAGAGAAGGATACAGTCAATATTATATTATAAGACACATTTGATTTTTCTAAGCCACCACAGCAATATATTTCAATGGTTTTTGCTTCTTTGTTTTACTGTATATGGCCAACTCACAGTTTACTTAGCATATCCTTTGGGGAAAACATGTCACCACACAATACTTTTAATTAAATGGAGGGAGTTCCTGTGTTTCCATCAAATTATGAACTCGCATCAGTCAAAGAAATAACTTTGGCTATTTAAAAACAGGCCTTTGAGGCCCTATGTAATATTTATAAATGTTTGTAGCAGCAACCCTTTTTGTAAGCAATATAAACACCAACATGTAGTGTTGTATGTTAAACAATTCATTAAAGGCTTAGATTCATTTGCTACAGGGGTTTAACAGTCATTTTAAAGGTATATAAACCTTATTAAATAGGATTAAAAGACAGGGGGACACTGTTGCCATAGTTATAATTTCTGCAGTCTGCAACCACCTCCAGTCCCTATCCTCCTACACCTTTGAACACTACTAGTATTCTAAACCTCCTGCTCTTTAGAAAAAGCCACACATAGAATGCCACCTGCGCAACTGATTATGTATGTTCAAAAAGCTTGATTTAAAATGAATTAATTGATCATTACTTTTTACAATGATACTTTCTATCTATCTATCCCTTCATATTTTATTCTTCTACCAACACAGACTTCCTTCAGAATCAAGAAATCAATTCATATTTGTTTCAATTACCTTGTCATAAATTCAGAGAATCAAACACGTCAACTGACATTAAAAATAATGAAATAGACAACCATGGATGTTTCTAGATTTAGTTCCTTTCACACAATTACAGCACTATGATTCCACTTCAACTGCCATAACAAACTTTTGTGAAATCCTGGGGTTTGTTGTTGACTATGGGGAATTTATAATTCTTTGCTAAAGAGCTCTAGTGCCTCTCCAAACCAGAACCACCGGATTCCACAGAATGTAGCCCTGGCATATAAAATGGAATTGCGGCACTATAATTAAATAGTGTGAAAGAGTGCTGAGTGATATTTCAAGGAGACTGACTGAATCTAAGCTAGGCACCACTGACTTGAATGAGCATCTTCTAAATGTCAGTAAGTTTGGATCATACCCAGGATTCAATTTATATAAAGCATCAACCAAAACCGAATACTGTACAAAGAATATAATAGCAGAGGATAAGAACATATTCTCTTTCTGGATGATAATATGACCAAAATCAAACAAACATCATTTATGATGCTCAACAGCAGGAAATTGTTGAGAAATCGGGTGAGGGGGAATGAGGATGTGATGACTTTAAAAAATAAATACTGAAGACAACTGCCATTTGATTTGAAAACTGTTTCTCAACATAGTGGTTGTGTATGCAAGATACAGTAAACTAACACTATGGTTGGGTGACGCATTTGACAAGCAAAGATGTCCCACAACTCTCATTTGGCATGAGAACAACAGGAGAAGATTGTACTTTGTTGAGTCAATGTTTTCTATAGTAGACTGAATCAGAAACTCTAGCTTGTGGCTCTCTGCAAAACCTAGAAACTTAAGCTAAGAATAAGTCTTTGTTTATTATTAGGTGAGCCAATAGGCAAAAATCCTGGTTCAACATTTGTGCCAAACAAACTGTATGCTGAGTACTCTTAGCTTGTTTATTTGCTCCCTTTGAAGCAAATATAGGTTATTATGCAGTGTTTTCAAGAAGCTTTGCATGACCAATATAATGAACTAGTCCCTATGAGGAGAGGCTTAAAGAGCTGGGCATGTTTAGCCTGCAGAAGAGAAGGCTGAGAGGAGACATGATAGCCATGTACAAATACATGAGGGGAAGTCATAGGGAGGAGGGAGCAAGCTTGTTTTCTGCTGCCCTGCAGACTAGGACATGGAACAATGGCTTCAAACTACAGGAAAGGAGATTCCACCTGAACATCAGGAAGAACTTCCTCACTGTGAGGGCTGTTCGGCAGTGGAACTCTCTCCCCCAGACTGTGGTGGAGGCTCCTTCTTTGGAAGCTTTTAAGCAGAGGCTGGATGGCCATCTGTCGGGGGTGCTTTGAATGCGATTTCCTGCTTCTTAGCGGGGGGTTGGACTGGATGGCCCATGAGGTCTCTTCCAACTCTACTATTCTATGATTCTATGATTCTATGATTCTAGTCAGCCTTTTTGCATTGGATTATCTTACATTTGTTTAGAATATGATGGAAATACTTTTCTATCAGGACATATTTGGAAACTGAAGACTATCTGAAGGAAAATATAAAAGAAACCAGAGAGGAAAAGCAGGAAGTAAAAAGAAGAGGTGGCTGAAGATACTTCTCACATACAGCTTAAGCCAGGTCTATATAACATGTAATTTATCAAGCTAAAATCAAGTCACGATGCATTCAGTACATACCATCCACCATTTCATTAGGGAAACCAGGGCATGTGTGCCAGGAAACATCAGAGTGTGGTCAAGATTCAAAAGTTATCCACCAGGAGAAGCACACAAGCGGGAGACGTTGCAGTGGATTACTTTTGCCTGAGCCTACAGGCAAAAGCACAATTCAAATCCCCCTCTTCCTCCTGATTGGATTAACTAATTAAAACTATTTTTGCACTTTAAATTCAGTTTGCTGGAGAAGTAAGCTAAGGACAAAAAGGGAAAAGTAGGAGGAGAAAATTTATATAAGCATCTGAAAAAGTGGGGTGACAGAGTATTAACTGGTGCTGTCCCTATCAAATCAGGGCAATTGAAGGGTATACAGAGGGCTACCTGCAATTTTTTTACTGTGAGATTTCATAAACAAGCTACTAAATGTAAACATTTGACAAGCCACAAAAGAGAGTCGGACGGATTCTGTAAGGGTTTGTGGGTCACAGGTTGTGTAGGACCCTAAAACATGTATGTATTTAAAATGTGGTGAATAGAGTTAGGAAGACTGACGGAACAGAAACATGAGACTTATGTGTGTTTGTGAGAGTGTGCCTTCAAGTCAACTGAGTTTCATAGGATTTACCTAGGTAAGGGATATTGAGAGTTGGCTTTGCCAATTCAGTCCTCTTAAATATAGTCTACAGAACTAGGTATGCATCCAAGTACTAACCAGAGATGATCTTGTTTGGCTTTCAAAACAGGAGAGTACCTGGTACCTTCAGAATATTTAGGCAACTACTTATAAGTAGATTCTGAGTGGATAAATTCAAAATTCAAATCCATCAAAATAAGGTGTAAATATTAGACATATATTTTACTCTTTAATATACTGTGTCTCATATTATTTATTATTATTATTTTCATGTCAGGAGTGACTTGAGAAACTACAAATAGCTTCTGGTGTGAGAGAGCTGGCCCTCTGCAAGGACATTGCCCAGGGGACACCCAGCTGTCTGATGTTTTTACCATTCTGTGGGAGGCTTCCCACATGGGGAGCTGGAGCTGACAGAGGAGAGATCACCCTGCTCTCTCTGGATTTGAACCATTGACCTCTCGGTCAGCAGTCCTGCTGGCACAAGGGTTTGACCTATTGTATCACCAGGGGCATTATTTTTGAAAACAATGTTAACTTATTTCTGTGGCATTTCCCTTGTTGTGATCTATTTTTATTTATTATTTATTACAATATTTATATCCCGCCCTTTTCACCCAATAGGGGGACCCAGGGCGGCTTACAATAAAACACATATATAAAATTGTACAATACATTGTGAATCAATTAAAAAGTTATTAAATTACATCAGACATTCATAAAAGCACTTATAAAATACAGATGGGCATGTTCCGAGTCTAAAAGACTGGGTCTGTCAATTGAGTTCCAGCATACATAATAATAATTAGTGCTGTGAATTGTTATTCGAAAGCCTGGCCCCACAACCAAATTTTGACTTTCCTACAGAATGATAGGAGGGAGGGAGCCTGCCTGACTTCACTTTATAGGCTAAAGCCAGCACCTTGAATTGTGACCCCACAAGTCAATGGTTGTGGGGCCGAGCAGGCATCCCCCAATGACACCATCTGGGAACGACCCTCCAGGAATGAGTGGAGCCACTACAGAGCAGTACCTCCAAGTCCCATTCCCGCGAGGCGTTCCAGAAGGATTGACGGTATCGAAGGCTGCTGAGAGGTCCAGCAGAACCAGCAGAGACACACTCCTCCTGTCCAGGTACCGGCGTAGAACATCGACTAAGGCGACCAAGGCTGTCTCCGTACCATGCCCCGGCCTAAAGCCAGACTGTGCTGGATCCAGAAAATCAGTGTCATCCAAGAATCCCTGGAACTGTGAGGCAACCACATGTTCCAAGACCTTGCCCAAATAGGAGAGATTGAAAATAAGCCAAAAGTTTCTGAATTGAGTGGGATCCAGTGATGGCTTTTTCAAAAGCGGCTTGATCACAGCCATTTTTAGGCTTGCTGGAAACTTGCCCTCCTGAAGGGAGGCATTCACCACCACCTTCACCCACTCGGCCAAACCCCCTCTGGCTTCTCTCACCAGCCAGGATGGGCAGGGGTCCAGGATGCATGTGGTCGGTCTCGCCTCTCCAAGGATCTTTTCCACATCCTTGAGCTCAACCAATTGAAATGAATCCAACAAAACTGGACAAGCAGGTGCACTCATTACATCCTCAGAGACTGCCGTTAATATGGTATCAAAGTTGGAGCAGATCAGAGCGACTTTGTCTGCAAAGAACCGAGCAAATGCTTCACAGTGGGCTGCCGAGTTATCAGGGCTCCCACCTTGATTGGTGGGAGTTAGCAACCTTCTGATGACATGGAACAGCGCCGTCGGACGATTCTGTGCAGACGCAATATTGGCCGCAAGGTGGACTCTCCTTGCGCCTTTGATTGCTGTGGCATATGCCCTAAGATAGGAGCCTAGCCATGTTCGGTCTGACTCGTTATACTCTGATCACCACATGCCTCTAGTTCCCTCTTTTTTTGCTTCATCGCTGCCAAGGAGCTGGTTTAGCTCGATTACTTGAGAGGGGACGCTCCGGAGCGATCGTGTCTATTGCCCTAATCATCTCTCCATTCCAGAGAGAGACCAGAGCATCAACAGGATCACCTGCCGAGGAGACGGGAAATTCCCCAAGAGCCATCAGGAATCCATCTGGATCCATAAGCCTCCTGGGGCGGACCATTTTAATAGGTCCTCCACACCTGCAGAGGTTGGGGGGTTCAGTAAGTCTAAACCTGATCAGCTGATGGTCGGTCCATGGCAAAGGAGCGATGGTGAGCTCCTCCACACCACCACCTTCCTGCACTGTGGGTGGGGCCAGTTACTAATTGGGACAGCCCCATGGTTGCCTTAGTGGCCATGAAATCCTGAGCGCAAGGAGTGATGGTGAGCTCCTCCACACCACCACCTTCCTGCACTGTGGGTGGGGCCTGTTACTAGTTGGGATAGCCCCATGGTTGCCTTGGTGGCCATGAACCTGAGAGGCTGGTCTCGGCATGGATATTAAAATCCCCCAGCACTATGAGCCGCCAGGACTCCAACGCCAGGCTTGAGACCACCTCAGCTAGCTCAGGCAGGGAGACTGTAGTGCAGCGGGGTGGTCGGTACACTAACAGAATCCCTAATCTGTCCCAGTCTCCCACCCTCAGGTGGACACATTCAAACATGATCTAGTTCTGTATAGGCAGAAAACCAAGTAAATAAACACAGAATTATCTCTTAGTTTTTTTTAAATAGGCGCACTAATATCCATTTGTGGGCCATGAGGAGAAGAGCAATAATAAACCAGCCATTTCCTTGAAAAGAACTTTTTTTATGTATTATTTTCTTGTCCTAGAGGTGCATCCCAACATTAATTGAAACACTTCAAACGGGAAAATACTAGAATTACTATCTTTTATACCTGAATGAAAGAGGATTACAAAGACAAAGCAGGAACAATCTAATAATTCTACCATGCTCCAATGAAAGTCCAATGAACAGGTAGAAGAATATGACAGTCTGTTTAATTTGCTGCAGCAAAAATAAATAAGAGCTACTGAATGAAGCTACATTCCCCCAGGCTCACAACAGGCAGCTCTTTGCAGGACTATGAAAGCAGCAATTGGACAGCTTTTGTCAGATTTCTTCTTTCACAACTCTGGCAGCACCACAAACAAGAAGAGCAATGACACAATTAGCTCAAGACATTTTGTTGCCTGAAGCAGATGAACCACACCCAAGACAGGCACATAGTACTCAAATTCAGCCAAGTTATTCCCGCCCATCAGAGATGGTTGTAATTTTTTCTGGACTATTACGTTTCTTACCACCATCAATTTCTGTTGAACTGTAATGGAAGTATTTTAAGGCCGCCAATGTCAAGTTCTGCTCCAAACGAGAAGGGGGGGGGGGGGGGGAGAGAGAGAGAGAGAGAAAAGACTTGTCCTTCCAGTGATGGTAATTCTTACAGTGGCTAGCTGCTTTAAGTCTCCTTGTGGTGAGAAAAGGTGGGGTATAAATAAACATAATAAATAAATAATACATGTTATGTAACATCAGGACAATTCTGACTTATGGTGACCCCATTAGAAGGTTTTCATGGACAGATTTATATAAAGCTGGTTTCGTATTGCCTTCCTCTTAGGCAATATTCTTAAAATCACACAGTGGGTTTCCATGGATTCAGATCCTAATCTTTTGAAAACGTAATCTAATACTCGCACCAACACATCATACTGGCTCTAAAAACTGTGCTGCTACACTATTTTGGTGTAATTTTTAATGCATAGGGAACTGTTGGAAGGGAGTCTTTTCTTAGGAATGTTGTATAAAATGAGGCCAAGAACCTAATGCAGTTTCCAAGCTACAGATTTTCATTTCCGCAGACTAGCACATTGAATGGAATATCTTGTTTTCATTTACTTTTCTGTGTCATAGTGACCACAATCTTTTAAAAGACATCTTTCCCACCTTAGCTATAGTTATGTAGCCTTAATACATGATGCACTGAGATAGAATTTGAGCTACAATTTGAACTTAAATTCATGGCCAGACATCTGTGCCCATATGTGCATACCCATCATCCATATTGTCCAGCATATAAATATGTCCAATTAGATCATAAAAGGCCTATGCTTGTGTAAGTACATTGGTGTGTGTGTGTGTGTGTGTGTGTGTGGTGCCTGTGAAGGACATAAGGCGCTGGAGTTACAGGCTGCTTGGAGGAAGTAGATTTTATTTCCTTTCATTCATTGCTGCTGTGGGATCTTGGGAAAAGTGAAACCCACTAGAGTAGTGCAATAACAGAACTAAAGCATCAGCCTAACAAACAGCACTGAAATCTTTTTGACATGTATAGGAGAAGGAGTGCCCTACTGCTTTATTAATAATGAGCAGTTTGTTTGCTTCATTTTATTCAACTATAAGGAGACCCCATCTACACTGATTGAAGCTAGTAGCTAAATATCAAATTAGACAACAAACACAAAAACACGCAAAAGAAAGCCCTAAATGTGCTGGTTCCAGGATTTCTTATGTAATCATCTGCACAGCAAAAACACTTTCTTCAGTACCAATTTGAAACTGCATTAAATGGTCAGTGTAAATGGGGCAAGAGGCAATAATTTCAGGTTTCACAAAGGTTTCTTTGATTGGTGTGCTTCATATATGGAATAATACAATAGAGAACACAATATTCACTCTATTGAATGATTTGCCCTTTTAGTATTAAAACCGTTTTCATGAGTTATGTGGCATTCAGGTTTTCTACCAGAATAGGCTCAGTGTGACCTATCCTACTTGCTTACAACTTCATAATGTGAACAACTTGCTTCACTATGTGTGAGAAAATAATTGTAAAAGATATAAAGATTAATTTCTTTATTAATAGGGTCTTCAATTTTATTTCTTTACATAATATCTTAGTGAAGGAAGTGGGGGAGCATGCAGACTTCCAGTGAATTTCATGTGCTGTGACTGGAGGAGTAGCCAGAAGCCTGTTCTGATCTAGCAAAGTGAGTATCATTATTGAAGACGACTAGCTATTTTTACTTCAAGTTCATTATGATGGCCATTTTTGCACATTTGTGAACAGTGCGTGGGAGAATGAAATTAGTTTTTTATACAGTTGTTAGAAATACTTTTAACAATTTTTACTAAATTTTGTTCACAATTAGCACAGGTTATTGTTTATTTATTAGATAGTAGAGTAGATAAATCATCAAATAAAAAAAATCCAATTCTTCGACTTATGGTGACCCCATAAATTGCATAGGATTTTCTTAGGTAAGGAATACTCAGAAGCATCTGCACTAAAACTGCACTCTCTGCTACCTGAGTATATGTACTCTAGCTCTTGGCAGGTGAGAAATTGGGGAGGGGAGGGCAACAAAATGTTGTAACTCACAAAATAAAATGTATTATCTGAACAGGATTAATCTATCAGCATATCTGGAAACAGAGCCGGCCCTAGGTATTTTTCAAGTGTAGGCGAACAGAATTTTGGCACCCTCCCCAAAAAACAATCACTGAAAAATAAAAGCGTTGGATAAGCGAAAATGTTGGATAATAAGGAGGGATTAAAGAAAAGCCTATTAAACATCAAATTACATTAAGATTTTACAAATTAAGCACCAAAACATCATGTTTTACAACAAATCAACAGAAAAAGGAGTCTCGACTGCGCCCCCGTATGTTTGGTGCCCAACACGACCGCTTAATTCACCTCATTGTTGGACCGGCTCTGTCTGGAAATAAAGTTCAACTCAATATTGAAAATCCTGAACCTTACAATAGTCTACTGTCATCACAAGTAATGAAGGACGGGCACAAGAGAGTTTTTAAAATGTTTCTATTTTTTCCCACTCAGGTCTTTCAATTTCTAGGAAATAAAACCTTGCATTGGGTCACAGAAAAATGTATACACTAAACTCATGTTATGCTAATGAATGCAAAGCAATGTTTGATGCTAGTCTGCCTATTCTGCCCTGTGCCCATGGCATGAAAGGAGTCTAATGTTGGTATGCAAAGAGATCTCAAAGATAAACTCAAATTGCCAAGGCCCTTTTCTTCATTCCATCACCCTTTTAAAAATATCTGGTAGGAAGATAGGAAAGGGCCTTCTCAAATATTGTTTCCAGAATCTGTTCCTAGAAAGGCTAAATCAGGCATAGGCAAACCTCAGCCTTTCAGGTGTTTTGGACTTCAACTCCCACAACTTAAGCAGCTGAGGGGGAAAAGGAAGGGGCCTGAGGCTGTTAGGAATTGTGGGAGTTGAAGTCCAAAACACCTGGAATGAAGGCTTAAGTTTGCCCATGCCTGTGCTAGATTGTCCCTCTTCAATCGGTATGGGAAGACTTTTTTGTTTCAACAAGGCTTTGGGAACTGAGAGTCTTGTGTCAAAGGATGTTTTAACATTGCATTAACTCTAAAGAAAGGAAGTAGCTGCTGTCTTTTCATTGAACTGGGCAACATATTACACTGTGTATCAATTTATAATGTGATTTTCTTTACATAATGAAAACACTTTATTCTGGGCACCGCAATTGAAGGGAGATGTTGACAAGCTGGAAAGTGTCCAGAGGAGGGCGACTAAAATGATCAAGGATATGGAGAAGATACCCTATGAGGAGCGGCTTAAAGAGCTTGGCATGTTTAGTCTACAGAAGAGAAGGCTGAGAGGAAACGTGATAGCCATGTATAAATATGTGAGGGGAAGTCATAGGGAGGAGGGAGCAAGCTTGTTTTCTGCTGCCCTGCAGACTAGGACATGGAACAATGGCTTCAAACTACAGGAAAGGAGATTCCACCTGAACATTAGGTAGAACTTCCTCACTGTGAGGGCTGTTCGGCGGTGGAACTCTCTGTCCTGGAGTGTAGTGGAGGCTCCTTCTTTGGGTGTTTTTAAGCAGAGGCTGGATAGCCATCTGTCGGGGGTGCTTTGAATGTATTTTGCTGCTTCTTTGCAGGGGATTGAACTGGATGGCCCATGAGGTCTCCTCCAACTCTATCATTCTGTGATTCTATGTCCTTGGCCATGGAAAAGAAGCAAAGCAAAGTGCGGTTCTAAGGGAATAGGTAAATCGAAGAGGATGTAAACATCCCCCCACATGCAGTAAAAACAGCCCAGGACAACAAAAACGTTTGCACATTGAAAAACACAGAGAACTCCAGAAACCAATATTGAAACCTTCAGCAATCGCCCAACACATCTACCCCATCTGGAACAGTCCATGTAGTATGCATGCACTCTATTTCTCATGATATGCCTACATGTTAAATTGCAATTAATATCCCACAGAAATCTTATGCAGAACAAGTAGCATGTCATAAATGCATCATATTAGTTGTGAATTTAATTCAACCTTATCTAACCAAGAAGGAAAAATTATTCTGCAGCTTAACTACTTTAGTTTATTGGAAGTCTCTTCCCAAAGGCTTAGTTTTCCATTATGCAAGAACTCTGGCCTTCTACATTGTCACCATTAAAAAAAAATCAAAGTGGTGTCTGTCTATTCAACCAATTTAGGGAAATTGCTTGGCCTTGCCCTACAATAGATATTTGCTGTTGTATCTTTCCTAAGTGGAAACCTCTCAAACAGCTATGAAAAGGCTATTTAAATTTACATTTTATCAGTACGAATAGTTTTAAATTGTTTTAATCGTATGTCTGTTGTTTCACATGTGTTTTGGTGGTATTGGAGCCCTGATGGCGAAGTGTGTTAAAGCACTGAGCTGCTGAACTTGCAGACTGAAAGGTCCCAGGTTCAAATCCCGGGAGCGGAGTGAGTGCCTGATGTTGCTCCAGCTTCTGCCAACCTAGCAGTTCAAAAACATGCCCATGTGAATAGATCAATAGGTACCGCTCCGGCGGGAAGGTAACGGCGCTCCATGCAGTCATGCCGGCCACATGACCTTGGAGGTGTCTACGGACAATGCTCTTCGGTTTAGAAATGGAGATGAGCACCAACCCCCAGAGTCAGACATGACTGGACTTAACGTCAGGGGAAACCTTTACCTTTACCTTGGTGGTATTAGGTTTTTATCTATGTATGTTAACTGAGTTGTCAAACTCTCATGACTGGAATTACTGGGTTGCTGTACGTTTTCAGGGCTGTATGGCCATGTTCCAGAAGCATTATCTCCTGACGTTTGTTGTACTCGCCTCAAACCTTAAGGAGAGGTGGGTAACATTTGTATCATTATTGCTGTTGTTGTTGTCATCATTATCATTAACATGGTGCTGCAAGTCGCACTGCTTGATCATCACCACCTCTGGTCTTCGAGGTGATCGTTGATCATCCCTCATCATTGCCCAAGGAAGCTTGGGGTTTTGAGGTCCCAAACTCCTGGAGGGCTAGTGTTTAAGAGTCACTGTTTTTGAAAAAAAAAAAAAGGTCGGAAAGGGGAATGGAAGAGCAATGCTGTTGTGGTGTGTCTTCCAGCTCCCAGGATCCCACAGCTTTGAGCCATGGCAGTTAAAATAGTATCAGACTGCATTAATTCTACAGTGTAGCTCAGCCATGGGCAAGCTTAGGCCCCCGTAGATGTTTTGGACTTCAACTCCCACCATTCCTAACAGCCTCAGGCCCTTTCCTTTTCCCCCTCAGCCGCTTAAGCGGCTGAGGGGGAAAAGGAAGGGGCCTGAGGCTGGTAGGAATGGTGGGAGTTGAAGTCCAAAACATCTGCGGGGGCCCAAGCTTGCCCATGCCTGGTGTAGCTGCACCTCTAGTCCAAATACCCAAACCACTACACCGCATTGGCTTCAATTGCTGCTGACAAATGAGAAAAGGAAGCGGTGCCGCCAGTGTGGATTATTTAAGAGGGAGCTGAATTACCATCAGTTCAATCAGTTCCTAGATCAGTATCTGCAACACTATTGACCATGCATTTATCTTTCTGAAAAAGGCAGGGAGACCTGTCTTGCATTTTTTCCAAAGCACCTTAGATCCAATCGGCAAGTGGGGAGGCTCCCATTAAAAGCCGCAACAGCTGCCCTGCTTTTTTTTTTTGGCCTCCCTTCCCTTCGCTTTCTCCTCCGCAAGGCTTCCATCCCAACCAGTGACACAGCGCAAAGCTTGTTGCTAGGCAACCGTTGCTCTGGGTTACTACGCTAGCAATGCCGAGCAGGCCTGCTAGCAAGAATGCCTGCCTCTTGCGTTCCCATTTTGCTTGCTGTCCACTTATCTTCTCACATTAGGAATGATTTATGTATTTATTGATGACTGATTTGAAAAGCCTTTTATAATTGTTTATGACTAAGATCTGAGCGAATTTCTTGCTGAGGAGGAATATATTTATTTCAGAAAAGTCAGTGGTTTGTCTGATCGCAAGAAGATTAAAGCACAATACAAAATCCATCCTGTTAGCCTCAATCAAGTCATATAAAGATACTAATTTTATGATTCCAAATTTATCTGTGAATACCACCAGATGTGATTTCAAGCCGATCTACAAGCTTCAGCTGGAGATGGATGTAGAGTCGTCTGACATGAGCCTCAAAATAAACTCTATTTCTGTGTTTTTCTCTGTTACAGTCAGTAGAGCAGGCATGGGCAAACTTTGGCTCTCCAGGTGTTTGGGACTGCAACTCCCACAATTCCTAACAGGTTATGGGAGGGTCGAAGTTTGCCCATGCCTGCAACAGAGTTAAGTTTCAAGTTTCTGAAAAGACTCAATTACTGATCATCCCTTATTGTAGATATTAATTTGTGGATTTGCACATCTGTATCCTTGTAGCAGCAACATTTTCTATTAAGTTATGAACTTCCCATTCCACTTCATGGTGCTGGCCACACATTTTAAAAATCTGTTGTAGTAAGTGATGATCAGTATGGTGATATACAAGTGGCAGCAATAAATGGCCCACCAGAACCCACAGACCAATGCCAAATTTAAAACTACAGTACTCAATTGGAAACCAATGTATCACAGGTCCAGCAAAACGGTATTGTTTTTGTTCGAATCCATGAGACAGGGTGAGATCCCGCTCTTAGCCCTAGCTCCTGCCAACCTAGCAGTTCAAAAACATGCAAATGTGAGTAGAAAAATAGGTACTGCTTTGGCAGAAAAAGGCAAAAAGATGCTTGAAGCAGTCTTGCTGGCTACACACAACCAGGAGGTGTTGACAGACAACACTGGATTCTCGGCTTGGAAGTGGAGAAGAGTATCTCCCTCAGAGCCAGAGATGAGCACCGCCTCCAGAGCTGGAAATAAAAGGAGAAGCCTTTGCCTTTGTCTGTGTATTTGTCTCATTGTGTGTCATTGTAATAAGGTATTGAATGTTTGCCTGTATCTGTTTATATACTGTAATCTGCTCTGAGTCCACGCAGGGAGAAGGGCAGAATATAATAATAATAATAATAATAATAATAATAATAATAATAATAATAATAATAATAATAACAACAACAACAATAATAATAATATATTCTGCCCTTCTCCCTGCGTAGACTCAGAGCAGATTACAGTATATAAACAGATACAGGTAAACATTCAATATCTTATTACAATGACATACAATGAGACAAATACACAAGTTTTTGAGGGGCAATAATAATAATAATAATAATTATTATTATTGCCCCTCAAAAACTTGGTAGATAAAGAGCCAACCTTACATCCCTCTGAAGGTGTTTATATCATATATTTAAATGCCTAAATGTCTATGGTCCAAAAACATTGATTGGGTTGTTTGACACTTGCTTTATTATGTTTAATATGATTCTGCTGCCTGGGTTATTGTATGGGTTTAAATGGAGCAAAGATGTGAATCATTCTGAAAAATGTGTGGCTACTTTTTCAATTAATTAGCACAGAAATAAGTGTGGAAGTGTAACGTTAGGAAAAACAAGGCATCCTCATCAACTGTTCTTACTACATTGGTATGTTTCTTTTTCATCAAGAAATTCAGAATAGATTTGAGAAATCTCCTGCCCACCATCCAATGAAACACTCAGTGTGGCATAATGGTTAGAGAATCAGATAAAGACTGGGAAACTAGGATTCAAACCCTGCTTGATCATGAAACTCACTTCTGACTAGGACTTATCAACTCTTAGACCAACTTCTGTGGGGTTTATACTGCCCTGAAATTATAGAAAGAAACATAGCTTATTTTATTTATCCATATACAGAAAGAATACTGTCATACACCTATGTAGATTAATGAAAAAGAGGGGGTTGGTTGAGTTACTAATTCTCAACATCTCATTCAACTTAATGAGAAAGTGCTTATTCAAGTGAAAGCTTCCTTGGTCTAAATCACGCATGAGCAAACTTAGGCCCTCCAGGTGTTTTGGACTACAACTCTTACAATTCCCAATAGCCAGTAGGCTGGGGGCATGAGGTCATTCCATGGAAAGGGGAAAGCACCATTGCCGTTTCAGGAGGGACAACTGCCCCTGGCTGTCATCATCATTTTCTCATCCAGACTTTCAAAAAGGCCAGAAACAGTGCCATTGGAGAAAGACTAGAGGAGGTTGATGTTTCTTTTAGGTTCTCCTACAACAGCTTTTAACCACTCTACTCAGAGTAAGGGATGTTTCCTTTTTTTATAAGGGTTAAGGTACAGTACTCATACTGACATGTGAAAAAGTTGACACAGACTTTTGATTTTTTTAAACTAAAATTTCTAGACATGCATGAGCATATAGGGGATATATTTTCAAAGTGAAGCAATAAAGATAGTTTTCAAAGTGTACAGAATTGACAGCAGTCAAGCTGATTAAAATGGCACTTTCACTAAAAAAGACAATGAAATGACAGGTGTAAGTAGAATAATATTCAGCCAAACTATGAACTATGTGGAATACTTTGGAAGGCAGGGTTACTATGGTGTCAAAGGGCAAGGAAGACTTCAAAAAGCAGGATCTCTATTCTTCACCAGCAATGTTCCAACACTGAAACCATTCATTCTAAAAAAAAAAAAAATCATTGCTTCACATTTCAAAATCTCCAGGTGGCCAAGAATAAAAAGGGTACGGTAAAATAATATTTAGAATGCTGAAATAAATGAAACATAAAACATAACAAAAACCAGCAAAATCCATAATTGCATTCATTTAAAAACAACAACAATAACAACAATAACCCTATGGGCAATAGATAGTTAAAATACCTAAACAGAGAAAAAAGTATTTGAACTGAAGGTAGAAATACTCAATTCTGAGAGCCTCAGTGATTGCAACAGGAAAACACTTTCATATGATAGAAATGGTAACAGAGATAGTTCTCCATAACATAGCCAAATGAGCCCCACTAGTCCACAGTACAACAATCATCCTCGACTTCTACTCTGAATATAAATAATGAAAATTAATATGGAGGAAAGTAGCCTTCCAGTCCACTTAGTGTTGAGCTACACAGACCTCATAAGCCAAGAGGTAATACCTTGAACATAATATCTAATTGGCAACTGCTGCAGACATTTCAGCAAAGATATTACATGTGCTGTAGACTCTATGAAGTAATCTGTCTGGCACATTCTGCACTAGCTGTAATCTTTAAGCCAGCCCAAGATTCTGCATAAGAGTGTATTACAATGCTTACCAATTCATGGATCACAGTGATCTGTCTATCTGTTCAGGAACAGTAGTAGTTGCTCTACCAGATAAAATTGGTGCCAGGTACTTTTCGCTGTGGAAGTCCCTTGTGCTTATTGTGACAGATTATCCCAGCACACCACTAGAGTACACAGCTGTCCATGTGAGGGTACTACCATACAAGCCCATCCATGGTAGATGAATTACTTGACTTCTAAACCATCTAGCCACAGAACCTCTGTCTAGTCAGCATTCAATATTCAATATTCAAAAGCACACTACAGTTGCTAAGGGTCCAAGGAGGTTTCCAACTACCTTGCACAAGTTCTATTACTGAAGAAGAAAACATTACAGCTAGAATTCTAGACTGCTTGGAAATATTCAAATAAACATTTTATGAGGGATTTTGCACATTTGTATCCTTTTGATAATTGGGGTTCTTATAGGAATATATTTGGAGATTTGTAATGGAAACTCTTATCTTTCACTTACTATGCTGTATTATATTGGTTATGTCTCAGAGTTATTCCAGTTACACTTGGATTAGAAAACTCTGCCTCAACATTGTCACACTTGTCCACAGACACTACTCAGCATGAAACACATTTTCAAATACTGAAGATTTTCATCCACAGAAAAAGACTAAAAGTACAGACTGATTATATGGAACTAGCAACTGGACTTCATATTTTAGAAAAGAAATACTTAGCTATTTCCAATGATAAAGTGAAGAAGATTCCATAGAAACAGAGCTGTGGTCTGAGTGATCTAGTCATACACATGTTAATGTCAGAAATCGCTATATGTTTTGAAAAGAAAACATCCAAATCTAATTGCTTTTGAAGCAATTTGGTATCTTGTCCCAAATTCCATGCTATAGAAAGGCATATATAAATGTATAAAGAAATGTATAAATGGCTTAAAAACATGAACGGAAGATTCTCCCAGCTGCTTTTGCACATCTGGAATTTTATAATAGAGTTTCCCACTGGAAAAAGTACCAATGCTTCTGCATCAAAAGATGTAAATAAGCATAATCAATTGCACTATGAGTTCAAGCACATTCAACATTACATATTACTACATGCACTTGAGGATCTTCCTGTGTTTTTAAAAAAATCCCACACTATTGTAGAAAGGGGATGAAACAGACTTAATAAGTGAACTCATGAGAAAATGACACAGACCAAAAATAGAGTGATTCATCCATCCTTAATGAGAAGTAACCAAAGCCGTTATGGAGCTCCCTCACTAGAAGCTGCTGAGGAAACATAGATCATGAACAAATAGTTGTCTGGACTGGAAAGTAATTAATTCTGCCTGACTGCAAGGGGGCAGAGTAGGCTTCTCCTGAGGGGCCTTTTGATTCCCCCAGTTCTGACTTCCATGATAAATGGCTTCTGCAATTATCAAATGCTTGTCACTTTACCTTTTAATCAGTTGAAGAAGGCATTTAATAGAATATGCAGTACTTCATCAGTACCCTGTCTCTTAAATAATTCCTTTAGAACTAATGGTGCTCACATTAATGGGTTTCAGTACTAAAATTGATTCAAAGTAGGACTACAGAGAGTAAGTGGCTTTCCAACCTTTTTTTTTAAATAAAAAAAGACTAAGTCTAAAGCCTATCTATATTTAAATTTTATTTTTTAACAAAGATGAGATTTATTGTATATGATTCTATAAGTAGACAAAGTAGCAGGCTATGGATATCAGTATACAAAGGAATCTTGTAGTACCTTGGAGAATAAGAGAACAATGCTAGTCTGAGAACTGTATTGTATTTGGACCTTCCTAGTCCACGCCAGCCCAATGGTCAGCATTTGACCTACACTGTGAACTTTAGTTGGCTGTTGTAAACTAATGTGGATGCTTGTTTGGATTTTTTAAAAAAATATAATTTTGTTTGACTACAAGTAGTTTAATTTATTGATGTTAGGTTTAATTTATTGATGTTAGACTTTAAATTGATGTGAGATTTTAATGTTATTTTTATATGTGGGGTTTTTCTGGGATTTTTATGTCAGTATTTGTTTGTTTATGGAGGTATTGAACGTTTGCCATTTTATGTTGGAATCTGCCCTGAGTCCCCTCGGGGAGATAGGGCGGAATACAAATAAATTTGTTGTTGTTGTTGTTATTATTATTATTATTATTATTATTATTATTATTATTATTATTATTACAGTGCGACAAGACCCCTTGCATACTGATATTCCAGACTAATACAGTAATGTCTTTAAAAGTTATGGGTATATAATTGCCATTCAGAATGGGAATGAATTAAACTCTTTACCCATACTAACAGTCATATGAGTGAGCTTATCATCATTCCAGAAATGCACAGTAAGTATATTTTCCTAACAAAAAAACAACAACTTTATTTCACAGTCCCAGAATGGACTGTTAATGCTCTGCCTGTTATCAGGAAGTTATATGGAAATCAAGCAATAAGAGCTACTATGGCAAAATGAACCCAGTTACATGACTAATCAAATAAGCTTGGAGTTTCTAATTGCTTTGGTTCTTTCAGATAATGTGTTCCAGAAAATGCCGTTTCAATATTCCATTATTGACCACTGTGCTATTTCTTATTTTATAGTTTCAGTTGTTTCTTAGAGGCAAGCCCAGAGCTAGCCAGTCTCAGTTAAGTAGTCCTCCATTTGGAAGGGCTAACCAGAATAATTCACACTGATGATACAGAACTGTGCATCTCCATGCTGCTAGTCATTCAAAACCCAAACTCTTGAACAGGGTGCTTAAGCCACCCTGGGAATTGTTACTGAAGACCAAAATATAAATATCACAGCAAAACAAATGGGGAGGGGTGCTATTTCAGCAGTATGAAAAACAAAAGCAGATTATTAGCAAGGTCCAAAAGACACTATATTCTAAGTTATGATGCTTTTGAAAATGGGCCAAGAATTATTTTCATCTAATAGTCTTTCTCTATGTATGTATTTATGTATATGTGTGTGTTTGCTATTATGCACAAAAATCAGATTAAACTGTTATCAACACAAGCTAAAACAGTTATGAAGATGTCCATTAGGACATCTCATATCCCCTCATAATTCAAGCACTAAGTTCTAGATCCAGTGTGACATTAATAGAACAAAGGACTTCATTAGATAGTTGCACATGATTTGACCATTGTACAACAGTGCAACGAAAAACTCTGCTGGATCCTTCCTTATCACTAAATAATAATTTCTGTAAGCACTATGAACCATATGCTAGTGCAATCATGTTGTTAGATTCATACCTGGTTTCCCCAAAAGTGTGTGTGTGTGTGTGTGTGTGTGTGTGTGTGTGTGTGTGTATAATCTCACAGACAGGAAGCAGAGTATAACCTATATCTTTGAATGTAAGCATGGCCTACATTTTGAAGCATCTCTTAAAAGAACACAGAAGTATCACAGTTTTTTAAGAATTATAATCCAGGTTAGATTCTGTTTTTTATCTAAATGTTTATGTTCAAAATGTGATGTTCATTTTAGTTGTTTCCATATAATTAATTCATACGAAATTGCCTGGACGTAGTGGTCATCAGGGGAGGCCTTCCTCTTGATCCCACCCCCATCTCAAATCCGGTTGGTGGGGATGAGAGAGGGCCTTCTCTGCAGTTGCCTCCCTGCCTTTGGAACTCTCTCTTGAAGGAAAATAGAATGGCCCCTTCAATGCTCTCTTTCAGGAAGCTACCAACAACTCACCTATGGTCCCAGGTATATGAAGGACCTAACATCTGAAGACCTGGCTTATAAAATAAGGACTGTTTTACCGGTTATGGCTTTTAGTTCTGGATGTGGCTTTTAACTTTGGACATGGCTTTTGACCTTGTTTTATTGTTTTAATGTTGTGTGTATAAATGTGTTTTATTAACTTTTATGATGATTTATTTTATGTTTGATTGTTTATATTGTCTATTTGCTTGTTTATCATTTCATGTTGTTAACCACCTTGAGTCCTCACGGGGAGATGGGGCTGGATACAAATAAAGTTTTGATTGACTGATTGATTCTATTAAATTTGCCAGACAAATAGCGAATATCTAAAAGAAAGACTGAGACAAGAAAGTGGGTTTGAGCTGATAAGCCTGTAACATCAACTCATGTGAGAAAATATCTCAGCACTAGAAATCATGCAGAGACAAGAACTTCAAAGAACTGTCACACACCTTCTGACTGGCCGTCAGTTTACCATTCTCCAGATTAGAAATACTAAACAAAAAGAGATCTAAAGTGGGAAATGCGGAACTTGTCACATAAAAGCCACACTGCTAAAGAAGCCATCTTTGACTGTCAAATTATAGCATCATGCTGTTTTTTAATTATTTATGCTGCTGTACATTCTACTCCTTTTAATCAAGAACTTATTAAAATTCACCCAACTAATAAGCAAATAAAATTTATATAATGTTTTCCAAAAGCATAAAGACAGAATTTTATGTTATTTCCGTACAATAGTATTTATATAGTTTCATAGCCAATTGCTAATTGATTATTGCAAGCTCGTTTCTCAAATGTGTCTGAAGGTTTGTTTGCTCAGGAGGTAAGTAAGAATCCAGCAAGGCATAATTGAAGCCTATGGCTATAGTCCTTCACCTTTGAAATCACTAGGAATTGTGATAATCACTTCAGTCTCGAGTGTAACTTAGACACATTTCCCTCAAAATGGTGGAGAAAGTAAAAAACCTTGGTCAGTTTAAGCAATGATAAATTTGGAAGGTTACATACATTTTATAATGTTATCATAACTGGAAAGAGAAAACGGCAAGGGCCCATGTTTCATGGTATCATAGTACTGGAATTGTTGCAGCATGTTTCTTATCCTGGCATAACTGCTAATTTTGGTTGCAGAGATCATGTGAAAGAAGTGATCAAGCTCTCCATTTTAATTATTTGACAAGGACATACAGACTCCTTCCCTCCCTCTCCCCCTCCTCCCTCCCTCTCACACACAGAGTAGCAGGCATTGTACATGTTCTGTTACACAGCAGACTACACAGACTTCACTTTCCTTCAAGGAACAAATGTCTATAGCAGATCCCATGTCACAGAGATAGTGAATCTACTCAGTGATTCCATCCAACCTTTCAAGAAGGCTGTTAACCAAGACAATGAAGACATTTTTGGAATTCAAAACAACCTCTGAATCTTGGATAGTTCTTTTAAAATGTGAACTAAAACCCAATGCCAAATAGGAAAAAAATATAACAATCTTTTGACTTAACTTTCTCACCTGCGCTATTTTCCATTTTTCAAAATCCACTTAAAGACTAAACTTCTAATGAGTCAGATGCAGAGAGAAAGAAACAAGCCCACCAGTTCCTTGAAAAATCTGGAAGATCTGTTAATTACATAACAAAACACTGACAATGTGGCTAAATGAATGTTAAGCGGTACAGAAGATACACTGCCATCTTTCAAGAGATGAGTAAATATTCCTTAATTAGAGTATACAAGGCAAGACACAAAATGCTAGTATTCATTTCTTTTTAAAATAAACAATAATTTCTATCCCACCCTTTTCCCAGTTCAAAACTCAAAGTGGCTTACAACACATTACAATAAACAGCATTAAAAATTTACAAGATATCAAATTTAAAATGAGATCAAGCAATCAAAAAATTAAAACAAGATTAAAACAAAAATCAAACACACACATACATTAGCACAACTATTAGGTCAATCATCAAATGCCTGCTGGAATATTTAAAAAAAAATTGATCTGTGAAAAGAAAGGGGAAAGTCAATCTAACTTCTCTGGAAAGTGAGTTCCAGAGTTTAAGAGCAGCCACTGAAAAGTCCCAGTTAGTTTAAATTGCCACCATAACAATTATAGACAGTTCCTCTACTCCCTGATTACATTCACCACATCAAATGCAGAAAATGGTCCTGAATGTGCTCAGATGCATTAATAGAGCCAGATACCCTATGGGATAGTGCCATGGCTATTATGATAGGCATGAAGTCATGAACTGCTCTGGACAGAGTAGTTTCAAAACTACAAGATGGAAGTCGGGGGGCAGGGTTCCAGGACCCACCCCAAATCTACCCTGATAGTTCAGGAATAGAAGCTGTTGAGAAGCAGGATGGACCATACACTAACAGAATCCATAATCTGGCCTGTTTACCCAGCTTCAGATAAAACACTTGAATCCAAAAACTGCAGGATGGAGCACCTGGTGGGGGAATGAAATTTCAGTAACTACCATAACTACATCTCCTCAACCCTTCCCTCAGATATCATCTGCTGCTGAATAGGGGTGCCTGGTGGATAAATCTCAGAAAGACTTACCCACTCCCAGCCTCATTCAGCAAGGTTCTTTACACCTATTTTCACATTCATTGACCTGGCATTCCCAAGCACCGTGTGGAGAAGAGACTACTGTTATTGATGATAAAATCAAAGAGACCCTGAAAACATCTTTATTAGGTGGCTCACGTGGATATAATTCAAGATTTCAATTTGGTTTGGATAGAGGAATGGTCAGCAAACATTATTCCTATGGCCCACTCAAAGTTTGATGAAGAAGACAATGTAATATTTTCTTCAGTAAGGAAAGGTTAGGGAAAAACTACTGAGGAGAGTTAGAATGTGTAAACAAACTCCCCAAAAGCTTATTTCTGTTGCTCTGTATTTCTATATCGCCCTTCCTAGAACTAAATTATTCTGGGGACAATAAATACTGCCAAAAATATGTTATTGAGAATTGTTGAAATGTGAAAATACCAGCATATTTTAGCTTAAAGTTCTTGTTTCTAGTAATGGTATTAATCACTTTTCAAATGGGGGGGGGGGAGCATACAGAAGATGGAAACTCAGCAACAGTGATACTGTAGAGAAAGGGCTGTAGCTATTTGGAGAAGTCAAGATTATCTGATTGGGACAACACTTTAGCCCCAGAGCCTAATGTCCCCCACTCCTTCTCTAATACTAGTTCCTGCTGTGTGGTTTTCAGAGGAAACACACCGTATTTTGAAGTGCTTGATATCAGATTCTTCATTTTTATCAAATTTCTTACAGTTTGCCTTTTGCAGAGACTCTGCGGACTCTGACAGATATTCCAGTGACACCCAGGTCTGGATTTCTCATTTACATTATGTAAGAACAATTGTTCAAATACATGTGCTATAAAGTGGAAAACAAGTGCATGATTGTATATCCTCTACATCTGGAAAAAATCCCCCATATTTTCTAGTTCCCTAGTGAAGCCCTAGAGAAAGTGAAAGCCTTCCCCACCTTTTTGCCACCTGTCCAGTGAAATGGGAGAAGCCTTAAACTATAAAGGTGAAATTGACACGGGACTTCAAAATTCTCATCAAATGTCATCATTGCAATAACTCACTATAGCTCTGCGACCTTTGCATGCAGACCCTCAGACACAGTTATCAACCGATTTTTTTAAAGACTCCAGGATACTTGCCTGTACAAGTAAAAATAGTAACAGCCTAGTCAGAACTGATTGTGGAACATAGCCATACAACAGATAGTCCATTAATGTTCTATTTATTCTTTTTCAAAAAGACATTTTGTAGTTGTCCCTTATTCAAGAGATTTCCACATATAGATCCTGCCACTGACTTCCTGTGTTAAAGAACACAATATAGATTTTGAAGAAAAGAATGGTTAGAAAACAGAAGAGAAGAACTGCACATAATATACTGATAGCACTTATATAATCACAAAACAATCTCAATTCTCTATCATTTATATGACCAATATTTGTTATATACTATGCTCCATACCCAAAAGAAAGCATCAGCAAATATAGGCGAACCTTTAGGTTTAAAGAAGTACAAAAATTTATATAGGGGGAAATAATCATACTCATAAAAAGCCAAGCGAGGACTAAGTGTATTTCAAAGTCATGAAATTATGTCTAAACACAAAGAGGAAAAATTGAAAATCTGGTTATCGAAGGCCTACTGCATGAAAAAACATTATATTGAAACATTTCATTGTGGGTTTCCACTTATATCAGTGAGTAATGCCCAAGGATCATGATCAACACATTTTTAAAAAATCCAGTGGCTTTGGAAACATTTTTTTGAACAACATGGCTATCATGTGATAGCAAACTGCTCTTCAAACTGAGGGGAGTCCCCAAATCAATTTTGATATTACATGCTACACAGTTGTTTAAAGAACATAAGAAACTGCTTTATACTTAATGAGACTAGTGATTCTTCTGTCAGGCAATGGCTCTCCTTGATATGAAGGCAAGAATCCATCTGGCCAAATGCGAAAAGACTAAGAACCAAACATGAGGCTTTCTGTGTGCAAAGCAAAGCAAATGTTCTATCGCTAAGATATGGCCGCTTCCCAGGATATGTGATAATTGGGTAAGTAAAACATTCCTGTGACCTACCATAAATTACTTTCATAAGAGTAAGCAGCTTTCTCTCTGTCTCATGGACAATTTATTTACTGAAAATTGCTACTTTTTGATGACATATTTGAAAATAAATCAAAGTAAGTTTGAGAAATATCTTATGCCTTAGGGTTACCTTGATAGTGCTTACTTGCATTTTGAATCCTGAATCAAAAGCCCATCTTTACACAAGCACAAAATTACAATATGGCTTAGCAACATATTTTCTACTCCCTGTCACTATATGTTTGCAGTACATTCTGAATAGTACCAAGCTCACCAAAGTTGGCATGCCTTAGTTTCTAGTCATCCAAAACTTTGCTGCTGCTGCTGCTGCTTTGATAAATACTATGAAAGGCCATAGAGAGACTATGGGCACATTACAGGGCACAGTAGAACAATGTTTCAAAGCAGATCTCAAATAAATCTTACAAGACAAAGTAAAAAAATGTAGGCTGTTTTTTTTAAAAAAAACCACATCACTAGGAAGCTGACTGGGTAACCACTGTGGAAATCAGTTGCATAATCCAAGTACAGTAGAGTCTCACTTATCCAACACTCGCTTATCCAACGTTTGGATTATCCAACGCATTTTTGTAGTCAATGTTTTCAATATATCATGATATTTTGGTGCGAAATTCGTAAATACAGTAATTACTATGTAGCATTACTGCATATTGAACTACTTTTTCTGCCAGATTTGTTGTATAACATGATGTTTTGGTGCTTAATTTGTAAAATCATAACCTAATTTGATGTTTAATAGGCTTCTCCTTAATCTCTCCTTATTATCCAACATATTTGCTTATCCAACGTTCTGCCGGTCCGTTTATGTTGGATAAGTGAGACTCTACTGTACATTACTTAGGCTGAACACAGCCAAAATGAAGTATCAGTAATATATATATAGCATTTGAAATGAGTCTGTACAGTTGGTAATGGGTGTTCTCTGAATTTACATATGATGCATTTCTCAGGCTCAAATACTCTCAAAGTGTACATTCCTGTTTAAAAACAATTATGTACACATAAGTGAAGGTTTTGGCACAGAAAAACTTGACTGTTCTCTTGTGCCCAAAACTTCACTTCAACAAGCTGATGAACAGTAACTGGGACACTATCGGCTGCTGTGACAAGGCCTCTTTTCAGTGGTCTTTTATGAGCAGAAGTTGTGACCTTCCACAACATCGGTGCAGGATAATTGTCAATCTCTACATCTCAGGCTGTGCATCTAAATAAAACAAGATAGTTTTCTTTCAGCATTAAAGGCTGAATTTCTTCCCTAATTGAAATGAAATACTAAGGGTTTGCATATACAGTCCTTTTTCATACATACAATGCACCCCAGCTTGAATGTTCTAAACATTGTCAGCTCATTTATTTATTTGTTTGGTTTTAATTCAAACTTAACAATACGTAACAGCAACGTGTTATCTGCAACCAGGGCCGGCCCTAGGTAATTTTCAAGTGTAAGCAAGCAGTATTTTTGGCACACCCCCCCCCTCCAAAACCAATCACTGAAAAATAAAAGATAGAAGGTAGAGGTGAATAGAATACACACACACACACACATATATGGCACATATGGTCCCTGCATAAGTGTTTGTATGTGTGTGTGTGTGTGTGTGTGTGTGTGTGTGTGTATATATATATATATATATATATATATATATATATATATCTCTCTCTTATATATACATACGCATACACACAATGTAGAGAATATGTGGCAAGGTAGATAGATAGGTAGGGAACCACGGCAGAAGAACCTTCCCTGGAGCAAGGCCTAATAATAATATTAATAAATCATCCCAACAAAGGATTCCCCCAGGCAGGAAGCAGCCAAGCTGCTGAAAGGCTATTCAACGCTAATCAAGGTGGGCAATTGAAACATTTATACCTGCCTCCAACAGACAAGAGTTCTTTCTTTCTCCCACCCTGGACTTTCCACATATATATTAACCCCACTTGATTAGTTTCCAACCTCTAAGGATGCCTGCCATAGATGCAGGCAAACCGTTATGAGAGAATGCTTCTGGAACATGGCCATACAGCCCAGAAAGCTCACAGCAACCCACTTGTCTTTACTGTATTACACAAATGTGATGTGCACCTCAATTTTGGCATAGTCATTTAGGCAAAAAAAAAAAAGGTGTGGCAGAGATTGATGAAATATGGTAGTTTTAGCTTTCTTAATCAGATAGAAGCTTGAATAGGGCTACAGTAACTAGGCTTTGGCATTTTGGAGAATATGCTCAGCATGATAACTATGGTCCTTGCCTTCTGCTGAGCACGAGAATGATGAGCAGACCTTCTTCTCAACCTCTGACAATTCTGATGGCAAGGCTGGGGTGACTTACTTGAAGTGGGGACAAACTTAGTAGATGTGGGTGAAATGTCAATATTTTAAAAACTCTAAAATCAGGACAGTAAATAAAGAACACCACTCAGAAAACAGAGGAATTCCAGACAGGAAACAATCAGGGCCAGCTAACACCTCCCAACAAGGGATTACCCCAGGCAGAAAGCAGCCAGGCTTTGAAGCTGCAAGGCTATTTAATGTTAATCAAGGTGCCTCAGACAAGAGTTCTTTTTCCCACCCTGAACATTCCACAGATATATAAACCCCACTTGCCTAGTTTCCAAGAGACCTCACATCCTCTGAGGATGCCTGACATAGATGCAGGCGAAACGTCAGGAGAGAATGCTTCTGGAACATAGCCATAAACTCACCACAGAGACTGGGAAAATGGCCAATGAATGTCAGTGCAGTAGAAAGGAGATGAGGAAGGAAGGAGGGAGGGAGAAAGAGAGAGGGAGGAAAGAAGGGGGAAAGAAAGAAAGAAGGGATAAAGGAAGGAAGAAAAGAGTGAAGGATGGGAGGGAAAGAGTAAGAAGGGCAGAAAGGGAGAGGAGGGCGAAGGAGGAGGGAGGGATGCTAATCAAGGTGCCTCAGACAGGAGTTTTTTCCCACCCTGAACATTCCAGATATATAAACCCCACTTGCCTTGTTTCCAACAGACCTCGCAACCACTGAGAGTGCTTGCCATAGATGCAGGCGAAACGTCAGGAGAGAATGCTTCTGGAACATGGCCATACAGCCCGAGAACCGCCATCTTGATCGGGCCACACGCGGGCTGTATGGCCATGTTCCAGAAGCATTCTCTCCTGACATTTCGCCTGCATCTATGGCAGGCACTCTCAGTGGTTGTGGGGTCTGTTGGAAACAAGGCAAGTGGAGTTTATATATCTGGAATGCTTAGGGTGGGAAAAAAGAACTCTTGTCTGAGGCAGGTGTGAATGTTGCAATTGGTCACCTTGGTTAGCATTAAATAGCCTTGCAGCTTCAAAGCCTGGCTGCAAGGCATTCCCTCCTTGCAGAAAGGGAGAGCAGGGAAAAGAGGGAGAAGAAGGAGGGCACCAGGGGATCTAGAAGCCCAGTGGCGGCGGCGGGAAACAAAGGGCTGAGCACGCTGCTGCTTCTGAGCGTCGGAGGGCGGAAAAGAGAAAGAGGCGCCCCGGGGACACAGTTAAAGGGGCAAGGCACAAAGAGGGTGGAGGAGCCAGGGAGGGAGGGAAGGAGGCCGGCACTGCGCCCTTCCAGGCTCCACCGGCTATTGCGCCTTCTGTGACCGCGTAGTTGCCATATGCCTTGAGCCGCCCTTATCTGCAACAACTGGAGAACCTGAAAGCCAACCCAGAAAACCACAGGAATTCTCTCTTAAGCCACTGCAATTGCCCAGCACTGCAATTGCTGAGGGGTCTTTCTGGGAACTGCAGTGCTCTAAAGGTTATTTTAGGAGACTACGCATTTTAAGTACGGAACAGTTTGAGAAAAAATTCCATGCACTAATCCAAGGATAGGAGTGCTAACTCAGCAATTCCAAAGCAAAACAGAAATGCTGCAACCTCCACGCTCTGGGCCTCTTGAAACTGAGACAGACTTTTTTTTATTAAATCCTAGAGTACTTGTCCCCAACCTTAGAGGTATGAGTTTGTATCCCAAGCTTGTTTGGGCAATGCTGCTTCGTTTTAGGCAGATGTGTTTCCAACAACTATCTCCTATATGTATGCCTATCCACTTGCTCTCACCAGTCTAGTCCATCCCTCTTCTGCACTGGCAGAAAGGAGCGAGATGAAGTAGGAAGGGTGGGAATACTAGTAATTTAATACCCAGAGATCTGGAGAAGGAGAAAGAGGAAAACAGAAGAGGAAAAGAAATAGAAAGGATAGGTAAAGGTTTCCCAACTCGATTCTTTCTTAACAACAGACCTTGGTGGTAGAGTAAATCAAAGAGAATGCTAATATTAATACAAAAATGAGCAATGCATCTTCCTCATTTTCCCCATGTATAGCTGATTTCTTGCTGCCAGTGACCACACTGGGTTGATTGATGTATTCATGTTGAGCATGGAATTGAGAATTTAGGCAAGAGAAGGATTTCCTCCCTTTCCTTTTCATCTCATACTTGATTTTCTGTAATAAACTTGACCTACTTGCTGGGCTACTGGGAGGAGAAGTTCTGACAAAGGGAGATTCCAGGTAGTGCTGCAGTTATGAACAGACTTCCCACTATTGCCCTTTCAAGCTTTCAAGTTATTTTGGTCCTATGACAGGGTGGAAGAGAAAGAGAATCAGTAAAGGAAATGACCAGTTCCTCAGCAGTCAACCATTCCTATCTCTGACAAGAGTAGTGTTCAGTGAAAATGCTTTTGATTCCAGATTGCATTTGAACTCTAGGCTTGCAGCTGCTTCATCTGAAACACATTTTCAAAAAAATCTTTTCTAGACAATTCATATATTCTAGTTAGGAAATGTAGTATATATCCTTGACAATCTTACAGCTAAGGCAAAATGCTGCAGTCTGTCCCCTGAGAGGAGCTCAAGCCCTCTTTCCCTTGTTCTTGCTCAGAAACACTTGGGTTGGTTTATTTCTGGACTCAGTTCAAGGTGCTGATTTTGAAATGTAAACTGAGGGTCTAGTATACCATTAAGTATATTTATTCTGTGCCAGTTTGTACGTCTTACCACATTAACACTCTTCTGTTGTAAAGATAATGAACACTTGAGGGTTAAGGAACAAACTCAATAAGGTGTTAAATAAGTCTCTGCATTTAATGTGCATGTTTTCTTGACCTGGAAAAAAACAGCCAGGGAGGAAGGAGTGTAAATAGGAATAAATGACATTTCAAAGGTCAGGAAGGTGGGCTTTAACCTTTTTTCTCTCTCCTGAATAATTTTAAAGAACTTACTAAAATACAATCTTTTATTGTAGACTCTTGGCAACATACACATAACTTTATGTAGCTATAACCACAACCAAACAACATCATGTACTACATTTCCATACTATATATCACACAGCACACTCAAAACTCTCATTGCCACTCATTCAACATGGTTGTAAAAATCTGTAATATGGCTCCAATTTCTGGGATCATAACTTTGAGACAGAAATCCCTAAGCTGTCTGTAGAAATACTTATTTATATAGCCCTGTATTTGCATTTCTCGGTATACAACATATACAAATGATGTACTGTCAGCACTGCTCAAGATTGGTTTACGAGTCTAGAAGTTGGATCACTCCAAAGGCCTATCTAGTCCTTAATTTTGTCTGTATAGTAATCAAGTTGAAGGAAGCTATTTATTGGTCATGGCAAGGGAGACATGAGTGAGAAATTGCCCTTTCATTCAATTCATATATACAGGTATACCGCCTCTGGCACTGGAAAGAATATACAACCATCAGGAATATTTACAACTACAGCCACATGATTATTATATTTATTTATATCCTTATTTATCTCCTCAAAGGGAACTCAAAGCGGCTTGACATAAAAGCATTGGTATCCAGTTTAAAATATAAAAACATCAAAACAGAATTAAACACAAATAATATTTTAAAATTCAGTTAAAATCCATCAAACATATTCAAAGTTAAAAACCATAGTATCCCCTGACTAGGTCTTAAACACCTTCATCTTTAAATGGCTGTTTGAATAAAAAGGTTTTAGCCTTCCGCCAGAAGGACAGCAGGGAGGGGGCCATTCTGGCTTCCCTGGGCAGGAAGTTCCAGAGTTGAAGGGCAGCCACCAAGAAGGAAGGCTTGAGATGGAGCTTGAGATGGAGGTGGGACTGAGAGAAGGGCCTCTCCTGAAGATCTCAGGGCCCAGGCAGGTTTATACAAGGAGATGTGGTCGGCCAAATAGCCTGGACCTGAACCATCTAGGTTTTTAAAGGTCATAACCAGCACTTTGAATTGTGCCCAGAAAAGGACTGGCAGCCAGTGGAGCTGCTGCAACAGGGGGGTTGTCCGCTCCCTGTAACCAGCCCCAGTGAGCAACCTGGCTGCAGCTCTTTGGGCAAGCTGAAGTTTCCGAGCACTCTTCAGAGGCAGACTCATGTAGAGAGCATTACAGTAATCCAGGCAGGATATAACTAAGGCACGTACCACCATGGCCAGATCTGACTTCTCAAGATGAAATACAACACCGTCTGAGCTCTGTGAGCGCGTTATTTTTCCGAATGAAGCAGAGAGTGTTTGAGGATAGAGACATCCATATGGATACCAAGGTGCTTGTTTATAAAGCTTTTGTTCTCCCAACCCTGCTATACGCCTGCAAAACGTGGACTATAGATGTCACACTCAACTCCTGGAATGATTTGATCAGCGTTGCCTCCAAAGAATCTTGCAAATCTCTTGGGAAGACAGGCAGACAAATGACAGTGTGCTGGAAGAAGCAAAGACCACCAGCATTGAAGCAATGCTTCTACATCATCAACTCCGTTGGACTGGCCACATTGTCCGAATGCCTGCTCACCATCCCCCAAAGCAGCTGAACTCCCAACTCAAGAACAGAAAAAGGAATGTTGGTGGACAGAAAAAGAGATTTAAAAATGGATTTAATGCTAACCTTAAAACTATGGCATAGACACCAAGCGCTGAGAAGCCCTGGCCCTTGAGCGCTCTGAGGTCAGCTGTGACCAGCAGTGCTGTGGAGGCATGAATGGAGGCTGAAAGGGAGAAACGTGCCAAGAGGAAGGTGCATCAAGTTAACTCTGATCAGGACCGCCTTCCACCTGGAGACCGATGTTCTCACTGTGGAATAACATGCGGGTTAAGAGCAAGGCTCCATAGCCACCTACATATCCACTGACAGGACACCACAGAACAGATCTGAGTGACTTTATCTGCAAAATACCTAGCAAATTCTTCACAGTGGGCTGCTGAATGGTCAGGGACCCATTGGGGGCCCAAATTGGGTAAAACTTAAGGAACACGGATCACTATGTACAAAAAATATAGTTGGCCCTCTGTGTCTACAGATTCCTTGTCAATCAATTCAACAGCCCTTTGAAAGCAATCATAAGGCTTACGTGGCCCACAATGATAGTCTGACACTCCTATACTACATTTTGTGACAGCCAATTGTATGTACTGGGCAAAGAAGTATTTTTTTTCATCAGTCTTAAATCACTCATCCTTCAACTTCATTCAATGATCTTTGGTTCTAACATTATGGAGGAATAAGAGAAGTTTCCCCATCTACTTTCTCCACATTATGCCTAACTCTATACTCTTTATGTTTCCCACTTACTTTCTTTTCTAACTAAACAATCCAACTTGTCATAATTTTTCACATTGAGTTTTTCTTCCTGCTTCTTTAATCATTTTGGTTTTTTGTTTCTGCACCTTTAAAGGGTTCTGTTTTAAGGGACAGAGGACATTTTATTTGGGCTTTCATTTATCTTGATCCTGTTATCCATGAATAGATCAGTAGAGACAGCATTGCCAGTCTCTATCGCAATTCATAGAAGTCTTGCTTCATAAAAATGAGGGCAGCCAAACTGGCAATGATAGCAATTTTGCAAGATGCTGATTTATGGTAAATATTAACATCAAACTCCAAGCCTTTCATAAGTATAAAGGCAATGAAAAGTGCCTGCTTCTTTTCCCTATAGCATGACCTTTCCTTTGCCTCCACACCTACCATTTGCTGGTCATGGCAAGTTATTATAAGGGATGCCACCCACACAAAGGCAGTAATAGCATGCTATAGACTTCTTTCACTCCAGCTTTTGCTACAAAAATATGCAATTAACATTGCTTCTTATCCAAAATGTCACATTTAAAAAATAGATAATAGTATTCAGAAGAACAGGCGCAAAAAGTGCAATCAGTCTAACCACTGTAGCTATCATTCCTGTGATGTGAGGAAAATATATGTGCTAAAAGATTAGGAATTAGGGATGAAATGCTCAAGAAATTCATAAGTGACACAAGTTAAACAGAACACAAAAAAGGAATGGTCCAGAAAAGCGTTTAATGAAGGCACTGATCTAAATTGAACTGGAATATCCAAAGATTAAAGGAGAAATGTAAAAAAGGAGATGGAGGTATCAAGGTGAAGATGGAATAAAAAGGACCAAATCATAGCAGCACCAAAGAAATGATTTGCTAAGAGTGGGAAAATAAGATGAAAGAGGAAAATAGCTGGAGATAAAATAATTTTCTGATGGCCAAAACCAAACCTCTAATGTTGATTTATTTCAGTCACAGTTATAACTAGTACTCTACCAAAATCTGGTTTGCCTATAATAATTAGAATTAATAAATAACTCATATCTTGGGAGATCAAAATGTTATCTCAGGACAGTAATATAAATTTCAATGCTTCACTAAACAAAAGCTGCAAAACAACATCCTATTACTAAACACTTCTGAAGAAGACATCCTTCCATAACAACTATAATTTCAGCTTGACAAAGGTATTATTCACATGTTCTGTCACAAAATTTATGAAAACAGATAGGAACTTTGACACTGAAACACTGGTAAAGTAATTAAAAGAACTACAGTAGTAACATACTGAAACACTGGTAAAATAACTAGATCAACTAGTTACATACTGAAACAAATAGAGCAAATGTAAATTTTTCACTGAAGAATTATAAAATCTGTAGAGTTTTCCAGTAAATACACCCACGGTCTATTTTTTACAACACACAGCAAACTGCACTGTTTCCCAAGGGTGAAAAGCCCTTCACTGGCTTCTACTGCATTTTTTATACACTTAGGGAAAATGAATAAAATGCAAAACTAAATTGTAAGCTATACTCCTATAAAAACAGGACAGTGAAGCATGTCATGACTGAAGCCCCTGCTGGTTTGAAAGTTGAAACCCAAGTGTTACACAAGAGGAAAAGAAACTTCTGTGAGTGTGCAAAGCTGCAACCACTAGCCACAGATGGATTTATTGTGCCATATTGCGGATAGTGCGCAACATTTTTGTTGTGCAGTTGTGCTGTTTTTTTACATAGAAAATTATAATGTTTATAATGTTACACAACAAAACACGTACATCAAAAATGATTATGCAAAATCCAGGTATTTTGTACAAAAATATAAGTACATGGTTTTGTTATGTTTCAGTGCAACATTTCCACAAAGAAAGCTGTACAATTTTCAGGGATGAATGTGCAGTTCCAAGTAGGAGGAGCACAGTTTCTGTGGAAACTTCATAACTTTCATGGAAAAGCATCAATGTTTCTGTCATGAAGGGATATTCCAGTTTCAAATCTGAAAGTTGAAGTTTTGAGTCTCTTCCCCTCAAGAATGCAAGCTGAGTGCATGAACCCACGGATTGCTTCAGTTTACCCCTGTAAAGTTTAGAATCACATCTGAACCCAGCTGTTGAAACACTGTTTATGCAATGTCAGATTATTTTAGTTGTAAGTGCACAGTACAGTCAAATATTTTTAAACAATACCTAACATGTTTGATACTTTACAGAAGATCTTGTATCTAAATAATATAGAAAATACATCCTTGGAACAGTCCAAGGAAACAACAAGAAAGGACACACCCATGACTCAAGCTTCCTCATCCCACATTTCTAGGTCAAAGTCAAATATGCTAGAAAGACACTTATCTGACCCTAGAAACATAAGGATTAAAAATATAAATAACATATGCATCCTATGTTGTCACTGTTATAAAATTAGGTGGGTACAAATCCATTAACTGTCTGGATTTGACAAGGACAGGTCTGATTAATTTTCTACCCTCCCACTTTTTCAGCTGCTTTTAAATGTTGATTCCTATCTTCTCTTCCCTTCCCACTTTATCCTCTGCTTTTTTTAGTTGTTGCAAACCAAGTTCAAAGTGCAAAAATAGTATGCACTTCATTAACTTAGCCCTTCTTGATGAGGATGGAGCAAAAGCAAACAGCTGCACTCTTGGCTAAAACTGAACTCTGATGTCTCGTCAAATTAAAAAGCCAAGGATGCCATAGAATGCAACCATGACAGTTACAATGAAATCTAGAATTGTTCCATGCCAGTGGAACTATCAATTTCACTATCTGCACCTGACAAAATAAGTCTCTAGGAATTTTCAAAGTCCTTCAGGTAATTTTATGGTATGTGTTGGCCAGAAATGATCATAGGGTTGCTCTGAGGACCTAGCAAATTCCTAAAAAAGATATCCGGCTAAGAATTTTTAGGTCCTTCATTGGTGTTAGGTGTTAATTTGTAGCAGAAATTGTTCATTTCAGAAATGTCCACTATTATTCATAGTTTCCCCATTCTACGTACAATATTCACCCTTTGAAATACTGAACCATCGGTTTAAAAGGTTTGAGAATATTAAGATTACAGGTGGGTCCAATATTCGAGCCCTTTTATCATGGCTGATCAATTGGCTCTTCAACAACTCATCAGAAGTTCCACACAAACACTTAATAGATCACTATATAATCCAACATTTCTCCAGTGGCTAAAATCCTCATATAATAATTTCAAGAAACCCAAGAAAAGATTCCAGGAAAATTAGCTAAATGTTTCCACCCTGTTGACTCAACCCACTTCATACTTCCCAATGAACATGGGATGGGGGGATATTGGCATTACATAATCGGTTAATTGCTTTTTCTATAGCTTCTCTTTATTGATCCAGAATTCATTCACTGATGTAGCTATAAAACAAGGTGCTATTTCATATAAGTTTTGCTTTTATCTATTAGCAAAATCTCTATCTTTTTCCACAAAAGAAAGAAATCAGTAGGAACTATGACTACTTATCATAGAGTGGAAACTGTGGTTTCAGATGTTGTTTGATTTCAAGTCCTAGCCAGCAAAGTTAATGGTGAGGAGTGAACAGCTGGGAGTTGCTGTTCAATAACATCTGGAGGGCTACTTGACTCCCAAACTTGATTTATCAGTATGTCATAAAAGGATGAGAACCTGCAAGTGGGAGATGTTTTTGGCTAAATGCACAGAAGGCTTCTTAAACATCCTAAAAGGCACCAAATTCTAACTGATCTGCAAAACTAAACAGGGCCTGGCCTGGTAAGAACTTGGGTGCGTGACTGCCAAGAACCATCAAGTGCTATATTCAGGGACTATGTTATAAGCTAGGCATGGGCAAACTTCGGTCCTTCAGGTGTTTTGGACTTTAACTCCCACAATTCCTAACAGCCTACCAGCTGTTAGGAATTGTGAGAGTTGGAGCCCAAAACACCTGGAGGGCCAAAGTTTGCCATGCCTATTATAAGCTCTATTCAGAGGAAGGTAATGATAAAGAACCTCTGCATATTCCTTGCTAAATAAAATTCTATGAAGTTAATGGGAAGGGGGGACCAAATGTAGATAGACAACTAGACACATACAGTACATTAAAGAACTACCCAGAGTTAAATGATGCTAACTCATCATTGTATATGGGTTAACAACACTGTTGGGCTGTATCTTCAAGCAATCTTCACTGCTGTCTGTGTTCCTCAGATTTCAACGGAACTGATGTCCAACCATATCTGGAGAACTACTCCCCTTTCTGCCTTACTACATGATAATACCTGCCTAACACAAAGCACATGATTAAACAAAATTGCCACAATATATATGAAACAGTCTCAAGGAGACTGTTCATGGTAACAGTCTATTTAAAAGTGTCAACACAGATGCAGGATGCCTTCCACTCAGATGCTTACCTGGCACCTGCGCTGTTCAATGACAGGTAAACATTTTAACATCTTCCCAGGTTTTGGGGTAAGTACATTTTAGTTATTTTCACTCTTTTGTTTCTGTTGCAAAATGCACTTGAATACTGCCTAATCTGTTTAAGGCTAATTTTTCTACATGTTCTTAAAAACTTTAGTTGATCAGAAGTACAGTCTTGTAGATAACCCCGCCAAAAACAAACATTTCCCTACTATGTTCTGCTCTAAAGCAAACAAAGGAAGGAGGAAAAAGGGCTCTCTGTACTGGAAGCTTCACCCTCATAGACATTTGCTTCACCATGAGAAATACCAAAATCATCCGGACATTGAAAATATATAAAACTTTGGAATACTAAGTGCACCTTCATTTTTGTTTGTTTGGTGTGGGAATGGTAAATTCAATGAATAAGTAAAGTACACATAAATCATTTGGAATATTTTGAATACAAAGAATACAGTCAACCCTTTAAATTCGCTGGGTTTAGGGGAGCAGGACCCCTATGAAAGTGAAACAAAAAAATGACAATTACAAAAGCTATTTTTCCCCCAAGAGAACACTTTGCTAGGAATCTCTAGGTATTCCAGAACTATGGTCAATATCCACCACAAGTTGAATGTAGAATCACACTGGAAGACCTAGGGATAACTACACAGGTGTTTTCTCTAGGGATCTCTAGGACAGTCTTGCACAACCTGTGGCCTTCTGGGTGCTTTCGACTTCAGCTCCCAGAATACCTGATCACTAAACAAGCTGGCTAGGGCTTCTGGGAGTTGGAGGCCCAAATACTTGGAGGGCCAGAGGTCTGCTCTGGGACCTCCTGCAGAAGCTGACCAAAGAATCTAGAAATTCTTATAGATAACACTTTAGTCAAACCTATAAATAATAAACCCACAAATGTGGAAAGCTGACTGTACTGAAAAATCCAAGTTAAACATGCAGCAATCTAGAATGAAATTACATTAGAATGAAATAATCCCCAGTTTACTTTTCGTTAATAAAAGTGTACCCCGTCATATGCCTGAAGCAAATGGCTGAGCTGCCAGCATGTAATACTGTAAATGTTTGAGTCACTGAAGATTTTCTATCACTTGGCAACAAGAGACAAGTCCAACTACATCAAATATTATCCTAATCAGGTTTCAGAGCATTGAAAAGTACATGCAACCGTAGTAATTTCTCTCATTACAAAGTAGCTTTTTCTGGGAGGTAACATCTACAACCTTTTTTAAAGTAACTATGCCTTAACTACAGCATTACAATCCTAACACCTCAAAAAAACTTTATCAGGTCAGAAAGAAATACCTAGAGCTTCTGTAGAAAACCAGTATTCTGTACTATCATGGTTACAAAGGCATTTCTCAACTAAGATGCTGTAACATCAGGATGCAGGTGACTGGTCATGTCATTACGGGCATGATGTGATATCATCTAATGAGTTTTGCTTACAGAACAAATGGCCAGCATTCAATATTCCACTGTGAAAAGAGGACTGAGTCAGCAAGCTATTCAACACATTCTTATTTTAAAGATGGCTGAAGTTTACAGAGCTATTTATCTATTCTGATCTATCTTTAAGAAATGAAAACCAGTATTTTTAAAAAATTAAACATATAGATTCTTTCTAAAAAGGATGTTATGGTGAATTATATTTCAGAAATAATTTCAATTCAAAGGGAATTAAGTCACACATAATAAAACTCTCAATGCTGATTTATAATGTGCTATAATTCAATCAAGAGTCACGATCCAAATAAGGTACCTTTTCTATACCAAAATATCGGATATTTGACCTAATGAAGATAATTTTACAGTTATGATATATTATTTTTTTTATTCTGGTCTTTAAATACTGCATTGCTCCCAGATCACCCACAAGCCCACTGATATGAGTGATGTAGTAGTACACAGACATTCCCCACACCAGGAATCTTTGACTGGAAAGTTGTTGAAGAGTGTGTTAGTTTGTCTGGATAGAAACTTAAGAAACCTACAAATAAATGCCTGATCCAGTTACTACAAATAAATGCCTGATCCAGTTATACACTGTTTTCTTCTCTCTTCATTTCCTTCCCCTCTTGCAACTGTATGCTTTCACCTACCTGAACTATGCAGTGTGTTTAATTTTCCAATTCTAAATAGTATTGATTTTACCAAACACCATGGACATTTACAGGCCATCTCAGGGAGTACATTGTTCTGCTCAATTAACACTATCTCTTTCAGAATGTTTTTAACACACAATTCTATTCAAGTTTATTTAGAAGTAAATTCCACTTTTTAACGAAAAGTACGCAAAGGACTCCAGCTTTATTTTTCAATAATCCAAAAGCTCTGTCTGTGAGATAGTTTTACGGGACAAAAACATTTGAGGATACATGACTAAAGGGTTTGGATTATGATCCTAGCTTTCATGAAGCAGGGATAAGGATTTCTTTTGCCTTTCAGATGATGTAGGAGTACAAGAGTGATCAGTCAAAGGTTAGAGATCATAGAAACTGCAGTCGAGCAACATCTGGAAAGCCACATGTTCTTCCTCCCTGGTTGTAAATATTATATTTAATTGCAAAACAAGATTTTTATTTGTTACAACAAGTAATTAATATGAAGGTGTGTTTAGGAAATAAATGAATCTTTAAAAAGGAAGCATAATTTTAACCAACTGCGTAGACGAGGCATGGGCAAACCTTTTTTCCTTGGGGCCGCATTGTGGGCCCAACGGAGAGGGCCAGGAGCGGGGTGGTTGGGCATGAGCTGGGTGGAACGGGACCAGGAGAGAGAGAACCTGTAAGAGTGTAGGGCCAGGAGGGCCGGGCCGGGCCGGGCCCAAGTCATCCTCAGGTTGTTTTCCTGGCATAAGGATAGGGGTGTTCATCCCATCCTTATGCCAGGAGGAAAACAAGACATGTGGCGACTGCCCCGATCCTCCTCCCCCAATTTTTGGGCTGTTCTCTCAGCATTATGTGGAAAGGAGGATGAGACAGGTGATGGCTGAGAGCACTCTGGAGGGCTCTGAGCCACTGTGTGCCTTCCTCGTGCTGTCCTCTTGGCATAAGGATTGGACTGCTCACCCCATCCTTATGCCAGGAGGAGGGTGAGACATGTGGTGTCTGAGAGCACTCTAGAGGGCTCTCAGCTGCTGTGTGCCTTTTTTCCCCATCCCTTCTGCATAAGGATGTGGTGGGCCGTGTCCTTATGCTGAAAGGACAGGGAAAATGAGGAGGGCCTGAGGTAAGGCATTTAGCCCCCAGGCCTTAGTTCACCCATGCCTGCTTAGACTGATGTTCATTCTTGGAGATCTGTATCAAGCCACTCTGCCTTACAGGTGAACTTTGGCATGACTAATACTTTCCTTGTTTGTGGCAAATGATTCCTACTACATCCATTCAAAATCCCTATGCTTTACTCTTAATTTACCTTGCTAACATTCTAGCCCTTAATATTTATTCACATATATCTTCTAGCAATATTGGAAAAACACCACTGCAGTGCTGGCATACACTTGCAATTTATAACACTGGCCAGCATCCAAAAAGCCATGCAACCACTTTGACAGGAGAGATTTCTAGAAAATCAAAATACCCCAAATACCCAATATTGTAAACATATTTTAAAATTGTGAAAACATTCATAAGCAATTTGAACGTTTACTATTCTGAGGGAGGAAAAGGCCTGAATGTGTAACTGGCCAATTAAGTCATTATATCTATCAAGCAAATTGCCTAAGTTGATCAGGTGGAGAAGCATGAAAGCCACAAAGCACACTTAAAATACTAGGATTTTTTTCTTTTTGCATTATGCAATTTCCAGTATACCTGGTCCTACAATGGCAAATTCTGACATAAATCAAAAGTTCAGACAAAAACACCAAGAAAGCCCAAAATCTTTTTTTCACAGATATGACAGATGTTGTCCAAACTACAACAAAGCTGAGAATAATGCACTCTGTATTTTTTGGTTTATCTCTCAAAATAACATTTGCAAAACAGCTTGAAGTTCAGGAAAAGCAAACCTGAGCAAAAATAACATCAAAATATTATTCATATTGCATGTGAACATAATTTCGCTTGGATTTATGTTACAGATTCAACATAGTAATAAGCATATTAGTGTACTGATGTGTAATCATTTGGAAAGATCATGCAAAACATAGATGGCTTCATAATTTTCAGTAATGAAAACATTAAATCCACCTCCATTACCTTCTTTAAGCTAAAAGATTAAATGAATGCTAAGAAGCAAATGAATCAAGGTGAAATGTAAAGTGTACTTAAAATCGGACATGGAAAAAATTCTGCCTGACCTTTATGAAATACATTTACACATTTTGTCACAAATATCTCTGATACTTAATCATCACATGAAACACTTTTCACCATTAGCTGACTTTAAATGCCCAATAATCTCAGGCAATGGTTGTGAAATTGTATTCTCCAATGGTTGCTGTATTACAACTCCAATCAGGTAATCTTGACTAATGATAGAGTCCAACAACACCTTGACGACTTTAAACCTGATCTTGGACATTAGCAAATGAAATCAATGGATATTAGCTACCTAGCCTGCAGGCCTAGGATATAACAAAAGTCCCCGTTACCATAGAAATTGAATTTCTGTATCTATGGAATGGAAGATACCACAAGATTACCAGGGGTGCTACATATTTGATGGATCAAGCTAATAATTAAAATATAACTTAAAGTAAATAAAAAAAAACACAATATCCATTTAGTTATCTTCAGCCATAAATCTATGCAAATATACAAAAAGTAAATCTGACAACTTTTTTCATTGAATTTTTTAGACCATTTCTGTTAAGGAAGCAAAGTAGAAAATAAAAGACTGCAATAATGGAATCAAGAGACTATACAGAGGTTGTACCAAACCGCTGAATCAGCCTCACTACTCCTAGTGAGAGAGACCAGATTGTCAGCAAAAGTTTTGCAAACTGATGATATGGTATTTTCCACAACAGAAAAACACTGGCCACACTCCAAATTCTCCTACCTCGATCAAAAAGTCTCCTGTCCTCAGGCCAGCTTGCCATGCTACCCCGCCTTCATCCACTGATTCCAGGTACTGCAGAGCAGGAAAGGCTGGAGTTGGGGTGAATTCTTCAATAGGTGTATCAGCTTTGGAATAATACATGACATCGTTTTAATAAACGAAAAGAAATCACTAAAATATAAGGCTTAATCATGTGAATAATGAATTATTTATGGGTGTCCACAAATAGTCTATCATCTAGATCTCCTCCCTTATCCTTGCAAATGTATTACAATCTTGATTTTTGTCAGCAAATGAATCGATGGCCTTTCAACTGACACATAAATATATACAGAAACTAAAAGCAATTTATTTGATGGAACACAATATGAAAATAGTATCTGTAAATTCAACATAGATGAAATTATAAATAATGTATTTCAAATTTTGAAGCCTCTCTACCTGCTGTAAGTAGCAAGCACCACATTGTATAACACTACAACTGTCTGTCGATAAGGTTCACCACCGTATACTGTATGATTAGACATTTGTTCACCTTACAGATATATCATCAGATAGTTTACCACACTGGGATCAATCCACCAATGTAATAAATTATACAAGAAGCATGATATGAGCCTGTTTCAAAAGGGACCTGAATATTTCAGCTGGCAGGCTCAGGTCCATGTGAATTTAGCATGCATAGTAAGGGGACCCCCGGGTTGCTGCATAGGTAGCTCAGCGCCAGCTGATCGACACGGTGATGAAGTCACTGGGTTTCCAGAAGACCCCACCAAAATGTGCACTCAGCCAGGAGGGTTAATCCAAAGCTGTTACATAGCAAGGGAAGCCCAGTACGGGCTCATCATTCTAGTGAGGAGTGATAAAAATGGTATCCCCAGAGGAAGGGTGTGGAGGATCCTACATAGAGCACATATAGGCTAGCTTTCCTAAGAGCCAGGCAACATGAGGGAGAGCCCATCCAGCAACTGGGGGGTGTTAGTTGAGGCACTGGGACATACCACCACTTAAAAATGCAAAATGAGTTGAATAAAGGGCAATAAAATGATGCCGTTTTACCCTTAAAAATGTTGGAGAAGACTAGCATTATGATTAGCATATTTCAACACATGAAACAGGTAGCTCTCAAAGCAGATCATATACCAAAAGGCCATTCAACATACATGCAGCTTCCGGATATATAAAATCATCCGATTTTTCATACTAAAATTGCAGCACATTTATCCTGAACAAACCACAGCCCAATTTCACACAAGATGTCAAAACACCTTTTCACTTGGCTAATTCATCTTAATATGATTAATCTTTGAAATAAAGCAATTGTGTTATCTCCCTCCCCCTCCCTCTGTAGTTTGGTTTGGATACACTGAATATAACACTGATTGCAGTTTGGATATAGTGAACAGTAAGACATAGGAAAGATCTAGGCAACTTCCCCCACAGAATTATTCTGCATATCTTGCATACACACAAACTTAAAAGATACAGATATAGAAACAAACACACATGCATCTCTCAAAACTGCAGCATCAGAAACCACTACATTTCATGTCAGTCCTACAGAGCAGAGAGAACACGGTTGTCTAGCAACCAAATGCATAAGGAATTAATACCTGTTTCTTTTCAGAAATGCATGCCATGTTTCACATAGGCACTCAGGCAATTGTACAGACACAGAAAATCCACGTACCTTTAGCTCCTCTGAGCACAAACCCAAATCCTTCATTGTCTTTTTTCTGCAGGACCACTGCCTTTTCTTCTATAATGCAGTCACTGTAGAGAGAATTCCGAGGATAGCGACCATTATTACATCCCTTCATCACCACTGTAGTAGCTGCTCCTCCAGTGTGTAGGTTCATCATCATCACAGCCAGTTAATCAAATAATATTGCAGTAACCAAACATGGGGAAAATATAACAGCAAACAAGAGAAGAAGGAAAGAGACAAAGACAAGGCTCAATGGCAAGGGAGAACATGACAGTGCAACATAACAGAGGGAATAATGCAGAGAAAGCAGAGGAAGAAACCATGCATGGTGGTGCCTGAATAAATATGTGATCATGTCATCTGTGTGCTAGCTAGAAGTCTAAAAGAACAGAAAGTGAACTGAACGACAGTAGCATTAATAAACTCCTCAATCGTGGATGTACCAGATGCATCTTCTAGTGAAGCCAAAATGAAACCAACCAGAAGAAAAATGAGGCAGCATTTTAAAATTTAAAGTTAGCTGGATTTGCTGTAATAATAAGTAGCTAAAAGGCACAAATAAATTCAGAAGCTATGCCTTGCATCAAAAGCCCTTTTTCAATCCTATTGAATGTTGCATGCTGCAAGAATCCCACATGACCATCTGACAGCCTACAATGCTAACAACGTGCAGCTGCCTTGGCGTCATCAAGCACAAATTTTCACAGCATCAAGAATCTGCATAATTTAAATAGTAACAAGGCATGTATGTTCAAAATCACCTTTTCCTCTTTAAAAAATCGCCTCCATTCTTGAAAAGAGATGGTGTTCTAAAAGGCATATCCGTTTCTTCTCTCTCTCTTCTTTAAAGAAAGGCAGTGTCTTAAATATTATCTAATAATTTATTTTGCACAGGAGGTTTTAAAAAAAACGAAATCCTTATTCAACTAACATTTCTTAGTCAAATTCAAAACATTTCACTGAAATCTTGGGTATTTCATAGCAAAATAAGCCACATAAACTTATTTTTATATATTTAAATAGAAATACATTTCCCTAGAAATTATTAATGAGCTAGCTTTGGGTACACAGTGGTGTCTTCCAAATAGGCAATATTTCTTTCTTTTTTAAAGGCAGAAACTGCTACAAAAATAGTGGTGCAGTGGCATAAAACTACTGCTTTGATAAGGATAGAAATGCAAGCAAACTCTGGAATCTTCCTGAAAAAACTTAGCTGGCTGTTACTGATTACAGAAACAATCACAAATAATAGTATTCCACCAATTTACATACAATTATTTAGTTTCCAAGTATCTCTCTGGCTCTGGGGGTTAGCAGGCAAAAATATTTCTACATTCACAGCTGAAATGACAGGCACGAATGATGGATCACTCCCTCAGCATTCTACGAATGGACCTAAAATAGCCAGCACTCCCTCTGGCAGAAATCCACATTGGAGCTGCTGGCAGTTACGGCAGAACTCTTCTGCGAGGGAGAAACCACCCACTGTTGGTCCCCTGGCTAGTGCCTGGGCCACGCTTCTCTTCCTTTTGTTCTTAATTGAAGGCACAGAAATGTATATTGACAGATGGCAGGGCAAAAGATGAGGAAGAAAATGCAAATCTGATTCAACTGTGAGTAAAAGGCTCAGTTTAAATCAATAGGGTTTGCAGCAGATTTGGGGCGGAGGCCTCAAGGCAAAAAAAATGGAGGAAGGAAGAGGAGAATAGTGTCCTCCGCTTTGCAAACATCCTTCTTCCCAAAACTTAAAACAATTACAGGACTTCTGGAATTTAGGAGATAATTTTCACAATAGCAAATTTTAAAATGCAGGTAACATTGATGGGATTGAGGATGTAATCTTCACCATCTCTCTCCACTGCCCCACCCTCCACTGCCCTTTCATTTATCTTTTTTCGTTCACCCATTTTTCTAGACATTTTGCTTCTCCTTAGACGCACACACCTCCTTTCATAGGTCTTCTGTTTCTTCTGTCTCATGCCATATGATTTCTCCTACCCTAATCCTATCTAGTGTTCTTCTCAATCTCAAAATAAAATAGAAAAATAGCCTCCTTAAGAGTCATGTGTACATGTCTAGAGTTTTTTTTCTTGTTTTAAAATTTGCAAACTAATAATTTTCTGGAGATCCAGAAAGGGAGTGGTAGTGGTACTCTCCACTACCTTGTCCAATTGGCATAAACATCAAACCAGCAAATCCACTATTACAATAAAAAATAAGGGTAGATGATTACAATTTTTGGAAATCCAGCTCAGACAAAGACTTAGAATTATGATCTCTGATAAAATATGTTTTTCCAGATGTGATGCCTGAAAGTGAAGTATGAATTCTATTAAGCAGATGCTGCAGTTTAAATGAATATTAGAGGAATCTTTGACATGAATGAATTCTACAGGGTCTACATAGGAAATATAAAAATAAGAGGCACATATAACTGAGGGTGGAGATGATCCCCAGAATAAATATTATAACACAAGCAGCATTTTCTGCCACTACCGCATTAGGGTGAAGTGCCTTGCCCCTAGTACTATGTGGCAAGGAATGAGAAGATGATCTTAATAATTAACAACATCAAGATTAATTTAGAGTCTGCTTTTGATTGATTGCATTTTCCTGAACACTAATCATCTAGCTATAAAATCTGATTATCTAAAACATAGAATTGAAATAATCCAGGAAGAAAATATTATTTGTTAAATGCAAGAAATGAATTCTACCCTGCATTAAAATTACTCCTAACGCCTCAGATACAAAGTTACTATTCCTAAATTGGAAAGAGAGACATAACCTTCAAACTGTGTAGAACCTACAGAAGGTCATTACAACAAATAAGCTTGAAATAGTTCCACAGGTTGAACTCTCAGGATGCTTTCAGATATCTGTGATAGGCTTCACTGAAATCTGGATTTAGTTGACCCAAGCTGCTGCCAATGCAGCAGTACTGGATGAGATGCAAAGCTAGCAATTACATAGTGTGTGAGCTGACTCCTTTTTATAGGCTGCAGTTGACCTGGAAAAAAGCTAGAGCTAAAAGAAAAGGGCAACTTGATAAAGCAACACTGTTCATATGGCCTTCCTCAGCTGACCTGTACTTTGATGGTATTCAAAACCCAAAAGTTTCAGATTTTGCAGGGATGCTCAACCTGTCTTTGTATTTGCATCCCATAGTGTACAGGAGATTAAAACTTTAAAAATCATAGGACTTTAAAAAAATGCAAAACACAGTTAAATTGTTTAAAAGGCCATTCAAAGCCAGTCTCACCTTCCCTAATAGGGAGTTCATAACTTATAGGTGCTGCTACCAAAAAAGTTCTCTCTGATCTACTCACCAGTCTAGCATCTAGACTTGATGGGACATGCACTGGGACATCTCTTTAAGGTTTATAAATTCTGGACATGCTCATATTGTTATCGAGCCATGCCACCCCCCCTCCCCAATTTATAGTTCACCAAGGGCTCAGAAATAAATATGAAGAGGACCCTTTCCAGATTTGTGCAAGTTCAAAGCACCAGACGATCAAGATCGAACCAGCAACAGCTATAAACCCATAAGGTCTATCATATCTAACCATTTAAAAATGTATCTATTCATCATATCTATTTATCAAGGAGCCGAGGTGGTGCAATGGGTTAACCCTTGTGCCAGCTGGACTGCTGACCTGAAGGTTGCAGGTTTGAATCTGGGAGACAGGGTAAGTTCCCGTCTGTCAACTCTAGTCTGCGGAGATATGAGAGAAGCCTCCGAGCAGGATGGTAGCACATCTGGGCATCCCCTAGGCAACGTATCTATCTTTCCTCACACCAGAAGCAACTTGCAGTATGTTCTCAAGTCGCTTCTGACACAATAAAACAATCTATTCATCATGACTTTCTATATAACTTTTATCCTTCTGAATACTTATATATATATATATATATATATATATATATATATATATATAAAAAACTTCTTTACCAAAATAGAACCAGATAAGCCCAGCCCAGAGACATTCATCTCCCAACTAGATTTCCTAGGCAGAAAAGGTGGGCAAACAACTCTGGCCCTTTTCCCAAGCCAAAATAATCACCAAGCCCATTGTTCATGTATATGCAGGGATAGGTGATTTCCCTGTCAGCCTAAACAAACCCAAACCTGTTTGTCTAGCTATATGGTTAACTTGAAGCTGAGAGATGGCTACCCATAAAAACAGAGGCTTAGAGTATATGAATGTGTTAAACCTCTTTATTGACAGCCAAACCTTTGTTTACCCAAAATCAGCACTTTTGTCCCTTGGGTCTTGCATCTTTGTTTTTTAAAGCTCTTATCTTTGTTTGACACAGTACTAGACATTTGAGCTCATCAGAAGCCCATCAACATGTCTTTACCATTTGTTTCCCCTAGATTGTGCCCTCCCAGGGGACGTCTCTTCCTTCACTCTGACCAATCCCCAACTCCAATTCTCCCTCCCACCCAGTCCTGGCATGGATCCTAGACAGACACTTTTCTGGCCACTCAGGGGAGGGGGCGGGAAGTCTGAATAACTGTGAGAACTGTATAAAATACTTTGTATTTCTCTGCATTTTTATGCCTGTACCTTTGAAGTAAATTGCTATACCTGCATCTCTTTGGCCAAATTAAATAAACCTCTGTGGCTTGTCTTCAACTTGCTGAGTTGGTTTCTCAGTCCTGGTCTATCTGGTTTAGCATATGCTCACCAGGCACGGATCTTCTTTAACTGCAGTCCTAGTTAACCAACAATATGAGGGAAAGGTACTCTTTCAGATATCCTGGCTGGAAGTTGTTTAAGGCCTTGTAGGTCAAAAGCAGCACCATTCAGGGCCAGCAATATGTAGTCTCCATAGCAGTGGTTCTCAACTTGTGGGTCTCCAGGTGTTTTGGCCTACAACTCCCAGAATCCCAGCCAGTTTACCAGCTGTTAAGATTTCTGGGAGTTGAAGGCCAAAACATCTGGGGACTCATAGGATGAGAATCACTGCTCTATAGCATAGCCCAGAGAAGAGTCTGGCATATGAACCTCCGTAAAGCACATTACAGTAACCAAATCAGCAGATAAACTATGAACCACAAAAAATGGGAGTAAATATTGAGATCCCTGGTTTTTTTCAGCCTCAGCCCTTCCTTGGAACTTCATCCCTATCCATCCACCCTCTGTTGAAATTGGAGTTCTAAGTATCTGGCTCATGTAATGTTGTCTTGTTCAAGTTCTATAACTATCTCATCACAACTTTTCAGTAATTTGGCATCAGATTCAGATCTAGGATATTATTTTTCAGGATCACCTCAGCCAGTAATATGGTACAGAGTCCCTTAAGGGGCATGGTGTGTGTGTGTGTGTGTGTGTGGATGTGGAGATGGTCATGCTTAACTCTGCACCCCCTACTGTACATAGGAACCATGCAGTGGCATCTGCTCATGTAGATCCTCACCCATCTGTCACCCTGGTGATATATAAGTAAAAGGGTTCCACTCACTGATTAACAGGTAGATGAGTTGTGGCCTATTTTGTGCTTATAGCTGTGATCTATTTTGTGCTAAAGAAAGCTGTGAGTATTGGGTCTCATCATCAACTGGAATAGGACTCAAACCTGAGCACACCACTTTTGGCAGATGCCTAAAAGCATGGGGAATAGTACTGACCCTTGAGGAATCATACCGACTGATAACCATCAGGCTGGTCAGTAGTCTCTCAACACCACTTTTTGGAAATGTTCAACCAAAAAGAAATAAACTGCAGAACATTGCCCTCAAGTCTCATATGAGTTAAATGGCCCAGAAGGATAGCATAATGCATCAAATGCCCTTGAGTGATCCAACAGAACAAAGATGGACTCTCTATTTCTGGTTTTTAGCATAAATTATCCACTAAAGAAAGCAATGCTATTTCCATCCCATACACATACCTGATTATACTCTGGAAAACACCCAAGTAACGAATTTCATCCAGGAATCTTAGTTATGCTACCTATGAGCTATAACAATCTATACAATTTGACGGCAGGCACTCTGAAAACCACTTTCTTCCTTTGGTCTTCACATTGTTAGGGAGGTCCTTTATTTAGTCTCATCATCAAAAATACAGTTCACAGGTGACCCCAGGCTCTGGAACTCCCTGCTAGAGAACACTAGATAGGTTCATTCATTGGTACCCTTTTGCCGGTAGGCAAAAACCTTTTTATTCAGACAAGCATAATCAGAGGAAGCTTTCACAATTTGTATTTTGTTTCTCTTTATTTGTAGATTTTAAATTGTATTTTAATCTGTCTATATTTTGTGTTTCTTTTTATTGTGATTTTATCACAATTAGATCTTCTTTTTCACATTGATGGCATTTTTTTTTCTTAAAGATGAGGTAAAAGTAGAAAAACAACTATAACATTCAGGCAGGGACTTTATATGAACATCAGATAACAGAGGAAGTCTTTTTAAAAAAAATTCCTATCTATGAACCATATGAGAAAATAATTGTTTTCATAAACATTTATGGATACATTAAGATATGCCCTCCCCTCCAAATCAACTAGCTTTTTAAAATGATCTATCGAGTTACTTTGGTTTATAATGACACAGCTGTTGGGAAATACAGAAATATCTATGTGAAAGAATTCACCTACTAATTTCCTGGAAAAGGAGGTTGGCCATAGTTATTAAACCCACCTTTCTCATAATCATGCAGAAAGCTAGGGTGAAATAAGAGAGGGATGATTCCCTATTCAAGAAAGTGTTCCGCAACACCCAAAAATGATTTCTTGATTGGGGTGCAATCTGATCAATCAATCAAATAAATAAATAGATACCACCTCCTTATTACAATGAAAAGCCATCTCTTGCCAAAGGAGACACTGTCAATGCTGATCAGAATTGGATTCATTTTCCCAGAACAGCTTCAGGGAATACAACCCCCATCTCGTCCTTAGTGTCAGACTGACTGAAGCAACAGCCAAGCAATAGATACCTTTGACAACTATGGCCCAGATTCTGTTCCAGCTGTGGAATTCAACACAAAATGAGTATTATTCAAATACATGGCAAAACAGCAAACTCTAAATGATAATTCCACAGAATAGGGTGTTTTTGGTATACATCCTCCTGAAACCAGGAGCAGGTGGGTCGGTCTATCTATCTATCTATCTATCTATCTATCTATCTATCTATCTATCTATCTATCTATATGCTATCAAAGTGGTAAGGCTTGTAATTTGGACCATGCTGTCATGTAATTTTTATGCATTATCTGACGTGACATCAAATTGCCTTCTTTATACATGGGCAACTGGAAAGATTCTAGAACCTGATGTTCCAAATGAGCCCGTAAAGATGATTTGGTGATCCTTTATCTGATGAGACTTATAATTACAATAGACCTGAATATAATTGAGATGATACTATCTCAGTAAATAAAAGCAAGATTGTGAAAATATAAAAATAAAAACAAAACACAGAGAACAGACATTGTACAAAATTTGAAGCAATATGCAGTCAATGCCCATGCTTATTAAAGTCAGCAACACTATCACTCCATTATGATCTTCTGGGGCTGAGTATGTGACTTACTACGGTCACCTAGTGGATTTCCATGGCCAAGCAGGGCATCAAACCCTGATCTAGTGCTTAAACCACTACATCAGGTCTACATAAACTATGTCCCTTTACTTCCCAGAATTCTTGATCACTGGACAAGCTGGCTAGGGCTTATAGGAGTTGAAACCCAAACAACTAGAGGGCTGCAGGTTTTGCACCACTGCACTACACCATACCTCTCCATAAACTCCACCCCCCCCCCCCACCTTGCCGGATTTCATAGGATAGACCCCTGGCAATTAAAAGTGGAATAATAATGCTAAACTCTGTTGTGCAAACAGGCCTAAAAACTCTAACCCACCACCTGCTGAACACTGGCAATGCTTGTGGAAATTGGATTACATTTTTGCAGACAAAAACATTTCTAGTCAGGCAGGTCTTTGGCAACTGACTGACTGCTAACAGAAAGGGCTGTTGAAAGGATGAGTACTGTAATCTCTTCTAGCTGGCTGCGTTTTAAAATTACGTTTAATTTTATTTCCGTTTCAATATTGTTTATGATTGTTTAATTACATTTTACTGGTATAACATGCCATGCTTTAAATCAAATTCTGAATTTTCTTGATCTCAGCACTGAAAGAAAAATTATACATAGAATAATGAAAGTTTTTAAAAATGGAATGTTGAATATTTTAAAAATGGGATGGAAAATAAATAAACAAAAATCCCCAGCTGAGACCTATCCAAGTAAAGCAAGACATTTTCATTATGTCATGTGAATGGCTATAGAAATGTGTAGCTCTTGCTCAATTTTTTAGCACTACTAGAAAACAAATGTTCTGTACATCTCCAGAACAGATATACCTTAGTTAACAAAGTCTATGACTGGTTAAACTATTTTTTACCATTTTATGCTTGCCCAGCTCCATTTTCCCCTCTGGGATTCTGTCTATCTGGAAGGGTTTTGGCAGCATTGGCACTGGGAGGATGGCGATGAAAGGCTAGAAAAATGCTGACTTTCACTGTCAGGTGACTGCAGTCCTTCTGGAATAAATAATGTTATAAATGTTGAACTCTAGTTGACTCTATTATCACTCGGCCTGCCTGCCTGGTTAAATCAGGCAAGATAATCAGTAGTTGCCTTCAGAAATCCTTACTGGCCTTACATAAACAGCAAAACAGGGAGGAGGGGGGACAGTAGACAAGTTTGCCTAACCAGCGACTCCTACCTATGTTAAAAACGCATTGATCTGTAAGTCCAGCCACCAAAATTGAAACTAAACTGCAAAGTCAGCTGGGTTGCCAGACAGACTACTCACATATCTCTCTCAGGCATGACCAATTACTACTACTCCTGGCCTCACTATTTCCAGGGAAAAATATAAAAGTGCAAAAATATAAAACGTTTTGAAGACCCCTTATATTTACATTATCAGTATAGTAGTGTGTTAACAGAGTGTACAACATATAAGGAAGATGAGGTCATGTAGTAGCAGCTTAAGTGTTGGGTTAGGAATCTGGAAGGGTAAAGTTGAATTCTCACTCAAGTGGCTTTGGCTGATTCTCACACTTTCAGCCCCAGTGCAGGGCAATGGCAAATGCCCTCTGAACAAATCTAGCTGAGAAAACTTAGTATCAGGGCCTTCATAAGTTAGAAACAATTAGAAGGCACATCAGAACAAGAAAAAACAAAAGGCATGTGAATCTCCCATTTCTCAAATTAGATTAATTTTTTTATACAAGTTTGGCCCCCAAACAGTGATATAGACAGAAAAGTATAAGCACTGGCATAGACAGCAAAGTCATTTTAAAAACAGATACACCAATCTCTTCCTATTCCTTAATGGAAGTGTTTAAGTTCTTATCCAAATGGACAGAGGCATTCTAGCAGTAAAAGAGCCACAAAAGTGAAGAGCTAAAAGCGTTCTCCACAATGGGATTTTGGGAGATAACAGAAATTTGATCACACACACAAAATGTATGGCCTGGTTCAAACTAAGCTTTTGCATATACTGTAAGTGTAAAATGAACATTTCGTTTATCAGTGCAATGAATTTGCTCTAAGTATCACCAGAGTTGCAAGACCACAAATCTCAACATTTTCTTTAACCCTATAAATTCAATTCTAGATGTTGTGCACATTACCAAGGCATTACTCTTTGTAAAATCTAGGCTTGAGCGATCCATGAAAAAATTGATTCTAAACTCGTTTCAAAAGTAGGGAGCGCTAGCGTTTCTGATGTCATTTCCGAATTTTGCCCTCAAAATTTTTCAAAATTTAACAAAAATTTGTTAGTTTCAAAAGTAATTCGTTAATGGCGGACGCGCATGCGCACTAGCAAAAAAAATAGCACGAGAGGAGGCTTTACAGGACTCTCCCACCCTCATTTTTTGAGCGATCTTCTTCAAACTTGGTACAGTGGTAGAACACATTTAACACTGATAGCTCACCAAAATTCGGAACGTTCCCCTTATCCACTGATTTTTGGCGAATTTTCATAGCTTTTATAATAAACCATTTTTTAATAATTGCAGAAATCTGTTCCTGGTTTGAAAGTCTTATTTCCTGTTTCATTGGGTTGTCTTTACTGTGAAAGTCATTGTTCTACTTGAGAAACTTTGTTTTTGTGGCTGAAACTTTGTTAAATTGGTGGACCAAACCATAATATGTTCCATCCATGTCGCTTGCACAAAGTTCAGGCAGTGTCATAGATTTTGCCATGTTTCTATGACAGAACCAATTAGGAAATGACATTTATCACCCAGGAACAGAAATCATAGTACACCATCAAATCATTCCTGACAAATGGCTATCAGCCTCTGAATAAGGAAATCAGTTCCTGGTTTGAAAGTGCTATTTCCTGAGAGTCATCTCTGGTTGTTTGAGAGTTTGTATTAATGCTATGACAGTCGACTCTCATTTAACCGGCACCCATGGAGAGCAGTCAATGTCGGATAACCGAGAGTTGTCTTTGGTTGCTTGAGAGTATGTATTAATGCTATGACAGTCGACTCTCATTTAACCGGCACCCGAGGGGAGTGGTCGATGTCGGATAACTGAGAGTCATCTCTGGTTGTTTGAGCGTTTGTATTAATGTTATGACAGTCGACTCTCATTTAACTGGCACCCATGGAGAGCGGTCAATGTCGGATAACCGAGAGTCGTCTCTGGTTGCTTGAGAGTTTGTATTAATGCTATGACAGTTGACTCTCATTTAACCGGCACCCGAGGGGAGTGGTTGATGCTGAATAACGCAGAGTCATCTCTGGTTGCTTGAGAGTATGTATTAATGCTATGACAGTCGACTCTCATTTAACCGGCACCCGAGGGGAGTGGTCGATGTCGGATAACCGAGAGTCGTCTCTGGTTGCTTGAGAGTATGTATTAATGCTATGACAGTCAACTCTCATTTAACCGGCACCAGGGGAGTGGTCGATGTCGGATAACTGAGAGTCATCTCTGGTTGTTTGAGAGTTTGTATTAATGCTATGACAGTCGACTCTCATTTAACTGGCACCCGTGGAGAGCGGTCAATGTCAGATAACCGAGAGTCGTCTCTGGTTGCTTGAGAGTTTGTATTAATGCTATGACAGTTGACTCTCATTTAACCGGCTACTGGCTGATGTCGGATAACTGAGAGTCGTCTCTGGTTGCTTGAGAGTTTGTATTAATGCTATGACAGTTAATGCTATGACAATGTTTGACCCATCCACTGATTTTTGGGGATTTTTGAAGCAACTGTTAGCAGATCGATGGCCACACCTCCCTGTCCTTCTTCCTTCCACTTTGATTGGCTTGCTAAGGCTTCTGGGAAATGGAGTTTTTGGCTCATAATGGCGACTTGCTTCATTTCCACTTAAAAGAATGGTCAAAATTCAGAGGCTTGTTCTCCTGCATTTTGAAAGCTATTATGAAAGCAACGTTTTTTAAAAATGCTAGCAGATCGATGGCCATGCCTCTCCCTCCCTCTCTCTTCCACTCTGATTGGCTGAGAGGCATGCCAACATGGCTTCTCCTCTCAGAGGGGCTACAGCAATATCCGAAGACATCAGAAACAAACGAAAAAAGGTACTTTTTTGATTCAAATTCGTAATATTTGTAAGGCAGTGAGCAGATGTTTCAAATGTCAATTCAAAAGTACTTGCGTAACGAATTTTTAACAAATTTAACGAACTAACGAAAAATTTGCTCAAGCCTGGTAAAATCAAAGAAGGTATAATTGACAAGACGGCATAGCTCATAACTGAATGAAATTAGCCCCCAATCTCAAAGTAGTACTGTATGTACTGAACTTTAATGGCTAATTTATAGATTGTGAAAGGAACAGATTCCGCCCTGTAAACAATTCAATCCAGTTTGTTCCCCCCAAACATACCTTTTCAGAAAAAGATTCTTATTTAAGCCAAATAGCACGTGAGCTGAAAGCTCCATTACATTTATAAGATGCCAAAGTTCTTGTTCTGATACACTGTCTGGTGAGCTTATTACTCATTTTGAATTGTATTCATAGATGATGTGAACTCTGTTTCCCTCCATTTTTCATTACCCAGCAAGCTATTAGTTATTCACAGTGTATCATATTCCAAAAATAAGCCACTTCACTCAAGTAAACTGGACAAAGATGACACCAACTGTGGACTAAGATGACACCAGTGATTGTCATGTTTTCTGCTCTGTGCCTAGCAGTCCACTTAAATCACATCACTATGCACAGTGTTCCTTCTCTGCCCCTCTTGGCCACTGAAAGAGTGAAAGTTTCCCCCAAATTTTGGATTTCAAACATGTTTCATCTGATGTATTGCCAATATAGTACAATCAATTCCATCAAGCACCAAAGTCCTTAAGTTAGTCTTTTGTGTTGCACTTATAACTGTGCTCCAGTTTCACCACTGACCAACAAGTGAAGATTTCCCATGATAACAGAGTTGTAACAAATTTAAATGATAATGCACATTACTCCTAACAACTGACAGAAATCAATATTCCACTGCGCACAAATTTTCTTTCCATACAGAAAAAAGACCAGGATTTTACATCTCTACAGTTATGAAAACATGAACTGCATATTCATGTTTTAACTTTAAAATGTACAAGAAATAACCAAAACATGGAAAAGCAGCATAATATGCAAAATCAGAAGACATCTTGGATATGAATTGGAGGGGGGGGAATCCTCTCCTATTACATTTCACAGCTTTATAGCTGTATAGCTATAAGCCCACCCCCTTAAGGCAGATTTTAATATCAGCTGCTTTGAGAGTAATTAATAAAATGCATTATGACTGCACTGTCCAATCTTAACCCATATTTGTAGTTTTCTTCCCTCATACCTTGCTTACTGTTTTCATTTCTTGCCCTTTACTGTCTCCTATTCAGATGAATTCAACATTAAACCTGCTGACAACAAAATCTGTCAATGAGTGTTGGGTGATATTTTTTTTGCCTGAAAGGTATGATACCATTTTAAAAACTGACCAGTAGACCATTCCAAGAATAAGAAATAAGAAAATTGTGTTTTGCTCTCACAGTCACTACATGTGTATACAGTACCAATATATATTAAGTAGCTATGATAGCTCATCTGCCACATGATGCTCTGGAGAAATATATACTGTGCCCCAGAGAATGGCCAGCAGTCAAAAATAATATTAACAAAGTGAAGAAAAAATATATATTTACATTGGAATTTGCCTCAATTCTTTTAGCCATCCTCCTAGTAATTAGAGTAATAATTACTGATTAACAAAATAATGTTTTAGTTTTCATATGATTTTGCTATCCAATGTTATCCTAGAGTGGGAGTTCTGAAACCTAGGCCCTCCAAGGTCATCCACCTGACCCACACCCTAAACTTTAGACTTACGGCTGCCCTCAATCTGAAATGACAACAACAATCCTAATTAACTTTACTATCGCATCAGCCAGAAGCAGGCCCACACTTCCCACTGAGAAGTTGGTAAGTTTATGTTGGTTAAAATTGTTAATTTAAAATATTGTATTGTCCTTTCATTTTTTTGCAAATAAGATATGTGCAGTTTTCATAGGAATTCATTCATTTTTTTTAGTCTATAGTCCGGCCTTCCAATAGTCAGAGGGACCGTGAACGGGCCCCCCTACTTAAAAAGTTTGAGAACCCCTATCCTAGAGCAAAGCTTCTTAATCTTTTTCAACTCATGGCCCCTTTCTGCCTACAATTTTTTTACATGACCCCAAGTATAGGTATATAAAATATGTATAAAATCAAACATTTACTGATCATCATTTGCAAGGTTTGCTAAACAGGCTGATTTTCCTTTTTGTGGAGTACAGCTGAAGCACTGTTTGCAGAGTGCACTGTAAACACTGCATGTTGTTGCTAACAGATTTATGTAAATGAGTGGCATTCAGAAACCCTTTACTGTTGTCAATTTTTTTTGTGATCCCAACATTGAGCAAAGGGGACCCCATTTGGGGTCGGGATCCACAGGTTAAGGACAATATCACATTAGCATTTTAAAATGGGTGCTCCTGCTTTCCTATCATGTGGCTGCCTTTTGCAGAATTATGGGAAATGTAGTTTAGGGTGGGACCTTTGAAATTCTCAGCCAGACAGGTCCCTCAGTTTTCCCATCATTCTGCAGGAGGCAGCCACACTATAGGAAAACAGGTGTCTCCACTTTAAAATGCTAACGTGTATTTGTCTTAAGATGGTTCTAAAGCAGTAAAATGTACACTGTCTTCAATGGCAACATAACTTTGCAAGCCAAAAGTGCACATGAAAAATGTATTAGGAAAGATTTGAGCTAGAACTAGTGTGGGGAAAATTCCACCAAATGGCCCTCCCCTGTCCTGCTCACTTACCATCCTGCAACTGGTTGACCAATTAATGGCCAAGAGAGGCCAAGTGTGGGTTTCCAAGGAGCACAAATTAGGAGGCTTAGAGGGATGCCTGCTTCTTTGGGCATCCAGCTATATGAAGCCAAACACTGTTTGTCAGCATTTTGCTCTCCTTCCCTGGTCAACATATGAAAATTGGGGGTAATGCAGCTTCATTATGGTAAAGGAGGGAGGGGATTACTGCAGATGAAAGGCATAAATACCTCAATGTGCAACAACCCAAATTAATATCTGGAAGTGCAATTTTTCATTATACTTACTTACAACATTAACTGGATTCCAGGTATCATTTATTTATGGGCTAGTATTAGCTGTACATTTCATTCAGCTGGTGAGGTGTATTTTTAAAAAATGTAGAATTTTGCTCCTACTGAGGAACTTTAGAAAATGCTGTTGTGCTTTGACATTATTAGGAAAACACTATTTGAACAATAAGGCCATTGCAGTGTTCTGCATTTCCCCCCAAGCTATCACTGTCAAAATCTTAGATATCAAATACACTTTTTCCAAGAGGGCTACTGTCCTTACAAGCCTGCTTAGCTGTTCCTCATCACCACTTTGGTTTTTCTTACTAAGCTGGAGGGCAAGATACAAAATATCTACACTAAAGAATAACATATCTTCTAACTGCAATAATATTTTACAAACAAAATGGGATCTTCTTTGCAAATATACTAGCCAACTAGCTGCATGAAATAATGGGATGGCCAAAAAGGAATATGAAATGTTGCTATGTAGAGAAAGGCTGTAACATGATGGTCATCGCCAGGACAGGTTCTAAGGGGACATTGTCTGCAGAGTGTAGCATAATGTTCATCTGTAAATCAAGGCCCTACAGTCTCTTACTATATTATTCTGGCCTCTATGAAGGGTTCAGAGAAAGACAGCCCAGTTTTGCTTGAAATAAAGCAAGTGTCTCTGTGGTTAGGATCAGTTACTGTAACTCTACCTTTCTAGACACAATCTGAACTATATTTCATAAATGGGACCTGCAACAAAATTTTCCCATGTACTGAGCAAAAGGGCTCCTTTTCAGGGGTTCAAGCAGGCCATGCCCTTTTCCAAACTACTATTACTACTACTGCTACTACTATTACTACTATTAATTTCTTATCTGCTTCTCCCTATGGATTAAGATAGGGTACAACAACAAATTAAACATATATTCTAAGAAAAATAATAATCAATGCGTGCATATATGTGCATTCACATCACCTGTTGATTTATGGCCCCATGAATTTCATAGCATTTTCCTAGGCAAGGGATACTCAGAGGTGGCTTTGCCAGTTCCTTCCTCTGAAATATAGCCTACAGCACATGGTATTCATTGATGATCTTCCATCCAGGTACTAACCAGAACTGACTCTGCTCAGACAAGATCTGGTGCCTTTAGGATGTTGAGGACCTCAATACATATTTTAAAAATATTGATATAAAATAAAATGAGTCAGCCTCCTGGAAGAGATTGGTTGTTATTGCATTTTAATATTACAAAGCATAGCCATCTGGCAGATCTCCTCTAGGTATTCCACAATCTAGGGATGGCTGAATAAAATGTCCTCTGGGTAACAACTGTCAGCCCAGTCTTGTTTGAAATAAATGAGGTAAGTGTCCCCCAAAGGGTGGTTTATTCAAGAAAAGGAAGTTATGTATATATTTGAACCCAAACTATGTAGGCCTTTAAAAGTAACAACCAACACTTTGTATCTTTCTAGGAAACTAATTGCCATCCAATTGAGTGATTTTAATATTGTAAAGGGTGCAAGGAGGCTACATTCCCCATCTATTGTATGTTTTCTTTCCAGATGATCTCCAAGTTGGGAGGAATCAGGATTCAGTAGTAAAACACATACTGAGGCCGGGGAAGATTCCTGGTCTAACTCCTGATATCACCAAGTAGTGCTGGAAAAACTGTGACACAAAACTGTACTACCATGAAAACATGGCTCTTCCAGCAGGCCTTCAATAATTGATCCAGTATGTCTGACCTCTTGCATCTCTAATAATAGTCCCGTATTTACGCCTCTTACAGCACCCTGAAGGTGTTGACAATTTGGATAATTCTCCCCTCCTGATGATTTTGACAAACTAGCACTTTGGCCCAGGTTTTTTCTAGATTTTATCCAAGATTTTACCTTTTGTTCACATTCAAAGCACCCCTGAGAGATGGCCATCCAGCCTCTGCTTAAACGCCTCCAAAGAAGGAACCTCCTTTAAGCCTCCTTCTTAAGAAGAGAAACTAATATTGAAAATATAATAATAGTATCCAAATAAGAACAATAATAACCAGAAAATAAAAAAATCCTAGTAATAATAATATCAAAATGGTAATAATATCCTAATAATTCTATTCATGTTATTAACTGCATCACCTGAACTGATTGATTTTATAGTGGTGAAATGGGGCTTAAATCATTGGAGAGGAAGCTAGAGAGGAAGTAGAGCACTGGGAGAGTGCTGTGCATGATGGGAGCTGTAGTTTGGAGTGCTGGGAACATGTCAGCCCCTCCCCCCGTGTCCACAGATCCTGCACCCATGGATTCAAGCCTTTATGGCTTGACTGTGTATTTTTTCAAATCCAAAAAAGTACACATTTCTTTCTTTTTGTTTTAAATAACACCATTGTATATAAGACTTGAGTGGGTTGTTCTGAGTTTTCCAGGCTGAATGGCCATGTTCCAGAAGCATTCTCTCCTGATGTTTCGCCCACATCTATGGCAGGCATCCTCAGAGGTTCTGTTGGAAACTAGGTAAGTGGAGTTTATATATCTGTAGAATGATGTCCAGGGTGGGAGAAAGAACTCTTTTCTGCTTGAGGTAAGTGTGAATGTTGCAATTGGCCGGCTTGATTAGCATTAAATAGCCCTGCAGCTTCAAAGCCTGGCTCCCTCCTGCCTGGGGGCATAATTGTTGGGAGGTGTTAGCTGGGCTTGACTGTTTCATGTCTGGAATTCCTGTTTTCTGAGTGTTGTTCTTTATTTACTGTCCTGATCTTAGAGGCTTTTTAAACACTGGTAGCCAGATTTTGTTCATTTTCATGGTTATTATTTCCACTAATTCCCACAATTCCTAATGTTGCAATTGGTCACCTTTATTAGCATTGTATAGCCTTGCAGAGCACTCAGCCGGGAAGGGAAGGGGGCGGAACCACCTGAATGATGGACAGCCAGGGACTGCCAGTCATTCAGGCAGCTCCTCCCCCTTCCCTTCCAGGCAGGATTTGGCACCAACCTGCAATTGCTTACCCCGCATATAGCTTCAGCCGCCCCTGGGGAGGCCTGTCCTCAGATGATGAGCAAGTGGGCTGTTTGGGAAGTGTGTATGCCATGTCTTTGCTTCGTCCAGTATCTCATATCCTTTGGCCAGACAAAACAGAGAATTGTGGCACACAGAAAGAGAAGGAGCCTGCCACATGCCAATTCACTTACCCCATGGATTTTGTTCCTTTTCCTCTTCCTGTGTTCTGTAAATCTCTGTCCTGTCCAAGGAAAGGAAGAGAAGTACTGGAGGGAACAACAATACACAGCACACAAGAAGTGGAGGAAAAACTGGATCTGCCAGGTAAATGATGAAGCAGGTATGGGTGGGGCCAGTTCTTCCTCTTCATCATATTTGTGTTAGGTCTACTGGGTATCTCCTTTTGCCCAAGAAAACAGAGACTCACTGCATGTAGGTAAGAGGAGAGGCCATAATGTGCTGCTACCTTGTGGATCTGGCTCCTTTTTCTCTTCTTGTGTTCCATGGTTCTCTTTTGCTGAGGCAAAGGAAGGAGGATACCAAGGAGACCAGAAACATATGGCCCCCCAATAATAGGAGAGAAACTCAATCCACCAGGTAAGTAACATTACAGGTGTGCTCAGGGCCAGTTCTGGTCCCCTCCGTACCTTCCTTCCTTTGCCCTGTTGAGTGGGACTTGAGCCAAGCATGAAGAGGAAAAGGAACAGGGAACTGCCGAGTAAATTATGTAGTGTGCAGTGCTGGCTCTCCCTTGGGAACATAGCCCCCCCCCCCTCAATATATTTGCATTTTCCCACTTTTGTGGAGGAGTCATGCCCTCAGCCCCTGCAAAAGTGGAAGGATGACTTTAGTTGGGAAGACTATCACCAGGGGTCCTTTTGCATGATTTCACTAATTGTTATGGTGCCATCTTTTGGGAACTTGGGCGTTGCAATGTAGGGATATTATTTAGAACATGCAGCTAGAGAATGCCAGTGTCTCACCAAAATACAGTGCTATAACTGTGATCTATGTTCCTATTCAGTCAACAGTCCAGTTTCTCCCTGCTGATGGGCATATTCAGTTTCTGCTGTCCCTTGTTGTAGGTTTTTACTTTTAAATGGGACCTGAATCAAAAACTCCTTCAAAATGAGAGGTTGCCTCTGACAGTACAAAATATAAGCTGCTACATGCTGCTAAAGTTTGGACTAGGTCTATAATATTAAAATATAAGATTATAATACATCCTCAACTGGGTCATTCTAGGGGATTTATTTAGCCAAGAGGCAAAATAGACAAAATGTATTTTTATTTTAGACCACCAGTTTATGTGAAGCCTATGTGTTTAAATTTTCGCCTTGTTCCAAAGTATTGTTACCTCAGTTTGTTTTAATGGTTTTTAGTTGGTAATGTTGTTTATTTGTTGAAAGCCATGCTAAAAGGTTTTTAAGATGAAAGGCAATACGTAGAAATTTTAATTAATAAACATATCAAGGAAAAGCAATATTTTTTTCACATGCTATTTATAGTGTAATCAAGTTTTCTTACCTGAAAACAGTGAATGTGACACCTAATATTGCCTCTGAATGTGATTTTGTTCAGCATATATACTTGTCAACCTCATGTATAAGTCATAGGTAGGTTTTGAGACCAAGATTATGGATTTTGATCTAACCAGTGGATAAGGTGAGGATTATTTCATTGAGAGGAGAAATCAGTGCTGGCTACCACCCCTGGCTACCACTGCCAGACATTCAAAAACAGCACAAACTGATCCACAGCAGATAGAATTGTCAGGGTCAGTACTTTTTAAAGGTCCTCTCAGGACAGAGTGCTCTCACCTTTCACCACTCCACTCAGAGAAGGGGATAGTTCCTTTTTTAAAAAATAGGAGTCAAGGTGCAGTACTTACCTTTGTTCATAGAATCATAGAATAGTAGAGTTGGAAGAGACCTCATGGGCCATCCAGTCCAACCCCCTGCCAAGAAGCAGGAAATTGCATTCAAAGCACCCCCGACAGATGGCCATCCAGCCTCTGCTTAAAAGCCTCCAAAGAAGGAGCCTCCACCACAGTCTGGGGGAGAGAGTTCCACTGTCGAACAGCCCTCACAGTGAGGAAGTTCTTCCTGATGTTCAGGTGGAATCTCCTTTCCTGTATTTTGAAGCCATTGTTCCTAGTCTGCAGGGCAGCAGAAAACAAGCTTGCTCCCTCCTCCCTATGACTTCGCCTCACATATTTGTACATGGCTATCAGGTCTCCTCTGAGCCTTCTCTTTTGCAGGCTAAACATGCCCAGCTCTTTAAGCCGCTCCTCATAGGGCTTGTTCTTAAGACCCTTAATCATTTTAGTCGCCCTCCTCTGGATGCTTTCCAGCTTGTCGACATCTCCCTTCAACTGCGGTGCCCAAAATTGGACTCAGTATTCCAGGTGTGGTCTGACCAAGGCAGAATAGAGGGGGAGCATGACTTCCCTGGATCTAGACGCTATACCCCTATTGATGCAGGCCAGAATCCCGTTGGCTTTTTTAGCTGCCGCATCACATTGTTGGCTCATATTTAACTTGTTGTCCAAGAGGACTCCAAGGTCTTTTAAATGAGTCTACTCAGGTTTCAGGGTTGATTTTTTCTTTTTACTAAAATGTTTATACTTATGCATACAGTAGTCATTATGCCAAATAACCACCGGAAGACATCCAAAGATGTATCTCTCTGACTCCATTTAAAGTTATTCCTATTAGGATTATCAGTATCTTCCTATATACAGTAGAGTCTCATTTATCCAACATAAACGGGCCAACAGAACGTTGGATAAGCGAATATGTTGGATAATAAGGAGGGATTAAGGAAAAGCCTATTAAACATCAAATTAGGTTATGATTTTACAAATTAAGCACCAAAACATCATGTTATACAACAAATTTGACAGAAAAAGTAGTTCAATATGCAGTAATGCTATGTAGTAACTACTGTATTTACGAATTTAGCACCAAAATATCACGACGTATTGAAAACATTGACTACAAAAATGCATTGGATAATCCAGAATGTTGGATAAGCGAGTGTTGGATAAGTGAGACTCTACTGTACCTCCCTTCACTGAAGCAAAATTGTTCTTCTTCCACTCTGTTTAAGAAATTCTTAATGCACTGAGTTTTACTGTTTGGGTATATATAAACTGCGTATTTTGCAACTAGCATGTCTGGGAAGAAGCAGACTCAAGTACAGAATTCTGTGCTCTCTTTAGCTGTCAGAAGCCTAACCAGCAACTCCTTAGCCGCTTTGAGTCCTCTTTGGGGGGGATAAAGCGGGGTATAAATAAATGTTGTAATAATAATAATAATAATAATAATAATAATAATAATAATAATAATAATAATAATAATAATGGTGCAGCCAATGGCTTGTACATACCCAATAACACCCTTTACTTTCCTGGGAACAGTATTACATCACAATCCCTGAAACAGACACCCAGTATGTACATGCACACACAAAATTATTTATTCCTGTGGACAATTCATATGTATTCACAAATCTTACATTTGAAGAAGATAATAGTTCCATCATTCACATGAAAGTCTATCAATTGTAAGCTAAATATCATTTTAAATATTAAGAAATTCCAGAGATATGGTGACTGGTATGTTATTAAACTGGCTGTAATCTAGACACTGCACATTTGCTCAGCATGACATTTCTATTAATGCAAGATCCTTTAAATCCGGTTTTAATACCTGGAAACAGTGGATGTGACAACTTAGGGAGGCTGGGAATAACTGAAAGAGAATTGCAGGTTTGGCCTCATCCACGACACAGGTAAAAGTTCTAGGTATAATGGCAAATTAGAATTAGCTCCTGGGGATTCAATACTGGAAAATGAGAAAAGTTAAAAAAAAAAATAACCATGCTGCTGCCTTAAGAAAATATAGGCTACTAATACTATTGCATTATGCCAGACAGCTTCTATTAATTTTGGCATCCTTTTCTTATTCTATTTATTCTTCTTTTCTATTTCTAAGATGATCTGGACTCATTAAAATAACACTTCTGTGTAAATATCTTGTTTGAACGCACAACTCACTGTCAAAATATTTTCTGCATTCTTGATTTATATTCCTTTGGTGCCCAACCTTGTTCAATCACAAGATATAATATGTGAATATTTCTATCCATACCCACATAAACCAAAAATTCTTGCTTAAAACATGGTTAAATGTTTCAAACAAGGTATGCATAGCACTACGCATAAAGTATTCAAATTTTTAAAACTCAAAAAAAGCTATAACCCATACGTAAAATTATAATGGGAATAACTGATGGGTGAGGGTGGAATGTTGAAGGCAGAAAAGACCCGATCAATCACAAGGGAAGGCTCTGTAGGCCATCCTTTTCCTGATCCCATTGCTTTGTGGGAAACAATTAAAATGAACAGCAAGGTCAGCTTATTTTGCTCAACCCCAGTGGATACAAACCTGTGGGTCTGCAGGTGTTCTGGCCTACAACACACAGAAATCCCAGCCAGTTTACCAGTTGTTAAGATTTCTAGGAGTTGAAGGCCAAAACAGTTGGGGAACCTCAGGTTGAGAACCACTGCTCTATCCAGTCCTTCTGACCCAAACAAGGAAGTTCTATTATACATTTAGACTGTCCATTTTGTGAATTATCTCTGTTAAGAAAAGTAGAATGTTGAGGCCCCAGCACATAGTGGCAATTCACAACTACTAAGTCTGGCAAAGCAGAAAGTAGGATTTCCAGAGAGAGGTGAGGTTAAATTGTTGCTGACAACTCCAACTGATGGTAGCCTTATCATAGGGGTCCCTTGATAGGATCTCTTTTGAAGAAGTTCACCATTGCCAAGGACCGCCCTTGTTTTTATTGTTCCCTTGATTTGTATTGTAATGGATATTTTATTTATTGTACTGTTCATTGTGTTCTGAAGTGCTGTTTTTTATATGCTGTTTATTTTGTATTGTTTTGGGCATGGCCCCATGTAAGCCGCCCCGAGTCCCCGTTGGGGAGATGGTGGCGGGGTATAAATAAAGTTTTATTATTATATTATTAAGGTCTCCCAGTGGGAATTTAGACCCTTGTCTCCTAGAATTCTAGTCCAAGTCAAGTCACTACACAATACTGGCTCTGTAAAGTCAGGAAGATTCAGCTGTTTCTATCTATCTTCCATGTAATCTTTCTTTTTTGTCAAAAATATACCTGCTATGACAATATTTATTTATTTCCTTTAGAACCAGGATCATCAATCAGTTATTTCAGGTAAAATTGTCTGTAGCTAGGTATGTTGTAAGCTGTCCCGATCTGTTGTAAGCTTCCCCGAGTCCTTTCGGGGAGATGGGGTGGGATATAAATAAAGCTTATCATTATTATTATTGTTGTTGTTGTTGTTGTTGTTGTTATTTAAAGGTAAAGGTTTTCCCCTGACATTAAGTCTAGTCCTATCCAACTCTGGGGGTTGGTGCTCATCTCCACTTCTAAGCTGAATAGCCGGCACTGTCCGTAGACACCTCCAAGGTCATGTGGCTGGCATGACTGCATGGAGCGCTGTTACCTTCCCGCTGAATCGGTACCTATTGATCTACTCACATTTGCATGTTTTCGAACTGCTAGATTGTCAGAAACTGGAGCTAACAGTGGGAGCTCACCTCGCTCACCAGATTCCAGATTTGAACTGCCAGCATTTCGGTCAGCATGTTCAGCAGCTCAGCAGTTTAATCTGCTGCGCCACTGGGTGCTCCATTTATTATTATTATTATTATTATTATTATTATTATTATTATTATTATTATTATATACATATATAATATTTTTCAACTGTTTTGTTTTAAGTCAAAAGAAAATACAAAAAGTAACTTGTTATTTATGCACTTGATGAGGATATGTATATTAGAACACTTGGAAAAACCTACACACTATACTTAAAAGCATAAAGGACAAGCTGAGGAGAGAATGTATGATCATCATTTTAAAAGAACCTGTATAAAACCAATCCTGCTAACTTGCAAATCAGCCTGACACCAATCAACTCAACCTTTCAGCTCCTGCTTTAAATGCATTGATTCATGTTCACAGAAAGTTCAAAGTGTAATTTTTGACACTTGATTCAGTTTGCGGTGGAAGGATTTCAATGCAATACAGAAACATTAGTCCAATATGTAATGGTGGGTGTGGGGCTGACATATAACCTTCCCTTGATAGTACAGCCCTTAACATGCTGCAGTCCATGGAGGAAGGATAGTTCACTGAACTTAGAACTAGCCTGAATGCTAGATGTTTTGCCCCCACTATGAACTTTTTCTTTGTCACTTGTAATTCTCTCTTTGGTAACCATGGAAAACTAATTGGGCAGACTCAGATGCTGCTAGCTTCTTTTGCAGAACAAATGCTTAGGAGAACTCTGTCTCACCCAAGCCACTGTTTGTTAAACAGTTCTAGGCAGATTTATTCATGTTTGCCTCTCTTGCAGCCCTAACCTTCTATTTTTTCAAAAACCTCTACACAATAGGAACAGTACCAGCTCAGCCTTGGACAAATTTATTTAGACATTCATTATCACTGACAGAACCAGTATGACATAGTGGTTTGAGCACTGGACTATAACTCTGGAGACCAGGGTTCAGATCTCCTCTGAGCCATGTAAACCCACTGGGTAAACTAGGGCAAGGCCCAGTCTTTCAGCCTCAGAGGAAGGCAAAGGCAAACCCCCTCTGAACAAATCTACCATGATACGTTCTCTTTAGGGAATCATCAGATGGGAGCCCCCCCCCCCCCCCCCCGGAGGAATAACTTCCATTCTAAGCCAGAATGACGAAGGTGGCAGGAAGACATCATTCCACCATGTCTCCTATGTCACAATGACAATATAATAATATATAATAATCATATTATGCTATACTAATAATATAATATATTGTATATGCATATAATATTAATAATATTATAATGTAATACAATATAATAATAATACACTATTATAATGGTATATTTATATTATATGTAATATTACTAATAATATTACAATTTATGTTATAGTACAATATAGTAATATATAATGCTTATATTGTGCTATACGAATAATATAATATATTGTATGTATTTATGGCTTGTAAGCAGTCCTGAGTCCCCTTCGGGGTGAGAAGGGCAGGATATAAATGTCGCTAATAAATAAATAAATAGGGTCACCATAAATAGGTAAAATATTGAAAGCACACAATAGAGCACCTTCTTTTAGATTTTCATTGGGTTTTTTTTATATCATTGAATGTGTTTTTGTACATTGACTTAAGCATGTTTTCTCCAAAACAGATATTGTCCCCAAAGTTAGTATCTGTATCCTTTTCCCATTCATTTTCACAATGTTGTATTGTCTCCAGTTACAGAAGGTTAACTGCGGACTTGCTTAAACTCTTGTACTGACAGGACTGCTGACTTGCAAGGTTGGGTTGCTGACCTGAAGATTGGCGGTTTGAATCCGGGGAGAGCACAGATGAGCTCCCTCTGTCAGCTCCAGCTCCCCATGCGGGGACATGAGAGAAGCCTCCCACAAAGATGGTAAAACATTAAAACATTCAGGCGACCCCTGGGCAACGTCCTTGTAGACGGCCAATTCTCTCACTCCAAAAGCGACCTGCAGTTTCTCAAGTTTCTGCTGATACGAAAAAAAAACTGTGAACTTTCATACTACATTACACAATTATAGCACTATGATTTTACTTTTAACTTCCATGGCAAAAGCCTATGGAACTCTGCAATTTGTAGTGTAGCAAAATGTTTTTAGAACTCTCACCCCAAAAGTTCTAGCGGCCCACTTTTTCTAAATTATAAATTCAGAATATTTCCCATTTGTATGTATGTCTTCCCATGCCCACCAAGTACATCTCACCTCACACTTAACAGGCAATCACATCTTTCATCTTGTGAACAATAATCTCAATGTTAAGAAATTCTTCAATAATTTTTAACAATTTGCTTGTGAAACTATTTTAAATAGTTTGCTTTTATGTATAAATTCTACAACTGAAAGAGGTTAGAAATGTTTTTTATAATCATATATGGGATAGGCAATAATTACAGATATTTGACTTTAGCTGAATGATAAGCTATTAGAATAGTGTCATTAATTTTACCTTTACTTATTCAAATCACAAAACACAGAATTTAAGCTACCACCTTTTGCTTGATCACCACAATAACCAATAAAAATCTCATGGAAGTTGTGTGGATTGATCAATGGGACTATTCAGACAGACAATGATAGAAGTTACATATAAATGTGATGATTTTAAGTCTATTAAAGCACAAGCATAGAATGGGGAGCAGACAGAAGAGAGAACAAAGCGGACAAAAGGGGACACTTTGAAATTAAAGGCAGTTTTCTGACTACAGAAAAAGTAATCCCACTGGTTTTGAAAGCACATTCTTCTTATGTATTAATTAAAATGAAGCTACTGCCTTCATAAATATTTCAGGTTTTCATATCAAACAAATAACCAGCAAGACAATTCTAAAGACTAGAAACTACCATTTGGACGCCCACCATACTTTACCTGCTAGTGGTGTGGAGAAGAAAGGAAGGATATGGGCAAGACAAGCTCCATTCAATTCGGACACACTTCTTAAAAGGTACACATAACCCTACAGATGTGCTAGTCATGTAGCAAAGCCCAGAATTCATTGCCCTTTATGAACTATCATTTGGCATATTAGATGGAAGACTAGGAATCGCAGCCTCCCAAATTAACATTCATTGCTCTGATTAGAAGCTGGAAGTCAGAACCATACTTTCCTCTAGGAAATCTATTTCTAAAGCTATTTGGTTACCCTTTATTCCATAGTATGAAAATTATTTGCTTATGCTTTATCCCAAGGCATGGAGGTAATAAATTACAAGGCAACATAATCTCTTGTTATTAGTTACTCTTGGGGAAAACAAAGTTGCGACATAGTTACAATTCAAAAACAGCATAACTAAAAACCAAACAAAACAATATGTCACTGTCTTAACAATGCCGTAGTTATTTTTTAAAATAACAATTAGTAAATTGACAATTAGTAAACAGTGCAACAAGAAGCATAAAGAATTACTTTTGAATATGGTAACAGCCTAGCCCTTTTTAGTGATAGTAAAAGGTGCATGGGAGTGGATTGAGGGTGTTTCTAGCTTTCTTCACTTTGAAGGCCAACCAAACCCACCACTGAAAAAGTGGGATTGTTTTCAAGTATGAAAAATATGTAATCCTAGCATTGTGAAATAAAACAAAGGGATCTTACCTTAAAGCATCAAAGCTGTCATATGATCCAACAGTATAGTGTCTAAACAATTTCTTTGTTCTATCAGCTCGAGTTTCTGTTCAAAATGAAGACAGGATATATTTAATAAAGGATTTGTGTGTCTAGGAAAATAATTATGCATTCTTGTATATTGCTGATATCAGTGCTGTTGTTCTAATATCTGTTTTGCGGTTAATAAAGAAGGTGAATATATTACAATATTTAAGCACATGTACATATATTAAAATTCAAATATTTTTTACATTAAATGTAAGTAGGTCAAGTAGTGTCATCATAAACCTTTCACTATAGATACAGGAAAAAGTGTTGCTGATTTCAGGCCAGAAACACCAAGTTGCCACTCATTTCCTCATGGGAGTTGTAAGACACATCTCAATGTTGTCAGTGTTGAAGAAAGCTCCTTTTATCTATGTATGTGAAGGTGCTTGAGATGTTGATTTAAACATGAGTTTCTAATCTATGTCATGTTTCTATTTCACTCTTTGCTTCAGAAGTATGCTGCCATATTGTCTACAATGGTATTGTTGTGTCTGATCATCATCATCATCATCATCATTATCGATTTACACAGCACTATCACTGTACTTGGTAGTTACAAGAAAAAGAACAAGAAAAAAGATCCTCTACTCTCAAGACTTACAATCTAAGAAACCACATACAAGACAAGAGAATGGCAATGTGAGAAGGGATTACTCTATGTATTCATGTATAAGTCTAAAGGTTTTAGTAAAAAAAAAAAACCAAACCAAAAAATTGGGCTGACTTATCCACAGGTCAATGTGAGTACTGTACCTCAACTCTTATTTTAAAAGGAACCATTCCCTTTGAGAAACTAAACCGCTCACTATTCTCTCCATCTTCTTTTTGAATGCCCGAGTGGGGAAATAGCCACAGCTGTCAGGGTCAACTGGCTCACTGACGTGGCATTGGTACTTTCCCATCTCTGTAGAATGACTCTTGACTTATAGAAGTTATATAAAAATCTTTAATTTTGGCCCCAAAACCTGCCTTCAACTTGCACATGAGATCAACATACGCAAGTATATATAGTAAGTCAGATACTGCCTCCTTTTCTCTCTAAGGTCAGAACACAGGCTATTGGGATCAAGGTTATCATTGGCTTCTAATAAAACAGTTATGAAAACTATTCATGAACTATTCAATGGGCAGATTATGCACCAGTCTCTCACACTATATGGTAAGTATTCACAAGCACAGATTATTTCATCCCAGGAGTAACAAGTTGAGCTTCTATCTTGAGCATATGAACCACAAGTTTTTTTGTCTGCCAAACCTCTCATACAAACCCTCAAGTCACAAAAATAATGTTTTCTGGTAGTAGTGGTAGAAATTACTATGTTAAAGTGAAGCAAAAAACTTTGTTAAAAGCACTGAAATATCAGTTCAACTATTAGAAGACAGCACAGAATATAGTAAACTTCTTAAACAACCTGCCTTACTTGCACTACATGTATAGTGTACTTAATGTCATATTTTACTGCAATTTCTGACATTTGCAATTTGGTGATGTACTTAGGACTTCATCCCATGAGAGTAGAATAGCTGGGGGGGGGGGGGGGGTGTTCATAGTTTTGCAGTAGCACTTCAGGATGCCCCATTGTGAAATTAAACTAATGTTTAATCTACCCCTATCACACGTTTTCTGCCATTCCGTTTTCTTTAGAAATTATCAGTTTTGTTGTATATGGCCATGTTCCAGAAGTATTCTCTCCTGACATTTCGCCCACATCTATGGCAGACCTCACAACCTCTGAGGATGCCTGCCATAGATGTGGGTGAAACGTCAGGAGAGAATACTTCTGGAACATGGCCATACAGCCTGGAAAACATACAACAATCCTGTGATCCCGGCCATGAAAGCCTTCTACAACACAATTATCAGTTTGCTGGACCATCACATAGGAGAGATAGTTGTCTTCCCACTCTCCCCTCTCCTGTTTAAAAAAAAAACCCAAAAATCCCTTGGTCTTTGAAATTGTGGAGGAAATTGATCCTAAATAATTTTGCAGCATATTTTACATCTCCCCTATTATATACAAAAAATACAGAGGTCTGAATAGATTAAAGGGAACACTGGTAAACTTTCAATATTCAATATCAAAAATACCATTAAAATGTTGAAAACCACCACACTGCCAAAAAAAAAAAATCTTTTCACTTTTGGAACACATATTACATTGGGATACCTTTCCTGTGAAAAAAGGAAATGTAAGAACAGAGAACAGTGAAATCTATCTATCTATCATGTCAGAAGTGAATTGAGAATACAGTTATAATGACAGAGTTGCTTAGATGAGGAATTAGAAAGAACATAATAAATTACCTATCCTTCCTCCATGGTGCCCAAATGATAACGGTGAAAGAAAATGAATATTACTGGCCACTTCTGTTCTGCCCATACAACACCATCGTTCCATCCCACTTGATATTTACCAATTTTGCACATCTCTACACGAAGAATCAGAAATGAAGACATTTAACTTTCGAATTCTAAATATCTGGTTTAATGAACACTTTAAAAATGGAGATGAAAATGGACTTGAAACCCATGGAACAACCATACGTCATCTCACGGTCTCTGTGGGTGACCATTTCTTAAGTGTTCAGAAACGCGGCAAAAACTGCATGTGATGAAGTCATTGCACTTTGCTAGTAGAGAGCTCAAGTACTGCAAATAATACTTTGATCTTTAGCAAAGAATTCTAAGCACCTAATGAAATGACAGATTCAAGGATTTTACTGGATAAAGTCACAAGTTAAACTGGCATTAAAAAGTTGTACTATGATGTCTAGAAACACTGAGTGATATTTTAAAAATAAGTCTTCAGCCAACTAAACCCCTAAAAAGCACTTTCCTTTTCCTCTTTGATTTTCAGAATTTTTGCCTAATGAAGAACTTGGAAAGCTTACATGATGTATTTTGTGCATTTTACCTGGCATAATAAAGTATCACTGTTTTGTGGACTTTGGACTTAGTTGTATTTTGATGCAAACAAAATTTGGATTAGATAAGCCGCTTTGGTCCAGCTATATTCTGCCAGCGTTCCTCAATGGGCCCAAAGGTCAAATAATATATTTTAAAACCAAGGGCGACTCTTAACTAAACAGAACTTGGGTAAAGTTAAGACACACAGGACACGGAAGGGCAGAAGAAACTAGACAACATTCTTAAGTATATAGATACATCAACAAATCAGGATTGTCCATGCCATCATAATTCTAATTACTATATATGACTGAATGAACAATCTCAACTTTAGTATTCAGTGTTATATCTTTACACTTGAGGATCTTGTCTTGTTTTTTCACTGCTGCCCTTCCAAATCCTATGTTTTTTTCCCTATATTTTAATTTATTTCCAAGTTTCCAAGGCTAAATATGCCAAACAACGACTATACTGGGAATTGGCAATGTGCGTATAGGAGCAGATGATATTGGGGTAACAACTTTCAGAAACAATGTCAGTGACACCATAGCTAACATTTGATAATACAGTAAGAACCCAATATCTCTGGGGTTCCTGATCAGATCACAGTTAACTGAAAACATGGATATGATCAAACTCCTTCTAAATTACCTGATTTCTAGTTCCAGTATAACATAAAGTTGAAAATGACATAGAGATATCCTAGAGAAGTATCCAGGGGAAATATACCACAGAATTTCTAAGAGGACCTAGTGAATTCTTGAGAGGCCATTTTCCTCAGGTGTGGGCAAGTGAAACATGGTTATGGGGATGTTACTGTACTGTGCAGAAGAAAGCACAGGTAAACAATTTCTAACTGTTCCTCTTTTTTGCCATGAATGTCCTATGATGAAACTATTGAAAATGAATCAAAAGACAGTGCCAGAAGATGACACTCTGAGGTCAGAAAGTAGTTGGGGATATACTTGGGAAGAGCAGAGGACAAGAACAACCTATGCTGTGGCTAATGACGCAATTGGGCCCAAATCAAAAGGATATTCAGCTACTGATGTGCTCAGAGATTAAAGGAAAATCTGAAACTGCAATAGACATATTATACATATATGGAACATGAGAAGTCTGAATCAGAGTAGTCTAGACATCATAAAATGGAATGTATAAACATTGTAACACTTGGGATAAGCATGCTGAAATTGATAGTAATCGGATAGTTTCAGTCAGACAACTAGACACGAGTTTTACTCAGGTAATGAATATCTAAGAAGAAATGAAGTAGCAGTAATAGTGAGTAATAGAAAAATATTGAAAATCCACTGAAGGCACAGTTGGTGGGGGGCATGAGGGGACTAATTGGCACACTTTTCCAATGCCATTATCATTCCATCAACCTTAACTACCAACTCTTACAACCACGGTGTCTGCTTAGAAGTCTTCCCCATTTGTTTACTGGAATTAATTCCCAATGTGTGTGTATAGGACAGATTGTGTGCAGCCTTAGTTATTCCTACGAGGGCTCAATAGCAACAGCTGTTTTAATCTTGTTTGTACATTCAATACAGATAATTTCTGGGGCAGCACAAATAAACATGAGCTTTCATAGCCCAATGTTGTTTGATCATTTTGGTAGAGCACTATCCCTCCAGCCTGGTCTGAGAGGAGGAGATTCAAGTTTCCCCCCTTTCCCTTCTTTTTGGGGTATATGCCTACTACATAGGCTAATTGTATGGGCACTGCATCATTTTCGGGATCTTTTAAATCTGCCTTAAGAGGCTGTTGCACAGCCAGATCTGGGCTGCAATGAGTGTCCAAGGCTTTGGAGGTACACATACAGTTGGTTTAAAATTTCGGAGAAGTCAAAAATAGGGCAATATGAAAAAATGCATCAGTGCACATGGACCAGCATTATGAGTACAGACAGAAAGAAATAGCAAGCTTTTTTCTTTGAAGAGTTCTTGGAGAAAGCTGATAAATAACAAGCTAATTCTAAAACAAGTCCAGTGACATTTGCCATCGCTTGATATAGTGTGCATCGACAATCCTGAAGGTAAATTTATAAAACCTCTGCATTCATTCTGACAAAGTCTGTGTTCCTTGAAATTATGATTGGAGTGTTGGGAACAGCCAGCTACAGCAGCACACTGGTTTCTAGCGGAGGCATGATCTCAGAGTTCTATTATAGTACTGGAAGTGGGTGGGAGGAAAAGCAAAATGCAGTTACAGGCAAAACTGTTCAGCTACCTAACATCTATAAAGCAAGCATTCATCTGTGATTATTTCAACCCACCTTTTAAAGGGCATTTGCAGGTCATTGATTATCTCTGGGAAGTGGGGAAGAGAGGAGCCAAGAGGATAAGGCAGGAATATTGTAAAGCTTTTACTCGTATCCAATATATTTTTAAACCAGACAAACATCCTGCCTTTCTCTTTAAAATACAGTTCATACAGGGTATATGGAACAAATATTTCCTCTTCTTCTCCCCTCTCTTGCTTTTTGGAACATCTCACTTCAGGAAGATATGCTACCGAGCCCAATTCAAAGTGCTGGTTTTGACCTATAAAGCCCTAAACGGTTCCGGCCCAATCTACTTGTATGAACGTATCTCCTCCTATGAGCCAGCAAGATCCCTGAGATCATCTGGAGAAGCCCTGCTCTCAGTCCCACGTGCCTTGGAGGCGCAGCTGGTGGGAACGAGGTACAGGGCCTTCTCGGTGGTGGCTCCCCGGCTGTGGAACACCCTCCCAAGAGAGATGCGTCAAATTCCAACCCTGTTGGGCTTCAGAAAAGCCCTAAAACATGGCTGTGTGCCCAGGCTTTTAATCAATAAATGGTGAAAATGACACAGACTGAACTATAAACAAAGCACGAGGAAAAACGGATCTGATTTTATGTTTGAAATGTATATTTTTAATTCATAATGTATTTTAATAGTTTTAACTGTTTTATGTGCTGTTTTATATTGGTTTGTATGGGCATCTAATTGTTGCCACTGTTGTAAGCCGCCCTGAGTCCCTTTTTGGTTAGCCTACCAAAGGTATGAGAATAAGAAGGATTTTGAAAACCATTTGTATCACATGATATTAATAAAATTACTTCTGGTGTTCCATATGACCAGAAATCCTGAGACGGCTGTGTAAATAAATTAAAATCTCCCCCTTTCCATCCTCAAATAGCGAAAAACTCACAGAAAATTGTTCCTATTCCATAAATGCAAAGCTTTGTTTAAAGACATTTCTGAAATGTCCCCTTCTTTACTTTCTCTTTTTTATTTTACAGTTCTGAAGTTCAACCCAACCCAGCCACAACATGCGGAGACATACAACTTGCAGCCCTGGAACAAATGTGGACCACATTGCTGAATTACAAGGCATCTTTGTTTCTCTCAGGTTCTGCTCCCACACACCCTTGAAATGTATGTGTGGGGTGAGTGGGAAATGGACATTTCATGCTTGCTATAAAAAGGACTCACAAGAGTGTCGGAAGGACGCACTGTCAACTACAGAAGCTCAATCAGCAATAATAATCAGAGAGGAGCATTTAGCCATCTCAATAATAATAATAATAATAATAATAATAATAATAATAATAATAATAATAATAATAATAATAATAATAAAACACTTTATTTATATTCTCCCTATCTTCCCAAGGGGACTCAGGGCGGATCACAGTACACATACACAGCAAACATTCAATGATGTTTTGAACAAACAGGACAGAACAGACAGAAAGGAGGTATGTTGTGTCAAAGCTTTGGTGCCTTGAAGGCTGTGCTCGGATAAAGCCACAGGGGAGTGCTGTTGCTCCATTCTGTATGACAGTGGTTCTCAACCTGGGGTCCTCAGAAGTGTTTGGCCTTCAACTCCCAGAAATCCTAACAGCTGGTAAACTGGCTTGGATTTCTGGGAGTTGTAGGCCAAAAACATTTGGGGACCCCAGGTTGAGAACCACTGCTCTATGAGGAAGAACCAACAGGTCTTCCTCCTTTCTTTTGGTCACCAATATTTCTAGTCTTTTTCTTTTATGGTGTCGTAAAATACCTCCCCCACTTATTACAGTAGCTAATTTATCTAATTACAGCTCTAAGCTGTTTTCGAACTGCTTAGGTAAACAGTGGGCTGGTCTTGACAGTTGGGTGCTCACCCTGACTGGGCTTTGAACTGACCACCTTTCGGTTGGTAGATCTTATTACTGAAGAGGATTTACCAGCTGTGCTAAAGCAGAGCTCCTCTAGTGCCTACTCAAATTATAAAACTAGCCTAGTCTCCAGTTGTTGGATGTCCTCAAAAATGCACATACTGCTGTTCCATCATAACTACTGGTATTTTAAAATCCAGTTTTTTCTCACTTTTTAAAAAATGAACTATGACTGAAACATTGTAATTCAAATGTGGGAGATCCTCCATACCACACACACACATACAGTCCGGTGCTGTGTCTATCCCACTATTTTATTTCTTCTTTATAGTCGTTTCCAAAAGTTGAGAAGTTTTTCTACAGAAGCCCAACAACAACTCCTTTCCTTGAAAAATATTTATTTAAAAAATAGGAGGCAGAGAATAATACCCACAGAGAACGATATATCCCACCCAGGTTAAATAAGGAATGCAAATGGAGGGGGAGGGAAAGAAAGGGAACTTGCGGTTTTCTTTTTGGTTAAATTCGATTGCTATTACAGAAAGGTAATCTTACAATAGGCCTTAGATAGGAGAGGAAGGGAGGAAAACACCAAATCCCAAAATTAAGGCTCTTTGAGGCTGAGTCAACCACCGAAAGATTTTAAAGTATTTTTTAAAGTAAAGCAATGAGAAGAGAAATAATCCTAGATCCCCTTCTCCTCGAAGCCCCCACATGTGCTCTGGCGCCAAGCCCGGTGCAACCCATCCCACATCTTGCAAAGTTCTAGTCCCTCCCTTCCATTCCCCTTAAAATAAAATAAAAATAAAATAAAAAGATTTAAATGAAAAGATGCCAAGCAGACAAAGAAATAAAGCACTTTGCAAGGCAAGCAGGCAGGTACTGAGGCCAGCAAGAGGCTACAAGCGCGCTGGCCAGAGCAGTAGCACAACCACCCACACCCAGCAGCTCCAAAGGACACGCCTGCAATGAGCCCTTTGGGGGCGTTCACCCCATTAAATAGGCACAGCCTTGTGTGGCAACATCAGGACGTTCAGGTCCTCTGATTGGCCAAAATTGGATCAGACCACCAGGAAATGCTTCCAGGGATGCAAGTTCGAGGATGCCAGATTGAGACTGTAAAATGGATGTGATACTACTGATCATAGCACATTTGTAAGAAACTGTGATGCTATCAAAGAAGTCTGAGGTTGCGCATTATCATGGTGTAACTGGATTGCATCCAGCTTTTTCTATGGTCCTTTCTTCTTGAAGTTTCTTGAAGTTTCTGGAGTGATATAGTGTAGTGGTCATTGTTCACTGTTATCCCACACTCCAGGAAACCAAGCAAAATCAGCTCCTTTTAATCACAGAAGAAATTCCCCATAATCTTTTGTGCTGAGCATTGGCTTTTGAATTTATCTGGTCTATGGGAGGTGGAATGCTGCCACTCCAGGAACTGATTCTTGATCTCTGGCTCATATAGAAATGTCTAGGTCTCATCACTAATGCAAAAATTCCTGAAAAAGGTGTCCTCATGGGCTTCAGTTCACTAACTGGGAGTCAGTGAACTGAAATGGACTGGAATGGGCCACTTCACAAAAGATGACCACCAGATCTACTACTGCGGACAAGAGGAACAGCGAAGAAATGGAGTAGCCTTCATAGTTAATAATAAAGTTGCGAAAGCAGTGATTGGATACAACCCAAAAAATGATAGAATGATTTCAATTTGAGTGCAAGGCAAGCCGTTTAACATCACAGTGATCCAAATATATGCCCCAACCACAGCTACTGAAGAAGCAGAATTAAATAAGTTCTATGAGGATCTGCAGCACCTACTGGATAACACACCAAAAAGAGACATTATTCTCATTACAGGAGATTGGAATGCTAAGGTGGGCAGTCAAATGATAACCGGGATCACAGGCAAGCATGATCTGGGACAACCAAATGAAGCAGGATGTAGGCTTATAGAATTTTGCCAGGAAAACTCAATGTGCATAACAAACACTCTCTTCCAACAACCTAAAAGACGGCTTTACACATGGACTTCACCAGATGGTCAACACCGAAATCAGATTGACTATATCCTTTGCAGCCAAAGGTGGCGGACATCCATCCAGTCAGTGAAAACAAGACCTGGAGCTGACTGTAGTTCAGATCACGACCTTCTTATTACAAAATTTAGAATCAGACTAAAGAGAATGGGGAAAATACACAGACCAATTATACATGATCTCACAAATATTCCTAGTGAATATGCAGTGGAGGTGAAGAATAGATTTCAGGGACTAGATTTAATAAATAGAGTTCCAGAAGAACTATGGACAGAAGTCCACAACATTGTTCAGGAGGCAGCAACAAAGTACGTCCCAAAGAAAAAGAAAAACAAGAAGGCAAGATGGTTGTCTGCTGAGACACTGGAAGTAGCCCGAGAAAGAAGGAAACCGAAAGGAAACAGCAATAGGGGGAGATACGCCCAATTAAATGCACAAGAAGAAGAAGAGACAAAGAACTATTTTTAAACAAGCAATGCGTGGAAGTGGAAGAAGACAACAGAATAGGAAGGACAAGAGACCTCTTCCAGAAGATCAGAAATGTAGGAGGCAAATTTCAGACAAAAATGGGCATGATCAAAAACAATGATGGCAGGGACTTAACAGAAGCTGAAGAGATCAAGAAAAGATGGCGAGAATATACAGAAGATCTGTATAGGAAGGATAATAATATAGAGGATAGCTTTGACGGTGTGGTGAGTGAATTAGAACCAGACATCCTGAGGAGTGAGGTTGAATGAGCCTTAAGAAGCATTGCTAATAACAAGCATCAGGAGACGACGGGACCACAGCTGAGTTGTTTAAAATCTTGGAAGGTGATGCTGTCAAGGTGATGCATGCCATATGCCAGCAAATATGGAAAACACAAGATTGGCCATCAGATTGGAAAAAATCAGTTTATATCCCCATACCAAAAAAGGGAAATGCTAAAGAATGCTCAAATGTACAGTGGCACTTATTTCCTATGCCAGTAAGGTAATGCTCAAGATCCTGCAAGGCAGACTCCAAAAATACATGGAGCGAAAGTTGCCAAATGTCCAAGCTGGGTTCAGAAAAGGCAGAGGAATGAGAGACCAAATTGCCAATATCTGCTGGATAATGGAGGAAGCCAGGGAGTTCTGGAAAAACATCTACTTCTGCTTTATTGACTAGTCTAAAGCTTTTGACTGTGTGGATCATAATAAACTGTGGCATGTTCTTGGTGGTATGGAGATACCAAGTCACCTTGTCTGTCTCCTGAGAAATCTGTATAAAGACCAAGTAGCCACAGTAAGAACAGATCACGGAACAACAGACTGGTTCAAGATTGGGAAAGGAGTACGGCAGGGCTGCATACTTTCACCCTCCCTATTCAACTTGTACGCAGAACACATCATGCGACATGCGGGGCTTGACGATTCCAAGGCCGGAGTTAAAGTTGCTGGAAGAAACATTAACAACCTTAGGTATGCAGATGATACCACTCTGATGGCCGAAAGTGAGGAAGAGCTGAGGAGCCTTATCACCAAGGTGAAAGAAGAAAGTGCAAAAGCTGGTTTGCAGTTAAACATCAAGAAAACCAAGTTAATGGCAACTACACCTATTGATAACTGGCAAATAGGAGGGGAAAACGTGGAGGCAGTGACAGACTTTATATTTTTAGGCGCGAAGATCACTGCAGATGCAGACTGCAGCCAGGAAATCAGAAGACGTTTACTTCTTGAGAGGAGAACAATGGCCAACCTTGATAAAATAGTGAAGAGCAGAGACATCACACTGGCAACAAAGGTCCGCCTGGTCAAAGCAATGGTATTCCCCATAGTAACCTATGGTTGCGAGAGCTGGACCATAAGGAAGGCTGAGTGAAGGAAGGTAGATGCTTTTGAACTCTGGTGCTGGAGGAAAATCGTGAGAGTGCTTTGGACTGCAAGAAGATCCAACCAGTCCATCATCCAGGAAATAATGCCCGGCTGCTCACTGGGAAGGATATTAGAGGCAAAGTTGAAGTATTTTGGCCACATCATGAGAAGTCAGGAAAGCTTGGAAAAGATCATGATGCTGGGGAAAATGGAAGGAAAAAGGAAGAGAGGCCGACCAAGGGCGAGATTGATGGACGGTATTCTTGAAGTGACTGGCTTGACCTTGAAGGAACTTGAAGGGGTGGTGACGGCTGACAGGGAGCTCTGGTGTGGACTGGTCCATGAGGTCACGAAGAGTTGGAAACGACTATGTGACTGAGCAGCAGCAGAGCAGCATGGGCTTCAAATGCTGCCAAGAGCTCTAAACACATATACAGTGCCTTCTTTGTCAAATCAGCTGTTAATTGATGAAGAACCCACTTAGTATACACATTCCAGGATAATCTGCTCAACAGCACCTATGACTGTAGCTAGTCTCTTAAACAGTCATGTGTAAATCATGTCACCCACACTCCTTTAGTTTTCACTAATGACTGATGTCACTGACTTTCAATTACATGTCTTAAACACTGGCTTTGTCTTCTGTAAACCTTTCACCCATCTTAGCACATTTCTGAACCTTTTGACAATAGCAGTACATCCTTCTTTGTTGAAAAACTCCATGACTGCTCTTTGTTTCTGTTTCATAGACATGATTATGTAACACCCAGAAATACAGAAAAGGAATAGTAAGAATTATTCTATCTTGTAGTGCAATTGTATCAATTTGAGTTAATAATTTCAGGGAAATTGGCACACAGGTATTACTTTCAATATGACCCTTGACATTATTACATTTGTTAATGCTCAAAGTGTTCAAAAGTGGTTAACAATTGTTCAAAATCATTCAGTTGGTTTATTATTGAAAACTCATGCTGCTTTGGGTTAACTCTGCAACCCTACAAATCCATTAATACATTGTTGCTGCGTCAAATTGTATCCAGATTTGGGAAACAGTGCTCTTCTGGCTTTGTTCATATTTAAAATCCTGTGTTTTTTTTCTACTGCTGTCTCTGTTTATCACTTTTGTCCTGCAAGACCTTGGGGGGAAATGCATCAGTCCAGCCTTCAGTATGTGAAACTCTCAATATAATTCGGCTTCTTACAAAGTTCAAGTTCAAATATATCAGTCTGGTCCTTTCCCCTATTTCTCCCTTGTTCAGATTGATGCCACTGACGCATATATCAGTTTCCCTTCAATGACTTTTCTCTCTGCCTCTTACATTTTTAATTTTTAAAATTAAAAGCACAGCAAATTGTACTATCTTGCTCCACACATGATGAAAAAAAGAAGTATGCAATAATGTGTTCAAAAAGACTTATTAGTATCTAAGAATCATCAATCTCATCAATTTTCAAATATTGTTGAAACAAAAAGTCTTGGAGTGAATTGAATATTACTCTTAAAACTGACCTAGATGAAAATTCATATCATTTTGTTAGAGAAGTTGGGTCCAGTTATCTAAAAAGATATCTTATAATGCTAGGAAGATGTTCAAATATTTTGCTTTTCAAAACCCCTGTTATGCTTGCACTTGCTACTCCATTACCAAGTTTCAAGGGGGGGGGGGCATGCAAAGCAATTGATATATTTCAAAAGACCACAACATTTACACATGTTGAGTTTATTTAAGAAAACATGGGTTGTTAAGCATTGTTTCTGTCTTTGATTTCCTCCTCTCTGTCATTTGTGCTGCAGTCCATTTTAGCAGCAGCGTGTGAGTCGCCAAGGAAACTACTGTGGGCTGATCTTTGATTGGGTGTGTTGACAGTGTTGTCAGGAGTTGTGGGCAAAGTTTAGTGGTTTATTATGAAGGAAACACTCCAAATAGTAGTCTTATATTCTGTCGCTGCAGGGGGAATATTAAGGAAGCAGAATATTAGGAGGAAGTCTGAATATACCCACACTAACTGAACTATAAGTGATGGAGGCAGCACTCATTAAGTAAGGAAAGGGGAAAAAACAATGCTGCACATATCTGGGGAATGTCTATGTTGGCTCTCTTGCTGATGCGTGCCTTTAAGCCATTTCTGTTTATGCTGACCCTAAGGAAAACATACCATGGGAAGGGGGATTGTTGGAAGAATTTGTTTGGGGGTGAGGGTGGAGTGGCCCTTGCTTTCTTCTGTGGTTGAGAGCGCGTGACTTGTCCATGGTCACCTAGTGGGTTATCAAGGCTGAGCAGGGATTTGGCTAATAGTCTACAAATACTGAGCATATTTGGGACTCTATGTTTTAAGAACTTGAGAAAGATCCTTTGCATGGGCTATAGCTGCCATACTACCTAGGGGATTTTGAGAGATGGAACTCCCAGAAGTAATGTTGCCAAGCTTATGAGTGTGTGTGCATTTTATATCTTTTTTAAAATGCAGAATTATTGTGCTTAAGTCACAATTTGGGAACTAGACAAATATGCATGCCGCTTATAGAACAAAATCCAATCAAACAGCTTTCAAGAATCATAAAGCATAGTCCCTGGATATTCTAAAATATACTGAATATATAAATATTCAAAATCAGCAAGCAGTCTAACATATTCATTTTAAATTATGAAACAAAACTTGTCTCAAAATGCATTTGTTTATTGTTAGCTGAGGAAAAATTATTCTTAGGTATTTCCAAACTGCAGCAACAGCATCACAAAAGGAGATAGTCAAGATGACTGGATCACCTTTGATCTCCCTCCAGCTTCTTCATCTACCTTACCCCTGCATCAAGATACCCCATAACCTTTTTTAATCTCAGATTTTTTCCTGTTTTTGTTCAGCCATTATCTTATTAAGATGTTTTAAATAATAGCATCCTTTGTGGGGCTTGCAGATGGTCATTGCATCCTTTGAGTAATAATAATAATAATAATAATAATAATAATAATAATAATAATAATAATAATAATAATAAACTTTATACCCCGCCACTATCTCCCCAACGGGGACTTGGGGCGGCTTACATGGGGCCATGCCCAGAGCAATACAATATAACACAATATAAATAGAACAACAAATCAAAACACATTGAACAATACAATAAATGATAATATACACTACATACGCAAAATCAGAAGAACAATAGAACAAGGGCGTGCCACATGAACACTAAGTTAAAACTCGGGGTGAGAAAAGAAATACGAGTAAAAACCACAGAGAACAGGGTCATAACGTAGTGGTGCAATCTGGAGGACAGATATTGGAGGAGAGCAGCAGAGAGGATGTATGTAGTAATTACTCTCCAAAAGCACAACGGAAGAGCCATGTTTTCAGGTCTTTCTTAAAGGCTGCTAATGTGGGAGCTTGCCTAATCTCACTGGGCAGTGAGTTCCACAATTGGGGGCCACAGCAGAAAAGGCTCTCTCCCTTGTTCCCACAAGGCGGGCCTGAGATATCGGCAGTGGGGACAGGAGAGCCTCCCCTGACGATCGAAGGGATCGGGCAGGTTTATGATAGGAGATACGGTCACGAAGGTAGGTGGGTCCCAAACCGTTTAGGGCTTTATAGGTGATGGTCTGCACCTTGAATTGGGACCGGAAAATAAACAGCAGTATGTATTGTTCAGAGATCACGCCCACCCCCACCCTGCTCACAGTATCAGGATTTCACAGGGATTAAGACACTGCCTCCTCCCTCTTTCCCATGTATACCCCCTCCCCTTGCACACCACACAAAAGAAAGTGCTGACCCTTTATCTTTTTTCACTTCTCTCTTTTCCTGCCAAAATCAAATTACAGATGCTGCTGAAGTGCTTCCTCATTCCTGCCTATTGTAAATGGCTTTTTTTTTTTTTGCTCTGTGAGGCACAACTTGCTATACCAGGCACAAATGAAGTAGTTGGTTTTGCATCAACTGCCAAGTCAACTTCAACTCCCATGACTCTATGAACAAGAGACCTCTATGCACCCTGTTATCAACAGTCCTGCAAAGGTCTTGCAAGCTCAGGGATGGGGCTTCCTTGGCTGAGTCTACCCATCTGTAATGCAGGCTTCCCCTTGTCCTACTTCTTTCTATCTTATCAAGCATCACCATCTTTTCTAATAACTGAAGAGGTACCAGTAATCACTTGCTTTCATCTGTAAGCACTAGTCATGCTCTGTTTTTTTTTCCAATGAGAGAGAAGTTTATTCTTATTGGGCAAATATTTTTTAAATAGGAAGGAGTGAAGAAGCACGATTGCTGCCTTCATTCACCTTCAGTAAAAGAATTCCATTGTCAAAATGGGGTGAGGAGAGGAGGAATAAGAAATTTTATCACTGCAGGCGCACAGAGCTCTTCCGTGAGTTTTTATCAGCATCCATGTCCACTCCTGCCCACTGCATAATGTAATAAAAATTTTTAAAATATGTTTTAAAAAACCAGGGGATGGATGTAATGCAGGGTAATATGAACCTCCAAGGTCCTACAAGCAGCATGGGAAGCTCCAATACTTAGCAGTTGCTACTCCTGCTGTAAAATAATGACAAATTGCAAATATGTTTTACATTAATGGTCTTGATTTCAAATATTTTTGTTATGACTCTGATGCTTTCTTAAGGTTTTTTTTTTTTTTTTTGCAAGCTTTAGTCAGAGGTGTTTGCCATTTCCTCCCTGCAATGTGTCCAAGGTTATCTGGTCATTTTCCATGGCTGAGCTGGGATTCAAATCCCAGTCTCTCTCAATTCTAGTCCAGCACTAAAACCACTACACCACACTGGCTTATTTTAAATGTACATCATCATTTTTAAGATTGTGCAGGTGAACAGCACTTAGATTTTATACCATTTAATAAGAATGCTTTTATCTGTATAGAAAAAGCCTTTGCAATAAGCAACTTACTTTGAGGGTTTTTTTAAAAGGAAAAAACAAACAAACTGAAATTACCAGTCAAAATCTCAAAGGAAAATGCAGTTCTGATGTCTTTGTTAAGCGTTTTATGCAAATACTTTCATGCAAGAAAAAATACACACATTTCACAGGGATCAAATGTAATGTTCACACCTTCCTTTACTGTGTGGAGCTTTCAGCATGAGTTATGCCGTGAAATGGCATATGTGCTGTCACCACACAACTAGTGCACATGCAAATCCAGAGATTATTTGTGCACATGCATCACTACACACAGACCGTTACCGAGCACACACACAACAGGTTATAACCAACGATGTCCATGCATCAGCAGACTGGACTCTGTTAGTAAAGCAAATTCTCTTTCTTCCCTGCAATCCTCCCATCTGTTCCAGATGGGAAAGTTCAGCCACATACACAGAAGTCCTTGTGTGATGCTAGATGACACCCCAGACACTTAATTTATTTGATTAGTGGGATATCCATATCTATACAGAAGGGCAACCCAACACATTGAGAAGAATGGTATCCAGTAAGGATTTCTCCAGCAGGGCAAAGAAAGAACCTCTTTAAAAAGCATCTGCTACAACATGCATTTTTCATGTTAGCTCTAGCACTGAACAATACATTTTGTATAATTTATTTTCAAAGCCGTATGTTTTCACACAATAAACAAGTGCAACTTCTCCTTCATTTTAAGAAACATATTCTCCACAAATGTCATCCAAATTCATTTATTTTTCCATAATCTCCATAAATGACTGTATTTTTCTTTTTGTTCCATTATTAGAGTGTCCAGAATTGGGGGAAAACCCTACCCGTTTCTGCCTTAGAAACTATAAACTACTGAAGCGAACATCTGCTGTTTATTTTAATCTTAGAGCAGTTAATTGTACCTGAATATGGCACTGCTAGAGATACAAAGGGATAATGCCATCTATTGGATATTAATGTGAATGAAGACTACAGAGTCAAGATTAACTCCCACAATTGGATCACCTCTTCCAACATCTCATTGTAACTGAACAGCTTGTATTGGCAACGTCCCATTATTCCCCAAGTCAAATGTTTTCAAGCTGAACATGCTAATTATGCCACTCCAACAGTCAAGAAAAGATAGACAAACTCTGATTTTAAAATGTTTTTTTAAAAAATGAAACATGTTAACAAAGCATACATGAATCAGGGTCACCATTTAGGGGCAAAATTGCATATAATTATCTATCTATCTATCTATCTATCTATCTATCTATCTATCTATCTATCTATCTCCTTATTGCTCCAAAATAAGTCCCAAGGGCAGCATTGCAGGTCAACCCTGTACAGTTGGAGGAGATGCCTTAACACATCCCGGGGTTCTTTTCTTCTTCTTCCAAACTCCCCCGTGTGGCAGAGCTAAAGGAGGAGATTCTTTTTTTCTTACATTGAGTTTCCATGACACTGAGTTTCAGCCAAAAAGGGAGGGAAAGAGGGGAGATTATCAAACCCCCCTACTCATGCATGGTTGCTTTGATTGGGATTAAACAACCATATGTTTACTTTAGAATAAAAAAGGGAATAATGTTTAGCAGAATGCAACACTGGTAATATGTAATTTAAATCTTAGCAATAAAATAAAAAAGAGATTCAGTTTTGGTAATCCAAATATCACACTAACTTGCTCCTCTTTGCTTAATTTTGGATAACTACAACCATCTGACTAGGAAATCAAAAATCCAAACACAGTCATTCAAATCTATTTCACCATTAGACTTACTTTAAAATGGTGGGGAAATCCATTATTTCATTACAAGTGATGAAACCATGAATTAATTGCATCTCATAGGATAAGGCTTTTTTTATATTTAAGGCACAGGTTATTCCTTTTACTAACCATAAAAGGCTATGAATCAGAGAAATACAACATGGTATGGATCCGCTTCATGCCACATGACAACGCGTTGCTTAAACACCTGCTTAAACACATAAATAATGCTTTACGGTACAGCAAAGGGAACTGAGGGGTGGAGACAAAAAGGTCTTTTAAGTCTGTACATTCAGAATTTGCTATAATATGAGAGATCTAACACAAAACATCCAGTACCAAATCTTTCAGATGCTTAGTTCAATTTTAAAAGACCACTATCTAAAAACACATCACCCAGACATAAGTTTACAGCCGGATAACATTACAGTGTATACAAGCACACCTACTAGAAAGCTATCATGCCTGAAATTCTATGAAAAATAGTCCTTTTCATTTGAAATACTGACTTTAAAGTTTGTTGTACATTTATATCTGCATAGATACAAGCGTCATTGGGGTTCCCAGAGAAGTAGATACAGGTTGAATTGCAATCTTTGTTATATATATTTTTTTAAGATAGTAAAACTGTGTATAAATATATTGTTGCCAATGTCAAATATTATCTCAAATATTTTAACTCCCCACTCAAATATTTTAACTCCCCAAAAGGATACTTTTGTATCCTGTCAATGTCTTTTGGTGTTATAAAAGAAAAGAAACAGAAAACAGAGGTGAAAGGTATTTATTGATCCTAGAATGTTCAGCTAAAAATATTCCCAAACAACTGTTCCTTCATTGGACAGACAGAACACACTGAACTTTAACTAATAAAAGAAAAAGGATTGTTCATGGGAATACAATGATATTGGGTTAAAAAATGACTCATGAGACAATTGAGATTTAATCAAATGTTATAATAATTTATCTTTGCTGATAAACTGAGAACAAGTGAATCACATTAAAAATGAACATTCATGCACACTTTGTATTTAATTAATATATATTAAATGACTATGTCACTCAAAAATACAACAATACATGAAATCATAGGCAGAATATGAGTGACTTTTGGCATTGAGCATGACATCTTTTTTTTAAAAAGAAGCAATGTCCTAGTATTTTAAAATGCAAATGTATTTTGAAACCTCATATAATATACATATATTTTAAAGCTCACTTCCTTATCTAATTATAAAACCGTCTATATCCTTGTTAGAATAAAAAGATCAAATAAATAGTTTAAAGAGCCACACCTGCAAGCCTAAACATACTGAGTTGGAAATGTAATTGAAATCCATGGAATTAAAGATATTGTTGGGAATTGAGTTCAAATTAACAAAATCAGTATACAGTACAAATCAGAACATATAGAGGACACATCACTATGATTTTTTTACATCTACATTTTAAAAGATCTTTACAACTGTTATTCACACAGACACAAACCACACACATTTATACTTTTTAAAATTACACAGTACCTCCAAAATGAACTTTCTTCTTGAATCTTGAATTTTCAGCCATGGTTTCTAACCTAGATATAACCATCTCAGTTGCATTGGCTGTGTTTTTGCTATCACCATCAAGACACAAAAAATAGTCCTCAATTTTCAAGTTACTTGAACTCAGTTGCTCACCCCTTGTTGTTTATTGTAGTGTGCCTTCAAGTCTATTGTAAAAATATCTTTCGGAAAAAAATAAGGAAAAGGCTTCGGACTTAAATCCATCAAGATGATCAGTGTGAGAAGAATTTCAGAGATCAAAATATAAATCAAGCACTCTATTATTTTATACAAGTTATGGGCTTAAGCAATGGAGTCCAGATCATTCCACTTTCACACTGTACCTAAAGGTTTCCATGGAAATGCATCAGTCACTAATCTAAATAAGTGCGGGTGAAGGATGCCTGAAAACCTAGAGCAATTATGCATGCCATTAGAGAGGAAAAAGAATGATTCAGCCCAGCTGTACTGTTTTACTAATAGCTATCGTTTCTACATTTTGGTTGTTCGACGCCAAACAAAAACTGCTCTTGCAGCTTTGAAAAGCCACTCTGCTTGCCCTGTCTCTAACACGCCCATAATAAAAATAACCTTGATGAGTGCATGCTAGGAGTTGAAACACTTCAGATGCAAATCTTCTCTCCTCCTACAAACGCCAAATACGCTAGCTTTGCCATGGCTTTTAACACTGTATGTTAATTTCCTTCTCTGAAGCATGAGGTTATTTTCAATTCACTATTACTATAAAAAAGAGTTGTTTCCTTCCTTGATCTAATTTATTGTTGAAGCTTAAAATTACTGTAAAAACATGACAAACAGAGACAGAATAGGTTAAGGATTACATGGATTAAATAGACATTATATATAAGAAAGAATATTTCAAAAGAAATATGGGGAAATGAAACATTAAACAATGTGAATTGGCCTGGACGACTTCCCGTGCAAAGGACGAAGGGGGCTGACAAGTGGTTGTGGCTTGGATCAGCATTCTCCTTCCCAGCAGATTTTGCACAGTTTGTTTGCCTGCTTTGATGAGAATTTGCGTTCAAAGCGCCAGCCCACCACCTATCCTATTTCCTTCTATATCCCCCTCTTGGAAGTTTGTATTGCCCTGCTTTGTTCATTTTGTTACAAAATTTAGGGCAATTGGTATGACCTGATATGGATCCTGGATCTCGGAATTAGAGTACCTCTGGTCACGGTATTTTGGTAACAGTATCAAAGGGGTCTCCTTTGTGATTCGGTGTGTGTGTGTGTGTGCGTACTGGAGGCAGGGCAGCACAGCTTAGAGGACACACACATTTAGGGCACTCCCTGGTGCCAAGGAAAGATGTCCAATGAGGGTCACATGCCCAAATGGTCTGATCCATTGAAAATCCATGGGTTCAGGCAGCAGGCGGGATATTCGTTTTCATTGATTAACAGGTGGGTAGATCGATGCCATACATCCAGGATCTGTGTGCTTGGGTGAACTCCATTTACAGCTCTAACTAATAAGGTTGTGGCCTTTATTGTTCCAATAATATCTGTGTCATGCATTTTCTTGGAAAGAAGGATCTTGCCCTGTGCACGCAACTGATATATAGTACAAAGTTAAAATATCAGTTGTTGGAAACGTCAGAAATAATAGAAAATTATGCTAAGAACATCTTTTGATGGCAATAACGACACCTGACCACCATAAAGATACCTGCCCACCATAAAGGTTCTCCTCGAATCCTTCTGGTGTGAGAAAATGACACCAGAGGAGACAGGAAGGGCAAGGAAAATCCCTCCTCACCACCACCATCCCGTCTCCTTGCGTGTCATTTTCTCATGCCAAGAAGATGCAAGGAGAACATTTATGGTGGCCAGATATCTTTTAAGAAAGTTTTAAGAGCTAAATTTGGAGCTTGGGGGGAAAGGGCAGATGCCATCCTGCTCCTCCAGGCTTTTCAAAGCACGAAGAAGTGAGACGGCTGTTGAGTCTTACCCCGGGGCTGTGGAATGGAGCGCAGTTACCTTCCCGCCAGAGCGGTACCTATTGATCTACTCACCTTGGCATGTTTTTGAACTGCTAGGTTGGCAGGAGCTGGAGCTAACAGCGGCTGCTCCCGCCGCTCCTGGGGTTTGAACCTGGGACCTTTCCGTCTCCAGCTCAGTGCTTTAATGCACTTTCCCTACAGAGTAACTTTCTCTGAATATTCCCCCATCCTTTCACTATTTATGTCCATCAATGGAGATAAACAGTGTGCCTTACAACAATGGAGATAAACAGTGTGCCTTACAACTGAAATATATTGAGAAAAAGAATCATAACCACTTGATGAAGCTAGTTAAAATTGAAAGTTTATTCTGAATGATAGTAGTGCTTTTTGGGAGCTGATCAATGAATTCAGGCTAAGAAAGTGCAGTGAATGAAGTGAAGTATGCCCTTTTCCTTGAAGTGTCGCAGTTCTCCAGTTTGGATTCCTCCAGTGTTTTTATTTGGTCGTGCTTCCCCCTCAGACTGGAGGCCAATGCAGTAGACTGTCAAGACACAGATTGGTGAAAGGAGCAGGAGAGGACATCTCTGGGGTCTAATGTCAAACTACATTTTGCAACAACAGAGGAGAGCGTTTTTTGAAACAGGGTCCTGAAAATATCAGGTAGCATATAGAAATGTACAGGCAGTTCCCAGGATACAGACAAGATAGAATCTGTAGGCTTGTTCATACACTGAATTTGTATGTAAGTCAGAATGTCTTTACAATATAAATCCAGCCAATTTTAAAAAAAATTGGCTAGCATAGGGAAGGGTTAACACCCCTGTAACGTTTGTTTTGCTGCCTGTGCTAAGAAGGTTTAATTTCACTTTCTGTCCCTGTGACAATTGGATTTTGAAAATTTTGGGTTGTGGAAACAAAGATTGGTGATAAAGCTTCAGTGGTGACCCCTTTTCCCTGCAATAACTCCTTCTAGGATTAATTCCCCTTCCTAGTGGAAGATCTCCTTTTACTTCCTGTTGTCTCACCCCCGTTTGCAAGTAGGAGTAATATGTAAGTCAGATGTTCACAACTCAGGGACTGCCTGTATAAGCTGACCTAATGTGTGGATTTTGATATGATTCATGGATAAGCTGAAGGTCCTGCAATGGAGAAGAAGAAACACCAGTGCTGCCTCAGGAAGCCAGTCACTCCTGGTCACACCACCACAATTTTCCTGCTGAGGCATTCTTTTAGGTTATGATGGGATGGACTAAGCTCTTGCTTTTTGCCACTCAGAGAAAGAGTGGTTCCTTTTTCATATAGGAATTATGGAGCAGTACTTACACTGGCCTGTAGATAAGTTAACCTAGCTTTTTTGATAAATTTTTCACTTAAAATTTCAAGACTTAAGCATGAGTAATATATCCACAGAGCATGTAGGCCTACTCCTAGAAATTCCAACTGGAAATGTGCAAACAGATAATACTCTACATTTGCTTTCATTTATTTCCTACCTGCACTGTTCCACTGATGACTGTAGGTATTTTAATAATTTAAGGTGTCACATCTTGATTATATTCCAAAGTGAATATATATATTTAGTCTAACTGATTGCTTTTTTGTTACTGAAATTGTGCATTTCCACTGTGATCTGGAAAATATATTTGTGACATTTCCTAATTTTAGAGTAGCACCAAATGGTAAATGTCAAGGTTTTAATAGCAGTGGTATATGAGGTCATCATTACAGCTTGGAGCAAGAAAAGCAACTCATGCTAAAGTGCCTTAGAGAAGCCAACACAACATGCATCCCCCTACCCCAGCACCAACATTGTTCACTGAAATATTTGCTACATTCTTTTCTAGAAGTATTTAAAATCTCAAATTATTTTTGTACATTAAAGGCTTGTATAAGCTTTTGTACTATGTACAAGGGACTAGTAAGCACAATAATACCTGCAGTTTTACAGTTGCAGTTCTCTATAGCAGACTATAAACAATAACCTCACAGAGAAGTGGTTCTTAATCTGTGGGTCCCTAGATGTTTTGGCCTTCAACTTCCAGAAATCCTAACAGCTGGGAAACTGGCTGGGATATCTGGAAGTTGTAGGCCAAAACACCTGGGGACCCACAGGTTGAGAACCACTGTCTTAGAGGAATGGAGAAATAATACTGTCTCTTCACCATCCCCCACCTCCTAAGTGCTTAATCAGAATCTTTTTCTGTGGTACATTTTACAATAGAGGTAGAATACAAACATTTAGAAATACTCTGCTCCTTACTAAAGATGTGCAGCCATTATATAATTGTTTTAGGTGTAAGGAAGAGTGGTGATGTGGCTGAGAAACAATACTTTTCCCCTTCGGGGGAGATAAAACGGGATATTATTATTATTATTATTATTATTATTATTATTATTATTATTATTAATACTTTGTCCTTAAAGCCAGTGAAAAATGCAGTCACTATCACAAAGTCCTTAATGCACACCTTCAAAATAAGCACTTTCTCCTAGCATGCAAACTATAACCTCAGGCCAAGGTTAAATATCTAGAAAAAAGATCCCAACAGAATCATTTATACCTCAACAACAGCATAAATTATTCCCAGAAGGCAGCAGCAGGATTCAAGTGGTGTTATGGCTTTCATAACTGTGTCCCACTGTACCTTTAACTGCAGAGGACACAGAGGTTGCACATCACATTCATGCCATAATATCAACATTTGAGAAATAATAATATTTCCTTGCTTTCTGTAGAAAATGATAATGCGAAATGCTTAGACCATTCTAGTGAAATTAATGGAACTATTAAACATGTATTCCAGGATGTGGCCAAAAAATATGTCTGCCCTTAACACAACTGCTCTAAGAGCTGCTACAGATGAGACCATCCCTTCAAACTACGTACAGTAGAGTCTCGCTTATCCAACATTCGCTTATCCAACGGTCTGTATTATCCAACGCAGTTTGCCTTTCAGTAATCAATGTGCCGTTGCGCCTGGGGCTATATAACTCTTAGCGAAAGAGGCATGGACTTTCCCCCCAGGGGATTGCTTCTTGCCCTCCTTTAGGGAAGCTGGAACTGCCAAGGATCAAAACACTGTAGATAACTCAAAACTAGTTTTATTGTTTCAAAGGGTTATCCCTTTAAGGCAATAAGCTGGAAGTTTCAAAGTGGTAAAGGAAAATATACATTACAGTCTCTGATAGTCTTAAGTCCAAGGAGCTCTGCAGCTGAGAAGCTTTTCCAGGTCCCTCTTTCTCAATGGCTGTGAATGCCGGAGCAATCCTCAGCCTCAGTCCAAATGGCCTATGTTTGAAGACCGACACTGTCTTCCTCTGGTGCCAAAGAACTGATCTGAAGGCGCTTGAGACTCCTCAATGTCGTCCAGATTGGCCTGAACATGAAGCATAAGTCTCAAGGGTAAGAACCTCAGAATTGGTGCTGAGAGGTAACTTAATCAAGGGCTTTTAGAGCCAAGTCTCTCTCACGCATTCATCTGATAGAAAGCTTGATGGTAGAATGAAAAAAGGAAACACTGACCCACTCCAGGAAAGGGTGGAGTCAAACAATTGAGATGAGGGAGCAATATAACTGGTGCAAACAACATTGATTGACAGCTATAAATAACCAATCAATCCAACTACATTTACAGGGTAAAGGCAAAATCAGGCATGATACAACAATTCAAATCTTGCAACTTACAGTTCGACATATAGATGGCGCCACTCGCACAGTCACAGTCAATGTTTTTGTAGTAAATTTTTCAATACATTATGAAGTTTTGGTGCTAAATTCATAAATACAGAAATTACTACATAGTAATGACTATGTAATGAACTGCTTTTTCTGTCAATTTGTTGTAAAACATGATGTTTTGGTGCTTTATTTGTAAAATCATAACATAATTTGATGTTTAATAGGCTTTTGCTTAATCTCTCATTATTATCAAACATTATTGCTTATCCAACGTTCTGACAGCCCGTTTATGTTGGATAAGTGAGACTCTACTGTATTTGAGATAAAGAACAAATGTTCACTAGCACCACAACCAAGGAAGCAGCTGAGACCTGTGAAGCCCTTGATCCAGTTACCTTGGATACATTGTCAAAAGAGAACTCTTCAAAACCAAGGTGGAAAATGGAACTAAGATCTCAAAAAACCAGGTGAGAAACATCTAAATGATAATGGAATGGAAAGCATCCATCATCTTTTCTATGCATGTGTCCCTGCCCTCTCGGCTAATACAGTAGAGTCTCACTTATCCAACATAAATGGGCCGGCAGAATGTTGGATAAGCGAATATGTTGGATAATGAGAGATTAAGAAGAAGCCTATTAAACATCAAATTAGGTTATGATTTTACCAATTAAGCACCAAAACATCATGTTATACAATAAATTTGGCAGAAAAGGTAGTTCAATATGCAGTAATGCTACAAAATACAGTAATGCTACTGTATTTATGAATTTAGCACCAAAATATCATGATGTATTGAAAACATTGACTACAAGAATGTGTTGGATAATCCAGAACGTTGGATAAGCGAATGTTGGATAAGTGAGACTCTACTGTAGCAGTGATCATTTTTGTGCAGTTGAGCTTCTTCCATCCGTACTCATATGGAGTAACAGCTATGAGTTCACCTTCCCCACTTCTCAGTTCTTTCAGTTCCATCTGCCTCACCATTCTTTCCCCCTACTTAAACTATTCACATTGTGTAGCCTATTCTGCTCTAAAGCATTGTGAGCACTGGTTTTCTTCTTTTTCATATCTTCCCCACTAACAAAAACCCAATCCAATTATTTTCTATTCTGCCACTCAAAAGATCTTTTCCTATTGTCCTTCTCTTTTTCCTATCTTCACTGCCTTCACCTTTCCCTTGCCCTCTCTCTTCTTTGCCCATTCCTGAATCTACCTCCTGATCTTTCTCCTACTTTAGCCTCCATAACCCACACCCCCTCCCCCCTTTTTAATGAAGTTTAATGAAGTTTTCTTGCCAGTAATCTGCCTGTTTACAAAATTTTAATTGTTTCCATTTAGGATGTTAAGAAATAAAATATGACAAAGAAATAGTATCAAAGGTGACACAAAAGGAATTAATTTTCACTACCAGATTCTCCAAATTGTAAGAGCATTTTCAAAAAAAAGTTGTGACTCTTTTCTATCAGCTCTTTGAAAATATGGGAGAAGAAAAAACCCTTGCCAGTGATAACAAAGTGACAGGAAGTTCTAACATTAACACCCAACATAATTTTGGCATGCTTTCAACAACTATTTTATTTGAAAAGCTTCAAAATAAACCTTAAAGACAGGAATACCCAACCTCACTATATCTTTGCTATCAAACTGGAGAAGAAATTGATCTTCCAGTATAAAACATCTGGTCCCTCAATGGAAAATCCTTGAGTCCTCATCCTTGAGGGACAATTTTGGGGTAGAAACTTATGTACAAAAACACACTGTAATATCTTTTCCAGGGTTATGGCTGGCAGCACTGCAAGATGGCTTAGGAGGCCTCTGCAGCTTCCTAACACTAGACAAGTCCCTAGCTCTGAGTTACACCATGCCCATAACCTTCAACATTTTATAGCTAAGAACTGAGGCACTAGTGGCCGAGCAAGATGAGTGTGTCATCAAGACTGTAAAGTTAGCAATGCAGAAGATCACACAAACTAGGAGGGTTTGCTTTAGCCTGAGTCTACTGAGAACAGCAAAAACCCACCTCTCCTTTCCACTCCTAGAACCACAAGAGTCAGAAGGGACATCAAGCCCAACCCCTTGCTCAATCCAGCTGCCCTTCCTCTTTTTGAATACACCAGTGAAGGAGATTCAACCACCTTTTTAAGCAATTGGTTCTAGTGCCAAATTGGCCTTACCATCAAGAGGTTTCTTTTAATATTCAATCAAAATCTAACCTAACATAACTTAATTTACACTCTGACTGATTTAATGCAGTGAAGAATACTTCAGCACATTAGACTCACTTTGCACAACTGGAAACAGGCCAAGGAGAAAAGAGGAAAGGTGAAAGAGGAGAGAAAAGGTGGTATGTTTTCAAAGCAGTCCAAAAAGTAGATAAATAAATAACTGGATCTGTCCCTGTTAAACTGAGATAGTTGAAAGATATGCAAGTCCCGGTAGGTAAATTTGTTGAATTGTCTGAAATATGTCCTTGTATTTAGATACTTCAAGATGGGATGTGGCTTTACCCTTCCCACGTCTCCCTTTGTTTAGATGGAAATGCTCCTATATACTTGATGTGGTCCCAATAATAGAAATAAATGCTTCCAAGTACAGCGTCATCAACAAACATATGTCTAAGACAAGCATGGGCTAACTAAGGACTGGGGGCTGGATGCAGCCCCCTGGGTGCTTATTTCAGGCCCTCCTCATTTTCTCTGTCCTCTTGGCACAAGGATATGGTGGGACGCCACATCTTTATACCAGAAAGATGGGGGAGGGGAACGGCACGTAGCAGCTGAGAGCCCTCTGGAGCACTCTCAGCCACCATTTGTATCACCCTCCTCTTGGCATAAGGACGGTGCGAGTTACCCCATCCCTATGCTGGGAGGATGGCTCAAGAAAGCCACATGGAAGCTGAGAGCCCTCAGGAGCACACTCTACTGCCGTCTGTCTCAGCTTTCTCCCAGCATAATGCCAAGAGGACAGCCCGAGGATCAGGGAAGGAGGATGGGAAAGAGGATCAGAGCAGTCACCTTATGTCCTGCCTTCCTCCCAGCAAAAGGATGGGACAAGCAGCCCCATCCTTATACTGGAAGGACAACCTGAGGATGCCCTGCCCTCCTGGCCTGGTCCTTTCCCTGGGCCCTCCCTACTCAGTATGTGCCTGCCCCCCCCTCCTGCCAGGCCTGGTCCTCCCAGCTGGGTCCACAGTGTGACCCCAAGGCAAAAAGTTGCCCATGCCTGCTCTATAATCAAAGAGGTTTTCTAGAATTTCCTACTGCCTTCAGCAGTTTTCACTGAACCATAGGATTGCACCATTCATAGCTATCCGCTAAGTTTTCTGATTAGTAAGTTGATGGCAACAGAGACACTGACATTATGCAACACATTATTCTATTTATTATGTTAGTAACTCGCATGCTAATGAACCAGATGCAATTTTGAACAGTAAACTAACAGGTATATCATGAAAATACTTCAACTGAATGACCATATTGTCCTATTCTCTGAGAGGAAAAGTATCATTGAGACGTATTGCTAGGAGGAGTTAACACACATGGGCTGGATTTCTCTACTCCTTAGGGAGGGCACAATGACAAGCATCAATTCATAAAGTGGTAAATGATACAGGGAAATAATAAAAATCCCAGGAGAACTAAGAGGTTCAAATCAGTTGCCCTTCAGCATATGGCCTGTTATAGCCACCATTGTTAAGAACTCTCAACAGAGCTTGCAAAAAAATTCAGATGAGTGGCAGTTGCAGACTCCTATTACATGCCTACACTGATGTAGAACTGTTCAACTTCTCTTTCCTTTTAAGAAATGAGACTTCATGGTGAAAAACGTAACTTATGGTGCATATCAAAGATGTTTTTATTCCTAGTTTAATTCAAAGAACAAGAGAGAAACCAATCTAACATTTGAGAAGCCATGCCACTTTCCTTCACAGAGCAAAACTGCCATGGGTACTTTGAATGTGCTTTTCCTAAATGGCAGGGGGTTGGATTAGATGGTCCATGTGGTCTCTTCCAATTCTATGATTCTACGATATTTAAAAGTCATTTAGAAGTAGTACCGTATCAAAAAAATAGTTCACACACCATAAGCTACATAATCATTGAAAGGTTTTTAACCCTCGATCAATTTATACAAAGGTATGAAAACTGTATGAAAACATAGGATGCAGTTCAAAAGGATTTAAGTGATTTCCAGGGTAACTGGTGATCCTGGAATGCTACCATTTGCTGTCAGCAGGCATAGCAATAGCCTTCAGATAGATCTGTTCCTTTAGCCTAGCATGAAAAAGCTATGTTTCAGATTACAACTCTCAGAATCTTCCAATTTCTGGAAATGATTGTGTTAAAAGTAACATTTTCCAAAGCTTTACCCTTTAGTATAAGGGATAGCTCTGTCCAAGGAGTGTTGCAGTGAGCCACAGTTTAGAAGGAAAAAAAAGAAAAGAAACAAAGTCTCACATCAAGCTTGACTTCAGTTTCTTAATTTTTCCTTTGAAAAGGAAAGGTCAGAAAATTATTGTGAGGCCAAAGCAAGCCATGCTGAAGGAAAAGTCTGCTTAATCACAGAAAATGTTGTAAGCTCATTGAAATTTCAAGTCAGGGCCGGCCCCACTATAGAGGCCCCTGACGCCGCCGCCTCGGGCGCAGGCCCGGGGGGGCGCCGTCAGGCTGGGCGGGAGGCGGGGCACCGCCCTGACGGTGCCCCGCCTCCCGCCCAGTGCGCCCTGGCCCGTCTGGCCTTTTCTAGCTGGCCAGACTGCAGCGGAGGTCCCTCCAGGCCGCAATCGCGGCCTGCAGGGACCTCCGCTGCAGTCTGGCCTGCTAGAAAAGGCAAGACGGGCGAGCGGGAGTAGCATGGGAGGCGGGGCCAACTCTGGCGCCGCCCCCCCGCCCAGCGTGCCCTGGCCCCGCCTCCCATGCTGCGTGGGAGGCGGGGCCAGGGCACGCTGGGCGGGGCCAACTCTGGTCCCGCCTCCCTCACTATTCGCCCTGGCCCCGCCTCCCACGCAGCGTGGGAGGCGGGGCCAGGGCACGCTGGGCGGGGCCAGGGCGCGGGAGGCGGGGCCGGTGGCGGGGGCGCTTTTCAGCACCCCCGCTTCACATTAAAAAATATCTCCGGCCGGCCCTGTTTCAAGTTAAGAAAAACATGTACAAGCCATTCAGACTCCTGCCCTTAAACATCTTGATATGTTCTAGTGATACGATTATCAGCTCAGTCAGCAGTGCGAGATACAAAGAACAAGTGTAACTGACTCCATTTAACAGCAAAGTGGTAGAGGGAGAGATTTCCAGCAGGATATGACACAACTGGTTACCAATGTGAAACACATTGATAATCATAGGTGATTAAAATGAAAACACAGGAATCAAGTCAGAACCAAGACAGAACCCAACATGATTAGAAAATTTGGAGCCAGCATATCCAGGAATTAATATAAGAGATGAAATTATCACAGATTCACCATTTGATGATGAACCCAGTTTTAGAAAGAAAATGAAAAAAGGATCTCAAATCACTTCAGAGAACAAGAACAGATAACATACCAATAGAGTTATATCAAGTTTTGGAGGGGTAATCAATTCCAGTTCTAAGATATACAAAATGGAGGGGGAAAACAATAATCTACTAACTTACAACAATCCATATACATTCCATTCCCCCAGGAAGGAGATACCATGAACCACTGGACTATTTTACTGATTTTACAAAATGATTTTACCACATATATAGTGGGAAATGCCACATGTCCAAGTTGCACTCAGAAAGGAAAAGGGCACTAGAGAACATATTGCAAATATGTAACAGATAATGGAAACATTAAAATTTCAGAAGAAAATCAACCTGTGCTTTATAGATTATAGCAAAATCTTTAACTGCATACATCATGAGAAGATATGGCTTGCTCTAAAAGAAATAGAAGTGTCACACTATCTGATTGTCTTGATGCACAACTTGTACTCTGAGCACAGCAGCTGATGATCATAGTTCTTGAAGGTATCTCATTCAGACACCTGCCATAAGTCCATATTAATTTAAAAACAAATAACAAAACAACTGTTAAAATGCCACTAATTTAAAACAGCAAAAATAATATTGTTTAGTACACTGAAACCATTAGAAAACTATTTTGCTCAGTTAATCATCAACTGAATATTGAAATAAAAGATTTCACTTGCCAGTGGAAGGAGTATAAAGAAGAAATTCTGCATCTAGGAATTCTCAGCCAGGCTGGGGATGGAGACTTTTGGATCCAGTTGATCGAAACACTCTGTAGTAGTTATGTATCAGTTACTAGCCAGATCTGGCCACAGTGGTCCATGCCTTAGTTATATCTCAGCTGGATTATTGCAATGCACTCTATGTGAGGCTGCCTCTGAAGATGGCTCGGAAACTACAATTAGTGCAAAGATCAGCAGCCAAGTTGATGAAAAGAGCAGATTATAGGGAACATACCACTCCATTGGCTGCCTATGTGTTTCCGGGCCCAATTCAAAGTGCAGGTTATTATCTACAAAGCCCTATATGGTTCGAGTTCAACCTATTTACGCGACTGCATCTCCCCCTATGAACAGATCCAGGCCTTAAGTTCAGCCAGGGAGACCCTTCTCATGGTCCCACCTCCATCACAAGTTCGGTTGGTGGGAATTAGAGATAGAGCCTTCTTGGTAGTGCCCTCCTGGCTCTAGAAAGCCCTCCCCAGAGAGATTAGACAGGTTCTAACACATATCCATCTTCTGGAAGGAATTGAGAATCTGGCTATGGAAGCAGGCTTTTGATAATGAGCGAACGTAATGCTATCCAGCGGTTGGAACTTTCTAACTAGATTTTATTGCTCTTATTAACCAGAGCAGTGGTTGGGATGTTTTTAAATGGTATTACTTTACACAATTCACTGCTTATTTTTATTTATGGATGGTATTTCTTGTGTCAATTTAAAAGAAAATTATTTTCATATTTATTTTGCTTTATTATTATTTGTTTGATTTAATCTTAAATTGGTTTTATTATTGTCCATATTGTTTGCACTGCCATATTGTTGTTAAGCCACTCCGAGTCCCCTCAGGGAGATGGGCAGGATATAAATAAAGTTTATTATTATTATTATTATTATTATTATTATTATTATTAGTAGTAGTAGTAGTAGTAGTAGTAGCCATAACAATATAGTTGCTTTTCTGATAAAAGGGTGCTAAATGTCTTTTCCCAAGAACTGGGGTTTAATTACTGCTTTGTCATTGTTACATTTGTTTTCAAAAATTTCAATTCTTGTCATCTGTGGTGCAAGATGAGAAAAGAAAACTAAGTAAACTAAAACTGAGTATTTTTAATGAACTCATATAGGGAGTCATTTTAGCAGCCAGGAAATACATTTATTTTGAGATAGGGGAATACTGGTTAGAAGAAAATAACAAATAAATGGGTACTATTGCAAATCAAGTCTGAACTCTGTCTCAAAGCCAAGATGACTAAACGGAGAAAACACAATAATGCTTGGCAAGGTAGAAGGCAATAGGAAAAGAGGAAGACCTCAGTACAGAGGGGGAGATTCAATCAAGGAGGCCCCAGCCCTGAATCTTTAATACCTGAGCTGGGCTATTGATGATGGCGTGACTTGGTGGTCTCTCATTCATAGTGCTACCATGTATCAAAGCCAACTTGACAATAAACATGTGAGGAAGAAATGGGGAGTAGGAGGATATTGTTGGGTATGATTCATACCTTCCAAATATGGAATTCAATAGGGTCAGTATTCAATCCCAAATTCCTGAATACCTTTAAAAAAGGGAAGTTTAAAAAATGATGCAATATCATATGTCCATATGAAACCCATTTCACTAACTTGATTCAGGAAGGAAAAGATCTTTCTAACTTTTTCACTACTAAGTCAGGAGTTCTCAACAAGCAGAAATTATATACAGTAGAGTCTCACTTATCCAACATAAACGGGCCAGCAGAACGTTGGATAAGTGAATATGTTGGATAATAAGGAGAGATGAAGGAAAAGCCTATTAAACATAAAATTAGGTTATGATTTTACAAATTAAGCACCAAAACATCATGTTATACAACAAATTTGACAGAAAAGTAGTTCAATATGCAGTAATGCTATGTAGTAATTACTGTAAGTAAGTAAGTAAGTAAGTAAAAGTTTATTTGTATACCGCCCTCTCTCCCAAAAGGGACTCAGGGCGGTTTCCAATATAAAATCAGCATAAAACATTGTACAATAAAACACTGAAAACACTATAAAACGCTATAAGAATTAGAAACGAAAACAAAACATAACAATTGACTAAAACAATCACATAAGCAGAAGGAATATAATCACTCAAATAACATGAATCCGCAAAGAAAGAGGGGAAAAAAGACCACTGGGATGGAGGAGAGGATGGCCTGGAGGGACCACTAGAACTAAAATGCAATGTGATATTCTAAGATGCTTTGGGGCAGAGGAATAAAGTGCAGTGTTTCAAGTCAAAGAGGTGGCCTGTGCGACTACTATAGCTATGGGCTCGGTTATCCAAAGGCGCAGCGGAAGAGCCAGGTTTTAAGCAGCTTTTTGAAGGAAGCCAGGGTGGGTGCTTGCCGGATCTCCTCCGGAAGGGAATTCCAGATCCGGGGAGCAACAATAGAAAAGGCCTGCTCCCTCGTCCCCGCCAACCGAGCCTGGGATGGTGGCGGGAGCGAAAGAAGTGCCCTACCGAAGAGGACGAGTGGATTCATAGCGGGAGATGCGGTCACAAAGGTAGGCGGGTCCCAAACCGTTTAGGGTTTTATAGGTAAGAACCTGCACCTTGAATTGGGACCGGAAAATAATCGGTAGCCAGTGGAGCTCCTTGAACAGGGGAGTAGATCTCTCCCTGTAGTTTGCTCCAGTTAACAACCTGGCAGCACGATGGACTAACTGAAGTTTCCGGGCCGTCTTCAGGGGCAATCCGACGTAGAGTGCATTGCAATAATCCAGTCTAGAGGTGACTAAGGCGTGGACCACCGTGGCCAAGTCAGACTTCACGAGGTATGGTCGCAGCTGGCGCACAAGCTTTAATTGTGCAAAGGCCCTCCCGGCCACCGCCGACACCTGAGCCTCAAGTGTCAGTGATGAGTCCAGGAGGACCCCCAAGCTGCGGACCTGCGCCTTCAGGGGGAGTGCGACCCCATCGAGCACAGGTTGCCACCCAATACCCCGATCAGACTTGCGACTGACCTCGAGGACCTCTGTCTTGTCATTAGTACTGTATTTACAAATTTAGCACCAAAATATCATGATGTTTTGAAAACCTTGACTACAAAAATGTGTTGGATAATCCAGAACGTTGGATAAGTGAGAATCTACTGTATTGCATTGAAGTTCCACTGAAGACACCCAAAGGGCAAAATATCACTAGAAATGCATTTAAACATGAAAATAAGCAATTTTGCAAGTAGTATAGAGATTGAACTCACATGGCTAAATGCTCCGCCATTCAAAGAAATGCCTCTGCACAGAAAACTAGGTGTCAGTGATGAAATTTCTACTCTTTTCTTCCACTTTATAGTTTAGTGTTTATGCAATTCTGTTTCACGAGGGAATAGCCTATTATATAAGTCTCTGCACACAAACTGTACAGTTCAGAATGAATTTTATTGCCACTTGGTTTCAATAAGACAGGATAAACTTTTCCTGGACTTAGAACAGTAGTTCCATATGTTCCCGCCACCACATATTCTATTTAAAGAAAATGAATCCTTTAAAATGACATTGTATTATTTCCCTATGACTGAAAAATTAGGAAAATGCAACTATTTTCCTTTGCCTGCTTGCATTACTGTAGGTACTTTGATTATAGAATTGTCTTCTTCCTACCACAACTGGCAGCAGTTGCTGAATTAGAACAGCGAACTCCTTTGCACTAAAGTACTTCAGATGTGCTATAACCTATTAATTTGCACACAGAGAAAGCTAAGTACTGTACCCTGAACACCCAGTATTGACTTGCTTCTGTTTTGCACATAAACAATGCCATCTAGTGATCATCTATAAAATTGTATTGTTACTGCAAATATATATTTTTGATTATCGCTGCTACCATATATATAAGATGAAGTAGACCAGTGTCACAACATTTTTGCCCCCACTGGCAACATCTCATATCAGCTGCAGGTTTGAGCCCCTAATGGTATACAAAATGCACATATTATCAATTGGAAATGAGAAATTTGGGGAACAGGATCACTGCGAGACAGATGTTTCACATCTCCACTTCCTTGTTATCTCAAGCAAAGAACAGCATTAGTCCTTGCAGTTGAGTTGTTAAGCAGAATTGTGGGGGAAATGGGTGGGGTCCCTCCAATTGCAAGGGCCACATTAGTACTAGTTGAGGGCCATGTGAGAATTCTGAGCCACAGATTGCACTATTGCCTACAGAGCCCTGCAATACAATCTATATATACAAAAGAGTGATGGCATCACGGCGACCCACAAAACAACTAAACTACAAGCCCCCCAACCTCGAAATTTGACAACACAACCCATCATCCACGACTCTAGGTTGATACAACAAAAAGCAAAGAAAAATAAAGTCCTAATTAGAGGGAGAGAAATAATTGTTTTTATCCAATTGCTGCCACTCAGAAGGCTCTAAGCTCTGCCCACTTGGTCTCCTAGCAACCCACTCAGCCCAGTGTTAATAAAAGAATAAAAAATAAAAGAAATACAAATAATATAATAAAAAATAATTAAAAACATTAAAAAAAATTAATACAATAAAATACTATAACAAAATAACTAAAAATAATACAACAAAATAATAAAATATAATAAATAAAAAAGATAAGTTACAATATAATTAATTTAAAAATACAAATAACGTCAAATAAAAATTTCACAACAACTTTTAACCAATAGCACCACCACTTTGCCACAGAAACGCGTGGCCGGGCACAGCTAGTAAATTATATGTTTGAGACACTTCTGCTTTATTCAGCTAGGAAATAACACTTTATAGACATCTGGCATAAGACCTAAACATGGGACAACAGCTGGTGACTTTAATGCTTTAAAGCCAGAAAAAAGGAGTCTGAAAGAAGAGCAAGTGGAATGGGAAGAACTTGTCTATAGTTTTAAGATTGCATTCAGTTTCATTTCCTTCAACTGCACCTTAAAAACAACTGGTGAAATGGGAGAAAGGGCAACTTCAGTCAACTCTCTGGTGCTGTCACCTACATGTTTTTCCAACACTTGCAATGAGGAGGACACCTGGAAGTGGCTAACCAAGACTCCATCTACACCATTCAATGCACTTCGAAGCTAGTTTCAAACTGACGTGGGCAGACAACAAACTCACACAAAAGTGTACAAAAGAAACCCCTTAATCTGCATCAGTGCTCTGTGGTTTGTGTAATCACCATCTGGGCCTCAAACTGGTTTCAAGATTTCCTATGTAATCATCTAAACCAGTGATTTCCAAAGTGGGCACTACTGCCCCCCGAAGGGTGCTGGAGCAATCCAGGGGGCGGTGATGGTACTATTAGGACACGGGGCAGGGCCAGAGGAGGGGCGGGGCCTCTTCCCAAGTGCTGGAGATTGGGCTGAGCCTCTATACCTCTCCTGAGAGGCCTTTTAGGATTAAAGGGTGGGGCTGGAAACCATTTCATTCCAGAAATAATTGGCATGGAGTTAATGGCCTTCATTTCCCAATGCTCTCTTATTTCTTTCTTCTGGCCTCTTTTTCCTTTTTGTTGACTTTAACTCCATTAGCAGAGTTGGATTCAAACTATAGGTAATAAATTAGATTGATAGCACTTTACAGGACAGCACAGAATTGAATTGGCAGGAAATACCACTATTGTTCATTCGTGGCATTATGCATGCTATTTTCAGTGGCCATGCACTAAGTATCTAACTGATGTTGGTAATATGTCATAAAACAGAATTGCATCATATGCTTAATACCTTTGATTCACTTTGTTTCCCCTGACATCATTCAGAAATCACAGCAAATCATATGTTGCTGCCAAGGTCTAGATATATACTTGCTACAATAAGCTATTGCGAAATTCAACAACAATGATCATTTGACCCCTAGTATGTGTGTCTATGTCTATGTCCATGCATGTGCATGTTCACACTGCTTGATGACTTCTAGTGACACCATGGATTTTATTGAGTTTTCTTAGATAAGAAATGTGGTTTATATGTGCTTTTGCCAGTTCCTTTTTCTGAAATGTAGTCTGCACTATCTAGCATTTGTTGGTGGTCTCCCATTACAGTACTAACCAGAGTTAAGCCTGCTTAGCATCAAAAATCAGATGGGATCTGATGCATTTTGTGCATTTAAGTCCCATCTTAGCATTTGGTGATATATTTCAAGAACTTTGAAAGTTATTTTTTCAAATGCAAGCACTACTAGTAAGTTGTCGTTCATATTTTAAAAGTAACCCTTTATCACAATTTAAAAGTAAATTGTTGCCTTTCTAATGAATTAATAAATTAAACCAAAAGACCCCAAGGTGCTTGCCTGAGCCGGCCCTAGGTATTTTTCAAGTGTAGGCGAACAGAATTTTGCCCCCCCCCCCCCCAAAACCAATCACTGAAAAATAAAAGCGTTGAATAAGGGGAAATGTTGGATAATAAGGAGGTATTAAGGAAAAGCCTATTAAACATCAAATTACATTAAGATTTTACAAATTAAGCACCAAAACATCATGTTTTACAACAAATCAACAGAAAAAGCAATCTCGACTGCGCCCCCGTATGTTTTGCGCCCCAAGCGACCACTTAATTCACCTCATTGTTGGACCGGCTCTGCCTGTAGTACAGAATGCATCTAAGTAGGGAGCCATATACATTAAGGAAAACTATTCCACGGGGCATTTAAATTATTTTTCATGATGCTACAATCATAATATCACTTAGTGACAAAAAGAAAGTTACAAGTTATTTTTATCTATAACTACTCACTTCTAAGTATTATGAACCATATCTACCTAACAAAACATTTTGCACAAGCACCTTAATTGTTGCCCCATAGGCCACAATGCAGTGTGCCTTTTCCCACACCCCATACCTTTTAACTCCACTAAAACTTTACTTCACCTGTCAGAGTCAATCGGCATGGGCTTTATATCCCAAAGTGAGAGCATATCTGCTCCATGCCATTTACTCATCCCAAAGCAGGGCACAGCCACTTTTGTCTTACACTGGATAAAGTTGGGGAATGCTTTGGAAATTCTCCAAAGCTCTGAAGCCAATTTACACTTCGAGGGGGTGCAAACAGTTGGGCCAGTTCCAATTTTGAACTAACCATGCTGTTAACATAGGCCAGTGTTGCTATGCCATTTTCCCAATGCTCTGTGGAGAAAACAGAATTATACTGACCTGTGTCAATTTTTTTTGGTCACCATAGCTGCAGCCACAAATCTCCAAAGAGATCCATAGCAGCTGCTACAGTTGATGAAAAAAAAATGACAGAGGTAAGGGTGGCCTTCAAGGATGGCCAAATCAGATTAAGACCCATTAGACAGCCCAGACTCTGTACTGCCGCCACATCAGGATAGCAGCAAGCAATGGAGCTGCCCCCCAGGCCAGTCCTGAGTACTGGCACATCACAGCAGCCCTGTAACAAGTGGTCAGTGTAGATGGCAACCAGAACTGATATGACATCATTTCCAATGAGCCTGGTTGTGCCAGTGCAGCCTGGCGGTGCATTAAAAGTGGCCCCTGCCCTACGAGCTATTTTCTATCCCTGCTGTGTATGTTATATGAAAAGAGATATGTATCATGATTAAAGTGAGTTCAAGCTTTGAACAGATTTGAGACTTTAAAAGAGCAATATTCCTCAAACACATAGTGCTACATGAATCCTAGGCATCTAGAATGACCACCTGTAAAAGTTAACTGTTAACTAAGCTGCTCTTGATTTTAAATAATGTGTTTGAAGAATATTGCTCTTATAAAGTCTCAAATCTGTTCAAAGCTTGAACTCACTTTAATATCTTTTTCATATAACATACACAGCAGTGTTACACACAGCTAACACTATTCACACAGGAATAGTGAAATATTAAACGAAAATACTGCAAAGCCTTTTCCTTCAATAGCTTGGAAGGGAAAAAATTACTACCTATTACAGTAATACTAGTTAAAATTTGTTTTGCATCCATGTATTGAATTAATCCCCTTTATTTAAATCACAGTCTGAGGGACATTTGGAAGAGTTAGCTCAGGCAAACAGCTGTCAGCAACTAATACATTTCATCTAAAGTTAAATTTCAACAAGATTAACTTTCAGTTAGACATAGTATTTTATTACAATTATTTTTCATAATACAAAACCTAAAACTGGTTGGTGTTTTTTTTAAAGTGTAGCTAGCTAATGAGATTCTCACAAATTATTGTGTGGGGGAGGACAGGGCAATAGCTGGGGTGAGAATCCATGCATTCAAGGATCACTGAATGTCTAACGATTTACTTTTCTTATATACAGGGCGTTTGAAAAAGAACTCCTTATTCACCATTTAATTTAAATGGTAAATAGAAAGTTCTTTTTCAAACACCCTGTATTTGTATTAAGCAACATTATTGATGTCCTGACTAATTCTGTGTCTTGTCTCTAACAGCTGTTTCTCAGGCATCAAAGGAAGATTTCTCATCACTAACTGCAAATTGCTTTCTTAAGTGTAGCCCTCTTGTGTTCCATTGCCAATGTCTGCTTCTCACTCAGATCTTGAAGTCATGTGTTATGAAGAAGGGTTCAGAAGGGCTAGCCCCTGCCCTAGAGCAAGCCAGGCAAATCTCATCGTTTATCAGTTATACATCCATGTATGCTAGGATGTCTTGGACACAGAGCAGCTGGTTCATTTCAGGAAGAGGACAACTTGTGTTGATATTTGGAACAGTAGAGCCTGGTCCATTAAGGGGGGTGGGGGTGGGAATGGATGCAGACAGCCCAAACCCAAGTGTCACCCAGCAATTCCACTTCTTTCTGCCTTTTTACTTAACAACCCATGTAGTAACATTGACTGTTAATACTAAGAGACTGGTTAAGCAGGAAGCATATTTTTGTTGAACTCAGCAAACAAGTGCCACCAAGTGGTGACTTACAGATAAAAAGCAAATGGCATAGCAACTCAGCTTTGCAATTTGGCATGCTTTTGGTAGGTTGGCTGATTGACATGCCAAGGCACAAGAGCTCTGATTGGTAGACTGCTGGGGGAATTTTGAGTAAAATGAAAGCAATTGGGTGAGGAGACCTTGGTGGTCTCAAAAACAACTTTCAGAATTGCAAGAAGCTTACAGGCTACAATTTCTCTTCTTATATGGTCTCCAGAGGTGATACATGCCTTAGATACATCTTATTTGAATGACTGTAGCACACACTATATGGGGCTTCCTTTGAAGAGTGATCAGAAACTTCAGCTGGTCTAGACAGTCAAATGGGGCTGGTTATACCATGAACACAAGTGATAGTCCTGCAGCCTTAACCTTTGTGAAATATGGAGGACCGACTATGTAACTTTTCACCCTGTATTCTCTTTTTGATATATACCTATACCATCCTAAAGGTTTTAAAAATGGGAAATTAATCCACTGCCACTTTCCAAAGTGTAGCAGTTTCACTAACTGCTCATCCATTTCTAGTTAAAATTCAATGTAATAGATATAGAATCATGGAACTGGAAGAGACCACAAGGGTCATTCAGTTCAACCCCTTGCCATACAGTAATGCTCAAAGCATTCCCAACAGATGATCATCTAGCCTCTGCTTAAAAACCATGAGAAAAGAAGACCCCACCATACACCGGGGTAGCATACATTACTGTACAGTTCAGGCAAAATTTAGATTAAAGACCATATTCTGCCATACAAAACCTACCCATGCTTTAAGGCCTTCTGGAGAGGCTCCACTTCCTGTTCTATCATGATAACATTTGGTCAGAACACAAGAGAGGACCATCATGTTCTCACCAAAACTCCCTTCCCAAGGGGCTACACTGGCACTCTCCTCACTATCTTTACACAAGCAGGCACAAGAGCTCAGGTTGATAGACTTTTTATTCCTGCAGGCTTTGGAGAACTGATTTTTCAGGGGAAACATGGCTTACAATATTGTGTTGGACCTTTGTTTGTTGTTGTTTTCACTTTTTTAATTGGTTAAAAAATTCTCTTATTTTCACCCCTTCATTACTTAGTCTTATTCTCCATTCTATATAAACCTAGGCCTACTGTAAATCAGAGCTTCTTAAACTTTTACATTTGTGGCCTCTTTCAGCCTGAGAGATGTCTATGCAACCTCAGGTATGTAGGTATATGAAACAGGTGTAAAAATCAAACATTTACTGATACCAAATCAATATTTGCAAGGCTTGCTTGAGTCCCCAAATGAAGGCCCATGCATTGGATGCAGCCCTCCAAGGTCATTTAGCCAGCCCCCACCCTAAACTGTAGACTTAGAGACACTCTAAGTCTGAAATGACTTGAAGGCACACAACAATAATCCTAATTAACTTGACTATCTCATCAGCCAAAAGCAGGCCCACATTTCCCATTGAAATGCTAATAATAACAACAACCACTGCTACTAGAAGCACTTTACTACTACTACTACTTTATTTCTGTGTCCCACCTCCATCTCCCCGAAGGGACTCGGGGAGGCTTACATATGGCACAAAGTGCCTAAAAGAACGCATAAAATAAACACACAGTACGATACAAAATAAAACCAGTAGCATTAAAACAACAATTTGATAATACTGATAAGTTCATGTTGGTTAAAATTGTTCTTCATTTTAAATATTATATTGTTCTTTTGTGATTTTTCATACTTCAGTGTGCATAGGAATTGGTTTATGTTTTTTTCAAACTATAGTCCTCTCCCACAACAGTCCTCTGCTTTAAAAGTTTGAGAATCACTGTTCTAATGAGTCCACTGTAAACACTGCACAACAGATTAATGTGCATGTCTGAAATAGCCACCAGATGTTGTTCAGAAAATTTAAATATTGCCAATTTTTTCAGGACCCTAGCACTTGCGTAAAGGGGTCCCCATTTGGAGTCAAGATCCACAATGTAAGAAGCAGTGCTCTAAAATCACTGTTTTTTAAATGGTTGGTTCCAATCTCAAATGAGGTCCTGTTAGTTCAATATTGGGGTTATGAAAAAAACTGGCAATAGTCAGTTAGTCAGGCATTAATGTTGTGAGAGTATGTGCAATGATTTATAAGCTACTTCAAGTTGGATATCAGTTGCACTGAGGGCCCTTCCACGCTGCCCTTTATCCCAGGATCTGATCCCAGATTATCTGCTTTAAACTGGAATACTCATATGAGTCCCCACTGCCAGATAACCTGGGATCAGATCCTGGGATATAGGGGCCGTGTGGAAGGGCCCTGAGATTCAACTCCAATTGAATAATTAAATTGCCCCCAAAGCTTTGCTTCAAGCACAGGGTAGGGAAATGACCCTGACAATTATACTTGCATAAACACAACTAGGTGATCTTTTTTTCTTCCTAGAGGAAAGAGTCTGGGTTCCTTTTACAGAATTATCCGGAGTACTGCTGTGCTAAAGAAATGCTGAATTTTTCAGCAGTGTTATATGGAGTTTTCAAAGTATTTCTAAACTGCATGAGAGCTTTGATGTACTGTAGAGACTGCAGGGAGAATTCTCACGATGTAGGCATGTTTTGGGCACTTCAACTGACATCCCTTTAACAGCCCCAGTATTTAATTACCAGTCTCTTTGTTGTTCTTCATTTACTTTCCAGGTTTCTGCATATTTTGGGCCAAAATCATACTGACAAATTGTTTTAAAATAGGATACCCTCACAATGCTGGAAACAAGTACTGCAATAGCTGCTAATATAAATCCATCTCATTTTGTGACAACTTTATCACAATTACCATTATTAATTGGATTAACACAAAAATAAAACTAATGAACTACTTCTTTTTAACACATAGGGGGAAAGTGTCAAAAATAATCAAATTCAAAGTGTGAGAAATCTGAATGCAGAGATGATGCTCCCAGTCCTAAATACTGAATATTTGTGACATTTCTGCAAATATTCTAAATTCACACACAAAAATAACCATTAACAGAAAACCTTTATGATAGCATACCATTCTGCAAATTTCTGTAAATGTAAGGTTACTCAGTATACTTACTTAAAATTTCCTTCAAAATTATTTCTCTCAAACTTAATTTCAATCTCATTTTAACTATAGCAGTTGCAGTAACTACAAAGAACACAACACAGCCTATATGAGGTACTTCCAAGTAATATATGTAATATATTATTAGGGATAATAATTGACAGACTATTTTTAAATTAAATCAACTTACCTGGTTTGCTTTCATTAGGTTTACATTGCACTTCCTCAACACATTCTGCAGGAAACCATCCAATATGTCCTCGAGTGCTGCCTTCCCAGAAGCCACCTTCGCCAATGCTCAAAACTAAAAATTAAGAAAATGCTATTAAGTTTTCATTGTATTTTCATACCATCCTAGACAGGCTTGAATGGAAAGTCACAAACCCTAAAATAGAAACTTTACCAATTATCTATGTGGAAATATGGGAATTGTGGCTTTCACTGTATACAATGGAATATATGCATAACAGGGTGAGAGAAGCAGTTGTATAAAATTCAGAGGGAGCAAAGAGATTTTAATTATGAGTTAAAGCACAATGGCCTGAGAGGCACATTAATGATACTGCAGAAAGTCTACTCCAAAGTATGGGTTACTAGAATTGTGCCCTATGAGAACAGAAACTGTGATAACTAGATTGCAAGATTTATTACATGCAGATTTAATACTACTAAAGGAGAATGCAGTACTTAATGGTTAATGCCAGAGACTTGGAATCTGGGTCGATTTGTGTGACTTAATAGCCTTGGTTGATGAAGGATATTCACATAACTCACAGTAAGTACATACAGCTGGAGCATGATTTCCAACACGCTGCTGATTTTTATCACAGAAGAAAATGACAGTGGGGAGTTCATGTCATCTTAAAAATAGCAAAAGCTCATGTATACAGAGGTGTTAAATTTGAAATTGATCCTATGACTTAGCAAGTACTATGAAACTGAGAAGTGTAAAAAAGGTGCAAGAGGAAAAAACTGTTGTTACTAAGGTATTTTAGAGAAAGGGAATTAATACAGGTTGAGTAACCTTATTCTTTGAACAGAAGTGTTCCGGATTTTGGATATTTTTTATTTTGAAATATCTGCATTTGCATATACTGTACATTCAAAATGAAATATCTTGGAGAGGGGACCCAAGTCTAAACTCAGAATTAATTTATGTTTCATATGTACCTTATAACATAGCTTAAAGGCAATTGTATACAGTATTTTTAAATAACTGTGTGCATGAAAGAAAGTTAGTGTACACACTGAATCATCAGAAAGCAAAGGTGTCACTATCTCAGCAATCCACTTGGGCAATTTTGGAGTATTTTGGATTAAACACTCCAGATAAGGGATCCTCAACCAGAATAATCTTTAAATTGTCTTCTAAAAAGTTAGGGAAGATTATAATGCAGCTTTCCTCCTCCCAATTGTTGTATGAAAGTTTCTCTCAATCAGGCAAATAGCAGTTTTGGAATTTGCCTTAGAAAGGATGAGAATCTTAAACAGCAGATTTTGGGTCTCATGAAATGGCAGTGGGTGAAATAAATTAAGTTTATACATAATTTTATATTGCCACAGATAGGTACTTGGGCTGTTTTTTTATCAATGACAGTGTAACTGTGGTATTGTTGGATAACACGCATGTCCACAGAAGATGCTTCAGGCAGCAAAAGCTCACAGGCGATCTTTGTTTAGGAGTGAGGTCCTTGAGAAGAAAGGCTAAGTTCCCTGCTCCTTCACTATAGTGCTGATCTCTATCTCTTGCCCATCTAAACATACATCTTTTACTCACTCAAAAATAAAAGATGAGAGATTCCATCACTGTGAATCTCTATTGTTTAGTTAGGCCTTCAGTTGAAGGGAGACTTATGTCTATCTGAAATCTTCACATACAGAACTACTGAGGTTTGGCAGGTGAAAAGACTTCTGTTGAAGTGGGCTAGTGTGGAAAGGAGCCAGCATATCAGAAAGATCAATACATCATCCCCTATGAATCTGGCCAAATTTTTAGATTATCCATGGAGGTCCTTCTGTATTTTCCCTTTTCCAGAAGAAACTGGACATAAGATTTCTCTGTAGCAGTGAAACTCCTTTTCGAGGGCAGTCAGGATGTCTCTATTTCTGTCCAGCTTCTTGCAGATTGGTTTCAAAGGAAATAAGGATCAGGAGTATGAAGAAGGAAGTTAACTGTAGTTATATCCCACTTTTCTCCTAAAAACGTTACATTTTTGTTGTGTTACCAGGTAGAACTGTAAATGATTTAATTTGCATTATTCCAAATATGTTATTACATTAAGAATAGGATGAGTAAAATTCAGAAGGATTTGGAATCCATATATAAAAAGGTTGCTGTTGTTGAACTCACTTCTACTGGTAAAACTCCATGTCCTTACTAAATGCACTTGATGGCATTGGATACAATCACAGGGCTGAGACTATGAACAACCACTATAAAATAAAGTTACAGGTGACTCTTTCTGTTTTTGTTATGTGCCTTCAATTAATTTCTGACTTTTTTTCTTGCCAAGATTAACTTAAACCCTTGCCAATGATTCTTAGCAAGTATTCTTCATCATGGGTTTGCCATTGCCTTTCTCTGAGGCTGAGTGTATGGTTTGCCTAAAGTCACCAGTGGGTTTCCCTAGTCAAACGGAGATTCAATGCTGGTTTCCCAAAGTCCTGCCCTAGGTTTTGTGTGTGTGTGTGTGTGTGTCAGGAGCAACTTGAGTCGCTTCTGGAGTGAGAGAATTGGCCATCTACAAGGACGTTGCCCAGGGGATGCCCGGATGTTTTGATGTTTTTACCATCCTTGTGGGAGGCTTCTCTCATGTCCCCGCATGGAGCTGGAGCTGATAAGAGGGAGCTCATCCGCACTCTCCTCGGGTGGGATTCAAACGTGATAGCTTTCAGGTCAGCAACCCAACCTTCAAGTCACGAGGCTTTAACCCATTGTGCCACCGGAGGCTCCCCTGCCCTAGTTAAACTACAATATACTACACTATACAAGCGACATATGTTTTTAGCAGTTACAATACCAAACCTTGTTACTCAACTCCTCCTTGTGTTATAGGAGACATCTGATAAACAAGCTCAGGAAACATGTTAAGAATAATTCATGGGGCTGTGTAACAAATCAGTCCACCAGCTCACTGTGTCTCATTGTACTCATAAATTACTAGAGTTCACTTCTGCTCACTTTGGCAGAAGTGAGCCATATACACTCACCATACACCTGTAGTGTTAAATGTTTTTAGTTTTACCAGTCAACAAAGCAGGAAGCCTGCTAAAGGAAAAAGAGCTATAGTGACTGAAACATGGGGAAGGAATCCAAATCAACAAGTTTATTTTGTAAGATAGCAGTGTTTTATTTTATCATGAGTGATAGACAAAGTGATGCCAGTGAGAGTGACTAATAGAGAAAAACTATTTTAGCTAGAATACATCTATAGTTACAACAATTTCCAAATGTTAAGTCATTACCTGAATTTGACCCACTTTGGGCTTTTAAAAATCACCTCTATTTGCAATATCAATTAATATATTCTTGTATGCATATCTTAGCAACTGATCAAAAAGAAAAATAACCACTAATTACAGTATTCTAGTTTTATAAGAAATACACTTTACACCAGAGCAACCAGGAAAACCAACAGAAACATTGGATATTTTTCCACCTTATGTAAGTGGTTTTCCACAGCACAACCCTTTTGCTTTTATACATTAACTGTCATACACTAATATACTAGTACAATCTGGGTGAGGTGGGTGGTGGATCTGCTAACACAGGTCTACTGAATTCTCTCTCTCTTTTATTGTGGCTCCATCCAAAGTTGTGTGGAAGCCATCCAAGTACATCGCCCTGGTTCTTTACAATGGCTTGACGCTGAGAGAGTCCCCATACAACTTGGGAGTAGCTGCATGAGAAATAAATATTGCTCCAAGAGTGGATTCACAACTCCCATATTAACAATGCCAGATATACATTAATGAAATGTTCCACTTCTGTTATACATAAGGGTAACCACAATGCCCACCAATATTATCATTGTCATCACAATCACTTCCCCACAATTCCCTCAAAGGCCTTCTAAAGACCATGGGGAACAATTTCACGAAGATGGGGACAGGGCTGTTTTAGGTCCAAGACTGGACTTTTTTTCCAACAAGAAAAAACTTGGAAGCCCAGAAGGAAATAGGATGGAATTGTACCTACATCCCTTAGAAAACATTTGGGGGCACACTTTTTTTTCACATTAAAAATGTATCCTCGGGGCCATGGATGCAAGCCATGGATTTCATTTTCCCCAGCCTATTTTATAGGAACGTATCTTGAACACACGTGATTTCAGAAGCTAAGCAGGTATAGGTCTGGATAGAACCTGCATGGGAAATCACCACAGGATTGGGAAAATAATATTTTGGAGAATTTAAAGAAGCAATATCAGGCCGAGCTGGCTGTACTAGACTAGAATGTCCAGAGATTTAACACATCACAAGGCAGCTTGCTCTATTCCTATGTTGCTACCAGTACAAGATCAAGACTGAACAGACAAAAATAGAAGGATCTGGGGGAAGTAGGAAAACTGCCACCATGCAAGGTCTTGAGAAGCTGCTCCAAGTATGCAACAATGAAGAAAGGATGAAGTCATTAATAAAAAGCAAGAAAGCATTTGGCTGCTTGACACAGTCAGGAGGGGAAACAATTTAGCTTACCAGGATAAAAGAACCATGATAGGAGAATGGCAGCATGGCCGCAGAGGCTAGAAATCCTATGATAGATCTGACAAAAGGCAGAATGCCAGTCTGATAATGTCTCAGATAATCAGAGCAAAAGCAGATGTTCATGATTTTGGCAGCAAAGTGCATCATATCCTTGAATATCTCTCATAAATGAATCCACTAGCCAATAAAAAGGGGAACCGAGGGTCTTTATTATTTTTGAACAGTATATAGATGACCAGGTTCCAGAATGAGTTCCTGCAACAGTAGAGGGTTGGATCAGATGGCCCTTTAGTGAAGTTGCCAGGATTTCAAAGCACAGTCAGATGTTAGCTCAAATCCAGCGGGATCACATGAATCAGGCCTATATAAAATGCCTCAATCCCAAGAGAAGACCTCCTCTTGAGAGAGTTCTGAGCTTCTGTAAGATCTTAAATCTAATGAGAATCCCCAAACCCATGCAAATCTGATGGCAGGCCTATCACTGCAAGACAACAATGTCATTTTGCTGACCAGCCCAATTACTTGGAGAGGAAACAGGGAAGGACAGAATCTAGCCAGACACAATCCAAGCAAAAGGAACCCCTGGATTTTGTATGTAACAGGTCACTTTGTTGCATGTCAGATATTTGGGGAGTAGGCTGGTGGGAACATGGTTGGTGCCCACTCTCAAATATGGGGTGTGGGTCTCTTGCACTTCTATGACTTTAGGATCTACAAGTCTTCTTGTTCAGGAAGCAGTGCCAGTAACTTCCTTAAAGAACTCCAATATGATGGGTCTGGAAAAAGCACCATCTCTGTCCCTCCGTATCTCCCTGTTCCACTTGGAATAATAAGATTGTCTGCAACCGCAAGCGAAATGCAGCAGGGAGGTACAACTGGGGAGGAGAATGTGAGGAAATCAGCTTTCCCTTTGGATTCATACAATCAGCAAAGTGCCATTGGGTAGTGAATTTCAAATTCAAGGCAGAGGTGCTTTCACCGAACCACTGAAAAGGGAATGGGAAGCACGTCTTTTCTATGCTTTGACTGTGCTTTTCCTGCATGGCAGGAGGTTGGACTAGATGGCTCATGTGGTCTCTTCCAACTGTATTATTCTATGACTCTATGCCTTTTCATAATCCCTGTCATGGTTTGTAGAGGAGGAAAGATGGCCTATGGCAGCAGGCTTACAGCAGTAACACTATTGCATGTTGGCTAGTTGCTTCCTTGGGAGGCTGTTAAAGGAAATATTGTCAAGGCATTTTAACAGGAAAATCTATTTTGGAGAGCACTGCTACTTCTTGTGTATTTGTTGTCCTAAGAATGATTTTCAACTGACAACAAAGTTGGAAGAGGATACTTTCTATCTTGCTGTGGATCATCCAATTATGTGAAAACCATAGTGACATGAATGTAGAACTCTGCAATACAATTCTCTCCCCTCTATGTCAAAGACCTCTGAATGATCACTTCTTGGCATTTTAGCTAAGATCAAGAGAGTAGAACTCTGAATGTAGTTCTTAGAAGCCACATATTTCTCAGCCATACATCTTGCAATTCATTATAAATTCAGAAATTTCCTAGCTTTGGCTAGAACCTATTAGTTCAATCTGTTTTTTTCACAAGCAGATTTAATCAAGTGTCTTTTCTATTAATGTAGGCCTCTCTGTCTGCTGTGATTACCAGAGATTAAGTTTAGCTGACTATCCTTCAAGCCCATACAATGTGTTGCTCTTTAGGCAGTCTGGTTTCATCATTCGATCTCAGATTTCCCCTTAGCACTTTTTAATAATAATAATAATAATAATAATAATAATAATAATAATAATAATAATAATAATAATAATAATAATTTTATTACCCGCCTCTCCCTGCAACTGAGGCAGGATACAAAATCATTAAAACATGAGATAAAACACTATTAAAAGACATACAACAAGATACAGAGTTAAAATACAATTTAAAATTTACTGATAAAATTCAGATTAAAATTCACAACTTAAAATTGACCAGATAAGCCTGATGGAAGATATGGTTTTCAATTGGGTCTTAAATTTCAACAGCTGATCTAGCGGTTGAATCTCTTCCAGCGGGTCATTCCACAGTCTTGGGGTGGCCGATGAAAAGGTCCTTTAGGTGATCGTCGCCAGTTAGGTTCTGGCTGGTTGGAGTAGACACTCCCTGGAGGACCTCAGTGTTTAAGGCAGATTGTATGGGAGAAGGAGATCGTATGGGTAACCTGGACCCAAACCATGTAGAGCTTTAATGGTCAAAACCAACATTTTGTACTTTAGGGACAAAATGTATGGTTGCATAAATGTATGTGGTAAAGTAATGTCTCTGTGTTCCCAAAAGTTATTAATAATCCCAGGAGTGCCTGAAGGATAAGAACTCATCCCCTCATGCTGTCTTTTCCTTGCTGTTACTTGAGTACAAACTATTTTTTTCACCTTTGCCCTAACTGAAGCACACAGAGTTAAGAGTGGAAAGAGGTGAGAGAACCTGGGACAATTTAAAAGCATCCAAAGAGTGAATCAACAGAAAATTAATAGTACTGTCTCTGTGAAATCAGTGAGAGAGAGGGAGAGAGAGTAATACATACACACACACACACACACACACACACACACACACACACACACACACAATTTGCTTTTCATGCGGCCCCAAAACCTGCAATATTATTTTTTCAAACTGGATTTTTACAATACCTTTCTTTAAAAAACAAAGGCAGCCTTTTAGTCAGACTACCTTTCTAGGAAGAAAAAGCTAAAAGTCCCCAACATTTTGCAGATATCCCTCTAAAGTGAGCCTACCATGAAGTTGGGGTATGGGGGTAAGATTTGTTAAGAGGGAGTTTTTCCCTTTGCCTTCCTCTAAAGAAGTGGTTCTCAACTTGTGGGTTCCCAGGTGTTTTGGCCTACAACTCCTAGAAATCCCAATCAGTTTACCAGCTGTTAGGATTTCTGGGAGTTGAAGGCCAAAACCTCTGGAGACCCACAGGTTGAGAACCACTGGTCTAAAGCTAAGGGAGTGTGACTTTCCCAAGGTCAGCCAGTGTGTTTCAATGGCTGAGTGAGATTTGAACCTTGTCTCCAGAGTCATAGCCCTTCACTTAAACTACTATACCACCACTGGCTCTATGTCTTTACTGTTCCCTAATAATTATTTAATTGAAGGCAAGATTCACAGTCATAATTGTAAGCCCAATAACCTGTTATGTTCATCACAAATTAATCATTTGTATTATGTTTTTATTTTAGTAAGATCCACTTCATATGCATCTGAAGGATTCAAATGTATTTTGTTCAAAATTAACTTGAACAGCTTTAAATTTTAGCCTGAATGATTCAGAAACTAAGCTGAAACAAGGAATACAAGTGTTTGCTTCATTGCTTCAACTCTAAAGAGAAAAACAACAAAAATAATATGACCATTCATTTAGGAACATTTATTAAGAAAAGAAGACTAACCTTTTACCCTGTCCCCTTTATGCAAATGAATTTCCCCATCTCCTTGAGGTTGATATGGCTTCGCGACAATAAACAGTCTTCCAGGTACAGCACTATAAAGTTTGCGTTTGGGACCCTGATATTCCAAGGCAGATATAGCATCTTTGTTGGCACTGGGGTTATAGCTGGCACTGGAAGGAATGCAAAATGAAATCACATTATTTTGCTTTGTAATAATAAGGACATCTCAACCAGATTACTACTGTTTCAAAAAGCAGCACCTGCCATCAAATAAATTTCTGCATGTAAAAAAATCAATTTATTATATTACTTTTTCATTGCAAACACAAAAAGGCAGAAACTGACTCCAGGTTTCTAAATCACTGGTTAAATATAATGACCCATGCACTGAGATAATGATTCAGGTTCTTGTAGCACTTAATAGTTAAGCCTACATTAGAAATACAATTACAGGCAAAGATGTAAAACAGCTAAGTTGAAGAGCCATCTTAAATAGTAATAAATTAACATAAACATATTTGACGCTTTCACCTTCCAGAAATTCGAACAGACAGGCACCCTACTGTCTATTTTGGTGCTCATTCTCCCCCCCCCCCCCCCCCATGGTTTATGAATCTACAGTTATAGTGGAAAAGCTGGATTACTACACACAATTTTCATTTTAAAAATTGTTATTCAACATTACGATTTCTATCTTATAACTTTGTTTACCATAACTGTGCAGGCAAATTTATTTTTAGACCCTGTTTTTTTGTTTTTATTTTAAAAAATAGTATGTAAGTTCCACTGAACACATTCCTAATGCCCGATTTAAATTTCACACTGAGAAAGCAGCAGGTGTCAGCACTTGAAATATTCTGATTACATTGCTTGCTTAACAACTAGAATTTATGTGTAGTCAATTATGCAATTCATCTAGACCATTTAAAATATATAACATTTGGTAACAGCATGATAAATTATCACAATTTATTTTATATAATTATCATAGATGCAGGCAAGAAGTACTTACATAGGTGAACTGTTCAACTATGACAAAATATAGTGGGAATTCCCTGGACAATGTCTAATCACATGTGAAATTATTTTAAGTGTAGTGTTATGTAAAAACAAAAAGCTTCAAGGACAATTGGGGGAAATGACAGTTTGGAATGGAGATGCATAATCTAGAAACACCTGTAGCCCAGGAAGCATGATTAGTATAGTTGCTGTGGAATGACTGGGCTGAACAGAATGATGATACATTTGAGACTAACTGGACAGCAAACTAAAAATGTGTCCGGGATATCCTGGAAGTTTTCCAGGAAGAGAATAAGCCACATGTGTCTGTGTTTTATATTCAAGAAACTATAAATTTTGGCATTGTTTTGGGCAAATCTATAGGCTATAACTTGCCACTTCTTGTCTCATCCCACCCTTGGCTCTATACGTCTGCTAATAATCACAGTAAGATATACCATTTTTTTTCTTCTGCCTTTATCCTCCACTTTATTTGGGGAGGTTCAGGTGAAATGTCGTGGGGCAACATTAATTTATATTTAGACTTGTATTTGTTACTATGCTAAAAAAAGTACATATTCAATTATTTTTACATTAAAACGCGGAATATTGAAACATCACCTGACATGCCGGTGTTGCTGCCGTTTTGCATCCTCTCCTAACCTATTTAATGATGGTGAGCGGCTCCGAGAAGATGAAGTGTAGCTCCCAACTGTTCTCACAGTTCCATTGGGATTATTCTGCATCTGCTGCAGTAGGTGAGGCGAAAGGCTACGGTGTGAAGAAGCTAAAGAGGAGGCTGACCAGGCAGGAACGTTGACGTTCAGATTGTTATCGCTGTTGGATCGAAGCAAGACACGAGGTGTTGCCAAAGTGCTTTGTGGCCTCCGTCTTCTATTTGAGTAGGTAGGAGCCTCTCTAAATGGCACTAAATGGAAAGGGAGATAGAACACAAAATGATTCTCCAGTAAACGCATCTGGTTTCTTCAAACATATCAGATCACCTATCCACCCGCAAAAAAAGCAATATGCAGTGCATTCCCATAATATGTGAAGAAGACCAAGTAAGCTTTGGTTGATTGTCTAATCAAGATGAGCACTCGAATTATATTTAAACTGCAATTAAAATTAAAGGTAATTTTTCCAGAAAATCACTGAATTAATAAGCAGTAAAGCCCTGCATTACTGAAAACCCCAGTGGTATGATATTTTCACTATAAAATGTGGAATTAGCAAGTGACTTTGATTAGTAAATGGTGACCATTTCTGACTCCTAAACCATAAGAAGTTGTTGCCATTCATCAATCGCATAAAAACATGTTCCATGATTTCAATGTGGCAAGAGCAGGGAAAGGGATCATACAAGACAAAGGGCCTCTTTTACTTACTCCCTTTCTACCTTTCTATGATCAGTTTATAGATTATATTCCCCCAAACATTTGGAAATTGCAGGAAAATGTTTCTTCCAAGATTGCAAGTGGAAGCCAAAATCTGTCATTAAATTCAAAGAAAAGCAGTTGGCTGAACATACCATATCTAGGATAATAATTTCAGTACCTGAATAAGCATAAATATGTGAAATTAAATTTGGGTAATACCGTATTAAATGACACAATTTAATTATATTAAGTGTAGGCTTAGGCTACCACATTCATTCTTGATTATATATTATTGTGAAAAAAGATCTCTAAACTGTTGCACCTAAAGTTATTCATACGTTGGAATTCAAAGGTTTAGTATTGTGGCCTTGTTTGAACATAACACTAACATATTATAGTGGTGAGATCAGAAGCTTTCACTTCTATTTCCTGTTACTCACCACTTTCCTGAACATAGAAAAAGAAGAATATCTACCCTGCTACCTTTCAACATCAGAAGATAACTTCCTGTTTTCATGAAGACTCTTCATATGACCAAGATCCCTGGAAAACCAAGGATCTTGATTGTATGGAAAGCCCAAGAGAATAGGAACCTCTACTTCTTAGACACAACCACTTCTATGTGAATAAAGTGATGATAGAAAGGATTGGAACTAGATGTTTGCCTCCTCCTGTATTCAGACAAGTGTGGTACCATTTGAATAGAAATTATTATGAATTTACTGCAGTTTATCATAGTGTCAGAATCCGCACAAGCTGTGTTTAACTTTATATGGCACAGTGGAACATGGTTTCTTAAAACTATAGTTTGTGAATGTGGTTAATTTCTTCAAAGCATTGTTATGAATAACCTTGTTTTAAAGTTCAGACACTATAATAAACTGAATTTAACTAAAATGGAAGTGAACACTTTCATACTCTTTTAAACATACATGAACATTACATAAGCATAAAACGTTTTGCTGTTACAGTAGATGCAGACTGCTAGTAGTAAAGCAGTGTGAATTTCTCATGTTCTTGAGTTCCCATTCTTTTCAGTAGACATTAAATTTCAGATACACTGGACTGCATGGTGGTTAATAACATACCTAAGGACCATGAATTAACAGTTCACATCTTTCTCCAGCTGAAATCTCATTACATTAGCCTTGAGGAAGTCAACATTTTTATGCTTCAGTTTCCCACTTGTAATTTTGTATATTTATTTTTATTGCATTTATATGCTGCCTTTCTCCAGTGTTGGACCAAAGGCAGTTCACAAATGACAAAACAAATTTAGCAAAACGTAATAAAATTAAAACACTATTTACAAATTGCCATTTTAAAACCATAACTTACACATTACAAAACTATCAGTAATTTGGAGAACTAAAACTAGAGCTTCCACCACCATAAAAAAGCTTCCTCAAGGATATATCCAATAAAAGCCTGTTCAAATAAGAAGGCTTTCACCAGCTGGAGAACAGAGAGTAGAAAGAAAGACCAGACTAGTCTTCCATGAAAAGAAATTCCACCAGCTGGGTACAGCCACTGAAAAGGCTTTCTCCTGTGTCTCCACCAAAGAGATAAATGATGGTGGCAGGACAGAAAGAAAGTATTCCCCTGTATAGCCAGTGGAGCTATTTTAATGGAATTATATGATTCCTGTGACTTGCCCGTGTCAGCATTCGGGCCACAACGTGCTGGCCCTGCTGAAGTTTCCAAAGGGTTTTTTAGAATGCAGCCCACGTATAGTGCATTACAATAGTCAAGACAGAATATAATCATGGTGTGCATTACTACAACCAGATCTGACTTCTCAAGGAATGAGCACAACGGACACACTAGTCACAACTGACCAAAGGCACTCCTGGCCACCACTGAAACCTGGGCCTCCAGATTCCATCCAAACTGCAAAACTAAGGTTTCAGAGAGAATGTGACACCATCCAGTACAGGTTAAATTTCTTTCTCCCAATCTTCCTTTCAATTGGACAAGAGTGCCTCTATCTTGTCCAGATTAAGTTTCAATTCCATTATTGACCAGAAATATGAGTTCTGGTGCAGACAATAGATACACCTTCTTAGGAGTCCAATGGGAACACTGTCATCAACATTCTAAATTGAAAACTCTGGATAACATCTCCCAATGGTTTCATGTAGATATTAAACAGAATTGGAGACAGAACCAAGCCCTAAGGTCCCAAACCAATGATAAGGGAGTTAAGCAGAAATATTTCATCACCACTTAGTTTGCCCTTTCAGAAAGGACAGGAACCACTAAAATAATGCCCTCAAGTCCCATTCCAAAAAAGGAGCCCAGAAAAATACCATGGTTGGTAATACTGAGAGCTAATGAAATATGCAATAGGGACACATGTCTCCTGTCCAGTTCTCTCATCCACCAAGGCAACCAAAATCACATCTGTCCCATGGTCAAGTCTGACATCAGGTTGGAATGGATCTAGATAATCTGTTTTAACCAGTAATCTCTGAATCTGGAAAACCACAACATGCCCTGGAATTTGGTTTGGGAAAGGAATTGACCTGTAATTATCTAGCATGGTGGGATTCAGGAAGGGATTTTTTCAGAAGTGGTCTATTATCGTCTACAGCTGTTCTCCAAGCACAATAGTCAGAGGTAGTCCAAGAGTCAACACAGTTGTCAGTCCAAACAGAGGATCAAACAAGAGAATAGTTGTCCATTACACAAGGTCAATAGCAGAAAGTCTCACCAAATGTCCAAATCAATATCCAAAACACATAGTTCAAGACATAAGATTCACCAACTATAACTCTATCTAAAACAGTGCTCCCAACATAGATCTGCTACAGCCACCAGTTATTTATGCTATCCCTGAAAGCCCTTACAGCTGTGAAAGCCCTGGACAGCTGAATGGCATTGACCCTTGGCTGGAACCAGGCAGAGCAAGTCAGTTCCTGCTCTTTCCTCTGATCAGCTTCATCCTGCCTTGACTCACGTTACCTCCATGCCAGAAAGACCAAGCTCCAGTGTAGCAGAAATGAACTCCAAAGTGTCAGGCTGCTCAGGTGGCTGCTCAGCATTTGCCTTGGATATGGCTCCCGAGATAAGACTCTCTTCTCTATCATCCTCATCCAGCACCAGGGTCCTGACACAGTCTCACCATAGTATCTTTAAGATAGGATGGAACCTTACTTCTTTCAGTGAGGCTTCTCATGGCCACTTCCCCTCTCCTTCCAGAAGCCATGAGAAGTTAAGGTGTAATATACATATGGTGGGTTTGTTCACACCCGCAAGCTGCACAAATTAAAACATATCCAATAATGCAGGACATGCAGGAGTCAGGGTTAGTGTAATATGTGGCAATAGTGCACAGTCTTTTTCTAAGGACTGCTTCGATATGTGTGAGTATGCAGTAGTTGCACAAATGTCAAATATTAATATACAAGTCCCTACACCAAGATGGCAAACCTATAGCCCTCTGTGTGGGTGAAACACCTAGCCATGCTGACTAGGTCTAATGGTAGCAAGCCCAAAACCACAAAAATGCCCATTTCCTGACTGAATCAAAATGCAGAAACAACTAGACAGTTAATGCATATGAATACAGACAATGCACGATTGCAGTGCAAGTGAAATGCAGAGAACAGTGCAAGATAATATTGACAGCACAATCAAACCTTGGATGTACATGTCATGTCACTTTTATACACGTTTCTTCTCTTGATATGACTTCAAGACACACTAAAGGCATGAACCAACCATCAACTGACATTGCTGGGGAGTAATTTTTCTGTCAGAGAAAAAACTGAAAGATCTCACTGTCACAATGACTAACCATGGTTATTTCTTTGCAATCATGAAATTATGTATTTTGCTTTTCAACTACAACGTAATTGGGTTGGGATGTGGTATTTCAGCTGATTTAGGTGTCTGTTCAAAAGGAAGAGTCTAAAAAGGGAAAGAATAGCAGAAGCCTCAGGAATTCTGTGTTCTTTTTTGCAAGAACGGGGTATAGTTAGCTTGTATAAGGCTGCTGAGGTTATTGGAGTTTCATTCCCCAGAATGAATAGTATGCAACTTGTTGGCTGTCATCAGGATAAACTAGGCTCTGGAAGTAATCTCATCAAACAAAGATTCTCACCTCTTTCGAAAGTACAATATTGGGTTTTTCTGTGGCTTTCAGAATTGGAACATGTTACTCAACATGCTGCTTAAATGTTATGTAAATCCATGGCCTTCTTTAACACAAATTAGAATGTTTACGTATCCCATCTGTTTGTCCAGAATGACACATGGGAGAGAACTTTTATCTCCTCTTACTGTCACTAAATCATTAGAAAACCAATTGTAAATTCATTGTCACAATATGTCTACAAATTAAGTTTAAAAGACTCACCCCAAATATTTTCACATTTTTGCTTATAATGTTTTGTAAGATTTAAGGCATTGTCAGTCAACTGACAGAGTTCTTTATTACCGGACATTGCTTTATTAAACTTTTAAATGCTTTCCAAACTTTGTGTCAGCAATGTATAGGTGTGTTGGATAAATGCATCTTAGAAATGTATGTTATCTTACAAATTCTATATATTTAAAAGCATAAATTAAAGGTTTTCATGAGATATGTTGCAACCCTATATATTTCGTTATTACAGTTTATGTATGTGTCCACATCTCTTACAAAGGTTTCTTTTAACCTCCAGTTTGCTAGTAAAATTGAATTACTGTGTTGAGAAATGATGCACGTCTAAAAAGTGTGTCACCAACATGAAATGTTTGGAAAGCTCTCCTATAACCAAAATAGGATCCTAAATTGGGTAAGTAAGCAGAGCCAGCTAGCATTTTTAAACCCAATTTAATCCACATTACTACAATCAGAACAGAGTACAGGGTTATGCAAACATGGGGAAAATAATCACGTGCCAACAACCCCCAAGAATCAACACAAGAGGCATAATGAAAATGATGAAATTTTCAGAAAGTGAAAATTCGCCTTCTTACTGCAATTCTATCACATCATCCTCAGCCTCAAATGAAGGCAATCGGGAACCTCCTCTAGACAAATCTTGCCAGGAAAATCATATGGCATGTTTGCTTTGGGGTCACCATATGCTGGGAAACAACTTGAAGGCATATAACCACCTCCAATATGAGAATGCTGCAAGTGTGTGAAGAGGAAACTCTCATTGTCCCAGAGCCCATTCTTGTTTTGTGTTTAAATGCCAGCCAATGTTATGCGGCAAACATTATCTTAACATATTTTGCTAGATGTTTTCAGATATCTCCAATAAAGAGAGTTTGCTCCAAATTGCAACTTTTCACCTTTCTGTAGAAATAACATGTTTTTCCTATTTCAACTAATAAATAAATAAGTCCAGAAATGGTTTTATTGATTAATAGCTATAACTATAATTGCTCAATATTTAAGAAACCATGTTACAGTATCATTTGGTCTATTTGTTTCCTCCTAGATAGGTACTGAGTTTCATAGATGCATCAGAATGGATGTCACTTTGAAGAGTAAAATCATGATTGCTTTTATTAAACTCACCTTTAAATTGGTGTCAAAAATGTTATTGAATTGCAACTCTCAATTGCTCTAGCTGGCACAGCCAATGGTAAAAAACAAAACAAAACCCAACAACATCCGGCAGGCTGCATCATTCTCATCTCTGTTCTGGGGTGTAAGGAATGGCACACACTGAAATTCTGTTTGTCTATTGCCATGCTTGCATTTTTGCAAAACAAAATCTGGGCAGAGGAAGCCACACAGAGGTTCAGTCAAATAGCCTGTGTGGAGTATACTGTACCAAGGCACTGAGCTTGGCAATTATATATTAGAAATGACAAACTAGAAGAACTGGGGATGAAAAATGAGATGAAATCACTTCACATTATGCTTTTAACTTAAAGAAGCTCACAGTTGTAAATTGTTGACATTCTGAATAGCAACTTTTGACTCATTACTTCATTATTTTCCTGATCTTATCTCTAAAAGACACAGATATGATCAAGGATAAGGAATGATTCTTGGACAAGTACTGCAGTGAAGTGAGCTCTCCAGCCCAGGAAGGTGTGCAGACTAGCAAGGCTTTGCATTGAAAAGGAGGTCTGGTTTGCTGACTGCTACAGTTGATTGGATTTTGCACATAATGAAGGTTTTATTTAACACATGTTATTAATAACAAGCAAACAAGTCCTAAGCTTTTCCAAGAAGGATCTCAAGTTATTGGGCAATCCTTTGCCCTTCAGTCCCAAATAACAGGTCAGCACCATAAAGTTTTCCAAGTGAGCTCTGTGGTGCAACTTTCATCTTTTGGGCTGTAAGAAAAACAATTGAAGCTGACCATTTCTGGGCCAAACGTTACCAACAACCCAAAATCTGATACATACGACACGTTTTTCATGTTAGAAACGACTTGAGAAACTGCAAATGGCTTCTGATGTGAGGGAATTGGCCGTCTGCAAGGACATTGCCCAGGGAAAATCCAGATGTTCTATGTTTTTTCCATCCTTGTGGGAGGCTTCTCTTAAGCCCCCACATGTGGAGCTGGAGCTGACAGAGGGAGCTCACCCACTTTCCCCAGATTCGAACCACTGGCCTGTCAGTCAGCAAATCCTGCTGGCACAAGGGTTTAACCCACTATGCCACCAGGGGTGTCCTACATAAGACACAAATGTAAGGCATTGCAAACTGAAACTATTGTGGTGCATCGATAAACTTGCGGTCCGCTGTGAGAATTAGCTCCTCAAATACATTCAGAATGCATGTAAAATACAGGAAGTGATATTCCACCTAAATGTTAGTAAGAATGTCCTGATGGTAAGAGCTGTTCAACAGTGGAACAATCTGGCTCAGAATATAATGGAGTCTTCTTCTTTGGAGGTTTTAAAACAGAGACTGGATGGTCATCTGTCAAGAGTGCTTTGATTGCATGTTACTGCATGGACAAGGGTTGGATTAGGTAGCTCTTAGGGTCTTTTCCAGCTCTATGATTATATAACTTGCAGAAACGTATATATGCACACTGACTGTTGTCACTTGATAGGGATGTGTGGATGACATTCACATTCTACTGCAGTCAATTTTCATTGACCCAAGAGACAAGAATGTCTCTACTACTGGAATTAAACACAGAAATGACTTTTTCTTATTCTTTAAAACCTAATATTATGATTTAAATATGCTTATTTAAATAAGAAAACCACTATGCGTTAACACTGTTTTAACACGTTTTAACAAAGACAAAAGAAGTGAATTGCAATCAGTATGACTTCACTACAGTTAATTAACATAGAAAAGTCTGTGTCAATCATTTAGCAAATCAAATAAATTCATGGGTTTTTTTTTGCTTTACAAAGGAAAAGAAAATTGTGTTCATAAGTGTGTATGGACACATGTGCATATTGAGACAGAGTGTGTGCCTTTTGATTTGTAGGCCTTATAGGAAGGGAGGCAGGGCATATGGTATGGAGTGAACCTTACATTACTGAATCCGGATTTAAACGTAATGTCAGTCAGTCCCACCAAACCCAAAGGATTCAGTCCTGATCTCAGCAGAGTCTCTCAAGTCATGAAGAAAGGGACTAAAGTGACAGTCTTCTCATATTCAACCTTTGCCCAAACACCCAACATCACTTCCCATCCTGGTCTAAAGGGATCCAGTCACTGTGAGGGAAATTAAAAAGGAGGTGCTTTAACTCCTCCTTCAGTAAAATGTCTCTGTTGAATCCTATTTCTTTCCTTTATTCTTCCATATATGGACAAGAACATCTGGATCCAACCCTATTAAAGGCTCACATCTTAAGTACAGAACAAGCAAATAAGACATCAAAATAGTTTTAATCCCAGTATTCTCATTTAATGTGCTAACACACTGGACTGTGCATATGCTATCCAAATTTCCCATTAGATGTCCAAAATTGCAGGGGGGAAAAGAGTCACAGAAAAGTGATTTCCATATGTTTCAGAATTCAGACCGCCTTTCTATACCATATGGCAAGAAGTGTAAATGGTTTTTAATAGTTCTTGTACAAATTTTCACCTGATGTTAACAAAGCATCATTTTAAAGACTAAATACAAAACAACCTTTTTTTGAAACAAAGTACAATGCTATGTGTAGAACATTTGTGAAAAACCTCTATTGCTACACAATTCCTATATTTTATTTCAGTTTGCACACTGCAAGTGGGCAGATACTTTCAATATGTCTCAAATAGACTGTTTTATGCACAGTATGAAGCTACATTGTATTTTTAAAAGCCATATGACAAAACATGCATGTTTGAAGCTTCATTCATTTTTGCATTTTCAGGTATTTTTCAGAAGTAATCATAGCTGCCAAGCTATACAGATGAAGATATACAAGCAGAACAGCATGCTTCAATGTAATCATCACTCCTTATGAATTAAACAAGACTGTCAAGATCCACTGATTATTTCCTCAATAATGTAAACCATATTACCCCTATTAAAATCAGTAATAATATAACTCTGGTAACAAAATACATACTCTAGGCATTAATATAGCTTTATCTATAAACTGAACACAAGGCTTCTCGGAGACACACTAAAATAAGTCACAGGCAAGCTCCTATAATGAGTTTTCCAAAAGGACAATCTAATATAAAGGAATCCCAGAAAAGCTACAGAAGAAACTTAGTATAATTATATAGTAAGTAAGTAGATCATATTAAGCAAGCAGAAGAAAATAGCAACTCCCAAAAATCAAGTCCTTTGCATTCAGTGCTTACCTTCTTTCTTTGTCAAGGCATTAAACAAAGACTTCATTTTCCCTTTCACTTTAGCAGCAATCCCCTCATTACATAACCTTTGATGAAATGAAAAAGGAATAAACACTACCCAGTTTCTCTGTATTTTAACTGCCTGCACCCTGACAGAAGCAGCAGGTTTCTGGGCACTCTGCAACTAGAAGCATAGCTGGGCATCGAGCTCCCAGCATTCTGGTGACAAAGCCCACCCCACATTCTGTCTGTCAGCTGGGAGCCAACTGTGCGTAGACTGGAGCTGCTCAAAAATCTTGCTATCTTTCATAGTATTAGTCATGTGAACACCATCGGCGCAGTCTTTCAAACATTCCCCTGGTTTTGTAATGGAGACACTTATGAGTAAGGGAGCAGGGATGACTGAAGCAAAGGGGAGCAGTGCCGGCTGAGTGGGATCAAAATTAATATTTAGAGAGACAGGAGAGAAGTCACTCCTCTTCATTCATTCATCTTCAGCATTTCAGAGGATAGAGGGAAAATACTGAAAAAGCTAGGAACTGTGAAGCTGGGGAAACCTAATAAAAACATCAAACCAAAATCTCTACCTGTTACGTATTTGCCTGTTTCCAGCAATGCTGTCTAGAATCCACTGGCTTCTCATTGTCAGTATACTGTTGACCAGTTTCACATTTTTTCAGAAAATTCAAACAAAACGACCAATCCAAATATTTTAAGGTACAATTGTGTCTCTACTGATTTTCCCAAATAAATCAAAAACTTTATGGCGTAATTTTTTCACTCCAATATAATTTCCCCATTAAATGCCCCAGAACTGCATCTCTTACAAGAGATAATGCCAATATAGCTGGGATAAAGGAGTCCCTTCACATATATAGTATATTGGAAATAGCATATTGTACTACTCACAAAACGGATGTTGCATTATATTTTAAAAACCTGAATATTTTGCTACTACTAGATACAGAACCAACTGTGGTCTTACAAAAATAACTGGCCCAAACTTGAATAAATGGACTGTTTACTAATAATAGTTGTTCCACTGCAGTGCTATCTGCTTCTTGTTGGCAAGGTATCTGTAATTAAAGTCTGCCTTCCTTAGTTGCTAAGAACAACTCCTTCAGGAATGGGGAGGGGGAGTGAGGGAGGAAAGGAAGAAAGAGCCACTTAAAGCTAGATTTTACCTTCCTGTGTTTCTGATTAAAAAAGAAAAGCTGTAAAGAATTAGGAAGCATGAATAAGTAACACAAACAGTTTAGGATTCATTGAATATTACAGTGTTTATGTCGCCCTTAATTTTTAATGAAAAAAGGCATCCAAGCCAAAGAAGATATTTTTAGGTTTGGAGTTAATTTTAAAGGTTTGAATTGCTGCAAAAGCCAGCCAAAAATCTATTCTCTTAGCTGAAATACACAGCCCAGCCACACGAAATTAGAGGGAACAAATATAGATGGGAATTATTTGGACTGAAAAGGGGACAAAAATACTCTCTTATCACTGGTTATAAACACATTTGAAGCCCCTTTTCGGAGGAATCCAAGCCTTTCTCCATCTGCACTATAAAACACAAAGTGTGTTTGCATTTGTTTGTGCATATGTACACAAAGTAGGCTCTCGGATAACCAAAACTCTCAAGCAACCAGCAAAAAAGTACCTAAAATTGAATAATGCATTCATAACTAAATAGCAGAATGCAGTCACAAGATGTAAAACTAAATTACATTTAGGTTTGCTTTTATTTGTCTTTACTTGCTTTTAAATATTCTATTTCAATATTAATATCAAAATACAGACTTTATGGTATAACATGGGGGATAGTAACTCTCAGGCAACCAAAAACTACATTTTATTTGGCATCTACCAATCCCTTTGAGTGCCAGTTAGCTGAGAGTCTACTCAACATGGCTACAATAGGACCCCTTATCCACAGGCTGAATATCCACTCTCCAAACCATTTTCTCTCCTGGAAGTGTTTGTGGGCCTCTCTAGGTCCTTCAGTGTTTTTCTATGGTATGCCTTCAGCCCAAACATAATCAAAATATAGGGTTCACTATTATCCAGAGTTTTAGATAGCCATGGGGGGAGGGGTCTTAAATCTTATCTCCAGTCAACACAGGGGCTGCACTACATAGGTATGTTTGCTTCACTATGAATCTTTAGGTCATCAAAAGCCCAGAACGTCATAATTTCAAAGAAACTGCCCACTATAACTACAAAAAAACCTCAGCAATTTTGATACTCTTTGAGCAACTAAGTAACAGATTAACTTATATTCTGCTTGTTTGACAGAAATACATTTTTACATGTAATTACAGGGCAGGGTTTCCTGCTGTTCTGAAATTTCCTAAGGTCTATATGACACACACATTAATACTGTCTAGTCCTCTCTACTTCTATTTGTGTTACAGAAAACACATACACAAAAAGGGTAGAGAATACAGTGGAGGATGCATTTGGCTGAAAAAGAAAGAAAAGTAAGTTACAACTGCTATAACGGAAGATTTCAGAGATGTGGGATAGAGGAAAGGAAAAGGTACATCTCTCATGACTACTGTACTCTTATTCTGTTAATATATCTCTTACAATCTCCCTTATTCTATCAATAAATAACACAAAATGGAAACAAATACAAATTCTGTTCCATTTCTAGATTCATCTTAACTTTTCTTCCTTCAACTCTTCACAGCCCTTTGTGTGTGTGTGGTATGCATTCAAGTCACTTCCACCTTATGGTAACCCTAAGATGAACCTATCAGGGGATTTTTTGGCATGATTTGTTTAGGAAGGTTGCCTTTGCCTTCCTCTGAGCCTGAGAGAGTGTGACTTGCCCAAGGTCATCCAGTAAGCTTCCATGGCTGAGTGAGGATTCAAACCTTGGTCTCTAGAGACGTTGTCCAACACTTGAACCACTACAACATGGCAGCTCTCCCATAGTGCTTTATCTTTATAAAAACACACTACTTGATTTTTTAAAATGAGGATATTTTCCTTAGAGCTGTGGGCAGATTATTACAATTTCTTGTATGGCCAACAGCTTCTGCATACTATAGTAACCTGCTCCCGTTTTTTTTAAAAAAATCCTTCTACACTCTGAAAAAAAAAATTTATTTTGTGAATGGGACAGCTTGAATGAAGAAAATTAAGGTCAGAAAGAAAACTAGGAGGTAGGTGGGTGTCAACCATGTTCTTGGAGGCATGCTTTCATGAATGCTGCACAAATGAAGCTGGCTGAAATGAAGATTGAAAGCTTGCCTATACAAAATAAGCAAGGAACTATTTTGTAAAGACTTCTAGATGGATAATAAGATATGGATTGTTGCACGGAGCTTAACATAATGCATGTGTTCTGTGGCTGCAGTTTTTTGGATGTGTGTGGGGGTACTTAGCTTCTAGAGACAAAAGCACTGGATTTTACTAGGAGATAAGTATCTCATCACATTTTCATTTTTGTCTCCAAGGGTTTGTCTACACTCATAATATTTTTTTTGATCGGTATTGCATTTTCTCAGTCTGCATTGCCCCTGCATTGACCCCTGTTAATGCCACATACATCATGTATCGTGGTGAGATCGTAATAACCAGCCCACTTTTCCCATGCCAAACTCATCTCACTGTTAGGATGCAAACTATATTTCCAATTCTTAAAATTATTTTCAGTCACAGAGGCACAGCTGTTCTGTTTCTTTCCTCTTGTCATATATGCAAATACACATATTTTCCGGTAAGCCCGGGGGAGGGGGTTGTTTCTAATTCTTACACACTGTCATGCAACTATTTGTACATCTGCACTTTTCTTTAAAATTTAAAATTACATTTAGCCTGGGAAAGCATCACTTCCTGGCAAGAATAATCACATCCCATCCCAACTACTTCCACTCATTATTAAATGCTCCCCAATGATGCAGTGAAGCAATGCCTCCTGGAGGGTTATTTATTTATGTTATTTAGCTTATTTCTACCCCGCCTTTCTCTACCCCGAAGGGGACTCAAGGAGGCTTACATATATGGCAACTATTATATGCCTTAAAATACATACAGAGACTTAAAATCAATTAAATTTAACATTAATACATATTAAACATTTAAAACATTACATTCAATATTAAAATCACATCATCTGAAAATCATAGTCCAAGGCGGAGGGTTAGCTGCCCATTGAAAAAAATCCAAATTTCCCAAGGTCAAAATTAGATGTTACATATTTAAAAGCCATCACAATCAGAGCCGGCCCTAGGTATTTTTCAAGTGTAGGCAAACAGAATTTTGGCGCCCCCCCCCCCCAACAAATCACTGAAAAATAAAAGTGTTGGATAAGCGAAAATGTTGGATAATAAGGAAGGATTAAGGAAAAGCCTATTAAACATCAAGTTACATTAAGATTTTACAAATTAAGCACCAAAACATCATGTTTTAAAACAAATCAACAGAAAAAGCAGTTCAATACATGGTAATGTTATGTAGGAATTACTATATTTGCGAATTTAGCACCAACCATTGAACAGGGATAAAGGGCAGTGTGGACTTAGATAACCCAGATAGCCCCCGGTATTAAAAAAAAACAACCCTCTAAAATCAGGACAATAAATAAAGAACAACACTCTGAAAACAGGAGAAATCCAGACAGTAAACAATCAGGGACATCTAACACCTCCCAAAAAAAAGATTCTCCCAGGCAAGAAGAAGCCAGGTCTTGAAGCCACAGGGCCATTAAATGCTAATCAAGGTGACTAATTAGAGTTCTTTCTCCTACCCTGGACCTTTTACAGATATATAAACCCCACTCACCTCACAATCTCTGAAGGCCCCAAAGGCGGGCCCAGCGTGAGCACTGGGAGGCCCAGCTGGAGTGCTGGGTGGAAGGGGAAGGCCTCGCCAGGAAGGTTTTCGCGGGTTTGGGGAGCAGAGAAGCGCCGATCTTATCATAACTACATATTTCTCCAAACCAACAGGTCTTTAAGAAACTGTGCATTAGGTGTGTGTGTGTGCGCTGTTTGGAAAAGAAAATGACACGAAGAGTACTAACACAGATGAGAGCAAAAAAGGTGGATGTGCAAAGAAACAACTAGAAAAACAGGCCATTGCTCTTTATGTTGACATTGCTCTTACTTTTATCATTATCTGTTTAAGCATTTTAAAAAAAAGCTTTTCAATATTTCTTCAAACATGGTGCTTACAGTTTATTCTGTATTGCTTAATTGCATGCCATATTGTTTCACATTTATGTGTGAGCCTGGTTGGTAAATAATAGGACAAAGCATCTGTGCTTCAAAATGTTGACAGTCAAATTTATTTCAAAGAATAGCACTGTTCTGTTGATTGTAAACAGCATGCAGTATTAAAAAGAAGAGTGCTAAAAGCCAGTAGTCATCCCACCATTCCCTTGGCATACATACAATTAGAGATGATGGGGATGTTATAATTCCAGAGTTTGACTAATACCAGGCTTGCACTGTTCACCTCCAAGAAGCAAGCATTACAGAGTCCAGATTTTTCTCTGTGGAATAATGTTGGAACAACATAAGGAGTTCTAGATTAACCCTTATGCTCTCAGTCTTGGACACAAAAAGTTTGGAAGTAATGCATTACAAGTAGTGATGTTACCTGCATGATATTACTTTGACAGAAAATGAGGACAGAATGTTGCTCCTTTAAAAAAATAATGCAACTACTGGCAAAGTTGTTGCCTTTGAAGGGAAACAGGTATAGTCATTCATTGCTTCAGTCATTACTATTTTCAGATATGCAAACTACTGTATAATGCTTTTTAATGGCAAGGTCCTGTACTCCTTCCACTTCCAAAATAAATACATGGCATTTCAGAACGACACTATTCTAGCAACACTTATTTGGGGTTCCAGATTTATGTATCTGTTTGTTTGAAGTAGCAGACAGAACCCTGAGCTGTTGAGTGATTCAGAGCCACTGTTCTACCATGCCAAAAAGAAAAAGAAAGAAAAAAGGAAAATACAAGACGCTTTCCAGATATCTTGCATTCTTAAAGAAAATGGTAATTAGTAATGAATAATGTAATATTATCTCTTTTTTTCCAAAATATATTATTGTATTAGGAAACCAATTAGCTGTGTTTTTTCAAGTTTCTAATGAGCAACATGCAAAAGATTACTACATAAAAGTATAATCTCAATCTATATTCTTATCTCTCTAACCAACCAATCTGCACGCCTCCCCATCTTGATCCTCCAACATTTTTACAATAAACGCACCCAGTATTAAACTGGACATACGGAGATTGTAGAATTTCTGACAATATCAAAAGTGAATATAGAAGCTTTTAAAATAGGAATCTGTTCCTGGCTGGAGACTAATGAGCCACGGAGTAAATAAGATGGTAACGTTTCTATTTTATTTATTTATTTATTTACAGTATTTAAATACTGCCACATTGTAATATTTCAACATCATAGTATTTTTCTCAATGGTTCCTCTACTTCAAATTATTGCCTAGGTGTGGTGGCAGTTCAGAAAAAGCTGGAGTGCACATAGTGGGACACTTTGAGCTCCAGAATGGGATGGAACAGCAATAGGAACTACATTTGTAAATGAAGAAGCTGAAAGTGGAGAACACGTTAACTTAAAAGTATAAGGAATGCAGCATGCTCAAGAAAAAGCTCTTAGCATGTAGAATTATCAGTTCCTCACAGCCTGTTGGAACAAACAAGTTTTACCTGCCAGCAAAGGGGCAGCATGGAGGGTGTCAGCCTCTTTAGGAAGGGAATTCCAAAAGCCATGAGGAAGGCCACCTCTTGTATGGAGGTGGAGGTGGCTGGATTGAGTGAAGCACATGCCTTGGAGATCCTAGACCTTGGGGAGGCTCATATAGGTAGATGTGGTCCTTTCCTTCAAATAGCCTTGACCCAGGTCCTGTAGCGCTTTATTAATCATAATTAAGACTCTGAATTGGTCTCAGAACCACATTGGCAGTTAGTTGATCTCTTGTAACAAAGAGTTGTAGAGTCTGTTTTAAATATTCATGATGTTGGGGCATGCAAGTAATTCTACAGACAGTTAGGGTATCAACTATAGTCGTCCCTCCACATTTGAGATTTTGAGGATTTGATTATTTATGGATTTGATTAAAATGTTCTTTCTAGGTCCTCCAGGATGACCCTATGATCAACTTTCTCCAGTCATTATGGAAGACCTAGAAACTTCTACAGAGAACACCTCCCTGGGAATATCTAGGTCCTCCAATGCAATTCTAACGTCAGTTCCCAGTGGAAGTTGGCCACAATTTCCAAAAGAGATAGCAATTTTTAAATTGCAACTTTTCACTTTCATGGAAGTCCTGTGATCCTAACACCAGCAAGTGTGGAGGGATAAATGTATTTCCATCCATTTCCTGAAGATATCATTGTTAAATACAATGCAATGCTGTGAAAAATGAATCAGAGGCTGAGCTGAGCATGTATCCGTCATGTCCGCCCACCCCACCCAACCCCAAATTCGTTAAGAAGCACCAGGCAAAGAAACTAGTGGGTTTTACTCAAGTTCAAATGGGAATATTCCAAGGGTAGACAATTCAAGTCTTCTATATAAGCATGTTTTTCCCCCCTCCATTCCAACCCCCAGTGGATGAAACATATAAAACAGTAGTCAATGCCAAATGCCTCATTATGATTGGCAAAACTGAAACATGCATGTCAAGAGGGATCCTGTTTAATCCATCTATCCATCCTTCCCAGAGGAGAGAAACACAACCAGGTAGCAGCAACAAGTGGAGAAATGAACTCTAGTATACTGACAAAAATTCTCACAAATGTTCACAAAAACAATGGTTTAAATCAACAGATGATTTTTCCTCATGTTTTCCTCAGTTTGTAAGAAAGTTGAAAAACATGTGAAGACCAACTACATTTGGGTAGACATACAAATTAATGTACACATACTTTCAGGACCACTGGTATGAAGAACCCAGAGATAAAAAATTACGCAAATCCCTAATACTGCCATGGACAACTAGAAAAGATTTTTTAGAAACCCCTGTGCCATTGAACACAAAAAACCTTAAACTTCACTCCTTGGCCTGAGAAACCCACAAGAGAAATCACTCCCCTGCCAACGTTCCCAAATGGTGGGAGGAGTCCAGAAGCCAGATAAGTGAAATAGACATATTTTTCTGTTTTCACATGAAAAATGAGCAAAGAAAGATATAAATTAGGGGGAACTGTACAGGGAAAATATATGAGGAATGTGCATACTTTTGACAAGAAGACACCCCCCTCTCCTACAAATCGAATTGTTGAAAAAACAGGCAAGTGTGTGTGCTTCAAAACATTTGAAAGCTGTAGAGCTTGATTGTGATTTATCCTTACCAAAGACTGAGGAAATAGAAGATAAAGTAGTAAGTGTCATTTGCCAAGTACAGTGCTAATTTATTACTTTATAATATTTTATTTTAAAAAGCTGCCTTGGAAGGATTTATGTATTTTTTAGTAATAAATAAGCAACTGTACTGCTAAGGCAAAACTCAGTTTACATCCATAAGAAATACATTACAATGTTTAACAAAATACGCTGATTAATAACCTTACTTTAGAGTCTGATAAAATCCCAAATTATTTTGTTTAGCATTGTTTTGAACATTCAGTGCAGCAATTCAGGAAGGAATTCTGCCTGAACAGAAGCAGCTGCCTGGCAGGATTTTAACCTTTAACCATAAGGAAGATTATGTACATGCAGTTACATTCCATTTGATTGAGACATCTGTCTGCTACAAGAAAGGGCAAAAACTTTAGACAAAACTCAAAGCAGTCAATATTCTGATTTATTGATAAAAAATTGATGAATGCAATTTGTTTTTTCCTTATGCATTTCTTCATTCTTTATTTATGTTAGAAGATTATTCATTGGAAGGATTGGCTTTCTAAACTAGATGGTAATCCTGAGACTTATACATTTGTAAGTCAGATGAAACATCTGTGTAAGAAACTAGAAATACATCAATTTACTTTGTTATATAAAATTTTTGATACATCCCAAGAAAACAAGAACAGGCAGTAATCTGCCAAAACGGAAAAAAATAATTGTGCAGAGTTAAGGATGGTCTCTAAACTTGAATGAGACTCAGATAACCATAACAAATGAGAGCACCGTGCATCTCAAGATGGTACATTATTAAACATTTTTTAAAAGTGTTGCAGAAACAACCTGTCATGAAAAGAGAAAATGGAAAGCAAGATGTCTAAATATATTTGCTAATGTGCAGGGGTCTGCAGGAGCAGAGGGCAAAAACAATGCAAACCCTGCAGTCCCGTCCCTCGGCCCCATTATTTTACTAAGCTGAACACTGACACTCAGCATTGTCTTATTGTGCAATTCATGCTGACTCCAGCACCCAACTTGACCTGTTATCCTGGGCTTGTTCCAGCATGGCGTATGTCAGATCATCCCCGGGATGGTTTACACAGGGATGGTTTACACATTACCACAGCTTTCAGATAACCTCCTTTACCAGCTACTCCCATTCTCCTTCTTGTGACAGTCTCCAAGAAGAATATGGATCCTACCAGTTCATCATCACCTTGAGTGGTGCCAGAGAGAAGAGGGAGGGGAGCAAGGAGGAATTTTCCCCTCCTCTCTTCCCTCCCTCCCACAATCACCCCATTGCCCCAGATGATGTCATTGCAGATGATGACTCACTGCTGGGATGCCTCTCATGCCCTGACACAACTGTAACAATTATTATGGTGGGGTGATAGAAAGTACCATCCCCTCTCACTTTACCACTCAATTGGAAAGCTGATTCCAATTTGAAACTGGTAAAGAGTTGCAGCTGATTCCATTTTGAAACTGGTCCAATTATTTACATGGGCCCAAAGTCATGGGTTTCAGCCCCAATTCAGAACAACCCACAACTTTGTTTAATGTGAGTCAAAGCTATGTTGAAATAGCCTTGCCCTACATTGCCACAGATCAACTCTGTACATAGTTTGGCCATCACGAAACTGATTCAGGTGCCCTTTGCAATAAGTGATCTGTCTTCTAAGGGTGCATCTACACCAGAGCCATCTTTAAGTATTTTAAAGTAGTAGGCAAAGGTAATTTTTGTGGGGGGCCCAGGCCATGGCAGCAAGGGCCAGGCCGCAGTGGAGGCATGGACAGGCTGCACGGCGTGGGAGGCCTGGCCACGCCTCCCAGGTCGTGGTGGCCAGGGCAAGGCCGCAGTGGCCTGGCTGCATGGCGGCAAGGCCCAGGAGGTCAAGCTGGGGGGGCAAGGCCCAGGCCACAGCGGGAAGGCCCGTCCCGAAGGTAAAGAAGGCTGGGGGTGGCGCCACCCACCCCCCGGGGGCCTCGACAGCGCCCCGGGGGGGTGGCACCACAGGTAAATGTCTAGATTGCCTGGCGGTTGGGCCAGCCCCGATCTACACTGTCAAATTAATGCGGTTTGAAACCATTTCAACAGTTGTAGAATCTCAATGCTGCGGAATCATCAGACTTGTAGTTTGATAAGGCCCTACCAAAAAGTGCTGGTAACTCACCAAACTGTAACTCCCAGGCTTCCACAGCATTGAGCCATAACAGTGAAAGCTACTAAGAGATAAAAATGGCTTTAACTCATGTGTGTGTGTGTGTGTGTGTTCATGCATGCATGCATATGTAGAGATATCTCTCACATTCACTGGGAATTAGGGGCACAGGACCTCATGAAAGTGAAATAATGTAAATAAAAACATTGCTGTTTTTCTGTCTGATACACCCTCTCCATAGAAATTTCAAGGTCTGTGGTCAATTCCCAATGGAAGCTGATCACAGAACCACACTGGAGAACCTAGATATGTATTCTCACTAGGAATTTTAGGTCCTCCAGCATGATTGGAGGAAGTTAGCCATAGAGCCACACTCGTCCATTTGTGTTGTCTTTCTGCTGCAGGCAAAGAATTTATAATATGCCTTATTTTAACTGTATGGTGCGATCCTTGTACCTGCAAGGGCTATGTTCCCAGACTTCACATGAATGCCAGAGTCATGTTGGAGGACCTGTAAAATGCCTAAGGGATCATATTTTGTCAGAAGTAGATAAATAAAACCTCAGTAGAAGTTCACTGGATGTACTGTATTAACTTGCACTGTTAAGAAAAAGGCAGGTATCAATAAATTATAAAACAAAATTGACCCTGGCTGCAGGGAGATTTACTCCATTTGTTCTTATTTCTTTGTCTTTGGAGTGCATTTCTCAGGAAAAAGGACCCCGGTGCTATCAGTGGACTTTCCAGAACAAGGAAGAAAAGATGAATTGGAAGAGTGAAGTGGGAGAGTGAGGTAGAGAGGAAGAGGTAGCAGTAAGGGGGCTAGAAATCTGAAGAGTCCAAGTGTGGCAGGGAAGCTAATGGAAACTATTGCTGAGGGGCGTAAGCAGGGGCAATTTCAAGTACATTCAGAACTCACACTGAGAGAAACACTTTCTTGAGTGCTCTTTAATATCCATCATAATTGTCAATCCCCCTCTGAACTCGGCCCAGAGGGCTTGTCCATTGTTAGAAGGAAAGTTGGTCTCTTATAAGAATATCCAAAAATAAGCCATACAATAACAACAGTTACGTGCCTAGATCTATTTTAGATCCTCACAAATATTCAGTGGAATGATTTATTCTATTACTTTAGATGGGAGATAACCATGCTATGCCATAAAATAATCTTTTGGACATCAGAGAACATCCTATAATCTAAAACGTTTTATCTGGCATATACCTTTGTGAACTTTGCTTTGAAGCTCACTTTGAGAAAAGATGGGATTATAAACTCAATAAATAAATAAAAATAAACAAACTTCATCTGATGAAGAGGGCCATTTTCCATGAAAACATATGGCAAATAAAAGCTATTGGGCTTTAACATGCCACCAGAATCATTGTCTTTACTTCAACAGAAAGTTTCATCTATTCACTAGGGCAAAGAATGAGGTTGCTGCTGTTCAAGTAACAAATGTTTGGCTACAGCAACAAGTGAATGCATGGTGCAACTCTATGTATTTTTCTCAAGGTATTATATCCACAGAACTTAGTGGAAGTAAATTATAAAGGAGAATCAGTGTGGTATAGTGGTTTGAACTACAATTCTGGAAATTAGGATTCAAAAACCTGTTCAATAATAGAAACCTAATGGTGAACTTGGGCAAGTCATGTTCTCTCTCAGCAGAAGAAAAGGCAAACCTCCATTAAGCCATTCTTGTCAAGGAAGCCCTGCCTTGGGGTCATCAAAGACTGGAAAAGTTTTGAATCCAGACAACTTTATCCTATATGCACAAAAGATTACAGCATAAGACCTGATCTAAACATGCTATCAAACCAAAACACTACTATTTTTCTGCAAGTTTACAGTGATTCTGCTGGAAACCTATTTTTAAAAAAAATACCCAGATATTTTATATTAATTAAAGCTCAGATAAAGCTGCCTCTAAGTAAAGTAGGTTTTTAAATAGAGAGGCTGGATGGCTATCTGTCCAGATTGTGTATTTCTGCATGATAGAAGATTGGAATGGATGGTCTTGGTGATTCTAAATGTCTTGATCAGTTGGTTTTTGAAGATTCAGGAAACTAACCTCAAGTTACTGACCCACACTATACACTTTAGAGAATCACTGATGCCTTTGGAGGAAGGGACTTATGTAATTCCTGAGCTCCTCTGTTCAAGTTTGTGGAAACCTTCCCAACCAGAATATACTAAACTTTAGGCAGACTTCTCCTTCATATAAAGCTGTTAGCCACATGACTGATAAGACATTTCTCTCCAATTCTAATTATAAAACACAGTCTGAAGGATAAGCCCTAAAAATTGGAATCGTGATTGATATTCTTCTGTGGCACTCATTTTCCAAAAAAATCCTCTCGTCTAATGTATATTTTAACGTTAATACTGGAACACACAAAAATCATTCCAGTTAGTATTAACATGAAATAAAAGCCTGGTTTCTTATGTCAAGCAGTTCAATGAATATGTCAACAAAGTGGCTGAATGAGATGTTTTGAAGAAATTAGCAGGAGTGCGGAGCTGAAGAATATGTGAAATTCTACTATAACTGACTTGTTGACATGCTATTATATCATAAATAGCTTTCAAAACAGCAATTTTACATTACTATAAAAAATTAAATCACCTACTCTAATTCAACCTGGCATCAGGTGGCATAATGTATCGCTAAAAGCCTCAGGCCTTCAGTGTCACCACTGTATAAGTATGGAACATAGAGGAAATGAAAACAAACTCTGGCATGTGAAGATGGCTAAACTCAGGAAAGTGAAGGCAAAGTAAGACAGCAGTATCTTCCATGCATATTATTATATGTCAATCAATCAGTTTTATCCCATTATACTATAAATCTATCAAAAGCTATCTTTGTGGCATTCCTTTTTATAAAAAGAACATCCACTTCTTCAACAGACAAGCATATAAGCTTGTCTTGCTAAAACTATCAAAACTTAAATAGCATTTCAGAAAGAACTGAAGCAGAGCATGAAACTACTGCAGCAGAAAAATACACAAGGCTTCTATGACTCCAGTTTAAAAAGTGAAGAAGTCATGATGGAAACGCTACCACACCACTTTCCCAAAAGACATATGATAGGTTGTATCTGGAACTTCATTCTGGCAAAAGGAAAATCCTCCAGCAGATTTTCCACTTAAAATGCTCCCACAGGTGGAGGAGGTTTTTGACTAAAGTATCCCCTCCCTACTGGCCTAGATTTTTCTGTGGAAGCAGGAACCTACAAGGGGTGGGAGAATCAGTAATTATAATGTCCAAAACTTCATCTGTGATTCAAAATGCAGTGTATCTGAACAACCAGATAGGAAACATTTCTTCTAAAATAAATCTTAAATAGCTATATAATAGCCACTAACATTTTAAAGACTTTCATTATCTTCTAGCCTTTTTTGCCCTGCAATTATTACCAGGTGCTGTAGGAATGGAGTGGGCTTGAATACAATCCCAAATACTCCTTGTACTTTTTTAGGTACTTACATTTTTTTACATTCATATCATTTCTTACTCCCAGTACAGACTCATAAGCTAAAACCAAACAGAGTTAAGGAATAGACGATACGAATGTCACAAAACTATGAAATAAATAGCCATATTAAAAGCATTAATTTGAAACAGTTAAACTAACACAAATAATTTTAAAAAGGAGTTACAGTAGAGTCTCACTTATCCAACATAAACGGGCCGGCAGAATGTTGGATAAGCGAATATGTTGGATAATAAGGAGGCATTAAGGAAAAGCCTATTAAACATCAAATTAGGTTATGATTTTACAAATGAAGCACCAAAACATCATGTTAGACAACAAATTTGGCAGAAAAAGTAGTTCAATACGCAGTAATGCTATGTAGTAATTACTGTATTTATGAATTTAGCACCAAAATATCACGATATATTGAAAACATTGACTACAAAAATGCGTTGGATAATCCAGAACGTTGGATAAGCGAGTGTTGGATAAGTGAGACTCTACTGTATCTAGAAAGGGAATGTCTTGAAGTTAACTGTGACATAACCTAACACAGGTAAAATGTATATATCAACACATAAGGTAATCATAAATAGATTAATTGAGACTACCCTTCAAAACAACTATTGCTCTTGTCTAGACTGGGCATCAATTCTGCATCTAATCCCAATCATCCAAAGCCCTTAGCATGATTTATATGTTTAAACCTTCTCAAATTTTAACCCTTTGAGTTAGGTTAGGCTGAAAAATAATATTCTGCTGAGGTCATAGATTTGAAAAGGACTTAACAGCCATCTAGTCCAACGTACTGCCATATAGGCATAAACAGCTCAAGCGCTCTGGAGAAATTGCCACTCAACCTTTGTTTTAAGACCTCTAATGAAGGAAAGTCTACCAGTCTCTGCACCAGTCCATTCCACTGTGTTGTTGAAGGCTTTTTGCCATGTTCTACTGAAACATGGCTATACAACCTGAAAAACTCACAGCAACCCAGTCCATTCCATTAATTGAATACATTTTGTGGCTCCAATAGCAAAAGTCCCAGCCTCACTGACAATGTGAAGAGAAATGTCTATGAATGTTGACTAGCACCCATGCAAGAAGAAGATATTTTTAATCTTATTACAAATCACAGATGAGAAATTATTACTTAATTATACAGCTAATTGTTAAATATATGCAGCGGATGGCGCAAAACAAAAGCATATCTATGGCTAAATCCCAATGTGGAAGAATCCTGCAGGAACTTAGTATTTATTTTATTTTATTTATATCCCCTTTTTTTCTCTCTAAAAAAAGACTCGATGTAGTTCACAATAAAACCAAGTACAATGCAATTGAAACCTAAAAATATACATATATTAAAATAGATTTTAAAATGAAGAGTATTTTAAAATAAACAGTTAAAACCATAAAAACCAATTAAAAACTAAAAACCACAGCATCCCCTGACTTGATTTTAAAAACCTCCTCATTTAAAAATATGCCTGAATAAAAAGATCTTAGCCTATAGCCAGAAGAACAGTGGGATGGTGATGATTCCGGTTTCCCAGAATAAGGGAGTTCCAGAGTCAAGGGAGAAGGTCCACTTTCTTATTCCCACCAATTGAGCTTGTAATGGAGGTAGAACCAAGCGAAGGGCTTCTTCTGAGGATCTCAGGGCCCTGACAGGTTCATACAGAGAGATTTGATCTTTCAAATAGTCTTATAGGGCTTTATAGGTCATAACCATCACATTGAATTGTGCTTGAAAACAAGCTGGCAGTCAATGGAGCTGCTGCAATGGGAACTGTACTATTTAGAGTAAACTCAAATTCTGAAGGCGTGTGTTGGAAAAGGTGATAAACTAGTTATGCTGAGCAATGACCACAGGAGAGATTTAGTGTAGGAAACTCTGTTAATAAACTGAGATTGCACTATATCTGTGCTGCATTTTCTGAAAGTAAAATCAGAAGCGTAGAGACTACATGAAGTCTAAATTCAAAGCACTTCTGGTCCCAAGCATTTCAGATATAGAATGTTTGTATTATAAATGGCCTTCAGAAATATTTAGAAATTTAGTCAGCATTTTATACAAATTCTGCGTGAATGACATATATCTAAAATTTCACAAAAATTAAACAATTGAGCATTCTTAAATAGAGAACTACTTTTATGTGCATGAATGTGTGTGTGAGAGAGAGATCCTTCAAGTCGCTTGTTGATTTATAGTAAACTCATGAATTTTAGGGTTTTCTCAAACAAGGAAATCTCAAGACCCAACCTCAAATGGAATCCCCTTAGCTCAATTTTTGGGCTCCAAAATTTGGCAACAGAATGTCACCTTGAACTGTTTTAGATATTTACACAAATCTGTTGTGCAGGGTTTACAGTGGACTTTGCAGAAGATGCTTCAGCTCTACTCCATAAAATGGAAATCAGCCTGTTTAGCAAGCCTTGCAAATGCTGATTGATTATCAGCAAATGTTTGGCTTTTATACTTACATATTTTATATACTTAAAAGCCTGGGATTTTCAGGGGGAAACTGTTTATGAGTGGAAAAAGTTTAAGAAGCCCTGACCTAGAGCAACTAGTATTCATTGGTGATCTTCCATCCAAGCACTATCCAAAGCTGATCCTACTTAGCTTTTGAAGATCAGATAGGATCTGGTGCCTTTAGGGTATTATACATGATAACTACTTTTAGATAGTGGATAAAGTCAGCCTTGTAACAGCTGAATATTCTCATCTACTATTGAGGGGGTGGGGAAAACTCAGAACAATGTTTGCTTCAGTGGTGATGCAATCTGATGGGTGCATTGTGTAACGTCAGATAATATCACATGATGTGTCCTAGTCTAACCCAGCTTTAAAACAAAAAACAAAAAAAAGATTTGAGCTTAGAAAATGTCTATTTCAGAGTATGAGTGGTGTTCCCAAAAATCCTGACCGTCATTCCACCACAATATTTAAAATGCAAGTTTCTATGCAGAAATTAATTACAAATTCCATCAATTAGTAAAATAGGAACCAACTCAGTTGCCTTTCATTTTTTTTCTAACAACACTGTTACTCAAACAGAATACAATTCCTTCTTGAGATGCATGTAGCAGCTCCAAAATGTTTTAAATATGAAAAATATCATCAGCTGGCAATCAATTGGTTTAAATCTGAAGTCAAAGGCATCTAATTATTCCCCCAAACTAGTCCTGCATACAAATCAATCAATCAAGTGGAGCAGGAATTTAGCCAGCCTATTCCCACAACCAAATATTTTTCTTTTTTTCCTATTTGCACCTCCTTCAAGAAATTGCTCCATGCATTTTATCATTAAGTATGAATGAATAATATCTACTTCTTCGCTTCGTTTTCATGAACACTTTTAACCTGTAAAGATAAAACAAGTTTGGATACTTATGAGGTATTAAGACATTTTATTAAAGAATTGTCATAATGGTTCCTGACAACAGAAGATAAATTCTCCAAAAAAACTGCACAAAAAACACTAATCACCGCATTGTATTAAAAACAAAATATGACACAACTGTATATTTTTCATTACAAAGACAGAAGCTAAAAAAGAAAATGTTCCACAAATGAAATCCTGACAATTCATAATTCAAAGTATTCGATGTTCGATATATTTCAAGTATTTTGGGGCTGGGGTCTGCAAGAACTCCAAGAGATGAAACTGTGGGATGTCTAAGTCAGCTCTGTATTTCCAAGAGTAGAAGCACATAAGCTGGATACAATAGACACTAGTCTGGTCCAAACTGAACCAGAAGTCCTTTCACACTACCCAGTTATAGTGTTATGATTCCACTTTAACTGCCATGGCCACAACCTATGGCCTGGGTTTTGTAGTCTACCAAAGCATTCTCTGGCTGAGAATTTTAAATGCCCTTTTATAGAATGCAAATCTTGGGCTTTGATAGGCTGGAACCATTGTGGCTGAAATGGAACTTAGCACTGCAAGGGCCTTATCACATGGATGAGGCCCCCAGTCTGGTTCACCAGTCTCCATGGCAAAACAGCAGGGCAACAGGGCAATCTTGGTGCCCCATCCCTTGCCTACAGCAATGCTTCCCCATCCCATGTGGGGGAGCATCGCTACACAGTTTCCCCCCACATTGGCCCTGCTGTTTTGGACAGGAAACAAGAAACCTCCCATGTTCTGAGAGAAGCGTCCTGCCATGCTGTCAGGATGCTTCCTCCATAGTCCGTGGGGCTCCAAGGAGGAAGTGTCCTGACAGCATCCTAGGAGGCTAAAATCACCTCATGTGATGAGGTAGAATGTGTGCAGTGTGAAAATGTACCATAGTCATGAAACCGATTTGGAGACTTTGAAGCAGTCACTTGCTGTCAGCCTTGTACACATATAACAACAAATTAAAGGGACTTTTAGTAGAGGTATAGCATCTACGCAGAATATTTATATATTGCCTTTCAGCAAAGTGGGGAATAGCTATTTCAAAAGCATCGCTGGGACTTATGTGGCCTTCAGATGGTGTGTGCTGGGAACTCCCTGCAGCCCTAGTCAACACAGCCTATGATGCGTCATCCTGGAAATGCAGTCCAAGAATATCTGGAGAGTCATAATTCTCAACTCTGTTTAAAATTGGTTCAAAATCTGTTCAAAATAATGCACAGAATCATTCAAACCAATAAATGTATCTCAGTTAGCAAATCATTTTTATCTCTGTGAAACACAGCCCTTCAATGCCTTCCTTGAAAACAGTATTTCAGATAGGAGTCTCAATCCAACACTTCCCAGTATTCATTATAAAGAATTTTTACTAATGAATGCCTGGCAAACTGGAAAGCAGTAGGAGAAGAGGAATACCATATCATAGATAGATTGATTCAGTCAAGAAAGCAAAGCTGTTGTTGATGACCAGGGATCTTGGAAGCCTCTCATTCACAGAGCCACCATAAGCAGAAGTCAACTTCTGTAATCTTCCTGTTTTCTTTCAATAGCCCCCTTTCGCACTTTTGTTACCTGAAGGTTCTATTGTCTTTCCAACTATTGTATTTAAATAAATGTTTGTTGTTTATGCTTCATGTCTCTAGGTATTCACTATTCAAATGTCTAACATTGACTAACATTTGTTTTTCTGGAGCTGGATACTCCTTAAAAATCATGCAGGCAAAACCTACTTGTTCTAAATTACTATTGCTTCCATTTCATTGTTTTTGTGATACTATTACCATAAATGTATCCTTTTAAATTTTGCTATATACTTTCCCCTCTACTGTATACACTTTATCTCACATATGAATTAAATTAACATTGAAATTTGAGATGACATGAACATCTAAACCAGTGGTTCTCAACCTGTGGGTCCCCAGATGTTTTGGGCTTCAACTCCCAGAAATCCTAACAGCTGGTAAACTGGCCGGGATTTCTGGGAGTTGTAGGCCAAAATACCAGGGGACCCACAGGTTGAGAACCACTGATCTAAATCAACAAAAGATCTTGTGGCACTTTAAAAGCTAAGATGTTTTCTTTAGCATAAGCCTTTGAAAGCTTCTGCCCATCCCAAAAGAACTCTATTAGCCAGCTATCTGTGCTTTCCATTTACTGTTTTCTGTTGATAAAACTTGACCATAATACTTTTTCCCAAAGCAATCCATGTATATATTTGATTATTATTGGTTCAATAAGATTACCTTTAGATAGCACCATATGGATGTGGTTTATTTGGTTCAATCTGCTTAAGTTATACTATTGCCAAGTTATCTGAAAATCCTTTAGAGGCACATATACTGAAAACATTTGTGAATTCATACATATGCTCTAAGAGCATACCAGGTAACACTGAATGGAGGAAAACTAAATGAAACCTAAATGAAGTGTTACATTTTTAAAGCAGCTCCACTGCAGTACACAGTGCTCTTTCAAGTTCTACAAGCCAAAAATAATACATAACATAAGGAGTAGGGATGTGCTGTGATAAATTATTCGTTCCCTCAAGGGAAAACAAATATTTTGTTTTTCTTTGAGGGAAATAATTTAAGCAATTTCCCCCTAGTTCCTAGATGCCTTTCAAAACTATGTAGTTTTCAAAAAGGTCTTGTAGGGAGAACAGAGTATCCAGTAGCAGGGGATGCTCCTCTTGGGTGCTCCGTGTGTGACATTGTAAGCGAAGCCAGGAGGCCATATCCTCACCACCTCCACTCTGAAAAAATGATATGTGTGTGCGCGCGTGCACACACACTGGTATGTGTTAATTGTTGGAGCACAGCCTACAATGATGATCCTCCTCACTGAGCTGCAACCTTTTCCACCCACCTTGAGGAAATACTGGGACCAAGTGAATATGGACCAGGGGTGGGAGTAGTTTTGAGTCTATTCAAGAACTGGAAAAAAAACCCTCTAGAAATGGCCGGAGGATGATTCTTCTTCGATGCATCTACACTGACCATATAATCCAGTTTGAAGTTAGCTTCAAACTGGATTATATAGTCAATGTAGATGCATCGAAGAAGTTAGGTTCAAATTGCATCAGCTACAAAATGCATGCCATCAAAGCATGCTGCAAGACAAATTAATGGAAATAAAGTGCATTAAGCAAAGTTGGGGGAAAGTCCACAATAATCCCCTTAATGTGTTCAGAGAGCCCTAAATGCCAACCACATTGCACAGCAAAATGGGTTCTTCAAAATTTGAAGGGCTTTACAGACACCTGCCCATGCTGGAACATTTGTAAAATGCAGAACATGGGGGCGAGGGGTTGCTAAAAAATGTCCCAAGGGTTGCAGGGGCCAATTGATCCCCTGAGACAGATAACTGATTATCTCCGCTGTTAATTGTCACTTTCTCCCCCCCCCCCCCCATCTTGTACGCCTCTAGAGTGCTAGTGTGCATTTTGGCAGGGAAATGAGAAGGGAAAAAAAACACATTCTAAAGCAGTTGTCAAGCCTTGGGTACTGTGGATTCTGGACCTGGCTTGAGGCCATACTCTGTGGTTTATGTAATCACCTCCAGAACTGTCAATATAATCATCTGCACAGCAAAACCAGTTTCTCCCAAAATAGCTCCAATTTGGCCTTAGCAGTCATTGTAAATGAGCTCCTTGTTGGGGTTTCTTGGGTTTTTCCTCCCTAGGTATTTGAATATTCTTTTCACTCTTAAGATGTACTTAACATACACTTATTCTTATATTGCTTTTAACTTGTGTTTAATATGCTGTTGGCCTTGAGTCCCATTGTTTAGAAAAAGATACATAGAAATGAATAAAATTATTATCATCATCTTCTAGCTGTAATTCCTACAACAAACCCATAATAAAACAGGATTATTGTTCCACTTTAATGCAGTAAGAAAGACTGAAGCTGAGATAAAATGGCTTGCCTAGGGAAATGGCAGATGAGGCTCTTGATCTGTAGATTAGTCTCTTCAACTATTATGTGAAACCAAATTTTAACACAGAACATTTTTAGTCCTGAAAAGAAGTAAACAGAGTTAACTAATTAAAATTCTGAAGTCCAAGTCCCATGAGGAAACAATAAAAGAGTTGAGTTATGCTTATAGCCTAAAGAAGAGATAACTGGGTAATGATATGACAGCCACCCTCAAGTAACTGGAGCAATTTGTTTTTACTGCTGAAGAGGGCAGGATATTGCTTGAAATTACCAAAAAAAAGACGTTTATTATGGATGCATCCAGATTGATTGAAAAGTTCCAGATTTTGTTCCTGTTCTTTCCGATTTTATAGTGGTTTAAAATAAACCAACCTGACGATCTGGTATTAAAAAAAGTCTCTGATCGTATTGGGACCTGACAGAAAGTATTCTGAGACAAACAAAATTTGTACAGATCTCAAAAATAAATAAGGAAATAACAAGAACAAAACTTGACTTTCCGTTGTTTTTAATCAGTGCAGTTGCATCCTAAATATTAGAAATAATTTCCTGACAATGCATAGTATTAGATAGCAGGACACACAACCTTATACACATAGCCTGATGGTAATGTTATGCACAATACTTTTAAGTGTTTTGTGCATGAAACATTTGGGTACACTGAATCACTAGAAAGCAAAGATGTCATTATTCAGGTCACCTGTGTGAACAATTCTGGATTTCAGTATTGTGGAGAAGAAATGCTCAACGTGTATCAGCAGTTGTAAGGTTGGAAGTGCCTTCAAAGGTCATATATCCCTGCTTTACAATTTCTTTTCTTATCTGTCAGCCCCTTCTCCTTTTAGGAAGTGCTTAAATACACTGCTTTTCATGCTGCTTTTAGCTCAATTTGATGCAACTATTTTATTTTCATTATTACAGGGTGTTTGAAAAAGAACTCCCTCTTCACCATTCAATTTAAATGGTGAATAGGGAGTTCTTTTCCAAACACCCAGTATATTTCTTGTAATTTCAATGGCTGAAGGTGAGACAGAAGGAACAGCAATATATGAATGGGGACTCTGCTCCATCTACATAGGTTGCCCATAGATTTAAATATACCTATACTGAAAATGATAAGAAATCTGATAATCTTTAAAAAAAAACCAATGCACTTGGCGCATTTTGAATAGAAATACAAAGTATGAAAACGAATTGGCATTCAAATGTGACATGCAAAATCAGAGACAGAGTGTAACACAGCCAGCCCACAATATTAGAAGATTTCTGAAGATCAAAGCCAAAATTATCAAGACTGACTTCAAACACTACAACAAAAATTGTATTGCTTTATTGACACATGTGTAAGATATTACTGAGATTTGTTAACAATGTTTAACCGTTCAAAAATATTGTCTGAATTTTGAATACATATTATGTTTTTCTTCTGAAAACACAAGTCGACATGTTGTGGTTTAAAAGCTCCAAAATCAAAATAGTAGTTTTTTCCTCTAGAAAAGCAAAAAACAAACAAAAATAAGAACACTACTACAATACTGCTGTATTTTAAAAACTGTTGTATGAAGCTGTTTGCAATATATATAACCTTGGATGTAAAACTACAAAAATTATTGACTTTTTCCTAGCCTGTTAGACAAAGATAGAGGCCATACTGGGTGAAATACAAAAAACAAACACATTTTCTTTCCTCTGCCTGCCACTTGTCTGCAAGCATTTCTGAGCTGCTTCTGAAACAGGGATACTGAGGTGATTCCACCTTCAAATAAGAATTCTGCCCCAATAAAGTTTCCCCTAAGTCCTGAAATTTCTATCATTAGAGTTACTCAAACTTCAGCTGAATGTTTAGAAATAATATTCAATCACAGTGGTCCACGCTCTTTTTACATCCCAAATAGATTACTGCAATGTGCTCGATGTGGAGTTGCCCTTGAAGACAGTTTGGAAGCTTCAAATGGTCCAGTGGGCAGCAGCCAGGCTACTCACTGGAGTGGCGTATAACACCCCCCTGTTATGTCAGCTTCATTGGCTTCCAGTCTGCTACCAAGCACAATTCAAAGTGTGGCTTTAGCCTATAAAGCCCTAAATGGTTCCCAACTTAACTGTCTGAACACATTGCCCTCTATTACCCATCTTGGAGATTAAGATCTTCTAGGGAGGCCCTGCTCTCAGTCCCGCCCCCTTCGCAAGTGCAGTTGATGGGGACGAGAGACAGGGCCTTCTCAGTGGTGACCTCTTGGCTCTGGAACTCCAAAAGCAATTTTTTACATTGTTCATTAAAGTGTATCACCTGGGTCACCAATTTTCTAACATAAAAGAGAGCAAGACAGTGAAAAATCATTTAAGTCTATAAGTCTTCTATTTGCTTTGATTGCATTGTCTTCGTAACTTAGCCTGCCCCTTTTCTTTATGTGCTTAAATTTTATTTCTATTTATTTATTTATTTATTTAGTTATTTATTTATAATTGCTTTTGGAAATTTTAGCCAAAAGGGATTCAGATATCTGAGAATCAGTTAAATACTGAAAAGTATAAAGGATTTTGCAAAACCTGAATTAAAATGTGCTCTTAATATACATGAAGGTGGTCAATACAACTATGCAGGATACTATTTTACAAAATATTCTAAACAAAGTGTCATTGCCATAGCAACTGCTGCATTGCAATGCACAGACATAGTGATCTTAACAACTTTTTTCAACATGACAGCATTTTAAAGATTACTTGTACTGCCATCTTACCATTTTATTTCAATAATTAGAAGGTTGTATTTAAGAGAGCATCTCAAAAGGGAAACATAATTGGGCATGTATGTGACTCCCTTCCCCCTCGTTTATGTCCTGGAAATTCTGGAATAAAATTAGCTGCACATATAGAATGCAAATCCCTTTCCTGTGATCATTGTCACAGGGTGCAAGGTGGAAATGATTCCATTTTATGTGAATCAAAAAAGTTCTGAAGATAGATAGAAACACAGAAGTGTGTTACTTTGTAGCAGCTACACTATTACCAGAATTCTATTTACTACTGCATTGAGATTCAAATCTATTGCAAGCATCACACTCATGCTATTTATTACAGAACTTATCTATTAACTACCTGGCAGCAATATTCAAAGAACAACATGTCAGTTTGTTCTTAAGAGACAATTGATAAATTATATGTGTAATATCTTATTTTATATGTAGTAACCATTTTAAAAGAACCAGAATGGTATTGGAGTTTGACTCTGGGAGACCACTGTTTGAATCCCCACTCAGCCATGATAGTATCACCTTATGGTTGCCATAAGCTGTATACAACTTGAAACACAAGCATTTTAGAAATCTAAATTCCAATAATTAATTTCTAAAGAGTCCAAACCAAAACAAATAGTCACTGTTGTACAAATGAGTAAGATAGGGATCTAGAAAATATTGCTCTATCATAAACAAACAGTATGGCGCTCTATATAACATATGATCCTGCCTGTAGATAGAAGATTTGCTACATAAACAGATTTGTTTAGCTAGTCATCTGAACCAGGGATCCAGGCTTTTGGTTCCAAAGCAAGTCAAGATTTATAAATCTTAAACTCTGGTTTGTAGTCCTGACTTATAAGTGGAACAACAAGTCAGTGTATTCACTTCAAATGAAACATTAAACAATCCAACTTGGTTTGTTTAGTTATCACACTAAGGAAAATTGAGAAAGAAAGAATACACAAGCTGCATGTTTTAGTCATTCTTTGCCATTGCTGCTCTGAAACCAAAATATTAGAAGAAAGTTATAGGAAATAATAATAATAATAATAATAATAATAATAATAATAATAATAATCCTTGAATAAATTAACTTTTTCCCAAAATAATCCATTTAAGACTAGCTGTATAGAGTTTGTCTACAAAGAGACATATTAAGATGTCACACATTTATTTGTTCACTGTATAATCCAAAATGGATTACATAGCATTAAAGCATAATTACAAATCTAATAAAGAACAAGTTAAAACAACAAGCATAAAAATCAAAATTAAGCAGCCACAATCATAAGATTGCTCTAAAACCAAAGTAAAAGAGAAATGGTTTCCTAAAAAAAAGAAAAATCAAACAATGGCTGGAATTTCAGGGAAGCTTTCTGCACATGACTAGAATCCTAGCAATGCCTTCCAAAGAGACTACAAGGTTTAGAAAGAATATGTATGGAAAGAAACACACTCCATGGGAGGACTAATAGACATGTACACTTCCAACCCATCATAATTCAGAAGAGAGGCATGCTCTCCGCTATTCTTGTACAACATAAAATACTGATCCTCTATACATATTCACAGATCAAACCCAACAGCTTCAATTGTGCATCTATCACAATACCTGGCTGGATACAAGGTCACCAAGAGATTTGATATTTTATCCACTGGTTTTGCCAGACAAAACCACAATTGTGAACTGGAAGGCAACGAAAGACATACTTCTGGTTATTTGGCTAGGATCTAATGGAACAGACTCTAGAGTGCAGGTGGGCATATTGCAGCCCATAGGCTTCATGACCCTGGACCCAATTTAGAGAGCCCTGAAGCCCAAAATGGAGAAGGTTTTCAACCTCCCCTATTTTAAGAAGCCATAATTGTCACCTGAAATCATACAGAAAGCCACCTAAATTCATGACAACATACAACAATATGCCTATTCACCTCCTACAAGCATCCCAGAACCAGTACTATACGTAATATCAATTCCGATCACTATTTCTGGTGACCCAGAAAACTCTATGTCTGGAGTTAATATATCGTGATCCAGATATCTGCTTATTCACAGGAGGTTTGACTTCAATGTTTTGTTTTCCAATAAATCAAATTATTCAGCCCTGATGCTGCCCTGATAGTACACCATTAGCACCACACCTATCTGGAGCCCCCGGTGGCGCAGAGGGTTGAACCCTTGTGCCAGCAGGACTGATGACTTGAAGTTGGGTTGCTGACCTGAAGGTTAACAGTTCGAATCCAATCTGGGGAGAGCACAGATGAGCTCCCTCTATCAGCTCCAGTTCCATACAGGAAAATGAGAGAAGCCTCCCACAAGGATAGTAAAAACATCAAAAACATCCGGGCACCCCCTGGGCAACATCCTTGCAAATGGCCAATTCTCTCACACTAGAAGCAACTTACATTTTCTCAAGTCGCTCCTGACATGAAAAAAAAAACCCACAACTATCTGTAACATACCACCATGAAACTGGGTTACTTTCCATATCTCAAATTCAAATAAGTACCTGTTTTGGCAATACACTTGTGAACAAGTGATTTACTCATGGGTAAGAAGTTTAACACAGCAACAGGCTGGATTTTCCAGGAAACGGAAGAGCAAGAAATAAATTTAACCTAAAAGGTTTTTCTGTCTATAAGAGGCTATATGTCATGTGTCAAAATCAAGGCAGCTAGGAGTTGAGTATGATTTATTTTATTTTTTGTCCATTTACACAGTTCCTTGGTAGTGTAAGAGGTTTAACAAAAGCAACATGAATGGCAGTTTTTAGCATCAATCCATGCCTCCCCAATCATTTGCTTTGCAGCAAAAGAATGTAACACAGAGAAGAAGCATCTATGCTAACCTTCCAATCCATCCCCTTCAACAGATCATTAATCACTGTTTGCATACAGGCTCCCAAGATTTAGCAGGGAAAGTGTACAGTAGGTCAGCTGGCTGCATCTAGCCCTGAATCTTTCTTTCATTTCCTAACAGCTGCTCAAAAAGATGTAGGTTCATGGCCTATATTGAAGATTAACAATTATGAAACTCCTGATTATTTTAAAGGAAGTACACTATTCCTTATGTACACTCAGTATAATTCTGTCCTCTTCTTGACCCCATTCAACAAAATAATGCTAATGGTGAAATAATTCAGGGATCAAAATTCCTAAAAAATTGAAAACAATGAACATCAAACTCATTCACCATGTCTTGTTATGGCAGGATCTAAAGGCCCTGTGTTAATGAAGTGCTTTCTTTGTCCTGAGTGACTTCCTACACACACACTTCAAATATTACTCTGGCAGTCAAAACTACATGAAGATACAGAAGCTCAAATAGTGTTATTTTTAATTTTCTGTGCCTCTAAATTCATTTGATTTTATCTCACTACAGATTTGTCCTAAACTCATTTCTAATGTAAATGCTAGTCTTCCTGGAAACAAAAGCAGGAAAAAATATTCATTATTTCTTATGAAGTTACTACTCGCTTTCATAATAAATCATTGCAGAAAATAATTAAAAGTTCAGAACAGCAGAAAGTTGAAATAAAGTGTCCTGAGATGCCAGCAATCCAGAAATCCCTTTGTTTCTAATCCTGTACTTTCTGTAGTCAATGGACCATCAGTAATCATAAAAATAACTGGTGCCTTACAAAAGCGGAGCTTTTACCACTTTACCACCTCAAATGCTACTGTGGGAATTTATGAAGCTTTTAAAAGGAAGCAACCACAAACCTTAACTATTCAAATGCAAATGATAGCTTTCTTTAAAAATTTACACTTAAGAATTTTGGCTCAAATACTTTTCAGTAATGGGCTATCATGACCAAAAGCCATTTTATGATTTCACCCACCCAGACTACATGATAACATACGATAGTAAATTGGAACTAATAGATTATTGTTAACTGAAATGAAATATATTTATAACTTTAATAAATATCTCAGCATCATAGATTTGCCATTTAGTTCACTCTTGTTTGTTAGTAGCTAATGCTAATTCTTTTTCTTTCCAATTTTTCTGTAAGAAATCTCATTTGGTACAGAAGAAAGGTTTTTTACTATAAAATTTCTACATGTGGATTACAAGAGAGAGATTATTCAGATCCTGTGCAGTATTTCCAAAAAGTAATTGCAATGGATCATTTTTAATCTTCTTCATATTTCCATGCTTGAATATCTAATTATACTTTTATGTAGAACAGGCTTACGCAATATGGTGCTCATAAAACTTAAACATATATTCCACAACATGGTGTCCACACTTACCACTCTCAAATAGCATGACTAATCGTAACACATTAGCTCAATACACCTGAATTGCACTAGCTTCAGGAAATGTAGTTATTTCTGTTAACAAAGAAGCTTTATTTTGCAACATCTTTTTGAGCCTGCCCATTCCCCCTCTCCTCTTGTCCTCTTTCTAGCTGGAAAGGGTTTTTAGCAGCCATGGCATTTTTCATTTTTCATTTCATTTTTTCCTCAGTCTGAGACGCAAGACAACTTACAGTCATTAAAACAGACATACTTTATAAACTTGAGTATAAGTTGAGTTTTTCAGCCCTTTTTAGGGCTGAAAAAGCCCCCCTCAGCTTATACTCGAGTGAGAGTCCTGGTCAGCTTATATTCGGGTCAGCTTATACTCAAGTATATAATCAGAGTTGGACAGTCTTATCTTAAATTAGAGTTTTATGTAAATATTCAAAAACATTTAACCTACTGATGCCTCAATTAATGTAATTTTATTAGTGTCTGTTTTTATTTTTGAAATTTACCAGTAGTTGCTGTATTTCCTACCCTTGTCTTATATATGAGTAAACAAGTTTTCCCAGTTTTTTGTGGTAAAATTAGGTGCCTTGGCTTATATTCGGGTCAGCTTATACTTGAGTATATACGGAGGTTGAATATTGGAAGATATAAAACTAAAAAGCAATTTTGGATATCATGAAGTTAATATCAGTTAAAACAAAAACCATTAAAAACAACAATAGCAACAACAAACAAAAGTCCACTATACAGTGCGACTCCCATATCGGTGTGGGACATATTCTTAAACTTACCATAGAAACAGAAAACAATGGATAACATCGAACCCTATCGAAATGAACGACTTCCGCCATAATAGCTACTTCCGAGTTATCCTGGAGGATTTAGAATATTCCTGGATAGTTATTCTCTAGAAAATTGCTGGGTCTTTCTGAGAGACTCTATGACAAATCCTGGCAGAAGCATGCCAGAGAAAAGTCTGAAGGACCTAGAAAACTTCTTCCTTGAGGGCCACCACATACAATTTTGAAATGAGATAGGTTTCTTCCCATCAGAAATTCAAGTTTCACATTTGGATGCCTAAACATAGGTGGCGTAATGTTGACATCTCTCTTCCACCAAAGAAGCATGTGGTATTGTGCTAAAATTATGTTTAGCAAAAACCATGTCCAAAACTAGATGTATAGACAGTTCTGTCTATTTAAGCATATCACTGTTGAAAGAACAGGTGGCAGATCCACTTTTAAAGGCAAAGGCGATGTGTGACTGGGGTGATATTGAATAATCTATCCTCCTAGGCACATTTTCCAAGTGTCCCTTTTCCAAATCTGGATCAAGGATCTGGTCTGAGAAAGGAAAGAAGGCTCACTGGGCACAAATTATGGGTTAAAATTGGCCCTCACTTCCACTTTCTAAATGATTAAATATGGTTTGGAAGCATATTTTCAGAAACACAAAAGAACTAACTTGTCTCATTTAACTTGATGACAATTCTGTCCCTACTCAGATCTTTGAATTCTGGAAGAGATCAGTTTTCTCTTCAGTCATGGGCTGTCAAGTACAGAGAAGTCAGAGGTGGTAAATGAGAATCCTGTGGTGTCCATGACTATATATAAAGACTTAACTTGTAAAGGGAGGTTATTGTAAGACATGATAGATACTTAGCTGCAGGTTGAAATCCCTGCTTCCTGAGGACTAGTCATGTTCATCTGCCTAACCAAGCTCACTGAGATCTTAGTGTCGATGAAATGTAAGAATGGGCACATACCGCATCCTGAGCGGCTTTCAGGAAAGCAAGAATTTAAACATATAATCAACACAGTAACAATACAGCAAAGAACTTCATTGCTACCAAATAACATATCATTTTTTCTGAAATCCTGGATGCTAATAAACAAAATAGGAACACATTGTTTATCTACCGTGTAATTTGGCTATTTAATATGCACCTTTTGGCATGCCATGCGTGTTGTTTTTAATATTGCCATGCTGCACTTAACTTTATTACTGAAATGCACTAAATTAATTTTAAAATGGAAGCATTATTTTCACATGGATTCTTTTTGACCAGTATTACTGGATTCAAAACAGAAGTTGAGAAAGGTTGTTTGCATAAGAAAATTCATAACATTTTTGGACTAATCACTTTTATCTAGCCAAAAATACCAATACCAGTTTTATTAGATTATTATAAAAGGAAAAGTGTTCTTGTCCAAGAAAATTTCTCTGAGCATATGATTAAAGGTTAATATTCATCAAAATTGTAATGGTGAATGAACATGTCTACAATACATCCTCACTTTTGCTGCACCTTTTACTTTTCTTCAGTATGACAAGATAAAAATAGAATGATTCACAGATGCTGCTAAGTGTTACGGATTGATAGCTCTTTTATGTAATGCTTACATCGTATTTCTAGATGTTATTGTTTTAATCCTGTTTTTAAATGAAATATATTGACTAGTCTGCCAGAATCTAATTTCAAAAACAAATATCACTCTAAGCAATTTTTAAAAAATCAAATGAATAGCATAAAACCAGATGGTAGTTAATTTAAATTTTCGCTCTGAAACTGACATTGACCCAAATCACACCAGTTTCAGAATAAATGCTAGAAAAGCAAATGGACATAAACATAAGCTATTTGTCAAAATACAAGCAGAATGCATTTCTCAACCTAAACAGCATATCTATTGCCCTGTCTCCTCAAAAATCAACATACTGTTTCTGTGTTGAAAGCAAATGTACAATGTTAAAAACACATAAAATGAAGAGGCTTAACCCATCGGGAGACATTTGGAATGCTCTCTCTCTCTCTCTTTTGCACACATAAACACACATACATGCACAAAAATTAAATTACAAAAAATAAGCTTGAAAACATCCACAAATCTACCACATATACACATCTCTGCATAATTATATAGGAATACAAGAAGACTGACTTGAAGCCTAGCAACAGTATCCATGTATTAGTTAGTCTGCTAATCAACTACCCAAACTCACACACCACCACCTCAATGTGCTTCACATTTAAAAATAAAATCCCTCTTGTTTCTATCTTCAGAGCTGCTGAAGGAGAAGGTGTATGATAAAAACAAACCTTGTTCACTTGAGGAAGAACAACCCATGTCATTTAATCCATCTGATAATTCACCTCATCACAAAAAGCCAAGGCAAAACAAAATAAAAAAGATTTAAAAATACGTTATCCAGTTCAACGGATCCTCGGTTAGCAACATATTTATTATGTGCATAACTGTATTTAAAGAGATCTTCAAGAATCCTATATATCTTATAGCTGGTTTTTTGTATCTCCATTCTATAGAAGCCATAGTAAATGCTGTATAGCGAATGCTTTCTAAACCTTCTGTGCTCATTTACTTGCAGACAGCTGTAGACTGGATGAAAACAATCAGGGATTAACTTTCCTATTCATCACAGCTTTTAATCCATTACTTTCTCTTTGGTTTTCAATAAAAATAAATAAATAGATAAATAAATATATAAATAATTAAAAATGAAATGCTGTCACTAATCACAGCAAGAAGGGAAAGAATAACATGTCAATCAGTCAGGTTTAGCTGCAGGACATTTCTTAAAAGACTTGTGCCATTCAAAGAAGAGATAGTGCTCTCAAAACACAAAAATGAAACTGTACAGGCACTGAGTTACATCTTTTCAAATTCCATGGTAAAGAAGATGCTCTGGTGCATTTGTAATGTTTATAAAAGCCTATTAATGAAAATGTAAGATTACAAAAATTTAAAGTGGTAAGTCATGTTCAGTGTAATGTCAAATACACAAATACATGTGAAAGAAATGTGTGTTGACAGATTGACAGGATGTCATAGTCACTCACAGAATGTTAATAAAAGGACATGTTCTTAAAATCTGTTACAACATAAACAATCTTGGGATCTGATCTTCAATCTAAATATTTTATCTTCTTTTTTGGAACGATATCCTTACCATAAACTTCATGGCACAAATATTTGATCTGTTTTGATATTTACATATGCTAAATGTATCAGAAATAATTCATTATAATGTATGGACTTTCTAGTCCAACCTTTAGTCCCAAAATGGTGTTCAATCTGATAAAATTGTGTGGACCACCAAATGTAAGGAGGCTCTCCAAGCCTGAAAATGTGATCACATCTAGGCCAGACTTCGACAAGCCTTTGTGATCACCACAGATGCCTCCAGTAATCGTATTGGACAAGTCCCAAGTCAGAAATCGGAGGATTGGCAGCATCAGCATGTTAGGTTCATAAGAAGAAAATTGGTACCCAGGGAGCAACATCTGGCCATGGAAGAAAAGGGGTGTCTGGCAAGGGTGTGGGTTTTGAGCCAGTTAAAATCTTATTTCTGGGGAATAAAGCTTGTGTTAAGAACAAATCATCCCCCTTATGTTGGTTACATCACATGAAAGAGAACAGTGGTAAATTGTTGCACTGGGTTTGTTTGTTTTTTGCTTTTGTTTTTTTTTTCTTTGCAGGACTGATTTTGACATAGGGAAATGAAAATGTGGTGGAAAATTCTTTGTCTAGACAGGCAGAGTCATAAACCCTTAATAGAGCAATGACTTTTGAAGGAGGGACACGTGAAGGAGGCGCTAGGCAGACTTGATGTGATGACAGTGAATCGTGGCTCAGGATGGCTGTGCAAAGGGGCTGTAAGGGAACAAAAAGTATTAAAAGGCAGAGGCTTGTCTCTGAGAGAAGCAGGCAGGGTTTGAACTGGCACTGACCAGATCTGAAGTTGACACAGATAGGGCTATGAGAGACAGAGATTGGAGCAGAAAGTTACTTTTAAGTTACCTTAAGTATTCTTGAGAAGTATCTAAATGGTGTACTGGGAAAATATCTATCTGGACATGATCTTTCTATTTACCTAAGTGCAAAGGGCCATAAGCAGAATTTTTAAAATACATACAAAGTACTATAACAACCATAATACTTCAGCAGGTATGAGGTTTACACAGTTTGTCGCCCAAAGGCAGGCTTCAATATTGATCTGATAACTGTTGCCAATGACAAAACAGAAGAAATCAACAGGATGGCCATTTTTGTCTAGGAGAAAAAGGAGTAGCATCCATCCACACAAGCAATGAGAAAAAAAATCCTTGAAAGTATAGACCTAATCTGGACTTTGAGATCATGTCCTTCCTGGAAAAAGGAGAGACAAACTCCTTCTGAGCATAGATGTGTGTTCATTCAAGGAGCATTCAAGATGTAACTTCTGATTGTATATGTGTAAGTGAGAAAGACTGAATGAGTATGCATGAATTGACTGGAGTGTAAATGGTTGAGTGGGGTAGGTAGGGGAGATGGATACATAAAATTATAATTCAAGATTTGGAAGAGATCATAAGGATTCAACTCTCTTCTGTGCATAATTTATCCTTCTTTCACAAGCCACAGAATACAATCGTAAGGCCTAGAGTGGATTCACCATCAACCCCCCATCCAAACTAACATGGATGCTAGAGCTGCCACTGGCAAGTCTCATTAACCATATCGAACCCAGCAAAGGTCAACAACACTGGAATTTGGGATCCTGTAGTATCTGGAAAGCCATCCTTGTACAGTTCCAACCCCAGTTTGAGAGATTGGGCAGGTTCATACAGTCCCACTGGACCATAGGCAAAACGACAGTAATTGTAACCAGCACAGCATACCAGGAATAGCTGTGGTGACCATAATGCAAAATATAACATCCAAAATCCACAAAACAGGGACACCTTTATTTGGCCAACCAAAAATGAATAAAATACACCATGCAAGCTCTCAAAGCTCCATTACTTTACCAGACAAAAGTGTAACAAGCATTTTCCAATATTTTGTTGTTGTCAATTAAGATAGTTTGGAGAGGTATCAGTGCAGGCAGAGGCCACTCCTTTGTTTGGCCATATGGTCACTGGAAGACATGAGTCATAAATCCTACCAGTAATTTTTTTAAATTCTGTTAGTAAGAGAAAAAGTAACATCCTTCAAGGTGCAGGCTGTTTCTGTTCTGGGGAAAACCACAGTACCTACCCTTTCTTAGCGAGAGAGCATGGAATTTCTCAAGAAGTCTCTTCACTGTGGCATCTGGTAAACTGTTTTTGGTGCTATTTTTATTTATTTATTTTTCTCCTGCTTTTCTCCCATTGGTGGGACTTATTTATAGGTAAAACATATAAAATGCAGCCCTAATGAAAAAGTTTTGTTCCTGTTGATGATCCCCATCATAAGGCCCAGTATCTCTGCTCCCACTTCTTTAGTATTCCCCTGTTGCAATAAAATGTAATATTCTCAAATCTATAAAATATATCCAGGGGTAGTGGTGTTGGCCATATGACAAAATACAAAACTCTAAAACCTATCAAACAGTGGTAGTATTACTGACCAAAAATGCACAAAATATATTGTGCAAGCTTTTGAAGCTCCACTGGCCAGTGTGACGGCCTGGCAGTGCTTACAGGAGGACACACCATGTGTTTTGCCCAAGCAAAGTAAACAATGGGAATGGCCATTGTCGTGTGTCATGAAGATCCTCACTGTTTACCCCTAGTTAAGCCCTTTATAGTTAGAGGGATTAATATTTTATCTACTGTTTCTGGGGGATCAGTCTAGACAGCCTCTTTGCATTTGAAGCCTCCATCACCCTGCCCCTTTAAGAATCCCCTTGGGGTAGAGCCTCAGGCAAGGCACTTCTGGTCCTTAGAAGAGTTAGTCTTTTCATGACTGGAAGATGAAAAAAGAGGAAGGCCAGAAGGTCTACAAATAGCATGTCCAGTTGGAGCTGTATGAGCTGTGTTCAAGTCCATTCAGAGTTAAATTTTGAGACCAACATAGAGACAGTTGAACACCATACAAGAAAGAGATAATAAGAAGAAATAAAGATTCAAGAGTCTCAGTTCAGCCAGAACTGTGTCTATCTCTCAAAGACTTTACCTCTCCTCATAAAGACTTTATAGTGAGATGCAGGAGGAGAGAAAGTCTAACATTCTTGTCAGTTAATAAATTTGATTCAATTATAGAGTCTCCAATCTTTTCTCTGCACAGCCAGTTCACCTTACAAGTAGTTAAGATAGTGTGGGGACAGAACAGCCATCATTGTTAGAAAACAACGGGAATCATCACAATTGTTTCCCTCATAATAATGACACTTTTTCAGTGAAGTCATGGCCATTGTAGAGGAGAAAAGGCCACGAGGCCAGGAGACAACCAAAGTAGAATATCAGAAGAACAAACCATGTCAGCTAGGAGGACAATAAGAAGACCAAAGCAAACTAAACGGTGAATCAGAAACCCAGGAAAACAGACCAAATCAGGTAACAATAATGCAAAGCTTTATCTCCATAACTGTACATGGGTTACATTTTTTAATTTATTTCCATTTCCCAGTATCTCTTGGTGCCTCTATGAGAATCTGTCTTCCAATGCATTGATCCAGGTCCTATTGTAGTAAACTTCCTAAATCTGAAAGAGTATCTCCCAACCTATATTTCATCTGCCGAGAGTAAAAGTATTCCTTGCAACATTCCAGTCCAAAACTCTTCTTCAAAGCATATTTTTCTAGTTTAAAAATATTTATAGAATACTGAACAGCAATTTAGATGCTAATAGATATCATACATACCAATATCAGTTTCCTTATGATTCTTGATGTATTCACCAAGCTCAAAATTTCCAGCAATTATAGCCACCTGAAAGATAAAAACAGTAGGGATAGGCAAAATGCAAATCTAATGAATGAGCAAAACCTTAATAGATGTTCATATTCCAGAAGCAGGTACATAAAAACATGAATCAAGTAATTGTTAATGATCATATCTTATGCTATTGAATATTTTGCATGCTATCAAGAAAACATGTTTTGAATTTCTATAAACCATTTTAACAGCAGAAAGCTCATTTGGTCAAATACCATAATAATAGTTTCTCCATTTAGCCATATAATAAACAAGAAGACATTTGGCAATAAAGATCCAAAATAATAACATAAATTAATTTATATCAATATTAATTAATTAATATGAAAAATATGTTTTATCAATAGGCAAGCAAATTACAAACTACAATAAAAAACAAAACATTTTATAATAAATAAAAATAGTGAAAACCAATGGGAACCTATATATATAATCTCTAAAAGATTTTAATTTGTTCAACTTTTATTATTTTGTATTTATTTTGCAGTAATGGTTAATGCATAGATGTTGTGATGAAAAAGAGAAGCGAAAAGAGCCAAGTTTGCTCTCATTAATCATGGGCCTTACTGCTGTGCGGAGAGACACACTGCCAACCCAAAGGAAGAGGAACTTGGAAAAATAGCAATGCTCCATGTTTTAAAGCAGCACTCTAATTTTAGAATGAATTCAGACAGCCACTTTGATTTTGTAAATGCAGATGATTTTGAGGTAAATTTATCTGGTCCAGCTGTTTGGGAATGTGTAGTACACTTCACATGTAATCCGTGTCATCTTTTCAAAGATTATCTTTCTTACTTTTGCCCTCTGTATGTAAATTATGTAAAGGAATGTGCTATATTCATAGAGGTAATGAAATAAAACTGTAGCATGTTGTCATAGTGAAGTCTGAAATATTCCAAGCATCATCCACTATAGTTCATTGTAGATAACAGACCTGTGAACATCATATACAATGATAAGGTGCAGCGAAAATGAATGGTTTGTTAATACCTGTTACAACAGAAAGCAATACAAATAGTTTGTTATTGTTGTGTATTCAAATCATTGTTCAATAGTGGGGTTTGCCTTGACCTTCTTCTGAGGCTAAGAACACGAGACTGGCTCAAAATCATTTGAATTGATTCATGTGGCCAAGCAGGTATTTGAGCCCTGGTCTCCATAGTACAATGCTCAAACCACTATGCCATGCTGGCTTTCAATATCATTCAAATGTTACTCACTAGAATTTATTTATTTATTTATTTACAGTATTTATATTTTGCCCTTCTCACCCCAAAGGGAACTCAGGACAAATCACAAAATATACATATGTGGCAAACATTCAATGCCGTTTATACACTCACAAGACAAACATAGATAAAAGTATATATAGGCTTTTCCCATCTTTGGCATCTTGGAAGCTTGTGCTCAGTTCCAGCCATTGGTGGAGGGAGTGGTGTCGCTCCATCTCCCTGCTGAACAGCTTTGTTTGTAAACTTTCCTCCTTGATCAAATCACTGGCACTTTTCTGGTATTTTCTTATGGGTGCTTTAAAATACCTCCCCGCTTTTAAGCGGTACCTATTTATCTACTCACAATTTGCTTTTGAAGTGCTAAGTTGGCAAAAGCTGGGCTAAAGACCAGGAGCTCACCTTGACCCGGGCTTCTAACTGTCAACCTTTGATTGACAAGATTTACTGCAGCTGGTGGTTTAACCTGCTGTGCTAAAGCCCAGCCCATGATTTACACATGTAGACAAGCAAAATTGAGAGTGATTCCACGAATACATCGATCAATATCAATAATATAAGCAGTCAATCACTGTAAATATATCTAAACCTAACACTACTGTAAAGTACAAAATAAACACTATCTTAGCATTCAATATCAATCAATACATCATAATTTTAACGAGGGTATCATTCCATTTTGTAAGATTTCTGCAGCAATGAAGCCATGAAAAACAAACATCTGTTTAATTCAGGCTGTTTGTGGTAGGATCCTTTTACACAGCTAATACAATTCATTTAAACATATGGACTAAGATTCAACTCATACAATGAAAAAACACTTTAAGCAATCTAACTTCTCATTCTTCATCATTCAAAATTCAAAGAGTGAAGAGGTACTGCTATTAAATTTGAGATGTTATTAAGATGACAGAACATTTAACGGGGAGCCGTAAATTATAGCCACAAAAATGGTAAACATGTTTCAAAACTCCAAACACAGCAAGATTAATGTTGCTCTAACATTAAATAAAAGAATGATAAGTACCCCTTTCTGATTGTTACAGCTGCTTTTACCTCCATGAAACAATAAATCTCAGTTTAATTCATTTGAACATAGCTGTAATGAGGCATCACTATGTAATGGCAAAAAAGGTGAAAATATTTTCACACTTTATGACAAAACATGAATCAGGTGTAATTAAATATCAAATATCTAAACATGACTAATTCACTACCTGTGGATCTTGGAAAGGCATCTGGAAAAATTTATGTTTCTTTATAATTTACTACTTTCTGGTATACTAGAAGTCTGCAGCCAAATGGATTACATCTGTAAAGCATGGTAATTCCCATGCTAGTAGGACATTGATTCCTGTTTGGGTTTTAGTCCGAACTATCCAAGGTGCTGCATCTTTTGAGACATTTGTATTATGAAATACAAACTGGAGCACAGTTATCATCACATTAATATGAAACTGATGGGGACCTCCAGGAAAGATGGGAGGGAGTGGTATTAATGCTTTCATCCAAGTGGGGAACTCTGCAGTAGAAAGAAACAGTAGATTTATTTTATCAGTTTGAGACAAGCTCTGGTCAGTTATCTTCTTGGATCAAATGGGTTGCCCAGGAGTGCTCCTTAATCCAGTAATTGCCATGGAAACAAAAGGGAGTAATCAACAAAACTGTCTGGAGGAGCTGGGATTCTATCATGCTCTCCTGTTAACAGCTCACCCGAAGAGCCGGAAAGCAGCCCTCTACGGACATTGAACCCCAAACTTTCTCTTTCCTTATTTTAGTTTCTAGTTTTTTCTTGTCATTTGGAATTAAAGACATCTTAGAGCCAGCTGTGATACTTCTGCCTCAGTAAGCGGCCTGCTTTTTGAAATAAGTACAGAAAGTTCAAGTAGAACTGGAAGCAATAAGGTAAAGGTAAAGGTTTCCCCTGACGTTAAGTCCAGTCATGTCTGAGTCTGGGGGTTGGTGCTCATCTCCATTTCTAAGCCGAAGAGCCGGCGTTGTCCGTAGACACCTCCAAGGTCATGTGGACGGCATGACTGCATGGAGCGCCGTTACCTTCCCGCCGGAGCGGTACCTATTGATCTACTCTCATTGGCATGTTTTTGAACTGCTAGGTTGGCAGGAGCTGGAGTTAATAGCGGCCGCTCACGCCGCTCCCGGGGTTAGAACCTGGGACCTTTCGGTCTCCAGCTCAGTGCAATAAGGCAATACATTTATAAGCAATAAAGTTTGTGATGAACAAAAGGTCTAGCAATACAGATATTTGAAAAATTGGTTGACCTTTTGACATTGCCATTTAATTACTTTGGATTTGTTAATTTTGGATTACAAGGTAGGATTGTATGAGAAACTATTTGTTTTGTTCAAAGGAGACATTGGATGGGACAGGGTTTAAAAACACTGATGAAGTTGGTTACTGCCTGCCCAGTACATTAGTAATTGACATGGAGGAATGTCTGTAAAAAGGGGGCACCCCTTCACGCACAACTGATCTAGATGTATATCAAATAGCGTTTGATTAAGTGAGAGGAGTAAGAGTAATATTAAACTCCACATCAAAGTCCTCATTAAAATCCTAAGTAGAGAAGAGATTGGGAATCGAATGTTTTGAAGAATTAGGGGAGTGCAAAGATAATGATGTAGAAGAGTTTAATCAACTATCGCAAGATCTGGATGTTTTGGAGCACCAAGATAAATTGTGAGATGAGGCAAAGGACGATGAAGAAGATCACACAATGTGGGACTATATAATCTTGACATCACATGAAAGGTTTAACAAGCAGGTGGATAAAGTTAATATAATACTGGAAGTATGAAAATTATGTCTGAGAATGCTGATTTTGTAATGAAAGAAATTTGGCATGAAACTGGATCAATGTATAAAGTGACAAATTATAAGGAAATAATGGAAATCAAGATAGGGCAAATCAAGATAGGGTATGAAAAAGCATGACTAATGTATATATTGTTAAATGTGAGACTTTTGCCTCAATCTGTATTTTGCCACATGTGAAGGTGTAGTTTACATTATATGGGTTTAAAGGGATAAAATGGTTTTGAAGTACAATTGGTTTCTTTGTTCCCCTGCGGATGTTTATGAAATATACTTTATTGTTAAGTTTACTGATAGAGTTAAAAGGGCACTGAACTTTTGATTTAACAAAATATATGCATTTTGATGTTTGGGTTACATTATGGCTTTATAATGGGGATAACTGATATTAGTTATAAAAAGCCATTACCGTAAGAGCACCAGAATAATAGACAATGTATTTGTTACATTATTAAATCAAACAGCTAAACAACAAATTTTAAGGTTACAGCAGTTTGGAAAAATGGAAGATTGTTTTTAATTTAAATATAAGTAATTATTAATTATCATTAATAGCTAGATATGGGAGCTAATATTTTATTAACACTGCAGGATAACTAGGTAGTATAGAAAGTTAAATTTTATATGTGTAGATTAGAGAAAAAAGTTATTTTTGCTGAATGTCAAAAATAAGGCGGTTAATTAGGATTTAATAATAGCACCTATAAAAAACACTGAAATTCACTTTTATGTTCTGCTTTATTCTTTCCTCTCTCCTTTTTCTCAACTTTGCACTCTTTTAGTCTTTATTTTTATGCAGATGTAGATTTTTGTTCTTTGTATATTTTAATTTCTTTGTATATACCAGCAGCCACTGATGTCTGTTCTCTCAATTTCACTTAGCCAGCCCTTTATTTGCTATTGTCCATAGTTTGCTCACGCATTATGCCCACAGCAGACATGCCCTTCTGATTGTGAGCAGTTATAGGTTTTCTCAGAACCCACGTTTGACGTCCCCGTCTCTTGTGTTCTCTGCTTATTTAATTAGTACTCTTTTGCCTACTTATGTCTTCAGATTCTTTAAAAAATGGTAACCAGTTGCCACACCTTCAAATGTTCACTCATATATTGGGTAACCCCCCCCCCCCAATATAATAATGGACTATTGTGAAAAAGGGCTGGCATTTCCAATTATGATTTAGTGCTACAGCTGTATAGGCCCCTTTCTCTCTAAAGCTGAATATATGGTGGGGTGGGCAGTAGATCTAGGCTTGTCTCCCATTATGCAGAAAAGAGACATTCTTGTAATTAAATTCTGGCCAAAGTTTTAGTTTGCTGCTGCTGCTGTTGTTGTTGTTGTTGTGTAACTTCTAGATACTTTGTTTCTGTGGTAAAACAATAGGGTGTTCTTAGCAAAACATCTTCATCAAGGATTGGCATTTGCCTTCCTCTGAAGTTGAGAGTGTGTTTGCTTCCGGGTTTCCATCGCTGAGTAGAGATTCAAACCGTGGTCTCAAGAGTCCTAGTCCAGTACTCAAAACAAAACACACACTGGGTAATTTCCTTTACCTTTGGTAGCTTCCTTCCCACTCCACTGAGCAAAATGAACAATCACAAGCATTCCCTGAATCACAATAGCATAGCCAATTTGTGTCAGAATTTCCTGTCACAAGCACTACAGAAATACAAATTTAAAGCAATGTGTTTTGTTTTGTTTCATTTTAGGAGAAGGATATAGTAATAGAGTAATAGTAGAAATAGTAGCAGTTTTGTTTTCATATTATGAAAAAAGAAGAGTTGGGTTTCATCCTTTTAAACAGTCAGCTAACTGGGAGAAAGATACAAATGAAGGAGGATTTTAATCTTCACAATTCTGTCTTAATGTTTGCTCTACAATGCAATATTGCTTCATGAAATTCTATAAAAGTTTACTTTATTCAAAGCAATTTGAAGTTTGCAAAAGCAAAGTAAGTCTAGTTTTGTACTGTTTGGAATAAGAAAATATAAATCTGTTAAAATCTAGCTGGTTCCAATTGTACCTAGTAAAATAAGCTTGATGCTCTGGAGATCGATTATAATAATACAGTAAAATGCCAGAAGTCTTATTACTTATTATTGGGGGTTTTGTAGGAAGAACATGTTTTTGTATTATCATCTTTCCTTGTTGGAGCTAGAAAACATTTCAATAAATAAGGCAAAATATTATGTAAGGGAAAGTCATGTCCTACTTCAATAATAAGGTTCTGCTGCTACTGAGAATAATCTTTTAACTTGATGTTTAAATTGTTTTCATAATATGAATTGTCTGATTCTATTTTAATGTTCACTTTGTGTGTTTTTAATGTTATTTTCATATGAGGGGTTTCTCTGGGATTTTATAGCAGTATTTGTTTGTTTCATGGAGGCACCGAATGTTAGCCGTTGTATGTTGGAATTCGTCTTAAATCCCCTTCGGGAGATAGGGTAGAATAGAAATAAAGTTATATTATTATTATATGTTTCTTATTTGTATTGTTCTTTTATACTGTCAGCTGCTTTGATTCCCAATTTTGGTGGGAAAGTGGGATACAAACAACAACAACATAACGTTACTTCATAATGACAAGATCGTTTCAGAAAGCAATTAACCTAATGTGTCTTTAAAAACATGAAATGATTATGTCCAACTATGACTTTTTTTGGCAAGAAGGCGATAATTACCTGTATCAAACTTTTATCGAAACATATGGAAATAGGCACATACTTTTGAAGTAAGTACTTGTTTCTTGGACACTGTCTAGGGAAAAGATTTTCCATGATCTTTTTGATGGTTAAAGACTTATGCCACAACACTGTAGAGACCAATCTCCACCTCCTAATACAATTGCAAACTTTTAAAAAAAGACATAAGTCACCTTTTATTGATGCCTATATACAGACATTGTATTCACCACCACTCTTTTTATTATAATTATTTATACTGTTCCACCCATTTCCCCATCTTTTCTTCCTCTCTTGTTCCTTTCTTTAGATTATTTACACACAATAAAATACATTTAAAATAGTTCTAGAGAAGTATCTTCCATATGTAATTTTACTGCTTAGGAACAGACACTGTGCCAGTTTATTGTTAGTTTAGCAGAAGTAAAATGGTTGCACGTTTAGAAATAAAACGGCAGTCACTGGCTGATTTCCACTGAACTCCAGAATTTGTGTAGGAGGTTCAGATTACTTAACAGATGAAAAAGACTAGAAAGACATGTTAGATTAAACTTTTTGTGTGTGATTATTTTTGAAATAGCTGGATAAATTTCAAGATGGCTTGAAGCCCAGTTTAAGTGCAAATGACCTCAGTTAATTTATACCCATGTTAGGAAAGGGCCAGCGGAAAGAAAGTCCTATGAATCCTCTCAGTAGTTTGCATTATCACAATGCAAGGGTGCTTTTCTGGATCTGAATTTGCTGGCTGGTGCCCCATGCTGGTTCTGCTTCACTGCTGAAAAGGTAGGCGTGAGTGTCGACAGACTATTGTTCCTGGCACTAGGAAGCTACCATCTGAGATTCTTCAGGATCTAATACCGTCATTAACATTTGTAGGAAGCGGTCCTAAGCAAAGTCATCAAGTTATATTCCTTTTCTATCAGATCTCAAATTGTTTGTTCGTTAACTTATATATGTCCATTCAAGCTGGCAAATGAAATATAGTTTAGAAATATAATTGAATTTCAACACAGGAATGAGAAGTGGGAAGAACTCAATGGTGTGGCTATCTAGAGAAACATTAGTCCTTGTGATGCCCCATGGGCCTCTGAGTCCTGACCCTAGCGCCATTATGGATCATGGTGATGAAGACATGGGATTTCTGCCGTCTCAGCAAGAGACTGTGCCATTCCAGATGCCTTTTGTTGATAATTCTTGCCAAGAGCTCATTAAAACGGACCTTGAACAAGCTATTCCCAGCGCTTCTCCCCCTTTCGCGAGAAGGGAGTTTTTTGAGACTAGTCGCTCAGAGAAAGCGCAAACAAGGAAAAGCGCCAGATTAGCAGCCAGACAGGGTGCTAATTAGCTCGTTTCTCCTGAGAGTTTTAAGGGAGGAACGCATCTGGATGAAAATGTGTTTCAGTTCTTTTCCCTTGGGAAAAGAAGCACTGGACATCTGTTTGTAGAAAGACTTGAAGTTCTTTAAAAGCTTCCCGCACAGACTAGCCCGCGTGGAGTCAACAAGTCAGCTCAAGGATTAACTTCGGTTCCAGCCAAGTGTGGACTGCGTTTTGAGTCCGCTAATTCCAGTTTCACCGTGTCTTGCCTTTTTGTGTTCTTGACCCATCTCATCGTGTTCCCAGCCTTGTATCTTGTGCCAAGTATCCAGTCTTGTCTTCAGTTTCCTGCCATGGACTTACTTTGAACTCTAGTAAAATCTTGGACGTTTCCCCACTCAAACTGCTTGGAAGTTGAGTGTGTTTCGGTTTTGGATTATAACTTTGAACTCTAATATTATATACTGGACAATATATTTCTGGACTATATTTGACCTTCTCTGAAAGGTCTATTGATGAACTTTATTTTCTATCTGTTTTTATCCTAATTACTCATTTCTTTAATAAAGATATTAGACTGTTATTGGCCTCCGTGTGTTGGTTCTAGTGCTCTGCGGCCAGGGCGTGACAGTCCTGGACAAGCTCAACCCCATGTAAGGTTTGCAGCTGGCAGCTGGTTTTGACCTGAAATACCTTTTGTTGGGTTTAACTAGACTGCAATCTGTAACAACAACAACAACAACAACAATAATTATTTTTATACCCCGCCTCTATCTCCCCAAAGGGGACTCAGGGCGGCTTACATGGGGCCAAGCCCAAATAAAAACAATAGCAATATAAAACACAACAGACAAAAAACATGCACAATTATAAAAATTTACACGTTAGCCAATAAAAACAAATGACAAGAACTAATAAAAACATGGATTAAAATGGAGATGTTGTAAAAGTAGACTGGGTAAGGTGCACCATATAAATATTGCAAACACGAGGTGACTGATAAAGTGCTGCAAATTCTTGGAAGTGCAAATTGGGATGGGAATAGACCCTGTGTCTTTATCAAGTTGACATAGGTAAAAAGTGCAAACTATCGAAGTAGGATATTTAACTTCCATATTAATTATTTGAATTGTGGTTGACAGCTGGTTCAGCACACTGCTGTCAGACTTCTCACAAGTACACATTTGGAGTGGTCTAATCCACAGGCCAACTGGCTACAAGGGGTAGCATGTCCAGTGCCAGGCCTGAAGAGGCACTCTTGGCCTCAGCTGGCTGCTAGGGTGTGTATTGCCCTTACCTGGCCTGAGCCCACCTGATTTGAAACTGTCCATTCCCCATATGTAATCAGCTATGGCCTTTTCATGACCATTGGGGAGCAATTTTGCCAGGTAACATTATTAGTTTTCCTGCTTTTGGCATTTTCACTTCCCTCATGACAACTTGTTCTGTCTTTTCTACACACAAAATTATGCTATTTTCTTGTCACAAGCTAACCGCGGGAGGAGCTCTTCGCACTGACAAGGATCTATTTGTGGTGCAAGCAGGTAGAATTATCAGCTTCCAAAAGAAGAAAGGGTTTTTGTATGGGAAAAACTAGTCTTATAGGCAAATGCCTTGCTCATGTGCAGAGATTTGCTGCCAAAATTTTAACTGAAAAGCACACCGCCTTTCAGTTACTGTTTTCCAGCAGGAAAGAACCCTGATTTTCAATTACTGGAGCCATTTCCTACATGGTCCCAAGATTTTATCATAATAAAATTCTGGGTATTTATCCTTAGGAGCACAAAACAACCTATACTAAACAGCTACACTGGTGAGCGATATGCTGCTGGTTATAAAATGGTGTTATTTTTTTTACCTTTGCCAATCTAAACTGAATGAAGGAATGTATTCTCCTGGAAGATGGCTCAACGAGTTTGAAATTAATAAGGGCTCTCTGAAAGCTGAATGAGTATCCTCTCCATAATAGCCTTGGAACACTGGGATGCTCCATCCTAGGAGAGCTATTTGTTCTCTTCCACCCAGAAGCATGCCAAATATTTCTTCTTTGATTGGACATGTATTTTCTTATTGGTTCCCCATATTGTAAACAGTCTTGGGAACTTTTGTTGATATGCAGCTCCCTATATAATACAAATATGTATGGTGGTCTATGGCTTTCAAAGTGCCATACTAGGAGAATCTACCATGCTGACTTTCTTGGGAAGATTTGCCTTTCTCTAAGGCTGAGAAAGTCACCCAGTATACTTCCATGGCTGGTTGAGTTGGAGTCTCCAGAACCATAGTCCAACTTTCCAACCATGACATCATGTTGAATCTACAAAGAAATACACCTAGAGTGAAATTCTTGAATTCTATGCATAGAATCCTATTGGAAGAGATAAAAAAGGCCATCCAGAGCAGTCCATTGACATGCAAAAATACACAATCACAATCAATGAACATATGTCCAGTCTGTTTAAAAACCTCCAAAGAAGAAAACTTGACCATACTCCATGGCAGCGTATTCTACTGTTGAACAGTTTTTACTGTCAGGAAGGTTCCCCCCCCCCCTAATGTTTAGGTGGGATCTCTTTTCCTCCAGTTTGAATCCTATTCTCCTTCTTCTTCAATATGTATTTATTGAAATTTCATATATCATAAGAGAAAATTTAAAAAAAATAGTATACATCGAAAGTGGGAGAACATTTTTATTATAGAAAAGTAGGAAAAGTGAGAGGGAAAAGGAAAAAAAGACAGAATGATAGTGAGAAAAAAAGAAATTTAATATATATATATAAAAAATAAAAGTTCTAGACTTCCAACTGCGCCCGGGCTGTGGCGCAGGTGGGAGAGCAAGCCAGTGCAATTAACTGCAATGAATCACTCTGACCAGGAGGTCATGAGTTCAAGCCCCGCTCGGAGCCTATGTTTGTTTGTCTTTGTTCTATGTTAAAAGGCATTGAATGTTTGCCTATATGTGTCCCTGAGTCCTCTTCGGGGTGAGAAGGGCGGAATATAAATGCTGTAAATAAATAAATAAATAAACCTGCTCTGGCAATTCCTTAAACCGTCGTAATTAATATTCCATTATAACGCTACTATATCCCCTTCATCCTCTTCTAATCTTGGAAATATTAAGCTTCAGCAGATAAGATCTAATTTTGCCTGTTTTAAATAGTCTTTGACTAAGTCCCAGTTGGTTTCTTTTTTTGGTAATCCTTGGTTTGGGGATAACCAATAAGTCAACCTGTCCATATTCATAATCTCTAATACCTTATTTAGGCAATCCTCTTTTTTAGGTATTTCTTTTTGTCTCCACATTCTTGCATAGACTAGCCTTGCCGCTGTAACCAAAAGGTTAAACAAAATTTCTTTATTCTTGTCATTTTCAATATCCAACATTCCCAACAGGAAGAATTCTGGTTGTCTTTGGATTTTTAATTTTTAAAATTGATTGTATAGCTTCTCATATATCTTTCCAAAACTGTCTCGCTTTCTTACAAGTCCACCAGGAGTGGAAAAAGGTACCTGTTTGTTATTCATATTTCCAACATTTGTTGGAAGCGTTCTTATAGCATTTTGAGATTTTATTTGGTGTCAAATACCATCGATATTGCATCTTAAGTTCTCTTTTAAGTCATATTAGTAAGTATATTTCAATCTTTGGTTCCAGGCTTTTTCCCACTGCTTCAAATTGATCTGGTGTCCAACATTTTGGGCCCATTTCACCATACAATCTTTTATCTTTTCAGTCTCCATGGCCCACTCTAATAGTTTTTTATAAATTTTACTGATCAGTTTTTTCTCCGTTTTCATTGTACTATCCCAGAAACCAGTTTTGTCTGCGAAACCATTCTCTCTGTCTTTCTTAAAGAGTTCCAGTAGCTGTCTGTAATGAAGCCATGTACAACTTGGGTATTTTAATTTAATGTATTTTTCCTCTTTTAGTTCTACTTTACCTTTTCCCCTTATTATCACTCTTCATAGATGGGCCAAACTTGCCATCCTAATTCTCTTCTTTGAAAAGCTTCAAAAGGAGATATCCACAAAGGGCACTGTCTATAAAATCTAAATTTATGTCTATTCCAAATTTTTATCAGACCGGCTCTAATATAATGATTTGAAAAATGTATTTCAACTTTTGTCTTGTCATACCAAATATAGGCATGCCAGCCCCTTCTTAAATCAAAGTCCTCAAGTGTCAATAATTTCTGATTTTTTAAACTGGACCAATCTTTAATCCAGATGAGGCCAGATGCTTCATAATAGGATCTTAGATCCGGCAAGCCAAAACCCCCTCGTTTAGTTTCAACTATCAAATTTAAGCATTTTATCCTCGGCTTCTTGCCTTGCCAAATAAATTTAGACAGGTCTTTATTCCAAATATTGAAAGTATTCAGGTTCCTAATGATTGGCAACGATTGGAATAGATACAGCATCTTTGGTAAGACGTTCTCCTTGTCCTAGTCCCTGGAGCAGCAGAAAACAACTTGCTTCATTTCCCATGACATCTTTTTAGATATTTAAACATGGCTCTCACGTAGCCATGGGTCCAAAAATTGTCTAATTTGTTTAATCCGTGTTTTTGTTTCGTGCTGTTCATTCGTTTGGCACAATACGGGAGAGGGCAGGGCCAGTGGGGGAAAGAGGGAATGTTTTAAAGGGGATTTTCTTTCCAGAAAGAAAAGCAAATCTCTAAATATCAGGGGATGACCCAAACATTGTAAGAGTTGATGGGCTAAAAATGGTAGATATGCCCTTCGTGTGTGGCGATTTTCACCCCCTAGCCCTAAAACTGAGGGGCAGGGGAGTTTGGGCAACCTGCCCACTGCCACCAATGAGACAAATGTATTCATATTTTTGGATGGTGGAACAAAAAAGTTCATTAGGATGGGTGCCGTTTTTGGAAGCAGCGGACAGAAATGGAAATGGGGCCATACAAATGGGATAAACAGAAATGGATAGCGATTTTATACAAATGCACATGACTACTATGATGTCATTTTTAAAACTTCTCTTCTCCAAGCTAAACATACCCAGCAACTGAAATCACTGGGGCATAATTTCCAGACCTTCCAGTCATGATGCATCAGTAGATATTACCTAATCTGTCTGTCTCCTCCCAGATACGCATATACACTAAAGAGTATAGCTGGATATTTAACTTAAAATCTGTTGTTAGAATCCTGTTGCTGACATATGGAGTATCCCCCAGTAACTACAGCATATGAATTCTCTGAGGTACTACAAAAGGAAGCATCCCATGGAAAAGCAGCTGGGGGGGGGGGGGAGGGTGTCTCTCCAGCCACTGATCAGGTGTAGAAAATGCCCAGGTACATTACAACTGCCCTCACATATCCAGTGGATAAGTAGCATTCTTACATTTGGAACAGAAGTAGCCCTTCTTTCCTGGTGAATGACAGCCAGAGCTCTCCAGATACACTGCTGTCACTGGTCATAAAACAGAAAGAGGGAACAGAGCTGCACCTGTGATTTCCATGGTTGCTGTTGCATATAAATTTGCTAATATTCTTCAAGTCCATTTTCGCTAGGCTGAGCAATACTGAAAGAACCCGCCAGAGTTACCATATTAAGTTATGATGAATCATACTTTAGGGTGATGGCTATAAAAACAGTAAGATGCAGACATGGGGTTTTGTTTGCACATTTTTGTTTGGCAAACAAAAACCAAATGAACATTTGGTGCATTTTATATCTTATTTTTATCTATTGCACATGAACCTCTAGACATTCTAATACAAAGTGCCTATCTAGGTTATATTTGAATCTTTTAGACTATAAGAGGAACATTTGTTCAGCACAGTAAGCAACTTGTTTTACTCCTTAAACATATACAATGACATAAGACATCCAAACCTAGCTTCTAGCTAAATTTTAAAATTGCTGTTTTAAACAAGATTAAAAAAATAAAATGCTTTCACCTGTAAACAAGATTAAAAATTCATTATTGTGTGATTCTTATTTGGCAGTTGAATATCTTGGCATAACAGATTTCAATATACTTCAACAACATATTACAACTAAAGTACAAGTAAGATCTTAGAACCAAGTCAATAGCTGTTAGTTACTATGCATTCAAAATATTTTTAAAAGTTTTCCCAGTTCCTAAAACAGGAAATTCTAAACTAGTTTTCTACTTTTTAAAGTATATATTCAATAATATTTATTTTTCTAGTCCCAGACATATTCATCATTTCAATGCTATTCATTTTTTTCTTAATCAGCCAAATTAAATCACTGTGTAAATTTATACAATTTTATTTTGTTTTGACATAAACAAATAACTTGTATATGGATATTATCCATGGTATGAAAAGTATTATCAACTCACAGTTTGAACAGGCATGCACACGCACACATACTCATCATGCTGTCTTTCATTCTACTATGCTGTGCTGGTTCTTCTCCCTGGACTGCTATTTTTTTGGGTTAACATTACCTTTAGGATGCTGCCGATAAGCTATCTGGCTGAATGCAAGTGCATCTTCTGTCCCTCATATTACAGAGCATGCTAATGTTACTTTCCTCCTATCAGTCTTTTGAATGTGATTTTATTTTACCACTGGATTTTTTTCTCCAGAATTCATGATGACACTGTTCCAAAATTTTGCAGTACATGTGGTATACTGTGCACAAAAAATTCTCCTAGCAACTCCGACTTAGAGTCTAGCATTTTCCTTATTCAAGCTGTGATTCACTCTGCCATCTGTAGTCAGATATTGACAGGCAGTAGTCTTAGAATAGCTATTATACATTTTTTCAACAACTAGTTTTAGCATCTGCAAACATAAGCTATGGGAAATGTCCAACATTTATTTATCACACTATTCTATGTTTGCTTAAGGATTGTACCTACTGAAAGATTTGTCTTTTCAATCATGCAACTTTGTGATGGCAAATACATATTTTACTTCTATACTATAGAAAGATGCTTCAGTAATATAATTGCAGCCCAATTCGTTCCAAAGACGATCTTGTCAGAGAATAACTACTCTGGGATTATTTAGAGCAGATAAATATCTGCGGACAAGCTTTTCTATCATCACAAAAAGTTTCCCAGTAAACAAACCTAAAAATCTGCATTTTTTCATATGATCTTGTCTAATTTTCCATACCATATTTAAAGACTCAAAAGGCACAGAGACACATAGGTATTGAAACCACATAATATAGCCTTTTCTGTGGAAGCAAACTACCTATGGAACTCTCTCCCATAAACCTGATCTCTTTTTCTCATTTTCAGATGGTTTCTTAAAATTGTTTTTGCTCAAATTGATGTTTTAGTTTTTTTGAAAAGGCACTGGGTTTTTGAAAATTCTCTCCTGCTTTTAATCTGCTGATTTCAAAGTTCTAATGTTTCACAAGTGTTTTACAGTTTGGGAAGGCACTGAATATCTCTGCCTGAGATTTCTAACTATCCCTCCCTGAATCCCAATTCTACAGGATGAAACCAAGGCAATTAAGGTAGAATTTTATATAACTGGGTAGTGTGAAAGAGTCCTAGGTTTTAGTTTGACATGTAGGTGTTGCTGGTTGCTGAACTATAAGTTCAGAAGTAGAAGCAAAGTCATCCATCAGTACAATAACATATGGGGGAACTGTTCTCCATTTCAGAGGTGTAACCTAGAACTTCCCCAAGATGCTGCCCATCTGGACCTAAAGAGGATGGGTGAAGCATCATTTTAGAACCTTTCTTCTTTTTCTAAGTCTCCAGCTTCCACTATAGAATAAAGCATCCTCTATCACTTGATGCACTAGTCTGGCTTTTCCACCACCATAAATATTTCCCCCTTCTTCCTTCCTCTCTTTTTTGCCAAGCCCAAGACACTCAGAAATATGCATTGATAGGATATGCTACTAATGAAAAGTGTATGTAACATTCTGACAAAGTGAGATATCTGGCATACTTTGAACAGCCCTCAGAGAATAGTTGGCTGTATGCTCACATTCGTGAAATTATTTGCATTAACTATATCTTAGAGAACAAAATAGATATTGCACATTTTAGTTCTGGGGCACATTGAAGTAAAACCACTATATATCCTGATATTTCACATGCCATGATCTAACAGATTTTCTCTTGTACTTTTTAAACAGGTTGCTATAAATCTGTTGGTGCTATGCATCAATGTCCAGCATTGTGCATTTTTCACAGGAGTGTGCAGTGAGGTAGGGTGGGAGACAGGGAATGCTGCTATTGCCTCCTAAACATCCCAGGACCTGAAAAAATCCCTCTCCCTCTCCCTCTCCCTCCTGAATGGAAGATTTCTTTATTTTCCACCTCCTTATTCCATAATTACTTTGCCCGATCTATCTTGCTCCTGTTGCCACTAAAAACCATCATCACTTCCCCCAGCACAGTTGTGTTAGCCAGCATGATTTCAAATGCAATTTTTTATTTCATCATATGATCTTCTGATTTCTGAAGTATGAGAAATGTTTAGTAACATGTGCCCATTCATTTTTATTTATCACTACTGTATTCTGCTGGGGAAACATAAATGGCATTATCACTGATAGGATTTTAGATTCAGATAGGTGCATAGTATGCCTGATTTTGGTCCAAAATTCAACACTGTGGCTATGCACAAGATCATTGTTCACAATTCCACTACATGAATAATAGGCATTTCTTTGACATCAACAAGGCTTTTGTGACAGTCAATCATGAAATTGGTACTGAAGTCTAGAATGCAGTTATGTGGGTATGAATTATGTTTGTGGGTTTCCCACTATATTTCAAACAGAATTCTCATTCAAAATGGCCTACACATGTGAGGAAACACACACAGGATCTTTCCAGACAGGCCCTATATCCCAGAATCTGATGCCAGGTTTTCTGCTTTAAAGTGGATTGCCGTGTTTCCCCAAAAATAAGATGGTGTCTTATATTAATTTTTGCTCCCAAAGATGCACTAGGTCTTATTTTCAGGGGATGTCTTATTTTTCAATGAAGAATAATTGTTGACTGTACAGTAGTTGTCATCACAAATCAGCATACTCAGACAAACTTTGAATCCTATCAAGAATTTCTTGTTACTACCATTATTTCCATGTACAACAATCTATGGTACATACATTTACCGATCCTGCATGCTCAGGTGTTCTGTTTGGTGGGCATGCTTCCAAACAAAAGCTTTGCTAGGTCTTACTTTCAGGTGAGGCTTTATATTTAGCAATTCAGTAAAACTTCTACTAGGTCTTATTTTCGGGGGATGTATTATTTTTGGGGAAACAGGGTATATGAGTCTGCACTGCCAGATACTCTGGGATAAACAGAAAACCTGTGGTCAGATCCTGGGATATAGGGCCTGTCTGGAAGGGCGCTTAGTCCATGAAAGCTTATGCTACAAACTTTATTTTTCAGTCTCTCTCAAAGATTCCTCTTTCCACACCAATCTCACTCCTCCTAACTTACCAGAAGTGAAAGAAAATACCTCTTAACCATATATCAGATTCAGAATGCAAGAAGGTCCCTTGGAGATGTCTCAGCTCCTATCTATTGAGTATGATGAAGCCCATCATATTTTATCCATTCACAGTATAAATATTAGGCTAGTAAAAGGATGAAAACTGGAGTGTATTTTATCTTTTCAACTATGCTGTTGTAATTAGAGCTTTGGCAGCTGATAAGATGGCTGGGCAACTGCTGATGGAGTAATCTCCATCAATCCAAGGCTTCTCCTTTCACAAAAATGTGTGACTGCCTCTTATTCATCATAAGCCCAGAGAAAGGAGACAATTTTTTTTCCGGATAGTTACATACTGAATTGTGAAGGAGGCACAAGCACGACAAAGTTGTTGAAGGAGATCTATGTCACAGAAAGAAAGATGGAAGATGTCTAGCCAATGATTTGGACAGGCAAGGCACAACACAAAACGCTGCAGTCTGAGGACCACAGAAACACAAAATTGGTCTTGACATTAATAGAAATCTCAACATGTCATCATTTAATACAATATCATTATAAATCCATTCTACATCTCATTTTAAAATTGCATGGTTTCCCCCTTAAATAGAAAAGTTTTACAGAACCCTGTACCTTCAGGTTGCAGTACATTTATGAAAATACTCAGCTTCTCAAAGATCTAATTGCTGCTCTTCCCTAACAAATGTTATTACTTTGACCATATGTACAATTTTCTATGTCTTTGATAATCAATCTGGTGTCCATGAGCTATCCTGCTTTCTTTCTGTTATACTGTGATAACATGCAAAACCGAGGATCTCTCAATCCACTTGACAGAAAAAGCAACTAAAGGATACTGAATAGCTTTGTATTTTCTCTTTTGGAACCACGATTGAATTTTAGTAGTCCCGAAAGTTGGAACAAAATAAATAAATATGGGAAATATCAGCATAGATTACAAGCTACCTGTCTCTAATTCTTGCATAAGAATATGGTATGTATTACATAAGATGACTTTGAAATAATCTAGTATAATGGGCTACTATACACAAATGATGAATTATAAAAATAATGTGTCATCTTGCATTTCTCAGATTAAATTAATATGCAAAATAACATACTATATTTTACTAAAAACTGATATATTCATTTTTCCAGACATATACTAGGGAGGGAAAATGTTTAGCTAAAACCATTCCATTCTAAGATTCTTATTTATGCTTAAAATCTTATTAATCTATACCCACAAAAATACAAAGTGTATGACAGCCTAATGACTGCCAAATTAAATAAACATGAGCAACACAAGGTTGCATATCCATTTCTATGCCTTTCGCTGACATAAAAATACCACCTAGCTAACCATTCACAGGAAAAATGCATTATGGAATCCCTTATGATTTGATTTTAATTATTAAGATGCAAAAAGAAGGAACAAATACTGTAATGTATGTGCATTCAGAACTACTGTGGTTTTTTGTGGAGAAATCTAGTTCAGATGGAAAAGCATTACCACGGCAAGTGATTATATAATCCCTATTACTACTTACATGACTGAGCATTAATTTTAAAGGAAGCTTAATTGAAACTAAATAATGCCTGATTGCAATGGAAGATGAAACACAAAAGAGACAGAGAGCAGATAAGAAAATACATTCTGACATTGGCTTATCTTATTCTGTTCCATGAAATTTATCTCAAAGGAAAATAACATATATTGAGTGTTACTTGTGGAGAAAATATAAATACAGTAGAATCTCACTTATCCAACATAAATGGGCCGGGAGAACGTTGGATAAGCGAAAATGTTGGATAATAAGGAGGAATTAAGGAACAGCCTCTTAAATATCAAAGTACATTATGAGTTTACAAATTAAGCAACAAAACATCATGTTTTACAACAAATCAACAGGAACAGCAGTTCAATGCATGGTAACATTATGTACCAATTACTGTATTTATGAATTTAGCATCAAAATATTGCAATGTATTGAAAACACTGACTACAAAAACATTGACTACTAAAAGGCAGACTGAGTTGGATAATACAGAATGTTGGATAAGCGAAGGTTGGATTAGCAAGACTCTACTGTATTATTCAGTGACAGTTCCTATAAATTCTTTTCATTGCAGACATAATAGGTCCATTCCTACAATGATACAGTAGGATGGTAAGTACATGAATTGATTGGCTCCAGTATAGTTTAGTCAGCATAGTTAGCTTAGATATTAAAATCATATTCATATAATGCAGCAATACTGCACAAGTAGGCTGACTGGTGGAGCAGTAAATTTGTACTGAATTATGGAATCAAAATGAAGGAACAATGTAATTGTTTTAATCAACATTTTATACACAATCCAGATCCCTCATAGTCTCTATAACCTAGAAATACACACAGCGTCTCAACCCTCAGACATTCAGATGCTGATTCCTGGAGATTTGACAGCATTCTTTATTGATGTAACTTAGGTTTATACTAGCTTAAATTGTTTTATGAATTTTCCAGTACCTCCTAATGCAGCAGCAGTTTTGCCAGGCTGTGCAATGGTTGTCAGAAATTTAACCCACATGTTCTTCCTCCTTTATCTCCCTTACACCATTTTGTCCTTCTTCAACGTCCTTTCACTGCTGACCTCCTAGATCTTGGCTTATGCTAACAGCTTCTGTTAGCCCTGTCACTTAAATATGTGACACAAGGTGCACTTTAACTGCCATGGCTCAATGCTATGGAATCCTGGGTTTGTAGTTTGGCGAGGCAACAACACTCTTTGGCAGAGAAGACTAAAGACCTTGTAAAACTGGAGCTCCCATGGTTACAATATTTCAAAAGCCAGTAAGAATTTTGCATGCCTCTTTACACACATATTTAAGGCATTGTTGCTGGTATTTACTAACAAAGCGACTTCAATTTATGGCAAGCCTATGAATGAGAATCCTCCAGGAGTTTTGACCATCAATTGTACAGCTAAGCTATTGCAAACTTGGGAGAGTTTGTTATACAATCCTTCAGATAACCTGAACCAAAGTCATATAGGGCTTTGTAGGTCAAAACCAGCACTTTTGCCACTGAATATGGATGATGTGGTATGTTTATGTTCTTGCAAGTGCAAGTTGGTTGCCCCATTGGAAAAGAACATCCAGCAACTTGAGGCCAATTTATCTACCCCTCAGCATATTTGGGAACAAGGGATTTTCTTGGACACTGCAAAACAGAATGTCCTGAATGAGGATCATTCTGTAAGTTTGGAACTGCAGAATTGATTAGAAGCATTCTCCCTTCAGGGATGAAAAGGAACAAGAACAAAAGCAGCAGGGATCATGCAAGTGATTTTGGAAGATTTCATATGTCAGCATGGGGATTCCAAAATGAATGTGCTCAAACCCTTTTCCTCCTCAATGTGCTTATCTAAGCAGGTTTGTGATATTTTGTTGTCAGATCATTTCCCCGAGTGGAGATCTAGATAGAGATCTAATGATAAAAAATTAATCTCCTTATTTGTTTTTGAGAAATGCAGCAGACTAAGCTCTTAAAGACAGGCAACAAACTAAAAACAGAGTTTGGGGAATAAAGAATGACAGTCACTTGGATTCCGAGATTTATATGCCCCCTCATTTTGAACTAGTAGGATGTAAAATTGAGAGTGGTATTGGCTGGTATGCAGTGTTGCAGTTACAAATGCATAACTGTTTCCCATTCAGTAAGCGTGATGGCATGCCCGAGCCTTTGGGAAAAACTATATTGTCTGGCTTTACTCGGGGGCTGCATACCTTTTGTTAAGATCAAGACCCTTAACATGCAGAGGCATTTTAGGCAAGGTGAAAAGATAACCAAAATGTATTTACTGAAAACAAGATGAATAAAGGGTTAACTCCACCCGGGACTATTATAAAATAGCTTAAAGCAATACATTACAAAAGGAGATTTTGCTGGTTGCAGTCATCTCTCTGAAGTCTTTGAAAGTCTTTTGCTCTGATGCAAAGAGATGGCTTACAAGCTGGTGTTTATAAGATGTCACAATCTTTTACTTGGTGAAGCTTAGGCTGACCAAAAGCTTCTGTTGTCTCTGGGACTGGTGGTATATGGATGCTGCTGAATGCAGTGTTTAGTGCTAAGGATGCCTGTTTCGGATTGCTTGGGCCTAGGCTTTACCAGACAATGCCCAAGCCTCTAAACTCTGTAGCTCTGTTGCAGAAAGAAAATGAGTCTAGCAAGAGAGCTCTGTGCACGCAAATGGAATAGACCAACTAAGGCTGGCCTCTAGGGATTTTTTTATGATCTACCCAAAACTAACACAAATGGAGGTATTTACACTATTTAGAAAACCTATAAACAGGGGAAACTAAAGCAAAGGAGAGGAAAAGGCAGAGCCAAGACTTCACATTAAGACTACTAAAGACCTATGCAAAAGCCACCAAATTCCATCTAAAGAGAGCTTCTATCTGGTGAAGGAGATCAATTCAACTTCCAATGAGGACACAAGGAGGATGAAGTTTCCACCTTTGACCTGCCAGTGAGGAAGGCTGGTGGGAGGGGGCAATAAACACTGTTATGCCAGAATGAAACTCCTTCTCAATCTGGCAGCTGGCTCTTAAGGTGGAGGGGAATCAGTCCAGGAGACATTATTTAGCTAATGCAGGCTCAACTAAGTTGTTGATCTTGGATTCCAATGATTTAAAATATGATTTTATTTATCTGTGTGTATGCACATATGCAGGCATATATGTATAATAATGAAGTTTTCTACATCATCCAATTTCTGTTGCCTCTATTCTATTAATATTCCTATTATTTGTCAAGAAAATATTACTCTTCTGATAACAAAGATATAAAAATAAAATCTGTAGCTGTTTATCATGAATCACTGCTCAAAATCTTTCAAATTTACAACACCTTTTCTTGAAGTCTGTCATGTCCCCTAATGGCTAGACACAATTACAGTGTCCTTCTGTTTATAGCTGTGGAAAAGAAAATGTACTATCACAATCTCATCTCTTCAAAGAAAGTGGAAGCCTTTTGTCCAGTATAACATTTTATTCTATTATGATTACACTATTTTCCAATTTTAGCAAGACAAGGAAATGCAATCTTCCCACCAGGACAAAACAGCAAGTAAAAATCTATAGACAGCCATTTTTCTCTCTTTACTTTTCAAAAAGGGTTCTTTAAATTACAGGTTTATACAAATTAAATGTAGTGTTTTATAATAAATGAGGGCACTTGATATGTTCACTGTAATGAGGAATTGAGTACAGTAGTATCATTTTAAAATGCAATATCCCATTAATTCAAGGGGCTCCCATGTAATTTTGTAATAGTGCCATTTCCATTAAGTTTAGTGAGCAAATTATAGCAAATGGCAATAAACTGCTGCACAGAGTAAGCAAAGCTTGGAGTTAGAAAGGTTGTTTTGGGGGCCTATAACTTCTGAATTGCCCAGCCATCTTTGACGACTCAACTGAGGATGCATCTACACTATAGAAGTAATGCAGTTTGACATCACATTAATTACCATGGCTCAGTGCTGTGGAATCCTGGAAGTTGTAGTTTTAAAAGGGACTTTAGCCTCCTCTGACAAAGAATACTGGTGCTTTATCAAACTACAGATCCCAAGATTCCCTAGCACTGAGCCATACTTGTTACAAGCCTTGAGGAGAGATAAGAAATAAAATTATAATCATCATCATCATCATCATCATCATCATCATTCATATCTTCCATTTGAAAACTTGTATCACGCAGACTCTTTTTTAAAGGTTTCGCTTCAGTGAGAGCAAGCACTACACAATGGGTAAGATAAATGTTTCTATATGAGAAATCCAAGTACAAATCCCTGTTTATCCATGCCCTTGGGGAAGTCACTATGGTATCCAAGTTATATTACATATTATGCTAAATGAGTCTTTAGACAAAATGGTGTGTTTTGTGTGCATGAATATCTTTTTCTCCACAAGTCTCATTCTGTTTGTGTACTGGGACAAGCAAATAAATACACAACTGTGTTTTTACTTACTGTTTAAAAGGAGGATGGGAAAATAATTATAACTTATAGTTATTTTGTTATCTGTGTAGAATGGGATAATGCTTCTGTTTCTTGTTTTAAGTATTCCTTCCTATGAAAAACTATTAAACTCATACATTTGTTTTGTTTTTCAAAAACTTTATTTTTGTAGCCAAATAATACATCAAGGGAAGAATTCAAATTGGCCCTCATGCTGATTTCTATATATGGAGAAAATGTATGGCATAGGGAAATACTGAAAAATATAACCAACATAGCACACTCTAGATCATACCACAAATTCCAAAATTCAAAATTCAGTTTAGTCTGCCATCTCATTTTAGTTAATGTACAGAGCTGTTCTTCACCTAATGTACATCGCACGATTTTTGTGCATACAAAATGAAATATTAAATACTGTATAAGCAACCCTGACATCCTTGAAGGAAGAGTGAGAACTTGTGACAACAAATGAACCAGTTGTTAATGTGCAAATAATCTCTTTGCTGCATGTATATCTTTTTGTCCTAGAACTACATTAATTTGTCTAAAATCTCTATATTGTCTATAATGCACAAATAGCCAAGTGATTGAGCTACTCTATAAATATATTAATAATTGAGTTCCCACTGTGAAATAAACAGACCAGACACAAGAAAATTGATCTAAAGGGCCATTTCCTGACCTATTTATTTATAACTACTTTTGGAATAACCTGTGAAGGAACAAACACCTTTAAGGGGATTTAATTTGTAAGACTTAACTCATGGTGTATTAGGCACTTAGTAAGAACTGTCCCTGGGCCAGGTGTTGCTACCTCTGACCACCTCCAAGAACAAACAAGCATTAAAGATCCTGAAGGCCATCCAAAATTATTTGGCTGTACCTCTCGACCAATCATAACTGGAAGGCAATCCTGAGGGCGCTCCCTCCCAAATCTTAGAGTTTCTTTAAGGGTGAGAACCACCATTCCAGCCCCAAAGGGAATTCTCTTTTCAGGTTCCCAACCCCCCCCCCCCCCCAAACCTAGAGAAACTGTTATGGAAACCCACCCTTCAATGCCTAAAAGGGAGAGTTCTATGGTGCCTACCAAGACTATTTCCCCTTTAAAAATGCCACCAAAAGGGACAGGTATCCACCTAGTCCCTTTTTCCCACTAGACTGACCCCAATATATTTTATCCCCTCTTTTAAAACATTCACAAACAGAATATTCCTCTCCTTTATGAGGTGTACTCCATTGGCCTTATGCAACACTGGCCGTGAGCACAAACTCCACATGGGGCATCATCCAGCCTCCAGTTTGGCCCATGGCAGTTCTAAGTTCCCCGTTGACCTTCCGTCTGGCCAAATTGAGCTTTTTGAACAATCACCTGGCCAACTTCAGGCCAAATCGATTGTTTTGGGATAACAGTCTTCCAGCCACCTTCAGGACAAATCGAACTTTTAGGGATAACAATCCCCCAAACAAGTTCAGATCAAATCAATCTTTTTGGGATTACAATCCCCCAGCTACTCTCAGGCCAAATTGAGCTTTTTGGGATAACACAATCCCCCGGTCATCTTCGGGCCAAATTGAGCTTTTCAGGATAACAATCCCCTAGGCACCTTTGGGCCAAATCAAGCTTTTTAGGATAACAATCCCCTAGCCACCTTCTAGCCAATTCGGGTTTTGGGGATTACAATCCCCCAGCCACCCCAACATGGCAATAGTACTTAACAGGCAATCTGAACTTCAGGCCAAATGTGCCTGATGTAACTTAAATTCCTCAGGGTTTGCACAATCAGTGCCTTCCTCTTTAACAAACTCAGGTCATTGCAACCTTTAATTATGGCCAGGTCACTCAAACCTAATTGTGTCCCAAAGTGATACCCATAGGCCTTCCTCTCTGTCCAAAAGATCAAACTGTATCCACAGATGAGGACCTGACATCAAGCTATTTCGGATGTCTAATTTAAACGAACAAACAATATTGCCAAACAAGCAATTATAACACCAGCCTCAGGATGAAATCACTCCCCATGCTCGTGTTTTGGAAAAGACCCTCAGTGACTGCCTATGGCAGTTGGCAGCCCACTCCCTACACTTTATTCTCTTGTGATTGCCATCACTGCATCCTAGTAAATGGAGTACTATTTCCAACTAGGCACTTATACCTCCAATGTAAATGGGGTAACATTGTCAACTAGGCACTTATACCTCTAGCACAGTCCTCACGTTCTCTTTGGGCTTGGTGGAGGCTCACAACAATGGCTTATAGCAGATGGCAAACAATTTCCCATGCTCTACTGTCTTGGCCTTGCCATCACCGCACCTCTGTAAATAGGGTAACATTGCCAATTAGGCATTTACAACTCCAGCCCAATACTGGAAGGGGTCTCCACGTTCTCTCTGGGGTTGATGGAGGCTTGCAATGATTGCTTATGGCAGATGGCAAAGCATTCCCCATACTCTATCATCTTGGGATTGCCATCACTTCACCACTGTAAATGGGATATTGCCAACCAGGCAGCCAATGCTGGAAGGACCCCCCCCCCCCCCCACACACACACACACACATTCTCTCTGGGGTTGATGTAGGCTCCCAATGACTGCTTATGGCAGAAGGCAAAGCATTCCCCACATCATTAAATAGCCTGAAGCTCTGCCTCTGTGACATGATTGGGGCTGGTAAAGGCAACCACCCCCCACCAAGTCTGGCTTCTTTCATGGGGGCCTTCAAATCTCTCTTCCCCCCCCCCCCGGCGTGTGTGCCTTAGACTTTGTTTGCTTTAAATATCTGTTTACAAATAACGACACATGCCAAATATGATAACAAGGATTTCCTATGTCACAACTCATTCAGAACCAGGTCTGAATTGCCCTTAGAGTGACAAAGGGAGCTCGCACTCGAATCCTGGAGGCCAGATCATGACTTTTGACCGGTTAGCCATAGCTATAGTCGAGGCTACAAAAACTAGATTGGTTACAAATATTAGAGAGCTCAGATCTGAGATTAAAGTTACCATTCTGAATATAAGGCAGTTCAGCTTGTAGTTACCCTAGGATCACTTTCTCCATGGAGTCAGCATTCATTGTTTCATTTCCCATGCTCCAAAAAGTATTATTCCCCAGAAGTGCCTGTGGGCTTCTTTAGTTCCTCCATTATGATTCTATAATATGCCTCTAGCTTAAGTATAGTCAAAATATAGGGTCTTCTATTATACATAATTTCAGGTATCTGAGATATGTGTGTTTTGAAACTTATCTCCCAGTGACATAGAAGTCATATTATTCTTAGGTCCTTATAGGTTAACACCCAAACTTTGGTCTAATAACAGACTGATAACCAATATAGCACTTTCAATAGTCATATTATATGACAATAGATACAGACATTTCACAGTAATACGATGACAGCACTTTGGCTCTATAGAGCTTAACATTGGAGTAATAGAAATGTAAGGTTACTAATATATGGGTCACTGCGACATTCGAACGCATATGTAGTTGCCATTAATAGTAATATGCACACAGGAACATAGGTATATGTGCTACATTTCTTATATGTTTACTGCATATATTTACCTGAAATGGAGACTGGCTATTATAGTTCTTTAATTCCTTATTGGCTCCTCGTAACAACAAAACTCTTGCACAGCTGTCCTATAAATAAAATAAAGAATTTGTAACAACTCTACATAAGACTTAGTGCATGTTCAGGGCAAAATGAATTGCAAACTACGATATGTTAACTGGATATGCGTGGCAATTTCTTGTTTCTTTGTTCCACAATAAATAACCCTCATTGAAGTCAAAACAAAAACTACCACCCTCTGGTTATCTTATTATGAAAACATAGAATCATAGAGTTGGACAAGACCTAATTGACTGATTTTTTGTATACATTCTTGATTATAAGGTTTATTTGCTATTCTTTGCCATGTTATCTCAAACATGATATACCTGTAAATTCTCAACCGTCCTTTTAACCTTTGCATGTTTTGGCACAGAGTATTCCAAATACCTACTCTTTCTAAAAATAAGAAATCTTCTAGTCATACAAATAGTTAGAAATGTTATCTACTTTGACAGGGCTTTTAAAATTAAGGCAGTAATTAATTAAGAAGCAGATGCTGTAACAGATGTTAAACTGGTGGTAGCAGAATCATTACGTGTGTATTTCTAGTGCATCTTTAGACGTACAATGCAATTGCATTGATGTACTCTAAAACAATCAAATGCTTAAGCAAACAATATGCCTGTATCAAATTTATTGGTTTCAACAAATCCTATAAAGAAAGTTTGATGTGTCATTAGAGATTACATCAAATCAATTAGATTGATAGAAGAAATATTTCTACTTTTAAACTATGCTTAATTTATATGAGACAGGGAACATTTCCCCCTCCAAATGCTACTTCCATCATCAATCACCATCAGCTAGGTTAGCTAGGACTGATGGAAGCTGTGGTCACAAAACATCTGGAGAACCACACAACTCTTGCTATAGGCAGGGTATGGGAGGGATGCGTCCTGCATCCCACAGGCAAAGCTTGGCACACAAAACGGTTTAGCTTTCACAATCTCCAAGAATCTTTAAAATAAAAAATCTTTTAAAATCAGTTAAAAATTGGCCTAAACAAAAACATTACTTCCCTGCAGGTAGGGGTGAAAACGGTTACTACCTCCCACAGTTGAAGATGTGTCCCGTCCAGTTATTTCCAACTCATTCCAACTGTAGAGTAAGAGACATGACGGAGAAAGAGGAGGGAGACTAGAGGCACCTTCCTTGCATGAGAGCTGGAGGAGAAGGAGAGGAAGACACCCTGCCAGGCAGCAGCAGCAGCAAGCAAGCAGGGACCCAAATGGCAGCTCCAAGACAAACCATGCCATTGACCAAAAATGATGGGAAGGGGATGGGAATCTCTCCCCCCCCCCCCCGCCATTGCTGCCAGTTAAAAAAGTGAAATAGTGGGGCTGGGCACTGGGGGGTGTGTGTGGTATGTTGAGCATCTTTGACATTTGGCAGGAAGGAATGGTGCCCTGCGCTGTCTCCCTCCTGCTGCTGCTCCTGGAGAAGTTAGAGGGCAGGGCCAGTGGGGGGAAATGGAATGTTTTCAAGGAGATTTTATTTATAGAAAAAATAATCCCTAAAGATCGGGGGATAACCCAAGCATTATGAAACTTGGTGGGCTAAAAGTGTTAGATTTGCCTTCCATGTGTGGCAATTTTCACCCCTCTAGCCCTAAAATTGAGGAGAAGTGGAGCCTGGGAAGGCCCACCCATAGCGGCCTTACTTATTTTATGATGTCTATATCTATTATTGATGCATTTTGATTGTTGTTTTATGATCTTAATATGTTGTAAGCCGCTTTGGATCCCATGAGGGAGAAAAGCAGAATATAAAATAATAATAATAATAATAATAATAATAATAATAATAATAATAATAATTATTATTATTATTATTATTATTATTATTATTATTATCTTCCAAGATCAAAAATGAATTGGTGGATTTAGTCTCTATTCTGGGTATTAGGTAGGTAGGTAAAGGTTTTCCCCTGATGTTAAGTCCAGTCGTGACCGACTCTGGGGGTTGGTGCTCATCTCCATTTCTAAGCCGAAGAGCCAGCGTTGTCCGTAGACACCTCCAAGGTCATGTGACCAGCATGACTGCATGGAGCGCCGTTACCTTCCCGCCGGAGCGGTACCTATTGATCTACTCACATTTGCATGTTTTCGAACTGCTAGGTTGGCAGGAGCTGGGGCTAACAGTGGGCGCTCATTCGGCTCCTGGGATTTGAACCTAGGACCTTTTGGTCTGCAAGTTCAGCAGCTCAGCACTTTAACACACTGCGCCACCACCAGGGGCCCCCTATTCTGGGTATTACCTAAGAACAATTCTGGGTATTACCTAAGAACAAATTCTACTTAAATGAAGAGCTCTAATTTCAAATAGCTGTGTTCTAGGCCTGAGTTTTAGACATGGCTCCTACAGTGAACAGCGTTAATCTTTACATTACCATAATGGCATTTAAATCCAATATTCCACATTGTGTTCATTACACACAACTGTGCCTTTGCAAAAGTCCAGTCCAAGATCTCCAAAAAGACAACATCTGCAGAATGTTATGCATGTTAATGGTTTCAATATGACCAGTTCTATGCGGGACGGACGCAACTCAAAGTTAAATTGTATAGCTGCCATAATGTTCCAAGTGAGCTCTAGTTCTAATTAAGATTTAAACATGTTTACAAATATATTACACATAGGCAAAATTATTTAGTCAATCTTAGGAAAAAGTCAGCTGCCATGAGAACTTTTGTATTAAACACAAAGGGATTTCTAGGGAATACTTTCTGTTGATTCTACAAGAAAAATATGGTAACTGACCTGATTGTAAAGTGCACAAATATGCAATGCTGTATTTCCAGAAGCATTTTGTGCTCCCATGTCGGCTCCATAAAACAGAAAATGTTCTAAATGCTGGACATGTCCGTATCGACAAGCCTATAAAGATAAAAAGAACAGAATAATTTAATTAGAAAAATTGCACTTTGTAATGTAATTAAATCCACTTCTGATAATTATATAATAGGAATGTAAACTGTCTACACAATGAAATGCAAATGATAACCAAGCATAAAACAGCTCAAATCTCTATACTAAAATGAGTATTTTTTTCTCATTTTTAAATAGTCCACTGCATTTTTGACTGTTCACATTTCAGAAATCTGGAATGCATTGTTAGATAACTACTTCAAAAGGAATTCAATAACAATATCATAGCCTTGTTCAAATGCTTCAGCCAATACAGAATAATGTATCCACCAAAAATTAACAAAACCCAGAATAACTTCCTGTTTCCTTTTACCAGGAAGTCATGTGGTAGCATATTCCTTTTCTAATGCCAAATGCCATCAAATGGTTAGCTTCACTGGCTTTTTAAAATTTAGCAGGAAAGAGGACAGAAACATGTAAATTAATACCTGTCATAATAATAGACTGTGCTGAAACAAAATGTTAGCTTGACACTAACATTGTTTATTCTAAAATAGTACCCAATAAAACAGAAAACAGGAATCTGGCAAAGCTCTATCTGCTTTCTCTAAGCAGTGTGTCAAATGTTGCATCTATATATTTAAACAAGTTTTGTCCACTTGTAGGACCGAGTTAACAACAAAACCACTAGACCAAATGACCCCAAATTTGGCCACAATACACCAACACATCCAAGGTATGTCCTTCACTCAAACCCCCACCCCAAAAACCGGATTGGCCTATATCTATTTTTCACTTTCTCTCTCCCCCCTTTTTTGGCCCGAATGGCACGCTCCCTTCTTTTTCTTTTATTCTTCGCACTTGTCCTGAGGGGGGGGGGGGGGCGTGTTTACGGCTGATGGGGGAGCCCTGCACATGGAGAAGAGCAGGTAGAGAGAGAGCCAGCTGCCAGGGTTGTTCTTCTTGGAGGTGTTTCTCTCCCCCTTCGCACACACAGGAACACATAGACATCCAATTAGAAAGCGGGGGGGGGGGGGGGGGAGGATGAAGAAGAGCCATTCTCCCCCTGGCTGCCAATTGGAAGGGTAGGCCCCGCCGACTTTAAGCCCCACGCCCTTCGTGTCATAGCAACCCCCCCAGCCACAATGGCACCCCAGGGGACAGGCAGGGTTTACTTAGGACCCTTCCACACTGCCTATAAAATACACTGAACTGGATTATATGGCAGTATAGACCCTTCCACACAGCTATATAACCCAGAATGCCAAGGCAGATAATCCACAGTATATGCTTTGAACTGGATTATCTTGAGTCCTCACTGCCATATAATCCAGTTCAGTATGAATTTTATACAACTGTGTAGAAGGGGCCTCATATGATCCAGTTTCTAAGCAGATAATTTAAGGTTATAAATATAATACATAATAATTTTTGTGGTATAATAATACAGAACAATGTAATATCTAAAATCAGGACAGTAACTAAAGAATAACACTCTGAAAATAGGGGAATTCCAGACGGGAAACAATCAGGACCAGCTAGCACCTCCCAACAAAGGATTCTCCCAGGGAGGAATCTGCCAGGCTATGAAGCTACAAGGCCATTAAATGCTAATCAAGGTGACTAATTGCAGCATTCAGTCTTGCCTCCAACAAACAAGAGTTCTTTCTCCCATGCTGGACATTATTCCACAGGTATATAAACCACACTTGCCTGGCTGCTTCCTACCTAGAGAAATCAATTGAAAAAGGAAAAAAAACCTGGCTTCCAGCATTAAAAAAATTCTAAAACCAGGACAGTAAATAAAGAACAACACTCTAAAAACAGGGGAATATGCTACTGAAGGGGTTTGCGACAACTGACTCACCATAGTGGGAGTTCAAGTTTACCGTAGACCAAACTTGCCCAATAAAACAGACTTTAAGTACTGATGGAGTTTGTAGGTGTTAACTAGGCATGATGTGAGTTGTAGTTCACACACAGCCTTATGCATATTGTACATATATACAAGCATATAAAATACTAGCTGTGCCCAGCCACGCGTTGCTGTGGCGTTGTCTGGTGGTGTTGGTGAGAACTTGTTGAGGTAGTGGTGGTATTGAATGTCTATTGTATGGTTGTCTTTATGTTTAGTATGCACACTGAAGTGGATTATATGGCACTGTGGAGTCAAGATAATCCAGTTCAAAGCAGATAATATAAGATTCTAAATGGGTTATATAGATGTGGAAGGGCCTTGAGTCTACACTGCCATATAATCCAGTTAAAATCTGATAATCTATGGGAAAGGCCTAAGTGAGGCCTAACTGTGCCTGTCCCCTGGGCTGAGTGGGTTGCTAGGAGACCAAGTGGGTGGAGCTTGGCCTTCTAACTGGCAGCAATTGGATAAAAACTATTATTGCTCTCCCTGTAATTAGGACTTTATTTTTCTTTTCTTTTTGTTGTATCAACCTAGAGCCGTGAATGATGGGTTGTGTTGTCAAATTTCAAGGTTGAGGGGCCTGTAGTTTTGTTGTTTTGTCCGCTGCCCTGATGCCATCACTCTTTTATATATATAGATATTAAATTGCACCACTTCCTCATTACCTTTTTTTTCAAAACCAGCAGACTAAGCCACAGTAATGTGTGGCCGGGCACAGCTAGTCTTTATCATAAAAAGAGCCTGTTGCACCTGAAACAGTGAGGCTGCACCTGAGACACTTACAATTCTGAGGAAATACAATTCTGAGGAAATGTTATAAGATTAAGACTCTGCTGTTTCTACTGTAATAGAAACAGGCAGACAAAAAACATCAAAATATTTTTGTCTTTAAAGTACTGCAAGGTCTTGGTTATTTCTGCTGCAAAAATACTAACAAAGATGACCTTTCCTTCAAAACGATTGCCATAGCAATTCATTTAAGGAAGCCTGCTTGGCAACTGCAATAAAATGTGTAGAATTTATATATATGACCACTATATCTGTGGGAGATACATTCCTGGACTTCGTGTATCCACAGATAATATTGAACTTTATTAGAAATGAAGTACCGTAGAGTCTCACTTATCCAACCTTCGCTTATCCAGCGTTCTGTATTATCCAACGCAGTCTGCCTTTTAATATTTAACATTTTTGTAGCCAATGTTTTCAATACATTGCCATGTTTTGGTGCTAAATTTGTAAATACAGTAATTACTACATAACGTCACCGTGTATTGAACTCCTTTTCTGTCAGTATGTTGTAAAATATGTTTTTGTGCTTAATTTGTAAAATAATAAAATTGTAACATAATTTGATGTTTAATAGGCTTTTCCGTAATCCCTCCTTATTATCCAACATTTTCGCTTATCCAACATTCTGCTGGCCCGGTTATGTTGGATAAGCGAGACTCTACTGTACTTCTGGCCCAGAATACCATGGGGCCATTCTGGAGGACTGAGAAAATGCCTAGACAGGTCATATTTGGTTATATGAGGATAAATAAAATCTTGGATACAGGGATTTTACTACATTAAAACAACAGCAAGATGGGATCCTCAGATACACTACTAACCAATAGTGAGACATCCATGTATCTATATATTTTTCACTTTTTTTCTGCTGCTGAATATACTATCAATGATTGAAACTGATTTAAAGTAGATTTAGAACAGAAGGTCCTAATACTCCTTTGGATATAAACAAAGGCAACTATGTAGTAAATAGGCAATCAGGTTAAACTAAGCGACTACATTGCAAAATTAATGAAGTCTGACACCATTTTAACTTGCATGGTTCAATCCTATGAAATCATGGCAATTGTAGTTTTACAAGGTCTTCAGTCTTCACTGCCTCACCCATGATAAGACAGCATTGAGCCATGGCAGTTAAAGTGATGTCATGCTGTATAAATATTACAGTGCAGATGCACCCTAGATTAACTAAAAGGCAGAACATTAAACGGCCCCAATAACAGTAACAATTATGAGTGATTTGTATGCTTTTTTGTTTCAGGGACTTATAGTATACATTGACCTCTTTTTCTATTTTTTCTCTACAGCTGGAGAGACCAAAACATTCAATTTCCAACCATACTTCATGAATGTCTATTGGAATTTTAAGCAACATTGAAACTAGACCTAGAGGTATATGAGTCATGATAAGACCACAATTTATTATTATTATTTCTGGAATCAGAATAAACATTTAAACATATATGAAGGTCCTTTAAAACAAAATGTATCAGTGCATCTACAAAAATATAGAAGTTGTAAGTTAGTATGCTACAAACCATTTGAACGTTTGTTATGCATTCCTGAGGACACAGAATGAAACTATGAAGCCACCAGATGGCACTAATGATCATATTTCTGTATCAAGAAATATCTAAGTTTACTTAAGGTAAAAACCTGATCTTTTTTGAGCTGTCTTGTGAAAATAGTTCTCAGGAGTACAGTGTACAAACTACAAAGATACATGCAACTGTATTTTACTAATGTGTAGAAGAGCTGTTGATGTAACATATTCAAAATAATTATAGCGAGTAAATAGTGTTGTCCTATAGTATGGAGAAACTAAACTGAAACCAGACTTCACGTGAAAATTAGTAATTGCGATTTCTATATTTATTATATATTGATTTATGAAAAATTTCCAAATCCAGAGTGTCATTAGGGAGCCCTTTCTCAGAGTAAGACCTTCTGTAATGCCAAGATTAGAAATGCATGCAACCTTCCGCTTATCAACTGGTATATTATAAAACATTATTTTCCTTCTCATCTCTATACAGCAGGCATGGGCAAACTTCGGCCCTCCAGGTGTTTCAGACTTCAATTCCCACAATTCCTAACAGCCTACCGGCTACTGAAGTCCAAAACACCTGGAGGGCCAAAGTTTGCCCATGCCTGCTATACAGGCTACATGTAATGTAAACCTGGACCAGAGCAACCTTGGACCCACCACTTATCTGCTGAATCTGGGGCCATTGTCCAGTGAGTTAAATCCACATTGGTACCACTGAGCTGACACCTTGTTCTCTGTGTCACAGCCACAGCTCCACAGCCCTTAGAATGTTTCAGATGAAAGAGTGGATTAAGTAGTTAAACAGAGTGAACAATCAGAATGGCTAAAGGGAGATGATATATAATATAGTCACAGAACCACAGAACTGGAAGGGGTCCTATGGTCCAATCTCTTATTAGTGAAACATGAGCTCAGGAAGCGAATGAATGATAACACTGTTCGTTAGTTAATTAGCATGAGGATAGGTTTAGGTCAGTTAAGGACAGATTATACATACAAGGAGCTGAGTAGAGAATGTTTTAACCAAGTTGAAGGAGATAGGAAATATAGTGAGAACAGTGAGAATATTATGTATGTAATGAGTCAATTTGAGAGCTGGCCATCTGGAGAGAAAAGGAGAGAAAGGAACAAGTATGAGTTGTAGAGAAGAAAGAATTGCAACAGGGACAGCCTGGTTTACGTCTAGAAAAGGCAACTGGTTGAAGGCTAGGGGTTCACATCAGCTTTTCAGAAGTTCTATGTTGTTCTTGGTTTGCATGGTTGTTGCTTTGTAAGTCACCCAAAGTCCCTCTGGGGAGATGGGGCGGGATACAAATAAAGTTGTTCGATGATGATATTATTATTATTTGATACACAACAAGATTAATACACAGAAATCAAGATCACTATGCTGGCTATTGTATTGGATCACACGTCGGACACTTTCCAAGTGTCTAGGACTATGTGATGCATCAGCGAATAATACAGATCCGAGTAGAGTGACCTTTTGCAACTGACAGATAGTAATTTTGTCAGCGCTGATTGTTTTCAAGTGCTGGTCAAGGTCTTAGGCACTGCACCCAACAAGAAACTATCCAGCCTCTTTTTGAAGATGTCCAAAACTTTATGATTTTGAGATATCAGCATTTAAAAATACTTTAGCTGACTGAGTTAGCCAGTTATATATAGGAATAAAGGTTCTCTCTGGTTAGGGTTATTGGCATGGCATATTGAGTACCTATATTTTATTATTTACCACTACATGACCACCTTGAAGTCTCCCATCAGTTAGTAAGTTTCCCTGAGATAAATTTAAGACATATCCTGGTTAAAAAGCACAAGGATTAGACTTAATATACTCCTCTTCTTGAACAAATCACTGGAAGATGGACTAATCCTATGCCTTTGTCAACATCTTTTTTCTATGTTCTTATTGTTATGTGGCAAATCAAGTTCAACTTATGGCAACCCTATCCTACAGTTTTCTTGGTAAGATTTATTCAAGAGTGGTTTGCCACTTTTCACAACAAAGTGGGGAACTGAACCCTGATTTCCCAGAGTCCTAGTCCAACAACAAAACTACAACACCATCATTTCTAATCCTTGCCAAACAAACAAACAAAAAACGGAGTATTTTTAATAAGCCACAGAGCAGAGACAAGTCAGCAGCCTAGGGAGCTTATAATAAGGTCAAAATATTATAAATAAACAAGGTGCTTCACATTATGATACATAAATAATCATGTGTTCTCCATATTGGACCGCATCACTAGAGCATGGATCCACTTTAAATTCGGTTTCTGCCTCCTGCAGAATTCTGGGTTTGTAGTTTAGTGAGGCCCAGGACATTTCTGGCTGAGCAGTTTAAAGGCCCCTCCCTAAACTACAAGCCCCAGAATTCTACAGGAGGCAGAAACTGGATTTAAAGTGCATCCATGCTCTAGTGAGATGAGGTCCATTATTAAAATCACACCCAGTTTTGGAGGCAAGTCTTCAGACTGCCTATTCCACTGGATAGCTCAAGGGGGCACCAGATACACTGAGATGAAGAAAGATCTTGAATGCTGTATCATCTTGGACAGATGTTCCCAGCTGCTAAATAACAAAGCATGTTCAGTTGTAACACAGAAGAGAGAGAGAAAACAGCTTGTATTTACTTCCTGCCACAGCTTCAGTTTACTTCCTGTCACCAAATAAGGACTTAAAGGAGTGATTGAAATGTAACCTTTCACTAAAGCACAAAAAATGAAAGCAACATATGTCAAGAATGGAGTGTTATCACATCATTTTAAACATATCATTCCACACACACACACACACACACACACACACACACACAAATGAGACTCAGGTGGATTTTTTTAAAGTCTACCAACACAGTTAAGATTTATTTTCAAAGAAACTAGATCAACAAGTGGAGAATGAAAGCATTTTGAACGAAGGATGCATATTTAAATACATTACTTATTCTGAAAGACTAGTTGGTACATCTGAAAAACTATTCAAAAAGTGCCTCTTCACCAAACACGTTTGATTTTGATGTTTTGAAATGTTTTGTTCCTCAGGCTACTATCACTCTTGGCAATATTTTCCTTCTCTTGCTTTAGTTAATAATCTATTATATATTGTGCATCTTTGATAGTCTAGTTACAGGGGTTGTGTATGCGTGTGAGTTGTACTGATTGAAGATATTACTTTTATTTGATCACTACATTCTATCACATCTTACTATTAATTGTTTTAGTTAACGTATCTGTTATTGTTTTATAGTTTCCTGCCATGAAGGCAATGGCCCAGAAAAGAGGTGTGACAAAAAGCATCCAGGGAAATAGCAATTCTTGAGAAAATAACTTCCTGGCAGTAAGAAATGCAATAGCCCTTAATATCTGCTGAGGTTTGGTTCCAGAACCCCCATGGATACCTCAAGTCCCACTGCATATAACTGTGTAAAGTAAAAGTAAAGGTTTCCCCTTGACACGAAGTCTAGTCGAGCCCGACTCTGAGGGGTGGTGCTCATCTCCATTTCTAAGCTGAAGAGCCGGCGTTGTCTGTAGACACCTCCTAGGTCATGTGGCTGGCATGACTGCATGGAGTGCCATTACCTTCTTGCCAATGCAGTACCAACTGATCTACTCACATTTGCATGTTTTCGAACTGCTAGGTTGACAGAAGCTGGGGCTAACAATGGGAGCTCACACAGTCCCACAGATTCAAACCGCCAACCTTCTGGTCAGTGATATGTGTTGTGATTGGATTTAATTATATTAAAAGGCAAACACCTCAAACAAGTACCGGAGAGAGATAAAGAAGAGTGAGAGGCTATAGAAGGCTATGCCTAGACATCAGCATAGTGTTTGGCACATTGCAAAATTGCCTTTGGGGTTTTTGAAATTGTATTTTCAAGTGGTGTTAGGTTGAATCCATGGATGCAGAACCTGTGGATGTGGAGATCTGACTGTGTGTAACAGTGAAATTGGCAAACTCAGAATGTAGATAGCTCTTTCGCTGGAAGCTTTTAAACAGAGGAACTTTACCTCTATCTCCACCTCTAAGGGCAGTTTAGCAATGGGGTTCTTGCACTGGGAGGGGACAAACCAGATGGCTCTTGAGATACCTTCAACTCTATGTTTCTATTCCTTAATAAAATACAAGATAAGTGATGCCAGTACAAAACTAGCATGAGCACATACTAAAATGGTGCATTATTGAGGATCATCAATTTAAAACTATCAAAATTATTTTTAAAAGAATATGAAACCATTCCACCCCCACACCAAGATACTGTTTTATATTCTTTCATAATTTTAACAAGATCATTATAAGATATTTATTTGTATCCCACTTCAATTTTAGTAAGTGAACCATATTCATCAATTTAACTGTTCAACATTCTTCTTTTCTATCAAGGTTTACCAAAATAGATTGTTAGATGACAGATAAAGCCACTAAACAAATCTTCTTACATTATGACATTTTCCTACCTGGTGAATCTCTTGCCATCCATTTTCATCCTTGCAACCAACAGTAGCATGTTCATGAAGTAATAGCTCACAACAATATGGATCTCCTCCAACAACAGCAGTGTGATACAGTGGAGTCAGTCCACAGCTATCCTTGTAGTTGGGAGATGCTCCAAGCTCTAACAGAGTCTGTAAATAATTGGATGTTTTGGAGAATATGTCAGCATTTGAATGAATTAAATACAAATGCCATACTTTAGACTTCCCAACATGGAATCCTTTCTGAATTGGTGAAATCTACTCATTTGAAATACAGTACTGGAGAAAAGTTCTGTGCATAGCATGGACTGTTAGAAAAACAAATAAATGGATCCTAGAGCAAACACAACTTGAACTCTTCTTTGAAGACAAAATGGCTAAGTGGAGAAGGTTAAAGAGAACAAATCATATTTTTTAAAGTTTGAAAAATTGTAGCTTCCTGGTATGAATTTTAACCACCAAAGAATGATAAACAACTGTTGTACTGTTCCCATTTCCCACAGCAAATATTACATTGTCTATCTATTAATGAGATAGAAACTTTCCCCACTTTTCTTTCCACCATATTAAATTATTTGTTTCAAACAAATTTCAGAAGCAAAAAGCCAAAGACAGACAGCTTTGAGCAAAAATCAATTAGAATATCCATTTAAGATACCAAAATTAACAGAGATAATTTTCTTCACTCCATTATAGAAAACGATATACAACCTGACTCTGAAAGAATGTACCTTCAAAATGATTTGGTTCTTGGCTCTAGCTGCTTTGTGTAATGCTGTCATTCCATCTTTGGCTCTGAAATCTAAATGGGCTCCTCCATTTTTCAGAGCTTTGATCACTTCAACACTATTGTTAAGTTGAGCTGCCAACGTTAGTGGGGTTTCTAAAGAATGAAAAGAAACAAACAGTTTCACAGGGATTCACATTTTAATTGATTGTCTTTTATTGTGCATCTTCTTCTTAGGCATATACAAGATTATTATTAATTCAACTCCTTTCATACTAAGCATGTTATTTTTAATTAAATAAAATTTGTAACAGATTTATCTGTTTCATACCTCCAGTTTCTAAGTCATGATAGTTTGGATCAAGTCCTCGGTCCAACATCTTTGTTAATTTTTCTACTGAAAGGTGATGAACATGGTCCATAAATTTTCGAAAATTTGCCTGAAAAAGAAATTTTGGCTATTTTTATTACCTTCAAATATCCGTTTCTTTTACAGGAAAAATTATCAGCCATTGGCTACCCAAAGGTATGTGCAATCATTCTTGTGACTGTACATAATGAACACGTAGTCAGATGGAAGAGATGGAATTTTCTTATTGATCACTTGCCACATATTTCCATTTGGTTTATATATCTCTAGCCAAGGAATGCATTTCAAACAAAATATTCACTTGTCTTGATATGTATGTACTGTACTAGCAAACTATAGAGAAGTGCAGGAAATAGAACTTGGTCAATATTTTTTAAAAGTAGGTTTAGGTTATTTTCAGGGTTTTAAAAATTATTTTATTAATTATTTGACATAATCAAATATACAATAAGAAAATATACATTCAAAAACAATGGAACATGTCCAGATCCGTACTCAAATGGCAACCTGTACAGAATAAATAAGTATAACATACTCTACCATCCCTCAACTCCAAAACATGTTCAAAGCAAAACCACCAGCCACTTCTCCCCCCCTCTACATCATATGCAGAAATCCTAATGTAATTTAAAAGAAAAAAGGAAAAAGGAAAAGGAACTCCTTGCAAGGCAGGGAATACATCCCCATGATCAAGAGAACCTCAAAACATGTCCAAATACATCATGTTTACATATCACATTGATAAAAAAATAACCCCATAAGAATGGGAACAGGCAACAAAACATTCTCTTGTAGTTTGAGCCTCCTGACTGTTCCACACACACCAGTACAGATAACTATAAGTATAAAGACTGAATTTGCATACATTGAAAGACGTTCAAAATCATAGTCAAATGCTTCCTCAACACCATTCCAACATATTTAACCATTTCAGAAATCACCCATCTCCAATTTTGTGACATTCCAGCCCGTCCAAACAGCACTACATATTTCTTTTTCTTTAAATATTATTTTTTCTTTTTTCCCCTTCCCTTCCCTTCTTTTCCTTGACAACCACACATAATACCTTTGCTGAACACAAACTTAACATTCACATCTCAAGAGTTCTGCCATAATACATGTACTATAGAAAAGAAAGTCGCATCAAATAGTTCCCAAAGATTCTTCATCATGACTTTTTTTTTCAGAAGGAAGTTAAACAGAGTGATAAAAATTAAAATTTTCAGTTGATTTTGATCACAAAGCCACACATGAGAATTCAGATTTAGCCATGTCAGTTTGGAGTATCTGTACAGAAAGGGATCTTGTAGCACCCTAGAGACCATCTGAGAGAACAAGTTAGTAAGACAAGCTTTCGTAGACTAAGTCCACTTTCTCAGAGGATATCTTTGTTATCAACTTCATTGTGTAAAATAGTCTCTAAAGTGCTACAGGATCCCTTTGCAGATTCACATGTGAGAAGAAACTGCCAGTGAAGAGAATAGTCCCCACAAACTTGTATCTTCTAATAAAGTGCAAAAAGACCAACATGGTTTACTGCTAAACCTATATATTTTCTCTTTCCAGAGAGATTGTTTTTAATTCCATACCTATCTATTGCAAATATTCGCTGAAGATTTTTTTTTAAAAAAATTACTATTTCTAAATGTAACAGGGAATTGTAGCAAGACTGTGTCAGACAACCTCAAGTTAAAGGAGTTGGAGAATCAAGGGCCTATTTGGGAGACAGAGTTCACCAGGGAAGTATCTTGCTTTTGGACTCTTCACTCCAACTCTGGACTGAGGAAAGATTCAAAGTTCCTATGTCATTCTGAGATGCAGAAAGAAATCTCTAAAGACTGGCAACCTAATGAAGGCAGGCAACCTACTAAGCTAACAGTGTTTCTACAAAGAGGAGTTAAGTTATAAAAATGAAAATAAACAATTAAAATGCCCAAATCCAGTTTAATAAATGTAACTTATATAATGTTGATTTATCAAGTTCAGTGGAGCCCCTGGTGGCACAATGAGTTAAACCCTTGTGCCGGCAGGACTGCTGACTGACAAGTCAGCAGTTCAAATCCAGGGAAAGCGGGTGAGCTCCCTCTGTCAGCTCCAGCTCCCCAAGCAGAGACATGAGATAAATCTCCCACAGGATGGTAAAACATGAACATTCAGGTGTCCCCTGGGCAGCGTCCTTGCAGACAACCAATTCTCTCACACTAGAAGTGACTTGCAGTTTCTCAAGTTACTCCTGACACACACAAAATAAAGTTCAATTTGATTAAATGTATCTATTGTTGTTGTTGTTGTTGTTACAGTATTATGTTTATTTATACGTCACCTTTTCTCTCCACAAGGAGATTCAAAGTGGCTTACATTAAAAGCATTTGAAATCTACAAATATACAAACATTAAAACAAAATTAAACATATTGATATTTTTTAAAAATGAATAAAAATCCACAAAAACATATTCAAACTAGTCTACTGTGTGTGGATGTGTAAGTGCCTTCGTGTTACTTGTTGACTTATGAGCACCCCACAAATTTCACAGAGTTTTCCTAAGCCACTTTCTTCCTCTGAAATATAGTCTACAGAACCAGGCATTCATTGTTGATCTGCATTACAAATACTATCTAGGGCTTACCCTACTCAGCTCCAAAGGTCAGATGGGAATCTGGTGATTGAGGATATTTAAGCCCTGTGTCTACTATAGCCGGAGCTAAAATTAGATTTATATCACAAAATGTTTGGACACATTCATTAGGAAGAGGAATTCTTTATATGAATGTACAGTACCAGACGCAGCCTGACTTTGATTTTGGCTTTTTGATTTATTTTTCTTGACTTACCATGTATGTTTTAAATACTACCTTTCATATATTTCTAATTCTTAGGTGATAGTGACTAATACCAATGACAAATAGTGGGTGGGTGTGAATTTATTCAAGGTGTGGGCTGGAACTTTAAAAGACCTGTCCAAGGTGCTGAACCTATTTGAAAAATGTTCACACTGTAGACAACTTCAACAAATCAGACTAAAATGTTGAGGAGTTAACACCCCACTGACATCAGATCTGTGCACTATAATCATCATACAGATGGCTCTTTACATTCACTATTTTGATGACTATGAATTTGATCATTTGCAGATTTGTCATTGCCCTGTCCTGGCTGATTTTCTCTTGCTTTGTAAGACAGACGTGTCACTTGGCTCAGGTTCTTTAACACACAAAATAGAAGTGTTGATTGAGTTAATGCCCATCAAACCTCAACTTAGTCTATTTTCTATCTCTATGACCTAAGAAGCAGGGGAAACTAGCTCCCTGCCTCAGTTTTCTCACTAGACAGAGAAATCCATGGTCAAGGGAGAGGGAGAACAAACTGGGCAGACTCTCCCAACATGAGCTAAACTCTTATTAGCTACTAGGAACTTACTCTGTTCTGAGAGAGTTGCCGGAAGACACTGTTACATTAATGTGCACATGGCCCCAGGGTTTGGGAGGTAAGAAGCATCAGCAGGGACAGGCAGAAAGACATACATTATTTGTGCTGTTCACTACCATCTGGGAAGTCCCTCAGCTGCCTGGGAAATAATTAGGAGTTTTGCCCCACTGCCACTATATTCATGTTTGTCCATCTTGATTGCATCCTAACTCCCATAAATGTGGAGAGACAACTCTACTATAATTTTCTTGTGCTTGTTATTAAAACCAAAGGATTTGAATTAAAATAGCAAAAGGGCGATACAATGTCCTAGAACGACATTTGGACATACCTTTGTATGAAGCTTAGCTAACTGCTTTTCATCAAGATTCAATTGTCTGTATACCCTCTTCTTGTATCGAAACTGAAAGGAAAAAGTATCGGAGTATTACTTTTCATTTCAGAAACAGTGTGTTTGTAGGAAAAAGGGTTAATTCATATAATCATCAAGGAATGAAAACATTTCAGCAATTGCTTAAACTTTAATCACACAAAGAATGGTTTGCAATAGTTGTTATTTATGGCTAAATAAACCCATCCATACACCTACTTATATGCATATATCCCCAGCCTTAAAAAGTTGACTTCCCATTTGTTGAGAAAACAGTATAAAGCTTTATCTTTTAATTATTTGTTCCTTATACTTATATTAAGTTCATTCATGATTCTACACTTTCTAATTTAGATAAAAGAAAAAGGAACACGCTTTTCTTATAATTTCATCTCACTTTTAAACCAAAAAGACAACTAATCTTCAAAGTCTACTACACTATCTTTCCTTATCTTAGCAGCAAACAAAATTGAAGCAGATTCAATGGGATATTCAATGTAAAAGTATGAATTAAAATGCTTAATTTTAATTAAGCGGCCAGAATAGTTTATGTCTGACATCGGAGAACTACAGTAATCCCGACAACAAAGGAATGGCTAATTAAGATTATGGAAATTATGAGTATGGACCAACTAACTCAACAATTGACTTACAGACAGCACAACACTAAAAAGGACATGGACTGGTCACCATTAATTAAATATATGGAACAAGAAAAAATGGCGATGTTAATATGAATATTTAAAGGGAAGGAAACATACCCTTTGAACTTGAGAAAGGAGGAGGAGATGGACATGAGAGGAGACATGATAGCCATGTACAAATACGTGAAGGGAAGTCATAGGGAGGAGGGAGCAAGCTTGTTTTCTGCTGCCCTGCAGACTAGGACACGGAACAATGGCTTCAAACTACAGGAAAGGAGATTCCACCTGAACATCAGGAAGAACTTCCTCACTGTGAGAGCTGTTCGACAGTGGAACTCTCTCCCCCGGACTGTGGTGGAGGCTCCTTCCTTGGAGGCTTTTAAGCAGAGGCTGGATGGCCATCTGTCGGGGGTGCTTTGAATGCGATTTCCTGCTTCTTGGCAGGGGGTTGGACTGGATGGCCCATGAGGTCTCTTTCCAACTCTACTATTCTATGATTCTATGATTCTATGATTCTATGACATTAGTAACAAATAAACATTACATAATGCAAAACCACAATGTAAAAGATTAGACGTTAACCAAACATCCCTTCCCCATTTTTATTGCTTCTTTTTTCTTTTTCTTTTGTTGCTCCCCCCCCCCCCCCGCAGGTATTTCCCATAGTTTTTTCCCTCCCTGCCTTGCCCCCCCACCTATTCCCCCCTTTCCCATGCCTCCCACTTATCCCCCATTCCTACCCTTTTTTATTCTCTACATTTTATCATGTTATTAAGAAAATATCTAATAAAAATCTATTTTTTAAAAAGAACACCGACTTCTTCAGCACAAGTGAAAGAGAATGAAGAGCTGCATATTTTTGTTATCTGGTACTCAGAGGAAACACTTTTCAATACACATAGATTTCTCTCCTGAATTGTGGTATATCAACTAAGTTTGTCTAAAAAGTGAAAACATGGTCCTTCTACGTATATTCTTTTTCTTTTTTCTTTTAAAGTAACATTGTACTTTTGCCAAAAAGAATCTTCTGCCGTTGTTGCTTGTGATCTAAATATGCTAAAATTGTGCTAAATTAGTAAGCAAAACCAAGATGAAAAAAGATTACTGTTCATTAGATGGGAGATAAATATCTCAATATCTTGTTGAAGAAGGCTTATCATATTGACTAAGTAAGAGATATATATTTTAAAATTGTATTTGAATACTGGGTAAGGATTATCATTTTTATTTTTAAAATAAGCTTTTGTTCACCCTTTTTCACTCTAGTGGCTACCCACTTGCTCTCTCCATTCTCTCCTCAGCTCTAAGACTCCATTAAGGTTTTCTCTAGAAACAATACTTCTACAAAACAGGTTAATTAGAACAGAGAGGGATCAAATCTAACAGATGTGGGACTACTGTCAAAGATGTGTATGATTTTTAATGAGATATCTGCCAAATCCTTCAAACAATAGATACATAAAGTATGTAATACTATCATTGCTAAATACATATTTAAAAGATAATAGGAAACTGAATTTTAAAACCATGTTGATCCAAATTGTGTCCTAGAACAAATGTGAAAGCCATGAAATTAGTAACAGGTGACATTCAAAAACCATATAACTGGCAATGTCATGAGCTTCCTTTTTCTTATATTCTAGCACAATAGATCTTCCCTTCTTCCACTGTTCTATGGTAGCTTAAAACAACGCTACAAAATATGTTGTACCTCCTAACGTATGTTTCATTATCCACAGCTATCTCCATTGCAAAAACATCACAATTTTTAAGTAAAAGGTTGTTTGTTAAGGTACCTCCAAGGATGGAACTCCCTTATTAACAGGTTGAGGATATTCCATAAGTAGGCGTTCCTCATCCAAAAATTTCCCATCTCTCCCATTGTTTGCAGGCTGGAACAAGCCATAATTGAGAACATCTTTCAAACTTTGATTCAATGTGCAAAGAATTCGTTGTTTTGCTACCCACACTGAAGCTTCAGGATTGAATCTAATACATTTCTGTAAAACAACACACAAAAGAACAGGATAAGGCAATTAGTATACACAAAATGTAGTGATACACATGAACAATATTGGCACTCATGCATCAGATGTATGATTATTTTCATTATTTAAAAAATACACTACGATCCTCATACCTAGTTGCTGTAGTTTCACCAAACTGCATCTACAAAAATATGTCATCTCCAGAACCTATTCCAGGCAATTCCATGGTAAGCTTCCAGAATTTGTCTCCAAACACTGAATCATTGACCTCATTTTGGCACCCCTTCAACTGGGAAGCCAGGGCACCCGCTCAAGATCAAAGATAATGATGGTGGTCCAACTTCCCAGTCTATCAATATTCAGTGACCATAAAAATGTCAAAATATATTTGACTTTCAGAGAAATGTGTCCTCACAGACACACAGAAAAGAAAAAGTAAATATTATATAAGATATTGGTGAAAACAGCTGGAAAGAGCAAAATAGCATTGTCAGATTCATCAGCATACTACATATCCTACTGTCATAATGTCTTATTATGATAAGGTGGTTCTTTTTTATATATAAGTTGTTCGTTTAAGATCAAACAGAATAAGCAGAAAGTGCTCAGATGGTGCAACTAATCTTTTTTAAAAACAAAAGGCTATGCACAAAAAAGTCTTGAATACGCACAAACTTAAAAAAAAATGATGTTCTATTTTAAGCAGCTGAGAAACCATATTGCTGGATCTATAAGACCAATGAAGCAAAGTTTTCTCTGTGAAGGGTCTTACACAACGCACACACCCTATATGTGCCATACATATTGTTTAACTGTATACATAATTTATATAAGGTGCTCCACCTCCATATGGTCAAGATGGGAAAATGAGATCTGATCTTACTAAAACAAGCTACTTGCATAAGGTATCTGAAAAAGAAAAATAACAGATGGAAGAGGAAGAAATATGTGTATTCCACCAGATATGAAAGTAGCTTCAACTTTGCTCAAATACAATCTTCACCTTGCCACATGTATTGAAAAGTCCTTATTAATCTCCAAGCAGATATCCCATTTAATGCAGTGATATATGAATATACTTTCTGACAGACATAATTCTTCTATGGAATTCCTTTGTCTATACTCTATCTCAAACAAGAACTTAGAACAGTTTTTAAAATTTTCTTTCAAAGACTGAACTCTTAAATTGAATGTCCTTTTTACTTCTGGGAAGGTAATGAACTCTCAATGTCAAATAAAGTACAATGGGTGCAGTTCAATTCATGCTGTGTGCCTTTCTTATCTGGATATAAAACAGCGAGGAGATATTCTTTATTATTTTTTACTTAATTGGAGGTGCAGAGAAGAATATTCTACTCCCTCAACACTAATGAATGGAAGAAAAGTGCAGAGGCAATGAGTGATAGTTTGTAAGTTAAGCTCTGCAACTTTTAATGTGAAATAAATGAAAAACAATGACACATAAACAAAAAAGCATGTAATAATAAAGAAATTTGACTGCTGCCTTGTCCCAAATTTCATTTTCATTTATATTTCATTTTTAGGTTTTCTACTGATTGACACTACACACTACATGTAAAATATACTATACTACATTCCTAACTTACATAGAAACTACAAACACATACCTCCCAAACATACGTAACTTCCTACTTTCCAAGTTAAAGACATAAATAAAAATAGATATTCATTTTGAATCCTAGCTAGAAATGAATATTTATTTCATCAACTTTCAGACATAACTGCTATTATCTCAAATGGATAATTTTCACCAAAAGGGAAAAAACAGTTACATATATTGCAACAATGTGGCAGAATAGCAGAAGACTGTGACATCTACCAGAAATACATAAAATACAAATATAAGCAGTTGCAAAAATAAATTCCCAGAGAAATCTTATGCAAGGCTAATGTGAATCTGAGACCTCAAGGTGATATAATTATTTTGTAATCTCAATACAAAGGGTGTGATCTAGGCAAATTTAAACACATATATTTCCTTCTCATTTACTCTGAATTTAGGGCAGTTCTACAGCGGCACATAAGACTGCTCCAACTAGTATGAAATTGAGAGATGCATTATGGCTACAGGGGTGCAATCAACAGCCTTGGAGGTGGAACTGCGGTCTCACAGCTGAAACTGGTTTCAATGGCTAGAAATGGGGCAGGATTCCAAGCCCCCGCCCCAAACCCCAAACCTTTCCACACACACACACACACAAAGAAAGACAAAGACAGAAAATCACCACTTACTGGAGCTTCATGGTTTGTCCCACCTGTCTAAGCCCACCAGCTTGGAAGAAGGGGAAAAGGCTCACTCTTCTCAAGCTGCTTTGCTCACTTACATGTGACAAACAATGAAGTAGAGAGAACAGAGCTCTGGTAAGTGGCGATTATTATTATTTTTGGTCCTTTTGGAGGAAAGGGGAATTGGGGGCAGGGTATCAGCCTCCTCCTTAGGCTGCCTGAACCTCAGAAGTGCACAATGGCTTTTGGGACACGATCCTGGATCCCGCATAGGTATCCTGAATGGCTATTCCCACTGCCCACTGCCCCATCACATGGGAAAAGTCCGGATCGTGCTCTAGGAGTCCAACTACCCCATCACATGGGAATCAGTACAATCTGGACATTTCTTTGTCTTCTTTTCATCTGGGATGCAGCCACATTAAGCAGTTTACTTCAGATTAACTCGCATCCACCTGCGTACATTGTGTGGACGCACCTAGACTAATGTGACTCTACTCTGCCATTATATGACAGTATAGAACTGTCCACAGTTGAAAAATACCAGTTGTGCTTATATAATCATCATCATCATCATCATCTGCCAACTGCAAAAGGCCACCCTACCGGGATCTGCGCACATCATCCGAAAATACATCACACAGTCCTAAACGCTTGCGAAGTGTTCGACTTGTGGTTTTGTGACACGAAATCCAGCATATCTATCTTGTTTGCTGTGCCATATGTCGTTGTATCAATAATAATAATACTGCAAACCAGACTGTTCTATGGTCTTGGACAATAAACTTTTAATAGAGTTCTCTTTACCGTCTGCTGTAGGTCAGGTATTATAATCCTTATCACCAATGTGTTGTTCTGGGCATCCTCCATCCTCCTGCTTGGCTTTTCTGCCGTGGCCCGGATAGTATCATAAATGGTTTCTTCTTTGGAGCTGTCTGACTCAGATTCCACTGAATAATCTGAAAAACTCTGAGCCATCTCATCTTCACTTGATGTTGGACTTCGAGGCATAATCAGCAACTCTTAATTCATTTGGCTGAAAAACAAAGGATAACAAGATTTACCTAAGTAAAAATGTGAATGTAGTTCAGGCTGTTTATTTTTTAAGCCACTTCTTTCTATTCCAACTTTTGAAAAGATTGACAAGGATCAATGAGATATAAACACACCTGAATTTTAACAAAAAATTGGTGAGAGTAAGAAATGTTCCCTTCCTGTGTCTTTTGCAACAACTCAGGAAAAAACCTTCCACATATAAACATCAGAAACACGAAGTTTTCTTCTTTACAGCTAATGCTGTAAATTAAAGAATATCACATACTCATTGATAAAAACACATAGCAGCATTTGGAAACAGATGTAATGCTCATGTGTGTTTCAGCCTTATTAGTTTAGCTGAAACATTGTGAGAATACGACATAATCAGTAAAATCTGTATCCTTGGGTATGGAAGTCCACATTCTCTGTTTAATGACTGTTAGGGACCACAATTCAAAAGGACAGAAGCAACCCCATTATTACTTCAAATTGGATGAAATCACATGATTACTTCAATCAGAAGTTTATTCATACCCCACAACTAATGCAAATTAGAGGGTAGAAAAGCAGGTTTTCTTCTCCAGGGAGTTCTTTCATTTCCATAATAGCAATATTGTGTCATCTGAAGCAAGGAACACTAGCAGCCCCTTTCAAACATTTAGAAAATACAGTAAGGTCCCCATAATCACTGAACTTATATCCCTGATTTCACATACTTGTGCCCGATGAAGAATTGTTTCTCTAGGAATTTGCTAGGTCCTCCATGCAATTCTATGATAGGTTTCCCCCTGAAGTCGTTGTTGTTGTTGTTGTTGTTGTTGTTGTTGTTATTATTATTATTATTAATAACCGAAATCCAGCATATCTATCTTGTTCGCTGTGTCATACTATGTTATTGTGTCAATAATAATAATAATAATAATTCATTTCTATCCTGCTTTATTCCTGTGGGTGGGACTCAAAGCTGTGTACAAAATATAAAACTTGTACAAATACATCTGCACACAATACATAATCAGCTAAAATGTCATATCCCGTTATAAAAACCCAATTTAACATCTATATATATAAAAGGATAAAAAAAATTCGGCCTAGGACAAAACAACAAAACTACACATCCCAGAAACACTAAACTTGGCAACACAACCCCTCATCCATGCCTCTACGTTCATACAACAAAAAGAAAAGAAAAATAAAGTCCTAATTAGAGGGAGAGGAATAATTGTTTTTTATCCAATTGCTGCCAGTTACAAGGCTAAACTCTGCCCACTTGGTCTCCTAGCAACCTACTCAGCCCAGGAGACAGGCACAGTTAGACCTCACTTAGGCCTCTTCCACACTGCCTATACAATACAGATTATCTGATTTTAACTGGATTATATGGCAGTGCAGACTCAAGGCCCTTCCACACAGCTTTATTGCCCATTTATAATCTTATATTATCTGCTTTGAACTGGATTATCTTGAGTCCACACTGCCAGATAATTCACTTCAGTGTGCATTTTATACAGCTGTGTAGAAGGGGCCTCATATAATCCAGTTCTAAGCAGATAATATAACATTATCAATATACAGTAGAGTCTCACTCATCCAACATAAACAGGCCGGCAGAACACTGGATAAGTAAATATGTTGGATAATAAGAAGGGATTCAGGAAAAGCCGATTAAACATCAAATTAGGTAATAATTATACAAATTAAGCACCAAACATCATGTTATACAACAAATTTGACAGACAAAGTAGTTCAATGCTCAGTAATGCTATGCTGTAAGTACTGTATTTACAAATTTAGCACCAAAACATCACAATGAATTTAAAACATTGACTACAAAAATATTGACTACTAAAAGGCAGACTGCGTTGGATAATCCAGAACACTGGATAAACGAATGTTGGATAAGTGAGATTCTACTGCAATATGAAATAATTACTGTGGTAATCCAGTCCAACCCAATTCTGCCATGGAGGACACAATCCAAGCATGCCCAACAGATGGCCACCCAGCCTCTCAATAATAATAATAATAATAATAATGAGAAGAAGAAGAAGAAGAAGAAGAAGAAGGATATCACACAATCATAAGGTTATGAGACACCCCTAAGGATCATCCAGTTAAACTTCCTTCTACCATGCAGGACGATACAAACCAAGCACTCCTGACAGATGGCTATCCAATATCTGCACAATAATAATACACATCGAATCTAACATCAGACAGTTGGGAGAGACCCCTAAAGGCCATCCAGTCCAACCCAACTCTGCCATTGGACGATACAACCCAAGCACTCCCAATAGATGGCCACCTAGCCTCTAAATACTAATACTAATACTAATAATAACAACAACAACATACAATCCTAAGGTTTGGAGTGACCCCTAACAATCATCCAGATCAACTTCCTTCTACCATGCAGGAGGGCACAATACAAGCACTCCTGACAGATGGCCATCCAGCCTCTACATAATGATGATGATGATGATAATAATAATAATAATAATAATAATAATAATAATAATAATAATAGAAGCATAGAATCCAAGAGTTTGGAGAGACCCCTAAGGGCCATCCAGCCCAACCCTTTCTACTATACACCAGGACACAGTCCAAGCATTCACAACACATGGACAACGTATAAATACTATACAATACTACACAGGGACATAGACCCCCTCTACCCTCACCACTTTCACAGTACACAAACAACCAAATGCATACTAAACATAAAGACAACCATACAACAGACATTCAATACCACAACTACCTCAACAATTTCTCACCAACACCACCAGACAACGCCACAGCAACACGTGGCCGGGCACAGCTAGTATCATATAAAACAGTTAAAACTTACAGTGAGCACCATTTAAAGGTACCATAAAGTCACTAGCCCTTGTGATTTCTTTCAAATCTATGGTTCCGTGGTTCTATTAATTTAAAGAAGTGGTTCTCAACCTGGGATCCCCAGATGTTTTAGGCCTACAACTCCCAGAAATCCCAACTAGCTGTTAGGATTTCTGGGAGTTGAAGGCCAAAACATCTGGGTACCCCAGGCTGAGAACCACTACACAGTTGGAATGAATGAACAAGTTTATATAAGCAGTGTTTACGAAGCATTCAAAATTAACATTTGTTAATTCAAAGGCACAGACTTCAACCACAATCTTCCTTCTTCCCAGAAATGATCACTGAATACCTGAAATAGGATCATGTCTTATCTCAGAATCTCCCCACCATAACTTTTCAATTTTCCTCTTAAAAAAATGAATTATATTGATAAAATGTAAAATTTTGTAAGGCTGTTCTAAGCGCAAAAAACATAAATATTATAAAATGAAAACAGCACTAGCAGCTGTGTGCCATATTCTTTAAAAACTTTGCAAAATTGCCTTATCTGTAGCAGCAGTTTTGCACACTCAAGTGATGATATTGCATATATGATGATTACATTGTTTGAATCTCTTGTACACCATTCACTGATACTGACATATTTTTATTTGGAACAGGTTAAACCCACAAGTAATGATAAACTTAATAAAGATTAAACTACTGCTTTCAAATACCATATACTTGAAAGGAATCCAATTTAGGATGGCTTCCTTTTGTAGGAGAGCAATCATTCAGTGTGTATTTCATTTTCTTTTGCTTCACTGAGTTGTGGATTAATGCATTTCTCCAAAGTACTGTAAGTCAATAAAAAGCACAAACAGTTCACAGGGTTCTCCACCCTCCCACAATACCAGCTGCACAAATTTATATTTCTGTAGGTCAGTTTGTACTGTTTAAAAAGAAAAAAAAGGCAAAAGGAAAAGGAAAAATGGGGATCAATACCACAATCATGCTGTTTGTAATTGTTTCAAATGTTAACGTCGTAAAAGTAGCGCTTTAATTGAACTGATGTGTTAATGTGTTTTTGGGTTTCATATTTCATACTGCCTTAACTATTCTGTTTCTAACATATGACACAAGCCACTTTGAGTTTCATTGAGGAGAAAGGAAGGGGAAAAACAAAACAATAAATAAGTAAATTATTTAAAATTATTTCTGGAGGGGACCTCCTAAACTTCATAGAAAACAACTAAAATGAATATGGTTATGGTTCACAGTTCTAAATACGGTGTTTTGAAGTAAAGGCGAACATCTGATACTCCATGATTGCTGTTATTGCTATGCAGCTTCAAGTTGTTTCCAATTTATGGCAACTCTAAAGGGAATCTACTATGGGATTTGCAAGTTTACCATTCACAAACAACACAAATGATGAAACTGCCTCATATACTATGTTCAAATTGTTTCTACTAAAAAGGAATAGCTTCTCAAATGCCTTTGGCATCCAATGTAGTTTGGTTTCAGGACCTCCATGGATACCAACATCTGTGGATGCTCGTGTGTGTGTGTGTGTGTGTTGTGACTGCGCCTTCGGGGATTATGGTTGATGGGGATGGAATTCGAAGAGGAAGAAAAAACCCTCGTGATGAGGGTTCACTGGAGGAGTTGCGCAGGAAGCGACATAGAGAGCTATATGGGGGATCTTCTGAGGATGATTCAGATGGGGAGATGGATGCTGAGGAACAGGTGGTGGCTGGGGAAGCGGCCACTGAATGGGCACAGCCACCGGAGATGTCTGGGGATTTGGGGTCTATGGATACTTCTGAACCTGGGGTTTCTGCAGGAGCTGATCCCAATTGGGATGCTTGGAGAAGGGAGGATGGTTCTTTAAGTGTTCATGGGGCTAAGTGTGGGCAGGATGATTGGGACTCCAACGAATTGCTAGGTACTCCAGATCCACGAGCTCTAGCTGTGTGGAGCTCAGACTCTGAGTAGATTTGGGACACCTGGTGTTTGGGTGTGAGTGTTTGGTCACCCAGGAGGAAGGGGAATAAAATGGGAATGTTTGCCACTGCACCTTGCGTGTGGCAAGGTGTTGCTGAGGCGCCATTGGGATCTCTGTGTTTCCATGAAGACTGGACTTGGACTATGATTTGAATCTGCTATTATCACCTAGCTTGGCTCTTGCTGTGTCTTATCGTGGATCTGTTTTGGATGACTGCACCCTCTTCAGACCTTGGATCAGAATTTGACCTTGCTACTGCCTTCGCCCTGTGATTGATGACTACTATCGGCTTTTGACTCCTGGCTTGCTCTTTGGACACCGCTGTTACCTCCTGACCTGACCTTGGAATCCCGGACGACGTCTTTTCACCATCCTTTTGGAGCCTTCGGCTTTATCCACATTGTGGAAGCAGTCTACTGCATTCTTAGTTTGTTTGTTTGTTTCCTGACCAATTTGGTGTTTTCTTTTGGGAACTGTTCCTTTGAAAACTACAGAGCCGGCTGGCAGGGCTTGGACTCAGAAAGTGCAGTTTGCACTAGGTTTGTTTAGCTTTGTTTTTACCTGCTTGTGTTGCTGAATTATATTTTTGTTTGAACTGCTCTTGAAGCACTGATAGTGAAGTGTTTCAAGGTTTTTTCTGTGTTTACATTACTTTTTGGCTTATCTGCTGAATAAACTCTATTTTTGTTCGCTAATTGGCGTCTGACTCTTGACAGTGTGTGTGTATGTGTGTGTGTGTGTGTGCCTATATGTATATGTACATGTATAAGTGTGTGTGTGTATATTATATATATATATATATATATATATATATATATATATATATATATATGAAGTGGTCATGGGGTGCTGTGGTATTAGCTATGAATAGGTTTTTATGGATTTTAACTGTGAATTTTTAATACCATTATATTTAATTCTGTTTTAATGTTTGTATATTTGTAGATTATAACTTATATTGAAATGCTTTTAATGTAAGCCACTTTGAGTCTCCTTGAGAAGAGAAAAAGTGGAGTATAAACATAATAATAATAATAATAATAATAATAATAATAATAATAATAGCAATGCATTACTGCTTAATTCAAGAATAACTGGTGACATTCAAAATTTGCCATTACTTAGATACACAAATATCAAAAGGAAAGGGCACATGGAAATTGAACAGTATTTTTAGTACAAGGGAAGCCCTTTTAATATGAGGTATTCTGTCGAAAGCCTAGATTCTCAATGTAAAAGTCACACTGAAGCATATTAATTTCCGGTTTCTGCTCTTTTTCTAGTAGAAGGAAATATTTGTGACAATCAGCCTACAAAGTCAAATATATTTCAAAAGAAAGAGGTGCTAGGCATTCCTTCTAAGAAGATGAAACCCAATAATTAATTTATGCTTTATTTTTCAGGAAAAAAATAGAACATTGTATATCTCCTTTTGTGCTCACACAACACTCAGGATAAACAAGAGAAAAGAGGATCTGGCCACAGAAACCTACCAAACAATACAACTCTAAAACAGAAAGACTACAATATCTATGAACAAAATTTATTGACTATGTGTATAAAGGAGGAACCCTCTGACACCATCACAGAAAGAGTAAATAATCTGCTTATAACAATAGCTTTCAGACGTTTTTAAATATATACTATGATATGGATAAAATGCTAAACATAACTCTATAATCCCAAACTAACCTGACATTATGGCTATTATCTCCCTCTCTCATCACTGAAAAGTCATAAATACTATCCCAGCCGTCTGTAAGAGATTAACAATTGCTTCCATATTTTTATCATTAAAATAATGGGAGAAATTCCTAATCAAATCCTATTCAAAAGGACCATGTCATATTTCTATGTTTATCTGCCTTCCCTGAGTGCTCTCCAGTGTCACTTGGAATACTCTATATATACACATTATCAAGAAACAAACACCGCATCATGCAATTTCTAAAAATGTAGGTTCTCCATATGGAAAACAAATGAATAAAGTGGAATCCTAAAATGGATTGATTCAATCAAGGAAGCCATAGCCATGTGTTCCCATGATTAAGGCTCTTGAAGGCCGCTTTCTCATAGGGTGCCTAAGCCTAAGACAACTTGAAAGCAAAGAACAACAAAGCAGGGACTGTACTTAATGTGAAGACCATTTTTTACGCACTCCCCACCTATGAAGAATAACCTTCCTTCAATGGCCAATACATTTACAGCACTTCTCATAAATGCTCATTACTTGAGACAGATTTTTTTTTTAAAAAAAAAATCACTGATTGGTTGATTTAAAACAATGGTTCTCAACCTGTGGGTCCCCAGATGTTTTGGCCTTCAACTCCCAGAAATCCTAACAGCTGGTAAACTGCCTGGGATTTCTAGAAGTTGTAGGCCAAAACACCTGGGGACCCACAGGTTGAGAACCACTGATTTAAAATATTGGCCAAGCCTTTAATAAAAAGCTACATTTTGAACTCAGGATTGGAATGAAAATACAATCATGGGCAACTCAAGAGGAGAGCATTCCACAACTTGGATGTCACAGCACAGAAGGCCCCCACATATTTGAATGATATCTATCAAAAGCATGATTCCAATGTTAGATCTGAAGTAATATTTGCTTCTGAACAGCACCACTGTATGTTACCCAATGTGTGATATTACTGTAAACTTTTAAAGTCACAAGGTTTCATGCTGTTATGGATCAGTTTTTTGTAAGTGGGACCGGCAACAAAAGGTTAAAACTAGAAGTTGTGAAACGGCAGAAATCCGTTCTGTTTTTGGGTCCCTTCCCCCAATCCCCGTTCTGTATCCGGGAAGATTCTGGGAGATTAGGAGGGTGGCCATTTGGATTCGTATTTGGAACCATGAGTTTCTTTTCTGTTTTGGGAAGAATCTTCCCAAAACCAGAACTGGGGAGGGAGATCCAAAATTTGAAATGAAAACGGAACAGAATTCTGCTGTTTCCACACCCCTATTTAAAACTGTGGCTTCTGTTCAGGAAGTCATGCCTTCTTCAAAATAGTCAATTCCTCTCCATATTCTAACTAGAGAGAGCCAGTGTTCTTCGGCCACTAAGCACTTTCAGTCCTCTCTGGCCTATGAGAAACATTGTCTTTTATGTTTTTAAGCCCTGGGTGTGCCTCATTTCTCAACTAACCTGTTTTCTCTATGATCCTGCTGGCACTGAGCATCTGAGCTCACTATTTTTGATTCATTCAACAACATTTAAGGACTGGCATTTGACCTGGCTCCAGCAGGGCACACAAATTAATGTCACAATAAGTAATAAAAATTTATGCCAGCAGGGACAGACCTTGTTATTGGAGCACATCTTTGGCAACTGACCTTGCTTGTTGGAGAAAGGGCTTTTAACCGCAAGAGTGCTGCATTTGTCTTTCTAAACAGTACTAGTTTGCGTTACACTTTATTTCCTTTTATGCAGTTATACTGTTTTGTACAAAGCTCATATTCCTATTTGTGATTAAAACCGGATACAAACTGAATGAAGAGATAAATGTAAACATTGTGAAAAATAAATAGGCTACATAAAACATCAACTTCTGTGCCAGGTTACATCAATTTTTGTCCTTTCATTCATGGAACTGAATGCAGCTGAGTCCAACAAAAACACCCAAATCATTATGATACACACTTGTCCCTCCACTTTTGCAGATTTCAAGCTGAAAGTTTTGATTATTTGTGAGCTTGTTCCACCAATTCTTGCCTCCTGAAGTTGACACAGCAGCCACATATTCAAGAGGTGGGAATAGGGGCTGTTCATGTGTTTCTCTTTGTCTGGGTGAAACAGACACTCATGGCCCAGTGCCACATTGCCCTCCTAGTAGATCCAACTCCTCTTCCTCTTCCTGTGTGCTGTGAATATCTGTTTTGCCTCAGGCAGAGGAAAATAGGTACTGTCGGGAACAGAAACACATGGCACATAGGAAAAGGAGATCTGCAGGGTGACTTGTGCACCCCCTTTTTTGTTTTCTATAAATTATATTCTAGTGTTTCCTTTTGGCTGGATAAAATATTGCACAAGATAGGATTTATCTTGGCCACTGATGAAGATTGATAGTCAAAACATGTCTGGCTTCTCTTTAAATAGCCAATTGGAATACCTTGGACCATCCTTTTTATTCAATCAATTATTTATGTTCTATTGACCTTCTCCCAAACTGCTACTTGTAGTATGGACTTTGTAGTGTTAAATTGAATAATTGAATATATTATTGATTTATTATATCTTTATGTATCTTTACATACATATATATTATGTGCAACGATACATATATTTCATATTCATATCCCAACTCTTCCTGTTTACCTTTCATTATTTCAGTGACTTAGGTCTTATCCTTTCCTGTTGTACTGGTTTGGCCACATATCCAAAGTAAAGCCTAACTGCAAGTCTGTACCAAAACATGTATCTCAAATGTCATAATGAAATCCAAAAATATAACAAATCACAAATATCACAAATTCAGGATCCTTATCACCTCAAATAGGGTCTTATTAATGTACTATACAACTCACAATCTTGCTGCCATTAGCCTCCTGTTGGCTCCCAGCTTGCCATTTGCAAGTGGCTGGAAAAATGCCACACACACACACACACACAAACTCTTTTCACTATTCTTCAACTGACCTCTATTCCCATCTAACACAGCCATGGAGAGAAAAGGATAATTGTCAGTTTTATGGATCATGTCCAGTAGACCATATCTGTTCCTATGATTTACTGATTTCTATCTCTCTCTTTCTGCTAGAGGGAGTAAAGGACACAATGAATGTGAGAGAAATGTGTTTTCAAAGTCAATACAAAGTTGAAGACATAAAATTCAGAACTGACATTTATAAGGCAAGTTGATCATCACAAGAAAAAATGGATAATGTACTTCCTCCAAGAGAAGATCATAAAACTGTGGGTGTACCCTATGCTTTCACTTATGGTAAGTAAACGATATGCAGTATCATCAAAGACAGCATGCCTTTGTCCACTTATGATGCGACTCTAGACAAGCTGAAGATTATGCACATTCTTCAAAGGCAATCCCAAGCAGACCAAGTTAGAGTAATCCAAATAGGATGTAACTACAGGAAATGAGGCAATTATAATATATGGGCAAAATTCTAAAGATTACAACCCTCTAAGACAGTGGTTCTCAACTTGGGGTCCCCAGATGTTTTTGGCCTTCAACTCCGAGAAATCCTAAAAGCTGGTAAACTAGCTGGGATTTCTGGGAGTTGTAGGCCAAAAACATCTGGGGACCCCAGGTTGAGAACCACTGCTTTAAGAGCTTAGAAGTACCTGATGACAACCAAGTATCTTATTATATATTCCTTTTTGTAGTAACTAACATTTTGCATATGCTTGAAATGTTATTGGACTGCAACTCTCAAAATCCCTCACTATTGGCTATGGCTTCTAGGGCTTATAATAATAAATAATAAAAAAAACCTTTATTTATATACCTTACCTATCTCCTCAAGGGACTCAGAGCGGTTTCCAGCATTAAAGAACATACAGTTAAAATACAGCAATTTAAAACATTAGATACAATAACAGATGTGCATAACAAATAATCAAGAAAACACGTAATCCACCATTTCAAACCTAATAACAGAATTCCATCAATGAGTCCAAATACAGTGGCCAAGATTTAGCATTGGAATGGCCAACTATAAGGTGCTAATTGTGCCAGGTAGTCCAATACCAGGTGGGCAAGGATGGATAAAAAGCTAAACAAGGGCATAGATGAAGGGTCTAAGGGCTCTATTCAAAAATTTGCTTAAACCACCAGGTTTTCAGCTCTTTATGGAATGACAGTAAAGTGGAGGCTTATCTAATCTCTCTAGGGAGGGCATTCCAGAGCCGGGAGCCACCACCAAGAAGGCCCTCTCCTTCATCCCCACCAACTGTGCCTGAGACGGTGGTGGGAGCGAGAGCAGGGCCTCTCTGGAGGATCTTAAGGCTCGTGCCGGTTCATAGCGGGAGATACGGTCACGGAGATAGGTTGGCCCTGAGCCATATAGAGCTTTATAGGTCATGACCTGCACCTTGAATTGGGACTGGCAGCTTATTGGCAGCCAGTGGAGTTGTTTTAACAGTGGTGTAGTATGCTCCCTGTAATTGGCTCCAGTTAAAAGTCTGGCTGCTTATGGGAGTTGTAGTCCACTTGCTCTTTGTAAACTCTAAACTAAGGTATAAATATATAACATGATGATTGTATTATAATGTAGCACCATCTCTGGGACCGTGATGGATCAAGAGGTGATGAACGGATTTTGTGCAATTTTCTCCTGATACATTAATCTCTTTAAATGTTCTAGTGGAGGGGAGTGAAGGGAGGGGAGGGGGCAGAAAAAATGCTTTCTGGTTTCATGCATTAAAAAAACACTGTTTTTCTATCAGAAAAAGATTCTTTGAGACATTTGAATATAGGGAAAATACTGTGGAGGAATACAGTATTTGTTTTTTCCCACAGTATGGAGAAATCTTTTCATAACCACATGGGCTTGTCTGTTTTTAACTGTTTAAAGTGTGTCATCTATCAACCAGTGGGGTTCTTCTTTCTTTTTGGCTAGGGAAAATTTATTTATTGGATTCTTCCCTCACAGAGTTAGCTCACAATGTTATCACACACTACTATCATTAGCATATGTTCTAGCCTTACAAGGGGACATAATGGCACACATCACCATGGAAAGATAGTGCCATGGTGCTTATAAATGCTTGTCTTTTATTTATTTAGTAATGCAGATGTAATGAAGGGACACAATGCTGTATACTGCATGATCACTCTTAGGATTGTTAAGAATGTAAAAAGAATCATGTTAGATAAAACTCTGTATGGCACCATTCTATTTACTGGTATATAGGGTACAACCAACAGCCTAAAAGAAATTCATGGGTAGGATGCAAGTGCAAGAAATTTTTCTGTAATATAGAGTGTTTAAGGCATTTGACCATTCATAAAGCAAACATGTAAGGTATCAACATAATGAAGGTGAGGCTGAAAATAGCAATTTATCTAAAACAATCTGCAGAACCAACTGTAAAGGTAGGTCTTCATGGCTGATGTGCACACTGTAAATTTCAAGAAGCAAAGTTCATGACTTGTCATGTTCTCTCCCCAGATGTTTTGGCCTTCAACTCCCAGAAACCCTAACAGCTGGTAAACTGGCTGGGATTTCTGGGAGTTGTAGGTCAAAACACCTGGGGACCCACAGATTGAGAACCACTGTTCTGTACCTTCATGCCAAACTTATCTGAGAGTTTTCTTGGCAAGATATGTTTAGAGGGGGAGTGCTACTGCTTTTTTCTAAGACTGAGAAACCATGACTTGCTCAAGATCACCCTTTGGGTTTCCATGGATAAGTAGGGAGCTCTTTCAAAGTCATAGTCCAATACTTAGAACACTACACTATGCTGGATCAATATAACTCTATACAGCTCATATAACAGATATCTGATGACTTAATGTCAGCAGTGTAATTATCATCCTTGATTTCCATGCCAGGGTTTAAAGGAGCTATCCATGTTCCTGATAGTGTTTAAAGGACATCACCCAACATTATGGATAGCAGCAGTCACCACTGATCCTGGGTTTAAGAAAACAAGACCAAAAAGGTTTTGACTTCTAATTTACAGCTAATAGGAGACAATGGCATCCAGATGATATTATTATTATTATTATTATTATTATTATTATTATTATTATTATTATTATTAACTTCATTTCTATCCCGCTCTTCTCACCCCGTAGGGAACTCAGAGCAGCATACAACATACGTCTAGGCAAAAATTCAATGTATTATACAAAGCAAATAAAACAGAACATAAAATCAATAAAAACAATCAACATATAAATACAATTTAAAATCATTAACATTAAGATATTAAAACAAAAACAGCATCTAGATAAACACTATTAGGCCCTCCCCCCATCTATCACATCAATCCAATGTATACGTTAGCCATGGTTTGCTGTTTCAGTTATAAATTGTCCCAGAAGTTTGATTTCTGCATTTCTATCTGTTTCCCATTCTTTTTCCTAGCTATAGTAAATACTTAGAGAATTATTCTAGGGACAAAACACACTTCTGTATATGAATATAAGAACATGCTATGGTTTAAACATGTCAGAATTTGTAATCCAGAAGCAAACATAAATGTGGATATTCAAAGTTGCAACTGGCTAACAAATCATGGTGCGTTTGGAAGGGCATGTCTGGATACAAGATGTGCATAACAAATAATCCAGAATGCTTAAGTCTGGCCAATGTTTTAGTGAGTTGAGAAACCAATATAAAATGTATATAGCTAACAAAAGCACCACTATTTAATTAGCATATGTTTATGAATAAAATTACTTTCTGGGTCACCTTACTAATAATATGATTGTGCAGCGCTCCAGATGGCTCCATTTTGTTCTTCAGCACCTTTGTGAGCAATGATTTATCTCATACTGCAAAGGTTCATTAATTATAATGTTTGCTACAAAGCAGTAAGATTTTCCCTGTTGTTTTCTCTCAAAATAACAAATAGTATGTTGAAATGATGTTCTACATCTGGCCTGTGTTCCCTGGATAATTTGAAAGGTGCTTAATTCTGCCCTAATGTACTATTGCTACTGAGATATAGTCGTTAGGAAAGCAGTAAGAGACAATTTAATTTACAGCACAATTCCATACACTGAAAAGGGGCTTACTTTCAAGTAAACAGCTGCAGAGTTGCAGCCTCAATTATTTATTTGCATATCTGACATATTTATATATCTTTTTTGGCAAATAGCAGTTCCCATTAAATATAATAAAGTTATATAAATGTAATATAAAGTAATTATTATAAATACAAAGCAAAATGAAATCTTAAACAATCTAAACACACCAACAAAATCAATAGCTCACTTCCTCTTCTCCCTCAATTGTTTCTTAAATCTCCCATGTTTTGTTATCATCAATAGTTAATGTTACTTGAGTCACTGAATAGAAGTGCATGGGATTGAACTATTAGTCTCACAGAAATCACATGATTAAAAATAGCTCACACATGAAGATTTTTATACTGCCATCTTTTGTGTGTAGTTTTTTTTATTAATTAAATGTCTTGACCACCAATTCTTGAATAATTCACACATGCACACAACATGGGCTCATCCACAAACTTTGCCAGGATCAGAATCTCTGTAACCTGGTCCCATGGGAATTTAATGCAAGATCAGATTTGCAAGAAATCATCATCATTTAATTACTACAATAGTCACTTCATACTGAAAGGGAGGGGGGGAAGAGAATTTGTAAACAAAGCATATACAAAAAGGTGGTGGCCGCGGGAGGTGGGGTGGTGGTGATAGGAAAGCGTTCCAACAATATGTACTCAGTGGCTGGTATCCTGGGTTTATGTACATGTATATCTTATTTTGAATAGTGTGTAAGGAGCTATATCCTTGCAAAGCATCAAAAACTCCCATGTGTCCTTGGCAGCTGCCAAGTTCTAGAAAACACCTCTTTCATCCCCTGCTTGGCTCTAGTTCTAACCAAGACCAGTGCTTTGTGTAAATGAACAAAGTAGTAGCCCCTCAAGGTCTTGACAGTTACGGGGGGGGGGGGGGGGGGGAGAGAGAGAGAGAGAGAGAGAGAGAGAGAGAGAGTTGTACATACAACTCTTTACACTCCACCCATAGCAATGCAAGAGTTTGGTCACTACATGCAAATCAATTTCAGTTTGAGTTCATGCTCAATGTAATAAATCCCAGGAATAGATGAAAAATTGGTTAAAGAACTATGTGATTCTCTGATACCTTTGGAAATATCAACAGTACCATATAATCTCAATAGAAGGTTTAATATGTGAAAAGATAATGAGATTCCACATATTCACATATCCACATATCTTTAAGCGGTCATAAACCAGCTTCTATATCAAGGATGGCTGACTCTGGTGAAGGCAAAATTTCATACAGTACATGCATCCATGACCACAATGTGGGTGAATGCACCTCATTTTCAGTCAAAGATTACCTAGAAATAACAAGAACTTGCACTTTTATTTTGAGTTAATGTCTAAATTGTTTAGGGTTGAGAGTCAGTGCTCATTTAGGAGCACTTTCACACCAATATTTGTTTAAGGGAAGGGCCTTAGGTTGGTCAGGAAGAATATTTGTGGGGCTGCATCTGCATCCATCCATTATAAGTGGCATATGAACTGTCGATCAAATTAACAAGACACCTGCTTCTATTTTCTGTAAGATTGATTTACCAATCAATTCAGACGAGCCACCTGTTTTCATTAAAAATAGGCCGATCACACTATTGATTTATAACTCTAAGAGCATCAGGTCAAAACTATAAAGAATTATCTCTATTATCTAAACTGCGGTCTTGGTGATGTCCCAATCTACAGATTGATCTAAACCCAACATCATGCTGTCACAAGTGCAATGGATCTCTGTCCTCTCCCTACTTGTTTGCCATAGATGTCCAGTGCCCAGAGTTAATTTATGAGATGCATGGAGCTGGCCTGCAACAGGGAGGAGAGATCCTTTTGCTTCTGTTGGATCAGTCAGCAGAAGACCAGTATTGATCTTCGCCATTATCTCTAGCTTCTTTTCATAAATTCCAGATTTGTGACAGAGCTTTGCTTAAATGTTCAATGCTAGCTATGTATAACATAGGCAACTAACTCCCAAGATCAAAAACGGAACAATGAAATGAGACATTTTACAAAACCATAGCATTAAGACCACACCATTGCAAACCAATTTTTTTCCTTAGGGAAAAGATAAACAATGTTAGTTCATGTTGTTTCAAATGCACGCCAGTCAACTGCTCACCTGAAAAATAAGTGACTTTTCATCTCAAGATGAGCAAAGAAGAGATCAGCCAGGTCTTTTGGAGTAAAGAATGCTGAGCTCCGCTTCAGAGATTGATGGCAGTGAGGTTGTGTTCAAAGCTTCCCCATGATTATTAAAATGCACAGGTAGGTTTATATAAAAAGTGTTTTTTCTAATATCCATGTTCCCAACTTTGCATACCTCATTCTTATAGTGAGAACTACAAATGTCATAGTTAAAATATTTTAAGACAGCAAGGGATTCTGTATTTTTTAACTATCTAAATAAGAGTTTGCATATTTAAAATACTGTTTTGTACAACTTATACAACTGCAGAAAAGTTCAATAGTTGCATGGCTTTAAACAATGAAGAGGCATTAAGTAGATTGTTTTTGTCTGACAAATCAGCCTATTCTGCTCTTGCTTTCATTCTGTATGTGTGTGTGCGCGCGTGCACTTAACTTCACAAAGAAAAAAAGCTATTGTTTTAGGGTAGAGACATTCTGCAAAAAAACCCACAAGTAATTTGTTATCTATTCTCACACTGGAGGAGAAAAATCTTACAAGAGTTAAGAAATTCTTGATGGGCTGTCTTAATATGTCAAGACTCTCTGTCTCATCATCTTGAGGTAACTTGTCTCAATGAGAATGAGACAACTGGGAAAATTTCATCACAAAGAACATGTCATAATAATGAAATCTGAATGTCACTAATGCATGCAAATGGGCATAACCGGCACATTATATTAAACTGTACAAAAGTATCCCTTGCCACAGAAGCTGTGCTCCAGGGGCAATGCTAATTGCAGGAGCACTTTATAGATCTGATCCTTCAGGAGATCCAAAACAGAATAAAACACAATTATGAAACTAGACACTAATAAACAGTCTGCCTTTTGCCCAGGGTACCTCATATGTAATCTCTCACTGTTTCAAGTATCATTTATACCCTACCTTTTCCCTAGGATTGGAACACAAAAAAGAAATGCTATAATTAAAAGCATACAAAATTTGTGCTGGTTATTTGCATGCATTAGTGACATAGTAAATATTAAAAGAGAATTAAACTTATTATTATTATTAAATAAATAATAACAATAATAATTTTATTTCTTACCTGCCTCTCCTCATGGCTCGAGGCAGGATACAGAACAATTAAAACACATAAGCACCGCAAAAACACCATAAAAACACATATTAAAACATACCTCTATAAAAGCTACACACCAAAACATATATCTATAAAATACATATTAGAATACACAAAACGGAGATTAAACAAAGGACAGACATTTAAAATTCATGTTTAAATACTGTCTGGGCAGGCCTGATGGAAGTTTTAAAATCCTGGCAGCTCATTTAGCTGTCAGAGATCTTCCGGCAGTTCATTCAAGTTATAGGGCAGCCAATGAAAAGGTCCTCTGGGTGGTAGTTGCTAGTCGGGTTATGGCTGGTTGGAACGAACACCCCCCAGAAGACTGAAGTGTGTGGGGCAGATTGTATGGGAGAAGGCGATCCTATAGGCAACCTGGACCCAAACCATGTAGGGCTTTAAAGGTCAAAACCAACACCTTGGACTTTGCCCGAAAACTAATTGGCTGCCAGTGGAGTGACTTTAGGATGGGTGCAATATGCTCACCCCTAGATATTACTGTAACCAATCTGGCTGCTGTATTTTGAACCAGCTGGAGTTTCCAAACTTGGTACAAGGATAGCCCAATGTAAAGCACATTGCAGATGTCCAACCTTGAGGTTACCAGCAGTTCACTACCATCTTCAGGTCCTCCAACTCTAGGAAGGGGCGCAGCTGGCATATCAGTTGAAGCTGATAATAAGCACTCCTGACTGTCGCATCTACCTGGGCTGACATTTGGAGGGACAGATCCAGGAGCACTCACAAGCTGCAAACACAGTCTTTCAGGGGGAGTGTAACCCCATCCAGAAGTGGTTGACACACCTCCATTCCCAGATTAGGACCCTTGATGGCAAGCACCTCTATTTTGTCTAGATTCAGTTTCAATTTGTTTTTCCTCATCCAGCTCATTACCTCCTCCAGGCATTCATCCAGAGGAGACACACTATCCTTAGCTGAAGCTGTTCTGGAAGGCATGGAGAAATATATTTGGGTGTCATCAGCATACTGATAACATCCCTCCCCATGCCCATGGATGATCTCTCCCAGCAGCATTAGAGAGCATTGGGGATAGAGTGGCACATTGTGGGACATCACATAACTCCTTTTTTGAGGAGCAGCTATCCCCAAGCACCACCATCTGGAACCTGCCTGAGAGTTACAACCGGAACCATTGCAGCACAGTGCCTCCGGTTCCCAGCCCTTCCAGGCATTCCAGAAGGATACCATGGCCAATAATATCGAAGGCTGCAATACAAACAGGATGTACCATGTTTCCCCGAAAATAAGACAGTGTCTTATATTAATTTTTGCTCCCAAAGATGTGCTAGGTATTATTTTCAGGGGATGTCTTATTTTTCCATGAAGAATTCACATTTATTGTTGAACAAAAAAATGAACATTGATTATATACTGTACAGTAGTTGTCATCACAAACCAGCATAACCAAACTGTGAATCCTATCAATAATTTCTTGTTACTACCATTATTCCCATGTACAACAATCTATGGTACGTATGTTTACTGATCCTGCAGGCTGTAATGTTCTGTTTGTTGGGCATGCTTCCAAACAAAAACTTTGCTAGGTCTTACTTTCGGGGGAGGCCTTATATTTAGCAATTCAGCAAAACCTCTACTAGGTCTTATTTTCTGGGGATGTCTTATTTTAGTGGAAACAGGGTAGCTAAAGCATGTAGATCTGGCATCTCAAGTTGGTACACAAGCTTTAAATGCCCTTATACCAATTGTTAAGACATGCCATTCAGAAAAGGATCTACTACATGCTAGGTGACCCAGAAGAATACCACAGCTGTAGATATCAAAAAGTAACAACTAAGCCAAGCAGAACTTAAAGGAATGTTTTTATCATTATTCCCTTTCAGAGTTATCAAATAATGCATTTTTGCACTGTATATCACCTGGATTCATTTGTTGTTACTGTGTGCTTTCAAGCAGTTTCCAAGTTAGTTCCAAGACCCTAATGAGAATTTATAATGGGGTTTGCAGTTGACTTCTTCAGACTGATTGTAGCTTGCTCAATGTCACTAAGTCAATGTTCATGGCAGAATGGAGATTCAAACTCAATTCTCCAGACTCATAGCCCAGTGCTCAAACCACTATACCATGCTGGCTCTCCCTGGACTAGTTAACTACATGAGATATACAGGTAGTCCCCGAGTTACAAATATCTGACTTACAAATGGCTCATAGTTAAGAATAGGGGTGATACAACAGGAAGTGAGAGAAATCTACCCCTAAGAAGGAAAATTCACTCCTGAAAGTGTTATTTTGGGGAAAAGGTGCCTCTGCTGAAGCTTTATCACCAATCTTTGTTTCCACAACAAGCTATTTTTTAAAAAAAAAATCTAATTATCACAGGGACAGAAAGTGAGGTAAAATCTTCTGAACAGGGGCACAGACAGAGAAACAAACACCACAGATATGTTAACCCTTCCCTGAGCTATCCAAAACATGCAGGTACATCTCTGGAGTTAAACTTAAGAATAAACCTACAGATTCTATCTTGTTCTTAACTTGGGGGCTGCCTGTACAGCCAATGACAGGGCACTTTTGCAGTTTTGGGGTATTACAGAACATTACAAATTGTGAGCAAAATAGTCGTTATTATAGTTTAGGTCTCATATCAATAAAGGGTCTGGATGGATTTCTACTTGAGATAACTTCTGAAATGTCAGCGTGTCTTGGTATTTCTTGAAAACCTACGTAGCATTTTCAGCCCTTCTCAAAGAAAGTATAGACAAGATGGATAAGAATTTAAAATTAAGACCACTATGACAGATTTGGGTTTCTAAAACTATTCTGCAAATTTTACTTTCTTCTTCTGTTTGTTTGTGGCTACATATTTATTTTCAGGAGGCATTCAAAACAAATCCACAGTAAATAACATATATAATTACAAATACCAATATGCAAGTCTTGAAAATGCTGAATATTATTTACACAATCAATTACAAAAAAAAATGATTCTATGCTTAGGTATATAGTATATATGTTTTCTTTTTCCATTATTTTGCATAGTTCAATTGTATTCTTTTGCTGCTACCTTTCCAAATCCTAGCACCAACATGTAATGTTTTGTCAACTCTCTGTTTTCAGATCAATAGTACAGTGTTTCAACAATGTTGTAAAATCCAATACTTTCCCATTTCAAAGCTTAACAGTTGATGTTATAGACCTGTGATATCTTACTTGTAACCAATACTTTTCACAAATAATTGCCACAGTTGATCTTATCTTTAGCTACTACACAAATGTAAAATCAACTGGAACAATTTTTTACACAATAGTAGATCTGTGACAGGAATACTAACAGTAGGTCTATGATTTTGAATGATACAAACATTATTTTTATCAACAGAATTGTGCTTCTTCCATACACTAAATTACTTAAATGCTCTGTCATCAACAAAGCTGGATATAGCAATCTTAAATGTATTTCACACTTTTGTATTGAAGAAAAACAGATCCACCCTGTGACCTACAAAAAGAAACCTGTATGTAGCAGCCCACACATAAAAATTGCAATGGCTGGAAAAGGTAAAAGACATTACACTTCAACTTGTCCTTAATGTGTACTGTTTAACCATTCTCAATTGCTAATCACATCTCCTGCTATTCATGAGTAAAAAGCATGACCAATGTTACAATGGTAGATTTTTATCATGGTCCATCACAAATGAATTACATGTCAAATACTCACAGCAAACCAGAAATTATGAATTCACTGTGGAAAATTGTTTCAAAAGATCATAAGACATTAGAAGCTCATCAATAGTATCTCTCTCTATAGATAGATAGATAGATAGATAGATAGATAGATAGATAGATAGATAGATAGATAGACAGACAGACAGACACACATACATATACGAGACTCTGTTGAGTTTTCAGTTGGAGTAATTTCTCTATATGGAATAACCAGATGACAGTGTAATTCTTTATAATATAAATCCAGCTAAGGTTATTTCCTAGAGCAAGTATGATGTATTATGCTTGAGTACTGGTCTAGGAAAGGAGCCCCCAATGGTGCAGTGCGTTAAACTGCTGAGCTGCTGAACTTGCTGATAAAAGGTTGGCGGTTCAAATCTAGGGAGCGGGGTGAACTCCCACTGTTAGCCCCAGTTTCTGCCAACCTAGCAGTTCAAATACAGTAGAGTCTCACTCATCCAACATAAATGGGCCGGCAGAATGTTGGATAAGCGAATAATAATAAGATAATAAGGAGGGATTAAGGAAAAGCCTATTAAACATCAAATTAGGTTATGATTTTACAAATTAAGCACCAAAACATCATGTTATACAACAAAACTGACAGAAAAAGTTCAATACGCAGTAATGCTATATAGTAATTACTGTATTTACGAATTTAGCACCAAACCATCACGATGTATTGAAAACATTGACTACAAAAATGCGTTGGATAATCCAGAACGTTGGATAAGTGAGTGTTGGATAAGTGAGACTCTACTGTACATGCAAATGCGAGTAGATCAATAGGTACTGCTACAGCGGGAAGGTAATGGCGCTCCATGCGGTCATGCTGGCTTGGAGGTGTCTACAGACAACGCTGGCTCTTCGGCTTTGAAATGGTGATGAGCACCAACCCCTAGAGTCGGACACGACTCGACTTAATGTCAGGGAAAAACCTTTACCTTTACTTACTGGTCTAGGACTCTGGTAGACCAGGGTTCAGGTCCCCATTGGACCACGGAAATTCATTAGTTGGCCTTGAGCAAGTCACATTTTCTATACCTCAGAGGAAAGCAATGACCAACCCTGAATAAATCCTGCCTAGATAAACCATTATAGGATTGCCTTAGGTTCAAAAGGAAACACACCAAGATGTAACAGGATTATATCACAAAGTTTCTGGTAGCCAGGATGGTCTTGGTGACTACTGTGCAGTAGCTATTCAGTACCCCCTTGTGCAACAGTTGCTTTATGGCTGGCTATCCAATGGTACCTAAATGCTCCTAGGCAGAGCTTGGCCTCTCACCCTTTTGAAAGAGCCACTGCTTGACTACTAGGGGAGTAAGAAAGCTGCCTCTGCTTTCCAATATTTTCTCAGCAGCTGTTGCCCTCCCATACTTCTGTTATCCTGGACTGGATCTCCTGCAAAAGTAAACTGACAGAGCTTTACGCTTCCTCAGCATTGAAAGCGGGTCTCAGTCTAGGATGAAAGTAAACAGTGAAGCTTGATCACAGCATTCACACTTCATACAGCTGACAGTATTTTTAGAACATCTGAGACTCACAATAGCAATTCTGCTACTGGCACATTTTGGTGGTAAAACCTAACAGTACGATCTTTTTTACAGTGCACATAAACAGATAGATGACACTTGGTGCTTTTGGCAAAAAAAAAAAAAACCCTCTGTATGTGTGTGTGTGTGTGTACATGCACACACACATGCCCTTATTTCAGTCTGTTACAAAATATGAATCCTTAGACTGACAAGACAAATACCCCAAGTTTATAGTGATGTGCCCTTCCATGCAGAAATAGCAGATGTTTACATGCCTACAGCCATATGTGGCCATGTTTCCTCAAGTTAGTGAATTAAAAGTCCCACAGAAACAAATAAACAACAATGCTTCTATGTACCATTCCTATGCTTTTCAGTCTGTGAAACTGTACAACTGGAAGAAAAATATGACTTGAATGTCAATATCCTGCTGATATGAAAAAGAAAAGGAATGTGCTGGCTTCAGTAATTCAGAAGTGTTATCAATTGTCCAGAGGTGGCAAAGTGGAAAAAAAGTACAAGTCAGTTAAAAATTAAATAACCTCAATGTCAAAACCATTAGTCAAAGCCATTTAACTTCAGCACAAAGGGCATAACAGATGTAATGCTGCCAGCACCTTTGTTAAGCGTGTATGAATAGGCCACAAGATGGCACAAATCTTCTCTCTTTAGAGGAAAGTGCCATCCTTTGCCAGTCATCGGCACCAATTAAACCTTACTCTGGCACTGACCTTAATTGTCAGTGCTAAACAGAGTTCAGTATTGACCAAGCTTTGAAACTATTTCATATCTATATTTTCCAGAAAGGCCTGACTGGCATTAGCCAAATTTAAGTTCCATAAACTGTAGTAGTTCATTATTTGTTACTATGGCAGAATATTATGGAGAGAACAGATACTAACAACCAGAGCCCCTGGACTGGTTTGGCTCCCACCAAAACAGTATCCCCAATAGGGTATATTCCACTGTCTATCTTAGAAATTAAGCACTACCATAGTCCACTACAGAAATAAGTAAATGGGTAGACTTGGGGACACAGGAAAACTCCCCACGGCCCTGATTCCATATAAGGCAGGGACAACTTTTAACCCATTGCTATGTTGATAAATAAAGTAGTTGGGTAGTTATAGAACAGGAAGCCATGGAACTTGAAAGTTTAACAAGATCAGCAAATGAAAACACAAGCCACAGGCAGTACTAATTGAAATTCATCACAGAACTTTAATGCAATCACATAAAGAGTCTAATTAGCATAATAACAAAATAATTAATTCTTTCCAAAGATAGGAAATATATTTTCATGTTATTTTTTGTCATTCATCAGTGCTACAAGATTTGCTCCATGTATTATGCCAGTCTTTCCCAGCCTAATGTCCTTCAAATGTGTTGCACTACAATTTCTCTAATCGCACTACAAGTTGCACTACAAAACCCATAAACTTGTGGTTCAAAACAACTGGAGGGCACCACTTTAGGGGAATTTGGTTTATTCATGTTTCCCTTGAAACATATGCCAGGCCATCACGAGATGAACACATATTCAAATGCTCAATTTGATGTATTTTTTGCTGGCGGATTATTTCAGTGACAAGAAATTTGGTTCTCATGGGAAAATTCCTTGCAGATTCAAAAACCAGCATGCTGGACAGAAAGTCAAGTCATAACTTTCTCCTTGGCATGCTGCATTTATGTGTTTGGACTTTAAAATGTTTCATTCCACCAATCTATAGTCTACAGTGATATACCCTTGCAGGAAATATATCACATTACCCTGGATCTATCTTTCTAGTAGAAAAGTATCTAAATGCAAAACAAAATTTCACAAATACAAGGTAGCAAAATACAGTTCCTTAGAAACAAACAGTAATGGTATTTCCTCTGTGTTTAATTTAGAGAGCTCATCCTTCACAGTCAAACGTCTAGTGTATTTAATAGCACACAAAATTGGCTTACTAGCACAAACAAACTAATGTCAAGGAAACCAGAGACATCTAAAGATTGGTTTCCATGAGCTGAGTGTACTGTGGCAACAGGAATTTCAAAGACTAAGATTCAAGCATTTCCACATATCACAAAGATAACAATGGTAAGGATAACAATCCCCTGCATCGTTGGACTCTAATTTCCACCAGCCAAGGCTATCAATGACCAGTCATGATTAGAGTTGCAGTCTAATATTTAAAAAAACAAATTTCCTAGTCACACATAGTCACTGAAACATCATAGGAGAAAGTGATATATGGACCAAATCTTAATTACAACATGGAAAATATACTACCTTCACAGCATAAGTAAAGGTAAAGGTGTCCCCTGACATTAAGTCCAGTCATGACCGACTCTGGGGGTTTGTGCTCATCTCCATTTCTAAGACGAAGAGCCAGCGTTGTCCATAGACACTTCCAAGGTCATGTGGCCGGCATGACTGGATGGAGCACCGTTACCTTCACAGCATGTCCACTACTAATGTACTTTTCCCTCTAGTACCATGAAGTTTGAAAAATGATTTTGCATCTCTGTTCTCTGGTTTTACTTAAGTCAGAAAGGATCTTTCAGTAATAATGTACCCCTCCTGTGACGTACTCTGCAGAATAGCTTGTACATCTGCAAAAAACAGAGTTCAGTCGATAAGTAATTTGTAGGTTTGACTTTGATTATTCACAGATTTGATAAAAATGTTCTCTCTAGGAATCTATAGGATCTCCAGTGTGACTCCTATGGTCAACATGACTGTGAGTTTTAAAGACTAATTTAAGTCTACAGTGATGCCTTGATTTAAGAGTTTAATTCAAACTCTCAACTAAAACGCACTCATTCCAAAGCAAACTTTTCCATTAAAATGCTGTTAATCCATTCCACTCCCCATAAGAAAATGTACTTTATTAATAACAACTAATAAATGCACATTCACATGGAACAATTAAAAAAGAAACAACAAATTTAAAACGGTGGAAACACAAAGTTATAGCAAGGAAGCACAAAGCATAGAATCATAGAATCATAGAGTTGGAAGAGACCTCACGGGCCATCCAGTCCAACCTCCTTCCAAGAAGCAGGAAAATCTCATTCAAAGCACCCCCGACAGATGACCATCCAGCCATTGCTTAAAAGCCTCCAAAGAAGAAGCCTCCACCACACTCCGGGGCAGAGAGTTCCACTGCCAAACAGCTCTCACAGTGAAAAAGTTCTTCTTAATGTTCAGGTGGAATCTCCTTTCCTGTAGTTTGAAGCCATTGTTTCGCGTCCTAGTCTGCAGGGCAGCAGAAAACAAGCTTGCTCCCTCCTCCCTATGACTTCCCCTCATGTATTTGTACATGGCTATCATGTCTCCTCTCAGCCTTCTCTTCTGCAGGCAGAGCCGGCCCAAGATAATTTTCAAGTGTAAGTGAATAGAAATTTTGGTCCCCCCCCCCCCCCACACACACACACACACCAAACCACATGAACGGGCCAGCAGAGCATTGGATAAGCAAAAATGTTGGATAATATGAAGGCCAAGTGTGAATAACTGCAGTTGATCACCTTGATTAGCATAGAATAGCCTTGCTAGACATGGGTATGGTTATTGAGCATTATTCCTAGCAGTGCAATAATTGAGGACTTTTTAAGTATTGACCACTGGACTGATTCTGGACTATGATTTTGAACTTATGTGGTTGTAATTGTTGTTTTTAGTAGTTTATGTTTTAATGTTTGAGTTTAATTGTCATTATATTATTGGAATTTGTATGTCGGCCATCGAATTGTTGCCAGTTGTGAGGCCACCCTGAGTCCTCTTCGGGTGAGAAGGGCAGGACAGAAGTATGGGAAATAAATAAATAAATAAATAAATAGTTAAAAAAAAGGACAGTTAAAAAAGGACAGTAAAAAAGAACACTCAAAAACAGGGGAATTCCAAACATGAAACAATCAGGGCCAGCTAACACCTCTCAACAAAGATATACAAACCCCACTTGCTTAGTTTCCAACAGACCTCACAACCTCTGAGGATGCCTGCCATAGATGTGGCCCTCCTCTGGACACTTTCCAGCATTATTTGGCAGAGAAGGAGAAAGAATTTGGGCCCTTCCACACAGCTCTATAACCCAGGATATCAAGGCAGGATAACCCACATTACCTGCTTTGAACTGGATTGTCTGAATCCTTACTGCCATATATCCCCGTTCAAAGCAGGTAATGTGGGTTATTTGTTTGAAGCCATTCTTCCATGTTCTAGTCTCCAAGGCAGAAGACAACAAGCTTGCTCCCTCCTCCCTATGACTGCCTCTCACATAATTATACATGATGAGGAAATTCCCAGCTTGATTTCGTCCCCGCAGGCTATATGATTATGTGGGATGCAGGACTTCTTTGGGGTCAGAAACACCATTTCCCGCCAAAGGGAAGGGGATGGGGTCTCAGAAACATAATGAGGCAACATAACACATGGGCAAGTAGGAACACATAGACAGAAACACTGAGCTTTTAGGGCAATTTTATATACATGAGAGATGTGGTTTCCCAAAGTACCCTAGCAAGCCAGACTCCTTGGCACATAAATCCTGGGGGACTCTAAAGAGAGGGATGAAGGAAGGAATGTCCCTAAGTTTGGGAAGGCACGGGGCCAGGATGAGAACACACCACACTCAGAACCAGGAGGCTGCGAGTTCGAATCCCGCTCAGGGACAAAAATGTCAAAATCAGTTGGAAATGTTTTGCCAGAGAAGGCAAGGCTTGACAGCTCGATTTATTTATTTACTACATTTATATGCTGCCCTTCTCACCCCAAAGGGGACTCAGAGCAGCTTACAAATTACATTCACATACAATACATTATATTATTAGCATAGTAAAATAATAGTATTAAATTACTATATTGTACTAAATCATTACATTGTAATATTATTAGTAATATTACATTAATATATAATATATAATTAAAATTATTAAATTGTATTATTATCAGTATTATATCATAATAAATAAATAAATAAAGTTTTTTTATTATTATTCTTAGAAGATAAAGGGAAAAGATGAACTGATTGCAAGAGAGAGAATAAGTATAAGTTCCGAACTGCTATTGTTACAGGGCAGTCGGTGACTCCCAGAGAGAGTACACCACACTCAGAACCAGGAGGCTGCGAGTTCGAATCCCATTCAGGGACAAAAATGTCAAAATCAGCTGGAAAAAGGCACAGAGGGTACGGGGCACACGGAGAGCTGCCAAGGCACATGTTTTGCCCGAGAGCGCCCCCCGTCGATGTGCGCCCAACTCCGAGGCGTAATTGGCGTCCCATGTTGGACCGGCCCTGTCTGCAGGCTAAACATGCCCACCTCTTTAAGCCTTATAGAGCTTGTTCTCCAGACCCTTGATCATTTTAGTTACCCTGCTCTGAACGCTTTTCCAGCTTGTCAACATCTCCCTTCAACTGCGGTGCCCAGAATTGGACACAGTATTCCAGATGTGGTCTGACCAAAGCAGAATAGAGGGGTAGCATGACTTCCCAGGATCTAGATGCTATACCCCTACTTATGCAGGCCAAAATCCCATTGGCTATTTTAGCTGCCGCATCACATTGTTGGCTCATGTTTAACTTGTTGTCCACGAGGACTCCAGGGTCTTTTTCACACACACTGCTGTCAAGCCAGGCATCGTCCCCCATTCTGTATCTTTGCATTTCATTTTTTCTGCCAAAGTGAAGTATCTTGCATTTGTCCCTGTTGAACTTCATTTTGTTAGTTTTGGACCATCTCTCTAAACTGTCAAGATCGTTTTGAATTCTGCTCCTGTCTTCTGGAGTGTTAGGTACCCCTCCCAGTTTGGTGTTGTCTGCAAACTTGATGATCGTGCCTTCTAACCCTTCATCTAAGTCGCTAATAAAGATGTTGAACAGAACCGGGCCCAGGACGGAACCCTGCGGCACTCCACTCATGACTTCTTTCCAAGATGAATAAAATGCATTGGTGAGCACCCTTTGGGTTCGTTCACTTAACCAATTACAGATCCACCTAACTGTAGTTTTGCCTAGCCAACATTTGACTAGCTTGTTCGCCAGAAGGTCGTGGGGAACTTTGTCGAAGGCTTCACTGAAATCCAGATACGCGACATCCACAGGATTCCCTGCATCTACCCAGCTTGTAACTTTATCAAAAAAGAGATCAGATTAGTCTGGCATGATTTGTTTTTGGCAAATCCGTGTTGACTATTAGCAATGACCGCATTTGTTTCTAAGTGCTTGCAGACCACTTCCTTAATTATCTTTTCCAGAATCTTGCCTGGTATCAACGTGAGGCTGACCAGACGGTAATTGTTTGGGTCGTCCTTTTTTCCCTTCTTGAAGATAGGGACCACATTCGCCCTCCTCCAATCTGCTGGGACTTCTCCCGTTCTCCAAGAACTCTCAAAAATGATTGCCAGTGGTTCTGAAATAACTTCTGCTAGTTTCTTCAATACTCTTGGGTGTAGTTGATCTGGCCCTAGAGACTTTAATTAATTTAGAATGGCCAGGTGTTCCTGAACAACTTGTTTCCCTATTTGGGGTTGGATTTCCCTTCATCCTTCATCCACTCCATGTTGCTGAGGTCGAGGCTGGTTTCTTTTTGTGAGAAGACTGAGGCAAAGAAGGCATTACATGGTTCTGCCTTTTCCCTATCCCATCAGAATTTCCCCATCTTCTCCTCGCAGAGGTCCTATCACCTCGTTCTGCCTTTTCCTACCAACGTAAGCAAAGAGACCCATTTTATTGTTTTTAATGTCCCTGGCAAGCCTGAGCTCATTTTGCACTTTAGCCTTGTGAACCATTTCCCTACAGGAGTTGGTTATTCGTTTGAATTCCTCTTTGGTGATTTCTCCCTTTTTCCACTTCTTGTGCATGTCTTTTTTTAGTCTTAGACCAGTTAGAAGTTCTTGCACATCCATTCTGGCTTCTTTGCATTTGTATTATTTTTATTCTTTGTTGGCACTGTTTGCATTTGTGCCTTGAGTATTTCATTTTTGAAAAACTCCCATCCATCCTTAACTCCCTTGTCTTTTAGTATTGGCATCCATGGAATGCCACTCAGTATTTCCTTCATTTTTTGGAAGTCAGCTCTCCTAAAGTCCAGAATGCGGACGGAGGCAGAAGCATCATTTTCTTCATACTGTACTCATTCCAGCCTCCCTCCCTCTCTTGCTCCTTCTCCCTCTCTCTGTTCATGAAGCCAAAAATACCAGGAATACAATCCACATAAAGGCAACTAACCCAAAATTCCTCAAAGCAGCTAAGAGCAAAGCAGACAGCAATGTCTCAAAGCGGACAACAGCACGAGGCATGGAGATTGCTCCATTGAAGCCCTGCTGCTTCTGGCACTAGCTCATAACTAGCTCATAGCTGCTCTAATATCAAAGCGAAACCCGGCCAAGCAACATTTCTTAAATCAAAACACTCTTGAGTTGAAATGCTCTTCAGGCACGTTTCCACTATACAGTAGAGTACCGCTTATCCGGGTTCCGCTTATCCAACACTCCATATTGTCTGAGGCAAATGTCCTCCCACACTTGCTTGCTCTCTCACTCACTCACCCCGCCGGAACCCAGCCGGGTGAGTGAGCGAGGGATGGCAGGCGGGCGAGTGAAGGAGAGTGGCAAAGGCCCTCCCTCGTTCGCTCACTCACTCCTTCACCAGGCCAGGCCCTGGTGCCACCAGGACCTGGCGTGGTGAAGGGACTGAGGGACAGGAGGGTGGCAAAGGCCCTCCCTCGCTCGATCACTCCTTCACCAGGCCGGGCCCCAGTGCCGCCGGGACCCGGCATGGCGAAGGAGCTGAGGGATGGAGAGAGGGCAAGTGGAGGAGGGCGGCAAAGGCCTTCCCTCGCTTGCTCGCTCGCTCCTTCACCAGGCCAAGCCCCAGTGTCGCTGGGACTCGGCGTGGCGAAGGAGCTGAGGGATGGTGGGCAGGCGACTGAAGTAGCGTGGCAAAGGCCCTCACTCGCTCGCTCACTCACTCCTTCGCCAGGCTAGACCCCAGTGCTGCTGTCACCGCTGCTGGGACCCAGCCTGGTAACGGAGGGAGGGAAGTGAGGATGCGCGTGTGAGCACCCACCCTGTTATCCATCAGTTTTGCTTATCCGTCATTCTGCCCACCAGTTTATGACGGATAAGCGAGACTCTACTGTATTATATTTCAATCTATTTTTTACCTTAATCCACACTGTATTATTTAATTGTGATATAATGTGATGTAATTCTGTTGTAAATGCAGTTGGTGGGGACAAGGGAGAGAGCCTTCTTGGTAGTGGCCCCCCAGCTTTGGTACACCCTCCCCAGGGAGATAGGCAAATACCCACACTCATTATTTTTAGGAAGCAATTGAAAACTTGGCTTTTAAAACAGGCTTTCAACAATGGCTAAAGGGTGTTACCTATAAAGCCCTAATTGGTTCAGGTCCAGGCTATTTGTTTAATCACACCTCCCTATATAGACCATCATGCACACTGTGGTCAGCGGAGGAGGCCCTGTTCTCAGTCCCACCCCTGTCACAAGCACAGTTGGTGGGAACGAGAGAGGAGGCCTTCTCCGTGATTGCTTCTCGACTCTGGAACTCCCTTCACAAAGAAATAAAAATGACCCCTACTCTCTAAAAACCTTCTGAAAACGCACTTATGTATCTTAGCATACAGAGAGGAGGACTACCATACCCTAAATCAATATTACCGGAATGCTGGCTAATTCATTTGCCATGGTATATTTTAAAGCACCATGGCTGCTGCTATGGTATATTTTAAAGCAAAACTGTTGAAAGGCACTTTCTATGCATTTTAGTTGTTCAATAACCTAGGGTACATGCCTTTAATGTATTTATGTTATTAATATAATTGTTTTATGTGAGTATTTGTACTCTTGTTTATTTTAATTCTCTTTGTCATAACTTTACTGATGTTATTTTGTATTTTTGATATGTCAGAATTGACTATGGCATTGAATGTTTTCCTTTTTTGTATGTTTTCAATACATTGTGATGCACCAAAACATCGCAATGTATTGAAAACATTGGGTTGTTGTGTGTCTTTCGGGCTGTGTGGCCATGTTCCAGAAGCATTCTCTCCTGACGTTTCGCCCACATCTATGGCAGGCATCCTCAGAGGTTGTGAGGATGCCTGCCATAGATGTGGGCGAAACGTCAGGAGAGAATGCTTCTGGAACATGGCCACACAGCCCGAAAGACACACAACAACCCTGTGATCCTGGCCATGAAAGCCTTCGACAACATATTGAAAACATTGACTACAAAAACATGGACTACTAAAATTTGACTACAAATAAAGATAGAATTGCATAAAATGAACTTACAGTAACATTGTTGGAATCTTAAATCTGTAAAAAGTTCACATTTTTAAAAATCTGTGATCCTTGCCTGCCTAGAGAAACAGCTGTGGATCCGGACGGGAGGTAGACTGCATTGGATAATACAGAGCATTGGATGAGTGAAAGTTGGATAAGCTGTATTTATACATGGCTATCTCTTTTCAACCTTCTCTTCTTCAGGCTAAACATACCCAGTTCTTTAAGGCACTCCTCATAGGGTCTGGTTTCCAGACCTTTGATCATTTTAGTTGCCCTCCCTTCTCTTTAAGGATTCCTGTCCATGAAATCATGCTCAGTATTTCCTTAAATTTCTTGAAGTTGGCTCTCCTAAAGTCTAGAATGCGTGTTTGACTTCTCTGAGCTTCACCCTTACTTTATATCACAAATTCTATGAGCACATGGTCACTCCCACCAAAGGATCCCAACATTCCCACTCTACTGACCAGATCCTCAGTGTTGGTTAGGATCAGATCCAGAATAGCTGGTCTCCTTGTTGCCTCTTCTACCTTCTGGACAATAAAATTGTCTGTAAGGCAAGTGAGGAATTTGTTGGATTTTGTACGCTTGGCAAAATTTGTTTTTCACCAAATATCAAGACTATATTTCTTCTTTCTGCATCAGTTGCCCCTGTTTTTCCAAACAAAATACACAAACAACTAGAAGACTGAAGAACCCAATTTCCTCTTCCCGTCAACTGGAACAGGCAGTAACATTCATTGCCCTATTTCAGTGGCAACTAGGAAAAGTCAATTTAATGTAAACATGCCAAACTTCAGCACCAGTTCATGCTATTCAAATTAAGCATACTGACCACTTTCAGTGGAGTTTTCCTGATTTACCACTGAGTTCAGGTTTTGTGTCAGAAGTAGTACAAAAATATTTCAAATTAATTAAATAATTTTACTGTGAAACAAAAATAAGCAGTGATAAAGCATTCTTTGAAGAGAACAGAGTATGTTTTATGTGAGACATGAATGAATCCTATGAGATATATAATATATTTTAAAGAGCTCCAAATTATATTTTCACCATCTGCATTAATTATTGTATGTGAAAGAATTAAAAGCTAATAAAAAGAGAAACAAGTAGGGTGTTAATGTATTAACACAACATATTAATCTTAGACTGCAAGAAAATCAATGAAACAATCCACAAACAGGAGTAATATGGTTAGAACAGCAACCATATGGTTCATGTTTACATAATTACTCCCTACAAGTCTGGTTTACAAATAAAATTGTACTTACAGGAGATTTCCAGGAGTTCTGATCTATTTGTTACATGGTACTCAGGGACTACATACTTTATTCAAAGGAAAAGTTATATTTTTAAAAGGAATATGCCACCTTTTCAGCAGCAAACTCTCAAATTTCAATGACAAGCATAATGGCACAGAATCTTGCAGAGGCTAGAAAAATAGGTGGAGAAGACTACATACAGCCCACAGATCATATGACCATCCTTTCTATGGCACCATTGATGCCAAAGATAGTGTACCTGTCAGTTACAAAGCATCTGCAGACATAAAAGATCAGAAGAATTGCAAGTGAAAATGTGGCAGTCATTCAGGGTCTACAGACAATTTCAGATAATGTGAAGAATTATTTTGTGGCTCAGTTTCCAAGTAAACTGGTGGTTGAGGGAGAAAAACGTACACTAGCTAAATTGGCTAAGACATTCGTTTCACAAAGTCAAGAGGAAGTGACAGTAATGAGGAGCACACAGTGGAAAGCAAACTCTCCTTACATTGCATGTATCTAAGTGACATATGTGATTTATGAATATCAAATCAGTTCTTTGGAATTTTTCATCATCAGATCTGTATGTTTGCACCAAGAAAAATGCACAGTTTACTCACTATAATATTTTATTTGCTCATTTGTTATTATGAACAATAGAACAGGAATGCTAGATGATATGTACCATATTTCTTCATAGAAAAGACACTACAAGGGATTTTTGGTTTTTGTTATGTTTCTCTTTCCTTTTAAATAAATGTTTTAGTACTATTTCATACAGGTAGAATAATCTCGGCAACTAGTGGTGCAGTTTTATGTAACACACTTTAGAAAAAGATTTTAAAGATCTCTTAGTACAGAATCAATCAAAAGAACATATTTGGGGTTTTTTTTTTCTTCCTGGGAGGCAAATAATTATTGGTCCCATGAAACAAGCATGTGGAAACTGTATTTCCTTTGAAGCCATCTAAAGAACAAGGTGTCTTTTGTGAGGAATATGATGAGTGGTTTGAATGAAATTGTATGAAAGGTGTATGACTAAGGCCTATATAGAGGCTGAAGATGTCATTCTGAGAATCCAAGCCTGGAAAACTGCAAAAGGCCGATGAAGGAAAACTAATGAACTGCTGACATGACCATAAATAATGATTAACTGTTGAACTCTTGGTGGAAATCAACATGTTTGCATAGTCAAAGGCAATGATTCTTTAATTTTAGGAGGCAAACACAATGCACCTTACTTAAGAAGGAAAACTAATATGTGTCCAGAACTGATGGAATCAACGTGTTTAAGTTGCAAAACAACCTGTCAGTCATTTACAACTTTTTGGAACAACATCAGCAAGAAATATGTTATATAAGAGACCTTTTTACTATCCAAATGTATGTCAGATCTGCAATGGAACAGAGTCTGACCACCCACCGCTTTCTCCAAGGGACGGAGAGAGATGGTGTATTCGCAGAATGGCAGATTTGCAGGGAATGCAATCTGGCCTACATGTGTCTCTCTTCTCTAGGAGCAAGAAGAAGGGATGGTAATGTATGTTTGATTAATGAATGAATGTTGATATATGTATGAATGCTGAGTAAAATGCAATATCCCCTTTTGTTTGTGTACCCAATGTAGTGTGTGTCTAACTATCTTCTTTCTCTGTAAAGTGCCTCTGTCTCACTGGAAACGGAATAAAAGAATCTTTTTAATGCTTAAGAAGTATTCATGACATCAAGTTCAAGTTACCGGTCAATCTATGCCAGCCTTATGAATTTCATAAGAGTTTTCTTGGACAAGAAATATAGGCTACAGCATCTGGTATTTGATGGTAGCTTCCCATTCAAGTACAGGCAATTATGAACAAGATAGGTTATGTAGATTATGCAGGTCTGTTCTTAAGTAGAATTTGTATGTAAGTCGGAACAGGGACATTTTTTAAAATTTAACTCCAGCCATATATATGTGTATGTATGTATGTATGTATGTATGTATGTATGTGTCTAGCTAGCTAGCTTTGGATAGCATAGGGAATGGTTAACACTACTGTGGTGTTTGTTTTGCTGTCTGTCCAGAAGATTTCACCTCACTTTCTGTCCCTGTGATAACTGAGTTTTGAAAAAATTGGCTTGTTGTGGAAACAAGGATTGGTGAGAAAGCTTCGGTTGAGACACCTATTCCTCATGATAATAACTGTTTCAGGAGTTAATTTCCTTTCCTTGGGGTGGATTTTTCTCACTTTCTGTTGTTTCACTCATGTTCTTAACAATGAGTCATTTGTAAGACAGATGTTTGTAACTCAGGGGCTACCTGTATAGGCATTGTATGTGAGAGTGTGTGTGCCATCAAGTCACCTGTCAATTTATGAAAATTGCATGGATTCCATGGTGTTTTCTTATGCAGGGAATACTTACGCAGAGGCGATTTGTCAGTAATTTCCATCTGAAATATAGTCTACATTACCTAAAATTCATTGGTAGTCTCTCATGACTCTGCTTAGCTTTTGAGTTCAGATGGATCTGGTACTTACTGAGACATAAAAGAATAGGGAAAAGATAAGAAACTAAAACATGAATAACACACAAATATGAATGGCACAATACTTTGTAATTAGTTGTTCAAAGTTACAGAAAAATCCCAGATTTTCAGAAACATCAAAGGCTCTGGCTCTTGTTCCATAAACATTGGCAAATTTGTGCTATATTTAAAAAACAAAACAAAAACCTCTCCAAGGTAGGAAAATTCCCAAACTAATTTACAATCCCACAGCAGTTACACCCCCAATGACCAATCAAAAGTGAGGACTTGAGACTCCTACTCTAATATGCAGCTATAAAAGTGCTTTGTTTAATTCTATTCATTAATTCAGCACAGATAACCATCAAGTTAGACAACATATATGCTGATAGCAAGTAATCACATTATATTTAGAATTAAATAAAGGCAATGTAGAAATCAAGCCAAAACAGAATTCATTCAAAGTTAAATCCTTCTGAGCTCCACTCTTCAAATATGTAGTGAAAGCCTTTCTTTCTAGAATAAACGTTTAGCTGATGACCAGGAGATGCCAACCTTCAGTCAACAACAAACTGAAAATAAAACATAATTTTGTAATGAACTCTTATTATCACAGAAGAAAAGAAAAGAAAGTTTGACAGCAATAAACAGGATCCAGAGCTGATGACAATAGGGCCACCAACTCTACCACTGTGTTCTGCAGGCCTTTCTGCATGTAGGAAGCAAGTTAATATGTATCCTAGGACAGAGTTAATTCACCCTACTAGTAAAATTTAAAGTAAATTTCAATTAAAAAAAATAAACCACATAAAGTAAGGAGGCCAACTAACTACCCGTTTGGAGAAAGTTCCATGAAGGAAGGAGCCTCATGTTATTCTTAAAGATGAACCAGCCATCAGCAATTCCAGTGCTTATCTAAGAACAGGGATTGGTTTATATACAAGCAAACCTTCAATTAACCTTGCCCTAGGCTAAAAAATCACCATTTGCAACTGAGCCCAGAAATATACTAATAATCCATGCAAATAGTGCAGATTCACTCTAACATGTTCCCACCATCTGGCCAAAAAAAGGCAGATAGTGTTTTCAAGAAGACTTCAAAGGTAGAACCTTGGTAAAAGGCACATATCTGTGTTTTGTGGAGTCAGTATCATGTTCATAAGAACACACTAACTGAAAACTTGGTACTTCAGAATTAAATATATAATATTGTTTTAATCTCACTATTGACAGCAGCTGGTTCCCTACATAATACTGTTAGGATGAAACTTGTCTAGCCTTATCTATAATGGAATTGACAAGATCAATCCGGGACCATCCCATATCTAGTTAAGAGCTGGAGCTCTTGTGTCTTTCTTTTTCAGTATTTTCTTCATCACAGATTCTGTTCAATAAGGATGTTTAACACAGCCATATGTACCTATGCCATAATCTCTGGATCCATCTGATATAGGATGGAACTCTGAAATTGGTGAAGGGATCTCAATGGGTTCCTTCTGTCTCTCTCTGTCTCCTCAAGTTCCATAAAATACGAGCAGGGGATCTTTCAAGATGCAAAGATGCTATAGATGCTGTTCCCACCAACCTTCTTGAAATCCCATTTTGTGAGAATTTTTTCTTTTTTCGTGTCAGGAGCAACCGGAGTTGCTTCTGGAGTGAGAGAATTGGCCATCTGCAAGGACGTTGTCCAGGGGACGCCCAGATGTTTTTGATGTTTTTACCATCCTTGTGGGAGGCTTCTCTCATGTCCCCGCATGGAGCTGGAGCTGATAGAGGGAGCTCATCTACACTCTCCCCAGGTGGGATTCGAACCTGGCAGCTTTCAGGTCAGCAACCCAACCTTCAAGTCACTTAGTCCACTACGCCATCTGGGGGCTCCTTTGTGAGAAATTAAATAAATACATACTAAGGATGGGGTACTGGAAGACAGAGATGACTGGAGAAAAGGAAAAAGCATGGATGATACAAGGAAGGTTGATGGAACTGCTACTTTTTGAGAAACTTTGTAGTTGTTATGTACCTTTGAGTCAACTCTGACTTCATGGCTGGATCTACACTGCCATATAATCCACGTTCTGATAATAATAATAATAATAATAATAATAATAATAATAATAATAATAATAATAATAACAATAATAACAACAACAACTTTATTCTTATACCCCGGCCCATCTCCCCGAAGGGACTCGGGGTGGCTTACATGGGGCCATGCCCGGACATAACAATATAAAAGCGAACAATGCAATAAAACAAACAATCAACGATAAACAACAATATTGATAAAAACAGTCATAAAAAGTCAGCATACAAGATAGATATTAAAAAACATGAGTTGAATTTACGAATCTGAGCCAAGGTGCAAAATATGTCAAGGCCATCAGGGAGCTGCCGTAGTCATTAAAGTGCTAAGTGTGATACTGAGAAGGCATACCTATGGGTCTATACTCAGTAGGCAAATAGGTCGAACTTACAAGGGTCAATCATCAAAGGCCTTCTGGAAGAGCCAGGTTTTCAGGCTCCTCCGAAAAGAGAGGAGGGTAGGGGCCTGCCTGATCTCCCTGGGAAGCCGAGGGGGGGGGACGACGGAGAAGGCCCTCTCCCTCGTCCCCACCAACCGCGACTGCGAGGGCAGTGGAAGCGAGAGGAGGGCCTCCCCCATCGAGCGAAGAGATCGTGCGGGTTCATAGGGGGAGATGCGGTCTCTAAGGTAGGTGGGTCCCAAACCGTTTAGGGCTTTGTAGGTGATAACCTGCACCTTGAATTGGGCTCGGAAAATAAACGGCAGCCAGTGGCGCTCCTTAAACAGAGGCGTTGAACGCGCCCTGTAGTTTGCTCCAGTTAGGAACCTGGCTGCCGAACGTTGTACTAATTGTAATTTCTGGGCCGTCTTCAAAGGCAGCCCCACGTAGAGCGCATTGCAATAATCCAGTCTAGAGGTAACTAAGGCGTGGACCACCATGGTCAGATCTGACTTCTCGAGGTATGGTCGCAGCTGGTGCACAAGTTTTAATTGTGCAAAGGCCCTCCCAGCCACGGCAGACACCTGGGCCTCCAGAGTCAGCCCTGAATCCAGGAGGACCCCCAAATTGCGGAACTGCGCCTTCAGGGGGAGTGCGACCCCGTCAAGCACAGGTTGCCACCCAATACCCCGATCAGACATACGACTGACCTGGAGGACCTCTGTCTTGTCAGGATTAAGTCTCAGCTTGTTCGCCCTCATCCAGGCCAACACAGCGGCCAGACACTGTGGCTTCCTTGGATTTTGGTGGAAAAGAGTAGTAGAGTTGGGTGTCATCCGCGTAGAGATGGCAACGCATTCCAAAACTCTGAATCCAGTATCTGCTTTAAACTGGGTTACATGAGTCTACATTGCCATATAATACAGTTCAAAGCAGATAATCTGGATTTAGAAACTGGATTATATAGGCATATAGATGGTGCCCTGATGATCTATTTCAGGATTGTCTTGGCAATATCTATTCAGAGGCTTGCCACTTTTTTTTCCAAAACTGAGATTTTGACTTGCACACCTAGTGTGTTTCCATGACTGAGGGGGCAACTACACTGCAATTTGTCACCACTGTTACTGCCATGGCTCAATGCTATGGAATTCTAGAATGTGTAGTTTGGTGAGATACTTTTACAGAATAAATCCCAAATTCCAACATTTTCTGCACAGATTTGTATTGAAATTGCTGATTTCTACACAAAAATAATGATGGAAGATTTTTGCACAATATAATTACTAAGGTATAAACTGTCACCAATTTTGGATTCTTCTTATGAGGGTTACTCAACAAACAAAACCGGGTTTTCTATATTTTTAAAAACATTTTTGAATTCAATTCCTTCCATTCCTAGGCTAGCGATAGCACAATACTGACAGTGAATGGATTTAGCAGTCAACCTAGCAATCATACAAAGTCATCCCATTCTTTTCCTTATATTTCATTACATACCCCCCCCCCCTGAAGGAATGCAAATTTTCTCATAAATCTTTTATCAATACATTATTTACATTTTTTTGATATGCCATTCTTTTACTTTAAAACAGTGGTTCTCAACCTGTGGGTGCCCAGATGTTTTGGACTTCAACTCCGAGAAATCCTAAAAGCTAGTAAACTGCCTGGGATGTCTGGGAGGTGTAGGCCAAAATATCTGGGCACCCACAGAGAGAGACTTTGGATAGCATAGGAATGGGTTAACACCCCTGTAGTGTTTGTTTCTCTATTTGTGCTCCTATTCAGAAGATTTCACCTCACTTTCTGTCCCTGTGATAACTGGAATTTGAAAAAAATACTGTGTTGTGGAAACAAGGATTGGTGAGAAAGCTTCAGTGGAGACATGTTTTTCCATAATAATTCTTTCAGTAGAATTTCCATTCCTAGGGGTAGATTTCTCTAATGTCCTGTTTTCTCACCCCTGTTGTTAACTATGAGCCATTTGTAAGTCAGATGTTTGTAACACGGGGACTGCCTGTATATAAATTGACATCTCCAAGGCTGCAACACACTGGCCCAGAAAGGTCATCATGGCACAACGTCAACACATTAGTGTCCCACTCTTTCCAGACCACAGGTCTAACCAACCAAACTTTTGACTGATGATCCATGCAAGTATGGGCCTTGACCTGGCTGTTCTGCACAACTAGCCTAAGAAACATGTTAGGGGCTTTGCAAATGCCCCCAGAGAGCACAGGAAGAAAAGGCACAACGACTACTACGTCTGCTGCTGCTTTCCCAAGCTGGTGAATCACAGGAGGCCAACAACCTCATTGTGCAAACACAGATGGGACAGCTACTTCATGTTTCGTGGCCAAGCAGCATAGACAATACTGCAATTGCGCTATATAGATAGCTAGATAGATGTATGTTGTGCGACAGCACAATGAAAATAAAGCTATTTAATGTGGGAGCAAAGTGATAAACAGGAATCCACTTGAAGTATACAATAGTGCCAAAAGGCTCTACCAAGACTATGCATGTCATATAAGAGGAATAAGAGAAGCTTTCAGTGAGAGTAAGCAGAAGATAGAACATGGGAAGGAATATCGTTACTCTGCAATTTTGACTTCCTGTTTTTAAAAAAGAGTTGGATGAAACAGCACATGAAGAAATGTTAGTGGATTTCTTTTTTCGTGTCAGGAGCGACTTGAGAAACTACAAGTAGCTTCTGGAGTGAGAGAATTGGCCGTCTGCAAGGACGTTGCCAGGGGACGCTGGGATGTTTTGATGTTTTTACCATCCTTGTGGGAGGCTTCTCTCATGTCCCCGCATGGAGCTGGAGCTGATAGAGGGAGCTCATCCACGCTCTCGATGGGGATTCGAACCTGGCAGCTTGCAGATCAGCAGCCCAACCTTCAAGCCACAAGGCTTTAACCCACTACTCCACCGGGGGTTCCATGTTAATGGATCACCACCAACTATGGAAAGAAGGCAGAATAAAGCCTATCTTCAGGAATAGAGAGCACAAAGACAAATGTAGAAACCAATATTACTGAATAGCCGGGCTGTGGCGCAGCTGGCTAGTAACCAGCTGCAATAAATCACTACTGACGAAGAGGTCATGAGTTCGAAGCCCGGGTCGGGTTAAGCCCCCAACCATTAAATAGCCCGGCTTGCTGTTGACCTATGCAGCCCCGAAAGACAGTTGCATCTGTCAATTAGGGAAATTTAGGTACGCTTTATGCGGGAGGCTAATTTAACTAATTTACAACATCATAAAACTGCCAGCAAAACACAAGGAAAGGAATGAGGAAGTACAGCCACTAGTGGACAGTGAAGCAACAGCTCCCCCTGTGGCCGGAATCGTGAAGCTGGAAAAAAAATGTTAAATGCCTCTGTGTCTGTCTATACCGTATGTTTGTCTGTTGGTATTGAATGTTTGCCATAAATGTGTTCATTGTAATCCACCCTGAGTCCCCTTCGGGGTGAGAAGGGGGGAATATAAATACTGTAAATAAATGTAAATAAAATAAACCAGCATTCCTTTTTGATGCAAAAGGTAGACTTTCTAAATAGGAGGAAAGTATTTTTCATGTAACAATGAGGGCATATGACAAACCTCTTAGTCTTAATTCAATAGGAATATAGAACTACTATGCTAGTACTGCTCAAAATGTCCACTTGGGTTATTAAGATGAATAACATGCTTGCCATTCAAACCACATATTGACAAGCAGTTTAATTTACTCCTGTCATCAACATAGAAGATCTGGTAAATTAAAACACAAAGGTAGGCCAATATTTATTGCTTTCTATTAAACCATAATTTATCTTTAAAAAGTAATTAAGGTCAATCTCCCAAGTGCATCAACAAGCAGCTTTCAAAAATTAAAAGCACAATGCACTTCAAACCATAATGGCCTTGCAAGTTGTTTTTGGATGGATGAATTAATTCTAGCATTCTAGGTTAGATTTCCCCAAAGATGACTTCAGTAAATTGTGATATTAAAAAAAAAAGATTTAAGTCTCTGCTCCACTTATTCTAATCAGTGTGTTACATAACTGGCAATGCTTTTCTATTCAAAGTATAATATTCATTTAACCTCAACTATTAAAATGCTGAAAGAAGGAAAGAAACCAGCCATCCAGAAAACAGAACTACTTTTACTTCCTTGCAGAAAACCATTAATTTCACATAATAGAAATTCCATTATATTAACCAATTAATGTAGTAAACTAAAATCCATGGTTGCTGGAGGCCACAAGTAAAGGCCTAAAATGCTAACAAGGCTTTTTGTTTTTGTTTTGGCTAATAAAGCTGCCATGCCTCTCCTTATAACCACTTCTAAGACCCTCTGCAGTAGTTCGCCCTTGCAGGAATATTTTGCGCAGACTTCTTCTATGAAGAAAAAAGTGAGTGGCTAGCAAGGTAATGATGCACCATGAGCAGAATGGTTCATGTGGCTATACATATATGATCAAGCGATGACGGGGAACATATCAAGTCTGAGCTCTCCTTAGAAAGCAAAATCAGGCTTTCTTGGCCATATAATGGAACATTAGAAAAGCCAATAAAGCCCAGTAAAAAGAGAGGCATACCACATTATAGACTGATGGAACTGATCGAAAGGAAGATAAAATTACAGATAAATAGAATCGATCAAAAAAGCCACAACCCTAGGTTTGCATGATTGAACAGGGATGTTGATAACAGTTTGTCTTGAAGGTCTCTCATGCATAGAATCAGTATAAAACAAAGCTGACTTTACACCAATTAACAACAATGGTAACATCACCAGTATATACTAATGTGTAAGTCAACCTCACATATAAGTCCAGGGCAAGTTTGGGGGCCAAATACATTGGAGTCTCACTTATCCAACATACACGGGACGGCAGAACGTTGGATAAGCGAATATGTTGTATAATAAGGAGAGATAAAGGAAAAGCCTATTAAACATCAAATTAGGTTATGATTTTACAAATTATGCACCAAAACATCATGTTATACAACAAATTAGACAGAAAAAAATACTTCATTGCGCAGTAATGCTATGTAGTAATTACTGTATTTATGAATTTAGCACCAAAATATCATGGTATATTGAAAACATTAACTACAAAAATGCGTTGGATAATCCAGAACATTGGATAAGCGAGTGTCGGATAAGTGAGACTCTACTGTATATGGATTTTTATATAATAATAATAATAATAATAATAATAATAGGCTCATAGATAGGGTCAAGGGTCATTCAATAGAGAGGGGAAAGTACCAATGCTATCTCAGGGAGGTCATGCAGCCCATCTTCCCACCCAGGCATTCAAGAAGGCCAGAAGTGAAGTGAGTAGAGGAACATCATTGCTTCTTTTAGGTTTTTTTGGGATGAACTAAGCTCTTGCCTTTCACAACTCTACTCAGAAAAGGGAATGGTTTCTTTTTTTGATTAGTTAATAAGCAGTACTCACAATGACCCATAGCTAAATCAACACAGATTCCTGAGGTTGGTTTTGACTAAAAATTTTAGATTTATATGTGAGCATACAAGGTTGTTCTCTAAGCTCATTCATGACCACAGGATGCTTAATGGCAATGCAGTGTTTCAATATTTAATGCAAAGTGTCCAATCTGCTGTGCCCCCAAAAGCCATTGTAGAAGACTGCACAGGATTCCTAAATAATGTGTATTCCATTCTATGGCTAAATATGGATAGGTAACAACTAATTTAAAAGCCACGGGTAACAAGAATTACACAGGTATGTAGAAATCCACATTAAAAAATCTGTAAAGTGGTATAATGAAAGCTTTTTATTCTCTTGCATTTTGAGTTAAGTGGGCATTTGGACTGCACATAACATGAACTGATTAATGTTATACAGGAAGTTTTGGATTTGATTCATCTAGTGGAACTGATGGAAACATTTCAGAGCATTTTCAAAGCTAATCAATAAACCTATCCAGTATAATAAGACTACTATACTTTTAGGCACCTGACTAAACTATGTTGTTGATTATTCATTCAGTCGCTTCCAACTCTTTGCGACCTCATGGACCAACCCACGCCACAGTTCTCTGTTGGCCATTGCCACCCCCAGCGCTTTCAAGGTCAAGCTAGTCACTTCAAAGACACCGTCCATCCATCTTGCCCTTGGTTGGCCTCTCTTTCTTTTTACTTCCATTTTCCCCAGCATCACTGTCTTCTCCAAGCTTTCCTGACCACTCATTATGTGGCCAAAGTACTTCATCTTTGCCTCTAATATCCTTCCCACCAGAGATAAGTCGGACTTTATTTTCCGGAGTATGAACTGGTTTGATCTTCTTGCAGTCCAAGACTGAACTATATATATACCATTAATATATGCCACATTAACTTCTGTTTTAGAAAATCTGGCATGACCTAATTGTGTTAATGTCATTGCAATGGTATTTGACTGTTATCACAACCTAGCCAAACATTAACTTGAGTTCTTCAGCTTTCTTTAATCACTAGTTAACATTTTACACCAGTCTGGAATCAGGATGTTCTACAGTCCTACAAGCAATTGCAAACTTTGTGATTACAAAATTTACTTTGTTAAAAACTAAAACTCTAAGACTCATGAACCAGAACCTGGAGGAAAGGAATTGTGTTTCAATGTATTTTTTGTTAAGGATACAGTTTAAAATCTGATTTCAAGATATGCTTTGATATATTTTTTATTATTTATTTATAGAATTTAGAGAACCATCATCCAAAGTCTTTATACAAAAACATAAGACTTTGAGAAGTAGAAATAAAGGAGAAATGAAAGGCCCCTTTCACAGAAAAAATCCACTCCCAGTTGCATCAAATGTTCTTTATTTCAGCTTTATAATATGCAAGATGGAATCCTTATGTTGCTAATTTGTTGTCAAAATACTGGTAAAATACTCAGGTTTATCAGTACTTTGCTAACTTATTTTAGCAAAATATTGAAAATGTCACCTAGTTCTTGAAAATGACCATTCTGAGCTCCCCAGTATCAACATTTAATTATAAAATTATCTGTTGCAATCACATTCAAGGAAAAACAGCATTGCCAAACTACAGCATTAACTGTTTTTGCTTTCAACTTAATGGACTATAGGCCAGCATTTATTTTTATTACCTATGCAAAACAAAGCAAGAAATAATCTAGCAACATATCACTATGGATTCCATCTGCTGGAGCATCCAGGTAATACTGTACAAGTTTTACATATACATGACATGAAAGGTTTTCCAGATGTAACAGTACAAAGAGACTTCTTGAAAAATTCAAAATTCTTAGACAAAGAAAGGGGTGATATCCTAAAACTATTATTGCCAAATTCCTTATTTTGGCATCTGCTTTATATGACAAGGGCTGGGAAGCTGGGCAGGCAGATTCAAGCACACCTGACTAATAGCCCAGAAATAAGGACCTCCTAAACTCACTTATATGCAATCCATAGCTGATCCACATTACCCAAAGTTGGGAGGAAGTCTAAACTCTGTCCCAGAATTTAGGCTTTCTCCGACATAGGGCCAGTGAGAAAAGTTTGACTGCTTCCCAGATAGAACTGGCCGCAATGGTAACCCACCACTGTCCTGAATTCCCCAGAATTGGGCAGCCCCCTTCCCACTGGGCCATAGTCGTCTCTGGTTGTGACAGGGACCTACTTGTTCCTTGTCACTTGCCCAAATTTCAGCTGGGGCAGTGGGAAGCATTGGGAGCTAGGAGTGGGAGGAGAAGGATTTCCTTCTCTCCCGCTCCCTCAATGCCTTTGAAGTGTCTTTGTTGAATGATTCATTTACTGCTGTACATATGGTGACTCAACTTCTAAATGAAATAAATCACTTTTATTTGAACAAACAGGCTATTTGAAAAGCAAGTGTACATCTTGGTGGGAAATGGTCACCAACAAACAAGCAGGATTTCTGGGTCTCACAGACCTGTAACTTCTTCTTGAAGAGGATCCTCTGTCCTCCACTCATTACTTGTAGTAATGGCACCTATTTGAATTTGTTATCAGTCTAAAAGACACCTTTCCATGACCTCAAGGAGTCACACTCCAAACTCCACTATGGTGAAGACCAAAGAGCTGTCCAAGAACACCAGAAACAAAACTGTAGCCCTGCACCACACTGGGAAGACTGAATCTGCGATAGGCAAGCAGTTTGGTGTGAAGAAATCAACGGTGGGAACAATTATTAAAAAATGGAAGAGATACAAGATCACCGAAAATCTCCCACGCAAGATCTCACCCTGTGAGGTCAAAATGAACACAAGAACGGTGAGCAAAAATCCCAGAAGCACACGGGGGAACCTAGTGAATGACGTCACAAAGGCTACCATCAGTAACACACTACGCCGCCAGGGACTCAGATCCTGCAGTGCCAGACGTGTCCCCCTGCTTAAGCCAGTACATGTCCAGGCCCGACTGAAGTTTGCTAGAGAGCATCTGGATGACCCAGAAGAGTATTGGGAGAATGTCATATGGTCAGATGAAGACAAAGTAGAACTGTTTGGCAGAAACACAATTTATCGTGTTTGGAGGAGAAAGAATGCAGAGTTGCATCCAAAGAACACCAAACCTACTGTTCTGTCACGCGCTAGGCTTGACCAAATACTTATTTTCCACCATAATGTGCAAATAAATTCATGAAAAATCAGACAATGTGATTTTCTGAATGTGTTTTCTCATGTTGCCTCTCATAGTTGAGGTCTACCTATGATGTCAATTACAGGCCTCTCTCATCTTTTTAAGTGGGAGAACTTGTACAATTGGTATCTGACTAAATACTTTCCCCCCACTGTATATGTAATTGAATACCAAAATCAAGTACATCAATGTCAAAGTATTTCCTATTTCCATGCACAATTTTTAAAGGTTGACAGTGAAGGAAACTCTCATGATATATGATGCAGGAAGATAGCTGTATAGCTACCACGGACTGCCAGAAAAATCCCAAAAATAAATGAATGTGAGAGCAAATGAAGCCTGAACTCCCCCTAGAAGCCAGAATGGGCATACTTTACATGTATCACGAGATAACATAACCCATTATAAAACAGAATAATGTGTGGCAAAGTGGAAGACAGTAGGAGCAGAGAAAGACCACATTACACATGGATTGTCTAATTATAAGTCAAAACTGACTTGACAATAATTAACAAGTAGCTGAAATGAACATTTTAAAAGACTATCTGGAGGACCACCTGTCTTGTAATCTCAAGGGTTATTAAGTTCTGAAAGAAAATCTCTTTTGGTACAACCCATTTGCTGGACACCCATAAAATGCTTTCCTTGTGTGGCTTCCAAATTGTGCAACGCTCTTGCTTTAGAATGGTACAGACTCTCCATGATTAAGGAGCAAAGAATAGTTCTTTAATTTGGTATTTCAAATTGAAGACTAGAGAGAGTGGGGTCTTACTGCTTGCTTACTTACTTACTGTTTTTTATGCTGTCTATGTTTATTGGTTCATCTATTATTGCTTCAAATTGTTGTACACCATGTTGGTAACAATTTGGAAATGTGATTTCAACTTTATCATTAAATAAATAAATATATGCAGCATAAACTTAAAAACATATGATTGAGCGTTGCTAGATCAGATCAAAGATCTCTCTAGCCCAGCATTTTGTTCCAACAGTTGCCACCTGATGCCTACAGGAAGTTCGTAAGTAGGATACAAGAGCAACAACACCATCTTGCTTATTTTTCCCAGCATACTGCACTGATACTAGAGATAATATGTAGATATCAGGACTAGTACATTGACAGCTGTATCCACCATGAACTTATCTAATTCCCTTTTAAAGCTCTTAATGTTGGTTGCTATCTTTATATCTTATGGAAGTAAAATTCATGTTTAGCTTAATTGTGTTAGGTACCTTTCTCATCCTGAATATTCCATCATTTGGTTTAACTGAGTCCATTATCATGTGAAAAAAATTTCCTTATTCACTTTTCCACATAGTGCAGAGTTTAGACACCTCGGTCATACCAATATTTACTTGCCATTTTTTTAGAACTCAAAAGCACCAAAACATTGTAACTCTTCCTTATAGTGGGAACTGATCATTTCATTAGCACATTTCTAGATCTTTGGTTGCCAGAATTGTTCACTGTATTTCAAATATAGTTATACTGTATAATCCTATAAAAGCATTATGCTATGCATTGGTTCTCAACCTGGGGTCCCCAGATGTTTTTGGCCTACAACTCCCAGAAATCCCAGCCAGTTTACCAGCTGTTAGTGGTGTAAAATTGCATGAATTCTCAAAGCAGTAATTTAACTTTAATTTTTATTCCAAGGCTATGAGACTTGGAGATAACTTGTCAAGAAAGAAAACAAAACAAAGCATTATGAACTGGCATAGGTATTGCCCAGAATACCCATGTCAGTTCATAGTGCTTTGTTTTGTTTTCTTTCTTAACAAGTTACCTTGCATGTCTCATTATTGGACAAAAATTAAAGTTAAACGTGATATGAGTAAACAATTTAAATGGGTGATATTCCCTCTCAGCAAAATAAACGCGCCCTATAGGTTTGATATGCCAAATCAGTATTTTCATTTTGAGAAGCAGGTGGCTATGCCATATATCACAAAATGCAATTGAATTTGTCTCTATTCTCAATATTGTGAAACACTGGTGGGAGAAACAAAACTCCAAATGCTTTTAGAATCATTGCATTCATTGTTAAGCTTTTCAGATGTAATTAAAACATATGCTCATCTTTTAAATATATTGTTTGTTCACATCAGTCATTTGATATTAACAATGTAATAAAATTGCCAAAGGCTATACTTTCAAGTAGAGCACTTCTGAATTGTAATTAGAGCTTGAGATTGTCCTTTTAAAAAGCACTTCTTATGTTTGTTGTCAGGCAAGGTAGTTTTCAAAAGTACCACTCACACACATGCAAGTGAGGATAAAAGAAATGTCAAGCACAAAAGCTATATATTCAGTCAAACTTGTGTGGCAAAGCTTCAGTATCACAGAGAAAAGGTTACAACTACTATCTCCTTTAATCTTGATAAATGCTGGAAGTAGGTCCACTCAAATGCATGCTTAACCTCTGGCATCTGCAATATACAAGTTCAACAATCTAATGTCACCTTAACTCCCATAACCCATCTCATGGAATTATGTAATGTGATGTTTGGTGAGATACTTAGTTTAGGATTCAGTGGGAGTGCAAAACTGGATTAGAGTCAGTTCTGGTCACCATTTGGGATATACAGTCAAAAAGATCTATTTTAGATAGTAAAGAGTTTTGAGAGAGGCTTGGGAGTATGAATAACATTTTCACACTGTTGTGGTGCTGATCTCACGCAAAACCACTTGAACATCACACACACTGCCCTAAATTCCATTGGAGGTTACAATTTTATTAAATTGTGAAACTTTTATCTTTATCAAGCTACAGAAAAATATGAGGGGGGGACCTTTTAGGAAACAAAAGTGACAGACAGGAAGTCATGTATGGCTTGTGGACTGCACTTTCCCTACACCTTTAAAAATTTAAACAAGCAAGTCAAGTCATGGTGGAGTTTTCCCTGTTGTTTTATATTACTTTGCGAGTGCAGCATTTTTCAGAATGAAGCAGAGAGTGTTTGATGACTGGGACATCCGTAGAGATACCAAGGTGCTTGTTTATAAAGCCATTGTCCTCCCAACCCCTGCTCTACGCCTGCGAAACGTGGACGGTCTACAGACATCACACCCAACTCCTGGAGCGTTTCCATCAGCGTTGCCTCAGAAAAATTCTGCAAATCTTTTGGGAAGACAGGCGGACAAATGTCAGCGTGCTGGAAGAAGCAAAGACCACCAGCATTGAAGCGACGCTCCTACACCATCAACTCCACTGGACTGGCCACGTTGTCCAAATGCCTGATCACCATCTCCCAAAGCAGTTGCTCTACTCCGAACTCAAGAACGGGAAACGTAATGTTGGTGGGCAGGAAAAGAGATTTAAAGATGGGCTTAAAGCCAACCTTAAAAACTGTGACATAGACATGAGAACTGGGAAGCCCTGGCCCTTGAGCGCTCTAATTGGAGGTCAGCTGTGACCAGCAGTGCTGCGGAGTTTGAAGAGGCATGAATGGAGGGCTTAAGGGAGAAACGTGCCAAGAGGAAGGAGCATCAAACCAACCCTGACTGGGACTGCCTTCCTCCTGGAAACCGATGTCCTCACTCCGGGAGAACATGCAGATCAAGAATAGGTCTCTTCAGCCATCTACGGACACACCCCCAAGATGGAAGACAATCGTCCTCGAACTACGAGGGATCGCCTAAGTAAGTAAGTAAGTAATATTACTTGCAAGTAAGTCACGTGTATTTGTTATTTCTTAAACATTACTTAAATATTTTTTTATTATTATTTCAGTGAACCATTCAGCAAACCTGGGCAGGAGCCTGGACGTGCTTGACTATCTGAGGCCATTTTTAGTACAGGAGTGTTAAGAGATAGCCAGATCTCTGCAATGCCTCTGCTGGGATGTGTATGTCCTAATATGAAATCACTTTTTGATTGTCTGGTCAAGGACACTGAAGGGTTACCTGGATCTGAAGGGTTACCTGGAAAGATCTTTCCAGGTCAAATTTTGTAGCTTTGCTAATCTCTATTAGTAGCTTAAATTTCCTGATTAAACAACTGAAATCATGAATGCCCCCTAGACAAATTTCTGTCTCCAGGCATGTGGCCTGTCATTTGACAGACTATGCATTGCCAGCAGGAAATGACACTGATGGAAAATGTCACCTTTGGGACAAGGATGACTGACTTAACACTTCTGTAATGCCTTTTTAAAGTGGCTGTTTGGTTAATCCAAATATTGTACTGTGCCTCAGGAAATTCAGGTGGGTAACCTTTACTTTAAAAAGTCTTTTTATTTTGGAGACAATTTGATGTCATCCATTTTTCTGAGACACTTTCAAATGAATTCTAAACACAAATGAATCCAATTTGAGGTGGGGTATTTACTTGAAGCAAGACATTGAGCTGCCTGTCTCCTTCTGGAGCCCCTTGCTTTAAACCACTGACCTAGTTTAGGCTTTCACCTGCTGCCTTAACAAAAGTCCCTGTGAATTGAAATCACACCTTTAGACTCTTAGAATCCAGGATTTTGGCCACACACACTCATAAATGTATAGTTTTTTTCAGATAACTAACTGATGCAGAGTACCTTTGTTAGCTCGTCTTTCTTTCATTGCACTGTTTTAGCTAGGAGGGCTCCATAGTGTCTCACAATTAAATCTGGCTAAGGAGAGGCAATTTCTTAATCTCTTAAACCTATCTTTAGGGGACTACTTTCTTTGCACATTGCAGCTCTCCAAAACTGCTTCCCCTTTTTCTGGTGTGTGTGTGTGGATTAGGAAAAGTATATACAGTATTGCCTTTAGCTTTGAACCTCTAGCTTTCATCTCTCATTCCCTGTAACAATCCTTGCAGCTTCAAACAGTCTACGCAGTCTTGCAGATTTGCTGGTCTGTATTTACTTTTGCCATTTGTGAAGTTCTACTATAATATTTGCTATTCTCCAATACAGCTATTGTGTATACAGTATCTTGATTGCTATATGTTCACCCTTTTAGATGGGTTTGTGTAAATGTGGGTTTTTGATTCCATTTTGCCTGATGCACTATTTGGCCAAAGGTACAAGATCCCTAACAGGCATATTTACGCAGAACAAGTACTAACTCATTCATATATTTCAAGGGTATTCTGCTAATGGGAACTCTAAAAAAGTAATAACAAGGCTGACAGAAACGAATTAATAACACATTCCATTATTCATCATTATTGAGTAGCAAGCAATGCATTCCTGATTGATAACATGTTGCTTTTTAAAGAAAGAATGTCAAAGGCTGGTGTCAAACACAAGGGCATGTAGTACTGCCTTATAACATCAAAGCATTGGTCTATCTAACCCAATATTGTCTAATCCAAGGGTGAGCAGAACACACTTCTTATTTTTATTAGAATCCAAAATTTGGTGCAACATATAGCCCTTTCCTATGAAATTCCAATGCTGGTAAATTAAACTTTCTTTTTTTCCAGCAGTTTAATTTAAGATGTTTAATTGTTTCTGCTTTTGTTAAGCAATAGGAGGACTTTAGAAATTTCCCAGTCTTCCAGAGATCTACTCACAGGTCCAGATTTATCTTCGAGCCACCTCAGTCTAATTCAGATGGTACTGCTTCTCCAAGATCTAAGATTTGAGGCAAGGATCTTTCCCAGTCTTTCTGTCTGAGATCTTTTTTAACTATAGATGCTTAATACTTTTTGCATACAAAAACCACATGTATTATACTATTTAAAAGGTTAATGATATTTGTCCACAGATGGAATTGTTGCCACAGTAACTTGTCTAGTCACTGAATCTCATACACCTGACTCAAGAAGCATACAACCCATTCAACAAATCACTTGGCAAAATATCTCTCTAGCCAGAAAACTATTTGTTAAACCTTCTCTAACTTTCATACAACAATTTTCTGCTACAGCCTAACATAGGATTTCTTAACCAGAGATTTGTAGTCATAATTCTGGGGGTGCGGTGGGGGGTCATTTGTAGGTATAATCATTTTGATGAAGGGTTCCCCAAGACTTGAAAGTTATTTAGGGTTTGGAAAGGCTGACCTAACATCATTTAAAAAGTTGTTGTTGCTATATAGTGGAGGAGCCAAAGTCTTCTCACTGATGGTATAATTACTTTGGAACACAATCTTCCGTCACTGCAAAAAAATAAAAAAAATCTTGAGGTCCACTGCCCTTTCCAAATTATATGTTGTACCACAAATCCACTGTCTTAAACAACAAGTGTCAAAAACAACTAGATTTGGGAATGATGGGCTTCATATTACAACATATCTAGAGTATGTTGGACCAAGTTGCCACAAAAGGGTCATGAAAGCTGATCTGTTCAGGAAGACTTATTTCCTCCTAGAATGGAATATATATAGAGAGAAAGAATGGTAATGGAATCCCGGCACCGAGCAAAACAACAGAACTAAACACCCCCCCAACCTAGCAATTTAACCACACAATACAACATCCATGCCTTAAGGTTGAAACAACAAAAGATCACGTCACGCACCTCCACACGGACAGAAAATCACACAAACCCACAACGCACCATCTACGCTTGCGCAAAGATGCCCTCCTCGCGCTTCCCACCATGGTGCCCCATCCACTCACCCAACCCTTCTTGCGCACACACCTCCCTCTCATCTCCCCTCCCAGCCTCCCACCCCACGTGTCTCACTTACGGCAGAACCTCTGGCCTCCTCCATGACCAGCATGTCAACCGCACTCTCCCTGCTCCTCCTGCTTCTCCTGACCACGAGAGCAACAATGGCGGCACCCACTTTCCCTCACTAAAAGGAGAGAACCACGGACGCGGGGAGCCATGCCGGGGGGAAGGAGAAGCCTCATGGCCAGACCAGAACAATCCAGCTCACTGGCTAGAGGAAAGGCAGGCAATGGGAAAAAGCTGTGCCCTGGGTCCTAGCGCCCGCCCATCATCCGGATTATTTACTCTCACAACAGAAAGAAAGAGAAGCAAACCCAGCCACCAGTCATTCTACACTACTCCACAAAGACACACAGAAGCACTACTCCACAAAGACACACAGAAGCTCTACAAGATATACAATTATATACTATATATATAATTATATATATATATATATATATATATATACACACACTTTATTTATTTATATTATTTATCTGCACTACACTATCCCTTATCCAACATTCTAGAATATCCAACTCAATATTTTAATACTCAATATTTTAAATATATGCTAAAAACCATGACAATCAACACAATCTGACTCCTAATATTTTAACAAGCTTAAAATCAGACCACCAAATAAAAAACAACACTCTTAAAACGGGAATTCCAGACACTAAACAATCAGGGCCAGCTAACACCTCCCACGATCTGCCATGCAGGACACAATCCAAGCACTCCCAACAGATGGCCACCCAGCCTCTCAATGATAATAACAATATAACAATAATAATAATAACAACAACATACAATTCTAAGGTTTGCAGAGACCCCTAAGGATCATCCAGTACAACTTCCTTCTACCATACAGCAGGACACAATCTAAACATCCCTGACAGATGGCCATCCAATATCTCCACAATCTCCACAATAAAAATAATAATAGAATCCTACAGTCACAGAGATAGCAGAGACCCCTAAAGGCCATCCAGTCCAACCCCTTCCTGCCATGGAGAACACAATCCAAACATTCCCAACAGATGGCCGTACATTCTCTTGATGACAATAATAACAATATCACGGAATCCTAAGGTTTGCAGAGACCCCTAAGGATCATCCAGTACAACCTCCTTCTACCATGCAAGACGACACAATCCAACCATTCCTGAAAGATGACCATCCACCCACTTTATAATAATGATGATGATAATGAAGATGATTATCATGATGATAACAATAATAATAATAATAATAATAATAATAATAATAATAGAAGTATAGAATCCAATAGTTTGGAGACATCCCTAAGGGCCATCCACCCCAACCCTTTCTACTATGCACCAGGACACAATCTAAGCATTCAAAACACTTGAACAACATATAAATACTATACAATACTACACAGGGACAAAGACCCCCTCTACTCTCACCACTTTCACAGTACACAAACAACCAAATACATACTAAACATAAAGACAACCATACAACAGACATTCAATACCACCACTAACTCAAATTTCTCACCAACACCACCAGACAACGCCACAGCAACGCATGGCCGGGCACAGCTAGTGATCTATAGATTAAATTATGCTAGTGTTCTGCTTACTGACATTGTCATGCATTTTTAACATATGAGGTGTATTTCTGTTATGTGATTTTTAAGCCACCTCAAGTAATGTGATGGATAAAAGGACCAAAAAATAAATAAAACTCTCTGAAGTAGAAAATGGTATCAAAAATTTACACTAGTAGCAAAACAGCAAAAATCAGCAGGATCCATTTGTTAAATGAACCTTTCTCTAGCAGGTATTACACAGTGAAGAAGAACAATGTAATTATGTAACATTTGTTGTTCTTTGAATTAAGGACATCAGTATTACCTTTGTAAAAGGTAATATACATGAATTACATTAAAATAGATAGTAAAAGGCCATTGGGGTAACAAATAAAACATGTCATGCTAAAACTTTGAAAGTGGCAAAATAAAATCTTCTCTGTCACTTCAATGCTTTCGGTGTTGACTAAGAGAATGAAACATATACCACACATCCAGTTTCAAGGGATGTGTGTTGAATGATTTAGAGTGTTTCAAGAAAAAAAGAAATAAAGCTAGTCTATTGGAAAGCCAAACTTGCTGAAACTACTGCTGCTTTTACAAAATAAGGATTAAATTTTAACAGACCACAATCTTCTTTCCCAGTTAGCACCATGCATGTCCTCTCATTGGCAAGCTTGCATTTTTGCATATCTCCAGAATACTTCTTAACTCATGGACACTACATTTTACACTCTTCCAAGAAACAGGCTGACAAAAACTATGTTGCAAATGTCAAAGTGACAAAGTTTACTGACACAGCATATACTGAAGTCACACAGTACAGGATTGCAGTTGACCCTGGAAATAACTCCAGAAACTGTTTCAAATACTGGAGTAGGTGGCCCTGAAGTAGGACAGGAATGACTTCTTAATCTATGCTGTATGCCTTTTCCACATCATTCTCATGTAATTGTATATTACACCATTAAGAGTTACGATTAGTTCCCATTCATGATGCATTTAGGTGGAGTATAAAGATGTTAAACTGTGGTTTCCTAAAATTATTTTGTTGTTCTTAATTATGCTTATTAGATATGTTGAAGCCAAGGTATTTGGGCGGGGGGAGGGTGGTAAATTGAGGACATTGCCTTCTTAAAAATTCTGCTCTCCCACCCATGAAATTGTCCTTCAGTCCACTAACTTCTAGCATAGCATTGGAGTAACTTAAAACTTCAGCCAGTTTGCAGTTTAGGCATTCAAAGAAAAAGGGCAGGCAAAGTAACCTAGATAACACAAATGCACCACATAAAATAGTTCTATTATCTAATTTTCTAAGATGCCAGAAACTTGGGAACTGAATGAAATTTTGATTTGAAGCTCAGCATTCTTATTTGTGGAGGCAATGCATTCCTTGGGAGGGGAAACTACATCCCTACTCGAAGCACTGTTTTTAAGTAGAAAGGCAAGATAATACAATCACTTAATCATAGCATATAATCCATACATTTGTACGGATACACGGGGCTTCCAAAGAGAATTGCATGGCTTCCTGTCAGGTTTCCATGAAAAACAAACTTAGCTGGCATCTAATTAACAAAGACATCATGTGTAAGCTAGTTTCTCTCTCTGCCTGCCTTCCCCATTACTCAGGAGATTTGTCATTTGATCCCATACAAAAGGAAATGGAGATCCATCAACACACACTTGATTATATTGCAAAAGAACCCAGTTCATGTCTGGGCACAGTTTTGGAAAAGTTATTTTTTGGATTACAATTTCCAGAACCATTCTGCCAGCAAGGTTGTACTGATCAGGAAATTCTGGGAGTTGTAATTCAAAAAGTAATTTTTCCAAACTTTGAATTTGGGAATATGTATAAGAGTATATATATACTGTAGTTTTACTGCATTGTGAGTTTCATATGATAGCATGTCAGCAAACTGTTTTTAACACAGAGAGTTAGATTTGTATGATCAAATGGACTACACAATCTAAATATAGGAATTAATAAAGAGCAATTTATTTTATGTGTGTTTTATTTTGAAGAGGGGAAAACTGTCCAGTCAACCCAAGGAAGCATTAGTCACACATTTAACACTAGTTCCTTGTGAATGAGCACATATGGAAAAAAGCAATGTCAAAGAAAAAGAACAAAGGTAGCGGAGTAATACTGTTATCCTCTTTTCTCCTATTAAAAGATGAAACACTTGGCAGAGTGTAAACTATTCTTTATTTAGCAAAGAAGAGCAAATAATCACACATTCATTTTGTTAAGAATCAAGGTTTGCTCAGACATTTTCAAAAGAGTTTCCTTCCAATGAAATGGCGCAAGGCTCACACCTGTACTATTCTGACAGACAAATATAAAAGTACAGCAAAGAAAATTAAAATCTATTGCTGAAGCTCGGAAGGCCATGTTGGGGCTTCTTGCATAATGCATTTGTTCCTTCTTTGAAATGCACTTGTCGAGGGAAGGAACATGACACTGCCCCCCTCCCCCTACACCTTCCAGCTTCCTTGTCCCAAACTGCTCATATGATATGTAAAAGGCTTACCTGTGACATGACTCAAAAGAAATGAATCCTCAAAATGTCAGTTCCTCACAGAGCTGGCACAAGGAGGCAGAAAGATATTTGTTTTGAAAAACCAAACTTTCCAGGGACTGTACTGACTTCCAGCTGCGAATGCAGAACAATGAACCCAAGCCAGGTTGTCTCGCAACCCAGCCTCCTCTCCCCTGCCAATCACACAGCTCACCAACTGTCTGTTGTTCTTACCATGTCTAAAACTAGAGAAAGAGAAATAAAGAAGATAGTGTACTTTCAACTACCAAATTTGTTTTGTGAGAGGCTTGCCTCTGACAAAATAAGGGCACAGATTATATGCCCAATGTAAACATGATAAATAGAAGCTGGAAAACATTATTTGTGGAATATTTACACATTTAGCATACCCTTTAAATTTTGTCCCCAGGTAATATACATGCTGTATTAGAATACAAAGCACATTGGGTACTGGGCTGATATGTTTAACATTTCACATATAGTGGCAAAGACCTCAGATTAAATGAGAGAACAGATGGATCAAATGACAGATAGGTAAGATGTTCTCGATCAGATTGCAATCTCCTCAAAAGGGAGGAAAGGATTTTTAATTTATGTGATAATTATAAATATGATTTCCCCCACACACAATCTGAAGTGATGCAATACATTACATGATCTCAGCAGTCTGATAGCAACTATGTATTAGGAGGCATTTCCAAAAATGCATGAAGGCAGCTCCTGACAGAGCACACGGTAGTAGTCCAAACAGGATGTAACTTTGGGTGGCTCTATGCCAGTGGTTCTCAACCTGTGAGTCCTCAGGTGTTTTAGCCTATAACTCCCAGAAATCCCAACCACTTTACCAGCTGTTAGGATTTCTGGTAATTGAAGGCCAAAACATCTGGGGACCCATAGGTTGACCCTTACCACCACCATCACCACCACCATGGTTCTCATCATCATGCCAGCCAGCTGGTGCATCATGACTAATGTTAGTTGGCTGTTTGACACCTGAAGTGACATCAGTCAGAGTGAGGCAGGAAGAGGACAAATCACATCCAATCTTTCACTCCTCTGATTGCCTTATTGCTCAGGTTAGTGTCACTTCAGGTGATGAGTAAAGGACACAACCCATGTTGCATCTGCTGTCCACCAGGAAGATAAGAACAGAAAGGGACTGTAAGTGCCTTCTCATGACCCTTGGTGGCCTGAGTGCCAAGAAGTATGTGATGGCCATGTTGAGGAACCAGTATTATTCCATGCATTATTTAGCCATCATGGAGTGGATTCGCCTGCCCTTCGGAATAACTGGTTAATATAGATATGCCCTAAGCATGTATCACATACAGCATCTTCAGGAGTGGATGCAATTAAAGCAGTAGCCTAAATTGTGCAAACATCATTCTGGCCACTATCAACAGCTGGGCGTCCAGGCCTGTCACCAGTGACCACTAGTCCTAAATCCCATTGCTAGTCCAAACTAGAGTAGATCTGAATCAATTAAATGTATGTAAGTGTTGATTTATTAAGTTCCCATTTATCTGATTGTTCATCTTCTTCTTCTTCAATCACTCAGTTTTTCCGACTCTTCGTGACCTCATGGACCAGTCCACACCAGAGCTTCCTGTTGGCCGTCGCCGCCCCCAGCTCCTTTCAGGTCAAGCCAGTCACTTCAAGGATACCATCCATCCATCTCCCCCTTGGTCGGCCTCTCTTCCTTTTTCCTTCCATTTCCCCCAGCATCATGATCTTTTCCAAGCTTTTCTGTCTTCTCATGATGTGGCCAAAATACTTCATCTTTGCCTCTAATATCCTTCCCTCCAGTGAGCAGCCGGGGACTATTCTCTGGAGGATGGACTGGTTTGATCTCCTTGGGATCCAAGGCACTCTCAGGATTTTCCTCCAGCACCAAAGTTCAAAAGTATATATCTTCCCTCGATCAGCCTTCCTTATGGTCCATCTCTCGCATCCATAGGTTACTATGGGGAATACCATTGCTTTAACTATGCGGACCTTCGTTGCCAGTGTGATGTCTCTGCTTTTCACTATTTTATCGAGGTTGGCCATTGCTCTCCTCCCAAGAAGTAGATGTCTTCTGAATTCCTGGCTGGAGTCTGCGTCTGCAGTGATCTTCACGTCTAGAAATATAAAGTCTGTCACTGCCTCCACGTTTTCTCCCTCTATTTGCCAGTCTGGTTGCCATAATCTTGGTTTTCTGATTGTTCTACTCTAGTTGAAATTAGCAATTGAATTTATACCCAAGAAGAGTCTGACCCCAGCAGAATAAACTCTCAACCCCTGATCTGGTTTTCAGATTACCAAGAACACTTCTGACTTTCTCAGTCTCTATTTGTTTGCCCTCTTCAAGTCTGTTAAAATTATCACACACTGATTTATAACTGAAAGGGCTTTCTGGATCTAGATGGAAAAGCCAGAGTTTGTGTCACTGGATTGCTGTATGCACAGAACCCCAACATGCCAAACTCTATTTCCCAGCAGTTTAATGTAATTGTTAAATAACAAGATACAGACCGAGGGACATCAGAGACCAATAGCCACAGAGTTAAACAAATAGCACCCACTACACTAGTCATCCCATAAAGATTGGGCCCACAATGAAACAACTGCTCCAAGTCACATTCCAGATGGACAGTTCACAAGACTACCGTGATCCTCCATGGTCCCTTATCCAGTTTCTAGCACAGAACATTGAACAAAGTGGCGTTATCTGTCACTCTTCTATAACCAGACATGAAGCCAGATTGTAATGGATAGAGATAATTCATTTCATCCAGGAACTATTACAAATGAGACAACAATAAACAGCAAGCACCTTGTCAATCATTGGAAAAAACAGCTGCATACTCAAATCTAAAATGCTCTTCCAGTCTTGACTGACAACCAGTGCCACTTCTTTTCTGACCATTTTCTCCTTGGCTATCATTTTCCTCTAAAAGTTTTGTTTGCACCTTCTCTTTTTCTTTCACTTTATATATACAATACACTGAAATGTGATCCATCAATACAAGGATAAATAGCAACAAAGAAATGGCTGCTTGGTTTTTATTCATGCTCCTCTCTTTCACCTATTGCAGAAATTTTGTTCCAGTCAATGGGATAACACTCCTGAGCTACTGAAACAATATACAATGTGTTGTGATTGGAGTTTTCTGGGGCTTTGTGTGTGACTCACCCAAGGTCACCCAGTGGGTTTCTATGGCTGAGCAGTGAATTATCCCAGTTTCCAGAATCATAGCTCAGTGCTCAAACAACAATACCACACTGGCACTCAATGTGTCATATAACATGAGCTTTTTTCCTTGGATAAAATATCATGTTTCCGAGAACATGATAGCAGGTATGTTGTAGTCAATCTTATTCATTGAATAATTTCTAGGAAGTGGACGTAAATCAAACCTACTCCTAGATGACCAAGTTCTAAGCTGAAACATGTACAGAGGCATATTATTCTATTTTACCATTGTGATGATGTAGCTGTGCTTACTGAGTTGCAGCAAGAAGGTAGTTTATTCCTGAAATAATTGCATTGTATTATGACTTTGCATGTTTGAGATATAAGCACTTTTTCGTGTCAGGAGAAACTTGAGAAACTGCAAGTCGCTTCTGGTGTGAGAGAACTGGCAGTCTGCAAGGACATTGCTCAGGGGATGCCCGGATGTTTGATGTTTTACCCTCCTTGTGGGAGGCTTCTCTCATGTCCCTGCATGGGGAGCTGGAGCTGACAGAGGGAGCTCACCCGCTCTCCTGAGATTCAAACCACTGACCTGTCAGTCAGCAGTCCTGCCGGCACAAAGGTTTAATGTATTGTGCCACTGGGGGCTTGATATAAGCACTGGAAAAGTGGAAAGCAGTAGAAAAAGAAGGAGACCACATTACAAGTGGATTGACTCAGTCTGAGTTTGCATGACTCAATCTCTTGAAAGTCTCCCATTCAGAGAGCTAATATATATTAAAGTCGATTTGATGGCAAGTAATAATAACAAACTAATTCCTCAAAAGAAGAAAGGGAAGGAAGAGAAGAGAAAGAAATGTAGAAGGCTACCCTGTTTCCCCTAAAATAAAATATCCCCAGAAAATAAGACCTAATAGAGGTTTTGCTGAATTGCTCAATATAAGGCCTCCCCCAAAAGTGAGACCTAGCAAAGTTTTTGTTTTGAAGCATGCCCAACAAACAGAACACCAGAGCATGCAGGATTGGTAAATGTACCTACCATAGAGTATTGTACATGGAAATAATGGCAGTAACAAGAAATTCTTGATAGGATTCACAGTTTGTCTGGTTATGGTGGTTTGTGATGACAACTACTGTACAGTATATAATAAATGTTCATTTTTTTGTTCAACAATAAATGTGAATTCTTCTTCATGGAAAAATAAGACATCCCCTGAAAATAAGACCTAGAGCATCTTTGAGAGCAAAAATTAAGATAAGAAACTGTCTTATTTTTGGGAAAACACGGTAGCTAGAAAGCATGGGCTTTCATAGATAAAATAGTGAATTAAGTCCCTTCCAACTGAATAGGTTTTACTTTGTGTCGTCAGCCATTTAAAATCCCACCCAATCCAAAGTCATGAGCCACTAAAATGGAATCAAGATATACATCAGACCAAAACCAGGGCAGGGAACAGAAGAAGCAGCATGTGGAAATGGAGAATCACCTTAAAATTTCATCATACGGGTATGCCCCCTAGACAGTATTATACATTAACCAAAAACATGGACTTTTCTGTTTGACTGTTTACTTTTTTGGAAAGGCAACATCAAAGAAAACTCTTGCAATATACTGTGTTGATTATTCTCCCCCTTCCTAATAAACCTACATAACTGAGCAAGGTCAAATAAGTACACAGAAACAAGTACACTGGCTACAAAGGGGGAAATATAGATGGAAAAGGATAATAAAAAAGCAAGAAAACCGAACTTCTGTCTTTAAATGAAGACAAATAATGTGAATGAATAACCTCAAATGGCCAGATTAATATACTGAAGCTTTTTACTCATATATAGAAACACTGGAAGTTTATACTGCTGCACATGTGTGTATTATTAACATTTAAAGCAGGACAATTCATGTGCTGTTTTCACAAAGGAAATATAGTAGTTATTTAAAGAAACAAAAATGCATTAATTCTTCTATAGTAATTAATTATATATGCAATTAATATATTAACTAATGAATTAACAATATTTTACTTCATTAATGTGATGTTCCTTTAAGTCACCTGACAATGTGTGGTGACTCTGTGATCGAGGTGACCTCCCCTCCAGGACTTTGTAAAAGATAGTTCAAAAATCAAGACTTTATGTTCTATATTCCATATATTTATAGTAGAAGGTGATTGGGACTTTTTACTGGAGTTTACTGTGGATTATCCCTGCACTCTGAGGCAAGAGATAACAACTTCATGGATTGTGAAATCATGTTGCTTGAACCCCACTTCTATGTTGAATTCCCCAGATGTTGTGAACTTCGTTCTGATCAAATGTTTCCTATTACTTATATCGATTGTTTATATCATTCATGATTCCCCTTTATGCAATGTCACCCACCTTTATGGATTCTCCTTTATTTTCTTGAAATGTACCTATCTGCCTATATGTATTTATACTCTTTGGGATCCCCGGAAAATATGTGTTTTTCCTAGCTGGGTTTATATTCCAACTTTATTTTTAATTTTCATTTTATCCCGTATAATTGGCAGATCATGAAATCAAATGGGAAATATTATGACCCCAACCTGAACTCTAGCCCCATGACTCAGACCTCCCTTCCCAAAAACAAAAGGATAATCTGCCACAGTTTAATCCCCTCTCATTCCGACCGCATGGACAATATAGGGCGAGTCACCAAACTCCTAAAGGTGACTCGCCCCCAAGGCAAACATTGTCACATCTCAGGCCAGGACGCCGCAGGAAGGCACCCTGTGGGGCCGTCAATGATGGCTCATCACCACCCACTTCCCGTCTGACACCCCAAAGACATATCTAAAATCTGTGAACGTGACAGGACCCCGGACATCCTTGATGGGTGTCATTAATTCCTTTAGAAATCGGCTGGGCCAGAATTAATCAGATATTTCCTGTCCGGTCACCTCTTTGTCTCAATAGCTCCCGCCTCCTCCTCTCTGATTGGCCCGAATAGGGACAATAAGCGGCTCCCCATTGGGCCAGCAGAGCAAGGCGGGAAACGAAAGCCCGCCTCATTCAACCTCTCAGCCTATCCGCGATCAGATGGGCAGGGAAGCGGGGCGGGAAATTCAAAGGGCTGTCAGACCAAAACATTGTATAAATATGGCTTTATTTGAAACATATGTTACGCTAGTAGATTGAATGATCACTATTAGCGTCCTTTTCAGCTGAATTGCTCAATAAAACTCCTTGGCGGATTTTCCTTCAACGTGGCGGACCTTCTTCATTTCAGGCTTCAGGTTGTATTGCGGCTTATATTCTTCTTTTGGCTTCGCCAAGGTCCGTTCCCTCAGGACCGGATCGGCTTCCTTCTAAAGGGGCCCGATCCCCCAAACGCGGTCGACAACATAATTTGGCTTTACCACGAAGGGACTTGCTTGGAAGTTCCAAAGATCCATTTTTTTAGGCTAAAATTCCAAGCGGCGACCTTGGTCCAGATATTCTGGGACAGGTTGGGGAGAGAAACGGCTGCAAGGAGGGCCCTCCGACCAACAATTTGACCTCATTTCACATCCAAATTTCTCTGGCAGTCCCTTTCTCTCTCTAGATCTGATTCAGGGTACTGAACAAAGGAGCCAGATAGGAGGAAGCAGATTTTTAGCTCCTCGAAGGAAAGGCGCCAACGTGAAACAGGGGACGCCCTGTAAAAATAAAAGGGAACCGGCCCCGTTGTTGAGACCCAGGTGGGAGGAGTCCTGGAGGTATTGCACTTCGGATCAGGGCTCGGTAACAAATTCCTGGTGAAACGCGGGAAAATCTGGCACCCGGGGGGCGTGTGAGAACAGTCTGGCTTGTAAGATTACAGGTTCAAGAATCGCGGGGTAGGGGAACAGTTGTGTTCCCGGGGCACCTGCGGATTCCACGAACGCCAGCCATCCAGTCTTGGTGAAGGGAACTCTCGGTAGGACGAGCTGACCTGGCCGGTTGGGTGAGTCGTTACTCCGTTAACTGTCAGGTACTGGGCAGGGGTTGAGCCAAGAATGGGTGTTTGTTCAAGCACGTCTAGGGTGTCCCACCCCAGCAGACATCCCCAGGGATTCTCCTTTGGGCAAGATCCTGGCCAATTGGGGTGGGCTTTGCATCAAAAAACATGGTGCAGGCCAGGTTGGGCTAACTCAGAGCACATAAGTGGCCCCTTGTGGCCCTTGAAGGGGGAACAGCTTGCCCCCCGTTTGAGTCACCGAATTCGGAGTGTTGACCTAAGGTGACTCACCATGGGGAGGGCAAGTGGTCCCAACTTGCTTATGCTGCAATGTTCATGGCCCTAAGCCAGGGAGAGAATCGGAGGGGGGGAGGGGGGCCCACGTCTTCCCATGCAGAGATTTGGGCTCCAAAAACAGCCCTCCAAAGATTCCCCCCTAGACCCTTTTCCCCTTACCCCCTCCTCCAGAGGATTTTCTGGACACATTTGCTTGCCTTCTCCCCACCCCATCAGCCCCCTCCTCCAATCCCCATCCCCACCTTTTCTCCTCACCCTGAGTCCTACACTGATCCAGGACTCCCAAATTGGCCTTCCAAGGGAACCCTTACTTCAGGGATCCCCCCCCCAAGAAATTCCCCTCCAGAGAGTTCAGCCCAGTCTAACGTGAAGGAGGGCTCCCAGCCCCCTCCCCTCTCACCCCGAAACACACCTGATCCAAAACACTGTTCACACTCTCTCAGCCCCCATCCCAGCCGTTCCTTTGAAGCCTGATGCCCCCCCCCCAAATTGTATCTGCCCCTGCCACTCAACTCCTGCCACATTCTGAGTTTTCCTTAGATGGGAAGAATCGCCCCACCATCCCCCTCCTTCTCTTGCCCCCACCAGGCTCTCTCTCTCTCTCTCTCTCTCTCTCTCTCTCTCTCTCTCTCTCTCTCTGCGCTCATTCCTCTCTTGGAGAGACAGGAGAAGGAGGGGCCGCGGGGAGATTGTGCAAAGAGGACACTTTTTTCCTCTTCCTGTTTTTGGAGGGGCAAAGGGGGGAGAAGATTCAGTCCTGAAGCCTGCCACCAAGATCTATAGTTCTCCAAGGATTGCTTCCTTCTTTCAAATCAAATCTTCTCCAACTTGATATTCTGCCTTGCCTACCCTCAAATTGTACCCTTTTTTTCTTTTCTCTCTCTCTCTTCCCCGGCCTGAGTGAAAGTCTCTCTCTCTCCCTCAAATCTCAAATCCATTTCTCCTCTCCTTCCTCTCTTCTCACCTTTTAAAATCCCTTATTTCCCTTTGTTCCCATTTTCTAGACACTATCCCTAAGATTTTACCTCAGTGTTGTCTTATATTTCCTTTGGTCCTTACAAAAGGGGGGAGGGGGGCCATTCCTTTAGCCGCTTCTGTTTCTTAATTTCCCCTTTTTCTTTCTTTCCCATCTGGGAAGCATGGCAAAGGATTTGGGTGGGGGAAGGGGACTCCCAGAAAAGTGTTGATTAAATTTTGTGTGTTTATGTAATGTGTGGGCTGTAAACTCTTCTCTACTCACCCCTTTGCCTTAAAAGCCACCAGTGATATATAGTTTTCTGGGAAGGAGGGCTGGAATGGACTAGCTTAGTGCTATGCTCTCTCTCTCTCCCTTTTCTTCTGTGCCATCTCACCTCCCTATTTTCAAAGGTTCAAGCCCTAATATTTTGTGAGACCCCCCCCCCCAGAGAAAACCTGCTGCTTCTGTGGTTTTAACTTTTTCTTGTCTCTCTCTCCTCAAGCCTCCCTTATCTTAGAGAGAAAAGGGGGGGGATGGAAGAATTGATGTATTTTTCTATATGTGAGTTTTTTTCTCTCTCTCTCTCTCTCTTCCACTTCATGTTTTCCTAGGCCGAAATGCACTTCAACATTCTCCTTTTTCAAAGCTCCCCCCCCCCTTCCTTCCCAGCATCCCCATTTCTCCTTATAAACATTCAGTCAAAATCCTGGTTTACTTTTATAGTGAAGGCACTCTTTCACTCTCCACAGTTCCCCAACAATCTCCTTTCTTCCTTTCGGGTCCTTCTCCCTCCCTTTCCCTGAGTGCATGCGTGTGAATGTTTTAAAAAAATCCCTCTAACTGCCTTTAATTATGAGGAGGGCATTAGAGTCCAGGGGACCTTCCAGGCACAGCTGAAGAGATCCAGAGGACCGGACCCAACCACCTGACTGAGGACATCAGACCAGACTGCAAGACCCATAATCCATACCTGCCACCATGAACAGTTCTAAGACCTGGGTAGGGGCTCTCGGAGTGCGCTGTGGATTTCATGCAGCAGCTAGAACCCAGAGGCCATTGGAGATGGTCCTGTGAGGGTAAGCCCGGACCCCCAGTCACCCAGAAGAGACAGCCCCACCTGTGGCTGATCTGAGACCCCCACGGGGGAAGCAGCCCCATCTGCCTGGCTCAGGGGCTAGAGACTAAGACACTGCTGAAAGGATTCTTGCACATGGCAGGCTTTTATGGCCAGACCACCGTATGGTGCCCTCCAGCTGGCCTGGTTCTGCCCTGGCAAAGGGCTACTGAGTGCAGGTCTGCCTTTGACGCTGCCAAGGAGGCCCTCATGACATCACCAGGGGACAGAATTGGCCGCCATGGCAGAAGATGTCCCAGAAGAAATGAACAGGATTCTACCAGTGACCACCATGAGGGAAGGATGTTCCACTTTCACCAGAGCTGTGCCAAAGAAGGACCCCAGGACTGCTGGAGCCCTCACAAGGTATGAGTGACTTCCCTGACTAACCCCACCACGGGAGGGAGGGGGGGCTTATAATCTGTCCTTAGTTTCCCTAGGCACTCTCTCCTTTCCGTCTCCTCTGTTGGAGTGCTGGACCTGCCTGCAGTCACCAGGAGGCGCCGTGCTGTGAGGCGCAGAAGCTGTGCCCAGTTGCCCCCAGCTGCCAACTACAAAGGGGGGGCCCAAGCTGCAGCCAAGAAAAGGCAGCCAAATGGGAGTACTGCATCACAGCCTCCATCATCCCCAGCCCTCACCACCTCCACCTTCATGCTCCATTTCCCATGACTCCAGACCAAGGGACATCTGTTTCAACACCATGGGATCACCCACCACTGACTGAACCTCAGCTTTCACCTCTTCAAGCTCCTGCCCTCCAACAAAAAGGCACAATCTGATCTACCAAGGCAGAGGCCCTGCATGCAGTGAAATGTCGGGGCTTTGGGAAATGTTCATAGCCATTTCCAAGCCCCGAAGGGGGGAAAATGTGATCGAGGTGACCTCCCCTCCAGGACTTTGTAAAAGATAGTTCAAAAATCAAGACTTTATGTTCTATATTCCATATATTTATAGTAGAAGGTGATTGGGACTTTTTACTGGAGTTTACTGTGGATTATCCCTGCACTCTGAGGCAAGAGATAACAACTTCATGGATTGTGAAATCATGTTGCTTGAACCCCACTTCTATGTTGAATTCCCCAGATGTTGTGAACTTCGTTCTGATCAAATGTTTCCTATTACTTATATCGATTGTTTATATCATTCATGATTCCCCTTTATGCAATGTCACCCACCTTTATGGATTCTCCTTTATTTTCTTGAAATGTACCTATCTGCCTATATGTATTTATACTCTTTGGGATCCCCGGAAAATATGTGTTTTTCCTAGCTGGGTTTATATTCCAACTTTATTTTTAATTTTCATTTTATCCCGTATAATTGGCAGATCATGAAATCAAATGGGAAATATTATGACCCCAACCTGAACTCTAGCCCCATGACTCAGACCTCCCTTCCCAAAAACAAAAGGATAATCTGCCACAGTTTAATCCCCTCTCATTCCGACCGCATGGACAATATAGGGCGAGTCACCAAACTCCTAAAGGTGACTCGCCCCCAAGGCAAACATTGTCACATCTCAGGCCAGGACGCCGCAGGAAGGCACCCTGTGGGGCCGTCAATGATGGCTCATCACCACCCACTTCCCGTCTGACACCCCAAAGACATATCTAAAATCTGTGAACGTGACAGGACCCCGGACATCCTTGATGGGTGTCATTAATTCCTTTAGAAATCGGCTGGGCCAGAATTAATCAGATATTTCCTGTCCGGTCACCTCTTTGTCTCAATAGCTCCCGCCTCCTCCTCTCTGATTGGCCCGAATAGGGACAATAAGCGGCTCCCCATTGGGCCAGCAGAGCAAGGCGGGAAACGAAAGCCCGCCTCATTCAACCTCTCAGCCTATCCGCGATCAGATGGGCAGGGAAGCGGGGCGGGAAATTCAAAGGGCTGTCAGACCAAAACATTGTATAAATATGGCTTTATTTGAAACATATGTTACGCTAGTAGATTGAATGATCACTATTAGCGTCCTTTTCAGCTGAATTGCTCAATAAAACTCCTTGGCGGATTTTCCTTCAACGTGGCGGACCTTCTTCATTTCAGGCTTCAGGTTGTATTGCGGCTTATATTCTTCTTTTGGCTTCGCCAAGGTCCGTTCCCTCAGGACCGGATCGGCTTCCTTCTAAAGGGGCCCGATCCCCCAAACGCGGTCGACAACAACTCCATGAATTATACTGAAGCATAATTATATTTGCCTAAACACCCAAAAGCAAACCATGCTTCTTGCATTAACAAACATTAATACCCTTATTCACACAACAGATGTGTAGAAAATTAACAAATGGAAGGGAGTAAACTGTTTCCATGACTCCACCACACTCCAGAAAATCATCTCAAAGTTTGAAGATAGCCCGCATATGTATAATTAATATCCAGATAGCTTCTGTATGCATGATTAGAGGTACTCAGTTATCAAGCAGATTTAAACAAAAAATGTGTTATGGCTGTATGAATGCCAGCAAAAGGGGAGCACAGTTCCAATCCACTCTCTCTGGGTTTCACTCTTCCCTCCACAAGATCACTCTAAACATATTTACTGAGGGAGTAAAACTATTTGTATGTGTGCAGAATGTCCGAAGGCACATAACACAATTCCTAAAGATATACTAGTCTGGCTAGTATACCATACCATTACCTTGGCAAGCAAACATAATAATGAGTGCTTTATGCACCAAAAGCAAAATGTAAGTTAATTGATTAATTAATATTCCAAAATTCATCCTGAAGCAAGATCAGCACTCCGTCAATATCTAGCCTTTTCTATGACCTTGAAAAATGCTTCACTAAAAGCTACCAATGACAAACTACTAAACCAGAAGTGTCATATATGGAGAATAATGCAAAGATCAGCAGTGAGCAATAAACAAATTATTGCATACCTACTCATTAAATATAGGATTGATTTTTTTTATCTCTAAATCAAACTTTTAAAGCAATAAACAATGTACAAATTAAACAGCGGAACACATATGCGTTGAATGTATTTGTCAAACTCAAGTAATTGTTCTCATACCACAGAGGGGAAAATACTACCAACACATGTGGCTAACATGTAGTCTATGGGATCCTAGTAGTAATTTTTCTGAAAAGTAACTTTTCCAAATTCTGACTGTTCCACAAAAGCTCTGCTGGTCCTTTATCCTTCAAAGACAGTCTCTCCTATTTTTCTCCCAACTTAGGAGCCAACTTGTGGACCATCAAGCCTATTAAGTCTATAAGCCTACCAAGCTCATCAATGCAGAAAAAAACCTATTATTTTCATCAGAGGATGGCTTGTAAAGGTTAAAATTATAATAGGATTTACATAAAGTAAGAAGAACAGGAATTATTTAACCCTACTTTTTCTCTTGGTAGAACATTTTCTCCACCCACTAGATCACAAAACTATCAACACTGTAAAAATGTTCATAAATAATTCTGAAGTGTCTCCACATGACTTCATGAAATATTATAGTCTAGAGTACGAATGGTAGTTGTGTAACTCTCCAGATATTGCTGAATTACAACTCCCAGCATTCTTTACCATTGGCTATGCTGCTGAAAGGGTTGCCATTCAACATGGGGGGAGGGGGGGCACAAAATTTCCAACCTTATGTGTGGCTGTCAAGGGCCTCTCTTGAAACCTGTGGTTATCCTAAACATCCACAATTCCCTTCACAACACTTCTCCCACTGACAGTTTTTTTCCATGGGGGGGTATGGTTACAAAATTGACTTTTTTGCTTCTCCGTGCCACCAAACTCATAGTTTAACAGTAACAAGGGTCAAATCATACATCACGGAGAAATACAGTATCCTTTCTTGCCTGCTACTCTCAACAAACCATGAAATTATGAGCTGTAAAAGGTCAAGCAAAAGACAAGTTCCCCAAAGTCGTGTTCACTTTATTAGCTTCATGAACATTTATTTTTCACATAAGGATTCCCCTAAGAATCATACTGATGTTATCATATTCACATACATATACATATATATTGATTGCCTGCTTAAAGATGTCTCTCAGCAGTGTAGCAACCACTGGGTTGATTGTTCCAAAATCTATTGAATTTGAAGCTAAACTTTATCTAATGGCTCATTATGTTACTGCTTGTCTCCTTTATTTGTTATAGCTTCTGTCTGTTAAAATCAATTTGTAAAATCTCATTTGTTGAAAAGAAAAGCAGAAAGGAATTGACACTTGTGTCCCGGTTCCTTTTAACCTCTCTCATACATATATACATACATACCTACACACACACACATGGTCCACAGTGAAACAAGTAGCAGAGCATTAACAATACCAAGATTGCAACACATCAGGAGGCAGATGGGAGAGGCCACATTTAAATTCTCCCTGATGTAAATAAACCAATTAAACATTCCTAGCAAGTAAAGCATTAGTAAACCATGGGTGAAACGACATATCCCTGCTCACTTTTAGCTGTGCTAGAATTAAATTTACAGTAGGTTTTTCAAGGCTAGGGAATATACAAACATGATATTTCCTACCTGAAGTCTGAAGTGATATTGTCCACCTTACACCTTCAGAGCCATACCATCCTCCTGCCTTCATTCAGCTGTGTTTATCCACCAGGATCAGTTTTAACAGTACAAAAAGTAGTCTGTAGTTCACACTGATCACAATTAAGAATTTCTGAGTGGAACTTAAGAGTAAAAACTAAGTAACTAAGGCAAGTCCCCAAATACTTTTTTCCATCCCGAGTTTCATCATTCACTGAGTTCCACTTGAGAAATTTTCCCACTCTTTCCATGGTGACAGAGTCTGGTCGACTATGGAATTAGAGATCACCCGTCTGCACATGGAATTAGGGGTCACCCGTCTGTATCAGGATTCAAATCCATTCAGTGAATTCCTCTCCTAGCAAATGAACCAATTAATATATTTCCTTTTGTATGGTATAATGGATAGTCAGTATAATCGGAATGGTCCGATTTTTCAGTCTGAGCAAGCCGTCCAGAGAAAACATATATTGTGGACATACAGAGTATTGATATTTCATCCCAAAAGTCACTGAGGCATTCCAAACCTCAATTCAGTTGTTTAAAATATGGATTTGGCTACAAGTTAATGAGCACAATAGCAGCATTAATATATGCAATTAATGGAGCACTGTGACCTGAAAAGATCAGGATGTTTTACTGCTCACAGTATTGCCTCTGGTCACGCAGCGAAGCAGAAGCAAGATTTGAAGGAGTGTGTGCTGACTGCAACTTTGCCTGGTCTATTTGTACAAGGCATATCTGAATGAAGAAAAACCCACATACACACTGCAACTCCAAGCTGCTAAACTGGTGGCCACATCTATATGAGGGAAAAGCCAAATTTATTGATAATAAATACCAAGTTTTCCTTTAAGCTCTTGACACAGCAAAGAAATAAAATTGGTATTAGTTACACATTACCAAGACAGAGCATATTTGCTTGCACCTCTTATTAGGAGCTAAACACAAAGAGTTTACTATCAAGTTGAACCACACTTCAACATAATCCTTTGAAATTAATGTACCCCACATCTCCAGGAGACAAATTCCCCATAGACACCTGAAAATGTGGATAACAGGAAACTCTATATTTTGATTATACTTGGAATGGAAGGATATCGTAGAATTGTACCGTCAGACCTATAAAAAAAACCTTCCACTGGGGAGAGGATATTTTTCGGAGCATTTGTGAATGAATCTGTGGATAATTTATTTTATTTATTTATTTATTTAATTTATATACCGCTCTTTTCCCCCAGGGGACGGCATATTGTAATTAAATTAAGTCCCATTGAATCTAATTGGTCTACTGACTAAGGCTGAATCCAACCTAGAAATTACTCTATATTTATATAATTATATTTTATCTAACTACAGTAGAGTCTCACTTATCCAACAAAAACGGGCCAGCAGAACGTTGGATAAGCGAAAATGTTGGATAATAAGGAGGGATTAAGGAAAAGCCTATTAAACATCAAATTACATTATGATTTTACAAATTAAGCACCAAATTGACAGAAAAAGCACACAGTAACATTATGTAGTAATTACGGTATTTATGAATTTAGCACCAAAACATTGCAATGTATTGAAAACATTGACTATAAAAACAATGATTACTAAAAGGCAGATTGTGTTGGATAATACAGAATATTGGATAAGCGAAGGTTGGATAAGTGAGATTCTACTGTATAAGTGAAAATGCTGAGGAATCTACTATTTTTCTCATATAACTTTTTTAAAAGACTGCTTCATTTGGAGAAAAAAGGTTGCTATTGTGGCAAAGTAGCTTTGGAAACTAACACTGCCACACCTTTTTCTGATACTTACGTTATTTCTCTGTAATTTAACAGGTTCAGATTTTCCCCAATGCCTTCATGGTGCCACAATCTCAAATTTGACTGTCAAAGGTGCCAGTACCAACCCCCCCCAAAAAAAACGAGAACCATATGATGTGTGCCCACCATCTTCTATGTTTACAACTCCCCAATAGAAATCTTTAACAGCTGCATAGTAGGGGGGGATCCTCCAATGAGCCCTTCCCCATCATCAAGAGGGGAACCTCTCACCCATGTCAGACATAAAAGTGCACACATCAAAAAAGCGAGAGAGAGAGGTGCCATCCCTCTTCAAGAAGTGCCACCTGCTGTTGAATTTCTCCATATGACTTCTAGTGGGGATTATTTCAAAAGGTCAATGAATGACTATTTCCAAAACACAGCCAATAGGGAAAAGGGCAACACAGAAGACAATGAGGTAAAAAAAGGATTCAGGCTTTCCTGGCATTCAATTTTTCAGCCTTTCTTAACAGGTGAGGAGATATCTATTCAAATATTTATGGATTTTATTTTTAGTCTACACATTTCAATCATAAATCTGCTGTGCTGCTCTCCTTTAGGGACACCTTTAAACACCATTCAGCATTCTCATTTCATAGGAAAGTGACAAAAGATGTGCAATGAAGAAGCAATATGCATAAATCAGGCTGTGAGGAATGAGAGATAAAATAGTTTAATAGAGATGTAGTACTCCTCCCACTGACTAAGCAGGGTCATGCTTTAGGCTACACCTCTTTTGCATAGAGACTGGCATCCTCTCGATCAGCATTAAAACCTGGGACCAAAACACTTGCTTCTCCAAACCTGAAATCGATGAGATGCCACTTGCACAAAGGGGCCTGTTTTTGACCAGGAACCACTTTGACCGGAGACCACTCTCCAACATTAATACCAAAAGGGTTACGAATCCGTTTTTGGTCAACTTTAGATTTGGTTTGGTTATTTGGGGTGCTGATTCAGAAAATTGCATGGGATAGACCACATCAGCTCTAATTTCTGATACAGAGCATATGCCATCCAGTAGTTACCACCTGCTCACCCACAGAAAACCACATTTAATAATCTAGAGCTGATGTGGTCTATCCAATGCAATTTTCTGAATCAGCACCCCAAATAACCTCAGGAACTGGCCCCGGTGCCAATTTTCCCTGCATGTCTCGCGAACCTTATTTTAGGTCTTGCGGTCCACCAATGAATTGCTGCCCACAGGTTGTGAACCACTGGTCTACACTGAGGAATTAATGCAGCTTGAAACCATTTTAATTGCCATGGCTCAATGCTATGGAATCATGGGAGGTGTATTTTTATACTATCTCTAGTCATCTCTACCAAAGAGCATAATGCTTGACCAAACTACAACTCCTAGGATCTCGTAGCATAGACCCATGGCAATTAAAGTACTATTAAACTGCATTAATTCTAGTGTAGACACACTTAAAAGTCAGCCTAACTCCTAGTCCTGATCTACTGCCAGTAAAATTGCAAGTATTGACAAAGGCTTTCATGACCAGAATCACTGTGTTGCTGTGAGTTTTCCAGGCTGTATGGCTATGTTTCAGAAGCATTCTCTCCTGACATTTCACCCACATCTATGGCAGGCATCTCCAGAGGTTGTGAGGTCCGTTGGAAACTAGGCAAGTGGGGTTCATATATATCTGGAATGTGGGAGAAAGAACTCATCTGCCTGAGGTAAGTGTGAATGTTGCAATTGGCCAGCTTGATTAGCATTGAATAGCCTTGCAGTTTCAATGCCTGGCTGCTTCCTGCCTGGGGGAATCCTTTGTTGGGAAGTGTTAGCTTGCCCTGGTTTTCTTGTCTGGAATTCCCCTGTCTTCTGAGTGTTGTTCTTTATTTACTGTCCTGGTTTTAGAGTTTTTAAAATACTGATAGCCAGATTTTGTTCATTTTCGTGAACAAAAATTGCAAATAACTACAATGTCAAGTGTGCAGAAAGGGAGTTTACAACAGAGGTACAAAAACTATTTGCAACCAAGTGTTTCTTTTTATTTATTTATTAAGTCAAGAGGGGGCAAAATGATCCACAGTCCACAAGGAGAAACCTGCTTTGCTGACTGGAGTCAGCATGGTATCCTGAGTTGGTTTAAACAGCTGATTTTTAAAGTAGCTATAACTGATTTTAATGTTTAAATGGTTAATGTTTTTAATGTTTGTGTATATTTGGACCCCTGGTGACGAAGTGTGATAAAGCACTGAGCTGCTGAACTTGCAGACCGAAAGGTCCCTGGTTCAAACCCCGGGAGCAGCATGAGTGGCCACTGTTAGCTCCAGCTTCTGCCAACCTAGCAGTTCAAAAACATACCAATGTGAGTAGATCAATATGTACCACTCTGGCGGGAACGTAACGGCACTCCATGACCTTGGAGGTGTCTATGGACACCGCCGGCTCTTTGGCTTAGAAATGGAGATGAGCACCAACCCCCAGAGTCAGACATGACTGGACTTAACGTCAGGGGAAACCTTTACCTTTTTATATTTATAATTATTGAATGTCCCGGCATGGAATGCTTGCCGTATATATGATGTGCTCCGTCCTGAGTCCCTTTCGGGGTGAGAAGGTCGGAATATAAATGTTTTCAATAATAAATAAATAAATTTTACGCACGCATTTTGTTGCGGGGGTTGTGTGCCTCCGTGTCCTTTCCTAGGGCCACCCACTGAGCATGGGGTTTTCCTGGCCAGAGTTGTTCAGCTTTGCCCTTGCCTTCCCCTGAGGCTGAGAGAGTGCGACTTACCCAAGGTCACTCAGTGGCTGAGGTCTCCAGAGTGGGAGCCCAACTACACTGAGGTATTGAGCTCTCTCATTTCCGTCAGGGTTGCTCCCAAGGTGTGAAAGGGCGCGTTGAGGGAGGGAGGGAGGGAGGGAGGGAAAGAGCAATGCCCTGGAAGCAATGCCTCCAATGTTCCCAAACGGAGCAGGTGAAACACAAGCCAAACTGACGCCTTTCCCTTCTGTGGAAAAGGGTAGAAAAACAAGCGAGGGCTACTTACTTTCCGCACAAGTCGGAGCGGCTTCTTACCTGTGTCGGCGTCTTGGGGGTCCCTGGCGCCAGGCGGAGGCCCTCTTCCCTCCTTTCCCTTCCTTCCTTCCTTGACCCTCCTCCTCGTCTGTCTCTTCCTCTGCCCTCGGCTACTACCTCAGGCTCAGTTCAGAAGGGCTGGCTCGGCTGCGCCCTTCGCCGCGGCTTTTGTAATCCGTCATGGCTTTCTCTCCGTAGTAGCGCTGAGCAGCAACACTGGGAAAAGTTGGAAGTGGTGGAGGTGGAGGGAAGGAAAGAGAGAGAGAGAGAGAGAAAGCGAAGGGATTCGACGCCTCCTTACAACTTGCTGGGGAGGGAGGGAGGGAGAGAGGAGAAGGCTGGCTGGCTGGGCGCCGCGCTCCCGTGCACACGCGGCCAATGGATGCGATGTGACAAGGGGCGAGCGGTGCGGCTCCTTCTCCTCCTCCTCCTGCCTGGCCTCCCCGAGGGGAGAAGAGCGCCACTCACGCCTCACTTCCAGCAGCTCAGCCCAGATCCAGGCAGGCAGGCAGGCAAGCGGGAGGAGGAGGAGGGCTCAGCCTCGGCAGAGGAGGGGGAGCAGGACAAGGCCAAACCAACGCGGCCCTTCCTTCCTTCCTTCCCTCCCCCCCTCCCTATATACATACATGCACTGTACACACGCAGAGCTCACAATGACACCATCTCCACAGAAAAGCCAGTGGCAAGGTGGAAGGAGCCCCCTTGTCCCCCACTCTTCTCCTCCCAGCCACCCCCAGTGCCAGAGTATTGGTAGGAGAAGACATTCCAGGAGCCTTACTTGGATCATTATTTATTTAATAAGTGGCGCAGTGGGGTTAAACCACTGAGCTGCTGGACTTGCTGACCGAAAGATTGGCGGTTCGAATCCAGGGAGCGGGGTGAGATCCCACTGTTTGCCCCAGTTTCTGACAACCTAGCAGTTCGAAAACATGCAAAAATGTGAGTAGATCAATAGGTACCGCTTCTGCAGGAAGGTAACAGCACTCCACGCAGTCATGTCGGCCACATGACCTGGAGATGTCTATGGACAACGCTGGCTCTTTGGCTTAGAAATGGAGATGAGCATCAACCCCTAGAGTTGGACACGACTAACTTAATGTCGGGGGGAAACTTTACCTTTTAAATAATAATAATAATTTTATTTTTATATCCCACCACCATCTCCCCGAAGGGACTCAGGGCAACTTACATAGGTAAAGGTAAAGGTTTCCCCCTGACATTTAAGTCTAGTCATGTCTGACTCTGGAGATTGGTGCTCATCTCCATTTCTAAGCCGAAGAGCCAGCGTTGTCCATAGACACCTCCAAGGACCCTTACCTTCCTGCCGGAGCAGTATCTATTGATCTACTCACATTGGCATGTTTTCAAACTGCTAGTTTGGCAGAAGTTGGGGCTAACAGCGGGAGCTCACCCTGCTCCCTGCATTCAAACCACCAACCTGTGGGTCAGCAAGTTCAGCAGCTCAGCAGTTTAACCCACTGTGCCACTGGCGGCTTACATACGGGACAGGATGTCCAACATACATACATACATAAAAGCAACATAAAAGCATGTTTATACCCCACCCTTCTCATCCTGAAGGGGACTCAGAGCGGCTCACATATAAATCGGCAACAATTCAATACCATGAAAATAACTCTATACATTAAAACCAACCGCTAAAAACATATTAAACATTAAAATCGATTTTAAAACCACATGATCCAATATGATTGTCCAAGGTCATTCCAGTTATCATTGCACCATTCTGTATCACATTATTGCATTGAAATGTTTTATCCAAACGCTTGGTCCCACATCCACGTCTTCAATTTTTCCTGAAGGCCAGGAGGGAGGGGGCCAATCTGATTTCACTAGGGAGGGAGTTCCACAGCAGAGGGGCCACCACCGAGAAGGCCCTGCCTCTCATCCCCACCAACTGCACCTGCGAAGAAGGCGGGACCAAGAGAAGGGCCTCCCCAGATGATCTTAACCTCCAAGATGGTCCATAGAAGGAGATACGTTTGGACAAGTAAGCTGGGCCCACCTAATAATGTATCCCACCTAACAATGCCATGACATAGTATTTTGAAACAAGGCAAATGCTAATACGTAAGAATATAAAATACAAAAACAATTAGATATCTATGACATGCATGTCAAAGTTAAAATTGCATAAATTTTAACTTTAAGATGTTTTTAAATTGTTGATTTTAGCCGGTTCTTGTAAGCCGCCTCGAGCCCTAGGGGAGTGGCGGCATATAAGTTTGAAAAATAAATAAATAAATAAGTTTAAAACTGATAAACTAAAGGGATCACAAGCTGCTAAACAGTCCAAAGGCATGTCCAAAGGGAATGTCCAAAAGCAAAAAACATTTTGGCAACAAATAATGGAAAAATGGAGTAATTATACACATACACACACACACACACACACATTCATACAAGCTGCTAAATAGTTTTAGACCAAAAACAGGCAACAGTGACTGCATTGTCTGTACCTTTAAACAGTTCTTCATCTGTGCATGAGGCAGGGCATTGTGGGCAAGCCTACAACTGCTGAGTTGTTTGTTCTGCTCCATAGTACAAGGTGGAGGATTCTTCTAGGTAGTGCCATTTTGCCAAGTTGTCTTTTTGATTTGCCAGCTCCACTTCTGAGTCTGTTCAGGGACTTCCAAGTTGCCTATTCTTGGTTTGCCTTTGGAGGAAGATCCTTGTGGTGGAGGGGGTGGGGGGGGACGGCATCCGGTTGGAATTGCCTGATTTTGTTGCCCACAGGGATATTCTTGCTGTTGCAGGAGGAACATTTAGATGAATAGTGGTTCTCATATAATGGGTGGCTTTCACAATGATCAACTTTATTTCTCTTGCAATTGGCAGTCATTTCCCTCATTTCCCGTTGCACATCTGGGGGGCAATGCCAGCTAGCTTAACCCAAAATCATTGCATCGCTTTACATCATTATTATCATCATCATCATCATCATTATATGTATATTTATACCCTGCTTTCCTCTCTTAAAAGAAACATTGGCCCCATCTGCACTGACCATTTTATTTAGTTCAAAGCCAGCTTTAAGCTGCAGTGGCCAGACAACATACTCCCACAAAAGTGTGAGGAAGAAAGTCCTTCATGCTCATCAGTGCTTGGTGGTTTGTGTTATCACCATCCAAACCTCAAACTGGTTCCAGGATTTCCTCTGTAATCATCTGCACAGTGAAACCACTTTCTTCAGTGCAGGTTTGAAACTGCATTAGATGGTTGGTGTAGATGTGCCCTCAAAGAAGCTTTGGGATTTGTGGGGATAGATTAGGACAGCTGAAAAGGTTTGCTCCTAGCATTGATAACATCACAGTATGAATTTTGAGGTAGGAACAAGGAGTGTGGGAGCGAGTAGTCAAGTGTGAGGTTACACCGTTCTGTTTATCCTGAAAATGCCTGTGTATGCTTTACCTTTCAACCACACTAGAAAGTACCTGATCCTCTCAGATCTTGGAAGCTTAGTAGGTTCAGCCCTGGTTAGTACTTGGATGGAAGACAGTGAATGCACACCAAGTGCTATAGGCTATATTTCAGAGGAAAGAAATTGGCAAAGGGATTCCTTGCTTTAAAAGACTACATTAGAAATTCATGGAGGGCATCATCAGTCAACAAGATGACTTAAAGGCACATATGTGCACATGCAGGAGGTAGAGCAATTCAGATCTTATCACACCGGTCTGTTCATGGACATCTAACTATGAGCCATAATAGAAAGAGGTAATTGTATCTCAGATGTGAGAAATGATGGGATAGCCCTCCTTTTCCTTTTCAGAGAGCATCTGGACAAACTTTTAAAAATAATGCTGTACTACATAGGTCCTTGATATTTTTCAGAAAAATAACTGTTCTTATGGAAATGTAACAACAGGATATTTCTTCCTGATATAACTTGATGTTGCCCTGACAAACATAGTTGTCTCTGTCCTACTGTAACTTTCACATTTTTAAGGTACCAATGCTAGGTGACTCAGCAGAGGCTGACTTTCATGTCATGTGTGTGCATGAATTGAATATTCTTTTTGTTGTACAGTACTATAAATTTTGAAAGAGCTTTCCAAGGTTCTGAATCCTGTCAGTAAATATGTTAAAAACCTTATATATGTCCTTTAAGGTTCACACTAAAACTCAGAGTGGAAACACCCTGAAATGGAAGCTTCTAGCCACCACTGTGACACAGTAGTAATAATAGCAACACCTTGGCATGTTTAATTATTTTAAAATTTATTTAGTTACAAATTGTTGCATTTGTATCCCGCCTTTCCACTAAAAATAGCACTCAAATCAGTTTTAAAATGGCTAAAAACGAACTGAACAGTAAAGTCATTAAAATTATCATTAAAACAAAGTATACAATTATATTATTCATTTAAATCGATAATTATCAGTAATTATAATTATCAAAACTGCTTAACAGGTCAGTTTGAAGAGACATGTCTTCACACTCTAACTAAAAGTGGTAAGAGTAGGGAGTAGTCATAACCCTGAGGACAATGCATTTCATATTCTGGAAGCAATACCAAAAGCCCAACCAGAGGGCCTTTATAAGTGACGGTATTCTCAAAAGTCCCAAGCAAGTTCATAATGAATCAGACTGTCCCTTAGATGGCCAGGCTCTGAGCCATATACGTCCTGTTCAACCCTTAGAATTGTTATATGGCCACTTGGGGTCTCAAGTACCTTTGCTGTTTCTTCATGTTGTGACTTTTAATCTGGAACACTTTCTTAAATGATTGCTATGGCTCCAACTTCATTTGATTTCCTTCTCAAATTCCACATTTTATTCCATCCTATGAAAAAAATCCATCCAATGAATTCACTTTCTTGACACTTGATGATATCTTTGAAATTTATCCACGTGGAATGCAACCATTCAAGACGTTTCACCAGCATTTCATCCACTTCTGTTCTACTGTCAGGCGGAGCCTAGAACAATACACACAGCCGATTCCTTTTCTTGACACTACTGTTCAACTGCATTAGTACCACATTATCATAAAACCACAGATCACTACATATACTTACCATATATACCCCCAGTTTTCACTGAAAATGCACCAAATCTTTTATTCTCAGGTACACCCTCAGTCCCAGGGACTCTTGGATTAGCGACTCGGAACTCTTGGATTTACAAGAGGTATTTTTCAAACTACAGTACTGTAACCAATTAAAGAGGTGAAGAAAACATGATTGATACCTAGGAACCACCTATTTCAAAATGGAGAAAAGCACAAGTGTCAGAACACCCATAGCATAGGGAAGGGTTAACACCCCTATGGTCTTTGTTTTGCTGTCTGCACCCCTTTTCAAAAGATTTCACCTCATTTTCTGTCCCTGTGATAATTGGATTTTGAAATAAATTGATTTGTTGTGGGAACAAATATTGGTGAGAAAGCTTCAGTGGAGACACCTTTCCCTTCAGAACTCTTTCCCTTCCTGGATGTGAATGTCCCGACCTAGAGGTAGCTTTCTCTCACTTCCCATTGTGTCATTTGCAAGTATGAATCATTTGCAAGTCGGACTGCCTATATAGCCCACTCACCAGCTCTGCAGGCACATTTTTATTGGCCTACAGACAACCTCCAAAACTTAAATACACACTTACAACAGGATATATAATACAGGTGGAATAAGACCCTGCCACCAACCGAGATGCCAATTCTGCCCCCACATTTACACACATTCATTCTGGGAGCATATTATCAGGGCCAATAACATCACCCACAACATTAGAAGTGTATTTATTAGCTCCAATGTGATATATGTCATCTTCTGCCAGCAATGTTCACATATACTCTATTTAAGACAAACAGGAGAGTCTCCATCCATAAGGCTGACATTAGAAATTGCAACACTTAAAAAAAAAAAGTTGCATAACATTTCAACTTTCCTGGACATACACTAAGGGTTGTGATTGTTGAACAAGGAAATTACAAAGGAAGACTAGAAAGAAAAATAGCTGAATTTAATTATACTCGTAAATTCCAGTCTATTAGCAGAGATATAAACAGACATTGGCTCCATGGTTTATTACATATATTAATACAAGAGTTCTTTCTACAACACATGTAATGAAAGGATTTTTTTCAGACAAAGTTTCGAACCCAGGTAAACTGATTTTTGATATGTAAATTTAATGCAATGCATCTACACTAACTGACCACTATAAAGATCTGAAAAACTTGTATCACCTCACCCAGGGCCCTTCTACACTACCAGATAAAATTTGGATTATCTGCTTTGAACTGGATTATATGCCAATCTAGAGTCATATAATACAGTTCAAAGCAGATAATGTGGATTATCTGCTTTGATAACCTGGATTTTATGGCAGTGTAGAAGGGTCCCATTTTTTTTTTTGAAAAGGTAAAGTAAGATCATGGATCCTATTGCATTCCATCCCATTTTCATAGCTGTATAAAGATGCTCTTTAACCAGGGGTATAAACATTTGAAGTAGGATCCGTGAAAGCTCATGCTAAAATAAAATTAATCAATTTCAAAGGTCCTGCTACTTTCCACTTTCCCCTCCTTCTCCCTTCCTCTGTTGTATGCTGCACAGAACTAGGGCCCTTCCACATAGCCATATGACTCAGAATATCAAGGCAGATAATCCACTATATCTGCTTTGAACTGGATTATCTGAGTCAACACTGCCATATAATCCACTTCAATGTGGATTTTCTACAGCTGTGTGGAAGGGGCCTCAGTCCCCTTCTCTGCTTCCATATAATCTGGATTATCAAAGCAGATAACCCACATTATCTGATTTGAACTAGATTATCTGAGTCTACACTGCCAGATAATCCAGACCAAAGCAGATAATCTGAATTTTATATAGCAGTGTAGAAATCAACTTCTCAGAAATCTTACCTCCCAGCCTTCAGTCCAGTCCAGTATAAAATGTATGCATAACGTAATACTGGAAATGGAAGGAAAGTAGAAAATGATTCATGAAAGTGAAAAGGTTTCAAAATGGATTTTAAAAAATGGTTAAGTTTTGTCTGTTTGAAAATAAATTTAATGGCAACCATTTCTTCTTGCTTTTCCTTCTGTTCTCTATTTTCAAACTTCAGAGTCACATTTTTGTCTTTAACTGTATGCAAAAACTGAGCATTTGATGTATACAGTGAATGCCATATATACCATGACTCCATGAGACAGATCCCTATTTTTAGCTTACATTTTCTTCAGTTTATGCAAAAAATTTAGAGGTTAACATAAACATAGAATGTCACTTGCATTCATGACATTACATAGCAAAATGAATTGTTGTTGTTACAAAGATGCAATGTTTAAGTTGCAAAATGAAGTTGTGTTTATATATACAGCACAGCAATACAAAATATGTTTGCAGATGTTTGGATCATTTTTATATTCTATAGTTATAAACTGTTATATTGTTTCATACCACTTTCCCTTGTGGGTTACTTTTCTTTTGCCCATGAGTGAAAAGACAATTTGAAAGGCTATGCAAAAATCACAGGCACAAAATAAAAGAATAGAATCAATTTTTTGAATAGAAGATTTCTATTCCGTCTAAAGTGGATAACCGAAGTTTTAAATTTTTAAAGCACCTGAACATATTTTCTTCCATTTGACATGAAGAAGCTGACTGGCTAAATCCTGTTTCAGAACTCTAGAGATACTACTGAAAATAGGACGGCAAGGTTCATGAAGAGAGTTTCCTTGTATTCCATTTTCAACAAATGCCTTGAAAGCTGTGAGTAAAAGAAAAAGAAAATCCAATGTTTTTTTTTACTCTGGTGGATCCTGAAGTGCATTGTAATAAAAATACCGAAGACTTGAGGAGTATATAAAAGATGATCACGTTCCCTTTTATATGGATACTAGCTGTGCCCGGCCACGCGTTGCTGTGGCGAAATATGGTGGTATGGGAAATAAAGTATTGAGGAATTGGTGGTAGTTAAGGTCAAGGGTAAAGGTTTTCCCCAGAGATTGTCCAGTCGTGTCTTACTCTGGAGGTTGGTGCTCATCTCCATTTCTAAGCCGAAGAGCCGGCGTTGTCCGTAGACTCCTCCAAGGTCATGTGGGATGACTACATGGAGCAGCGTTACCTTCCCGCCGGAGCAGTACCTATTGCTGCACTCACATTTGCATGTTTTCGAACTTCTGGGTTGGCAGAAGCTGGGGCTAACAGTGGGGGCTCTCTCCGCTCCCCCAATTCAAACCTGTGGCCTTTCGGTCCAGAAGTTCAGCAGCTCAGCGCTTTAACACGCTGCGCCATCAGGGGATATTATTTCCTAAAGGTTGTGAATATACAATATTTCTGATTGTTTTTTTTTGTTTGTTGGAGGCAAGTATGAATACTGCAATTAGGAAAAATGATTAGGATGTAATGGCCTTGCAGCTTTAAAGCCTGGCTGTTTCCTCCCTGGGTGAATTTTTTGTTGGGAGGTGTTGTTAGCAAATTGCCGGCAAATTGTTGTTAGCAAATTGTTTCCTGTCTGGAATTCCCTTGTTTTCAGAGTGGTGTTGTTTGCGATATTTTATGTGCTTCTACTGTCTGTGGCCCTGAGAAAACAGAGGATTTTCCAGACTTTGATGATGGGAATACTTTGTTGGGAGGTGTTAGCTGGCCCTGATTGTTTCCTGTCTGGAATTCCCTTGTTTTCAGAGTGGTGTTGTTTGCGATATTTTATGTGCTTCTACTGTCGGTGGCCCTGAGAAAACAGAGGATTTTCCAGACTTTGATGATGGGAATACTTTGTTGGGAGGTGTTAGCTGGCCCTGATTCTTTCCTGTGTGGAATTCCCCTGTTTATTTACTGTCCTGGTTTTAGAGATTATATTGTTCTGCATTATTCTATCCCAGTAATTATTTCATATTAAAGAAGAATCTCACTTATCCAACATTCGCTTATACAATGTTCTGGATTATCCAACGCAGTCTGCCTTTTCATAATCAATGTTTTTGTAGTCAGTGTTTTAAATTCATTGTGATATTTTAGTGGTAAATTTGTAAATACAGTACAGTAGAGTCTCACTTATCCAACATAAATGGGCCAGCAGAATGTTGGATAAGCGAATATGTTGGATAATAAGGAAGGATTAAGAAAAAGCCTATTAAACATCAAATTAGGTTATGATTTTACAAATTAAGCACCAAAACATCATGTTATACAACAAATTTGACAGAAGAAGTAGTTCAATACGCAGTAATGTTATGTAGTAATTACTGTATTTATGAATTTAGCACCAAAATATCACGATATATTGAAAGCATTGACTACAAAAATGCGTTGGATAATCCAGAACGTTGGATAAGCGAGTGTTGGATAAGTGAGACTCTACTGTAAATACTACATAGCATTACTGCGCATGGAACTACTTTTTCTGTCAAATTTGTTGTATAATATGTTTTTGTGCTTAATTTGTATAACGATTACCTAATTTGATGTTTAATTGGCTTTTCCTGAATCCCCTCTTATTATCCAACATATTCACTTATCCTGCCAGCCTGTTTACGTTGGATAAGTGAGACTCTACTGTATATTTCTAATCTTATATTATCTGCTCAGAACTGGATTATATGAGGCTCCTTCTTCACAGCTGTATAAAATGCACACTGAAGTGGATTATATGGTAGTGTGGAGTCAAGATAATCCAGTGCAAAGCAGATAATATAAGATTATAAATGGGTTATATAGCTGTGTGGAAGGGCCTTGAGTCTACACTGCCATATAATCCATTGCAAATTAGATAATCTGTGGAAGAAGTCTAAGTGAGGCCTAAATCGGCCTGTCCCCTAACTGAAACCTGGCTGTCCCTTGGTTGCTAGGCAACCAAGTGGGCAGAAATTAGCCCTCTAAACTGGCAGCAATTGGATAAAAAAAATTATTGCTCTCCCTCTAATTAGGACTTTATTTTTCTTTTCTTTTTGTTGTATCAACCTTGAGGCGTGGATGATGGGTTGTGTTGTCAAATTTTGAGGTTGGGGGGCCTGTACTTTTGTTGTTTTGTGAATTGCCGTGATGCCATCACTTTTTTATATATATAGATGCAGACAAGTAGCTGGTGTCTAGGCAGTATAATGCTTTGAATATAATGAGAAATTCAATCATACAGTAGAGTCTCACTTATCCAACATAAACAGGCCAGCAGAACGTTGGATAAGTGAAAATGTTGGATAATAAAGAGGGATTAAAGAAAAGCCTATTAAATGTCAAATTACATTATTATTTTACAAATTAAACACCAAAACATCATGTTTTACAACAAATTGAAAGAAAAAGCAGTTTAATACGCGGTAACGTTATGTAGTAATTTCTGAATTCAGCACCAAAACATTGCAATGTATTAAAAACATTGACAACAAAAACATTGACTACAAAAACATTGACTACTAAAAGGCAGACTGTGTTAGATAATCCAGAACATTGGATAAGCGAATGTTGGATAAGTGAGACTCTTACTTTACTTACTTACTTACTTAGGCGATCCCTCGTCGTTCGAGGACGATAGTCTTCCAACCTTGGTATCTTGGGCATGTGTTCTTAGGTGACTGAAGAGACCGATTCTTGACCCACATATTCTCCCGCAGTGAGGACATCGGTTTCCAGGTGGAAGGCGGTCCCGGTCGGGTTAGCTTGATGCTCCTTCCTCTTGGCACGTTTCTCCCTTAAGCCCTCCGTTCGTGCCTCTTCGAACTCCGCAGCACTGCTGGTCACAGCTGACCTCCAATTAGAGCGCTCAAGGGCCAGGGCTTCCCAGTTCTCAGTGTCTATGCCACAGTTTTTAAGGTTGGCTTTGAGCCCATCTTTAAATCTCTTTTCCTGCCCACCAACATTCCGTTTCCCATTCTTGAGTTCGGAGTAGAGGAGCTGCTTTGGGAGACGGTGATCGGGCATTCGGACAACGTGGCCAGTCCAGCGGAGTTGATGGCGTAAGAGCATCGCTTCAATGCTGGTGGTCTTTGCTTCCTCAAGCACGCTGACATTTGTCCGCCTGTCTTCCCAAGAGATTTGCAGGATTTTCCTGAGGCAACGCTGATGGAAACGCTCCAGGAGTTTGGTGTGACGTCTGTACACAGTCCACGTTTCACAGGCGTAGAGCAGGGTTGGGAGGACAATGGCTTTATAAACAAGCACCTTGGTCTCTCTACGGATGTCCCGGTCATCAAACACTCTCTGCTTCATACGGAAAAATGCTGCACTCGCAGAGCTCAGGCGGTGTTGTATTTCAGTGTCGATGTTGACTTTTGTGGAGAGGTGGCTACCAAGGTAGCGGAAATGGTCAACATTTTCTAATGTTACACCGTTAAGCTGTATTCCTGGCTTTGCAGAGGGATTAGCTGGTGCCTGTTGGAAGAGCACTTTGGTTTTCTCGATGTTCAGTGAGAGGCCGAGCTTCTCGTATGCTTCTGCGAAGGTGTTTAGAGTGGCTTGTAGGTCTTCTTCTGAATGCACACAGACTACGTTGTCATCAGCATATTGGAGTTCTATAACAGATTTTGTGGTGACCTTGGTTTTGGCTCTCAGTCTGCTGAGGTTAAATAGCTTGCCATCTGTCCGATAGATGATTTCCACTCCGGTGGGAAGCTTCCCATCAACAAGGTGAAGTATCATAGCGATGAAGATGGAAAATAAGGTGGGGGCAATAACACATCCCTGCTTGACACCTGATTCCACCTTAAATGGGTCACTTTGGGAGCCGTTGCTGTCCAAGACTGTTGCCATCATGTCATCATGGAGGAGCCGCAGGATGTTCACAAATTTGTCAGGGCACCCGATTTTTTGGAGGATGGTCCAGAGAGCGCTGCGATTCACTGTGTCGAATGCCTTTGCAAGGTCAATGAATGCCATGTACAGAGGTTGGTTTTGTTCCCTGTATTTTTCTTGGAGCTGTCGAGCAGTGAAGATCATGTCCACTGTTCCTCTGGAGGGACGGAAGCCATTCTGGGATTCTGGGAGGGTGTCTTCTGAGACAGGGAAAGGCAGTTTGCAAGGATTCTTGCAAGGATTTTCCCGGCCGAGGTTAGAAGGGAGATACCACGATAGTTCCCGCAGTGTGTTCTGTCCCCTTTCTTGAAAAGGGTGATGATGGTGGCATCCTTGAAGTCAGCTGGGATTTTGTCGGTCATCGACACCTTTTTAATGAGCTGGTGGAGTTGTTGTATCAGCTCAGGTCCACCCTCTTTGAAGATTTCAGCAGGAATCCCATCAGGTCCGCTGGCTTTGTTGTTTTTTTGTTGGCTGATGGCATTGCTGACTTCTTCCAAACCAGGCAGTGCTGCAAGCTCATCCCTGGTTTGTTGTTGCGGGATTTGTGAGAGGGTCTCTTCGGCCACATTGGAGCTGCGATTCAGCAGGTTCTGGTAGTGCTCTTTCCAACGTAGTGCAATTGATGTTTTGTCCTTCAGAATTTTGGTTCCATCTGATGAGCGTAGGGGCTGTATGCCATGGTTTCTTGGTCCGTAAATGATCTTTGTGGCTTTGAAAAATCCCTGAGCGTCGTGGGTATCTGCAAGGTGTTGGATTTCTTCAGCCTTCTTTGTCCACCGGATGTTCTTGAGTTCTCTTGTCCTTCTTTGGACCTCAGCTTTTGCACTGGCATAGATCTTTTTCTTGGCAGCACAGTTGGTGTCTCTCTGCCATGTTTGGAAGGCTTTCCTTTTGTTATCAATCAGCTGTTGGATCTCTTTGTCGTTATCATCAAACCAGTCTTGATGTTTCTTAGTTAGGTATCCAATGCTTTCTTCGCAGGCTGTGATGATGGAGGTCTTCAGTTTGTTCCAATGGTCCTCAACATTTTCGGGGTGTTCTGTGGGTAGATGATCTTTGAGTGTTGTTTGGAGAAGGGCTCGTTTGGAGGGCTCCTGAAGGGCTTGGGTGTTCATTTTGCGCCTTGTTTTTCTTCCTTGGAGTCTGCGTTTGGGGACGATCTTGATAGCCATCGTGGATTGGATTAGCCTGTGGTCTGTCCAGCAGTCATCAGTACCTGTCATGGCTCTTGTGAGAAGCACATCGCGGCGGTCTCTGGCACGTGTGATAACATAGTCCAGGAGGTGCCAATGCTTTGACCGAGGGTGCTTCCATGATGTCTTGAGCTTGTTTTTTTGGCGGAAGAGCGTATTGGTGATGACAAGGTTGTGCTCTCCGCATTTGGTGAGAAGCAAGATGCCATTCGAGTTGCTGTTTCCGACCCCGTCTTTTCCTATGATCCCTGGCCACAGGTCAGAGTCCCTTCCGACTCTTGCATTAAAGTCCCCCAGGAGGATGATTTTGTCCTCCTTAGGTATCTCCGATAGGATGGTATCCAGCTGGCAGTAAAAATTTTCCTTGATGTCTTCGTCAGCATCTAGAGTTGGTGCATAGGCGCATATGATGGTTGCCTGTTGGTTTTTGGCAAGGTTAATTCAGAGGGTTGAAAGTCGTTCGTTGATGCCAGTGGGTGCTTCAGTCAGGTGCTTCACCAGGTCGTTTCTGATCGCAAAGCCAACTCCGTGTATTCTTCGCTCTTCTTCAGGCAGTCCCTTCCAGAAGAAGGTGTAGCCTCCCTTTTCTTCCTTCAGCTGTCCCTCTCCTGCTCTCCGGGTCTCCTGAAGGGCTGCTATGTCGATCTTAAAGCGTCCCAGCTCCCTTGTAATGAGAGCAGTCCTGCGTTCGGGGCGTTCGCTGTCAGTGTTATCTAACAATGTCTGTATGTTCCATGTTCCAAAGTTCATTTTTCTTTTTTGGCCGCAGAGTGGTGACCCCTCTGGACGCGGCAGTCCAGTCAGGGTAAGAGAGGCAGACTATGTTTAGGGCACCTTTTCTAGCCCCTTCCCCATGTGGGGTTAGCAGAGCGGATCCTAAAAAGGGCTGCTCAGTCATGGATACAGCTGCCGGACTACTCAACTGCCTCGGTCCTTGAGGTAGAACGACTGACTCCATATCCACCGCCCATGTGCCAGTCTGTGACTAGGGGCTTCCAGATTTCACAGTCCTGCCCCCGTCGCCACTCGCTGATCGCCATGGGACTTTTGTAGGTTTGTTTTTATTTTTGTTGGAAGACGCCTGTGCCTGATTTTTTTTAATGTGTGGAGGTCGGTGCACGGCCGGTCAACACACAGTCTTCACAGAGTGAGGTTCCAGCAGTGGTGTGGTTAACACAACGACAGTGGCTTCTCAGTCTGTTGCAGCCTTCTTCCGCCTTCACAGCCGTTGTAACATGTACCATGTTATCCTCCGCCTGCTCCGTCGTTGAGGTCTTTGGGTCTTCGGATTGTGCTTGGTCTGGAACCTCCCCTGCGGCCACTCCTGGGAGTGCATCACTCCAGTGGTTGTGCCCACAGGTTCATCGGAACACGCAAGCCCCCTCACCACGGCAAGGTGACAATCCATCGAGGGGGTAGAGTGAGACTACTGTATATGTAACCAATATTTTGTTCAATTAAAAATACACATTAAGTTTGTAGAGAAAAGCACCACCTTTGCTTTTTCAAGAAAAAGTGGCAAAGAGTGGTATCTTGTCAATGCCTGATAATGGTCATGATGCTAAAGGCAGAAATACCTTTGACTATTATAATCTCTTTTACATGGGGTGTTGAGGTGACACAATGGGTTAAACCCCTGTGCTGTCTGGACTGCTGGCCTAAAGATCTGAAGGTCAACGGTTCAAATCCACGAGATGGAGCGAGCTCCCATCTGTCACCTTAGGTTTCATATGGGAGAAGCCTCCCACAGAATGTTAACACATCCAGGCATCCCCTGGGCAATATCTCTGTAGACCACCAATTCTCTCACACCAGAAGCAACTTGCAGTATTTCTCAATTCGCTTCTGACACAATAAAAAAAAATCTCTTTTACATTTTTATAATTATAATCTAATGATATTTTGTAATTCCTATTGCTATCAAACAATTCAGATATATTCCCATTTTTTCAGAGTGACTAAAACAACCATTTTGATTGTTCGCTTATTTCTATATAATTGTTGTTAATTGCTGTCAACTTGTCTTTAATGTTTGGCACTACTATGACAGAGATCTCAAAGAGAAGTTGTCTTCAATAGTCCTACAAACTCAGGGATAGGGCTTCCTTGATTGAGTTTATCAACTTGTGGTGTTCCACTTTTCCTTCCGCTTATCACTAATGAGTAAAGATAGCTCATGATACTCCCAAAATTTGATAGCATCAGTTTAATTCTTTGTTTCTATACTGTTCTTCAACAACTAGTTTTCAGATGAGCTTACAGATACAGAAGTCATCATAAAACAGGAGCTGGTTAGAGAAGTGGTTACATACAGTTGGAACATATGTTTGAAAAAATTATTTTAGAAAAATATAATTTGAGACCAGATTTATTTTACTTTGTTCCATGTAGAATTGTTAAAGTGCTTTAGAAATATAGTTATCCAAAGCTGATGACACTATGAGTTATATTATTCCCTCTCTCTACTGCTCCCCCGTTTTTCTATTACTATGGGAAGATATGCGCATTTTTATGTAATCAAAAGTGACCAGTATACATTAAGTTTGTTTACCAGGTTTGTATCAAGGTAAATCTCCTGAGGGATCATTATTGCCTCTTCTGTTTTCCCCTGAATAATAATTCTTGAATGTTTCCACAAATAATTACTGTACCATTCAATGTATCTGTTGAATACACAGCAAACAAATATAGTTAGTCATAAGACTGCTTGATTAAGAAGATCAAGCCAATTAGTTATAGACATGACAAATACATTATTAGACAATACTGGTGAAGGAATAGAAACTGTTAAAATGATACTGCAGGGTTCCGTCCTGGGCCCGGTTCTGTTTAACATCTTTATTAACGACTTAGACGAAGGGTTAGAAGGCACGATCATCAAGTTTGCAGATGACACCAAACTGGGAGGGATAGCTAACACTCCAGAAGAAAGGAGCAGAATTCAAAACGATCTTGACAGACTAGAGAGATGGGCTGAAACTAACAAAATGAAGTTCAACAGTGATAAATGCAAGATACTTCACTTCGGCAGGAAAAAAGAAATGCAAAGATACAGAATGGGGGACGCCTGGCTAGACAGCAGTACATGTGAAAAAGATCTTGGAGTCCTTGTGGACAACAAGTTAAACATGAGCCAGCAATGTGATGCGGCTGCTAAGAAAGCCAATGGGATTTTGGCCTGCATAAGTAGGGGTATAGCATCTAGATCCAGGGAAGTCATGTTCCCCCTCTATTCTACCCTGGTCAGACCACACCTGGAATACTGTGTCCAATTCTGGGCACCGCAGTTGAAGGGAGATGTTGACAGGCTGGAAAGTGTCCAGAGGAGGGCAACTAAAATGATCAAAGGTCTGGAGTACAAGCCCTATGAGGAGAGGCTTAAAGAACTGGGCATGTTTAGCCTGCAGAAGAGAAGGCTGAGAGGAGACATTATAGCCATGTACAAATATGTGAGGGGAAGTCATAGGGAGGAGGGAGCAAGCTTGTTTTCTGCTGCCCTGCAGACTAGGACACGGAACAATGGCTTCAAACTACAGGAAAGGAGATTCCACCTGAACATCAGGAAGAACTTCCTCACTGTGAGAGCTGTTCGACAGTGGAACTCTCTGGCCCAGAGTGTGGTGGAGGCTCCTTCTTTGGAGGCTTTTAAACAGAGGCTGGATGGCCATCTGTCAGGGGTGCTTTGAATGCGATTTCCTGCTTCTTGGCAGGGGGTTGGACTGGATGGCCCATTAGGTCTCTTCCAACTCTACTATTCTATGATTCTATGATTCTATACGATAATATCTTTATCCCTCTCTTGAATACATTTGTGTCACTGGCACTCATTTAGGACATGGAAATGGCATGAAGCAGTAAACATAGAAAAAGAAGAATCACATTGACCCCATAGGCATATGGCCTGGATACAGTCATCAAGCAGTTGAACTACTGACATAAATCTTCCTCAGCCCAACTGCTGGGGATATCACTGGGAGTGACAGGATATGGGGCTCACCAATCATATGGGACTGCCATCTGGGATGGAAAGAAAGCATGGCCATCCCCTGAGTCAGGTTGATGCCAATTATCCTTATAGGGACAGTTTATTTGGGGGCCAAAGTTCCAATATTCTCTCCAAACAGCACCTAGCCCAATGGCTCCAGCATTCCAATGAAATAATATGATACAGTAGAGGCACAATCTTATTAAGCAGATAAACAGATCTGGGGAAAGTCAAAAACACCTCTTCCAGGTACCATCATCTGAATGGGTAAAATATTTTCCCAGGCCTGTTAACCAGTGGCCAGCATCTGCTCTCTATTACAGAAGATAGAAACAGTCATTTACAGAAGAGAGTGATGGGCATCAGGATCAGCAATGAAAAATATTTCTTCCCATATCTGACCCTACAAATTCTTCACTGGGATTTTAACTAATTAGCTGCAGGACACTTCCAATGCCAAGCCTTTAAGGACATTGGTCACATTGTTCAGAAGGTGCCCAATTGCTTTGCTGCTGCCCCAACAGAACTCCAAGAAAAATGCAAAGAAGTATTGGGTGCCAATTCTTTGGACTGGCATGGTTAAAATAATCTGAATGATGAGATAAACATCTGTATCAGTGTGGAAAGGCATTCGTTTGACTTCAAAAGAAAACTACATTGATGTTAAATGTACTTATAACATTGTACACAATGTTAAAGAACCAATGTGGTGTTGCGATTTGAATGTAAGACTTTGGGTTACTAGGATCCCCTGCATGTCATATTCTCAGCCTTGGAGAAAGGCAGTAGCAAATCTCCTTTGAATAAATATTGATAATAAAACACTATGATAGGATTGCCACTAATCAAAGTCAAAGGTTCATAGCAACAACAACACATTTTAAAACTGGCATATTATGTATCACATGCAAAGACTGACATATCCTGCAGACAAGAGCTATAATGAGAACCTCACTGTTCAAATCCCAAACATCTGTGGTAGTTTGTTAACTTTAAATACGAACTATAGAATCTTAAAACTTCCAAGCTCTACACATTTTCCTGGGAGCCTATCCCTTTGAGCTCAGTGGAACTTACTTCTGCATAGACACATATTCTGCATTTATCAGACAAAGAACTTCGTCACATGCAAGATTCCCCCGCCCCTCAATTTCTACACACTTCTAAAATGGTTCATAGATGAAGCAACACAGAAGCCACCATGCGACGCAAGGGAACTACTGCCTCTTTGTCTGTGAACCTGTCTCTGAAATGTAAGGAAACAAGGGGAACTGGAGTTGGTTAGAAAGCATCTTCTGAGCTCCCAATGTGGGTGGAATTGGTCTTGTGTGACTCCTGCATTATTGTGAATTCTCATCCAGAAAATATGTGTGCAAAATTAAAACTTGATGTTTTAAATATGCTTGTTTGAGTGCAAAAAGCAAATGGGCATAACACTAATATTTCCTGTAACAATCATGGTTGGCACCTTGTTAGTGGCATATATAGGTTAAATCAGCCTTAGACTTGCACATGTCTTTTTTTAATGGTATTCCCTTTCTTCCTCACAGTACAGATTTATTGTAGACATGCCTTATGCACAGCTCAGCAGGTGAACCTAGGCTACAACTGGCCCAATTTTACTCTAGAGCTGCTCTAGCTTCCCAGTAGCCATTCAGTACCTGGTGGATATCAGGGAAATGATCTGAAAATGTCTGGCTGGGTCCCCATAGCAAGAAAGCAAAATTTTCAGCTGTCCTGTAGTTCCATATGCAAATTTAATACACTGTGCTGTACCATGTAGGGTATGGCCTTGATATTGAATATTCTACTTAATTAAAAGTCATCCTTCTTAGGTTTATGTAGCATGCTACCAGCCAAGTTGCTTCTCAATGGGTTTTTATGTGTATCGTTGTTAATGTTTGGATTTGGGAATTATGGTGGTAGGTAGGACCAATCAGCTGCATCCTTGTTGCTCAGTTATAACTAGGTAAGCTATATGTCAGAGGAAGTAACTTGCAAAACAATCTTAGAAAACCTTGTGGAATTGTTAATGTTGTGGCATCATTGGGATTGCCATGAGATAACAGGAAACTTGAGGCACATATGCACACACAAACCCAAGCAAACTGAATGACAAGGAATCATACCATAGGTTTTTAATATTAAAAAAACACCTCTAGTTCCCTTGACCTGTTTATTTCAAAAGCTAACAATCCTGAGAAAAGGACATCATTACTGCATTCTGATTATTTTGTCCAGCTGCTGAAAAAAGTAAGTTGCTTGCCAAACCATAAAAACACAAGAGGCTGATTTGGCCATTTATACATATTTGAATATACATCACATTCTAGAGTTTATGTAGATGCTTCATTAATTTTTAAAGGTGAGTTCTGTGCTAGTATCTTCTCCTTGGGGGCTCCAGTTTGTTGCAAAAGCCACCTCTACTCATATTAGACTATAAAACAAGTTGGTGCTTGTTAGCGAAACTTTACTTCAGATTTTTTAAAACAAATGTTTATATTAGAATCATAAAATACAACTGGAAAGATTTACAAGCAATATAAGAAAGCTGATGTTGCTAATCAAAATACAACATGAGAACTGTTAAATATTGTAATGTCAAAGTCACTGTAGCTATTATTACAAATATGAGTAATTTAGCAGGATGAAATTGTTATAATTTTTGAATGCTATTAAACTGTAGTAAGGTGATTAAGTAGGACTGTGAAATTGTTCATAAAAGTATTATGAAATAGCTATGTGTGCAAAGAGAGATACTAGCAATGTTGCAAGCTTGCTTGATAAAAGTTAGGCAATGCAAAGTTATTATTGTGTTGTTGAAGGCTTTTTATTATCCTTTCTATGTGCAATGGCAACATTTTGATTAGGTTATCTCCTCTTGCTGTGGAGGCAAAACAAGGCCACGTTGCAGAAGAAGTAGCTCCTCCTGCTCACCTTCTTACTTAACTTCACCAAGAAAAGGTGTCTTCTGCGCCCCTGTAGCTTCAATTCTTACATTTTCCATTTCAATCTTTCTCCCCTTTTGAACATTAAAAATACTTATTTTTACCTTCCTCTTCTACACTCATTTCTCCTTGCTCAGCCTTCCTGCCTAGGTTGCTCGCATGGAGAGAAGAACAGGGAAATTAGAAGTCATTGATACACCATGTGAACATAATGAGGAACAGCCACTCACTATCTCCTCCAGGAGCCATTCGAATACACACAGCTTGAAACTCCCCTTCAGAAGACTTACTACTGGGATGTCTTTTTCTCCCAGTGTTGAGGGTCAGGTTCCCATGGTATTTTCTTTCTTCATCTTTGCACTTGTCCACTCTGGCAGCTCTGCAATTGAATGCAGGATTAGACCAAATCCTCCTCCTACTGCAGTGGTTCTCAACCTTGGGTCCCCAGGTGTTTTGGCTTTCAACTCCCAGAAATCTTAACAGCTGATAACAGGTTGAGAACCACTGTCCTAGAGGAAGATTTGGAGGAAGGAATTGTGGTTATTGGAGAGGACTGAGTCTGTTATGTCTGCTGTTCTTCACACTCCCTGTCAGTAATCCAGTGTCTGAACTTCAATCAACTTTACAAATGTTATTTTCTACTATACTTAAAGGTGCCCATATACAGTAGAGTCTCACTTATCCAACATAAACGGGCCGGCAGAACGTTGGATAAGCGAATATGTTGGATAATAAGGAGGGATTAAGGAAAAGTCTATTAAACATCAAATTAGGTTATGATTTTACAAATTAAGCACCAAAACATCATGTTATACACCAAATTTGACAGAAAAAGTAGTTCAATACGCAGTAATGTTATGTTGTAATTACTATATTTACGAATTTAGCACCAAAATATCACGATATATTGAAAACCTTGACTACAAAAATGTGTTGGATAATCCAGAATGTTGGATAAGTGAGACTCTACTGTAAATGTCTACTAGCCAAACATCCCTACCCTTTACAAAGCAGCCATTTTTTCTTCAGTCCAGCAGTCACTTCCCTCTCTTCTAGCATCCATCTTGAATTTGATGCCAGGTTCAGATTGCAGTGGTTAGATGATGCACATTGCCAAAACATACTAGAGAATGGATTAAAGGGAATAAAGGGCATCCAGAAAAACTGGGGGAAAGTCCGAAAAAAGTCACTTACCGTGCTGCAATGAAGGGGTAATGCAAACCTCATCATACAGCAAAATTGACTTCACAGAATTCAAAACTCATTGTAGAAGTGCTTTGTAAAATTATAAACACGGGCGAGGGCTGCCAAAAAGTACTATAAGAGCACAGCTGGGTAACAAGGGACCAGTTGATCTCCTGGAGCTGTTACTTTTTTTTTTCTTCCATGTCATATGCCTCTGGAGCACTGGTGTCTGGATATCGGAAAAACATTGTATTCTCTAGCAGCTGTGAAACCATGGATACTGCAGATTCTGAAACTGGTTCGAGGCCATCTTACATAGTTAATGTAATCATCTTTTGATCCTCAAACCTGTTCTAGATATGGCAGACTAATCATCCATACAGCAAAATATGCTTCTGCCAAACCAACCTACTGTAAGTGATTAGTATAGATGAGCCCCTAGTCTACAAATGCCTTCTTGGGAGAGATTTGTTAACTGATAGCTTGGTCCAATCTTTTCCCCTTTATCAAACATTACAAATTAGAAAAGTTTTCTTCAGTAGAAGCATTTTTGGCAGATGCATTCTCCGGCCATTTCTGCCACATTTGATTGCCATTGCTTTCCCAGTTTACTTTGGTTTAGTGATATCTTATTCAAGCATGCCTCCTTCACTCTTTGCAGAGAATATCATATTGGGTAATACCATGAAGGTCCCTTCCTCTATGCAGAAATAGAGCTATCCACTCTCACCTTTGTTGTGGCTGTTATTATTTCCAAACCTGTCTCACTTGTGCCAGTATTATCTTCATTTCTGTCTCTCCAAAATCTTTTTTTATCCTTAACCATGGGCAGAACTGGGAGGAAGCAGCTTGGGTCTATGTATACTTTCACCAGCCTAATCCCATTTCAGTCTAATCCCTGCAAATATTTTGAAATAAATATTGGCCACATAGGTTCTGACACTCTGCAGGTCCAACAGCTGGTTGGAAAACCAGGACTCAAGATACCACACAATATTAAAACACAGGCAAGATGTCATGTAAAAGCCTATTGTTAAAATGTAATTAAACTATCAATACTATTACAAATTAAAACATCAATTAAACAGAAAAAAAATAATCTCCAAAAGAACTGTTCAGTATAAAAATTGTTGCCTGTATTTCATTTTCCTGGGTCCAAATGGACCAACTAGAATTGATATTGGGAATACAATAATAATTTAAGTCTCTCTCTATATATTTACCAACAGTAAAGCAGAGTATATACTAAGTTTGGCACATATGCACTGTCCTCAAACTTCTAAGCATCCAATAAGGCAGCAGTGCAGAACTTGATTGCAGAGTTCCTCTACCCATAATGATCAGTAGTATTGTAACATTTCAATACAAATCTTCAAGCTCTAAATAAAAAAATGCAGTGAACAAAGCCATGAATTTATTTATTTTTACTTGAGATAACATCTCTCTAGGAAACTCTAGGTCCTCTAGTGCAACTTAGAGAGTCACAGTGGAGGACCTAGGAGTTCATAAAGAGACCATATTAATCAAATTCATGAATAATAAAATCTGCAAAAGTTAAAGTGTGACAGTCAACTGTAAAACCGAATGCAGTATAGAAATTACATTCCAAAGAATTTACTTTTTCATTCCCTCCTAAATCCTCAGCTAAAAATGATGCTGGAATTTGTAGTTCTCCTAAGCCTCAAGGGATGCCTGACAAGCTAGCTAGCATGGATAGCAAATCAGAAATCAGGAATCGAAGACTCCACCAGGATGAAGGCAAATAACAGAGGCTTTATTCAATTTGCGCAAAAGGGACACTTGTACAGAAGAGTAAGGTAAAGGTAAAGGTTTCCCCTGACGTCATGTCTGACTCTGGGGGTTGGTGCTCATCTCCATTTCTAAGCCGAAGAGCCGGCGTTGTCCGTAGACACCTCCAAGGTCATGTGGTTGGCATGACTGCATGGAGCGCCATTATCTTCCCGCCGGAGCGGTACCTATTGATCTACTCACATTGGCATGTTTTTGAACTGCTAGGATGGCAGGAGCTGGAGCTAACAGCGCCCGCTGATGCCGCTCCCGGGGTTTGAACCTGGGACCTTTCGGTCTCCAGCCCAGTGCTTTAACGCACTTCGCCACCGGGGCTCCTGTACAGAAGGGTACAAGTGTAAAAATGTATTTACAAGCAGACATCTTTATACACAGAAGTTTCCATTCACTGACATTGTCCCATTTTGAAATCTCCCTACTTCTTCCCTGATTGGCCAGGGATGCTGGCCAGAGCCCTCCTTGGCCTCTGATTGGTTCAGAGGTCCAAGCTGGATCTTGCTCTGATTGGTGGAAGCACTGGTGATATAGCTGGGGATCTTCTCCCAGTTGGGCAGAGAAGCCCAGAAGCCTCCAGTCAGCCAGTGGAGGCAATCTGAGGAAGGGAGGGAGCCCTGGGAGCTATGCCCGCCCCTGGGTGTGTGGTGATGGAATGTAACAAACAAAGGAATGTCCAAAAGCCGATCTGACTGGATTATGTAGATATCGCTTTCCCCATAAGAGTTGTTGCCCCAGACATCTCCCCATGCCAGGGGACAAAGGGAGAGTCTCCAAGATGTATACTTGGTGAGTGGATCATAATCAGAGTTTTGTTCTGGACCTTTGTCCTGTAAGTAGCCTGAAACCTCCAAAAGGAAACTGTGAGGTCGTGAGCAAATGGTCTCCTGCTGGGATCCAGAAAGACCTTTTGTCCAAGGATTATGACCCATCTCTGGCTGGCATCTAGAGTGTGGATATGATGTCTGGAATTGCTTAAGGGAGAGGTTACTGGAATTCATATGCATCTGCCCTCATTTTATAGAGTTTAATAATGAAAGTAATAAAAATAATAAAAATAGAAAATAAGGAGTAAATTCTTTGTGATGCTTGGTATGAACCAGAGTTAGAGGGGGAGATATATATAGAGAGGGGGGTCATCAATAACATTTGTTATATTTTTAATTCCTTCTCTCATGCGCATACAGTAGAGTCTCACTTATCCAACACTCGCTTATCCAACATTGTGGATTATCCAACGCATTTTTGTTGTCAATGCTTTTAATACATCATGATATTTTGGTGCTAAATTCGTAAATACAGTAATTACTACATAACATTACTGTGTATTGAACTACTTTTTCTGTCAAATTTGTTGTATAACATGATGTTTTGGTGCTTAATTTGTAAAATCATAACCTAATTTGATGTTTAATAGGCTTTTCCTTAATGCCTCCTTATTATCCAACATATACGCTTATCCAACGTTTTGCCGGCCCATTTATGTTGGATAAGCGAGACTCTACTGCAGGGGTCCCCAAACTTTTTAAACAGGGGGCCAGTTCACAATCCTTCGGACCGTTGGAGGGCCGGACTATAGTTGGCCACCGAGCAATAATAATAATAATAATAATAATAATAATAATAATAATAGCAATTATAATAGCAATAATAATAATAAAGAGGATTGGAAGAGACCCCTTGGGCCATTGAGTCCAATCCCCTTCTGCTTTTATGTACCGAAAGCACAAGCAAAGCACCTCTGACAGATGGCCACCCAGCCTCAATGTGGATAATAATAATAATAATAATAATAATAATAATAATAATAATAATAATAATAATAAAGAGGGTTGGAAGAGACCCTTTGGGCCATTGAGTCCAATCCCCTTCTGCCTTTGTGCACCGAAAGCACAAGCAAAGCACCCCTGACAGATGGCCACCCAGCCTCAATGTTAATAATGTTGTCGACCGCGTTTTTAGGGGATCGGGCCCCTTAAGGAGAGAGCCTGATCCGGTCCTGAGAGAACGGACCTTGGCGGAGCTGATAAGAGAATATGAGCCGCAATACAACCTGGAGCCGAAATGAAGAAGGTCCGCCAAAGTTGAAGGAAAATCCGCCAAGGAGTCTTTATTGAGCGATTCAGCTGAAAAGGACACTAGTAGCGATCATTCAGTCTACTAGCGTATCATATGTTTCAAATAAAGCCATATTTATACAATGTTTCGGTCTGACAGCCCTTTGAATTTCCCGCCCCGCTCCCCCGCCCATCTGATCGCGGATAGGCTAGAAGGTTGAACGAGGCGGGCTTTCGTTTCCCGCCTTGCTCTGCTGACCCAATGGGGAGCCGCTTTTTGTACCCACTCGGGCCAATCAGAGAGGAGGAGGCGGGAGCTATTGAAACAATGAAGTGACAGGGCAGGAAATATCAGATTAGTCCTTGCCCGGCCGATTTCTAAAGGGATTAATGACAGTCATCAGGGGTTCCTGTCATGTACACTGATTTCAGATATGCCTTAAGATGTCAGGGGGGAAGTAAGGATGGGTGGCAATGGGCGCAGCAGGGCGTCTTCCTGAGACGTCCTGGTTTTCCCTTTGGAGGAGATATGACAATGTTTGCCTTGAGGGCGAATCACCTTTTATTCGGCGACCCAAGCCCTATATTGTCCATGCAATCTGATTCTGATTAGGTTATGCGGCAGCGGATTAACCTTTTGTTTTGGGGGAGGTAAACCTGGGTCATAGGAGCTGGGGTTCATGTTGGGGTCAAAATATTTCCCATTTGATTTCATGATTTGCCAATTATGTGAAATAAAATGAAAAATAAAATAAAGTTGGAGCGTAAACCCAGCTGGGAAAAACACATATTTTCCGGGGATCCCAAAGAGTACAAATACATATAGGCAGATAGATAGATTTCAAGGAAGTAAGGGAGAATCCATAAAGGTGGGTTACATTGCATAAAGGGGGATCATGAATGATATAAACAATTGAAAACATTTGATAAGAACGAAGTTCACAACATCTGGGGAACCCAATATGGAAAGTCATAGGAGTGGAGTTCTAGCAGCATGATTTCACAATTCATGAAGTTAGCCCAACGATTAGAAATTCATACAACAGTGAGTCATGAGGGTGTCCAGGTACATGGAATATGAAAATTCACGGATACATGAGGAAAAAGAGTTCATCTGTGATGGAAGGAATTCATAGAGATGGCATGGGGAAGGGGCACATGTGGGTTGCAGTCTTTGGAAGTATAGGATTTCATAAGTCCAGGGGTAGGTCTGGGGAAGAGTGTTCTTCTCCTTCATAAAATTATGAAGGTATGAATGAAACGTGGAGGGCGCCCGTCCGGGCACCCCCTGGCAGCTGTAGAGAGGGTGAGGGTCCTTGGAGAACTATGTCTCCCCAGCGAGAGAGCGATCCCCCCATCCCCAGTTCACAGAAAGGGGCTAGGGATCTCTTAAAACCATTCCGCGGGTCGCGGGGAGAGGAAAGTCCGGGATAAGGCAGCAGTTTGGCTTGAAAGGAGCAGTCGGTCCCGTTTGACAGTCAGCTGTTGAGGTGCCGAGAACTGGACCGATTTCGGTTCCGCTGGTGGTCCTTGAGTCAGGAGCCTTAGAAAGGATTAGGACTAAAAGAAGAGCATGCTAGGGGTAGTTTTGATAAAGAAATGAGCCAATTTGTACCGCCCGCCGTATTAATCTATGGCGGAGAAACCTCCGCCAGGGTTTTTAAAGATCAGACGGGTTAGTGAGAGAGAGAGAGAAATTGCATGCAAAGGAAGGAGTCAGAGAATGACACAAAATAACCAGATAGAGAGTGTTACTGTTAAAATAGATGCTACTTTTATTGGGGGATTTGTTACATAGTTCAGGGAAGGGGAAAGTGAAGAAAAAAAAATCTTTTAATAATAGTCTGCTGCGGTCCCGTTCCGTTCCTTTGGTGAGTGATCTGCGGAACTCTCCGCTGCGCTTTTAAATTAATTTAAAAGCCGGGGTTTCGGTCATCAATAATAATAATAATAATAGTAATAATAATAATAAAGAGGGTTGGAAGAGACCCTTTGGGCCATTGAGTCCAATCCCCTTCTGCCTTTGTGCACCGAAAACACAAGCAAAGCACTCCTGACAGATGGCCACCCAGCCTCAATGTTAATAATAATAATAATAATAATAATAATAATAATAATAATAATAATAATAATAAAGAGGGTTGGAAGAAACCCTTTGGGCCATTGAGTCCAACCCCCTTCTGGCTCTGTGCACCAAAAGCAGATGCAAAGCACCCCTGACAGATGGCCACCCAGCCTTAATAATAATAATAATAATAATAATAATAATAATAATAATAATAATAATAATAATAATGGTTGTAAGAGAAGAAGAGACTCCTTGGGTCATTTAGCCCAACCCCCTTCTGCCCTTGTGCTGTGGGGGCCGGATAAATGGCTTTGATGGGCCGCATCCGGCCCCCGGGCCTTAGTTTGGGGATCCCTGCTCTACTGTATTTGCAGAAGAGAAAAGAAAAAAGAAAAAATGTGGAGAAATACATGGTAGCAAGAAAGAGATACATGGTAGCAAGGAGCAAGAGAATGGGGGTGCTTCAGTTACTTTGTGGCAATCCAGCTCATTCCTTGGCTGGGAGAAAGTGGGGGGGGGGGGCAGATGAGAAGTTTCTGTTGACCCTGTGGAGATCCACTCCTGCAGACCAGCTTGGGCCAAACAAATGAGCCGGGGAAAGGGAGCCCGCATGCAGGGGCTTGGGGGCTATAGGGTGGGGGCTGCTGCTGGCCCTTCGGGGGCTCAAGGAGGGGTGGAGGGATGGGGGACGTTTCCAGTTCATCTGGCTCGTCCTTCAGAAACTACAATTCCCACAGGTCAAACTATGTCTTCTTTTTATTAGGGGTAGGGTTGCAGGTCTTCGATAACAAAAATGCCACTGTCTTATAAAAAGTTAAAAGGGCTTACTCCATAACCTGGGCAGCTCCAGCTCCAGCTCTCTCTTTCCTTTTAACTCAACTGACAAGAACAGCTCCTTCCTTCTGTTTTTGCCACCAAACCAATACTCATAGGGGTTGATGGAAAGACAGCAAAAAGGGCCTCCAAGAAAAGGGCATTCCAAAGCCTTTCTTGTTTGTGCTCACCAAATATGACTGTGAGGAAAGCAGGATAAAGAAAAGGGCTTCCCCATGGATCTGTGGCCCTGAAAGAAGACAATCAGCCTTCCACATTTACTGTGGTTAAGGCAGGCCTGTAGCCGGGGGGGGGGGGGGGGGGCGGGGGGGGGGTAGGGGTTCAACCTGGTTTACTCATGAATTTTAACTAGTTAACCAAATCCCCATGCTAAGTCTATGAAATGCAGAAAATTAAGAGTCCCTCCAGGCACTATCTCAAGCAGATATTGACAGGTCTGTAGCCGGGGGGGGGGGGGGGGGGAGGGGGGAGGGGTGTTAGGGGTTCAACCCCCCCCAAAAAATTAAAAAAAAATCCTGACATTTTTTTCTGGCTACGGCCCTGGGTTAAGGGTACAGGATCTCTGCAAAAGTGGGAGAAATGAATACAAATCTGGCTTTTATAACCTATGAGAACACCTTTGTAGGAATTTCTTAGGTCCTCCAGTGCTCCTCAATGATCAGCTTCTGGCAGGTTTTTGTGTGTGTGTGTCAGGAGCAACTTGAGAAACTGCAAGTCGCTTCTGGTGTGAGAGATTTGGCTGTCTGTGTGATCGAGGTGACCACCCCCCCCCCCCAAGACTTTGTAAAAGATAGTTCAAAAATCAAGACTTTATGTTCTATATTCCATATATTTATAGTAGAAGGTGATTGAAACTTTTTACTGGAGTTTACTGTGGATTATCCCTGCACTCTGAGGCAAGAGATAACAACTTCATGAATTATAAAATCATGCTGCTAAAACTCCACTTTTATGAATTTCCATGCTGGGTTCTCCAGATGTTATGAACTTCGTTCTTATCAAATATTTTCAATTGTTTATATAATTCATGATTCCCCTTTAGGCAATGTAACTCACCTTTATGGATTCTCCCTTATTTCCATGAAATCTATCTGTCTGCCTATATGTATTTGTACTCTTTGGGATCCCCAGAAAATATGTATTTTTCCCAGCAGGGTTTATATTCCAACTTTATTTTATTTTTCATTTTATTTCATATAATTGCCAAGTCATGAAATCAAATAGGAAATATTTTGAACTCAACCTGAACCCCAGAACCTATCCCATTTCCTATGACCCAGGCTTCCCTTCCCAAAAACAAAAGGATAATCTGCCACCGCTAAACCCAATCAAATTCAGATTGCATGGACAATATAGGGCTTGAGTCGCCGAATTCGGAGTGTTGACCTAAAGGTGATTCGCCCCAAGGCAAACATTGTCATATCTCACCCAAAGGAAAAACCAGGACACCTCAGGAAGGCGCCCTGCAGAGCCTGTCAATATGGCTCATCACCACCCATCTTTGCTTCCACCTCTGACACCCCAAGGCATATCTAAAATCTGTATACGTGACAGAAACCCGGACACCCTTGATTGCTGCCATTAATCACCCTTTAGAAATCGGTCTAGCAGGTCTTAATCCGACAGTTCCTGCCCTGTCACCCCATTGTTTCAATAACTCCCGCCTTCTCTTTCCTGATTGGCCCGAGTAGAGACAAAAGGTAGCTTCCTATTGGGCCAACGGAGCAAGGCGGGAAACGAAAGCCCGCCTCGTTCAACCTTCTAGCCTATCAACGATCAGATGGGCGGGGGAGCGGGGCGGGAAATTCAAAGGGCTGTCAGACTGAAATTTTGTATAAATATGGCTTTATTTTGATTATGTGGTACCCTAGTAGACTGAATGATCGCTACTAGAGTCCTCTTCAGCTGAATTGCTCAATAAAGACTCCTTGGCGGATTTTCCTTCAACTTTGGCGGACCTTCTTCATTTCGGCTTCAGGTTGTATTGCGGCTCATATTTTCCTATTGGCTCTGCCAAGGTCCGTTCTCTCAGGACCGGATCGGGTCTCTCCTTAAGGGCCCGATCCCCTAAAACGCGGTCGACAACATCTGCAAGGACATTGCCCAGGGGACACTCAGATGTCTTACCCTCCTGTAGGAGGCTTCTCACACGTTCCCGCATGGGAAGCTGGAGCTGACAGACAGGAGCTCACCCTGCTCCCCGGATTCAAACCACCGACCTTTCAGTCAGCAGTCCTGCCAGCACAAGGGTTTAACCAATTGCACCACTCATTGTGATCAGATTCACAACAGTTAAATCCACAAACGTATATAGCTGGCTGTAGAGACTAATATAAACAAATACTAAGAATCCGTTCGGATCTAATACAGTTGTCAACCACAACTAGAATAGACCTATTGAATCCATGGGAACAGGATAAAAGAATACTGAAATGAATTCCATTGATCCAGTGAGCCTGTTCTAATTGGGACTAACAATTGGATTTAGGCCTTCAACATTTTCCTACTAGCCTACCTAGAAGTACACAAATGCACAATTAGTTATATGTGTTAAGGAATATTCAGCCTGTTTTAAATAAAACTAAAAAGCAAAAATACTATCTTGTTTAGTTAGTTGCTTTCAAGGTTCCCAGTGGCAATTATATTGCCCATTCAATGAGTGAATCATACTTAAGTTGTTGTGAAATCAGGATGTGCTAATGACAGGGCTACAAACTTAGTGAGAGTTAATATACTAGATATTGTTGGGCCCTATAATTATTAGAAGATTTCATAGCAAGGCTTTTTATGCATTCAGTTCTTCCAAGTGCCTTGAAAGTACAATGCTGGCTCGCCTATTCCTAAATGCAGGCTATGGCTAGATCTTCTTTAAAGAACACAGCTAATCAGCTATAGACTTTTCTTCTCACACAGGCAGCAGATGTTCTTCCTTTCATGCCAATGGGGAACCTGGCTGGATGTAGCTGCTGCTGTGCTTTTACATAAGAAAGCTGATTGCTAGAGATCAGAAATAGCTGCTTGTTAACCTCTTTACTAGTGTTAGCAAACCCCCATTCCCAAGAAGAAACAAATTAGATCTGTTGTACAGAAATAATCACATATTTCAGAGACAAAATATTACATAGCTAAAGCCCTGCTGCAGCTTTAATTGGTTTAAAGCCAATTAAAATGACACTGATGCAATGTTAGACTATTAGTAGTAATAGCATTCAGCATATGAAAAGAAATCATTTTCCAGTCTCTCAGTAGTCAAAATTTACTTCCTTTTAATCCTATTTGTTTTGTGTGTCCATTTCAGTCCATATTGTTATGGAAACTGTGGGATGATCTTTTGTAAAATAGTCAGAGATCGCCCTTTCTATTTCCCTTAATAGAAGATAATACTTAGCACATTTTCACCCCATGGATGAGCAATCCTACCTGCATGAATGCAATCTCACACCAGAGGGGGAGAAGGAGTGGTAAGCTTTATATTTGGAAAGAGAAAAGTGAATTTTATGCAACTTGGATCTGATGAAATTCACTGCAGTGAAATAAAAAAAAGCATATACACTTGTCAGTGGTTAGTTTTAAATGGCATTTAATAGGAACTGATAGGGAGGGAAACAGTGCTGGGTTCACAACAGCTGTTTCCTGGCAATTTGATGCAGGGTTGGCAAATATGCCGATGTTTGCTTCAGGGGCAAATAGGCCAACGCTCTATCAAATTGCTAGCTAATAGGTGTTGCAAACACAGCATCCCTACTGCTCAGTTTATATCAAACTCTGTTTATAATCAACTGAGTCTTGTAACACTTTAAAGACTTAAAGATTTCCTTTAAAGACTACAAAGACATCATGTTGTAAATTGTCAGCACTCTCATATTCAAAGGAAATGTAACCTGTTAACATTGCCCATGAGGGGATGCGGATGTGTATTCTGACTGAATCAAAATTGCTAATGGGGCCATTTCCCCAATCTCTCCCCTGCATCTCGTCCAATGTATTCATCAAATCAGCTCTGGAATTGGAGAGGCAAGCAAGAAGAAATCCACTTCTGTGCTTTTTGATGTAGCCTAATATTGTTTCTGTAGCCTAGAAATGGCCTTATTGTGAAAATGTTTAATGCTGACTTACATACTTGAGTCATTAGAGAACTGATGCAAAAATGAATCAACATGTTTCTGGATTTCAACCATGTGCCCTATATACTCATATCTAAGTCTAGAAATTTTAGTCAAAATATTTATCCAAAAAGCCTGGGTTGACTCATCCCCAAGTCAATATTAGTATCATAACATTTCTCTAAAGGAACCATCCCCTTCTTTTTCGTGGTCTCTGTGAAAATTGTACTGATTGTACTTTCTGAGCCTGCACAGTGAGCTCAGAAACTTTGATAAAGCCCTGCCCACCCTCCCAAGAGGACATATAGCCACTGGGAGAGGCTACAGCCTCAGTTCCTGTGATCCGCCGGCATCACAGTAGTTGGGAATCTTTCTAACAAACTACTCTAACTTCTAATTTTGACTATGGATTGGACAAATGGCTACTTTTTTGCTACTCCCACTATTTTTGGATAAACATTTCCATTTGGACTATTCCTGGCTATGTTGTGTCTCCAACCCTACCCAACTTGACCTGGACTCGATTAACGATTTACCATACAGGCCGGGCTGGGACGCAGGCTGGTTAGCAGCCAGCTACAACAAATCACTCTGACCAAGAGGTCATGAGTTCGAGGACAGCCCGGTGCCTGCGTCTGTCTCTGTTCTATGTTATGGCATTGACTGTTTGCCTTATATGTGTAATGTGATCTGCCCTGAGTTCCCTTCGGGGTGAGAAGGGCGGAATATAAATACTGTAAATAAATAAATAAATAAATAAATAAATACATACGTACATACATACATACATACATACAAGCCAATAATGTCAACCTCTTTGATTAATAAATGTGCTTTTTGCAGTGGAAAACTGCCTGAGGTTCAATATGTACCTGTTATGCTTGTGGGAGGGGCACTTGATGGCGTCTTGAGCTATCTGTTTATCCTTTACCATCCAAGCCTGAAAGAAATGTGAGGAGAGGCTCAAGGCCCTCCAAACACCCCGAAGATGTGTGCAGCATCAGAGCCTCCAGCTTTGCAGGCTCAGGGCAGAGGAAACCCACCTTCAATTGGGAGAGTGTCTCCCTGTTACCAACCGGCACTTGCGGCTAAGTGGCTCAGGCCCACCCAACCAGCCAGCCCTGACCAGAGCAAACGCCATCACAATGGCTCGCTCAGCAATGCCATTGGTGGCTGTGCCGGCCATGTACACCACAGCAGCAGTGTCCCTCCTTCGTGCTTACATTGTCAGTGGGAGAGGCCGGCACACAGCAATAGCTGATGCCAATTGTGCCACTTGAGAGCTCAGGCACCATTGCGTTCCCTCCCTCCAATGATTTTCAGCCGCAGCTAGCAACAAGGTGGTGTTTCCTTACAACACAGCTGGGAAAGCCATTGGAAGACTGTGTTGGTGCTGATTTGTGCCAGCAAACTCCAACGTGGGCCCTGACCCTGGTACCCTTAAACCCAGTGAACTTCTTCCCGCCCAGTGCAAGCTCAAGGCGCTCCTTTAGATCAAACAGGAGCCCCAGGTTGGCCTCTCTGGATCACTCCTCTCATACTCACTCGGTGTCTTTCTCCTTCTAGAGACTTCAAGGGACTCCTGGAGCTATAGGGGATCTCCCCACAGTAGAGGCCCATATGGATGGCACTCACCCCCTATAGGGATGGGGAGTCTGCAAGGGACATGTTGTACCTGACCACCGTAATTACTGTCACTGGTCACCTGAAGGACAATGGTATTATTTCAGCCCTCCCGAGGCCTTTGGCCACGACCCTCACCGGAGGCACCCCTACCCAGGGCCACCCACTTCAATGAGAGCGATGATGCAGCACAGCCTGTTTCCACGTGGCCTCAGTGTACCCCTCTCCTCTTGTCCCACCATCAAATGATTCTACCTACAGTTCAAATTCATCTGATGCCACAGCTAACATCCCTGAGGCACCCCTCAAACCTCAAACACTGCCAGGTGAGGAATTCAGCACTGCTAAAGCGCCTACGCCAGTTGATGACCCTCTTTTACCCGCAGAACAGCAACACCTCCCGGCACCTACGGTGCTACCTTCCCTGCCTTACCTTCTTCAACTGACCAGATCCCCAGACCTTACACCGGGAGCTGTCCTAGTGGTCTCTCAATGCATTGACAACCTGTACCGTGTGAATCTGGCCTAGGCAGAATAGCTGGGAAAGCCTTCCAAGATAAACTCCGTGGGGGTTGATGTCACACAGCCATGATGCTCCCAGAAGTCTCATTCCAATCCTCTGGATAAAGAGGGCAGAAAAATTGATGCTATGAGGGAAAAAGTCCACCTCTCTGCAGAACTTTCTACTCATGTGGTTCATTATACAGCCTACATGGCCGCATATCAATATTTCCAGGGGAACAAGTTTGCTCCCTACCTTTATCACCTCCTGGCGGAGCATCAACAATTGACTAGAGCCTTCTACCAAGAGGCCGTTACTCTATCCAGACTACAGAAGGATGTCACAAAATATAATGCCAATTCGGCAGGAAAGTTGCGAACCAGCACTTTCAGGGGGAGTATAACCCCATCTAACACAGGCTGAATCCCTATTCCCCAATCTGTCTTGCAGCTGACCAGGAGCACCTCTGTCTCATCTGGATTAAGCTTGAATTTGTTTGCTCACATCCAATCCATTACAGCTTCTAGGCACCCATTTAGTGCAGGAACAGCTTCCTGGGAATTAGATGGCAAGGAGTAAGAGAGTTGGGTGAAATCTGTATATAGATGACACCAAACTCCCAAACTCCAGATGACCTCTCCCAGCAGTTTCATGTAAGCATTAAACAGCATGAGGAACCCCACAGACCAGTGGCTAAATAGTCGAACAGGAGTCCTCCAGCATTACCTTATGGGATCATCCCTCCTGGAAGGAACAGAGCCACTGCTGAACAGTGCCTCCAAACCCCATTCCAGAAAGGCATCTCAGAAGGATATTATGGTCAATGGTATTGAAAGCCACTGAAAATCCCAGGAGAACCAATAGGGACACACTCCCCCCGTCCAGTTCTCTGCATAGGTCATCCATGACATCCACCATGTTGTCTTGGTATTGTCTCATAAATACATGAAGATACGTTAAACTTCTTAGCATAATATGTATCAGTCATTTATTTAGATCTGACAATTTATTGAATTGTGTTTGGCATCATTGAAACTTCTTCTCATGTTTTTCTTTCTAATGGTAATTAAGCAGCCACTATATTCTGTGAATAATAAATAATTATTTCAGTTTGAATAAGGACATTTTTGTTTGTATATTGGGAACCCTTTTTGTGAAAGGTAGTGATGATGCTGAGAAAGAATTCATTTTTCTTATACTCTCACAGAGGAACACAAATAAAAATATAGACATACTGTGAGCAGGTTTTATAAATAGTTTGTCACATTGGAAAATTAAAATCAACATGACATGAACAGTTTTCTTTGGTTTTATTATTGAGCCCTAATTTTACCAACAGGAGTTCACTCATGTGAATGATAAAACCCAAATGTGCTGTTCACTTTCTATAATTTACCCCTGAGGTTTACAAACAGGTTTTCTTTTCAGGAGAAATGCCAAAGTGTGCCTTCTTTGAATAAACTGCTGCTTCCTTTAGTTAAGATTTATCTTAGGAACAAACATATTTCTGTAAAATATAGATATCATAGCTGTGATGTAATTTCCCACAAATTACATGCGACTAGACTAGTATTTTTGTATTTCACATATCAAGGAAGGCAGAATAAAAATAGCAACAGAATTATGCATTACAAAGTTGGAATTTCTATTATGGGAACTGTTGCTATACCTTAATTACCCAGTGTGCCGTCGCGCCTGGGGCTGTACTCTTAGTGAAAGAGGCATGGACGTGACATCTTTCCCCAGGGGATTGCTTCTTGCCCTCCTTTAGGGAAACTGGAACTCCCAAGGACCAAAACACCGTAGATAACTCAAAAACTGGGTTTATTGTTCACAAAGGGGGTAAAAGAAAATATACATTACAGTCTTTGGTTGTTTAAGTCCATGAAGCTTGTCCAGATCCCTCTTTCTCTGGCTGTGAATGCCGGAGCAAACTCAGCCTCAGTCCAATGACCTATATCTAAAGACAAGAGTCTTCCTCTGTTGCCAAAGGACTGATGTGAAGGCGCTTGAGACTCCTCAACGTTGTTCAAGTTGGCCCTGAACATGAAGTGTGAGTCCCAAGGGTAAGAACCTCAGAATTGGTGCTGAGAGGTAACTTTTGAAGGGCTTTCAGAGCCAAGCCTCTCTTTCACGTCCATCCGATAGAGTGGAATGAAAAGGAGGAAACACAGTCCTACTCCAGGAAGAGGTGGAGCCAAACAGTTTTGCTGAGTAAGCAATGTAACAGGTACAAACAACATTGATTGACAGATATAAATAACCAATCCAACTACATTTACAGGGTAAGGGCAAAATCAGGCATGATACAGCAATTCAAATCTTGAAACTTATAGTTTGACATATAAATGGCGCCACTCGCGCCGTCACACTCCCGGCCTAGATTTCCGGACTTTCGGAAATCTAAACAAAATGGAGTTAAATACCTTTAACTCTAATAACTTTAAGACTGTATGTCTTCTGAAAATAACACAACCATGTCGCTAATAGGCCTGTCAAATAAAAAAAAAACCTTTTCGTTAGAGACGACCTTAACCTGGGCCTTGTGCACTCTATTGTCAGAGCTAGGATATAATTTTGACACAATACCCTTAGCCCATTGGTGTCTAGGAGCATCCTTTTGTTCAAGTAACATCAAATCCCCAACCTTTACTAGCATTAACAAACCAAAATCCATTGTTTCTTAGGGCAGACTCAGTAAATGACCTTCCTTGGTGTTTGACCTTTGCGTGGAAATGCTGTGTCAACAGCAGAGCTATGTGGCTATGGTGTGGCAAAATAACAGGATTTTTAACACAGGATCTAATCTTTGCTCTCTTTAGTCTACCTCCAACCCTAAGGAGACCCTCATTGTCCAGGAAGGGGTTCAAGTCCTTTAAACAACTATTTTTGGGCAAGGATGCTTTTCTTTCTAGACAAGCTATTTCTTCTAAAAAACACTGTCTTTGAGTGGATATCAGGATGACTGTTGAGGCTTTCGAAAGATCTTGGGGCTGAATTGCACCACTGTTTTTTGTAGTGATGTAATGTATGAGCCTGGCAATGGCTGCCTGAAGTCTAGTCCATTTTGAAAATCTTTCAAACTTGGCTGGATTTAAACCTTGCCTTGATAAGTCTTGGCCATCGATGGTAGATTTGCAGGACTGAATTTCTGGCAACTCAGTGTCTTTGAGCACGGAAATGCTTTCTGGAAAGGAAGGATTTTGAAGACATTTGGGTCCAGTGATCCAGGATGACTTGGACAACTTTGCGGCTGATGTTCCTCGGGATGTCACATCTGCCGGATTTTCTGAAGTGGATATGTAATGCCACTGCTCTTCTCCCTCCGCACACATGCTGGCTGGTTCAGCATAGTTGCTTCTGAAGAGGTCTTCCACAAACTGGGTGATCTGGGTCTTTACCTTCGGATCCTTTAGCATCCTTCTTCTTAAGGACAGGAGACGATGAAGGGCAACATCTCTGTTGTTGGGTAGAGATGGTCTTTCCGGCTTGAAAGGTAAAGGTGCTATCCAATTACCTTCAGGGTCTTGAGTGACTTGGTTGTTCATCATCTCAAGAAACTTCTGTTCATTTTTAGAGAAGGCTGTTTGCTCATCTCTCTCTGTGACTTCAAAGATGGAAGAGTAATCGGGCATTACTCCCTGGCAGCAAACTGAGATGTGGCTGGCACATCCTTGCATTAGTGAAGGCCTTTTAGTGACAGGCTGGAACATCTTGTTCAGGCAGACTGGGCCTAACACCGTCCATCCTAAAGGCAACTGCTGGGCCATGGGTGATCCCTTAGGACCTTCAATCTGGTTGCTAACATGGAACAGTGTGGGACAATTTGCACCGATAAGCATTACGATGTCTGTTTCTAAGTCCAAAGCTGGAATTAGATCTTGAATACCTTTGAAATGAGGATGGGCTTGTACCACCTCTTTCGTGGCTATCTGTTCTTTGTTCCTGGGAATCAGGCTGCATTCTATAAGGTCAGGAAGATCGTACCTGACCTTTTGTCCGACAGGCGAGATTTTGAACTTTGTTGCAACTCTGCCATTCATCTTATTCTTTCCAGAACAAGTGGATATGGTGTATTCTATTGTCTCGGTATGAAGGTCGAACATGTCGAAGAACTCTGGGGTTGCAAGAGATGCGTCACTTTGGGCATCCAAGGCGACGTAGACCCTTTTCTTATTCCACGGCTGCTTGTCTGGATACACCTCTGCCAGGCAGATTGGGTGGCAAATCCTGGGCTTGTGGCTATTTTGACAAAGCTTGGTGCAGGCAACCGCAGGAGCCTTGAGGGCTACCTGAGGTTCTGTAGGCTTTTGGTCTTCTTTGGTTTCTTCTTTGGCAGGAGAATTTGACTTTGCTTTGAATTGAGGGGAATCGAAGTTGTGCATTGCAGAGCAATGCTTGATGCTGTGGCAGTGTTGGCATTTAACCTTTTCTTTGCAGTCTTTGGAGAAGTGAATAGTGGCGCCGCAGCATCTAAAGCACACCTTGGCCTTTTGAACTATTCGGAGTCGTTCTTTGTAAGGCTTCTTTGCGAACTCTCTGCATTCAGCTAGGCTGTGTGGCCTTTGATGAATGGGACAGGATATGGTGTTGTTGCTGACTGGTTGAGCAGAAGTTGCAGGAGTTGCGTCTGTCATCTTGACACTTAGGTTCCTACTAAGATCTTTGCCCTGGGCTTTGTCTTCTTTGGAGGTCTTTTCAGGCTTTAGGTCTTGGTACAAAGCGAGAAGACCTGTTTGAGGGTCATTCCTCTCACGGGCTGCTCTAGTGACGAAATCCACCAAAAAGGTGAAGGGCGGGTATACATTTGCATTCTCCTCTTTGTACTTGAACACCTGTTTCCCCCAAGCTTCTCGAAGAGGAAAAGGAAGTTTGCAGAGAATGGCACTCTGCGACGTGTGCTGGTCCAGACATGCTAAACCTGGCAGCTCTGGATTTCCTTTGGCTGAAGCTAGCTCTAGTAAAAGATCACTAAAGTCCCAAAGCTGTTTGCAATCTTTCATCTTCAGTGATGGGAACCTGTTGAGTCGATCCATGAGGGACGCTTCTATCTCAGTGCTCGCACCGAAGCGCTGGTCCAAGCGAGACCACGCTGTGGACAAAGCTCTTTGGGGGTCTGCTACATGAGCAGCATAAAGTCTTTTTACTTGCTCGGCTGAGCTGGGTCCAAGCCACGCCATAAGAAGGGACAGTTCTTCATCCGCTTCTAGCTTGAAATCTCGAATGGCCCTCATGAAGGTGATTTTCCACAGAAGGTAGTCATCCGGTCGGTCAGTGAATTTCTGGACGCCTTTGTCTCTGATGTCTCTTCTTGGATTTCGCAAGAGGGAACCCAATTGAGACTCCAGTGTGTAAGGGTACATCTGAGGAGTGTGATGTGGCGTGACAAACTCAATGTTCTTCGGTTGAACACATCTTTTCGCGATGGTAGGCGATGCTGGGTTCAGCAGATTGCTGGCAGGCAGCACCTCTGAAGCCTTCATCTTCAGCGATGGGAGAATTGACTTGGTATGCAGGGATGAATGTGGTGGTTCACTCCCGGCCATGCCTTGCCAATGTGAATGGACATCTGGATGTTGTTGAAAGACGTCATCCTTTTGTTCCCAAGTAGACAAGTGGTATCTCTGAGGCCTAAGTACAGGGATGGACTCTGACAGAGATGGCACTCTCCCGGCCGTGCTTTGCTGTACTTCTGAGGAATGGGCTGGCCTTGAAGTTGCAAACACTGGAACAGGTGAGCGATCTTCAAGGTGGCGAAAGGAGATATGACTCTGCACTACAGGTGATTCCAGTTGCAGATGTGCTGAAACCTTTGCTGTAGGCTCTTGTGTTGGCAGGAAACTAAGGTTTTCTTGGGTTAGTTCCTGTGATAGAGCTTTGGCTAGAATGTTAGCTCTGACTATCTTTTGTGCTGTGTCTCTTTTTACTTGAAGCAGATCTAGATCCCGTTGCAGTTCATCTTGCTTGGCTTCAGCCATTGCAAGCTCTATTTCTCTCTGGGCCCTGGCCTGTGCTAGGTCAGCTTCTTGTTGAGCCCTAGCCTGCGCTAGAAGCAGTTTCTGCTTGGCTTTAGCCTGTTGAAGGAGGAGTTCCTCTTCATTGAAGGCAAAGTCTTGCCTAGCCATTTCTGCAGACGCCTCTGCTTCTAAAACCTCTTTTCTAATTTTCAAACGGACAGCCTCTCTGTTGTAGTGGGCTGCTTTGGAAGAAGTACTGATGAATGAGTGTGTGGATTGGGAGGAACTGCTATGCCTAGATGAATGCTTGGATTTAAGGCTAGCATTAGATGGAATCTTGAGCAGACTGGATCTAAGGCTTACACATGGGGAGCCTTGAACCCTTTCTTCTGCACCTTCTACAAGGGGGGATTTGACCCTTGTCTGCAAAATCTCATTGCTATGACTTGACATTCTGTAATTCAAAAGGAAACTTATCCCAAGTTTCAAACAGTACAAAATGCAATACTATATAACTATACAATTAAAGGCACACAAAAGGGCAATGCAATACTTTAAACAAGACAATTAAAACAGCTGCTTAACTGAGAAGTTAAGCCTGGGCTTTCATAAACTTGCAGCAGGCTTTGAAGAAAATGGCAGGAACTGCAGAAGGTTGGAATTTATTGCTTTGCAAACTGGTTTCTGGAAGAGGCTTGGTTGCTGTAAAGGCTGGCTTCTGGAGAAATGTATCTACTTTGCAGAAACCTGGATTTTGCTGCAGTTGCAAGAGCTGGATGTAGCGATTTGCTGGCTTGAGAAACAGAAAAGGCGGGAAACTTAGCAAATGTATCAATTTTGCAAAGGCTAGGCTTCTAGCAAATGTATCCACTTTGCAGAAGGCTTCAACTTGCTGCAGCTGCAAGAGCTGGATGTATCAATTTGCTGGTGGCTTGAGATGCAAAAAGAGCGGGAAAGCTTGCAAATGTCTCAATTTTGTGAAGGCTGGGCTTCCCTCTGGAGGCAAAGGCAGGCTTCTTTTGACTTCTTTATCTTTAGGAGACTATGGGCTTGGCAAATTTAAGGCCCTTTCACTCCTTCTTTTCCCTTCTTAGCACTTCTGGAAGGCTTCTTTCAGCAGTTCTGGAAAAGAAGGCTTCTCTCTCAGTACTTCTGGAAAAGAAGGCTTCTCTCAGCACTGATGGAAAAGGAGGGTCCTCTCAGCACTGTGCCGTCGCGCCTGGGGCTGTACTCTTAGTGAAAGAGGCATGGACGTGACATCTTTCCCCAGGGGATTGCTTCTTGCCCTTCTTTAGGGAAACTGGAACTCCCAAGGACCAAAACACCGTAGATAACTCAAAAACTGGGTTTATTGTTCACAAAGGGGGTAAAAGAAAATATACATTACAGTCTTTGGTTGTTTAAGTCCATGAAGCTTGTCCAGATCCCTCTTTCTCTGGCTGTGAATGCCGGAGCAAACTCAGCCTCAGTCCAATGACCTATATCTAAAGACAAGAGTCTTCCTCTGTTGCCAAAGGACTGATGTGAAGGCGCTTGAGACTCCTCAACGTTGTTCAAGTTGGCCCTGAACATGAAGTGTGAGTCCCAAGGGTAAGAACCTCAGAATTGGTGCTGAGAGGTAACTTTTGAAGGGCTTTCAGAGCCAAGCCTCTCTTTCACGTCCATCCGATAGAGTGGAATGAAAAGGAGGAAACACAGTCCTACTCCAGGAAGAGGTGGAGCCAAACAGTTTTGCTGAGTAAGCAATGTAACAGGTACAAACAACATTGATTGACAGATATAAATAACCAATCCAACTACATTTACAGGGTAAGGGCAAAATCAGGCATGATACAGCAATTCAAATCTTGAAACTTATAGTTTGACATATAAATGGCGCCACTCGCGCCGTCACACCCAGTGTCTCATCTCCTACATGCCTGATAATTAGAAAAATGTGCTGTCAGCTGACTGAATTTCTCTAACCCTATTTCACTTCATTTCCTGCCACTTGTGTGATGAGGATATTTATGTACAATCTTACAGAGGCATCAAATTATATGTTTTGTAGTAATACAAATCAGTGGTGGGAGACGTAACATCAAAAACATAGCAAGAGTCATGCTGAACCATACCAAAGACCTACCTAGTTCACCAGTCCCATCTAATCCATTACCAGTACAACTATTTCAGTGTTTCTCAACCTGGGGTCCCCAAATGTTTTTGGCCTATAGCTCCCAGAAAACTCAGCCAGTTTACCAGATGATAGGAATTTTGGGAGCTGAAAGCCAAAAACATCTGGGGACTCCAAGTTGAGAACCACTGAACTATTGGTTTAAGAAAAGCCCCCAAATAACACATGAACTCAATAGATCACTCTGTATTGCAATAAAGAAGAAACGTGGCTACAGCTTTTGGCAGCAGTTCCTAAATCTAATTCCAACCTCAGAGGCAATGGACCATGTACATTTCATTGTCTATTGCTATGGAGTTTCTAAATACCATATCTTGCATTGGTACGGCAGGTAGGTGTGGAATTCATTTCCTCCCTCCATTAATATTTATGTAAATGATCTACATGGCCTGTTACTGTCTATTCAGAAATGACAAGAAGGGGTTACAAACTGAAGATGTTTTCAATCCAATAAAAATAATATAACTGAGTAAATTAATGGAACTCTGCAAATAAAATTATGTATAGATCGTATTAGCAGAGCACTGAATATATCAGCACGATATCTTTACGTGTATTTAATTAGGTCCAAATTGTGTCATCAAGTCATACTATAATCAGTATGATTTTCTGTTACTATTTTTAAGGGGCATGGATTTCACACACAGGCCCAAAACACTAAACCTCACACAAAATGTGAAGTTATTTATGATGACTTTTAGAAGTGAGAACTTTCCATTTCCTATTTTTCAGCAGCAGAAATGAATTTTGATAATAGGAATTTGAAGTGTTTTGCAGTTTGTTACCCCAGTGAATTTGAAATAAACTAAAACATTCACCCACTCTTTTTTAAAAAGACTACATTTTCAGTTTGAAATAGTATTCATCTTTAAGAAATGTAAGAATGCTAAGTGCAACCACATAAAGTTTTTATACATTTTAAAATATACATGGATACCTCAGTTAACACCTACTGTTGACCAACACCTACTTTCCTACAGAGTCATTTTATGCATGTCTTCTCCAAGCTCTCCTGTCTTCTCATTATGTGGCCAAAGTACTCTATCTTTGCCTTTAATATCCTTCCCTCCAGTGAGCAGTCGGGCATTATTTCCTGGAATATTCACTGGTTTGATCTTCCTGCGGTCCAAGGCACTCTCAGAATTTTCCTCCAACACTACAGTTCAAAAGCGTCTGTCTTTCTTTGCTCAGGCTTCCTTATGGTCCAGCTCTTGCATCCATAGCTTACTATGGGGAATGCCATTGCTTTAACTATGCGGATCTTTGTTGCCAGTGTGATGTCTCTACTCTTCACTATTTTATCGAGTTTGGTCATTGCTCTCCTCTCAAGAAGTAAACATCTTCTGATTTCCTGGCTGCAATCTGCGTCTGCAGTAATCTTTGCAGCTAGAAATACAAAGTCTGTCACTACTTTCACGTTTTCTCCCTCTATTTGCCAGTTATCAATCAGTCTGGTTGCCATAACCTTAGTTTTTGATGTTTTACTGCAACCCAACATTTGCACTTTCTTCTTTCACCTTGGTTATACTGCTCTCAGCTTTTCTTCACTTTCAGCCATCAAAGTAGTATCATCCGCATACCTAAGGTTGTTAATGTTTCTTCCAGCAATTTTCACTCCAGCCTTGAATTCATCAAGCCCCACACATTGCATGTGGTCTGCAAACACATTGAATAGGTAGGGTGAGCGTATGCAACCTTGACGTACATTTTTCCCAATCTTGATCCAGTCTGCTGTTCCGTGGTCTGTTCATATAGTCTAGACTATATTTCAGCAGAAGGAACTGACAAAATAAGTGCTAAGTATTCCTTGCCTAAGAAATCACTTTTTGGGGGTAGCTAAAAGTCAAGTGGGGACTTGAAGGCACACATACACACACACCAGCTGAGGTGGAAAGCAGCTGCCTTCAAAGTCCCTTAGGCACGAAAAGCAAAAAGAGACTAAAAAGGAGAGCAGATATGCTTGGCTGCTCCCACCAGCACGTCAAAAAAATAGAAATTTATGAATTTGGCTACCAAAATGGAAATCATAAGACAAATGGAAGCTGCTAGAAAATCATCTCTAGTTGCGTTTTAAAAGAAGGCTTCAAGTAGTGACCAGAATATTCAATATGTTTTCTTTCTTTGTTTGTCTTTAACCTATGAAAATTTGCCTGACCTGGCACAGCAAGAGAGAAAGAAATACATTTTCCAGTCATTAAAAAACCCAATATACATTCTAGCAATTAAAGTTGAGACTGAGATTTCTAAGTTACAGGCTATAGCTGAGTTCAAACCTTCATGTGTATTTCAAGCAAAACAAAATAGTCTTTCACTGCTGGTACTGAATGTATTATACTTCTAGTCTATTAAATAATGAAACCAAAATCAACAGTATCTTCAAAGGCGTTAATACTATCATGCCCCACATTAAGCAAACATATAGAAAACAGTTATTTCTTGAGTTTTTGTAAAGGAATAGCTTGTAGAATAAACCTATTACAGGAAGTCTCTTTAATGATCAGTCAGTTTTCTGATGAAATAGGAAGAACGTAAGAGTGTAAAAAGAATCCTGCTGGATCGAGCTGTCAAACAAGTCCAGCATCCTTTTTTTGCCAGTAGTCGAACAGTTATCTCTGAAATACTCTCAAGCACTCTTCAGATTTTATTCCCAGCAGTTGTAATTCAGTACTGCCTTTTAACTGAAAAGTAAGCATATACTGATATAGACAAGTAGACATTCATTGACAGACTTTTCTTCTATGAATTTATACAGCCCTGCAATGCATTACAGATATTCTTACATCAAATGACAGTAAACTCCAGAAATTAACGATTGTAAATGGTTCATTTAGATCACTTTCTAGTTTTCCTCTAAATAATAGAAGTGACTTTGGACTTTCAAGGTGATTTTGGTTTTATGTGTTTTTATGTTTTTATTTTGTGGGCATATATATCAAAATATGAACCAACATACAGTATTTGTATTTGTATAAATCAACATACTTGTTGAAAACCTGGCTGTTTAAGAAGGCTTTTGATAAGGCAGACAGGACTTGAATGGCCATTAGAACCCTAATCATAATGCTAGTAGATACCTCGAGCATAGGAACTGGCTGGTTTTAAGCGGCGCTTATATTTATACTGTTTTTAGAGGGCAAATAGCTTTTTAAAAATATATATTTTATTAAGATTTTTCACATAGATATTGATTAAAAGAAAAAAGACATAGGTAGTTGGGGTAGGATATGGGAGCATAAGGGAGGGATAAGAGGGGTAGGTAGGGGAAGAAAGGGGGGAGATCTATAGGAAGGGAGAAGGGGGAAAAGGGGAAAGGGGAAAGAGAATATAAGGGAGGGGGAGTTGTTGCTTCCATTCTTCTTCTTTGCAATTATATTTACTATTTTTCTTATTTTTCTTCCTTTGTAGTTTTCTTAACCTTATTTCTTTCATTTAGAAGTTCTTAGTAAAAGAAAAAAATCAATGAATTGTCTCTTTTTCTTTTATTTTCATATACTCCTTGAAAGGTTGCCAGTCTGTGGGCAAATAGCTTTTAAACTGTTATTTATTAATGTTTATACTACTGTCTCTTTTTATTTGTATTAAGTGATATTTGGTTATTGTTGTTTATTGTTATTGCTTATATTATTTACTGTCTTTGATTGTTGTTGTAAGTTGCCCTGAGTCCCTTTGGGGGGGGTACAAATAAAGCTTATTACTATTATTATTATTAGTAGTAGCAGTAGTAGTAGTAGTAGTAGTAGTACTTAATAGAAAAGCTTTAAAAACTTTATGGGAAAAGATTAAGTGGATCAATGGTCTCTAAGGAAGTGATATATGTCAGATTCTTGTTCTAAAAATACATTTGGAAAATTCACCGAAATCATGTTGAACAAGTGGTTACCAATTTTGCCTTGGCAAATCCTTCCTGTAGATTTTGGTATAATGTTGAATATTACTGTTCTTTTAAATCTTCCATATCCATAGATTCCATATCCACAGTTTGAAAATATTCCAGCCCCAGTGGATACTTGTCGGAATGCATATTCAACAGATAAGCAGTAGAAATCTGGACTTAAGGAGCAAACATGCCAATGATTAGGAGAAAAGACACTAAGTTTTTTTTTAAGAAACTCTATTTTAAGATAGGAAAGGTAGTCAAGGAGCTAATCTAACCTAGCTACACCTTGGTCCCTATCATCTCTTTCAAGAGAGAGAAGAAGCAGAGTTGTGCAGCAGAAGTGTTCTGGGCCCATAACCTTTTAGAATGCATATTCAGTGCATAAGCGGTAGAGATCTGGATTAAATCCAGAAATCTACTGCTGTCCACTGAATATGCATTCTAACAACATTGTATTTTTGTCTATAAGATCCATTATTAAGCTGAGAGAGGGTGGATGAAGGTAAACCAGTGAGGCTGGATCTACACTGCCATATAATCCATTTTCTGATCCTCCCTCACTCTCTTCTGAGTTATACAACTAATCAGGCACGGGCAAACTTTGGCCCTCCATGTGTTTTGAACTTTAACTCCCACAATTTCTAACAGCCAGTAAGAATTGTAGAGGTCCAAAAAATGGAGGGCTGAAGTTTGCCCATGCCTGATCTAGAGCATTCATTATAATTCTTCTTTCTTTCATCCTTTTAGCATGTTTGGCATGGCACACTAACCAACAAATGCCTGGACTCGTAGTGAGGGCAAGCCTCTTCCACTCCTTTGGGGCTCCAGTTATGAGTACCTGCCACTTGTTGCTAACAAGCATCAGAAATAATACACACACTTTCTAGCACTGTTGCAGAGATGAGTCATAGGATGCTGTCACTTCAAGATATGCACAATACTTTGAATGAAAGTGAGGATTTGGAACTGCTGGTGCAGTGAAATAACCTTTCCTGATTTTTTTTCATCATCTGGAAAAAAGTGGAAAGTGACTGCTGAAGTGGGGCTTTTTATCAGTGCTTGAAACTGGTAACTGTTGGTTTGCAGTTCAACAAGCCAGCAAGAGATCTGCAGAATTACTACAAGCCAATCCAAAAACAGCAGTTGTGGCAGTGGCACAAATATACAGTGTCTATGTATTTTGGACCCTAAACTACAAAAGGTTTTTTGGAGAATAATATGATGTAAATTTAAACACCAACTTGCAATTGATGTGATTAAAAAAATATTTCATTTTCAGTAGTTATGTTTAATAATAATAATAATAATAATAATAATAATAATAATAATTTATTTGTATTCTGCTCTATCTCCCCGAGGGTAGTTTAACATACCTACTGAAAACAGTGTGCACAAAATCTGTTCCTACTATTTCTACTGTTTCTTTCATGTCTTCTGTTTCTTCGGATGCACAAAATGGGAAGCTCCCTCCGCAGATGGAAATCTGCTTTCATGTCAAGCTGAAATTGCCTTCTTGCCTGTGTGTAGGCAGGCCTGGAGCTCGGCTGAAGGTGCTTTCTGGGCCTGTCTGCTGGCCCCGCCAAACACGCACTCTCGGAGAGTGTGGCGGGGCGTATGTGGTAGCTGGCGGGGAGAAACAACAGGTGCCAGGTAAGAAGAATGTCAGGAAGGGGAGCCAGTGGATGGGAAGCCCCCCCCCCCCATAATGGTCCAAATTCCGGGGCCCTGAACTGAAAGAAAACCCTCCTGATTTCAGGAGGCTCCCAAAAATGGATTGAGTCTCCCAATGAAAGCCAATAAAACGAGGCAAGGTTTACCCCAAAAGCACAAGCCTAATAACTAGTCAAAATATAACTAATTTTCACAGACTTTCCTATCCCTGTTAGAGTGGTGTCCATCATATATGGGCATTTGGCTCGTATATTTTGTCCTAGATGGTCACAATATTTTTAATTTTCATGGGTGATTTTTAAAAACCAATATGACCAAAACAGCTCAAAATTATCTAAAATGACCCCCCCCCCCAATCTCTCTGTTTCTGTAATGACCACAATCATCAATAGCCATAACCGGTTGAAAATTAAACCAAAAATTAAATGAGATAACTTCTAAATTAATTGCTTCAGGGGTGCTTTTGTTTGACCTCCATAGAGGCATGGGGAGGGTATAGCTTTTGTTCCCTTCTTGGAGCTCAACATTGCTCAAATACTAAGTCACCCTTTGTTCTTGGGGTCTAAGACTAGACTTATGATATTTCCCTTAACAGCCCACCTCTCTCCTGATGCTGAGTATGTTTTATCCTTATGACTAAAATAATAATTAATAGACTAGCAATATGTTTTCTACCAAAGCATATTGGAAACTGTACCACTCCATATTGTTTACAGTATTATTTGAAGACTCTCCTACTCTTTTATATTTGGTGCTGCCAATGTCCCCAGTCTGGTTCTCTGTCTCCTTCAATGGTTTCTTCAGACTCAACTGCTTGTGTGGCTTCTCAGTCTTACTTCTAAACCACACATACACATGTTATTTGTCTGGTGCCTGTCATCTGGCTCTCTTGTTGCAATTATGGTGATTTTCACACTTCTGTGAGCCAGTATTTTATAGACAAGAAAATGTCATCCTTACAGTAAGGGCAGTTGAGTCAAATAAATGAATAAATAAATAGCTTTCCTTGGCTGTAAGGTCAAAGAGTAACTTTATTAGTATAGAGTTTCTTCATATAACATCTTTTAGAGGGATGTTTACAAAGTAAAATAGGACAAGCCTTGAGTTTGATAAATCCTGCTAGTTTTATGAATTTGGTTTCTAATGCACAGAGTCTAGTTCCATGCTTCTAAAATTACCAGTATGCCTTTCTCTTTCAGATATATTCAGAATTATAAAGTTGAAAGAATCCAGAAGGGCCATGTAGTCCAACCCCCTGGACATGCAGTTCGTAATATGATCTATTTCAAGCAACAATAATGATCAAACTTCAAACTGATTCCAAACTGATTTCATTCTTAGCTGTTTCAGTGAATCCTCTCAGATACTCTATGCGCTCAATCTATTGTACATTATTGGATTAAATAATCAAATATGCAAAAGCACTTTGAACTCATGATAATATTAATACCATTAACATGCAAAGCACTATAGTAAAAGATTTGCCAAAGCAAATTAAGCTATTCAAGCACCAAGTTCAGTATCCTGGCTGTCAGTACAGCTAATATTTACTGCTTTATTAAAATTTGGATAATAGACTAAAATGCAAGGCTAAGCAGAATTATAGCCTCACTAATGAATCTAGCCAACTGAGAAGTACAAGAATGTACTCAGTATAAGCCTTGGTATGGGCAGATTATTATACTAATTGTCTCCACACCTATGTCCAGTTAATAGAAGCAATAAGGGTGTTGGGATGTCAACGTCAGAACCACTGCTGGGTTTAAAGAAGCTGGAAGGTATCCAAAATTGTAGTGCTGTTAGTCTATCTGCAACCATTAACCTGTCTGCAGCCATCTAGCAATTAAACTGTGAGAAGTCACCTCTCCTCTATTTATACTAAAATGGTGAATGTTGTAATATGTTGGTATATTTTCTTATTCTTAAAAAATACTTTAGTTCCATTAAAATTTGTATTCTCACAATGAATGAAAAATACAAGTGCAAATGTCTTGTGCAGAGAAAACCAATGTTCGTACAAGGATTCTTTCACAATTTCGTGGTTATAAATGATTTGGGAGAAGAACAGCTACCAGAATATCAGATAAAATGCTACAGTTTTGCCTTAGCTATAAATCATGCACTCCTGATGATTCTAGAATCTAATTTTGTATTCAGCTGGGCATGTTTGCTTGTTTATTTAATATTATTTAAATATAAAATAATATCAACCCTTTTCTGGCACCTTTATCACACAAGGTAAACAAACTGGTATTGTAGCTGGGCCATTGCCATTAATGGCAGCTCTTATCACACAACGCTGCATGCATTTGGCTGCCAGTCTGCCTCCTCCCCGTGATGACCCTGCCTCTGGCTTGGTGCAATGGGTTTCTTCTGGGTCAGCAAGCTAGCAGTGAAGTGACATCAGAATGTGGAACTAATTATTCCCAAACTGTCCATTTTTCATTTAATTTATATTTTGTAGGTAAGGTATAGTTGCCCTTTTTGTTTTTAAAACCAGAATTGCAAAATTGCTCTAAAAATGAATATAAAAACAATGACAGTAGTGTCGGAAGACAGGGTTATCATGGTACATGGAAGTATCCCAAGTATAGTCAAAATGTAAGATTTGCTATTATCAATGTTTTCATATATCCATGGGGAGAGGGGTCTTGGAATGTATTCTCTGTAGGTACAGAGAGGTTGTACTTTATTCTATTTTCTGTTTTTATGTTGATATTTCATTACCCTGGTGTTACAATGCACCTCCTCCTCATTCCTTGAGCTTGTTTACATGGTTATAATCCTTGAGGCTGGATTCTTACGAAGATTAATTCAGGGTTGCTTTCTCAAATCAACATGCTCCACTTTTTACAAAATGTATATGAATTGCTTTTCTCAGTGGTAGTTCCTAAATAAGCCCAGTGCCCTTGGCAACAGCAGTAGGAAAAGATAAATGAGATTTTCACAAGAGGTGCTCCCTAGTGGTTTTTCTCTTTTTTCTACATCCTGCAGACAAATTTCCTTTATTTGATACTGAAGATTCCCTCTTAGGAGATGCATAGGAATATATATCCTCTCAACAAATATGAACAAACAGCTCTCAGTTTTGCTCTTACCTTTCACCTGCCTTGGAAGAAGGCTGCATGGCCATCTGTCGGGGTCCTTTGAATGCAATTTTCCTGCTTTTTGCCCAGGGGTTGGACTGGATGGCCCATGAGGTCTCTTGCAACTCTATGATTCTATAAGTGGACAAAACCTCAAATACAAAGAGCAATGTGAGCAAGTCCCATGTTTTATAGGTACAGTATTTTTGAGAAGAGATTTATTTTATTCATGATATATATCGCTCATTCCATTCTAACTTCATCTCAGGATAAGATTATTATTCTTGTTTATGTAAATTGGCTGAGACTAAGTTGTTTAGGCGGCACAGAATCACCTTTGTCTTCATGTCTTTCACATTTTCCTAAGTAAAATAGAAAGTCGGCTTCATCTAAGCTGGAAAACCCTGCAGGCATTCTTTCAATCAGAAAATGAGTTGTTATCTCAGAAGTTGGATGGATTCAAGCCATTTTGCTGAGCTTCCTACTCAGTTATCCACTCATTCATCCTTTCAATTCAATGCATATACCTAGGTGCTCAAATGCAAGGTGTTCAAGATTGGCAAGCAGGATATTATGGATATATCACAATAAATTAACAATATGGTTACTATGAAGTCTATGACACACCAATAAATGAAGTGTTGTGTAATGGTTTTGAGAAAAGAGTGAAAATGTATAAGAACCTATAAATCAAATGCAAAGATGGGTATAAGCTAAGGGTGCATCTACACAATATAATTAAGGCAGTTTAACTGCTAGGCCCAATGGTCTTTAATTATAGGAGTTGTAATTTGGTGAGGCACCAGCAGTCCTTGACAGAGAAGTCTAAAAACTTTTTACAACTACAGCTTCCATCATCCATAGCTTCAAGCCATGGCAGTAAACTGTGTAGTCATATATTGTGTAAATGCACTCTAAAACACTTCAGGTTGGTGGTTCCTCAGAGGTTTCAACTACACAGGAATCTCATTGGCCTTGATTCCTGATGCCTGATCATTTCGGTGGGACTCACCCCCCATAGCCTACCCTTGTTCTGAGGTCCGTATACTTGGACAGGACAACCCTGCCTCTGGAATTGGTCAATCTATAACTTTCCAGTTGAGGAATAAGTCTGTTGTAGGAAGGGAATGTGAAAAGTATGGTGGACACAAAATATCTGTGAGATTTGCCACATGGTCTGGCATAATATTAACTTACATGATGCTGAAGCAAGAAAGCGAACAATTGAAGAAGCTTCTAGAAAAACTTCACATTTACTATATATCTATAAGTTTAAGTTAAAGTGTTGTTAAACTGCCTTAATTCTACAGTGTAGATGCACCCACAGTTATTACTACATGGGAAAACTTTTGTCTCTGCCTTTGATATATCATTTCCATGGTAGGGAAAGTGCTGGTTGAAGGTTCTTTGACACCAAAATAAATAAAAAGTGATTTGGTCTTGGATAATATTTTTCACACTATGAGTGTTGGAGATGTAACTGATGTTCCATTTTTATGTCCTCATTTCTCAAAATATCTAGATAGTAACTACATTGTGCTTGCTCTGTCCCCTTTTGTAGTGAACCATCCTAGTAATACGCCCTTTTTCTTAGCTGTACTGACTCGGTTCTTCATGTAAGCAGATCTACCAAAGCAGCCTTTCTCACATCTGCTGCAACATAGCAAAACCTAGACGTTTGCCTCAACTCGCTTTTCCATATAACATTTTGCATGAATTTGCAACATAAAGAGGGAATCTAGCCAGAGGTTAAAATTTAATGTATATGTAGCACTCTCCAGTTTCCAGAATGGCTATAAATTGTTTCCCAAACAAAACAATATACATTTCTATATGTAACAATGTATTAGTTGTGCCTGTGAGTACACACAACATTAATCACCTTTATTGATTTTCTTGATTCAGTTTATGCCCTGTCTTTCTCCACATATGAAATCTAAACCATATTACAAAATGTAAAATAAAATAATCTCTATAATCTTCCTTTATACATTGTGTTATGAATGAGATAGTAGCATTTCCAATTTAACTTTCCTGTTTAAAATTATATAAACAAAATTTACCATCATATATTTATATATTTTAGGAGTTTGGGCAATGGGTATGTCTAAGCATTTCCAGAATTACACTTCTATAACATTCAGTTCCCTATATTTGAATATATATATATTTGAATATATATATATATATATATATATATATATATATATATATATATATTAGAAATAAGTTTTAATATTTTTTTATACAATGCTTTATAATTATGTATTTTAACTATGCCTCCCGTAGAGGTGGGCAAGACGTTGTTGTTTGCTCTGCTTATTTTGGATGCAATAAAAACTGTTTTTTCAAATATCAGTAAAGTAATGAACCCACTCTGGGTTGTATTCAGACCTTTAAAAGAGCTATCCAAGGGCACATAGGGATCAGGCTTCAGCACACTGGTCATCTCCTTTAAAGTTTGAATCAAACTACCACACTGACATCAAAGTCAACTCTCCACTGTTTGAGGGGGACTTTCTTGATAGTCCCTTGACTCCTGAGGTGTGTGTCATATACTCTTGACTCCTCCTCAGAAATGCAATCAAAATTTCCCTTGATCTGGATTCACTGACAAAATTCTCTAGACGAACTCTGAATTTTCCATTGAATCTATGTTCTTTAAGCACTAAGGGCTGAGGTGGTGCAATGGGCCGACTGAACGGCTCACCTGAAGGATGGGCTGCTGACCTGAAGGTTGCCAGTTTGAATCCGTGAGACGGGGTGAGCTCTTGTCTGTCAGCTCTAGTTTACAGGGCCATGAGAGAAGCCTTCCAGCCGGATGGTAACACATCCAGGCCTCTCTTGGGCAACGTCTCTGTAGACGGCCCGTTCTCTCACACTAGAAGCGACTTGCAGTATGTTTTCAAGTTGCTTCTGACACAATAAAAAAATTAAGAACTTCTTCTGTGCTGAAGAATAGATATCCAGCTTTCAACAGGCAGGGGTTAACAGCACAGCTTTCTCCAGCCAGTACTTTACATATAAAGTAAATACTGAGCTATTGATTTTTCATCAGGACATTCAGAGCTATTCCATGAGAAGTAGACATTGTTGCTGAACTAGCTGTGTTTGCTAAATTCTAAGGGTGGAACTTCACTTTATCAGAAACTCAGTCTGGTATTGAAAGTTACATTTTTGGTTTACAACTCCCAGAAAGTTTTACCCAGTGTTGAGTGCTCTGGATGGGGTTGGACTTGTTCTGAAGAGATTTCCAGCCTGAGTATTTAGAATACCCAGGCCCCACTAACTGAAGTGTGATATGTAGCGTCAAGTGTGCTTTGCTTGCCTTTGAAGTGGGCACAATATTTCTGTGTACACTTTTCAAAGGTACACATTGCCGGGGGAGGCAGGGAGTGAAATTGCAAAGGTTCATTAAGTAGGAGAATTCAGGCATGCAAACTGCATTTGGCTTGCAAAAGAATTCAGAAGTGCGGATCAAGATGATGCCAGTTAAGTCTCAGATTTCATTTCTAGTCCTCACTTTTCATGTTTCCCTGACCATACTCTGCAACTTAACAGTGGAGGCCTTTTAGAGATTTCTTCAAAATCGGAAGCACAGTAGATTGTTACCAGTTGAAGGGCTTTCTCAGAGGTTTTACCCTAGCTTTTGTCTGTAACTGACTGATGTTTGGCTCATAAGTTAGTATTTCTTATAGAAAAGTAACTCAAACTTATATATAAATTAAGGGCAGATTTTGGGACAAAATTAAGATTTTGATATTATCCATGGATATGTCAAGGATCATTCTGCAGAGACGAGGAAACGCCAGTGCTATCTCCCTTGGCCGGCCATCACTGGCCAGTATGCTACTAGTTCTCATCCAGAGATTCAAAATGGCAAGAAATAGTACTGCTGCAGAAAGAGCCAAGGTGATTGTTGCTTCTTTTAGATTCTCCTGCGATTGACCTTTTGTCTCTCAATTAATGGGTGGTTCATTTTTTATAAGAGTTAATAAATATGCTTACATAGATCTGTGAATAAGTTGACCCAATTTTTTAAAATCAATTTCTGACCAAAACGTTTAGACTGATACATGAGTATATTCAGTAACAGATAATGGGTTTCTGAAATAATTAATTTATATGACCATGCTGCTGTCTTATGAAGCCCATTGTATTTCATATATGAAAATGTCAGATTTTAATAGCTACTGATCAGAGGGGGGATAGTTACTGCTTTCTGTGAATTTAGCTTTGGGAAAATAGTGTCCCAATTTCACTCTGCATTCTGGGGCAGGTACCAAAGACCAATTAATCACTTTTTAGTTCTCTCACCTTCTTTTGTCTTTGAGATGATACACAAAACTAGGTCATAATTGTATCAGCAGGAGTCTATGCCTCCTTTTATGTTCTTAAACAGCTATTGACGAAACAGCTCCCCTCCATTAGAAAAGTGTTGCTTAAAGTGGATAATAGATTTTAGTAATGAAAATAGTGTTGTTGTTGTTGTTGTTTTAAGTAGATAACATCTTACCATTAGTGTGCAAAATGTAACTTCAAGAATACAACCTTAACATTCAATTCTTTCTTAACACATGTTAAGAATTTCTACCTTTTGGAAATATGAAAAACACCTCTGTGTTTTCATGAACACATTGAATCTTGAGAGTGGAACATTATTACCTTCTTCAATGGCCTCTTCCTTCTGCATACGCAAAAGCTGTCCAAGAGATTCTGGGCCTTCAAGACTAGACCAATATGAAATACCTCATGGGACGCCTGGCACAGTGGTGGAGGAGGAGCAGCTAAAAGGTTTCATAAAATTCATCCCAAAATGACATTAGAGAGAAACATCCAAAGATTGGTTTTCATTGTCATATTCTTGCATTTGTATCTATGTACAGATAAACACAGATCAAAAAGAAGGCAGATAATGAGTTAACTATGGTATTTTTGGTAAAACACCATTATCTGTCTTGTATCTGACTACAGACTCACTATTTATTTACTAAATACACACAAAACAGACGGAGCAAGAACAAGCCTCTGGCCAATACTTGACATATTCAAGTACATAGGACCAAAACTGTTGTGAATGAGCCTTCTGGGGTCAACGATACTACTGATAGTAGCAGGAAGAGAAGAAAGACTCCTCAGGAGCAAGATTCATTTGAGGAGTTACAGAGAAAGAGGATTAGAGAGATATTTGAGGAATAAACAGATGAGGATTCATTTGAGGGTTTTGAAGGGGATGAGGTGCTTGAAATGGACGTTGGGGATGTGGTACGGGCAGAAGAGGATGGCATGGACTGGACACGCGCTCCAGAGGGTTGTGATGGGGAGACTGGGCTCACTGCTGGTAGGGACGCTGAGGAAACATGGGGTCCTTCAGGATCAGACCCAAGGTGGTCTAATTGGAGGAGTGGGGATAGTTCCACAGCTGCGGGTAGGTCTGGGCGTCGGCAGGACGGTTCCAGCTCAGATGAGGAATGGGAGCAACTTGTGGGAAGGGCGGTGCCTGGCTCGAGTTCTGAAGATGAGTTCTAAATAAATTGAGGGCATTTGGCCATTGGGCCCTTGCGTGTGGCAAGGTGGTTGTTGGGCGCCATTGGATTTTGTGTTCGTGTTCCTGAAGACTGGCTTGGGACTGTGCAACCGACGTAAATTTATTCCGGGTTACTTCTACGACGGGGGCTGGAACTGTGTGGGTTTTCTTTAGACTGCATTGTGATTACTGTCTGCATTAGTTCGCCTCTGTCATTTTGGCTACTTGTGTCAACCCATTGACGAGGACTTTGCTGTGACGACTTCTCATCTTGGACCTTGGACTGGACATCGTTTTGGCATTACTCTTCGCTCCCTATTCCGGCTTGGCTTCGTTCTCAACCTTGTAACTACTCTCCGTTACCGACCGCTGGCTTCATTCCTGACCCTGAAGTAATGCTCCGCTCCCAATTCCAGTTTGACTCCTGGTTCTGCAGTTACTCTCCGTTACCGACCGTTGGCTCGTTCCTGACCCTGAAGTAACGCTCTGCTTCCAATTCCGGGTTGATTCCTGGTTCTGCAGTTACGCTCCGTTACTGGTCACTGGCTTGGCTTCTGACCCTGCAGTAACTCTTTGCCCTTCGTTGTTTTGTTTTTGGCACCGGTTTGTTTGAGCTGCTTCCGGTGGCAAAGTTTGGCCCGGTTTGGGACATTGTTTGTTTTGAACCTTAAAACACTATTTTTTAACCCAGTTGGGATTCTGTTTATTTTGGACCCTTGGGAATTCGGCCCGCAGTTTGTTTTGCCTTCTCCAAGTTATCCTGCAATTTTGAGCTAAATCTAAGCAGTTGTTTTAATCCAGATTATATCTCTGGATAATCTGGATTATACTCTGGTTTGGTTTTTTGGAGTTTTTTTCAGTTTAAATGTCTTTTTCACACTGAAGTTTAAGTGTTGCAAGCTCCTGTGTTTGTTTTATGAGCTTTTTTGAGTTGTTTATACAATAAACTGTATTTCCATCCATTGGCTGGCGTCTGACCTTGACAAAAACTATATGAAAGGTTTAGTATAAAGACTAGAAGAAAAAACTAAACATTCATAAAAGCTAAAGATGTAATTGTACAGTTAAGGATGTATTCCCCCTGAAGAGGAATTGAAATTAAAGTAGTTGATACATCAATAATTAGTAGTTCTTCCAGTATGGACTTCATAAAGTAGCAGTGTATCTCAAAGAACACCACGACTGTCTTAATGCATGGACATGATGTGCAATTGCCAAGGGTACAAGTATAAGGGTACAATGCTCATCTATGCACAGACCAGAATTTAACCCTAATTGTATGCACCTCCCCCCATCAAAACATTCAAATCACCCGCTAATTTTGTAGAAGGAGAAAAAAATACAACTTATAGAATCATAGAATAGTAGAGTTGGAAGAGACCTCATGGGCCATCCAGTCCAACCCCCTGCTAAGAAGCAGGAAATCGCATTCAAAGCACCCCCGACAGATGGCCATCCAGCCTCTGCTTAAAAGCCTCCAAAGAAGGAGCCTCCACCACAGCCCGGGCAGAGAGTTGCCATGTATGCATTTGTAGGAGAAATTTTACCATTTTTATCTCTTGCAATGTTTTGGTAGCAGATTATTTTTAATGTAAGCCACTTTGAGTCTCCTTTGTGGAGAGAAACAGCTGGGTATAAATAAACACAACAATAATAACTATGATTGTAATGAACTTTCTGCAATATTGATTTCTTATGGAAAATAGGTATGTCTGCAGGAACTGGATGATTGGGTTCAGGAATGGTGGTGATGTGGATGATGTCCCCTTTACTCTTGTCCACTTTTAGGAATTTTGGTTGATTTTGTGTGGTTTTTATTTCTGGTATTTTGGACTTCATGAAGAGAGAGAGAGAGAGAGAGAGAGAGAGAGAGAGAGAGAGAGAGAGAGAGAGAGAGAGCAAGGGAGGCTGGAATGAGTACAGTATGAAGAAAATGATGCTTCTGCCTCTTTACTTTGTGCTGTGTGCTTCCTTGCCACAATTTTGTGCTTCTATCATTTTAAAGTTGACCTTTCTTTTTTATTATTCCATGTGAATGTGCACTTTTTGCCTTGCTTTTACACTGGCCAACACACATTTTGTTGCCTCAAATGTGCTTCCTAGCCACAACTTTGTGCTTCTCTCATTCTAAAGTTGATCCTTCTTTTTTATTATTCCATGTGAATATGCATTTATCAATTATTTGTTATTTATAAAGTACATTTAAAAACACATAACAAAAATGGGGGTGGCGGAATGGATTAATAGCATTTCAGTGGGAAAATTCACTTTGAGATAAGAGCTCAGTTACGGAACAAAACAAACTCTTAAGTCAAGGTATCACTGTACTACATTTCTGCCCACAACTACTGCATGTGCTATAATTACCATGGGTGGCTGCCTCCATGTTCCTTTAACTGTGATGAAGAAATTTGTTCCTTGAGCAAGAAAGAGGGTTTCTGCAACCCTGAACATCCTGGGACTCTCATAGAATATAAATGCCTTCCAGTCTTCCGTAAATATTTAAACAGCCTTCCCTCTAGCTGATGCCTATTCGATTACAACTTCTGGAAGCCTCCACGATCAATGGCAAGGAATCATGCAAACAGGACAAAAACCTATGGAGGATACCAAGTATGAGAAGCTTGTGTTAGAAGCATTAGAAAATAATACTGGAATAAACAAACACAGCTTGAAGGCTGTCTCTTGGTATTCATTAAGATGGAGGACTCTGTGCTAGTGTTTACTGCCTGGTGGATAAGAAAGTTCACAAGGCAGGTGTTTCCATTTCAGTGCACCACAAAATTACACAGAGAATGCTGCACACCGGTAGAAAGAATTTTGAAGCTAAAAAAGATCATATGAGATACTATGGCCCTATCCATGATAAAGTCGCTCCTAGCAGGATTTTCCACAGCAATTTTGTTTTTCTGCCTACATTTATTCTAAAGGCAATTTTGCTTTATTTCAGACTTTGTGGAATGCATTTTGTTTGTTGTTTTAGCAAAAGTTTTCTGGGGTTTTTTTTAAAGGCAAAAAGAAAGCCTGAGTTTCTGCTGCAAACCTGGAAGAAAGATCCAGTACACATAATAGGTGCTGACAGGACACATCATCCTGCAGATGCTAGTTCAAAATTTGATGAAACAAAAAAGCAGCTGAACTAGTTCCATCTAAACATCTGTCACAAACCCTTGAAGCATAAGGATGCTTACAAGCAGTTACCTTCTTTTGCAAAGGAGAGATATCAGCCTTATATACCTAAATCATAGCAACGACTGCATTGTTTGAGAAAAATATGGCGAAAGCCACCCAAAAGGTTAAAAGCAAATGCAAGAACCGACTTGAGACAGTTGTACAAATGGCATCACCTTCCCCAGCTGTGATTTTGGCACTCACCCACAATTCTCAGTTTTGAAATTATTGCTGAATGTGGAAGCGTATCCCATTGGCATACATAAAAGCTTTTTGGGGGGGAGGTTGTTTTTTGTAGAGCATAAGAATGGGAGATTTTCATCAGGCTGTAGCTGCAGAAACAAGAGTTTAAGCTCTCCTATAAACTACAGCATGGTTGAAAATCACCCCACCTCCTTGTAACTATTTTTAAGTGTAACATCTAATTGGACCTTTTTTTCTGTGCACTTCTGTTCAATCTTAAAAAAAATTAAATTCAAAAAGTATTTCAGTTAGAATCATAGAATCATAGATTCTAACTGAAATCCTTTTTGAATTTAATTTTTTTAAGATTGAACAGAAGTGCACAGAAAAAAAAGTTACATACAATAGTGTTCCAAAGGCACGAGAATAAAATCACAAAAGGAAGGAAAATAACCACATTAGAGGCAAATTTCTATAAAAGCTGACCAAATGTCCAAATACAGTCCCCAAGTTACGAATAAGATAGGTTTTGTTTAAAATAATCTTTATTAACTTTTAGTTATTAACAGATGTTAAAAGAAAAAAAGCAAAAAAGAACTGTCCATGGGGGTTGTGCATAGATGGGGTAGGTATGGGTAGGATAGGTATACTGGGGGGGGGGGGAAGAGGGTGCGGGTATGGATGAGGTCAGTGTGCGGGGGGAGGCATTTGATGATGTGTACTTCCAGGACTGCTCCGGGGTCATTTTGCATTCTACCTTTCTTTTCTTCTTCTTATCCGCTGTCTTCAATTGTCTCTTCTCTGGTTTCGGTCCGGTACTTCTTCCTAAGGTTAATTCTTCCTCATGCATTATAAGATTTTCTTTCTATTTAAAAAACTTTCTACTTTATTCCAATCCGTTTCCTTTCTTGGTCTTCCTTGTTGTTTGGCCAATAGATAGGTCAATCTGTCCATATTCTTGATTTCCGCTACCTTTATTAGCCATTCTTCTATTGTAGGACCTTTGCTCTGTCTCCAATATCTAGCAAACACTATCCTGGCTGCAGTCGAAAGGAATGTTAAGATCTTTTCATCATTCGAACCTGCTTGGATTCTTGATATATTTAATAAGAATATTTCTGGCAGTTTGGGTAGCTTCTTGCCTAATATTTTTTGGGTGTATTCGTGAATCTTTATCCAGAATTCCTTTGCAATTCTGCAAGTCCACCACATATGATGGTATGTTCCTTCTGTCTCTCCACATTTCCAGCATTTTGTACTATTGTTTTTATTTATTGAGCCTAATTTATTAGGGGTAAAGTGCCACCTATAAAACATCTTCCACCAGTTTTCCTTCATACTATAAGCGTACGTGAATTTGATCTTCCTATTCCAACAGTCTTCCCATTCTGCCATTAAAATGCTCCTTCCAATATTTTTAGCCCACTTAGTCATGCAGTTTTTCACTATTTCAGTTTCAGTATTCCACTCGTTTAGATATTTATAAATTTTTGAGAGAGTTCTATTGTCTGAGATCCATACTTTGTCCCACTTATTCTCCTTGTCCATGAAGCCGTGGCTTTTATCCTTATTAAAGAATTCTTTTAATTGCCAATATTGCAACCACGTAATATTACTGTACTTATCTTTTATTTCTTGTTGTGATAATAGCTCATGTTCTTGTCTCTCTTTCTTTATTATTTCTCCATATCTAGGCCAGTCTGTCCACCCGAGAAGTCTTCTCTGGGATGCTTCTAGGGGGGAAAGCCATCTGGGTGTTCTGTTGTACATTCTCAACTTGTATTTACTCCAAGTTTTGATTAGCGATGATCTGAGGAAATGATTGTTAAAGCTCTTCTCTTTTTTAGTTTTCTCATACCATAAGTATGAGTGCCATCCGGAACTAAGGTCCCATCCCTCTAAATTTAGTAACTTCCTATTTTTTAAGAGTATCCAATCTTTTATCCAAATTAAATTGTTGGCTTCGTAATACATTTTTAAATCTGGCATCGCGAGGCCTCCTCTTCTCTTATCGTCTGTTAGACTCTTCATTTTTATTCGGGGTTTCTTTCCCTGCCAGATAAATCTGCTTAGATCACTTTTCCAGTCTATAAAACTTTTATTAGATCTCAATATGGGGAGGCATTGAAATAAGAATAGCATTCTTGGAAGAATATTCATCTTCACCGCTGCTATTCGGCCTAATAATGATAATTTCTGAGTTTTCCAATTCTCTAGGTCCTTTTTTATTTTTTTCCAATTAGTTTCATAATTGTTCTTTAATAATTGTGAATTTTTTGTGGTGATATTGATTCCCAGATACTTAATTTTTGAGGTAATTTGGATACCTAATTGATTTGCTATTTGGTCTTGTTTTTCCTTTACTATATTTTTTGGGAGGGCTTTAGTTTTGGTCGTATTAATTCTTAGACCTGCTACGTCTCCGTATTCCGTAATTACTTCAAACCATTTTTTGCTATTTTTTTCGGGGTCTTCAATAATACAGACAATATCATCTGCATAAGCTCTCACCTTATAGCTTGTTCCTTGTATTTTTGTTCCTTTGAGGTCCTTGTTTTCTCTTATATTATTTAATAATATTTCTAATGACATTATAAAGATGAGGGGTGACAGAGGGCAACCTTGTCTCGTGCCCTTTCTAATTCTTATTTTTTCAGTATCTTGCTGGTTGATTGAGATTTTTGCAGTTTGATCTTGGTAGATTGCCTCTATAGCATTTTGGAAATAGTACCCTATGTCCAATTCTTTTATTAATAATTTGAAGAAGTCCCAGTTGACCCTGTCAAAGGCTTTTTCTGCGTCTATGGTTAAAAATAATACTTCTTTCCCTACATTTATGTCGTAATATTCTATTAGGTCCAAAATGATTCGTACATTATCTTTAAGGTGCCTGTTTGGGAGGAAGCCCACTTGATCATCTTTTATCCAGTTCTTTAAGAAGTTTTTCAATCTCTCAGCTAGTATACTTGTAAAGATTTTATAATCGACGTTGAGTAATGAAATTGGCCTGTAGTTCCTTATGTCTTCTGAATCTGTTCTGTCTTTGTGAATTACTGAAATTTGGGCTTCCTTCCAGGATTTAGGCATTTGTTGTTGTTCCCTTATACTATTCATTATTTTCTGTAGGTGGGGAGTTAGTTCTTTTTCAAAAGTCTTGTAGTATATCGCAGAGAAGCCATCAGGGCCTGGGGCCTTATTTGCATCTAATTTCCTGATGGCCTTCTGGATTTCTTTTTCTGAGATCTCCTTGTTGAGCGCTTCCCTATCTTCTTCAGAGATTTTTTGTAACTTGGATTTCCCTAAGTATATGTTAATTTTATCCTTCTTAATTTGGTCGTTCTCATATAGCTGACTGTAGAATTCTTTAAATTGCTTCTTAATATCTTCTTCCGATGTGAAGTATTCAGCCCCTACCTTGATTCTGTTTATATATGTTGCTTCTTTTTTCTTTCTTAGTCTTCTGGATAACCATCTCCCTGGTTTATTGGCATTCTCGAAATGTGATTGTTTAATATATTTTAGTTGATTTGCTCTCTTTCCTAATTCCAGATTTTCTCTCCTCTTCTGATTCAGAATTAACTCGTTGAGCAATTTTTGGTCCTTTGGGTTAGCTTTAAGTCTCTTTTCTGTTTCTTCAATTTGTGTCATCACTTCCCTTATTTGTTCTTGTTCCCTCCTTTTCCTTCTCGATCCCTGTTGGATGAAGTAGCCTCTTATAGTTGCTTTACTTGCCTCCCATATTACATGATCTGGTGTTTCTTGGTTATTGTTTAGTTCAAAAAATTCTTTTATTAGTTTTTTATTTCTTTCAATATCTTCTTTGTTCTTGAGTAAGTTCCCTTCTAGCCTCCATTTCCAACATTTTTTGGTTTGGTTTATCAGTAATTCTAGGGGACAGTGGTCCGAATCCAATCTTGGTAATATTTCAACTCTTTTGATTTTAGTGGTTAGTGAATTCGATATCCAAATCATGTCTATTCTCGACCAGGACTTATGCCTGGCCGAGTAGAACGTGAAGTCTCTTTCATCCTCATGTAAAAGACGCCATGCATCTTGTAGATTGAATTCTTCTTTTAGGTCTTTAAAAGCCTTAGGTAGAGTTCCGTTATATTTCCTTTTCCCTTTCCTCTTTCTTTCATCTTCACTTTTATCCTTTGAGCTATTTAATATTCCATTAAAATCTCCCATTATTACTAAACTATCGAATTCCTTATCCATAATTGATTCTTTCAATATTTTTACAAACGATGACTTTGTGTCGTTTGGCGCATAGATATTGCAAATTAGGATTTTTGCGTTCTCTATCGTAATTGTTACCCCAACCATCCTCCCTTCTGTGTCTCTGAAGGTTAGTTTAGCCGGGTATTTGCCGTTTATGTATGTAACTACCCCCCTCTTTTTTTTTTTTGTCTAGGGAATAGAATTCTTGTCCCAAACTTTTTTGCTCTAGGTATTTTGCTTGAGGTTGTGTGATGTGCGCTTCCTGTAGTGTAATTACATCATAGGCATTTTTCTTAATTCTATTGAATATTTTATTACGTTTACAAGTTGAGTTTAAACCGTTAACATTGTTACTGTAGAATTTCAATTGTCTCTTCATATCTTTCATCCTTCGTTCTCGCTCTCCCTTTGTTCCTCTTCCTCGTCTATTTCCTCTTCTTCCTCTTCTGTGGCCGCTTTGTCATCTATTTTCCCCGCCGCTAATAAGTCCTCTCTCTCCCCAGAACTTATGCCTGGGAGGCCTAGGGTTATGTCTTTCCTACTTTGTGATTCTGCTCTCAGTCTCCTTTCTCTTTCCCTCATTTTCCTTGAATCTTCGTTTTCTCCAATATCCTGTTTTTCCATATCCCCCTTTAATCTTTTAAGAAAGGCTTTGGCCTTTTCTTCAGACGTGATCCAAAATTTTTGCTCTTGATAGGTCGCCATTAATCCTTCTGGTCTTTCCCATCGGAACCTGACATTATATTTTTTTAGTTCCTCTACTAGAAATGTATACTTTCTTCTTCTGTTTATCACTTCACTCGGAAATTCTTTCAGTACGGCGATCTTCTTCCCTTTATAAATTATTGGTTGGCCATTGTTCATTCTGAGGATTTCGTCCCTAAATATCTTCTTTGTGAAGTTCACAATTGTGTCGCGAGCCGTTTTATTCCTTCTTGCAAAATTGGTGTTTATTCTATATACTCTATCCATCTTATCTTCCACTTCTTCTTCCGAGCACTGAAGCAGTTTAGATATTATTTCAGTCATTTTTTTCCTTATATTCTCTTTTGGTTCTTCCCATACGTTTCTAAATCTTAATTGGAACTCTAATTCTTTGGCTTCCATCCTTTCTTGCCTTTCTTCCATTTTGTTGCTTTTGAGTTCTACGGCTTTAACCTCTTCTTGGAGCTTCTCGTGCGCTCTCTTGAGCTCTTTTTTATCCCTTTCCAAATTTCTCAGTTCCTGATTCAATGCACTTATGTCTTGCTTCACTTCTTTTAACTCTTCTTTTATCTCCCTCTTAAAATTCAGCATTTGTTCTTGCGCCAATTTTTGGTACGCATCCTGTTTTTCTTGCATTCGCTGCAACTCTTTTAATATGGTTTCCATCATTTCTCTATTTTGAATATCTTCAGAGATTGATGCTCTCTTCTGAAAGCCTCTGTTGTCCTTCAGATCTCTGTCTCTTAGCTTGTATGCCATCTTCCTCCTCTACCCTCCCTCTTCTTCCCTCTCTCTCTCCCTCCTTATTTCCACTTATCTTAAGTTTGAAAAGTTCTTCTTGAAATTGTATTCTTTATTATATTCTTTATTATTAATTTTTGGTGTTGTTAGTATTATTTTCCTTTTTAGCTAATAGTTCTCTAGGGAAAAAGGAAAGGGGAAGGAAACATAGGGGGGGAGGAATCTTTACTCACCGGATCTTACAAAAAAGGTCCCCAATTAATTCTCTTTCCCTCTGGCAAAGCGACTTATTGGCTCTTTGACTCTTTGACTCTTTGAGACAGAGACAGAGACTGCCGGTTTGCTGCCCCCAGCTGGATATTCCAAAATTCCTGTGGTTGTTTGTTACCTTCGTCTAGCAGGCTAATCTGTTATTGCCTCCGCGTTCCCGCTTGCGCGTTCACCTTCGATTCGTGCTGGAAGCGATTAGCCGCTTCTCACTACTATTTGCGGTCTCGCGATATCAGCTGTCTCCTCCGAGGCTTCCTGTTCAGCTCCCAAAGAGTGGTGGGTCTCGCTCTTTCTCGCGTGTCCGGGCGTTCCTCCTCTCGTCTCTGTCTTGGATATCAGCCAAAGCTCAACCATTCACGCTCTGTGAATGCTGGCTCGGGTGTCCTCCCTCACTATCAATCTCTCCAGGACATAACATCTAGCTCGCGGCTATCTTCTTATCAGCCAGGTATCGTTTTCAAGGTCGCTCTTTGTGTCTCTCACGGCGCCATTTTTTTTTGCCTTCTTTTCCTCCGCGAAGGTTTTCTTTCTCCTTTTACCCCCTTTTTTCGGAAGGGGGGATCAGATCTTAAGCCTAAGGGAGAAAGACCAAGATCTTCTCCCTTTCCCTTTTAATGTTATGTATTGCCCTTTTAATATGTATATATATATAAATAAGCTGTTGTTACTTCTTTCCGGATCGGAGGTCTGTCTAACTTAGTTAGTTAGAACTAGAACGAACATAAATCAGCGAAGTATTCTTACCACCTTTGCAGTCCCTTCTCTTGAGGGTCGACTTGTACTTGTAAAAACTTCTTGTATACTTTAAAATGTGTGCGGCCGGTGGAGAATCCGGGATGGGTCCCGTCCCTTCCGCCTAATCACGACTCGCCATACCCTGTGGCGCTTGTCCCGGACCTTTCCAGGAGTCCCCCCTTGAGGAGAGGACCCCTCTATAGGTCGTCGGGTCGCACCTTGGGTTCCGCAGTCTCCCCGCTTCGATCCACGGAGGAGAGGGAGCTACAGCTCTACCCAGTCGTGTAGCAGGCTGATCTGCTGGAGGAGCTTCAGCAGATCCGACTCACCGCCATCAGGCACACACCGGAAGTCCCGAATAAGATAGGTTTTGTAGGTTTGTTCTTAAGTTGGATTTGTCTGTAAGTCGGAACAGGTACATTTTATAAGTGTAACTCTAGTCAAAAACATATATTTTATAGCTTTGGACCACATAGGGAAGGGTTAACACCCTGTGGTGTTTGTTTTGCTGTCTGTGCCCCTGTCCAGAAGATTTCACCTCACTTTCTGTCACTTTGATTATTGGATTTTAAAAAAATTGGCTTGTTGTGGAATCAAGGATTGGTGATAATGTTTCAGTGGAGACACCTTTTCCTCATGATACTAACTGTTTCATTTCCAAGGGGTAATTTCTCTTCCTCTTGTCTCACCCCCATTCTTAACTATGAGTCGTTTGTAAGTCGGATGTTTGTGACTTGGGGATTTCCTGTATAAATCCATTTGTAAATTTATTTTGTACATCATTCTTTCAAGTTTTGCAAGTGCTGTGAGAGCTTCTATCTACTGAATCACAAATCGAGAAAAATGATCTTTCCAGTAACACAGCATCAATCTTTTAGCAGTCTAAGAGGTGACAAAATCCACTTCTATCAATCATTTGTCAGTTTTTAAGAAACAGGAAAGTAATAAAACGTATGTGGCCCTGAATATAAGGAGCCTTTCAAAACTAAATTTACTCATGTGATTAATATCTCCCAAAATGTAGCTACTATGGGACCACTTCAAAACAAATGCATTAGGGAAGCATTAACAATATTACATTTCCAACAATTTTCTGATTTAGAAAGCTCTTTCTTGCACAATCATTGTGACTACCAATAGACCTGAAATAGACCTGAAAAAGCAATTTCTGCAATATAACTACCTTATAACATTGAGAAATTTCCCCCTCCTAGGACACTTCAGCCTCTTTTCAAACATGGAGAGGCACGGAGCTCATCACATGTTCCAGGGTTGAAAAGAGGCAGAAATGTCCTGAAAGGAGGGAACTCTGAATACGGGCCAGCAATTATGTTTGGAATTCTTGCCTCTTATCACACTCTACTCCCATGTTTACAATTGAAAAACAGATGAGACGGGAACTATCAAGTTTCCCATCCTGTTTCATTGACCAACCATCAGCAGTCTCTTGTATCTTATGGGGCTTGATGAAGAAGAATATGATCCCATGGAAAGAAATGGTTTTAACCTGGATCACTGTCTCTTGTGTCCTATGGGTTTTGATACAGAACCATAGAATCCCATGGAAAGAAGTGGTTTTAAACTGGTGTCAGTTTCCTTTAATGTAAGGGGCCTTGGGCAGGGCAAAGGATTTCTAATCAAATCACCCACTTAATTGTGGGTGATGTGATTAGGTCCTGTGATGACATTTCCCAAATAGATGTGTGGGCATAGCTGGCATCTGGATTCATGGCAAGGTCTTCAGTGTTACATCAACTCGTCTCAACAATTATTGTGAAACCATTTGAAAACTGTTGAGCTGTAGAAGCCGTAGTATACAGATTATTCACAGTCAAAAATAATAGAATTTGCAAATGATTGTTTTTGAAACAGCAGGACCAATATTTACAGGAGAACTGCATAAAAATACCTCCTGTGAAAATTACCATTTATACTAAGCTCTAGTCAATGATTCAATGAATCTGTTGTAATTGGGACTAACATTTGTCTTAGGACCTCATCCCATTGGTTTCCATAAGCCAGGGGACAGGGTGGGAATCCATCAGGCAGCAGGGTGAATCTGTGAGGCAGCGGGGGAAACTGTTGGGCAACATCCCGCATTGACTCCTTACCATCCCACACAGTTTCCTGTCTGTCCCCGCTTAGTCTATGAGAACATGGGGAGTCACCCTATTCTCAGGACTGCCTCTTGGCATGCTGCTGAGACACAGCGTGCACAGAGCCAGGATAGAGCCCTGCCAGATGTAGCCCTGCGTCATGTGATGGGCTCAGTCGGGCTGCATCTTGTCAATGTCCTAGGATGGGTGAAAAATCCACATGATGAGGTTCTTACTCTGAAGTACAACACAGTAATATTTGATTAAGAAGAAAACCAGACCCATGCAAGCGTTGAAAGAAAAAAGTATGGAAGAGAGATATATTTTACCTAGAGGGATTCACACTTTAAAATATTTTGTAAGTTTTAATGAGGTAAGACAACTGTCAAAAAAAATCACACAAATGGATGCGGTTTAAAAGCCTAAGAGGGTTGAGTTGTACTACATAATTAAAAGCTATGGATCTTCTTAAAGGAGACACTTCTTTAATTTCTGCAATGGCACATTAATATTTAACAGATTTCAGACTGCAGTTTGGCACATATTTCCCTCACTGTTTTTTTAAATGCACCTCAGTTATAAAGGCAATTTCCTTAAAACATAAGACAATTCCAACCTTCACTAGCATAGCACAGACTGCAGCCATGCTGTTGATGTGCTGATGCATTCTGGCTTCCTCCCTTCACTGAGTAGGCAGATCAACTGATCTTCTTTGCTTTTCCGGTTGAGAACGTATTTTCAGCAGCAGGAGGAATTGCTGTTCTGCATCTCTGGTTTGAAATTTAAATTTTTTGAAAGCAAGAGCTAAAATATCCTGGTCCTTTTTTCACTGACTATATTTTCCCTAGAACATGTTTTAGGGGCATTAAATGTTTACTTTTTTTAGTTAGGCATTCATTTTAGAGTCGAAGACCTTTTGGTGGAACTCAACACTGTGAAAACCATTGAGCTGTTGTAGATCAACCGCTTCATATCTCCTTTCCACCTCTGCTTCATAATATCTAGTTTATTACTATATGACATCATCTCACTGTGGACTCTCTATCTTTGCTGATGACATCCTAATATCATTAAAGAATCTCACACATTATGTTCTTCAACTACACTTTAAGAGAACAGGAGACACGAAGTATTGATATGGACAGGAGAGGAGACATAAAGAATAACCAGAATTAGTCCTATCCTTCATTTTCTAGAAATATATAGTGACGACGCCATTCTAGTTCACCTCGGAAGATGCTTTCACGGCATCAGTGCAGTTGTGGATTGAGTCAGCCTCTGCAAAATTGGCAGGTGCCATGTATGCCTCTGTAAGAAGAGCTCAGTGCTATCAGGCCTTATGGAAGTAAATGGAAGTAAATGCTTTCTCTTTCACATCAGAAGCTTGGAAGATTATCTCCTGAGAAGCCAGATCACCTACTTTTGAGGAATATAGTACAAGCACCAAATGCTCTATTAACTTTAGTTCCTCTGTTCTTTCTATTTCAGATATATTTAGGTTTCTTTAAAGGCAACTGCTGATTTATGTTCCAGAAGGATTTGACAATGCAGCTGAAGACATCTGTGTCCCATGCTTTTCCCCAAATTCAACAGCAGGAACACCAGACCAAGTGAGAACTCGAACAATAGGAATCAATGGTGTGTGTCTGCACTTCCCAATCAGAGGGGAAAACCTGGATCCTGGTGCACATCAACATATTGCTGTTGTCTTTATTGGGGTAAAAATATCTTAAGAAGTTAGCCATATTACATCCTACCAGTAGTGAATGAAAATGTCCTATATGCCTTTTTCCTTCTGTTTGAAGAAAGTCTAAACAAAAAAAACCCCTGTTTTACAGAATATTTTGCTGATAAATTCAACTCAGCTCAAAATTAGAATTGCTGCTTTGAGAAATATTATATACTGGCAGTAAACAAATGGGATGGGTCTGGAAAGATGGTTAGTCATATATGATTGACAAAAATCAAACAGCTTTCTAAACAACTAAGTAAACACTAGGCTCCTCCTTCAGAACATTTTCCTGAAATTATAACCAGGTATAGTTTCCATCTTCTGCTGAAATACCTGATTCACACCACTCTTCTGTGCTACAAAAAAAAAAATCCATATATCAGCTCTGAAATCTAAATGTATTGTCTGGATGAAATGTGGAGTTTTACCTTAACTTGACCCTAGCTGACGAAAAAGTGGAGTTTGTCATGAGCTAAATGTAAAAGTTTCATATGAAGGAATACTTATGCAAAGGTGGGGTGGTGCACACGTTTCGCTGTTTGGTCAACTTTGTATAAGTGTGACACCTGCTGGTAAGTAAAATAACTTGTTAAGCAAAAGTATGTATATCTGCCAAAAGCAAAGATGATGCATTAGCATAGCACTATGGCATTCTTTCATTAAGTGCTATCTTGATGTGTGTTTAAAAATTTATAGCCGGAAAGGCAATAAACAGAAAACCAGTAAAAATGGTGCTCGGTGAATATGTGCTGAGATGTGATGGGTTTCGCTGCCCAGTAGGTCATCAAGGATCACCAAAGGTGGGAAAATTGTCATAAGATAATTAGTGGGGTGGAGGGACTTAGTGCATAGGAAATTCATAATAGTGTGGAAAGTCAATTGCAAATCTTGTTGCTTACAGTGCAAAATAAATAAATTAAAGCTCAATGAGTTATCTGTCCTAAAGGTCTTGACTGAAAGCAACCATGTTGCTGCCACATTCCTTCCCCCCTCCCTTTCTTTTTTTAATCTTGACATGTATAGGAAACCTGCAAATCTTCCAGAATTTGACCTCAAATGATTTATGCTATTTAATTTGGCCTTCCAACCAGTTTTTCCAAATATGAAAATGTTTGATCGCATCAAGTTTATAGGTGTATGTGGTAGAAGGCTGGAAAGTTTCATTTTGTGTGGTCTGGGAAGAGAGATGACAGGATCCAGTTAGATTAAGAAGTGTGAATGCTCCCAACATATGGAAGGAGTGGAAAATCGAGGCAGTACACCCATGTTGTTCAGATTAGTTTGGAGCTTGACATAAAAGTACTGAAGCTGAGTGTGTCATTCCTTTCTGTTTATCTTGGTGTTCCTATAATCAGTTTTGCAGTAACCACTCCACTGTCAGATATTATTAGTACTTTCCAACATTATGTGAAGTAATTAAAAATCTAAGCAGCACATTTGGCAGCTTTCCATATAAACTAAAGCAATTTATGCCATTAACATAGTCTGGCAACGACAGAATAAGAACGGCAAATTAAAACTGCAGTATGAATTAATGAGAAATCAATTTGCAACTGTAATTTGAAACTTATCCTTATTACAAGGATAGGGACAAAGAGAATTCAGTTATATTATAAAAACTTTGTTCGTAGAACCATCCATATAATGACGCAAGGCAAAGCCATCACACTAAATTCTGGAGGAAGTATCATTGTCCTTCTTGCAACCTATGTGTCACAACAATAGGCAAATGGGGCAGATCTTGCTTATTTTAGCATCAAGTGTTTTTGTGTTTAAGGTCTTCACAATCTAAGATACCCACGTGTCTATTTTTTGAGAATGGTAGCAAATATGAAGGGCTGCCACAAAAATTCCCAGATAACAATGCATGGTAACAAAGTTAATTTTTATTAGCTACTCAAAAACGAAAATGGCATCAATTTTGCTTCCCCCCCTCCCCCTCACCGTCCACCCACTTGGCTACAGCCCTGGCCATTACCACTTACTAACTGGGAGGAGGAAGGGAAAAGCAAGCAGGACTTTCCTACAGTTCAGCAGCAGTGAGAAGGGAACTAAGGTTGTCTACCTGGATCTCCAGGTTCCCTCCCTCTTGCTTGGTCAGCAGATGGTCATGGCTGCACCCTTGGGATTGAAACCTGCCTGGGGAGAGAGTGTCATACAATGAGATAATGAAATGTGACATGTCCACGAAAAGACTTAGGACTTCATCACTTGAAGCTGATGAATTGCAACTAAAGCAGGATAAGAACACATTTGATTGGGGCTTACTGCACAACATCATTTGCATTGTGGTTGAATAATGATTGGATCATCTCTTTTCATTGACGGGAAAACCCTTCCAATGAATCCAGTATCACTGTGAAACTGCCACTGTGATAGTCTCCTTCTAACTGCAGTCACAACATTGCAAAGTGGAGGAAGGTCTTGTGAGCATAGCACAATTGCAGGGAAGTGTGAAAGTGATCATTCCAATAGTGGTATGTTTCTATTTGCTTAAGCAAAGTGATTGCCATGAGACAACAGGCTGGTATAATAAAGTCCTTATGGAGATGTAACCCCAATTTACTCTTGCATATGTCACCAAAAGAATTCCATCAATATGTTTTAAATATCAAAATTAAAATAAATCGCATGGGCCCTAATTCAGAAGACTGTGTTTGTGTGTAGGACACTAAACTGATATTTGCCATATAGATTTCTAGTTAATCAATATAAAGTAATGACAGATTAGTCTAAGAGAAGTTTTATAAAGCTTCCCCTTCACTTTTTAAAATGAAATATCCCTCATGGGTTTGGAGTGGGGAGATCCCTGCCAGAAGGCCATAGATATCTCCTTCCTCTAAATTGGGGAAGGCACAGTATACCTTACTTTGATAGCTGCTCAGCATTGATGTATTAATTCACAAGACTATTCTAACCCATGTGACGTCTCTTGCGACACATTTAATTGACTATTACTTATCTGTTGTGAAACCATTATATCCTGTTTTGTTTGATGATCTGATAGCAGATTGACCAGCAGAATAATTCAGCATAAGATGACATCTGGCAATAACTCTTAGAACTATTTAACACTCTTGCACAATTGACTTTTCACACTTAACCAAAGTTGTCCTTGTTAGTCCTTTTACGAGTGCTCCTTCAGCTAATTAGAATTCCTAGTGTCTTTCAAGTGACATTTATTTTTCATTTGCAGTAATATATACCCTGAAAGCTAGTGTGGTGTGGTGTGGTGGCTTGAGTACCGGACTTCAGAGATCAAGATTTGAATCATTGTTCAGCCATGGAAACCGACAGGCAAGTCAAACTCTCTCAGCCTCAGAGGAAGGCAATGGCAAATCTTGCCAAGAAAACTCCATGATAGGTTAACTTTAGGTTTGCCATACTTCATAAATGAACTGAAAGCACACAACAAGAACAATATATACCAGCCCATCAGGTAAAAATGTAGAGACATAGTATGTTAGTTGTCATTTGCCCCATATTCTGAGATTTCCCCCTTTCTTCTTTAAAAGAATACTCTTATTTATGTCTTCATTTTACATTACCATTTAATGTCATACACACACACACACTATTTTGGATGGGACCCAGAAGCATCAAAATGTTTTCTGCTTGAAGAAACTGGATTGTGTTCCTCTAACAGGTTCAGAATTTCATTCCTAGGGATTAGAGAATCCTTGTCTGAAGCTGGAAGCCCAGCAAGGTTATGTCTGGTTAGTACTTGAATGACATGGGAGGAGCCTTATGCCCTGGGATATGACCTGAGATATGGCCCAGATGACTGCCTGGAAATAACATTGTTACATGTGGATGATTATCTCCCTTTTCCCTATTCTAATAAGATAATCATATAAAATATGACCAATAGTAAAATGGAACTTTTACATCAAATTTTAAATCAGCACTCATCTGGCACAGCAATTTACTTGATTTAGTGAACGGATGCACATTAAGTCTAGGCTGAATGATTAAGTGCCTTTTTTAGAGTTGTTTGTGCTTTAAAAACCAATATAGCATTTAAGCAATGTATTAGTAAAGATAACTCACATCTCATTAGCAGAGATTCATGTTATTGCTTAGTAATATATCTTCCCTTGAAAGTCTAGCCGCATGAAGCATCCGGTTTTTCATTTAGTAGCTGAGGCTTTTTTGTATATATTTGGAAACAAAGCATGGGTTCATATTGACTGATCTGGAATTCTGAAATTTGGATTACAATGCCTGTTTCATGTCATCTGTGATCACAATCTCTATAGTTAACATGTGGTGACAAAAATAATATAACCTAAAAAATTACATATCAGCTGGAGTCTGCCATCATGGCTCTAGGTCCCTTAAGGAAAAAAAAGCAGAATATAAATTTAAAAATAAAGACATTTTGCTGTCTGAGACAAAAGGCAAGATTATTCCTGCAGACCTCCCTTTCATGCAGAGAATTTGTCATTCTTAGCTATTAAATGTGATTTCAGCGCTGGTGTCAGGAAAGCATTATGCACTTTACTGGGATCCAGAGATTCACTTTATAGTTCTATCCTCTCAGAACCTCACTGCCACTGGCTATATGTTACCTGTTTGCTACCCATTCAAGAATAAGTTGCAATGCCATACTCTCCAAATGTTCTGATTTGGCAGGGAAAGTCCCAACTAATATTTATTTATTTATTTATTACATGCATTTATACCCCGCCCTTCTCCCTTCTCTCCTCCCTAATAATCCCACTTTTTCAGCTGCCTTTAAAATGTCCCAGTTTCTCTCTTCTCCCTCACTTTCCCCCTTTATCTAAAGCTTCCTTCAGCTGCTACAAACCAAGTTTAAAGTGTAAAAATAGTTTGAACTCAGTTAACTTAGAAGAGAGAGGGAAAAGGGAGATATACTTTTTATTTAAAAAAATCCTAACAGCTGGTAAACTGGCTGGGATTTCTGGGAGTTGTAGGCCAAAACACCTGGGGACCCACAGGTTGAGAACCACTGATCTAGAGCAAACTTGCCCAATATGACAAACTAAGTTCTGATGGAGTTTCAGGGGGTTAACCTGGCATGATGTGAGTTGTAGTTCACCCACAACCTTATGCATTTTGTAAAATAAAAAAAAACTTTCTCAAATAACCTGGGCAACGCCGGTTCCCCAAGCTAGTTATAGAATAATACGTACAGATAGTAAGTAAAAAATAGATATGGTATAGATGACTCCGCTTGCATTACATAACAGACAGTTAATTCATATTTGTACACATTGCAACAATTTGTCTGAATTACACATACTCTTTCTACAGCCATTGGTGTAAGGGGAATTTCTGTTTTCTGTACATCTCTTTAGATGTTTGATCAAAAGAGGTTTTGACATAGATGGATAATAGCTAAGTCAAAAAAGAATTGCTAGCAGAAGATAAAGAATATACTGTACTATGATTACAATACACACAGCTATAGATTTTCTAGTGAAAGTGAATGTAAAACTAAGAAATCTTTGATATATTTAAAATGATATCATTAAAATTATCAAAATAATCCAATATAGCACCTAGAAAGCACACAGAATAAGACAGAAATCTGCAGGTAATTTCCACAGCCCAAGTATTTTGCTTGCTCTTCTGGTTGTTACAGATAAGTTATGCTGTAGTTTGTAATAATAATAATAATAATAATAATAATAATAATAATAATAATAATAATAATAATAATAATAAAAACCAGGAAAAACTCAGCCGCTATCTGGACCTCAAGATTGAACTTCAAAGACTCTGGCAGAAACCAGTGCAGGTGGTCCCGGTGGTGATCGGCACATTGGGTGTCGGGCCAAAAGATCTCAGTGGGCATTTGGAAACAATAGACATTGACAAAATTACGATCTGCCAACTGCAAAAGGCCACTCTACTGGGATCTGCACACATCATCCGAAAATACATCACACAGTCCTAAACACTTGGGAAGTGTTCGACTTGTGATTTTGTTATACGAAATCCAGCAGATCTATCTTATTTGCTGTGTCATACAATAAAACAATAATAATAATAATAATAATAATAATAATAATAATAATAATAATAATTTATTTTTAACCTGTTCTCTCTCCTCGAAGGAACTCAGGACATCTTCCAACTATAAAATATAAAATTGGAAAACATTCAATACCATCAAAAACGTTCAAAAACATTAATACATTTATAAATATACTGTAATTAAAACAAGATAAAAGACAATGGCTAAGAATGAGTAAATTGGTTATAAATTTATGACCAAGGTCCTAGCATAACCAGCACTGTCTTTAGTTTGAACAAAAATAGAATACATTACAGTTACTTTTAATTTAGGAGGAAACTGTTTACCAGTATGCCTTTAACAGACAGTAACTGGATTCCATTGAAAAATATTGCCAATGACACATGCATTACCAATGACAGATGATTGGGAAGCCTCCTTGGTGTTTCCCCCCTCAAATTTTCTACAAGGATTTAGTTTACATTTCATGAGTTCCTTTTGAAATAATATTGTCTGAACTGATTTCCTCCAGATGAAAAGCTTGCTCTTTAGTGTGCCCAGCTCCCTTAGCATTGGTGGTTGTCTTGGAAACATGGCTCGTGTCCTCCCTGGCATTAAAATGCTGGTAATGAAAGAAATCCCTTTGCATCTCTGGGTCATGTCACATTAATTCAATGCTTGCACTGTGTGTGAGCCAGACTACTGATTCAGTGCATGGAATGCAATTTAAAAATGCTATTTATAAGAGTACTAGGAAATAAAAATAAAGCTGCCATATGGGAAGAGGACATTCCTTTCAATATACAACCATGCCTTGTAGAGGAACGTGGACCATCTGTGACCACAAAATATTGCATCCCACAGTTGGCTGCCATGTAATATGCAGAGAAACCAAAACCCTGAATTCATTGACACGAATGCAGCAAACATTATCATGAAAAGGGGAAAATGAAGTTTCCTAGGAAGATTTGAGGACTGTATTTCGAGCATCTTTTTAGATATACGGCTATCTTGAAACATACAATTATCATTCCCAATTCTGATTTCTCTGTAGTTCATTATCATTATGATTACAGATTCTCAAATGTAACATTTTACTCAGAAGTAACAATATATGAAAATAATTGCTTTTCGGTACTTTCAAACACCTGAATGCTAGAAACCAATGACCTGTGATATAAGAATTTTCTCTCTCTCATGCACCTTTTTCATCTCGTCATCACTGACAACAGAGCACCAAACAATGGCCCAAGGCACAGTATGAATCAGTCCTGATATTTCTCAGAAAATTTTCCCTCACTAAATTACAATTGTATTGATATGTATTTGAACCTATATTATTGGAAGACAAGATTAACTGCCACTATCTCATTGGCCTATAAGTAAAGGTAATGGTTTTCCCCTGACATTAAGTCAAGTCGTGTCTAATTCTGGGGGTCGGTACTCATCTCTATTTCTAGGCTGAAGAAATTGATTGTCCTTAGATACCTCCATGACTGCATGGAGCACCATTACCTTCCTGTCGGAGCGGTACCTATTGATCTACTCACATTTGCATGTTTTCAAACTGCTAGGTTGGCAGAATGTGGGCTAACAGAAGAAAGCTCACTCCGCTTACCAGATTTGAACTGCCAACCTTTTGGTCAGCAAGTTCAGCAGCTCAGCGGTTTAACCCACTGCGCCACCAGGGGATGCATCCTCTTGATAGTCCCAACCAGAGCCTAGAGGCTTGTCTACACTGGTAAAATGAACCCCAAATTCATCCCAAATCCAGTGCTACCAGTCTTCACAATGCAAGGCAATGTCTAGTAAGCAACTGGAGCTTTGTTGACCACTAGACAAATTCAGTGAGTACTCCAGAATTTTCAGGAAATGCTGGAGTATTCCCAGGCTTTGCATCCATCTGGACCTGTTCCCTTGTCCACACACATACTGCCGTAGGGTGTCAGGACCCTGCTACTAGAGCCTGGATGTGGCTCTGAGTTTCAGGGTCACTGACATTGATAAGACACCTGCGGCTCAGGACTCGGAGAAGAAACGGCTGCTGAACTTGGCGGGGAATTTGCGCGGGGTTTTGCTGAGCGGGAAGAGACTTTTCAAATGAGGGGGAGGGTATATAAAGGATGGTTGGCCGGAGCCTCCCATTCTTGGCTTTTTTGATGTTCATGTTTCCTACAGTAAAAGTTTCTGGTGATAACACAGAGAGTCTCGTGTGTTCATTCAGGAGCGGCTGTGGTGAGCTGACACTAAGCCAAGAATACGGACACCATCCCGCTGTAGCGGTGAGGTGTAACATGCAAGTGGAGGATGAAGAGCTCTTGGGCGCAGGAGGAGGAAGGTCGGAAAGGGCCACTCCCGAGCCGGACGCTGAGTTCCACCAGCTGGCGGCCCTGGCGTCATCCACCGCTTATGCCCAGCCAAATGGGGTAACCCAGAGGCGTGGAGTGGTGCGGGGAGACAGCACCGGAGGAGAGGAAGGCTCACCTTCCCCAGGCCCACAAAGGATAGTGTTTCTGGAGGAGAGGATGTCGGCGATGGAGACCACCCTGGCAGTGATGTCGAGGGCGATGGAGCGCCTGGCGTTTTTGGCGGAGCCAGAGAGAGGAAGGGAACTTCGGGCTGGCTCAATGTGGGACGTGAGCGTGGGAAGCAGCCAGGGCTTTGCAGACCTCCCAGCACCGAAGGGAAGGGAAATGCGAAAGGAGCCCGGCGCCCGGCCCAAGACCCAAACAAGCCTGACGCGGGTGGAGGAGAGTGACGACGAAGGGGAAAAACCTCCGAGAATCCCAGCTACGCTCCCAGCTGAGACCCTGGTGCCCCTGGCGAATGCCGGGCGTGGCACAGGGCCAAGAGAAGCAGCAGCGGGGCCCACTGGTCCGCAAGGGGGCTTGCGACGGGCGGAGAATTGGGGATTGCGACCACAGGGACCCCTACCGAGACGAGAGGAACTAAGGATCGAGTTTGGGGGAGAGTCCTCTGAACTGGATTTTTTCCTGACCACGGTGAGGGGCTATATGGAGGACAATGCTCACACTTTTAGAACGGAATCCAGCCGGATACGGGCCATTGGTGCAGTGTTGAAGAGGGGAGCGGCCAGCTGGTACGTTCAGCTGCACGCGCGGCGCGACCCATGTCTGGGGTCACTCCGACGCTTTATGGGGGCCCTGGAGACCCGTTTCCGAGATCCACTGGAGCAGATCCGGGCGAGGGAGAAGTTGAAGACCGTCTCCCAGGGGCAGAGGTCGGTATCTGAGTATGCGGAGGAGTTCCAATGCCTCGCCGAAAAGGTGCCGGAATGGTCTGCAGTAACAAAGATAGAACTCTTCAAAGAGGGTCTCAGGCGGGAGATCCTCTCCTGGGCGGTGCATCGTGATGAGCCTGACACACTGCGTGGATGGATTCAGCTGGCGGGGCGCGTCGAGACATCGCTGGCCCAGGCGAGGAGGCACCGAGGAGGGCTACAGCAGCGGCCGCAGATGAAGGAGGGGAGCCGGAAGGAGGGATCAACCCCAGCCGGGAGGAGAACGGAGCCGACAGGGAACGTGAGCGCCAGCAGGAGTGGCTGCTTCGTGTGCGGCCGGTTGGGCCACAGGGCTGCCGAGTGCTGGCAGAGAAAAGGGGAAGGCGGAGGCCAGCCCAAACCCAGAGCCGTGGCAGGAAAACGCGCCGAGGAAGAACCACCGATGAGGCACCACTCGGGGGGGTTGGTAAGTCAGGACAAAGCCATGATAGTGGTCCCCATTCAGCTTGAAAATGGCAGCAAACAAGCAACCTGCAAAGCATTTGTGGATTGTGGATGTTCCAGGAACATCATCTCCCCTGAATTAGCCGAGGGATTGGGATGTGAAAGAACGAACCTAGAATCCCCAATAGCTTTTTCGCAGTTGGACGGATCCACAGCATCGGGATCGTTAGCTAAGTACAGTGCCGAAGATGTAAAGTGTAAGATAGGGAGTTGGGAAGGAAAGGTGTCATTTGTGATATCACAAATAGCCAGCTATAATGTTATACTAGGCATGCCGTGGCTGGGGCAGGCCAACCCGCAAATCAACTGGGAGGATAAGAGCATGATCTTCAGGATGAATTTGGAAGAAGGGAGCCAGGAAGTTGAGAGGGAGCCAGGGAAAAGGGGGGAGGAAGACTCTATCAGAATAGCAGAACTGGCAGATAAATTACCCCCAGAGTATCGGGATTTTGTGGACGTGTTTGATGAGAAGGAAGCAGACAATTTCCCACCGAAGCGGAGAGTTGAAGTGAAAATAGAGCTAGTCCCAGGAGCAGAGCTTCCCAAGGCAAAAATATACCCGATGTCAGCTAGGGAAAAGGAGGAACTGAGAAAATACATTGATAAAAACCTAGCGAGGGGTTTCATAGAGCCTTCAAATTCCCCTCTAGGGGCGCCTGTGTTGTTCAGGCGGAAAAAGGACCAAACGCTGAGGCTCTGCATTGACTACAGGGGCCTAAATGCAATCAGTACTGTAAATAAATACCCCCTACCCTTAGTGAAGGACTTGATCGCCCAGTTATCGGAAGGACAGATATTCACTAAATTGGACTTAATTGAGGCCTACCATAAATTGCAGATCAAACCAGAGGACAGGTGGAAGACGGCCTTCTCCTGCGCATTCGGATTATTCAATTATCGTGTGCTCCCCTTCGGTTTGTGCGGGGGAGGGGCCGCGTTCATGCAATTAATCAACGAAGTATTGCATCCATTGTTGTACAAGGGAGTCTTTATTTTTTTAGATGACATATTGATAATGTCTCGAACTAAGGAACAACACGTAGAACTAGTCAGGGAAGTCCTACAAAAGTTGAGGGAAGCGAAACTGTATGCGAAGCTTGCCAAGTGCGAGTTCAATAAAGACCAGATAGACTTTCTGGGGTATAGGATTTCCTCCCAGGGAGTGGCGATGGACCCTGCGAAGGTGGAAGACGTGAGGGGGTGGGAAGCCCCCAAAACACGGAAGCAGCTGCAATCCTTCCTAGGGTTCGCAAACTTCTATAGAACATTTATCAAGGACTTTGCGCGCCTCACTTTGCCATTAACGGATTTGTTAAAAACTAAAGGCAGGGGAGAAACAGCCAAAGTGAAGGCCCCAGGGGCCAAACTGACATGGACAATAGAATGCCAGGAAGCTTTCGAAGCCCTTAAAAAGCGTTTTACTGAGGAACCTGTCCTACAGCACCCTGATATGTCTAAGGCCTTTGTACTACATTGCGATGCGTCAGACCGGGCATATGGGGCAGTTCTGCTGCAGAAAGACGAGAGGGGGAACCTGAAGCCATGTGGCTATCTGTCAAAAAAGTTTAGCGATACAGAAAAAAACTGGCCGATTTGGGAGAGAGAAGCCTTAGCGATTCTAAAAGCACTAGAGTGCTGGAGACACTTTCTGGAAGGAAGTGGAACACCGTTTGAGGTGTGGACTGATCATAGAAATTTACAGTATCTAAGATCCCCTCGTAAACTATCAGCGAAGCAAATTAGATGGGCCCAATATTTCAGCCGTTTTGATTTCAGACTCAGATTCTTCCAGGGGAAACATAACATACTCGCTGACGCTCTCTCTCGGATGCCTCAGCACGGGGGAGGAATTCAGGAATCTGAAGGGAGCCTGTTCCTAGATAAGCAGTGGGGCCTGGCAGTACTAACTCGAGCACAAGCGGCCAAAGAAAACAAACGTACTGCCATTTCCACGGGGGGAGGAGAAATATGGGAGGAAGAGTTGAAGCGAGCGTATGGAATGGACAAATGGTTACAAACTAACAAGGAAAAGGGGGAATTGTGTGGGGATTTGGTGTTTGTAAATAAGAAATTGTATATTCCTGAATGTTTAAGACGAGAAATGTTAAGGAAGTGCCACGATAACAAGGGTGCGGGTCATCTAGGCCCCACCAGGACTATTAAACTGTTGGCCAAACAATGCTGGTGGCCCGGAATGAGGAAAGACGCCAGGGGGTACGTCACGCAGTGTGAATTATGTGCAGAGGGAAAAACACCACCGGGGAAGCCCCAGGGGCTATTGCAGAAGGTGGTGGAGCCCATGAGGCCATGGGAATGCGTGGCCATGGATTTTGTAGGCGAACTACCCCCCAGCAGAGGCCACAGATACATTTGGACAATATTGGACCTATTCTCAAAACAGGCACACTTTGTGGCCCTGCCGAAACTCCCCTCAGCTGAAAAACTTGCTGATTTGTATGTGAAGCATGTATATCGCCTACATGGGTGTCCCGACAAAATAATTAGCGACCGGGGAGTCCAATTTACTGCAAAATTTTGGGGAAAATTCTTACAGCTGTTAGGAGCAGAAAGGAACCTGAGCTCGGCTTTTCATCCCGCAACCAACGGGGGAGTCGAACGCACCCAACAAACACTGTGCCAATTCTTGAGGATGTACACCAATTATAGACAGGATGATTGGGCGGACCTTCTACCGTTTGCTGAGATGGCTTTTAACGGGGCCGTACATTCGGCCACAGGTCGTGCCCCATTCGAAATAGTATACGGACAGGAGGTGGCACCTTTCCCCAGGCTACCCGAGTGGAAGGAAGGAGAGGGCCAGACCGACGAGGAATGGCCGGCCAAAATTAAGCAAGGGTGGCAGACCGTGGTGGAGGCATTGCGGGAAACACAAAAGAAGTACAAGCTCTTTGCCGATCGTAGGCGCCGAGAGGGGGACAAATTGGGCGAAGGGGATCTGGTTTGGCTGAGCACAAAAAACCTGAAATTGGGGTTCCCATCTAAAAAATTGGCTCCACGCTATATAGGGCCGTTCAGGGTAGCAAAAAGAATAAACGAAGTGACCTATGAGCTGAGGCTACCCAAGGACCTAGGAAAGGTACACCCGGTATTCCATTGCAGCCTGTTAAAAAAGTATAAAGGAACTCTGGACAGCGGAGAACAATAGTTGTGTTTAATCTTTTCCTTCCAGGACGAAGGGGAGGAGGACGCCATGTCAGGACCCTGCTACTAGAGCCTGGATGTGGCTCTGAGTTTCAGGGTCACTGACATTGATAAGACACCTGCGGCTCAGGACTCGGAGAAGAAACGGCTGCTGAACTTGGCGGGGAATTTGCGCGGGGTTTTGCTGAGCGGGAAGAGACTTTTCAAATGAGGGGGAGGGTATATAAAGGATGGTTGGCCGGAGCCTCCCATTCTTGGCTTTTTTGATGTTCATGTTTCCTACAGTAAAAGTTTCTGGTGATAACACAGAGAGTCTCGTGTGTTCATTCAGGAGCGGCTGTGGTGAGCTGACAGTAGGGAGTATGTCAGCATCTAGCCACTGTGATCATGCATACTGAGGTTAGATTGGAGCCCTACCTGATGAGCAAGAAGGAGGAGAAAACTGGGCCACCTGGACACCTACATGTCAATGCAGAGGTTTTATCCTGGTGCATTTGGCTGCCATCACAATCAGTCAGGGACCAGTTTGAAGCATGAGTAAATCACTGATATAAATTTGACTATACAGCGAGTCTGTTCTACTATGGACTACCAGTAGGATTTGGGTTATTAAATGTAAGAAGCAACTTACTTCCATGCTCTGAAGAAAAATCTATCCGATGGCAGAGAGTAGTAGTACGTAACCCTTTCATACATCCATTGAGACATCCCACAGAGCTCTTTAGTATAGTGAAAGATCTTCTAGTAATAAGCCCTGGAAGGCAACAAAATGGATTTCTCAAAACCCCACTGTGTCCAATTTGCTATACATTTGTTGATAAATGTATTTGAATCTGTGTCAACCAAGATGCTATTGTTTTGTTTTGCACTGCTTTCCTTTGTACAGCTCTGTTCTCCTCACACTGCAGAGAAATGAAGAAGCAATTGGCACAAAGCAAACTAACTGAAAGCCATATACTGTATGTCCTTAATGAGATCCCTCCCCTACCCACCCACAAATAAGGCTTCGGATTGTGGCTGAAAAGAGAATGAAATAAACAGGTCATTTAATGCTCTTTGTTTTATTATTATGTTCTTGGCATTAAATGTTTCCAACTGTTGTAAGCCGCCCTTAGTCCCCCCGGGTGAGAAGGGCGGGGTATAAATGCTGGAAATAAATAAATTTGTCATAGTACTTTTGAAGGAATACTTACTCCTAGGGGTGCAAATGAACAGAATGTATCTGCTTTCTCTTTCTCAAAAGCACAGAACACATTTTGTAAGGGATGAGCAGAACAGCACACACTCTCAACCTTTTTGCTTCAGTCCAGAGCAGTAACTGATCCAGAGGAAAACAGGAGGAAAGCAGCATGAATGTGCAAAAGAGAGCAAGAGAAAGGGGGGAAATCTGCAAGGAAGTAGGATAGGGTGTGTGTGTGTGAAATCATGAAGGGAGGAATCACAGGAGAGAGGTGTGGAGGACAAAGGAAGTTTGGGGTGTGTATAGATAGAGGAAGCAGCACAGGAGGGAGTGGTGGACACAGCTGTGAAGTAGCACAGGGGGGAGATCAACAGTAGGATCAATGTGTGAGAGAGGCTTATGGGGAAAGTGGAAGCGTATGAAGCATGGAGATTGGCTGGTAGTTCAGGGAATCAGCCCAGTTATGGAGAAAATATGGTAGTAAGGGAGGGAATAGTGCAGGGAGTGAGAAGCACGGGGTCATGCATAGAGAAGCAGTATAGGGAGTAAGGAAGCACTGTGGTGGGAAGAGAAAGAATTAGAAAAACAGAAGATGAGTGGGGAGAGTGCACAGCCCCAGTGACATTTTCTGTGGGTTGCATAATTCCATATGCATGCACAATTTTGTACAAGCCTCTTGAAGGAACATTTTCCCGTCGCTCCTCTTTTATGTCACTCTTGAACCTCTGTTGAACCATTGCAGCCACTGAACACACAGACGTTCTGTAAATCTTTTCTGCTCATTGGTTTTAGCACTTCATACTTCATACTTCATACTCCCAAAATAGCTTCCTGATCTGATGCCAGGCACAGCACACTTTTCTACATGAATCTTATTTTTAGAAGTGAAAGCTTATAGGTGCAAAGGTACCCATGCAAAGCTCAGCCTTATTTTAGAGTGGTGTAAGCCTCATCACGTAATTCCAAACTAAAGCATGAAAAGGAAGCATGCAATCATTTGCATGGGGAAAAGAAAGATCAAGTGAAATTTAACCAGATTTTTAACCCTCGAGTGCAAAACAGATTTGTCAAATGAGACTCCTCAATTACTTTGAGCAATCTCTCTCTCACACACACACACTTTCTCTCTCTGTGCTTGCACTTGCTTTGCTTCCAGTATATACAGTGCTTGATCCCAAATTCAAAATGTGTCACCTGCAGTTAATTTTGAATAGTATTCCATATGTGAATTTATTTAGAAATATATTTGGCATATAATCAAGTGCCGGAATGAAAATGAAATCAGCTGCAAGAAGGCAAATTCATATTCTGAGCATAAAGAATTAACACTCAGCTCCAGCTGGCCAGATGAATATAGCCGCCAAACAAGGAGTTTTGAATGCAGAATGTTGTTTTGCTGGGAAAAGAATAGAAAAGGGACCCTTCTGGTTATTCAGACAGTTGTTACTGTTTTATTCTTGGATGCTACCCTTCAAGGATCTGCCGCTATCTATATTTTCTATTTTAAAAAATGTGCACAATATGCATATTGGGTGTCTGTGGGTAATTTTCTTTAATAGGATTTTCTAAGGTTAAGTATTTGCTCCCTGAAGATTGACTGCCATTCTCAAACAGGCTCTAGACCAGTGATGGGCAACCTTTTGAGCTTGGTGTGTCAAAATTCGCCAAAAACCAAGCATAACTTGTGTGGTGTGTCACTTCGAGAAAAACCCCATAATTTCACAATATTTATAGTTTGAATAACAAAAATGTATAATTGTAACAATATTTAATACAGTGTTCCCTCACTTATCACGGGGGTTACGTTCCACACCCACCTCGGAGGCCGGTGGCGGCTCTCACTCCCTTTCCTCAGCTCCTCTTCCCTTCCCTCGCTATGCCTGGATGACGCTCCCCCTCCTTTTCCGCTCCCTCATCCGGGGCTTTGGCCACTCTCCCCGAACGGAGGCAGTGGCCCGGCCTGGTGGAGCCCCTTTTGCCACACTAGTGGCGGCCGCCACATTAAAGCCAATGTTTCATCCTTGGCTACTGCACCTGGCTGTGCAGGAGCCAAGGATGAAATGTCTTTCTTGGCACACGGCCGCGTGTCAGCAAAAATTGCTAGGCGTGTCAGTGCTGACACACGTGTCATAGGTTCGCCATCACTGCTCTAGACTCATTCTTGTCTTTGGAAAAGAAAAATAATGACAAAACCTAACTTCTCATAAATATGTTATATAATATGCTATTCAGAAGCCTAAATCAACCATTATTTTTGTGTGCTTTGATGAAACTCATAGGTTCTAAATCCTTCTGTCCTTTTTATTAAAAATTAGAAAATCTCACTGAACACACCATGGCATGATTAATTCAGAGGGATTACCTTTGCTCTAGCAATACATTTCCATGGTTGAGTGAGGATTTGAACCCTTGTCTCCTAGAGTCCTAGTCCAACATTTGGACAACCACACCAGGCTGTTTTTTTTTCCTTTCATCATCATCGTCACCATCATTTATATTCTGCTTTATCTCTCTAAAAAGAGACCCAAAGCAGCTAACACTAAAAGCAATACAAACATTATAATCGAATTAAATATTGAAACTACTAAAAATAAACAATTAAAACCATGAAAAACCTATTCACACACCTAAAACACTTCACAGCATCCACTGGCTTGGTCTTAAAAACTGCCTTCTTTAAAAGAAAGGCTTTAGTCTACCGCCAGAAGGAGAGCAAGAAGGGAGCCATTCTGGCTTCCCTGGGCAGGTAGTTTCAAAGTTGAGGAGCAGCCATCAGGGTTTTCATATGCAATAAAAGATTGTATATGCAAATCGTGAAGATTTTCATATGCAATAAGAACTATAGCTTCAATGAAAATTTTTAAAAGAGAGAAATGTATACAAAAAAGGTAACACTAAAAAAATAAGAAAAGACTATACAAGAATTCCAACTTTCCTAGCATTGATTATACAAATCTAGGGACCTCATTAGAGCATCTATCCACTTTAATTTCAGTTGCTGCCTTCTGCAGAATTCCGGGGTCTGTAATTTAGGGAAGGGCCTTTAAACTGCTCAATCAAAGAGATTCTGGGCCTCACTAAACTACCAATCCCAGGAGGCAGCAACTGGATATAGGCTCTAGATCAGTGGTTCTCAACCTGGGGTCCCCAAATGTATTTGGCCTTCAACTCCCAGAAATCCTAACAGCTGGTAAACTGGCTGGGATTTCTGGGAGTTGTAGGCCAAAACACCTGGGGACCCACAGGTTGAAAACCACTGCTCTAGTGTGATGAAGTCCTAAATCAGTGATTCTCAACCTGTGGGTCCCCAGGTGTTTTGGTCTACAACTTCCAGAAATTCCAGCCAGTTTACCAATTGTTTGGATTTCTGGGAGTTGAAGGTCAAAAACATCTGAGAACCCCAGATTGGGAACCGCTGTCCTAAGTATTATAGCTTCTTCAAATGTAATTAGTGTTTATGCACTTCTACTGCTTAAACCAATTGACTAATCTATGAATTATCAAAACCTTCAGTCAACACGTTGTTCTCATTTCTTTTTGTTTAAAAAAACAATTTAAATTTCCTAGTCTTTCAAAGAGGTATTGATGAATTCTATAGCCATTGTAATACTTGTAATACAGTATTAATAATAGCCTCAGTATGATGTATTTCTGAGAAATAAAGTGCAGAACTAATGAAGTATTATAATAGAAAAGATCCCAGTTTTATGGCTAGTAAAGGCTTTGTTTCCTAAGAATAACAGCAAAAAAATTCAACTGTCCTCTAACCAACCCATCTAAGTGTTGACTTTTCCCACTATTTGTAATGAGATGCTTTGCGGTTCCTTCATTTGCTTTCACCTGAAGAATTCACCCTTTACTTACTTCACATGCTGGGAAGTGTACTGTTTTCAAAATGGGCGTGCAGTCATTCCTTTATATGCTCATTACAGATGAGGAGGAGAATCACATGGAGTTTACATCTGATGAAGGCTGCTGATTCCATTTATTTTACTGCTTTAGTTGAACAGCCAGTCACTGCTCTGGCTGGAAGGTAGAAGGAGAACTGCCAGATGCGCCTCCACCATGCTAGGCTTTGCTCTAGGTGACCTTTCTCCTCTGTCCCCATCTCTTGCCTCCTTGGGTATTATATCTTATTTATTTATTTATTTATTTACAGCATTTATATTCCGCCCTTCTCACCCCGAAGGGGACTCAGGGTGGATCACATTGCACACATAAAGGCAAACATTCAATGCCATGACATAGAACAGAGACAGAGACAAAATGCTGGCCTCAAACTCATGACCTATCTTTAGCTGTTACACTGTATTTCTCTATACAAAACTGCCCAATTTTCAACATCCCTTGTAAAGGTCTTTGTTTTGCTCCCACCTCAATAATATGCAAGCGCATTGCCACTCTTTCTCCTCTCTGATGGGACCATTGCCCCTTGTCCTGATGTCCCCATATGATGATGATGATGATGATGATGATGATTTTATTTATTTCCCGCCTCTCCTTGTGGCTCGAGGTGGGCTACAGAATAAAACATATATACATTGTAAAAATACCACAAATACACATTTTAAAATGTATTTTATAAAAGATACATATTAAAACGTATTTCTATAAAATACATATTAAAATACACAAAACATAGATTACACAAGTTTAAAATTCATGCTTAAAAACTGGCTGGGTAGGCATTTTAGAATGGTTTTTTAAAATTTTGACATCTCATTTGGCTGTCCAAACTTTTCTGGTAGGTCGTTCTACAGTCTTGAGGCAGGTGATGAAAAGGTCCTCTTAGTGGTAGTTACCAGTCGGGTTCTGGTAGGCTGAAGCAGATACCCACCAGAGGATCTAAGTGTGTGGGGCGGAGAAGGCAATGGGAGAAGGAGATCCTGTAGGTAACCTGGACCCAAACCACGTAGGGCTTTAAAGGTCAACACCAATGGCCAGAAGCATTGCAGCATGGTGCCTCCGATGCCCATCCCCTCCAGTCACTCCAGAAGAATACCATGATCGTTGGTATCAAAGACTGCTGAGAGATGTAGAAGCACCAACAGGGACACACTCCCCCTGTTGATGTTAAGATGGAGATCATCTGCTAAGGTGACCATAGCAGTCTCAACTCTGTATCCTGCTCTGAAGCCAGTTTGAAATGGGTGAAGGAAGTGTGTGTCATCCAAGATTGCCTGGAGTTGTAGGCCAACTGCCTTCTCAATCACCTTGCCTTAAAAAGGAAGGTTAGACACTGGTCTGTAATTATTGAGGTTCAGGGGATCCAGGGAGGGCTTCTTCAGCAGCGGTTTAACTACTGCTTCTTTTAAACAGGATAGAAAGTTCCCCTCCCTGAGAGATGCATTAATTAGTTGTTGTATTTATGATGAGGGAGGAAGGAAGGTGTGCAGGTCACCGTGAGGCGTCATGCACATCTTTTCTTTACCTCCCATTCCCTAGTGAAACGGAACTTGGGGTCCATTGGTATGATGAGGTCCCAAGAGTGAAAGCTCTGGAAGCTATGCTCTATGAAGAATGGTTTTGTAAGCTAGGTCTGTTTAGCTGTCTTTAAATGTCTGAAGGGATGTCACGTAAGACAGAGCAAGCTTGTTTTCTGCTGCTCTAGAAACTAGGGACTTTTCTACACCTGATATTTTTGGTGCAATCACGTTGTTTTCAGAAGCACTGTGCAGAAGCACTTCTCATCACACTTTCATAATCTGGCCAGTACTGCAGCCTTCATTTGCAGAAATATACATTAAATATACATTAAAAGCAGTCTTACATTCAAAAGGCCTTTTTTTCCTTGTTGAGGGAAGAATTTGCTGATTTGGGACAGACTAGATAGTTTGCTGACAGATGAAAGTGATTAAAGCAGAATGGAATTAATGCATTGCAAATGGCAGCACAACAGAAGTGGGTAAGGATGTAATTCATTCAGGTTTTGTGTTGGTGAAAAGAAACACTTACCAAACTATCTTCCACCAGGAGATCAACACAATAGGGGCAATATCATTCAGTAAAACTCAGCCAAAGAGGTGGTAATCCTGCTCCCATTAGTTTCCTGCCTCTTTTGATAATGTCCCAAGACACATACCAATGGATTCAAACTGCAAGTCAAGAGATCCTATATAAACATTAGAAAGAACTTCCTAATGGTAAGATCTGTTTGACAGTGAAATGAATTGCCTCAGAGAAGGGGATGGTTGAAAAATGATGATTTTGGACTGCTTCAAAAATATAATAGTATTTTAAAAAGTGACTATTTCTTTAGATGGGTCAATACTCTTTTGCTGGTTTTTTTGCTTCTCTATCCTTGTCAAGATACTAATTTTAACCAGCCATTTCTGTTGTAAATTGGTTGGGGGCAAGGAACACTGTACAGAATCTGTCAAATTTTGCACTGTACTTTATTACCAGTCAGGCACAGCCTTGTTATGAAACAGTGTGAAGCAACTGCTCCAGGCAGTAGGTTTGCAGTGGGAGGGTCAAATTCTCTGCCCATAATATTTATCTATGTGTGACATTAAAATAGAGTTCCAATGCAAAGAAGAAGGGCAAAATTGCGACTTCACTTCAGGCATGAAAACATCTAATGTGAACACAGCTATCGCTCTATCCGCAGTTGAGAACATTTTCCCAGTCACATAAATAATAGCAAATAGTATAAATAATTCAAAGTAAAAGTTTCTAGTGGATGTCGGCATACTGTGTAGCAAAGGAATGTTCAGCAGCATATTTGACCCCTTTATTTATTCCTCAGGGCACCCGGCATATGTCCCTTTAAAATTCACTTCTGAAAATGTACAGCCCAATGGAGTCATTGCTCCACATGTCAGTACTAAAATGAGTGAAAGTTGAATGGCAAAAAGTCATAGGATAATAATTTTTTTGTCACTTCAATCATTTGAAAATATTTTAAAATGCAAAGAATAGAAATGTGAAAAATAGATACTTTGCTCCTATGAATTAGTATTCAGAAGTAAATCTTGAATAGATACTGTTTTAAGTGTCCACATTTGCAGCATTGGTTTGTGCTAAAAAAAAATTGACAAATTGCTCCCCAGTTGTCTACAATAGGTTACACAGGATCTCTGGTCCAACATCCCTCACTTTGCAGTTGTAACCATGTAGTGACTTTGCAATATCACCACCAACAACAATATATTTACTGCTATCAACAGTAAATGAATTCTGCTATCAACAGAATTCTGATCAATTTGTCAGTAACCTGAAAATGAAACAAAGCTTGGGTCTTTAATGCATTTCCAATATTGATTGGTTTGTTGGTTGGTTTGTTTAATACCCTTATTTTATCTCAATAATGGCCCAAAACGTTTGCATGGGATACAAGATAGCCTTTTTGAAGACTCACAACCTGGAATATTTATCTAAATTTCAGAGCACATAGTTTGTTAGTGAGAAATTACATAGTCACTGAATACCTGGATTAAATGAGATGGAAGCTCTCTGTACTAAAAGGAATTCCTCACTATTATCTGAATGTGTAGGAAGTATTTTTGAGTTTCTTGTTAAAGTAAAAGTCCTTATTAAAACAACATGAACAACACATGTAAGCCACCACTATGCAGCAACTGGACTGACTATAGATTATACATCAGGGCTGCTCACCACAAAAACCACTTCTTCAAGCACACATTATATATGCCTTATTTATATATCTAAATATACATACCACAATTTTAAACAGCTTGTTTCTGAGCTTCTTTAGCACTGAACTAATGATGATAAAAAATAGCATTGTTCATTGATCTATTGCTTGTTAGTCTGCTTGTGTTTGGCTGCATTACTCAAACCCAGGACAATTTTGTTTCCTACATAATTTGTTTCAAGATGGCTTTTCGTTAAGAATTCATTTTACTTTACCCAATAAATTTTCGTAAACAAATTAAAACAGACACTTATGGTGGCTTATATCTATTTAATAGATCAACCAGTTGCTATGCAATTAATGAAAGTCAAATTAGCATTACATGGCTAATTGTGTGCTCCTTAAGAAACCCCCAATAATTATGATAAAATATTCAAAAAACATAACTTATTTAGCAACAATTTTTTCCCTTAACTAGGGCAGTACCAGAAAGGGCATTCAGTCTGAAGGTCTGTATACAGTTATCTAGAAGTAAATCTGTCAATAGTCACTGAGACATGTTTCTGAGTAGACATGTATTGATTTTCAATGTAAAAAAGCAGAACCTGTTAAGTAGATTAACAAGATACTTATGAAAATGTCCATTACAAAAGCCTTACTCAGAGGGCTTGGAGTGTGGGTATGTATTCCTGCTAAAAAGGTAGAGAAATTAAACAATTATGTCAAAGGGACCATAAGCCAGAAAATAGTAGACTTTTGCATATATAGCTTTGCCTCTGTATATTGTATTAGCTTTTATATAGACAATATAATGAGCCAAAATAACAAAGGACCTGTGCCCCTCCCTTTCTCTTTGAGTTGGTGCCTTTCTCCAGTAAGATCCATGGACAGAAGCTAGTTCAGAGTAAACAAGTGAGATCACAGGCACCACCTGTGCCAAAGAGGTGTGGAGGTGAAGAAGAGCCTCAATAATTGGTCAAGTTTAGATAAGCCAAGATATATATTCTTTGTTTACTGCGCCACACTTCGCAGCAGCCATTTGCAAGTACAAACCTTTTGGTATGTGTACAGCTGTTTTGCCTTTCTCATAGCTATGGTGAAAATAAACTTTGCTTTTGTACTCTCATGAGACTAGATTTTCTGTCTGGTTGCCTCCTGTGCCAGAACTCCTTTTTGAGATAAATTGCCTTACAATGTAACATGCTGACAACCAATGTGGCGTCAGTAGTAGAATATTGGACTGAATCTAGGGAGGGACCTGCCTAATCTGTTTAAATCTATGCTTCATTGGATGACACTAGAAAACTGCCCAGACCAAACCCCACCCTCCACCCTGAGCAATCATTGGGTCAAGACATGGGCAAGTGATTATTTGAGAAGTCTCACCATGGTTTTTTGTGACATTGAACAGTAGGAAAATTGGTCAAATGGAGTCAACGCATGCCTCAACTTGCTGAGGAGGTAACAGTAGAGGAATTTCCTGTTATCATGCCTACACAGTTTTCTACCTGTCCTGTTCTACGCAGGAAGCATGAGTTCACCCAGTGTCATGAGAGGGCCACCCCGGTGCATATTATATTTGTTTTATATTTGTATAATGCATGTATTTTTATTTATATTTCTAAATATAAGAGAGAGAAAGTGCACATACCATAATGATCAGGGGTCCCCAAACTAAGGCCCCTGGGCCAGATGCAGCCCTCCAAGGTCCTTTACCTGGCCCCTGTCCTAAACTTTAGACTTAGGGTTGACCTAAGCCTGAAACGACTTGAAAGCACACAACAACAATCCTAATTTTGGACTATTTAATCATAGTCTGACCCTCCAACAGTTTGAGGGACCATGAACCGGCCCTCTACTTAAAATGTTTGAGGACCCCTGATCATGATCATACCTTTGACTCTACCTACTTAGATCTGGCGTTACCAGATTTAATTTTGATACTGATCCCTATTTGTCACTTGGATACTGATCACTACTTGACACCACTTTAACTGCCATGGATCAATGCTATGAAAACTTGGGAGTTGTAATTTGGTAGGGCACCAACACTCTTTGCCAGAGAAGGCTAAAGACCTTGGAAGTTTTAAACTCCCCATGAGTCCATTGCATTGAACCATGATGTAGATGCACCCAAAGGGAGGGGGAAATCAGCTCCATGGTGATTGAATGGCCGACTGATTTGGGTTAAACTGGTTCTCCCTTTTGTTACAGATCATGAAGTATCATATCTTCACTCCAATAGATTCTTACATATACGTAGTTGCTGCTAATTCAAAGTTATCAATGTCACTGGAATGCAAAATGGTGGCATCCAGAATTGACATCTTCTCAATCCACATGACCTTTTATTATGTCTTCAGCAAAAGCAGTGAAGGCAACTATGCAATAAGAAATTATGCAGGAAAACACCATATGATATCTCTTAAAATAAATCTCAAAAATATTCAAAAACATTTGCGGTGGACAATGGAGGGACCAGATTCTTCATATTCATCTTTGCTAATCCACATTTGCTGGAAGGTTGATAGAGACGCCAGTATGGAGCCCCCAATCCAAACTGAATATTTACGTTCAGGTGGTGCAATAATCTACAAAAGAAAATAAAGAACAAAGAGGAGAATGTATAAAGCAGATAGCATGATTTCTCACTACAGTCAAATTAGAGACCTCTATAAAGAACTGGCAAAACCACGTCTGAATATTCCTTGCCTAAGAAAACCCTATGTAATTCATTGGGTCGTCATAAGGCAACAGGCAACTTGAAGGCACACACACACACACAAACCAGGTATTCTCACACAAAACCATAAAGATGTTGAAATAAGAAGCACAAAATTAGGCTCTAATCCTTTCTTGTATATATGGATCCTGCATCAATTAATTTCACTATCCATGGTTTGAAAATATTATCCTTCCCCAAAAAAAATTCAAAAAGGAAACCTTGATTCTGCCATTTTATATAAGGGATACCTTTTCATTCTGCCATTGTATAGGATGGGACATAATCATCCATAGATTTTGGGTTCCATATGAGGTCCTGGAACCACACCCCAGTGGATACAATTGGAGTACAGTACATCCCTTGACTTCAGTGGGAGCTCTTCTGAGCATGCACATATAGGATTGCACTGTAAGTATCCTGAGTAACAGACTGGTTGCAAGTTAACAAACTGAAATGCCATAAGATAAACCAGATCAGATGAAGGGAAGATCAGGGGATATGGATTCAATCTGCATTAAATGAAATATAAAGGCTCAGCACACAGGTCAGGTGCACTCTCAGGTTTAATCCTGAACCTAGATGCCCAGATTTTGGTGACAGTCACAAGTGTATTTGCAATGTTAACATTAGTAGCAGCTGCAACCTGTCAGACCTGGCCATGGTGACACATGCTTTAGGTAAATTCCATTTGAGTTATTGTAATATACTCCAAAAGAAGCTGTCTTGGAAAAATGTTCAGAACCTCCAGCAAATCTAGAATGTGGAAGACAAAAATTTCACCAGCATATTATTCACTTGTTACAATCACTTTGCTACTTTTTCTGGTAAAATTGACAATGCTAGTTGTGAAATATGTAAAATCTGGACCTGGCTATCTGAAAGATTATATTCTCCCAGTTCTTAAGATTTTTCGGGAAAAAACTTATTATTTGATCCCCTCCTCCTGGGTATTATCTAAGAACCTCATCACATGGAGGTTGAGAAGCTAGGGGACAGCAGGGGAAATTGTGGACAGCGTAATGCTTCATGGACCCCTTCCCACGATGTTTGCTGACTGTCACCGGTTTTCTCTTGCATCCTCCCCGGCTTCTTCTATGAGGAGTCAGGTGTACACCTGATTCCTCTGGGCTCCACTTCTCAGCATTGCCAGCATGCTGCCAGCACAGAGTTCAATGGCACCCTGATGGAAATAGTCCTGCAGCATTTGTTGAACTCCAGGGCCCTCTGTGTGGACAGTGCCAAGAAGCAGAGAAATTTATCCATCTGATGAGGTCATCAGTGGCTGCTTACAGATTCTGGGAATCTTTGTCCAGGAAAGGTAGGCAAATCTCCTCTATCTTGTCCTTTTGCTGGTGACCTTTTTATTCAAATTAAGTTTTAGAGATTCAAACGGGTGCTGCTGAAGGATTTTTAATTGGCTGGATGTTATTATTTCTTTTGGGTATTTGTTCCTTTAAATTGTGTTTCCATTTGCTTTTGTGTTTAAATTTGCTGTTAGTTTTATTTCTATTAGCACCTTAAATACTATTATTGTTGACATTTTTTTATATTTAGACCTAAATCAATCCAAAGTCTCTACTAGAGTAGATCCGCTGAATCATAAATGTTTATTTACCATTCAGTGTGATTGGTTCAGTGTGCTGCTACTAGGTGAGACTAGCAAATGGATTTAAACTTATTAAATAAATGTTAAGAATTAGTTACAGTATTTACCTTAATCTTCATAGTACTTGGAGCCAAAGCTGTAATCTCCTTCTGCATACGGTCAGCAATGCCAGGGTACATGGTTGTTCCTCCAGAGAGCACATTATTAGCATAGAGATCCTTGCGGATATCAATATCACATTTCATGATGCTGTTATACGTAGCTTCATGGACACCAGTAGACTCCATTCCTAAGAACAAAGGGGGCAACAGGAATTAAATATTGATGTTTAACAAGTCTCTTCCACCATGGTTTTGTGGGGATTTCTTAAAAAAAAATAGAGTCTGAAGGTGAATCTGCATCTACACTGTAGAATTAATGACAGAAAGTAGGGAAAATATTTTAAAAGCAGATTAAAAAGTGAGATGGCATAGGAGTGTTCAGAGCTGTCCCAAATTAAGATAATTGGGTGGTATGTTACTTCAACTCCTTAAAGATTTGAAGATTTGCTCACAAATAATTCATAATGCATTATCTCCTGGCCATTATGGAATTAGAAGAACAGGGTCCAAGTCTGCCATGTACACATAGTTAGGGAGACCCAAAGAAAACAGCATATTTTCCACACCTAACTTCCCCTGTTAGTGATTCAGACACCTAGATTTGGAAATAATTGAGATATTAGTTTCCATATTTTTCTTTGGCTATGTCTTGCATTCAAAATTAAATTGAATAGCAAGAAGAATTGTTCCTCCTGCTTAGGCATTTATTAGAAACCCACTGCATATTTCTCAAGTTACAAAGTTTTGAAACATACATTCTATACTTTATTTGATTTTTCCAAGTAGACAGTGTCTCTCCCCTCACCCTACAAAGCATGACTTCTTCCAGGTTCTGCAAGAAGCATAAAACTATCATAATTGAATTGGGGAGAAGGGAGGTCTTTCTGGAAGTACTCTTTCATAGACCACTGCTATTGTTATGAAAAGTCTCTAGTTGCCCCTGAAAAAGGAGTAGGCAACTTTAATAAGTAATGGTGACAATTTTAGCTCATATCTGGATTCTGCCATGGCTACAGACTCACATTAACTTTTAAGATTTAGTGGCATGGACTAATTTGACATGGACTCTTATTCACTAAATTTCATTGTTGTGCTTAATAAAGCAAACCCAGCAAGGATTCCAAGAGTCACAAAAATATATTGGGATCAGGATGGGGACACAGTCATGGACTCTACATTGTCCTTTGTTTTCTCTGTTTGTCTCTCTGTCTTATGTGTGCAAGTGTGTGTGCATGTGTTCCATATTCTGCAAAATTGACTCTTTTATACCATTTGTGTGTCCAGTCTACAAGAAAAAGGCATGCAGATCCAGTAGACTGTTCACTGGCCATAGACTAGCTTGGTATAACATGTCTACAAGATCCTTAGTAATTTAGAGAGATGATCCATGGCGACGTTTTCAACAAGACAGGATGATGTAGCATCACTGGATGATTTGATGCAATGAAGCATGACAGGTTGATGTGATGTGACAGGCAGATGTGACAAACAAAGGAACCTTCTCCATATTTCATAGTCTTTGGTAGAAGTTAGCGCTGCTATTCTCTTTCCACCTCATCATATTGGAGCAAATTGCCCCTTTGTAGCACTTTGGGGATGGAGCCTTCCGAGCGCCATCACATGACACTCGGCAGACCCCAGCCCACTGACCTTCCAAGTGCAGAGGAAGTGCCACAAGATGCTTCCTTGACAACTATGGAGAGGTGTTTTGCAGAGCTACCCATATCTGTGGGCCCTTTTCCCCATCTTTTATACCATTCGTGTGTCCAGTCTACAAGAAAAAGGCATGCAGATCCAGTAGACTGTTCACTGGCCATCGACTAGCTTGGTATAACATGTCTACAAGATCCTTAGTAATTTAGAGAGATGATCCATGGTGATGTTTCCAACAAGACAAGAAACACCAATACGCCTTGTCCTGTTCCCTCCTTGTGATGGGGGAAGGGGTGAAGGTGACGCCCCACACGCCTGCTGCGAAATGAAGCACTTGAGGGTAAATGTGAAGAAGTCTCTACTAATCTTCAAATCAGGAATAGGGTGTTTGTGCCAAAAAAAAAAAACCAACCTGTTGGACCGAGATGAGTTTGGAAGACATGGATTATAAGGGAATCATTTTTAAAACTTTTTATTATTATCAATGTTTTTTAGTTGTACTTTGTTTTGGGGCCCTATCTCATTACGTTATTATTCCACTCAAGAGCTCTGGAGTGAATAATTGTAAATGTCCATATCTCAACTGCAAATCCCAAGATTCCATGTGAAGTAGAATAATGGTGCTATGATAGTGAGAGGGCCCCATAATGAGAACTGCCTTGGGTCGCATACTGGGAGAAAGCTGAGATATAAATAAAAGAAAATTACCTTGAAGACAATGACTGCCTTCCTTAAAAGAGCATTGATTATTTTTTAACAAAAGGAGGGTGCCATGTAAATCTCTGTGTGTATCCCCTGTAAGCCATCAATTATCATTTATGCTTCACAGTTCATTGTCTACTCTACAGGTAAAGTCTGTGATACAACTTCACTTAGAGCATTCCCCAGGCAAAGATGGCTCTCTTGAGGAATGAGAAAATACATCTGTTCATGTATCTGCTATATTAACCTAATATGAAGTGTCTTTTCACTTAGAATCATAGAATCAGAGTTGGGGCCATTTTGTACAATCTCCTACCCTTCAATGTCCATTTTAAGAGAAATGTTAACCTGATCCTTTCTTGTTAAGTGTACATGTTTTACAAGAAAAAATAGTGAGAAAATGCCACATACACAATTCAAACCCAATGCAAAGTGCATTTATTTTGTATTCAGGTATTATACTAGAATCATAAAGTTGAAAGAGACCATAAGGGACATCCATTCCAGCCCCCTGTCATGCAGGAACACACAATAGCATACACAATACTAGATGTATTTTTCCATAAAGCAAAATCTTGTGACATTGCCCCATATTTCATAATACCTCTTTCCAAGTACAGAAATCCTAATTGTCTTTCCATCCAACTTCTTGATCTGATTAATCTACACTCTTGTGAAAACAAAATCAGATGTAACAAAACATTGGATCCTCTTTCTGAAACTGTTTTCACCCTTGACTACACCATCAAACTTTCAGATATAAGACCTGAGATATCAGTTGCTATCTCAAGAAGCTACTTGTGGATTATTTCAAAATTCTTAGCATGTTTAAAAATAATACATAACCATGTAGCAACTTATTTATCTCTCTTCAGTGTAACTGTGCCGTCGCGCCTGGGGCTGTACTCTTAGTGAAAGAGGCATGGACGTGACATCTTTCCCCAGGGGATTGCTTCTTGCCCTCCTTTAGGGAAACTGGAACTCCCAAGGACCAAAACACTGTAGTTAACTCAAAAACTGGATTTATTCTTCACAAAGGGGGTAAAAGAAAATATACATTACAGTCTTTGATTGTTTAAGTCCATGAAGCTTGTCCAGATCCCTCTTTCTCTGGCTGTGAATGCCGGAGCAAACTCAGCCTCAGTCCAATGACCTATATCTGAAGACAAGAGTCTTCCTCTGTTGCCAAAGGACTGATGTGAAGGCGCTTGAGACTCCTCAACGTTGTTCAGGTTGGCCCTGAACATGAAGTGTGAGTCCCAAGGGTAAGAACCTCAGAACTGGTGCTGAGAGGTAACTTTTGAAGGGCTTTTAGTGCCAAGTCTCTCTCTCACGTCCATCCGATATAGAACTTGCTGATGGAATGAAAAGGAGGAAACACAGTCCTACTCCAGGAAGAGGTGGAGCCAAACAGTTTTGCTGAGTGAGCAATATAACAGGTACACACAACATTGATTGACAGATATAAATAACCAATCCAACTACATTTACAGGGTAAGGGCAAAATCAGGCATGATACAACAATTCAAATCTTGCAACTTATAGTTCCAACACATAGATGGCGCCACTCGCGTCGTCACAGTAACCATACTCAAAAGGTACAGGAAAACACACCTAGACCCACCTATGAAAGAAGGCTGGAAGAGTGTTTCAGGGCATCGAAACCGTTCATTGCCGATAGTAATGACTTGACCATCAGGAAGTTCATAGCTCTTCTCCAAAGAAGAGGAGGAAGCAGCAGTAGCCATTTCATTCTCAAAGTCCAAGGCCACGTAACAGAGCTTTTCTTTTATGTCCCGCACAATCTCACGCTCAGCTACATACATCAAAAAGTAAGGGGGAAGAAGGCTGTGGGTGCTATTGATTGATTGATTTGTCTTGTGCATCCACCAGTTTTAGCCAGGCAACATGAGAATCACAACTTGCTCTAGGTCTGAACTGGATTTAAAAAGTCTCATTTTTTTTGCAAATTCCAACTATATTGGCAGCACAAAGAAATCCATAAGGCACACATAGCAAATGTAAGGCTGACGGGCTGAATCCAGTTCACCATGTCATTTTATGTGGCATGTGAGAATTATATTTCTACATCTTACAATTACAAACAGCTCTTTGAAAGCAACATATGTCTAATGTGGCCTTCAGTGAAAATAAGTTTTGACACCACCGTCCTAAGGCTTTCCATCCAAGTGAATGGCTCAAACAATTCTACATTTTCCTTTGCTCTCAAGGAAAATGTAGCTCTTCTCACATATAAGGTATGTGAATAATAATGTAATCTAAAAAGCTGTTATGATATTAAGATACCTAAAAGGGTATCTGTAACGGATTTGACTTACCTGAAAAAGAAAGTTAGTATGTAGCCTACCTTGAAGGGTTGGTTTGGGAACAGCCATTTTGTAGAGAAAGGGCACCAGGCAGACATTTTGTGTGGCTCCTTTCAAATAGAGCCAGGGGGAGGAGCTAGATAGGAATTATTTGCATGCAGTAGCCTGATTGGTTAGATGCAAATAAGCTTATGCTAAGGCCTAAGAGAGGGGCGTGGCTAAAACATCAGTTGGGGGCAGTTATACCTGAACATTCTAGTTCAGTTGGGAGTTAGGTCAGTTGAGAGTTGAGAGTCGAGAACAGCAAAGGAGTCAGTTGATTCCCTGGAGTTCAATTAGTGTGTGATAGCTGAGATAGCTATTGGTCATAACTGAACTAGATAGGAGCTCAGGAAAGACAGAGTATTCTAATTTAAGTTTTAAAAATCAGTTGTGGAAATAATTGTGCTTTTCCTTTTGGAAAGGAAAAGCCAAGGAATAACTTAAAGTTACACAGAAACGTTTTTAAAGGAATATCCTCTTTGGAAAGCATTCTAAAACCACCTGTAATTCACCAAGCCTTTTGTACTCTATTTATGTTCCTGGAAACTGCCAAGCATATGTGCCTCAAATGAGTTCAATAATCAAATAGTTCATGTTTTAACATATACAAGGTTTCACTCTCTTCACAAAGAGAATTAAACTCTCCCTTGCCTTAAAGGTTCTTCTACATTTTAATGGTGGTGGTAGAGGTAAACATTCCCCTGACTGGATCTGGGTGTCCCCTTTATCCAATCCGTTTCTCTTATATTTTTGTTCTACTGCTCTGTTTATCTTCAGTTTTTTCTCCAGAACATCCAGTTTCAACGTTATGATGTCTCTCCTGCAGAGATCCAGGAAGAATTGTGGAAGAAGCCAGTGGACAGATCAAATAAGGGTCAAGTCTGGGCTGAGCACCAGGGCCACAAGGCTCCTAGCTGACAATATCCAATATTGAAATTGATTTGTCCCCAATGCCCTCTGGGCACACTTTGCCACACTTTTATGTTTCTTTTTATAATGTGGCCTTCTTTTGCATTTATCTATGTCTGAAAAAATACATTTATGCTTTTTTGAAAAAAGGAAAGGAAAGGAAAGGAAGAAGATAAAGAAGAAAGGAAAGAAGGCATTGCAGATTCTTCAGTTTGTGGATACTGTTTGTAAAATTTGGATGCTATAGACTTTGCCTAACAATATTGTTTTGATACAGATCAAAAGGGAAGTTTCACATGATTTTCATTCATCTTGCAGCATGTGGAAGAGCAATTTGTCTTTTAAAAGAAAAACATACATAATATTTAAGAGATTTGCTGATTACCAGTGTAGCGGAACCTTTGTGCTACGGTCCTTGTTGAGCGCAGTGGATGGATTGGAGACGGACAACTGGAATAATTCCAAGAAAGCAGTTTTATTCCGCTAATGGCCACTAGGGTTCCCCCTTGCACAAAATAAGTGCTTTCTCCAGGGAGAACCTCCAGTGGTGGGCTGAGTAAATATTTATACACACTACAGGGTTCGGGTTATGCCCGCCCACAAGCAAATTCATTGGCTTAGAGTTGTGACGCTGCCTGACTTGGACCCAATCAGTGCTGACCAGCGGGCCGGCCGCACTCTTTCTGTGCCGTGCTCACAATCATTCAGAGCGCCTGCGTACGCATGCGCTGTTTGTTTATCTTTAGCTTTCATTTCTTCAGAAACACATGATTTCCCAGAAGTCACATGTTTCTGTGAGTTTATGCACCCGGGTTGCTAGCTGTCACCATCTCTGCCCATATATGGTATTTCCTGGGGTTCTTTAACCTCCCGCCTCACTCCCCCATTTTCTTTTTGCGAAGCGCATGTACAGAAGCTGAAGCAAAGCATTATGGTTCCATCCAATCCCGCTTGGCTTGGAGTATGGCTATCTTTTCTCCAGGTAAAGATTGTGTGACACACCTAGTACACATTTGCATCATTATTGGAGTGCAGCACATAACTATGAGAACAATGAACAATCCTAAAATCCCTACCAACAATATGTCCTTCAACCATTCTATTGAGGGTAACCAGCTAGTCACCCAGGAGAAGGGAGACCAACCTTCTACCTCCTGGACATTATTGTAAATTAACTTTTGTAATGACTCGATGTCATCTTCAATAGTACTATTCAAGTTATGAAATTTCACTACACAACGCCCTCTGACCATGGCGCATAAACCCCCCCTGGCCGCCAGTAGGTAGTCAAGGGCCAGCTTATGCTGTAGGGCCATCTGGCTGATTTCTTCTACTTCAGACTGGATTTCCCGGAAAATTTTACCAGTGGCATTTATGGACTTTTCAAGGCGGCAAGTCAGGCCTAGAACACTTCTACGATTTGCTTGAGCTACAATCCCTGGGTAAGCACCCAGGGTCAACAAGCCTGTGATCAGGCCTCCTCCTACACGGGAGGCTTCTGAACCTGACAGGGCCTTGTTAATAATGACCTCATCCGAGCATTCTGGTCCTAGAGGGCCTGTTTGCACAATGTCCCGTTTCAGGCGCTGATGCCTTTTGTGTAAGACCTGAACTGGGAATGTCAAATAACCCACACCGACACACTGGTAGTTGCCGGGGTGATAATTTGTGGCCCATTTATCAAAGAAAAACCATAGATTTGGATCCCTAATTTGCCATAACGGACAGAGGCTTTTACCTAGGCTCAGTTGGGTTAATTGTTGCAGTATGTTCATATAAGATTTTAGGCCCTCAATAGAATCATTCACACTAAATGTAGGATAATCTGGATACATGCTAGCCCACTCGGTTGCGGTTAGATTTAATCGTGAGACATAAGATGTATTAAATCGTCCATGTAGATAGAACCGGTCTCGACAATGGGAGTAATTGCCTAATCGGGAAAAGAACGCCTGCCTAGTTCCCCAGTGTCTCCACTCAGAATTCCATATTCCCGATCCTCCACAACAGAAGCACAAACCCCTGGTGGAGGTATGGTATCTAAACCGTCGAAACCGAGTTTTATTTATTTTTTGCGGTATGCTAGAAAACACGGTAGGTGGACCCTCCTGAGCCTTGGACAATCCCCCCAACACAATCTGTGGTTCATCAATTAAATCGGGAAGAAATGAAAAATCTCCTATGGTGAGGGGGTGTTCATATATTAATGCTACCTCTTTCCCGTGCTGCTCAAACATATAATTGGCATGTTCTTTTATCCAATTCCCATGTGCTCTTTTTCCAACAGAGAGAATAAAACTCAGCACAAATAATATACCAAACACAGTGCGCTTTCCTCCCCTCCTCATAACTTGTCTCCCACTTTTTCCTCTCAAAATGTCTAGCCACCATCTCCCGGAGAGCGCCTTTGTTGGGCCATGCTGCGACATACTTGACCACCGACGCTCCGTTGCACCCGAAGGGATCAGCTTCATGGCCTTGTTGACCCCTTAGGGAGTTGCCGGATGATCCTGAGTCTCAGGTCCTCACCAGGAATTCGCTCCGTCCGCCACTCCTCAGGTGCTAGTTTTACACGGGTGTAATGTATCCACGGCTTAATCTCCTTCACCTTCACTGCAGTGGGGGTAGACAGGAGCACAACATAGGGTCCTCGCCACTTGGGTCCCAATGGCTCAATCTTCCAATCCTTGACCAGAACCTCATCACCTGGTGAAAAACAATGTAGAGGTGTGGTAGGGAATGGTGGGTTCAATTCAGAAATGTATTTTTCTAACTGCTGCATTTGTCTGCCCAAAGCCTGAACCTGGGCCAATGTCTGTTTCTCTCCTATGAGGTGTTGCTCAGCTCCTGTCTCTAAGGCTCCCTTCAAGCTCAAAGGGGGTCGTCCATAGAGTCTTTCAAAAGGGGAGAGTCCTGTCCGTTTGTGTGGTGTACATCTGATTCCTAATAATGCCATGGGCAAAACCACCGTCCACGGCAATCCTGTCTCTTGGCAAAGTTTCCCAAGCTGAGCCTTTAATGTCCTATTCATTCTTTCCACTTTTCCAGAAGATTGGGGTCTATATGCACAATGTAACTTCCATTTTATGCCCAAAATTCTACATAATCCTTGCACGGCCTGTTGAATATATGCGGGGCCATTATCTGATCCAATTTCTAAGGGTATGCCAAATCTGGGAATAACATCTTTCATTAGAGCTCTTGACACCTCCACAGCCTTCTCAGTCCTTGTAGGGTAAGCCTCCACCCATCCTGTGTATGTGTCCACGAACACCAGTAAATATTTGTATCCTTTGTATGGGGGCATTTCTGTAAAGTCAGTGACTAAAGCTTCAAAGGGTACCCCACCCACATGTTGGACTCCTGGTGGCTTGAGGGGTCCTTCTCTGGGGTTATTTTTTATACATGTCCAGCATCTTCGGGCTGCTGCTGCCGTTAGGCTATGTAATCCATCGATATACAACTGTCGTCCTAGCAGATTTGCCAATGCCATTTTTCCTAAATGTGTATTTTGGTGCATGTGTTGGACTATGTGCCATGCCAAGTCCTTAGGGACGTAGACACGGGCGTCTGGCATCACTATGAGTTCTCCTGACCACTGACCCTTCTCCTTTAAGGCCCATTCTTCTTCCTCTGGTGTATATGTAATGTTATGTTCAGTTAATTCTATCTGTAGGGCCATTACCTGATGTTCAATATAGGGCAGCCTAGCTGCCTCTTTGGCTGCCAGATCAGCCTGCCTATTTCCTTGCACTACGGGATCGTCTCCACGTTGGTGCCCTTTACAATGCATCACAGCCACCTGCCTTGGCTTCCAAACCGCCTCCAGGAGATCCACAATCTCTCCAGCATGTTTCACGCACTTTCCTCCAGACGTGAGGAGCCCGCGCTCCTTGTACAGTGCTCCGTGTGCGTGGAGGGTAGTGAAGGCATATTTTGAGTCTGTGTAGACGTTAACCCGCTTTCCGCTTGACAATTCCAACGCTCGGGTCAGGGCAATCAATTCGGCCTTCTGGGCAGAAGTCCCCGGGGGCAGTGACCCTGCTTCCAGCGTCTCTCCCCCCCACCGGACAACCGCATAACCTGAGTGTCTTTGATTATTTTCCATAAAGGAGCTTCCATCTGTGAACAGAGTGTCGTCCACCTTAGTTAGTGGCACATCCTTCAAATCCGGTCGACTGGAGAATACCTCATCCATCACCTGGGCACACTGATGGATCTTGGTGTCTCCTGGAGTCGGGAGCAAGGTGGCCGGATTCAGAGTGGAGCAAGTCTCCAGGGTCACCAGTGGGTTGTCACACAACAATCCCTCATATTTCATTAACCTCTCACTTGTGAGCCAGCGCGGTCCCTTAGTGTCTAGCAGTGCCTTAACGCTATGGGGCACCTTAACTGTCAGTGGCTGTCCTAGGGTCAATTTATTCGCTTCTTTGATTAAATCTACTGATGCTGCCACAGCCCTCAGGCAAGGTGGCAATCCACGAGCCACTGTGTCCAATTGCTTTGACAAGTAGGCAATCGGCCTTTGCCATGAACCTAGTGGTTGGGTCAATACTCCAACCGCTGTCCCTTCCCGCTCTGCAGCGAACAGAGTGAATGGTTTTTCCAAATCGGGCAGTCCTAATGCTGGAGATGACATCAAAGCTTCTTTTAATGCCTTAAATGCCTGTTGACATTCTTCTGTCCACTCAAATGGATCTTCTCTTCCACCTCTCGTAGCCTGGTACAGTGGCTTAGCCAACACGGCGTAGTTGGGGATCCACTGTCTGCAATATCCTGCTGATCCCAAAAATTCCCGCACCTGTCGCCGGGTACTGGGAGTGGGGATGGCACAAACAACTTCCTTTCTTTCAGCTCCTAACATCTTCTTTCCTTCGGTCAGATGGAACCCCAAATATTTCACCGTGGGACAGCACAACTGGGCCTTTTTCCTTGATACTTTGTAACCCTTTATTTCTAATTCCTTGAGTAGCCTCAAAGTATGGTCTCTACTGCCCTCTAGTGTCCGGCAAGCGACAAGCAGATCATCTACATACTGAAGCCAAATTCCCTCTTCCTTAGGTATTACAAAATCCTGTAAGTCTTTGGCCAGGGCTTGACCAAAAATGGTCGGGCTGTCCCGGAACCCCTGAGGAAGGCGTGTCCAAACATACTGGGTCCTTTGCCCTGACTGCTGAGATTCCCACTGGAAAGCAAAGATCGGTTGGGATACAGGGGCTAATCGAATGCAAAAGAATGCATCCTTTAAATCCAATACAGTAAACCATTTGGAAAATGCTGGTACTAGACTCATCATGATGTATGGATTAGGCACTACTGGGGTTAGGGGAACGGTGACTTGATTTACAGCCCGCAAATCTTGAACTGGGCGATATTCTCCTTGTCCTCCAGGTTTCTTGACTGGGAGCAGGGGCGTGTTCCACGGGGAACTGCATGGTATCAATATCCCATGCTGCAGAAGTCGCTCTAGATGCTTTCTGATCCCCTGCACCGCCTCTCGACTGACGGGATACTGTGGCTTACATATGGGTCCCATTCCTCTTTTCACTTCCACCACCACCGGTGGAACATATTTAGCTAATCCTGGAGGATTATCTTCTGCCCACACTAAAGGAGTCTCATGCCATGGCCATTGTATTTCTTCAGTAAAAATCCTAACTTGAAACAGTCTCCATTCCTCTTCCATGGGAAATGATAGTTCCATTTGTCCATTCTTCATGAACTGGAGTTGTGCTTGTAATTTTGATAAAATGTCCCTTCCCAATAAAGGGACTGGGCAGTCTGGAAGATATAACATCTTATGCTTGACCTGATGTCCGGCCAGATTGCAGGTGCGTTCCTTGAGGAAGGGGCACTTCTGGGTCTTCCCAGACACCCCTATTACTTTCGTAGTTTCCCGAGTTGGTGGACTAATTTTTGTATTTACTACTGATTTTTCGGCACCTGTGTCCACTAAAAAGTCCAATTGTTGGTCCCCGATTTCAAGTGTGACCATCGGCTCCCCGGGGTCCAACAAAACAAGAGCCTGGCTTCCTCATTCCTCTCCTCCATCCATATCTTCCCATTCTTCTTCCATCACAGCTGCTGCAGCTATCACCTCTCTCGCAGGAAAAGGTACGTAGTTTCCACGTCCTCTTCCCCTTCCTGGGTTTCTTCCTCTCTCAGGCCTTCCTCTTTCTCTCAGTCCTTCCTGACTTCCTTCTCTTCCTTCTGGGCATTCACCTTTCCAGTGTCCAAACTTCTTACATTTAGCACATTGGTCTCGACCTAACCTCCGAGGGGGCCCTCTTCTTCCTCCTTGTCCCCCTCTGGCATATCCTCCTCTTCCTCTCTGTCCACTTGCACTTTGTTCCATCATGGTAACTAATGCTTGGTATTCCTGCTTCTTCTTCCTGTCCTTCTTCTCTTCTTCTACCTGGTCTCTTGCCATATAAACTTGATCTGCGAGTGCCAACAATTCATTCATAGTCTTTCCTAGAAATCCTGGTTGCTTTTGAATCTTTCTCCGGATGTCAGGAGCCGCTTGACTGATAAAAGACTGTTGAATCGCCCTCCTACCGTTTTCATCCTCCAAATTATACGGGCTATACTTTCTATATGCTGCCTCCAGCCTTTCCAAAAAGGCTGTTGGTGACTCAGATTTTTCCTGTACCACTCCCTGAATTTTTATAATGTTGACGGGTCGCGGCGGGCCCCTCTTTACCGCTTCTACCAATATACGCTGGAATCCTCTCAGTCTCTGCAAATGTCCTTCTTCTGCGGTGTCCCATTGGGGATCTATTTCCACAGGAAACCTCTGTGCTCCCCACTCGGCTGCATCACCATCTTGTGGGGCCCCAACCTGGGCTATGGCTACCCCATTATTCAACACTGCTCTTCTCTCTTCTGATGTGAACAACATATTCAACAATTGTCTGCAATCTTGCCAGGTGGGATTATGGGTTGCCATAATCCCTTCCAATAGCCTAGCCATAGCTTGGGGTTCTTCACTATAAGGTGGAGTATTATTTTTCCAGTTCAAAATGTCACTACTACTGAAAGGCACTACCTGGTATGCTTGAACTATCTCATTCCTGTTGTTTATCACAGGCACCGTTCTTAAGGGCATCTGGAGGGCCGGGCCAGTCGGTGAATCACCAGGCCACACCGGAGCTCCATGTCTCCGAGTTTGTGCCGGAGAAGCATCACTGGGCATCCGTTGTGACCCCTTCTTTTCCTTTGTTTCCTCCTGATATTTTTCTAGGCTAGGATAGTGTTTCTTGGCCGCTTCGGTTGACTCTGGAGAGTAGGGTGGGGGTCTCGTTTCTAGTGTAGGTGCACCGGGGGCTGTTCCCTGGGGTGGGGGGGGCGGTGGCAAGGGTGGCGGCAATAATTCCTGTTGTCTAGCCTGTACACTCAACTGTAAATCTGGGTAGTCCTCCTCATTGGATTGGAAAACTTCCTTCTTTTTCCCTTCCTTCTTCACCACCATACATTTGCCATTCCTGCACTGTCGAACCCAACCTGGATCTTCTCTAACTACCCGTTCCCAAGTAGCAATATAGACCCACTGGTTCGGATGATTCACAGCACAATATTCTTCCACTGTTCGGATCAGTTTCAGATCCCACGTTCCTTCTACTTGCCAACCTAACCCAAACTCTGGCCATTCTCCCTGACACAAATTCCTCAGTCTATAATCTCTCAGGTCCCTTGGGTTGCCTGCTACGGCTCTGATAGCAAAAGAGCCAAAATTATCTAAGATGCATTGTAAGGGAGTGGAGCTCTTTGAATTTTTCCCTCCCATCCTGCCTAATAGAGGGGACTGTCCTGGCCTGGGCACCCGGCCACTCAACGGCATGCGTCAGGAAACACAAGACAGAGCCCCTTTCTACCTCCCTGGGAACTTTTTTGTGTCCCTCCCGGCGCTGGTGTTCCCTTAATGTCTCATGCAACCACTATACTTGCCAGATTTCTGTAGACGTCGGACCAACCTTCACCCCTGGGCTTTTTCCCTGGATCCTTTTCCTCCTGGCTGGTTTCTATGGAACCTCGCTGGTGTTGCAGCTCCCACCGTCAGTCGGCGTTGGCATCAGAGGCAAGCACCGCAGCCGGTCTTGCAATATTCAGGGGCCCCTTCTCGTCTCACGGTAGTTGCCTCAGGCCCCCACCGCTGAGTTGGGGCCGTCCCGCCAACGGGATCCGTCTCCAACCTCCTGGCCCGTCTTATAGGAAATCACGTCGGGGTCACCAGAAAATGTAGCGGAACCTTTGTGCTACGGTCCTTGTTGAGCGCAGTGGATGGATTGGAGACGGACAACTGGAATAATTCCAAGAAAGCAGTTTTATTCCGCTAATGGCCACTAGGGTTCCCCCTCGCACAAAATAAGTGCTTTCTCCAGGGAGAACCCCCAGTGGCGGGCTGAGTAAATATTTATACACACTACAGGGTTCGGGTTATGCCCGCCCACAAGCAAATTCATTGGCTTAGAGTTGTGACGCTGCCTGACTTGGACCCAATCAATGCTGACCAGCGGGCCGGCCGCACTCTTTCTGTGCCGTGCTCACAATCATTCAGAGCGCCTGCGTACGCATGCGCTGTTTGTTTATCTTTAGCTTTCATTTCTTCAGAAACACATGATTTCCCAGAAGTCACATGTTTCTGTGAGTTTATGCACCCGGGTTGCTAGCTGTCGCCATCTCTGCCCATATATGGTATTTCCTGGGGTTCTTTAACCTCCCGCCTCACCAGTAGTTACAAAAGAATAGCCTCTTTCGGTAAGAATTTTCATGAGATAGTCAGTGAGATCTCTCCCAGCCAGATCCAGTCTCATGATAGCATGTGGCAAGGCATAACCTTCGTAGATTGGTACATTATGTGTGACGCCATCCCCAGAGTCTAGAACTATACCTAGGAGAAACAACAAAAATGAATGTGTCAGCATTCTTCTCCCCGTATAGACCTTACCCTGCCCCAGTCTTCTCATCTATCCATCTGCTAAATGAAACTCTTAGACAACAGCAGGACTTGAAAGGAGAGACTGAAAATGACAATGCCTATTGTCTCCCATCTAAGTGGAGTGCTTCTTCCACAAGAGGGAAATTGCTGTCCTATACAAAGAAGCAGTTGCCTTCCGAGGAAGCATGAAAGAATCAGAAATTGTATGGCATTGTTCTCTGTGAACAGATGCTAATGATAATTATCTTACATTTCTATAGCCTTTCATACAAAGAGGAATCTCAAATGCTGAAGTACAAACATAGAGATCTGCTACCAAAATGCAGAATTTTAAAAATAGAACAAAACACAGCAGCTATATATGTTTATGATTGTAAAACAACATGCTTCCGTTCCTTCAAGAAGACCAAACATCATATGGCTCTTTCGGGCTGTGCCGTTTTGCTGGCAGTTGCTGGTGTAAGTGCACAGAATGGTTTGTAGCTCCTCATGCACCGTCCCTCCTTCACCCATCATACAATGGGGACGGGACAGGGTGTGTTATCCTGCCACCCTTTCCCCCACCATACGAGGAAAGGGGGGGAAAGTGCAGATAACTCCGTTGGAGCCGGCCAAACACATTTTCCTTGCCATGATGGTGGAGGAACTGCCTTTTGCCACTTCCCCTCCACTTTGGGAGGAATGTGAACAGGGCCTGCCGTGCGTTGTCTGATGGCGCTAGGCAGGCCCTGTCCAAGCCACAAATAAAAGCAGCAAAACGGGGCTATTTTGTCCCATGTAAAGAAATCTCAAGATGGGGGCAGGGGGCAAGAACTTGGAAAAGTTCATTTTTGGAATTGCAAAAGCTAGAGTTCCCTGTCAATAGGAAAATTGAATGCAGGTTTCTGGTAGTCGTTATCACACCCTTTGATGTATGCTGTGGAACAAATATGTGCAACCAAGGCCACTAACAAAATAATTTTTGTTTTTGTTTTTTTGTCCTGGCTAGTTGGCAGCCAGGGCCGGCCCCACTCATGCGGCAGCTGACGCCGCCGCCTCGGGCGCAGGCCCGGGGGGGCGCCGTCAGGCTGGGCGGGAGGCGGGGCACCGCCCTGACGGTGCCCCGCCTCCCGCCCAGTGCGCCCTGGCCCGTCTGGCCTGCTTGAAAAGGCCAGACGGGCGAGCGGGAGTAGCGTGGGAGGCGGGGCCAGCTCTGACGCCGCTCCCCCCCCCCGCCCAGCGTGCCTTGGCCCCGCCTCCCACGCTGCGTGGGAGGCAGGGCCAAGGCACGCTGGGCGGGGGGGGAGCGGCGTCAGAGCTGGCTCCGCCTCCCACGCTACTCCCGCTCGCCCGTCTGGCCTTCCTAGAAGGCCAGAAAGCAGCGGAGGTCCCTCCAGGCCGCGATTGCGGCCTGGAGGGACCTCCGCTGCTTTCTGGCCTGGTAGGAAAGGCCAGACGGGCGAGCGGGAGTAGCGGAGGCGGAGCCAGCTCTGACGCCGCTCCCCCCCCGCCCAGCGTGCCTTGGCCCCGCCTCCCACGCTGCGTGGGAGGCAGGGCCAAGGCACGCTGGGCGGGGGGGGAGCGGCGTCAGAGCTGGCTCCGCCTCCCACGCTACTCCCGCTCGCCCGTCTGGCCTTCCTAGAAGGCCAGAAAGCAGCGGAGGTCCCTCCAGGCCGCGATTGCGGCCTGGAGGGACCTCCGCTGCTTTCTGGCCTGGTAGGAAAGGCCAGACGGGCGAGCGGGAGTAGCGGAGGCGGAGCCAGCTCTGACGCCGCTCCCCCCCGCCCAGCGTGCCTTGGCCCTGCCTCGGGAGGCGGGGCCAAGGCACGCTGGGCGGGGGGGGAGCGGCGTCAGAGCTGGCTCCGCCTCCGCTACTCCCGCTCGCCCGTCTGGCCTTTCCTACCAGGCCAGAAAGCAGCGGAGGTCCCTCCAGGCCGCAATCGCGGCCTGGAGGGACCTCCGCTGCTTTCTGGCCTGCTAGGAAGGCCAGACGGGCGAGTGGGAGTAGCGTGGGAGGCGGGGCCAACTCTGGCCCCGCCCCCCCGCCCAGCGTGCCCTGGCCCCGCCTCCCACGCAGCGTGGGAGGCGGGGCCAGGGCACGCTGGGCGGGGGCGGGGCCAACTGTGGCCCCGCCCCCTCACTAATCGCCATGGCCCCGCCTCCCACGCAGCGTGGGAGGCGGGGCCAGGGCGCGGGAGGCGGGGCCGGTGGCGGGGGCGCTTTTCAGCACCCCCGCTTCCCATTAAAAATTATCTCCGGCCGGCCCTGTTGGCAGCTCTGCTTAACTGGGCCTGTTGTTCCTGTTCCTAGCAAATCTCGGCACTCCAGGGGCTTGAAATTTGAAAGGCAACTCCAGAAGCTATGAGGTTGGCCATGGCAGTCATAAATCCAGCTAATATGGACCTCATCATACAGATGAGTGTCCCCCCCCCCATTTTGTTGCGTTTTGCCAGCAATCGCCTCGCAGCAACCTACACACTCTCCTTCCTTCCTTTATCACATGGGGCCATTGGCGCCTATCCCTGCCAACATCAGACAGGGGAAAGGGCAGCAATACACCTTGCCACATTGCCCTTTCTCCCATTAGACAGTGGAAAAGGGCAAAGACCGCGGGAAGCTCTGTTGGAGCTACGCGGAAGATACCTTACCAGTGTTGTTGGTTTCTTTGCTTTCTGATGGTTCAGTGTACACAAGCATTGTTTCATGCATAAATGTATTACAAATATTGTGTATAAGGTATATAAGAAATATAAATTAATTGTGTGGGTTCCAACTCCAAGATATAACATTATATATAGATAAATACAAGCATTCCAAAATCCAAAAAGAATCCATAATATTTGAATTTAATTTCAGAGAAGGGATCCCCAACCTGTATATTACTCATCCTGTGTGTTACAGAAAGAGAGAGCAACTAATAGGTAGAGAGCAATTTGCTTGTTACTTCTGAATTCTAAAAACATTAAAAATAATTGTTTAAAGTGATGGACGTATTCCAGTTTGTTGTGTTCAGTCATTACAAAAACAGATTGTGAACAAGATGATATGAACACCAGTCTAAACTTACCAGTTGTTCGGCCTGATGCGTACAGAGAGAGAACTGCCTGTATGGCCACATACATTGCTGGTACATTGAATGTTTCAAACATGATCTGTAGTAAGGAAAGTAAGAGTTTTAGGATATTTGGGTATCAGAATACCACAATGATGTTAGTTTGTGATTTTATGAAATGTATATTCACTGGAAACATCTATTTGCCAATGAATTGATAAGAAATTATCTATCATTTCCAGAATTCATAGCTTGTTCTTCAATCTGCATTTTTATTCTATGAATTTGTCAACAATTTCATTATAAGTTTAAATTTTTAGATCCTGGACCAAAGGATCACATACCAAATACTGTGAAAACTAAGAGAGTAGAAAATGGCTTATTTTATATGAAATACTAGCTGTGCCTGGCCACGGGTTGCTGTGGCTTATGGGAATCATTTGTGGCCAGGTGGAATAGCAGTGAGTAGCCTTGCAGCCTCAAAGCCTGGCCGTTTTCTTCTTATGCGAATCCTTGTTTGGTGAGCTGGAATACAATGGTTTCTAGTCTAGGGGAAATCTTGGTTGGCCAGGTTGAACAGCACTGAATAGCCTTGCTGCTTGCAAGCCTGGCCGCTTCCTACCTTGTGGAATTCTTGGTTGGCCAGGTTGAATAGCAATGAATAGTCTCAGTGCAGCAAGTATGAATGCTGCAATTAGTCACCTTGATTAGCATTTAATGGCCTTGCAGCTTCAAAGTCTGACTGCTTCCTGCCTGGAAGAATCCTTTGTTGGGAGGTGTTAGCTGGCCCTGGTTGTTTGCTTTCTGGAATTCCCGTTTTCAGAGTGTTGCTATTTATTTACTGTCCTGATTTTAGAGATTATATTGCTCTGTATTATTATACCACAGTAATTTTAGATATTATATTTATAATCTCATATTATCTGCTTAGAACTGGATTATATAAGGCCCCTTCTACACAACTGTATAAAATCCACACTGAATTGGATTATATGGCAGTGCGGACTCAAGATAATCCAGTTCAAAGCTGATACTGTGGATTATCCTGCTTTGGCATTCTAGGTTATATAGGTGTGTGGTAGGGCCTTGAGTCTACACTGCCATATAATCCAGTTCAAATCAGATAATCTGTATTTTATAGGTAGTGTGGAAGAGGCCTGAGTGAAGAGGCCCTGAGCTCCATTGTGGCTGAGTGGTTTGCTAGGAGATGAAGTGGGCGGGGCCTACCTTTCTAACTGGCAGCTAGGGAAAAAACAGCTTTTCCTGGTCCTCTAATTTGGTTTTTTTGTTTGAAAGACATACCTTGGATGACTATGTCTTTTGTGGCCAAATTTGGTGTGATTGGGTTCAGTAGTTTTGATGTTTACTCCATAATAAAGTGCCACATTACATTTATATATAGATAGATTTATAGGTTTTGGAGCTCATTCCAGAAATATTAAAGTTAGCAATCTTTGCATGCCCGTATATATGGGTTTTGACACAGCATGCTTGATTGATGGTAAATCCTGTCTGTTTGATTTCCCACCCCAATCTCTTCTTGCATCACTCCAAATGGCATCCATTTCTCATTTTTCTTCTCTCTCTTCTCCATATGACCTTGTATTTGATTATGCAAAAGTAATCTATGAGTAAGGCTACCTATATATGTTGTACACCAAAAAACCCACCTGTTACTTGTTTTTCCCCCTGCAGACTTTGGCCCCTTCCAAACTGCCCCTATATCCCAGGTTCTGATCTCAGATTATCTGCTTATCCCAGGTTATTTGGTAGTGGAGACTCATATAATCCGGTTTAAAGCTGATAAACTGAGATCAGATCCTGGGATATAGGGCAGTGTTGAAGGGGCCTCTGTGTATAGTGGGATTGATGGTTATCTTCTACTTTGCCAATTGACATCAGTGATACACATCCATTCTATAGGAAAATAGCTGGACAATTCTTCACTGCTGCCCCTCTCTGCTCTCCACTGGTCAATAAATGGCTATACGTAAATCAGTCAAGGATTTTTAAAAATTGTGTCAGAAGCAAACATACTGCAAGTCGTTTCTGGTGTGAGAGAATCGGCCGCCTACAGAGACGTTGCTCAGGGGATGCCTGGATGTGTTATCATCCTTCTGGGAGGCTTCTCTCATGTCCCCACATGGGAAGCTAGAGCTGACAGATAGGAGCTCACTCCATCTCACGGATTCAAACAGCCAACCTTTAGGTCAGCAGTTTAAGTCAGCAGTTTAGCCGGCACAAGGGTTTAACCCATTGCACCACTGCGGCTCCTGCCAGTCAAGGATAAGCTATGCTGTGTCACAGTATTAGTGAGTGAAAACACTAATTATTTGCAATGATGAAGTACTTTGAGAAAAGAAGAATAAACAAATGACCTGTTTTGAGGAGGAAATTGAAACTTAGATTATATGACAGTGTAGATAGGGCCAGAATCAATCACTCTAAGTGAATATTCAGATGGGCTTTGGTTTAAACAGTTGATTTTAAAGTAGATATAACTGATTTTAATGTTTAATGTTTTTAATGTTTTGATGTTTGTCTATTTATAATTATTTTATATCCCAGTATGGAGTGCTTGCCATATATATGTTGTGCTCCGCCCTGGGTCCCCTTTGGGGTGAGAAGGTCAGAATATAAAGGTTTAAATTAAATAAAGTAAATAAATAAATAAAGTAGAATATTAAAATGATCAAGTTTCTTCGATTTTTACAAATAAAAATATTTCGTTATTGTTGAATAAAGTGACTTCTAATAGATTTCACAGCAAATTTCATAACAATATACTTGAAACTGACGATACGGATGATAATTTGTCCCATTCAAAGCAAAATGAAGCTTCTTCCTGTCATCTAACAAAGTACTGCCATTATAGCAAAGAATGTCTGTCGACTGGCTTCACATGTACAGAACCAGAAGAGAAGCACAGCGTGTGTTAAAAGGCAGTGTCTAACAAGGTTGTGAAACCATCAAAATTCTGAAGATATCTTGATAGTATTTATTTATTTATTTACAGTATTTATATTCCGCCCTTCTCACCCCGAAGGGGACTCAGGGCGGATCACATTATAACACACATAGGGAAAACATTCAATGCCCATAAACACATCAAACAGAGACTGAGAGACACACGCAGAGGCAAGTTAACCTTCTTCTGAGGGGATGTTCGATTCTGGCCACAGGGGGGAGCAGCTGCTTCATCATCCACACTGACGGCACTTCCTCATTCCAGGTCGTAAATTAGTTAATCTTGCCTCCCCACTTTTTTATAAGTGGTACCTTATCTCCTACTTGATAGATGCAACTATCTTTCGGGTTGCTAGGTCAGCAACGAGCAGGGGCTATTTTTTATTTTTAATTGACGGGTGCTCACCCCGCCACGGGCTGGCCTCAAACTCATGACCTCATGGTCAGAGTGATTTAAGGCAGCTGCTCAACAGCTGCGCCACAGCCCGGCCCCGGTAAATATAACATGTCACAAAGAACATTTTTTTCAAAAGAAAGGAGCAGAAGCCTCAGGAATGTAAGAACATGATTTAAAATAATAATAAAAAGACTGCAACTGGTTGCATCTGTGAAAATGCAGTGAGGTCCCCATTTGAAGTTTCTCAACTAATAAGAAAATCTGGGAAACCACACACAATAACTGAAGGACTTATATTACCTGCTGTAAAAATCATAGTTTCTCCATTGTTTAATGAGAAAGCTGCCAAGAGCCTTTCCTTAACTGACACAGTTAAGAAGCAAATCAATGGTATGTCAGCCAATATCAAGGAACTGTTAATAGGAAGAATTCTTATGTTTCTCTATTTTTTTTGGCAATTAGATAAAATCAAAGTGACCGTATTGTGTTAAATTAGATATGAATATGAGACACATTTTCCAAATATTTCCTATTCATCTCCTCACTGGTACACACAGTACAGCTGAAGAAGTATTTAGCAGTAGAAGAAGTATTTTACAACATGTCATGACATGGATTGGTTGAAATGCATTGAAATTAGCACAGGAAGGGCACAGGTAATGTCTGAAAAGTTTACTAGAGTTGTAACAGAGTTTAAGGAAATTGTACCGTCAATGACTTGGTACCATTGCTACGCACACAGGGAAGCATTAGTTGCTGAGAAAAACTAAAACAGACCTTAAATGAATCAGACAAAATTGTCAGTTTCATCAAAAAGCAAATAATTGAATTCAAGGCTTTCTGTGCAGCTTTGCAAAGACATAGGCAATGACCACCATCAACTTTTGCGATCATGAAGTAAACTTTCGTCTTGTTTTGGGGGAATTGAGAGGTGAGATAAGATTATTCCTCATCAAGCAGCAATTTCACCTTGACGACATCGTTTGACAGATTTTTCATGGTTAGTAAAATTAGCATATCTGTCAGATATTTTCACACATCTAAATATGCTTAACTTAAATCTTTAAGAAGAAAAAGTTACAGTTTTTCATGTTGGAGACAAGATGGAAGCAATGATGAAAAAGTTGGCATCGTTTCCTGTTGAGCATAAATGATGAGGTATTTCTAAACCTCACAAATGTTATTGCTTCCACCAGTGAAGAATTGTTCGAGGACAGCACATCACTTATCACACGTTTGAAAAAATTGCAGCTTAGTTTTGATGAATATTTTCCTGTTCCCGATGCAAACAAAAACTGAGTTAGAGATCCATTTCCAGTTGATGTGTATGAACTAGAGAGGCTCACAGCAGCAAAGAGAGACAAATACAAATAAATATCTAAAACTGCAGTTTAAGGAACAGTTTCTTCCAGTTTCTGGGTTCATTTACAAGCAGATATTCTGGAACTATCCATTATTGAAGTATTGATGCCTTTCATAATGACACAATTGAGTCAAAATCATTCTTTCTTCAAATATAGAGGTTTTAGGACCTTAAATTTTGGGAAACAAATAAAGCCTTTAACAGCTGTTTGACTTCCTCATCTTCCATGTAATATTGTCCCCAAGGGGATGACTACTGGCTAGAAATGGAAACTTTGGACTGAGTGCAAGAGATGAGATAATAGGTCCCTGAGCCCTCTTTTTAAAAAGGGTGGGGCGTGTAAATCATGTATCTGTCAACAGCAGGAACCTTGCAAAGAAATCAAAAGCATAATCCAATAGCGTTATTAACTGGAAGAGCAGCATAGAAACTTAAAGTGAACTTTCCCCCTGGAACCCCCTTCAAAACCATTACTGAAGGGCTAAAAAAAAATCACCCAAACCTAGATTTAATGTCTTACAGAAAACTGCGAAGTGTAGATAAAAACAATTAGAAAATTTCTGCAAGTGGGCAAGGTCTAGCTGACTAAAAATAGGAAGTTGCTATAGAGCCACTAGGATCAATGGATTTCTACAGTTTAGCAGTTTAGCTTCACTTTACAACCCAATATTATCTATTGATATATGGTCATATTACATTTCTCTCAGAGCTGAAATTGTTGTGTGTGTTTTTCTCCTCAGTGGGAATGAAACATATTAGATGGCCAACATTAAAATCGTTACCTGAGTCATTTTTTCTCGGTTAGCCTTGGGGTTTAAGGGAGCTTCTGTCAACAGCACAGGATGCTCTTCTGGGGCAATGCGCAATTCATTGTAGAAGGAATGATGCCATATCTAAAAAGCAGAGATATTGTGAGGTTGGAACTTTTTGTTTCAAAGAAATAATTGCCTTGTCAATGTATTTTTTAAAATTCCACCAAAATAATATCTACAATAAATGCACATTTGTTTGTTTGTTTATGTAAACACACACATGGCTGCTCAAGATATTTTCCAGAGTTGAAGAACGAAGTGATGTCTCTTTTATTCTAGGCACAAAAGCCAATTGAAATGACAGTTCAACATTGGTGATGGGAGAGCATCTTCTATGACACCTAAAGGCAAAAGATGAACTTAGCGGGTGGACTAGAGGCCACTTAAGAAAGCTTTATTTGCTGGTGCCTTCCAGGATCTGTTGCCAGAAGTGGTTGCTTTAAACCAGTGGTTCTTAACCTATGGGTCCCCAGATGGTTTAGCCTACAATTCCCAGAAATCCCAGCCAGTTTACCATCTGTTATGATTACAGGGAGTTGAAGGCCAAATTATCTAGGGACCCACAGGTTGAGAACCACTGCCTTAAACCATGGCCAAGTGTGGTATGATCATTATTTTATTCATTTATATCCCACCTTTTCCCCGGTGATGGGACTCTAAATGCCTTTATGGTTGTGTGCCTTCAAGTCATTTCTGACTTATAGCGATTCTATCACAGGGATTTTTTCAAAATGAGACAGTCACCTCAGGAAAGTCATGACATGGCAGCAATTTTCTCCTCATTTTTAAGGTAAAGGTTTCCCCTGACGTTAAGTCCAGTCATGTCTGACTCTGGGGGTTGGTGCTCATCTCCATTTCTAAGCTGAAGAGCCAGCATTGTCCGTAGACACCTCCAAGGTCATGTGGCCGGCATGACTGCATAGAGCACTGTTACCTTCCCGCCCAGAGCTGGCCCTAGGTATTTTTCAAGTGTAGGCGAACAGAATTTTGGCGCCCCCCCCCAAAAAAAAACCAATGACTGAAAAATAAAAGCATTGGATAAGCGAAAATGTTGGATAATAAAGAGGGATTAAGGAAAAGCCTATTAGACATCAAATTACATGGAGATTTTACAAATTAACATCATGTTTTACAACAAGTCAACAGAAAAAGCAGTTCAATACATGGTAATGTTATGTAGGAATTACTATATTTGTGAATTTAGCACCAAACATTGAACAGGGATATAGGGCAGTGTGGACTTAGATAACCCAGATAGCCCCCGGTATTTAAAAAACTCTAAAATCAGGACAATAAATAAAGAACAACACTCTGAAAACAGGAGAAATCCAGACATTCGTTCTCGCTAGGAATGCGTTTGGGGCTTTGGGGAGCAGAGAAGCACCAAACCGCCGAACGCCTTCCTGGCGAGGCCTTCCTGGCAAGGCCTCGCCAGGAAAGCCTCGCCAGGAAGGCGTTCGGCAGCTTCTCTACTCTGCAAAGCCCCGAACACCTTCCTGGCGAGAAGGAAGGCGTTTGGGGCTTTGAGGAGCAGAGAAGCGCTCCCCAAAGTGGCGACCTCAGCTCCTTCCTTGCAGAGGGAGGCACGGCAGCGGAGGCAGGCCGCGGGAGACAGAAGTTGCCTCGATGGCGCCCCCAACAAGATGGCACCACAGGCAACTGCCTAGTTGGCCTGGTGGTTGAACTGCCTCTGTTCCCGCCAGAGCGGTACCTATTGATCTACTCACACTGGCATGTTTTTGAACTGCTAGGTTGGCAGAAGCTGGAGCTAACAGTGGGCACTCACTCTGCTCCCGGGATTTGAACCTGGGACCTTTCGGTCTGCAAGTTCAGCAGCTCAGTGCTTTAACACACTTCGCCACCGGGGCTCATTTTTTATCTAGCACAAATGCCCAGCTAATGTGATTGGCTCTGGGCACAAATAAAGACCCCTTGACTTAGTATGGAGGCCACATTCTGCTCTACCTCTGTATAATATTTTGGCTTGACCCTGCATGAAAGGACCACAGTATATGTTTGAATCAGCTGCTTACTTCTTGACTGGTGCAAGTTGTGTATCTTTATACAATAATGTTCATTTCAAAACTTTTGATATTTTACGCAAGTGAGAAATTGTCCTGAGTCAAGTGTGATGCATTATGCACTGAACTGAGAGGCTGGCATTCCCATCATATGAAACTTTTAATAAGCGACCTGTTCCATTTCAAGGTTAATTTGTTTGCTCTCATTCACACCAAAGAGAGACCATTTATTTTATGTGCAGGCCATGGCATTTCCAAATGCTTAAAAACTGAAACACAATCACCTTTCTATTTCAATACAGCAGGCAATAAGAAAGCTCAATGGTTATTTTAAATGTTATTTGTAATATACAGTATTTTGAAAAATTCCTTTTATTAATGTTCATGGACCTAATAGTAATCCACAAAAACTGTAAAATAATTGTTTTAGTAACCTTGTTGATGTAGAATACAATTATTTGATTATTGGTGATTTAAACTTATTGAGATTTTGGATATTTTGCTGGACAGATACAATCCGTAGTGACAGCCACTTGCAGGCATAAATGAAAGAATATTGTTTAATTGATATATGGAGAACAGTACACCCAGAAGACAGTGAACATGCTTCTATCCACCATATTTGTTTCACAAAAAGAAAGCCATCCTCAACCTTAGCAACATGGCGTGGACAAAGGATTAGGGGAAATCCAACCCCAAATAGGGAAACAAGTCATCCAGGAATACCTGGCTACTCCAAATGAATTCAAGTTCCCAGGGCTAGATCCAAGAGTATTGAAGGAACTAGCGGAAGTTATTTCGAAACCACTGGCAATCATCTTTGAGAGTTCTTGGAGAACGGGAATATTCCCAGCAGATTGGAGGAGGGGAAATGTGGTCCCTATCTTCAAGAAGGGAAAAGGACGACCCAAACAATTACCATCCGATCAGCCTCACTTCGATACCAGGCAAGATTCTGGAAAGGATTGTTAAGGAAGTGGTCTGCAAACAGCTAGAAAGGAATGCGGTCATTGCTAAAAAATCAACAGAGATTTATCAAAAACAAGTCATGCCAGACTAATGTGATCTCTTTTTTAGAAGAGTTACAAGCTGGGTAGATGCAGGGAACTCCATGGATGTAGCGTCTCTGGATTTCAGTAAGGCCTTTGACAAGGTCCCCATGACCTTCTGGCAAACAAACTAGTCAAAGGTGGACAATTTTAAGAAATTCCTATCAAAGATGGAAGCAATAATTTATATACATTCCCCACAGGTGCAATCTATAAGTTTTATGTAGATCGTTATAGCTTTGATAATAAAATTCATTAATAGAATATGGATACTTTCTTTCCTCATATTGACCTTCCCCTTCTCTAAGATCACAGCAACAATCGCTTTCAGAACCTTTACACCTAAAGGAAATTATTGATGTTATAGCAAGCTTTTTGTGTGTGTGTCAGGAGCAACTTCAGAAACTGCAAGTGTGAGAGAATTGGTCATATGCAAGGACGTTGCCCAGGGGATGCCCGGATGTTTTGAGGTTTTTACCATCCTTGTGGGATGCTTCAAGACATTAGTCCTGCCAACACAAGGTTTTAACCCACTGTGCCACCGAGCAAGCATGAGAAAAGAGAAGTCTTCTGGCCCTGATGGGTTTCCATCTAAATGGTAAATTCCACCCCCCTACACACAAGACTGCACCAGTTTTACAAACATATCTTAGAATCTGGCTACCTCTCTTCATCATTTTAATGCTTAAATTAATGCGATAACTAAACCTATTTGTGCCCTGTACTGTCCTATATCCTTAATGGTGATCAAAATATTGTGAGTCATTTTGGCTAACAGACTACAACAGTTGTTTTCATTTTTGGTAAATCCTGATCAGTGGGATTTATCTGAGAGGAATAAACAGAGAGCTATTAAATATTTGATTTATTGTCAAAGGCTTTAATGGCTGGAAACACTAGAGTGTTGTGTGATTTCCAGGCTGTATAGCTGTGTTTTAGAAGCATTTTGTCCTGATGTTTTACCTGCATCTACGGCTGGCATCTTCAGACACTCCAAATATTTGATTGGTTATGAACCTGACTGCTATAAATTCCAACAGAATGGATCTGCCAACCATTATTTATTTTGGTGTGAAAAAATTTACTGACTATTTATTTTCACAGTATTAGCTAATTTTGTGTTTCCTAATGTATTTTAAAATGGATAAAAATGTTATATTCAGTACCAAGAGTAACCATTTTTTCTTTCTCATCCTTATTTACAAGGAAGAATGTCAATTGTCTCTTTTGATGTTTAACTTACACTTAGCATGTTTAACAAAAATCCAGGATCAATGGATTTGAACATGTCAGTGTAGAATTTAGAAACATTCTTTTCACGGATGGTCTTTTGATGCTCATTTCAAAGCCCCAGCAGTCAATCCCTGTTTCAATACAGATAATTAATAATTTTTGATAAAATATCTAGTCTAATACCACTAGTGGGAGACATGACAGACTCTAGCATATTTAAAACATGGCATTTTCAATATTACTCATATTCTATTATTTATTTTGGTGTAACTATCCAAGGGGTGCAGAACATGCTAGTTGGAAGGTCAGCGGTTCAAATTCACGGAAAGGGTGAGCTCCTGTTGTTAGCCCCAGCTTCTGCCAACCTAGCAGTTAGAAAACATGCAAATGTGAGATTAACAGGTAGCACTGCAGCAGGAAAGTAACGGTGCTCCATACAGTCATGTCAGCCACAAGACCTTGGAGGCATCTATGGACAATGCCGGCTCTTCAGCTTAAAAATGGCGATGACCACCACCCCTCAGGGTCAGACACAACTAGACTTAATGTCAAGGGGAAACCTTTACTTTTAGTTATACCTAGGGACTTGTTTCAGATGATCAATCTTAATATAAGTAAACTGATAAAATATATTACACAAGATATAGAGATATGGGTGGGGTTAAAGATAGTCTGTGGAATAAGGTAACCACAATTAAAACAATTTTTATACTTATCTGGGTTTATGTTATTCATGGGATATTCATAGCTGAGGGCGAAAAGGAAGGGGCCTGAAGCTGTTAGGAGTTGTGGGAGTTGAAGTCCAAAACACCTGGAGGGCCCAAGTTTTCCCATACCTGGTGTAGATTCATATAATGCAATTTAACTGCACTGAACTGCATTATATGAGTCCACAATGATCATATAATGCAGTTTCAAAATACATTATATGGCAATATAGATGGGACCTAAATCGGTTTCAATGTCAATTTAAAACAACATTAAACAGTCAATGTAGATGGAGCCTTGGAAATCAACATACAGGCAGTCCCCAAATTACAAACAAGATAGGTTCTGTAGGTATGTTCTTAAGTTGAAGTTGGAACGAGTAAGTGTAACTCCAGCCAGAAATGTATATGTTTTTAGCTTTGGATATATAGAAAAGGATTGACACCCATGTGGTGTTTCTTTTGCTGTCTGTGCCCCTGTTCAGAAGATTTCTCCTCACTTTCTGTCCTGGTGATAATGGAATTTTGGAAATTTTGGCTTGTTGTAGAAACAAGGATTGGTGAGAAAGTTTCAGTGGAGACACCTTTCCCCCATGATCACTCTTTCATGAGTGAATTTCCCTTTCTAGGGGTAGATTTCTCTCACTTCCTGTTATCTCACCCCTGTCCTTAACTGAGTCATTTGTAAGTTCAATATTTGTAACTTGGAGACTGCCTGTAGTCAAAAGGAGTGGATGATTTCTCCATTTGTGACACATAGAAGATTTACCAATGCTTACAACATTTGCAAAAATGATGTATTGATAAAATTTCCAAGTGGAGCTACATTTGAACATAGGTTCCTATTTTATAGAAATGAATAGCTAGCATGTTTATTTTTCCTTCTTTTGTGTTTTTATTTACCTGCTTTTGTTATATTAGAATTGTATTGTATGTAATTGAAATCCCTTTTAATGGAAATAATATGAGTAAATTTAGAATTGAAACACAAGAAGGTGTTGTGAGTGATTTCCCTTCCATATGCCACCAAAGAGCAACAAACAACCACTTAAGACATTTATTAAATCATTAGAAGATAATGCCTTATTCTTGTGCTTTCTCCCTCCTTACATTGTATGCGCAGTAGCTGTGAATGCATTAACACTTACATGCTGCCCTAAATGAATGTTCGCTGGAAAATGGAGCAGCCCAAATTTGAATATTGTGAACTGAAGCATATGAGCTGGAAGAAGCTTCATTTCGTTGTCCATGAATTCCACTTCTCACAGCTCAATGCAAATGGCTGTACACCATATGGCAGCAAAGAAATAAGCATACATACGGAAGCAGAAGCATTGTCCTGGCAACATATCTCCCTGTATATCTGTGTCTATGTGAAGTCTATGTGACTTTCTAGTGAATCTATACAATTACTACCTCCAGTGTATCATAATCTTCTAAAAGTGGTTGCACCCCAACTGCTCCTTTCTGTTCTTTTAGTCATACCTGTTTGCTTCCACCTTGAGTCTATGAATCTGGTGTCTACAATATGTAATTCATAAATGGACCACACATTATATTAACACGTGCAAGCAAAAAAAGAAAAAAGAAAGAGGACAAAGATTTGTATAAAATGTTCATGTAAACTCATTGTTAAACTGTCAAATTCACTGCCGCATGATCAAATTCTGCAACTGTGGCAGAAGCCAATTTATATGCCTGTGACACGTACTACACGTACCAGTGTGGTGTAGTTGTTTGAGGATTGGACTATGATTCTGGAGAACAGGGTTCAAATCCCCATTCAGTCGTGTAAACTCATTGGCTGGCCTTGGACCACCTTCTCTCAGCCTCAGAGTAAGGCAAAGGTAAACTTCTTTTGAAACAATCTTATCAAGGAAGCCCCATGATGGAGTTGCTTTAGTTTAGGATCACAATAGGTCAGAGAATACTTGAAAGCACACAGTAATACTGTCACGTGAAATAACGATCACTGCCAATTTGGATAGATTTTAAATATTACTGCCAATATTACCTGCCCCTGCTGGCCCTGCCCTCTCCCAGGCCCTCCCAGACCCATCTCGCCCAGCTTGTGCCCAACCACTCTCCCGAATGGCCCGGTCCTCCCAGCCTGGCCCATAATGTGGCCCCAAGGGAAAAAAGTTTGCTCATGGCTGTTTTAGCTGGAGATCCTGCATTGAACAGGGGCTTTGACCCAATGTCCCATAATGTCCTTTCCCATTATATGATTCTGATTCTATTTTTCCCCATTGATTTGAAAATCTTGTTTGGGATCCCACACCCTTTAACATTTCATAAGTAAAACCGAGGATATGTGTGAGCAAGCAAAGCAGAGTATAGTAAAGATGTTGTTAAATTATTGATTAGGAAAACCACACAATTTAGGAGAAGCTGCTGCAGTTTACTGTTGCCTGCACCTATTGAAAAAAATAGAACACTAGAATCAGAATCATACTGTGGGAAGGGGACCTACTTTGATTTTCCTCAAGATCAGATTTTCTCCACTGTTTCACACATTTTATTATTCTCAGATAGTCTTATTGTCTTACTGTGGTATTGCAAACAACCACCCAAGCTAAAGAATGCCCTCTCTGCTGGATGAATGTGTATGGAACTCATGGGCATTAAAATAAAATAGCAATGCTTGGAAAGCCTTGACATGATGGGAGAACATATTTTGAGAAGGAATTTTGAAACCCATCAGTGAAGGAATGGAATAGCAGGAAATGTGTGGAGTGATGCAACTCCAGCCTGTTCTGTGCTGCTTATGCTGCTGCTGCTTCTTAATATTACTATTTTGTGTATCTATGTAGAAAACTTGCTGGATTGTTGAAGGGCTAATGTCACTCATTAGTTATCTATGTCTATCATTATTGTGAAGTTAAGGGTTTAAGGTGTGCTAGCACAATTGGATAGCTGCAGTTTCTGTTTTTCTTAAAAGCACATACACAGCACCCATGTCAGATGTCAATCACAAGGGGACTGTTCGAAAATCTATGTGGGAAGGCAAATGAAACAGACACCGACATCATTAAGTCCATATTGTACTGCAAGTGCAAAAGGTGCTGTTGTCTTCCCACTCTTTCCAAGTAGGAAAAAAATCTCTCTTCCCAAGTGAGAAACAGGGTTGGTGTGATAAGCACCAGAGTCACACCGAGACAGATGGAAGAAAGGTCAGAGCTGGAGCTTTGCAATATCAATGGCTCCCTGAGCCTCTGTTGTATCTCAAAATTGCATATGTGGGTAAATTAAATGAAATGCCATCATGCTATACATCTCCAATCCAGAAGCTTGGAGTAAAATTTAGAGATTCCTTCCAACCAGTACTATTAACTTGGGGGGGAGGGGATTATGGAAATTGAAGTCCAGGAAAGTAATTGATCCAAGCCTTGCCTAATGAAATTGCTTCGTGAGCGGGGGTGGAAAGGGTGTAAAAAGAACCACTTGGTTCCTGCAAAAAGGGTGGAAGGGACAATGGAAGAACAACCGGGGAGGATGTGCAGCTTTGAAAGAGCCTGGCATGAAGTTTGGATGGACACAGCTGGCGACCTGAGGGACATGGCATCAAGAGAGCTCAGTGAAGAATCTATAACAGATGCTGCCTTCCAGCAGTATGCCTATGTTACAGCAGGGAAAGTAGAGATTTCGGGAATAATGAGGTGAATGATTGAGATTCAGTGGGGGAAATGAGGCCTGTATTCCATAAGGGAGTCAAATGAAGCACATCGAGTCAGATGTAGAAAAAGCTATGCTTCCATCTACAGGAGAAAGTGTGTAGTCCTTTCTCTACAGACACTGTGAGGAAATGAAATCTCAGAATCTCCCAGGCACTGATGAAAGAAAAACCACCCTGAACACACTTGATTTTATCTGATTTTGGAAAAAAAGCAGATTCAGATCAGGGAATATTAATGATCTCTAGATAGGGAAAGGAAATAATGCCGCTTGAAACCAAAGAGTGTCACTAGCTAAGAGCTCACCAGACTAAGCTACATGAAGCAGTCACCTTGCATACATTGTTGTTGTATGCCTTCAAGTTGTTGTCGAAGGCTTTCATGGCCGGGATCACAGGGTTGTTGTATTTTTCCAGGCTGTATGGCCATGTTCTAGAAGTATTCTTTCCTGACGTTTCGCCCACATCTATGGCAGGCATCCTCAGAGGTTGTGAGGTATGGAGAAACTAAGCAAGGAAGGTTTATATAAATCTGTGGAAAGTCCAGGGTGAGAGAAGAACTCTTGTCAGTTGGAGGCCAGTATGAATGTTGTAGTTAATCACCTTAATTTACTGTTCTGATTTTTGAGTTTTTTTTAATACTGGTAGCCAGATTTTGTTCATTTTCATGGTTTCCTCCTTTCTGTAAATAAATAAATAAGAAGCAACTCTCTGAAAACAGAGGAGCTCCAGACATGAATCAACCAGGGGCAGCTAACGACTCTGAACAAAGGATGCCCCCAGGCAGGAAGAAGCCAGTGGATGAAGCTATTCAATCCTAATTAAGGTGATTAACTACAACATTCACACTGGCCTCCAACTGACAAGAATTCTTCTCTCACCCTGGACTTTCCACAGATATATATAAACCTTCCTTGCTTAGTTTCTCCATACTGTACCTCACAACCTCTGAGGATGCTTGCTATAGATGTGGGCGAAACGTCAGTAGAGAATACTTCTTGAACATGGCCATACAGCCCAGAAAACATACAACAACCCTGCCTTCAAGTTGTTTCCAACAGGAGGCAGGGGGGTATTTGAAGGGAAAAATTGTTCCCTTCCCTGTAGATTCAGACAACAACTGCAGCAGTCTCTCCTAGCCTGTGTTGTTTCCACATTAATAATGCTATCTTGAGCACACTCTGAGGTTGCTTGGCCATACATATCTCAAATTTAATTGATGAAATGTTGGAGTATATGCCATAAATGAGCCTTTTGAGAATTTTTTGGGCAAGCTGTTTGGGTCCCCTTCCAGGACAAAGGTGGGATGTAAGTTAAATACAGCTCTGCGAAATAGTTTTAGAGGATAATTTAATCAATTATGCCTTTAGCCTATGCTGCACGCTATGTCTGAATGCACTATCCACAAATTGAAAATATGTTTTAAATTCTAAAAGCAAACTTTGATTTTGCCATTTTATATAAGGGACATCATTTAATTATGCCATTATGGTACGTAATGAGATTTGATTATCCATTGATTTTGGTATCCATGGAGGATCCTGAAACCAAACCACAATGGATACACTTAACCACTGTAAGTGTGGTTGTTTGTCACCCAAATAGAGAGGAGAGCTGCTATTTGAGTAGGAATGGCCATGCAACCAGGCCCATTCCTGTGCTCCAATTGTTCACAAATCAATGAGGGTGGTATTGCATTGCAGGGAAATGAATCCTGTGCAGTCAGTTGGGTGAGATCTGCCCTGTTGTTGGGAAATTAGAACCTTATTGGCATAAATGTTACTATCAGCCATTCTCAAAAGCAACACTATCAACAACAACAACAACAACAACAACAACAACAACAACAGCAACAACATAAGGCACTCACTTTTTCCATGTCATCCCAGTTAGTGATGATCCCATGCTCAATGGGATATTTCAGAGTCAGAATTCCTCTTTTACTCTGTGCTTCATCCCCAACGTAGCTGTCTTTTTGACCCATGCCTACCATGACCCCCTGGAAAATTAAGAGATGAAATAAAAGGAAAAAATGAATATCATTTTGCAAATGTTTACCAAGTATAATTACTTCTGTAATTCTCCTTTTTCTTGGACAACCACTTTCATAAAAAGTGTGGTGGGGAGCTAATGTGACAGTACAGTAGAGTCTCACTTATCCAACATAAACGGGCCGGCAGAACGTTGGATAAGCGAATATGTTGGATAATAAGGAGAGATTAAGGAGAAGGCTATTAAACAACAAATTAGGTTATGATTTTACAAATTAAGCACCAAAACATCATATTATACAACAAATTTGACAGAAAAAGCAGTTCAATATGAAGTAATGCTACGTAGTAATTACTGTATTTACGAATTTAGCACCAAAATATCATGATATATTGAAAACACTGATTACAAAAATGCGTTGGATAATCCAGAACGTTGGATAAGCGAATGTTGGATAAGTGAGACTCTACTGTACCTTTAAGTACTGCTTAACTGGGTTTTTTAAATTTCACATTAGCTTCTGTTGATATAAACCCTTTCTTAAAAGGCAGTACAGCCTTGAGTTAAAAAGCATACTTATACAGATGTGAGAGTGGAATATAATGCAGTAAGAATTATGCAGATTTCCCTCTCCCTCCTTTCCTCTTCCTTCTTTTTATGACAGAAGAGATTAACATGGCTACTTCTTCAAAAGCCACTTTCATACTTTTACTTTACATTAGCAGTCAGTTCTTAGCTTCTTAAAATAGCAAAAAAGAAATTATCCAATATTTATCCCTTAATATTTACTCAACAACAGGGAATCTACAGGCTATACTTGGGGATAGGAGCCCCTGATAGCATAGCTGATTAAACCGCTGAGCTGCTGAACTTGCTGACCAAAAGATTGGCAGTTCAAATGCAATTAGTGGAGTGAGCTCTCGCTATTAGTCCCAGCTTCTGCCAACCTGACAGTTCGAAAACATGCAAAAGTGAGTAGATCAATAGGTACCGTTTCTGCGGGAAGGTAAAGGCGCTCCATGCAGTCATGCCGGCCACCCTAGGAGGTGTCTATGGACAACGCCCGCTCTTCAGTTTAGAAATTGAGATGAGCACCAACCCCCAGAGTCAGACCATGTATGGAAACACTCCAGTTCTCACCAAAAGTCAATATCTATTGTAATTATTTGCCCTTGCTTTTTAAATGCACTATTGTTTGTCAAATGTTGAGAGTTTCTATATGTGTGATGCCTTCACTTAGCTTTATCCCTCCTCTGTTTCATTTCCTGGTTTAAGTTCTGCCTTTGGGGTGGACTTTTCCATTTTGTACTTAGTTTTAGGGGTGGAGCTTAAAATCCCCCTGGAGGCCTGGCTCAGTTTAGCCCATTTGCCTCAGAGCCTGTTAGAGAGGGTTTTTCCCCTCCCTTTTTATTCTATGTCATAGTCTCAAAGAAGAAGGTCAGACAATTGTCTGAGTTCTTTTGGCCTGGCAATCCAAAACAGGCAATCTATAGCACATACTTACCATAGCATAGCAAAGTCCTGTGCTTACTATTATAGGCTAAAGTATATATCATATAGCTTGTATATACCTAAAGCCTAAAGAGTACTTACCATATAGCTAACAAAGCCTAGAGTACAAACCTTATAGCGCAGAATATATACCTCATAGCCAAGAGTATTTTACTTTATAGCCTTATAGGTATAGTACATACCTCGAAGTCCTTATAGCCTTGAGTATATACCATTTTAGTTCTGTTTATACCTTGTAGTTTCCAGATAGCCTGCACAATAACACATAACTAGTACATACCAAGAGCAAAGCCTTGTACTTCTCACTACAGCCTTCATTTACAATCAAAATAGTTCTATTTCATTATAATTTGGAGTGTTTTGCCTCACAACATTAAAGCATAGTGTACTTCATTATAGTTTTGTACTTTGCCATCTTTATTCTGTATTGTACTAATAACCAAGTGACTTACCACAGTTATAGTCAAATATTTTACCTCATATTATTCTAATACAGTAAAGAGCTTATTTCCAGTGTGACTAAGCTCAATCAACAAACTTCATTTCTGTTATATGTTATTTTGTTTTGTTATTCAAGAATCCTGACTGAAGTTAACATTGCCTTTGTTCAGTAAACATATTTTGGTTAACTTTATTCAGTCTCAAGAGTTTTTATTTTAAAGGTTTTGAAGTACATCAGAGGGTATACCAATAGCCGCTGGATAGCCAGACATATAGTTTCTCCCCCACCCCAGTGTGCCGTCACAATACGCATTAGCTTCTGTTTTAAAAACACCGATTCAAATTATTTAATCTTGTTAACATACACTTTGGATGGATCTCTATAAAGTAAGATGCTTCGCATGCGAAATTTTCTAAGTTCAAACTGAAATGCAAATCAGTGACCAAATGGAACCTATAGAGATATTTGTGTTATGTATAGTTTTACATAATTATCAATCTTTCTCTTTTAAAGTTGAAGTTCTAAGGCGGCAGCATGGAAATAGCAAACACTGTGTTCAGTATGTGGAGTGAATTTGACCAATTTGAAGTTTTAATGGCACTGTTTATTTTATTTCCTTAGGGCTGCACAAATAAGCCTATTATAAATGACTCTCACTGTATATATATTTTAGCAGACACTTATTAATTTCTTGATTTTTGATAGACTACGTCCTTACTGTCATCCTAATTCTGGTCACTAACAAGCATTATTCCCAATATCTGAGAAGGCATGAGCAATTGCAGCAGAAGCCCATTGATATCTCCATGCCATTTAGTGAGAGCCAGCATGGTGTAGGAATTTAAGCATTGTAGGGTTTAACAGGTTTTCCATCCCTGCTCAGCTATTGAGTGACCTTGGGTAAGTCACCTTCCCACACCTCAAAGGCAAAGGCAAACTCTCTGAATAAATCTTGTAACTGTAACCCCATGATAAGGTTGCCTTGGAATCACCACAGGTCAGAAATGACTTGAAGGCATACAACAGCAGCAGAAGCGATAATAATTCCCCATATCACCCTTCATAAGAACTATAGCATACATTGGTGGTGTGCATTTATGTCCACTGACTTTGAGACAGCTTCAAATTACATTATAAGTTCAGTGTAGAAGCACCCAAAATTTTATGCCTGAGGATCCTTTTCACAAAGTCTTTTAACTGCTCTGGCTTTCACACCAGAGGTTTACCTGGAGGTTTGTTTAGTAGTATCGGCATTGAGAGGTGTGCAGGAGGGCTGAAGAACTTTTTGGTGTCAGGTTGCAGCAATGTACCTGCAGTTAACAACACCATAAAGCATGGGATTCTATACTAGCCAACCCTACTGGAGCTGTGTGTGCCTGTCCCCAACAGGCAAGGTAAACAGTAGCTGTTAAAAAAGAGTGCCCTGGAAGACATCTACTTAATTAACTGACATATTCATGTATATAGTATGGATATATGTTACTTGACTTGATGTCTAAAATATTTTATGCATTACGAAAAATGCTTTACACATTTTGCACTATAATTATAGAATTAAAAGTTAAAAAAACCTTTAAGAGAATCTTCCAAATGCAGCTCATCTTCGTCATTCAGGCCAGATCTGTTTTAAACATGGGGGTTTTGTTTTTGTTTTGTTTTGTCTCTGAAAGAGTGGCCAAGCAGATATTTCTGGAATAGTTGACAGTCAGCCTGAGGTTATGATATTTTATTCATGGTTCAATCATCCTTTTTTAAGATTAAATAAATTGAGAACTAGGTGGTTTAAAGTAGTGAGTGGAATGCCCGTTTCTGTGAACAAAATGTGTATCATAACATAATTACCTCAATATAGAATATTTCATGTTACAGAAAACTTTACAAGCCTTTTCCATACAAGGGAGATTAGTCATTCTTTAAATCCCAACAGACCCATTAAACAAATGAGTACAATTGTTGGAAGGGCCTTGGAGCAGATTTTGGGAGGATGTGGAGGGTTGCATTGGGGATGCAAAAAGAAAATATTATCATTTGAGCGGAAATCTGTTCATGTGAAATTTCAAACTCAAGTTGGCATTACAAGTGGCATCCAGACAATTGTTCTTGCTAGAAATAATGACACTCAGAATTGGTGCATTTGTTTGTTTTGATACATTCTTGAATAAATACTATGGGTGGGAAATCATCGAACACTTTCTGATAAGATATGAACTTAATTCAGTGCTTACGTTTGGATGCAACAGTATTGTACTTATACATGTCTGCAAAGCATGGCTTTGGAGACATCAGAAATTCCTGAATTTGTTTTAGATTAACTTCAGCTTTATTGTGCTGTAAACTGGCATCAGTTATTAATTCTAGCTATTGCTACATGAAACATGTCTGTTTGGTATGAAGTTGATTTGTTTTGACAAACCATATGAACGACCAAAACCACAAATGGTCCCGATCTGGATGGCACACCAAGCTGCATTGAAGCTAAAATGGAAGTAAATGCTTTCAAATGCTGGGACTAGAAGAGGACAGGGGTCAAGCATGTGAAGCCGAAGCTTTTATTCTGTTTGAATAATAGCATCATATCACAAACAGCATGCTGGTTTTCAAAATCCATTTTAATGGCTTGCAGAAAGTGCTTTTGCTGCATATTAAACTGAATGCAGTTTTCTGGTTGGTGGGCATTGACTATTTGTTAACAACTGACCTGATGTCGAGGTCGTCCAACGATGGATGGGAAAACAGCTCGGGGAGCATCATCGCCAGCAAATCCAGCTTTGCAAAGCCCAGAGCCATTATCACAGACCAGAGCTGTGGTTTCATCATCATCACACATGATCTTTTTTCAGTTGTAGCCCAAAGAAGCAATTGTTTATGGAAAGGTAGACCTGGAATCTCTGACAATTTTAATTACAGAACACACACACATAAAACAGTGGTGCATGCACAGTAAGATATCTCTTTGCAAGAGTCAGCAAAATATATGAATACATACCCTCCAACATTTTATAGACACAAACTGGAGCCAAACAACAGAGTGTGGTCAAGATATTAAAACATTGTCATAATTATGAGCCCCCGATGGCCTAGTGGATTAAAGCCTTGTGACCTGAAGGTTGGGTTGCTGACCTGAAGGCTGCCAGGTTCGAATCCAACCTAGGGAGAGCGTGGATGAGCTCCCTCTATCAGCTCCAGCTTCATGTGGGGACATGAGAGAAGCCTCCCACAAGGATGGTAAAAACATCAAAAACATCCGGGCGTCCCCTGGGTAACGTCCTTGCAGACGGCCAATTCTCTCACACCAGAAGTGACTTGCAGTTTTTCAAGTCGCTCCTGACATAAAAAAATTGTTATAATTCAAGATTAGAACTATTTGTAAATAGAGAACAGACAAGCCAGTGTGCTTTAGTGGTTTGGGTATTGGGTGGTGACTCAAGTTTGAATTCCCACTCTGCCATGGAAACCCACAAGTCATACTCTCTCAACCTCAGATCAAGGCAATAGCAAACCTCTTCTGAACAAATCTTGCCAAGGGTCAGGAATGACTTGGAGTCATACAACCACAATAATGGCTGTTAAAATAGAACCACAGTGCTATAATTGTACATCGTGAAATGTGTGTGTACATTTTACATGTGTACATATATGTGTGCAGTTTTGCTCCCAGGAGAAGCATGTCATCATTTCCTTATCTAATGAAATGTACACATTTTTATACATTCAACACATGAAACTAGCCCAGACACTAAAAGTAATGCCAGAGTCACATCTTTGTCTGCTAATGTCCATAGGCTTAACATAAATGAACAAAAAGAGGAAGTCTATATGCATATATACCACTACACAAGTAGGCCACCTGCTCCAGATCTTCCAGTTCATTGTGTGGACATCAAGGGGTTGGGGATGGGAAGAAATGCCACCGGTATCCCTTTCCCTTTAATCTTTTGTATTATACAGTTAATACACTAGTAATTGGTGTATCCATAATTTGTGCTGTCCAAGTAAGGCAAATTATTAACCATATCATGTCAACAGAGATGTCTATTGAATGGTATGTATGCTTGCATGTTCTGAAAAAGACTTTTCCTCTTAAAGGCTGGGCTTTTTAAAGGAATAAACAGTTGGCCATCAGTTAGCATGTGGGGCTCAGTGGCTTTTTTTTGTTTCCTGATTACATACGTGCTTTTCAGGTTAAAAGGAAAGTCAGGAGTATCAAAGGGGAGGTAAAAGAAAACACCCAAATGAATAAGGAGGAGAGCGAAATAAGAGAGACAGAGGGAGGGAGGGATTGGATCCTCGAGAGCCTCAGGGAGAGTATAGGAACCAGTTATTAATTATTTTGAATTCTTAGTACTCTAAAAGAGGGATGTGTATGCATAAGTACGTGTATATCACTATGAAGTTTTGCTGATCACTTAGTGAAATGATACATATGACCAGTGTACTGAGGGGTCTGTTATGTGTAGATCATAATGGAATTTTATTATTGAAATTATGCTAGGAATTATATGTCACACACATACCTCCTATATTTCAAGCAAGTGCTTTATGTTACCAAAAATGCTGCCCAGAAGTAGCACTCTGAAATGTTTTAAAACAGCGTTTCTCAACAGGGGGGTCGGGACCCCTAGGGGGGTTGCAAGGGGGTGTCAGAAGGGTCGGCAAAGACCATCAGAGAACACTTATTTCTGATGATCTTAGGAACCCCTTTGGCAGAGAAGACTGAATATCACTTCGGCTGTCCTTCTCTTCCTTTTTGGAAACAGACAGCGAATCCTCCCACCAAAAGCCCAATTTGCCCAATTCTATCGTTGGTGGGGTTCAAGGGGCTCTTTGATTGTAGATGAAGTATAACTACCAGCAACGTCAACTCCCAAATGTCAAGGTCTATTTTCCTCAAACTCCACCAGTGCTCACATTTGGGCATATTGAGTATTTGTGCCAAGTTTGGTCCAGATCCATCTTTTGAGTCCACAGTGCTCTCTGGATGTAGGTGAACTACAACTCCAAAACTCAAGGGCAATGCCCACCAAACCCTTCCAGTATTTTCTGTTCGTCATGGAGTTCTGTGTGCCAAGTTTGGTTCAATTCCATCATTGGTGGAGTTCCAAATGCCCTTTGATTGTAGGTGAACTATAAATCCCAGCAACTACAACTCCCAAATGACAAAATCAATCCTCCACAACCCCACCAGTATTCAAATTTGGGTGTATCGGGTATTTGTGCCAAATTTGGTCTAGTGAATGAAAATGCATCCTGCATATCGGATATTTACAATTCATAACAGTAGCAAAATTATAGTTATGAAGTAGCAACAAAAATAATTTTATGGTTGGGGGTCACCACAACTGTTGTGATTCAGTCTGATGATGAAGGGGGATTTGAAAGGGGATTTGGGTTTCAGTAGTCTGTTCCAGGAAATGTGGAACACCAGTTTGAACAGCAGTTTGTCCCTGGGGATGTTGACATTTCTGAAATGCAGGTGGATTCGGAAAGTGTTGATAGCTTAGCAAAACAGACTAAACGGGAATGTGGATAGCTCTGAGTTTAGCAGAGATGCTGCTGAAGTTTGTGATAAGGATGACCTTTCATGGGAGTCTGAGAATTGTCAATATCAACAAAGCCCAGATGGGAATGAGGAGGATGAATTTGTGTTAGACAGGGATTCCAGGTTGAAATTGAGATCAGGCTCCAGACGCTCTGTGAGAATTGGAGGCAAGCGTGGGGGGGAGGGGTAGAACTCAGAGGAGGTTTTAAAGGAGATGTAATTGGGAAAGATTTAAGTCAGAACAACATCGCTGTTGGAGATTCAACTCTTGCTTAGTATCGGTTCATGCCCCTTCTCATGTTTGGAATCTGTGTTTGGCTTATACTTTTGAAGCTCATGTTTTTCTGGTTTCTTTGGAACTGCCTTGCTATTCTTGGGACTCTGTACTTTTATCTATGAACACTCTGAACTGTGTTTTATGGATTGCACTCTCATTTGGATTATTGCTTTCTTTACTGCCTTTTATTAAGTTTTGCTATTCTTTATCAATAAACTGAAAAACTCAAGCCTGCTGTGGTGGAGTGTGTGTGTCGTAGCAAGGTGAACCAGCGCTGAGGTGCGACAACATGAGGAACTGTATTAAGGAGTCACACCATTAGGGAGGTTGAGAACCACTGTTTTAAAAGACTGAGTTGTATCTATGAAATACATGCTCATTATTCTAAACTGGCATTTTCAGAAACACCTTTTCCACCCAGAAATATCCCCATTAGTGCTTCAATAATGTTACAGTCTTATTATTATTATTATTATTATTATTATTATTATTATTATTATTATTATTATTATTTTATTTATAGCCTGCTTTTTCTGTCCACACAGAGACTCAAAGCGGCTCACAAATAAAGGCATTTCAGTACAACTTCAAATATACAAATATTCAAACAGTATCAAACAACATTAATATTAAAACAATCCAGGTTAAAGCCATAAAAGCATAGAAGGCCTTTTCTTTACAGGAAAATTAAAAATAGACCTTCTCTGGAAAGCTTTAGAAAGTGTTGGTTAATGTTTTGAAATGGCAGCTGCTCCCGATAAATGTTCACTTCAAAGAACTATGCTTTATTTGCAAACTGTGAATTACTTATCTGAAAGACTGTTCTAGGAAGTGCAGCCAGATATGGCTGGCTCCATGGGCTTGTCCACGTGACTTGTGTTTCGGATTCTTTAGTTTCCGTGTCTAAGGGTTCCGGGTCTCCCTCCACTAATCCAGTTAAAAGTCCCCACAATGTGGGTAGGAAAGGTTAAAATGATTTTGTGATCAACTGTGCTCCCTCAGGACATTATACCAGGAGCTTTTAATTTCCATAGAAATCGAACCCTTGAAAGCATTCATCATGGTTCCTGCATAGAACTGGGTTGAAAAGGAATATTCATGTGCATTAAAAGAACTAATGCTTCACCTCAAAACAACCAGCGTGTGTTGAACAAAAGACATGGTGACCTGAAGTTGATTGGTAATCCCAACTAGGGACCATTTAATCAATAGCTTTTACTCATCATTCAACAACTGATACAGTTGTTCTACTCTAGCTGTTACTTCCTGTTGGCTGTTTCCGCCCCATTAGGAAGTGTGGATTCTATCTTCCACAACACAATGAGCACATTTCATCCTTGATGTCACATTATTTAGTGGGAAGTGGCAGTACAAACACACCTATGCCAAGGATCGTTGCTGGAATATATTTAATATGAAAATTCACTCTCAGCTTAACTTTGCACTTTCAGTTACCATGCTAAAGGATAACAAAATATGCATATGCATAGTGCTTCTAACAAAACACAGTTGTAGTGTGTTTATGTAACAGCAATGGAAGAATAACATATCAAATTGTCCTTAATCTTACTTGTGAAGAAACCACAACTATTCAAACTACACAAGCAATCAGTTCAGTGTTTTGAACTGTAAATCTGGCTCTGTTGTGTATGCTAAGTAGTTCTGAAAGTCACCAAATGGTAGAAAAGTCATCCAGAATCATCATAATTGAATGCATTATTCCATCAAAATGAAATAAAAAGAAATTATATGTGGAATCAAAAAGGCCACTGTGAAAAGAACCTATTACTTACCAGATACTTCAAGAGATTCTTGTAGCTCCCTTGAACAAATGGAATGACCTCACATTTTATTATATTTATATCAGCTTGTGGAATGGGGTTCACAGAATATCTAGATCTGTCATGCCATTTTTGGAAACGTATTTTTTCAGCTTGTGCTTTTCAAGCCTTATCAAAGCAACCGCTTGAAGAGCTGGATAAATTAGGGCAGAACGTCTGACCTCCTTGGATGCTGGCCTGCTCTGAATTGTAGACAGCTTCCTCTCTGCCTTCTCAGTCCCAACAATCTCACTTTTCTTTCTTTCCCTCCCCACTTTTCAGATAAACTGAAAAGGTTTGCAGGTATAGATGTAGAACCAGAACAAGTATGTTATGAATAGCTTTAATAAAAAGGAATTATAACACATGTAGTACAGTACTGATGGATGAACTGTACAGTTATCAGGTTGCTGTAGTAGACAGAAAATAGACATTGTATCTCAAGATGAGGTGACTGTGCCTGAAAATAGCAACTGACTCAGCAACTAGAATGGTTGCTGGAAGTCCCTACTTGTTAATGCTCTTTTTCAATGTCCCATATAATTACTCAACATAGAAAGATGGCAATGACATACCCACTGCAAACGTTTTACAAGTGACTTTTACTTGCTCCAGCAAAAAAGTATTCAGAGTAAATCATTTCTTCATTGCTTCTTAGAAACAATTTGCTTCTAACTTCAGCCGCCCTGAGTCCCCTCGGGTGAGAAGGGCGGGGTATAAATAATTGAAATAAATCCCAATGAATCCCTCTCTTCCTTCTTGCACTCAGTTCTCACTCTCCTTTCCCTCCACTTCTACCCCACTCTTCATGATGCCTGCCTCCCTTGCTTCTTACATGGCACAGGTTAGACTGCTTGCAACTCACTCCCTTTTGCCCTTTTGCCTTCCTTTGCCTCGCTTGGAGGAGAAATGGCAAAATTTGTGGTATGGTAACCTTAAACAATTTTAGAGCCAGGATCAGATGCCTATAGGATGAAGTTTAATTCCTTGGAAGCAAAGCTTTAGAAGGAGAGAAGGGCAAGAGAAGTGACAGTGAAGATACAGGTTATTGCAGCTCAGCTAAGCACAATTGTTGCAAGGTAGAACTGCTTCAAGAAGAATAACATTGATTGCTAACTGTTGATCATGACACTGAATAAATGTGTCTCCTTAAAAAAATCGTAATGGGCAAAACAGCATGCATTAACTATGTCACTGCATTTCTGTGATGGTGAGATTAGCACGGCACCTTCCCTGCTAGAGATATGCAATGGTTGCACTTTTGCTGTCTTGGGAAATCCTGGGCTGCAGGCCTGTTTGCTAGGAAGGTGTGCCCTGCCTCTTACATTGAACAGGAAGTTCAACTACCAAGAAAGGTGTTCCTCTAATTCTGATTCTAAAGCAGATAAAACTTAGCAAGAGCACTCCTTGAAAGAAAGCTCCGTTCACACATACACAGTCATCTCCTGTCTAAGGAGAGGGCGGTTTATAAATAATAATAATTATTATTGAAGTTATTTTATTCTGTTCATAAACAAAAGTTGAAGACTTCAAAATAAGCTTTGAACATCTCCATTTTCCTTTTCTACATGTTCATATCCAACAACTTCATGGTACACTACCTCAATTAGTAGCAGCTTCTTCAACCCACAGTAGACAATTCATTTCATTTGATGTGACATATATTCTAACAATTAGTTCTCTAGCTGTCACATCCCTTTAGACATTAGACACTTCCTATTTAATAATCACTGTGTGTTCCCTTGCCTTCCCCTCAGGTTTGCTTTTTAGGTGTTAGTTTTCCATGTGTGGGCTCAATACACAGAGAAGAAAAGCTGGTATGCATGCATGTCTCTTTCTCAGTGCCAGCTTCGGATATTGCAACAAGCCATTTTTGATTTTTGAAAATCTGCCAGTGCTTCAGTAATGACTACCTTAACAAAGAGCCTGTCCTTTCATCAAAATAACGTGTTACTGTAATATCAGAGATGCTGCTAGAAATGTTCCTATCACAATGTCACTAGGATCAATAATTTCTATATGGGATGGAGTTCTAGATTATTTGTGTGATAAGGTTTTTACACATTTTTTCTGAGTGTAACGACAAAATGTTTCCCTGCTACATTCTACATTCTACATTCCCCACAGGCTTAACTTAGCGCTACTGTTTTGATTAACAACTGACAATCATCTTTGAGAATTCCTGGAAAGCAGGATAAGTTTAAGCAGATTGGAGGTCAAATGTCCTCATTTTCAAAAAAGAGGAATATAAAGAGGACCCAAACAATTACCAAACAGTCAGCCTGATAGTGTTTCTCAAACTGTGCTCCTCCAGGTGTTTTGGACTTCAGCTCCCAGGAATCCTAGCCAGCTTATCAGCTGTTCGGAATTGTGGGAGCTGAAGTCCAAAACATCTGGAGGAGAAGTTTGAGAACCATTGGCCTGATAGATTCTGGAGTAGATTAAAAAGACAATCTTTAAGCACTTTAAGGAAAGACATGCTCACTAACAGTCAACATGGGTTTCTCAACAAGTAATGTCAAACTAGCCTTATCTCTTTTTCATAAGAGTTACAAGCTTGGCCGATGAAGGGAAGGTTGTGGGTGTAGCATATCTTGATTTCAGTAAAGCCTTTGTAACGGAAAACCTTATTTAATGGGGATTTTTGTCTATGTTATTTATTGTTGGTTTAATGGTAAAGGCAGGCAGGAGTTAGCTACTTCCGATTTGCTGTGCGTGGCCAGGGTAACGTAGCTGCTGCTGTAGAAATATAACTATTTGGAGAGGCTAGCAAGAAAGGGGCGGAACTAGCTGAAAGGAAAAAGGAAGAAACATTTTAAAAGTTAGTTCAGTTCAGGTTCTAGCTAGGAAGCTAGAAGGAAGACTTCTATATGTTGAGGTTCTAGCTAGGGAGCTAGTGGGAAGATTTCTGTATATGTGTTTCTAGCTAGGGAGCTAGATGGAAGACGTCTGTGTTTCAGTTTTCTAGCCTGTGAGCTAGATGGAAGATGTATGTGTTCATGGTTGTAGGTACCAATGTATATTGAGGTAAAAAGAGAGTGATGTAAGTCTGGGCCCTTGGTTAGGAAAACCTGAGAGGAACAGAGAGTCTTTTGAGGCTAGGTTTCAGTCAGTTTGACTATAGTGAAGAGTAACTTTGAGTTTTAAGTGCCCAGTCAAAAGAGCTGAGGAGAGATATATATTGTTTAAAAGGAAAGATAGTGCCTCAACAAGTTATGCTGTGACTACGCCTTCGGAGACTGTGAATGATGGTGGTGGGATCAGGAGAGGAAGGAAAAACCCTAGCGAGGAGGGCTCGCTGGAGGATTTGCACAGAAAGAGAATTAGGGATCTCAATGGGGAGTCTTCTGAGGAAGATTCAGATGGGGAGTCTGTGGAAGAAATGGATGCTGGGGAACAGGTGGTGGCTGAAGAAGTGGGCACTGACTGGGCACGGGCACCGGAGATGCCTGGGGAGGAATCGGGGCCCATGGATACTGCTGACACTGGGGAAGCTTGGGTACCTTCAGAAGCAGACCCCACTTGGGCTGCTTGGAGGAGTGAGGATGGATCTCCAGGTGTGTGTGGTGTTGGGCGTGGGCAGGTTGATTGGGATTCTGATGAAGAATTCAGGACACCCGACCCACGGGCGTTAGTTGTGTGGAGTTCTGATTCAGATTAAGGATTTGGGTCACCTGCTCTTTGGGCGTTGGTGTTTGGACACTGAGGGAGAATAGAGATAAAATGGGAATGTTTAGGCATTTCAGTTTGCGTGTGGCAAGGTGTTGCTGGGCGCCACTGGGACTCCTGTACGTGTTATTGAAGACTGGACTGGGACTTTGCTTCAGATGTAAGTTAACCTGGGTTGTTTTGCAACGGAGGGCTGGAACTGTGTGGGTTTTCCTGGACTGCACTGTTATTGCTATTTTGCATTAGTTGCTGTTGCCTCCGTTACCTTGGCTCTTTGTGCCATTCCGTTTCGTGGACTTTGAATTGATGACGACTAAATCTTGGACCTTGGACTGGAACTCAACTCTGCTTCTGCCTTCGCTCCCTGATTTGTGACTACCTACGGCTCTCGACTCCTGGCTGGCCTCCCGACCCTGTTGCTGCCTCCTTTCCTGACCGACCTGATGACGTCTCTTCGCTTTGCTCCTTGAGCTCCTGGCACTGTCTGCACTCTTATTGCTATTTCTCCTGTTTCGACTCTGGAACAGTTTGACGACGTTTCCTTGCTCTGTCCCTTTAAATCTCAAAGCCTGGTGTTGCCTCCGTAGCGGCTTGAAGCCGCTCTCTCTCCTTTTGCACCAGCTTCCAAAGTTTGTTTACATTGCTAGTTTGGGACTTTGGGGAGTTTTTTTGGGAGTTTCCAAGTTTTTGCTTTGTTTTGGCTGCTGATTTCAAGTCAACTCAGAACGTTTTGAGTCAAACTGAAGAACCTTTTGGTTTAATCTGGATTATTTGCTTGAATAATCCGGTTTATTTGTTAAAGCATAGCTTTTGATATATTTTTGTTTTAACTGCTTTAAAACACAGAGTTAACTGTTTTAAGCCATCTTTTATGTTTGTGACTTGTTTTTGGGCTATTTCTTGAATAAACTCTGTTTTGCTCTTGAATTGGCGTCTGACTTTTGACAAGTTAAACTAAGTTTAAGTGTTTAGAAAGTTATGTATCAACAGCTTTGTGTAACCAAGTGAGTGCAAGACAATATATGTAATAATATCCAAGTGGAACTGAAGAAAAGAACCTTTGTAACAAGATAAGCTTCATGTGCCAAAGAACTTATAAACATTTCTTTGTTTTCAATAAAGATAGTGTCTTTAAGTTGTGAACTGCACACTACAGAGTTTGTGAGGATTCTGCCCTTACTCTCCCCTCAGTACCATATTGCCTTACACACACGCTCATGTGTTTATTGCTGGAAGTGGTTGGTGTGAGAGAAACATGAAATAAACTCCATATTAGATGAGTTCACTGGAAAGGGTTGCTATGGCGACAGCTGCTTGGCTATGCCAGTCAGCATTCTGATTGGCTGCTGCCTTCTGGCTTAACAGAGGCAGACCAACGGGTTTTTCCAACTGACATATTTCATATTCTTTTCTGGAGAGTGAAGAGAAAGGAGCTGACTAGATTTTTAGTCAGGAGTGTAATGGCTGTCGTTTCTCCAAAGTTTGACTATTTGAAGAAGAGATGAGGCATATTTAAAGGGACTGTTACATATTGTTGTCCTGTGTGTTTGAACTCTTGAACCTGAATAAAGATACTGTTATTGTTTCACTCAAGCCTAAAGTGACAAGTCTTATTATACAGCAGATTTTATCTTGATTTAAAGATGGTGATAAAGCTTCCGTTTATATTTTTATCTTTATTTTATTTACATAACCTGCCAGAGTTGGGATCTTGAAACAGAGTTTTCCCCGATTGTTTGAGAAGCCTCTCTTTTGCTTTGTGAGAGTCTCTTTACATTTAATGGTGGCAGTGGTGGGATATTAGGAAAAAGATTCCCCCCTGTCTGAAAGAACCTTGCCTTTACATTTAATGGTGGCAGCAGTGGGCTAACAAGAATTCCCCCTGCTTAATTGTGAAGAGTTTTTTCTTTTACAGCCTTCAACAATGTCCCCCATGATTTTCTTTCTAAGAAGTTACTAAAATGTGGGCTAGAGTCTACTATTATGTAAATTAGGAAATGGTGAACTGGCCAAACCCAAAAAGTTCTTACCAATGGCTAATGGCTAGTGTGGTGCCATGTGGTTCTGTCTTTGATCCAGTGCCATTCAACGTCTTTATCAATGATTGGATGATGAAATAGAAGATATGATTATCAAATTTACATATGACACCAAATTGAGAGGACAGAATCAGAACACAATAGAATCTTAACAGATTAGCGAGCTGGGCCAAAACTAGATTGAGGAAGTCATAATTGGCTGGAAATGTTTAGCATGGAGAAGAGCAGGTTGAGGAGGGCATGGACAGGCATGTTTAAATATTTGAAACGATGTCATATTGAGAAGCGGGCAAGCTTGTTTTCTGCTGCTCTAGAGACTAGGACATGGAGCATGGATGCCACCTAAAAGATTCCACCTAAATGTTAGGAAAGATTTCTTGATTTACCATCGACAGTGGAATATGCTGCTTTGGAAAGTGGTGGAGGCTTCTTCTGTGGAGTGTTTAAAGCAGAGGCTAGATAGCCATCTCTCAGGAGTGCGTTGACTCTGTGGTTCCCACTTGGCAGGGGGTTGGGCTGGATAGCCCATGTGGTCTCTTCCAACTCAAATGTGACATCCTTTAAAATAAACATGACTATCATGTTCCCTTCTCAGCCTTCTTTTCTCCAAGCTAAACATACCTGTCTCCCCAAGCCACTCTTCTTAGGACTTTGTTTCCAAACTTTTGGTCATTTTAGTCACCCTTCTCTGGACACATTCCAGCTTGTCAATATCATTCTTGACTTGTGGTGCCCAGAATTGGACACAGTATTTCAGGTGAAGTCTGAACAAAGCAGAATAGGACTATACTCCTGTTGATGCAATGGCTTTTTTAGTTGCCACATCACACTCTTGTTCCATGTTTAGCTTGTGGTATACTAAGACTGTTTTCAAGCCAGATGGCACCCATCCTATACCTGTGTATTTCATTTTTATTGCTAAAGAGTAGTACCATATACTTCTCCCTGCTGAAATTGTTCTGTTAATTTTGGCCCAGCTTTCTAATCTATTAAAATCATTCTGGATTCTGATCCTATCCTCTGAGGTATTAGCTATCCCTCCCAATTTGGTGTCCTCTGCAAATCTGATAAGCAAATTTGAAGTGGCTAAGTTGTTTACATCGATATTGTTAGAAAAATCGGAACACTTTAAAACTAGAAAACATTTTCCCATCTTACATCACTACTCTTTGACATTTTTTACAAGGAGACAACGACCGAAGGTTCACAAAGAGACTATGAATAATAACTAACATTTTAAACACAAATGAAAGAAGAAAATTGTTTTCAGTTCTTAAGATTTTATTTAAAGTTGAGAAACTCATTATGATTCCAGCTCCCTGACCCCATATTGCACTCTGTATGCTTCTTGTTATAACCCAGAAGCCAAGAAATCCAACAGTTGAAATGTCCCCTCCCACCAAATTTATAGTTTAACTCTGCTAAAATAAATTTATGTATAGAAAAGATATAATGTACAACCCATTCAATAGGATTCAATCATTATATATTCCCAAAGAATATTACACATCCCAATTGCAGCAGCATCTTATTGATAAGACATTTTTTCTTAGCAAATATAGTATCCCATTGTTAAAGAGCAACTCAGGTCAACTTTGTAACAAGTGTGATGTACATTTAAAACTCATGAAGGAAGAAGTTGAAAAAACCCCACATTTTATATAGTGAGAATATATACAACTGTGTCCAGTGCATAGCAGTAACAGCAGCTTATGAGAAGTTCATTATCTCAAATTGGCACACCATTATTTTGAAGGAAAGTAATTCAAACACAGGTTCAGTGCATTTATAGCATGCCTGTTAGGCACAAGAAAACCATAAGATGTAGGATCACCAAATAAGTCAGAAAGAGATATCGGGATTTTGCCCTTGAGGTCAGCAACTTGGAGCAGTAAAGGCTTCTTCCCCTAATCCATCTCTTGAGAGAAAGGGCACCTCCTTTTACCTGTTCAGAAAAAGAAACATGTCTATCAAAACTATTCTATTTTCATGACATAGACTAATTGGTAAATATTGTTGATACTGCAGTAAGATGGCCTGACCTTTGGGACCAATAATAGCCTATTTGGTAATTAACTGTGACCACATGTAGTCTTCATTAACATTCCTTCTCAATGTGACTGAATTCCTAATATGACACCAATAATATTGAATCAGCAGCTGACAGTCCTTGTGCAACCAAAATCAGCTACAAGTGAGTCATGATTTCCATCACACCCATTTATGAAATTATGGGAAGATAAAAATGGAAGGAGATGGCAAGTGAAAAGGGAAGCTGAAAGGCAGGATCATTAGCGAAGAACAGAAACAAAGAGTGGAGTGAGGCGGGAGGAAGCAGGAGGAGACCATGGAGATTCCCTGAAGGAGGAAGCTGATGCCCCTTCCACACTGCCCTTTATCCCAGGATCTGATCCCAGATTATCTGCTTTTAACTGGAATATATGAGTCCTCACTGCCAGATAACCTGGGATAAACAGATAATCTGGGACCAGATCTTGGAATGAAGGGACAGTGTGGAAGATCCCTGAGAATGGTGCAGAAAGGAACAAATACAAGGATGCAGCAACCCCCTATATCCAGCCCAGAGAGAATGAAAAAGATTCATAGAGATTTCTACTTTGCTAAAAAGGGCAGAAAGTATGCTTATAGCCAGGAATGCATCTGCATGTTGACTTTCTACAAGGTCCCTGTGTAAGCGAAGTCCGACTTCCTCCCCCTTTTTTCTTTCTCCTATCAAGGCTTCTTGGGGGAAAACTTAGCAGGAACTGAATGTGTTGTTGGGCGAGAGGGCTTACAAACAAAAGACCTACCCCCGTAAAGAAATTGTAGTACAGCTTAACAGCAGTAATGTAACTCAGCAGCAGCTAGCAAATGGCCAAACGAACAAAAACACACAGACCATGTTAATTTGTCTTTCACTTCCTCTGGAGACTTTTTCTTGTTACAAAAATAACATTCTTTAAGTATTTACAAAATATGGTTTCTTCTAACATAAATAAAGTTCATTTCATAGGCATAAATCCAATGCCTTATCTTTGCTTACACAATCCAAGGCTTTATCATCTTTCTTCCATCTTCTTTCTTCTTACTGTGGACAACTCAAGCTACAAACACAGCAACTCACTCATTCATTCTTCTTTCTCCATCTCCACCAGCTACTCCTCAGCTCCTCTACTTGTTTACACAACTTTAAAGGCACACCTCCTTATAACAACCTGCTGGTGTAGTTGAGTCACTGCATCATTTTTAACCCTTTCAGTGCCTGTATGTAATCTTTGTAATTAAAAATACACTGTTAAATTTCAATATTTCTGACATGTGTGACTAGCCCCCATTTCCCAAAGGCAAAAGTGGGTGGCTGGCAGCAGAAAGTGTTGGGTTTTGGAAAATTTCAGATTTCTGGATAACAGGATCAACCTGTATTTCAGAAAGATTTTTTCCCAATAATGTAAAGTTTTATCTCAGATTTACATTCAAGATTTAAAGGTTTACCTTTCGGGCAATAATATGTTCACTCGTATTGATGATTAAGGCCTCCCTTTCCTCATCAGAATCCATCTGAACAGTATAGTCTCTAGGTGCTGATCTGTAAGAATTCATTTCAGGCCTTAAAACAAATGCAAAATTTAAAAAATGTTTAAAAGATACCATTCATCCATATATGCTGAACTCACTTTGAATTAATCTGGACATCAGTCCCTTCTAGATGAACTAGTTTGTTTTACTGTATTAAATCTTTTTACTTCTCTTCAAGCAGGACAGCAAGTTCATTATACATTTATTAAAATCTATAAAAGTAATCCATGTAAAAACAGTATAGCAACCATCTGTATTTTTGCATTCCTTGGGCTCAAAGAGAAGGATAATCTTCGTCTTCTCTTTCTCCCCATGGTGCGAGCTCCCTCCTTCCTCTCCTCTGTAGAAAAATGACACTTTCATAAACAAATGGTTTTCAGTCTGCTTAATGCCATGGTTTGATTAATGCAGTGTAGCCTCCATATCCGCAAGAGATACACACCATTACTTTCAGTGGATACTTGAAACCATTTATTATAACAAACTCTAACATTTTGAGTACCGTTTGGCTAGAAGAATAGCATTGAAAGACATAAGCCCACAAACAATTCCGCAGGGAAATGTTTTCTGGAGGCTGGATAAGTGAAATCATGAATATTGAGTCTATGGATAAGGGGGTCATATTGTAATGGCATAAAGTTCTTGCCCACAGCTACCCACCCACTCCTGAAAAGTGGAGCCCCAGTAAACCATTACATTTAGGGTGCTTACTCTGTTGGCAAAGGGCAAAAAGCACAGGAAAGTTGCTGTTTTGGCCTATAACCCCAGCCAGACTGGTCACCATGCCTGCCAGGAGATACAGAGGGTACAATCCAAAAGGTAGTATTTTCACACTCTGGCACAGGGCAAGAACAACCCTTTGCAATGTGTACTCTCTCTACAGATAACACATCAACATGAAAATAATTATCCAAAAAAAAGGGAGGGTTGAAATCTATAGTAAACAATACAATTGGGAAGAAACTATTTACAAATATAAAGAGAAAAAAATCAAATATTTTAAGTTTTGGTCCACAATACTATACTTAATAAAGTAAAGGTAAAGGTTTCCCCTGACGATAAGTCCAGTTGTGTCCAACTCTGGGGGTTGGTGCTCATCTCCATTTCTAAGCCGAAGAGCCGGAGTTGTCCGTAGACACCTCCAAGGTCATGTGGCTGGCATGACTGCATGGAACGCCGTTACCTTCCCGCCGCAGCGGTACCTTTTGATCTACTCACATTTGCATGTTATCGAACTGCTAGGTTGGCAGAAGTTGGAGCAAACAGCAAGCGCTCACTCCGCTCCCCGGATTTGAACCTGGGACCTTTCGGTCTGCAAGTTCTTACTATACTTAGTAACAAATGCTAAATGCTATATTTGTCAATAAATTGAAGGTGGACCTGTTAAAATTGTTCCAACAACATTAAGGTCTAGCTGCCAAGATCAAGACACTTTTAGACCAGACTGAAATCCCTTCACCCATACCGCTACCTTTTAATTTGTTCCTCAGAGAGCCCCAGGGCTTCTTCTGCAGCCTGTCGCCTGTTCCTCTCTTCAGAGAGTGCTTCTGTTAGCTGCGATACAGTCTGTTGTGTCAAATTATGTTGCATTTCCATCTCTCCAAGCCTAGAGTAAACCCAAAAACTCATGCAAACAAAACCAGCCAACATCCTTTCTTATTTAAGCTTATTTCCATTAAAAGATTAAATCAAAATGACTCAATTTAACAACAATACTTGTTAGATTCTAAATGTCCAAGAATCTTTTCCTAAAGCTTTGGGTTGTTATTACGACAAATTTACTGTAGGTTATATCCCAATCCATGAAGCATATTTTACAACATTAAATTAGGAATCTTTGGCTCATAGGGGAAGATGCAGCCTGTGGGGAGTCTCTTACTGGCTGAAAACACTTTCTTGCCTCATTTCTAATCATTCTGAGAACGGACAAGTTTTACAATGGGCTTACTCCATAGAAGACATCAGGCAAAGACTTAAACTGCACTTTGCATGCTTAGTGCGGAAATGTCCACACTGGTAAGATTTGCTTATTGGACTTTGCTTTGGCCTTGTTCCATGCTCACAGTCCTGTCTGTTGCTTCTGCATGCTCTCCACATCCCTTTTACAGTGGAATTTAATCACCAGGGCAAAAGTCTCCACCCCACAACCCCTGCTCTACAAGTCAGAAGTAATGCTGACCTTTTCCTGAGTTCACTGAGTTCCATGTTGTCTATTTCGATAATAACTGCAGCTCTTTCCTGGGGAGCTCCTGGAGGAACTTCTGCTTGAGATTCCCCCTAATACAGAAATATTGATGTGATAGTTAAGTAAAAACTGTTCAAAGTATCATTAGAATGTCAACAGAAACATTCAACTTGAATTACAACTTAGTGAAAAAAATATACTGTAGTTTTTAATATAGAAGATAGCTACATTTGATCCATTGCTACCATTCTGTATCTGGGAACAATTCAAAGAATTGGTTATGATCTATCAGGCTTCAAGGCCCATATAAACCTATACAACTCTATACAGCTCAAGTTCAGTTTATTTGAAGGACTATATTCGGCCATGTCAGCTTCATATATTTTGAGATTTACTGGAGAGAATTTGGGAGAAATCTGTCAGCTAATGCTCCAAGGCTCTGAAATGTCAATAATAATAATAATAATAATAATAATAATAATAATAATAATAATAATAATATAATTGTGCGGTTTTCTGGCATAGTATATTTCTGCTGCTTCTGTGACTGTACATATGTATTTTGATTCCATAGCCCACTTGTCGATAGATGTCCAGAATCAGCAGCATCCACCGCGGTCCTTTTTATCCTGGGCGACGACCGAGCCAGTATAGACGTCGTTTTGGTTTGATTCTCCATAATGCTAATGGGTTAGGTGCTCTTAGTTCTGCTCCTCAGCTGAGGCCTCTCTGGCTAGGTTGGACCTACCGGTAGTTACACTACTGCCAGCACAGCCCTCAGTCATCATTGCAGCAGTTAAGCCCCCCCCCCCCCACCACGTCAAGGTGGCACCTGCGGGGGGCAGCACCAGGAAACTACAGGCCAATAACATGTCTGCCCACTATGTTTAAACTACTGACTGGCATCATAGCTGACAGAATTCAAGACTATCTTGAAAAAAAAACATCTTGCCAGATTAACAGAAAGGCAACAAACAGAAAAGCAGGGGCACAAAAGACCAGTTATTGATTGACAAAATGATTCTGGAGAACTGTAAAAGCCGAAAAGCTAATCTTCACATGACGTGGATTGACTACAAAAAGGCCTTTGACTCACTCCCACACAGCTGGATCATCAAGTGCCTGGATTCCATCGGGATTTGTAAAAACGTTGGCACCTTTATTGAAAACAGGATGGAGCACTAGAAAACTGAACTGTTTGTTGGAAATAAAAGCTATGGACTTGTCAACATCAGAAGGGGAATTTTCCAGGGAGATTCATTGTCCCCTCTGCTTTTCGTTATTGCCATGATCCCTCTTGTCAACAATCTTACAAAAAACAAATCTCGGCTATCAAACATCTAAGAAATCTCACAAAATTTCACATCTGATGTACATGGATGACCTGAAGCTGTATGGGAAAACGGAAACTGAAATCCAGTCTCTGACCAATACTGTCCAAATTTTTAGCAGTGATATCAGCATGGAGTTTGGTTTGGACAAATGTTCCACAGTGGCATTGAAGAAGGGAAAAACCATTGAAAGTGAGGGCATAAATATGCCTAATGGCCAAACAATAAAGTATCACCAGCCAGAGGTCTATATCTGGGCATATTACAGCTGGACAACATCAAGCATGAACATGTGAAGACTGTGGTCAGTAAAGAATACACACAAAGGGTCAGAAAAATTATCAAAAGCAAGCTCAATGGAGGCAACACTATCAAGGCCATAAACACCTGCGCCATACCTGTCATAAGATATACTGCTGGCATTATAAAGTGGACACAGGCGGAACTGGACAACTTAGACAGAAAAACAAGAAAACTTATGACCATTCATCATTCACTGCACCCTCGCAGTGATGTTGACTGGCTATATCTGCCTAGAAGGTCAGGGGGCAGAGGACTCTTACAAGTAAAACAAGCAGTCAGAGAAGAAGAACATGCTCTAGCAGAATATGTAAAGCAAAGTGAAGAATCTGCTTTGATTGAAGTAAAAAATCAGAAACTCCTCAAAGCACAGCAGACAAAAAACCAGTTCAAGAAAACCGCACTACAAACTAGAGCTGACAGCTGGCGCAACAAAACACTGCATGGAAAGTTCCTTGACAAAATTGAAGGAAAAGCTGATAAGGAGAAGACCTGGCTATGGCTCACGAATGGGACCCTGAAGAAGGAGACAGAAGGCCTGATCCTTGCAGCCCAGGAGCACGCCATCAGGACAAATGCAATTAAGGCCAAGATTGAAAAATTAGCTGATGACCCAAAATGCAGACTCTGCAAGGAAACCGACGAAACCATTCATCATATCCTCAGCTCCTGTAAGAAAATCGCACAGACAGACTACAAACAGAGGCACAACTATGTGGCCCAAATGATTAATTGGAACTTATGCCTCAAGTACCACCTCCCAGCAGCAAAGAACTGGTGGGATCACATAGATATATATTTTTTCCTTTCCTAGTTCATCCATACCTCACAACCTCTGAGGATGCCTGCCATAGATGTGGGCGAAACATCAGGAGCGAATACTTCTGGAACATGGTCACATAGCCCGAAAGACATACAACAACCTTGTGATCCAGGCCATGAAAGCCTTTGACAACATATTGGAAAATGAGCACGCAAAGATACTGTGGGACTTCCGAATCCAGATTGACAAAGTTCTGGAACACAACACACCAGACATCACAGTTGTGGAAAAGAAAAAGGTTTGGATCATTGATGTTGCCATCCCAGGTGACAGTCGCATTGATGAAAAACAACAAGAAAAACTCAGCTGCTATCAGGACCTCAAGATTGAACTTCAAAGACTCTGGCAGAAACCAGTGCAGGTGGTCCTGGTGGTGATGGGCACACTGGGTGCCGTGCCAAAAGATCTCAGCCGGCATTTGGAAACAACAGACATTGACAAAATTACGATCTGCCAACTGCAAAAGGCCACCCTACTGGGATCTGCACGCATCATCCGAAAATACATCACACAGTCCTAGACACTTGGGAAGTGTTCGACTTGTGATTTTATGAAACGAAATCCAGCATATCTATCTTGTTTGCTGTGTCATACAATATAATAATAATAATAATCATGATGCTTTATTTTTATCCTGGCCCCTTTCCCCAAGGGGATTTGGAGCAGCTTTCAACGGAGAAAACAATATACATAGTATTATCACCTACTTCCAAAAAGTGAACTCAAACAATTCAAAAGGGCAAATCACAACACATAAAGAAAATAAATCCAATAAGACATGTTAATTATAACGCATGACATCATCCAGACAGTATATAATTCTTCCACTAAGGTCAGATTGGCACACACCCCTTGCTATCTTTTTTTGCAGGGAGGTGCTCAAGGGGAAAAGACATTGTATGATGTGCTGCATGTTTTTCCTTTTAATTGTTTATGTTGCTAATTGGTTTTATTTTTTGATAGGTTAATTATATTTTAAACATATATATGTAGTGAATTTTTAGCCATGTTAGTTTTAACTGTTGTAGGCCACCTTCAGTCCTTTAAATAAGATTGTGCACAACAATCAGCTCAAGTAAAGATTTTGTTCTAGTTCAAAAATGGTTCTTAAAGAGTTTTATCTCTTGAAAAGTTGGACATGCACAGGAAAAATTGTTCATCTAAACATCTATTTTCCATATCAGAAGGTTCAAATTTGGCAGATCAGGAAGGATTCTACTGCAGAAAAAGGACTTGTTAGTGCATTATTTGGCTTCTTTTGAATTTCAACAGGAAAGTAATTCTTCTAGTGTGGGTTGTCTGTGTAAGTTAGTTATATGACACAAGAAATAAAACGCATATTTATCACTGGATTACCTCATTACAACATAAGCAGTACCTTTCCTTATCTAACCCTCCTTTTCCTTCTTGACTCCCTTGTGGTAATGAAGAACAGAAATAAGGACTACCTGCTATTTCTTTGTTCTATACACACTGTATTGATTATTGAATCTGAAACGTATCGGAAACTAGAACTAAGAGCCAAAGCTCCTGTCATAAGTAGAATGAGATATAATGTCAAATGTATTTTGGTCCATGCCTTCTTCCATTTGTGTCAGATACAGTTTGCATTACAGACTATACTGTAACATAATACATTCAGATTGTAATATCCAATACTTAGAAGGTCAAAGCTCTATTGGGCTTTTAATTGGCGAGAAAATTAAAAAGGAGCTAGCATTAAAAAACCCTCATCAGCTTCCAGTGCTCTCCTCAGGTATGAAAATCCTAAAGTGTAGAAAATCCAAAAGTATAAAAAGAAGGAGCAGCTGGCCAAATCAGCCAAATCCAGAGGGCATTGTGATTAATTTTTATCATCTTTTAGTTGCTTGGTTACTGCTTAGAGAACTGCCTCATATCTCTGAAGACAATTTACATTGAACTTTGTTTTCTTACAGCATGTCTAATGTGGTTTGGCTCTATTGCAATATCCTAGTAGTTATGTTTGTAAGCATTTTAATTCCAGTTTGATTTGTCGTATTATAATACCTTTATAGATATATATATATATTTAGCCTAGAAAGTGCCTAAGATGGCTCCCCACAGTCAGAATGAACAAATGAGAAATAAATTATGTGCTTTCTTACCTGAGCACTTCCTTGCACAGAAGAAACCTGCACTTGATATTCCCTTTCAAGCTGCAAGTAACGATTCTGCAGGTCAGTGTAACGAAGCTGATTATCGCGCAAAGTCTGGGATACTGTTTTTAGCTGGGCTGACAAGATAGCATTTTCTTCCACTGACTGCATTACCTGAAAATGATATGAATGGGGTAAAGAACTGAGCAACTAAAGGTAGTTAATCAGCCTGTTTAGCAAGCCTTGCAAATGCTGATTTGTCATTATCAAATGTTTGATTCTTATACCTATTTATATATTTATATACCCAAGGTCACATAAAAATTTCTCAAGATGAAAAGTATTGTGAGCAGAGAAGTGTAAGCAGCCTTGGACCTAATCTTGATCCACTACAGGCAGCATATTGTTCAGTTAAGACTGTATTGCTGTTTTTCTTGTGTCTTTAGAAACATGGAAAATACCAATTTCACCCTACTCTCAAGTTTAATTTTGGACTTGGACTACTAGCCAATGACCAAAGAGAACATTTTGTATTCAGCTTTGTGTTATTAAAAACAACAAGCTTGCACATTTCTCTCTCACTGGTTCATGGCAGAACAAAGGAGTAATGTATTTATTTTATTTATTTATTACATCACTTCTACCCCGCCCTTCTCACCCATTAGGGGACTCAGGGCGGCTTACAATATATACATACACATCAAAAAACACTTTTCATCAAATTTAAAAATCCATCGAGATTAAAAATTACAATAAAATTAAGAATATACATTAAAATATACATAATTATACATTTAAATGTACATTTAAGGCGCTTTCCATGTCCAGGTGGGGTCTGTCAGTAGGTCATATATTCATATCTCATTGTGGCTGCTACTCATGCTCAAATGCCTGGTCCCATAACCACATTTTTGTTCTCTTTTGGAAAGAGAGGAGGGAGGGAGCCTGCCTGACTTCAATGGGGAGGGCGTTCCATAGGCAGGGAGCCACTACTGAAAAGGCCCTGTCTCTCGTCCCCGCCAGCCACACCTGTGAGGTTGACGGGACCGCGAACAGGGCCTCACCTGACAATCTTAAGCTTCGAGGTGGGTCGGAGCGGGGGACACGTTCGGACAGATAAGCTGGGCCGGAACTGACACATATTCCATAACCTTAAGTGTTCTGACGCTATGGGAAAATGAGGGGTTGGAAAATGGTTGCTGGATATTCTGAATGCAGTCCAGAGTTTAAGACTTCTTGTTCAAAATGGTAATTTTTGCAAGTACTGGCAGAAAAAAAACAAGTCTTAATATATGAGCAGCATATTTATCCAGTCACTGCCTAATTGTTTACCTTTGAATTTATCTGCTGAAATCGCAGCTCTCTCTGGTGCATCTCCTGAAGGCAGCGCTGGAGTTCATTTTGAAGCTGGTTTCGTTCTGACAGCAGCTGATTTACCTGATCAGGTACATTTGTGCTTCCAACAAGAGCAACAGTTTCTACCCCCTTGAACAAATATTAAAGAAATGGTAGAGAAACTGGAGAAGTTGTATAGAATTTCTATATTTACATTACTATGTGCTTTTATTATAAAACATTTCTAGGCCAGTAATTTTACTCTAAAGAACAAAAAACAGATTAACTTGAGGCACAGTATATATCATTGTTACCTGCTATATATTGTTACCTGCCACACAGATATCATGCAACCTCCAAGCACCTCCAAGTTTAACCATTAGCCTCAAGCATACTGCTCTGTCCTATATAACTCATAAAGTGAATATATATCTGAATTTGGTTTGTTGTGAAAAAACACAGGACTTTACTTACACTATGCAAACTAAACAGTTGACTTCCCCATTTTAATTCAGTATGCTAAATGGTTTTGAATTTTTCTGTCACAATATTACAAAATATTAAGTTCACTTTTGTCTGAAATTATAAATGCTAAATCTATGAAAAACACAAGAAAGGAACATTTGAACTAACTGCAAGGGTTTCTTCTGTTGCTGGCTATCGAGATTATGCCTTATTCTCCTATTATGGTAAAAAAAGAAGAAGAAGAAGGGCTTATGGGATTAACTTCTCATTTTGACTCTTGGAGTAACTTTTTTAGTTTTCTTGCAGCTGAACACTGATGTCGCTTGATTGGTGTTGTGGATTGATTCTTTGTAACAAGGGTAGTCCTGATCTAATCACAATTGGCTTTTTCATGAAGTACAACAGCCCTCCACTTTTGTGGGGATTAAGGGTGCAAGAACCCCACAAAAGCATAAAAACTGAATAAAAGAACCCTTATTAATTTTTTTTTACTTGAGAGAACACATATGTAGGAATTTATAATCCTTCTGCACGACTATGGGTGGAGGACCTATGAATGCCTAGAGAAGCATTCTCTCTGGCAATCTCTACATCCTTCTAAACTGGAAGTTGACGACAGATTCACACTGAAGAACCCAGGGATTCCTAGTAAGAACATAATCAAACCTGCAAATAATGAAATCCACAAATGTGGACGGCTAACTGTTCATCAGCAGTAGATGGATATGAAACAACTGAGTTGGAACTGGCCCTGGAACTGAGAGATAATACTTCACTGCTATCTCAATGAATAATGTGAGAATGTTAATATTGCTTCTTGCTGCCACCTGGTGGTAGAAGATACAAGGGCTTTTCATCTTAGCTAATATAATCTAGATGTGAAGTCAAAGCAAGAGGATTGGAAGCTGAAATATTTGTGGCAGGGTTTCTGGTTCTGGGTTTTGGGTTTCTGGTTCTGAGCAGTGAATACTTTCACTCTGCTGTGCAAGGAACATGGGAAACTGCCCTACACTGAGTGAGACCACTGCTTTATGTAGTCCAGAGTAGTCAACTCTGACTGGTATGCACCAGATGCTCACTAGTACTACCTAGTCCTACCTAGAAATTTGCTGGCAGTCTCCCATCTAAGTATGAACCCTGGTTATCTTAGCCTCCAAAATTAGTTAAGACTGGATGTGTTCATGGATAAAATTCTTTAGTTTTGTTTGTATGGGATAGAACTGAGAAGGACTGCTGTCTTAGACAGGTCATCTGAATAGACTTCACTGCTTTACCAGAAACCATAGCTCAAATGAGTTTCATTGGAAGAGTCAACAAAAAAGGAAAACAAAAACAGTCAACAAAGAAGTGAAAAAGACAGTTAGGACGGGATCAGAAACAATCAAGAACTGAAAAAGAAAGGACCATCACTTGAAAAATCTTTCCTTAGGTGAAGAAAATAAATCTGCTTATTGGCCAAGAAAAGATAGTGATGGGGAACAACTTACCCTGAAAGTAAGAAGAAAACCTAGTCTTATAATCATTACTAGCTGTGCCCGGCCACGCGTTGCTGTGGCTGATGGGAATAATTTGTTGAGCAGTTGGAATAGCAGTGAATAGCCTTGCATCCTTAAAGTCTGGGTGTTTTTTCCTTACGTGAATTCTTGTTTGGTGAGGTGGAATACAATGGAATAGGTTTGCTGCATGGAAGGCTGGGTGCTTGCGTTGTAGGGAAATGGTTTTTTAGCCAATTTGAATGGCACTGAATAGCCTCGCTGTTTCAAAGACTGACTGCTTTCTACATAGGGGCATCCTTTTTGGGCAGGCTGAATGAGAGGGAGTAGCCTCATGGCTTGAAACCCTGAGGGTGTACTATGAAGGGGAAATCTTGCTTGGTTAGGTTGAACAGCACTGAATAGCCTTGCTGTTTGGAAGCCTGGTTGTTTCCTGCCTGGGGGAATCCTTTGTTGGGAGGTGTTAGCTGGCCCTGTTGGTTTCCTGTCTGGAATTCCCATTTTCAGAGTGTTGTTCTTTATTGAATGTCCTGATTTTTGAGATTCTATTGTTCTGTATTATTACACCATAGTAATTGTAGACATGATATTTGTTGCCTGAGAGTACAGGCAGGCGGAAGAGAGACAGAGGCCCAGGCAGCTGAGGCTGGGAAGGCAGGGCCCTCCTCTGAAGAGGGGGAAAGGGGAGGGGGGCTTTAGGACCCTTTAGGGCACGGCGGGGGGGGGGGGCTCTTCCCGGCCTTGAGTCCACCCCTTGAGGCTTCTATGTCCCAAAGAAAATAAATAGTTAAAAGAAAAGAAACCTTGGGCCTTGCGACCTCCCTCTGGCCTGGTGGGAGGTGGAGGGGGGGGAGGTTCTGGCTTCGGCTCTCTTGTGGCCGGGGCCTTTCTGGAAGCCCCCCCCCCCCCGCCTTTGGCTCTGCAGGCCTCAACATCTAAAAAACAGAAAAAGAAACCTTGGGGCCTTGTGGCCTCCCTCCGGCTGGAAGGGTGAGGTGGCTCTTGGGGGGGGGCACGGCCTCCCTCCGGCCTCTGGCGCATGGAGGAGGCCGCGGTGGCTCTTCGCGCGCGAGGGGGGGAGGGTTGTTCCACACCTGCTCGGGCCCCTGACAATTTTTACTTCGCAGCCCCACCGCGTGGAGGCCCCTCCTCCTCCGACCACCATGGGGCCTTCCAGGCAGGCTGACGGCTGGGGTTTTAAGGCCTCGTGGAGGTTTTTGACGGGATTTTTTGTTGTATCAACCTAGAGGCGTGGATGATGGGTTGTGTGGTCCAATTTCGAGGTTGGGGGGGGCTGTAGTTTAGTTGTTTTGCTCGGTGCTGTGATGCCATCACTCTTTTATATATATAGATTAAGCCTGATAAGACAGAAAATGTAGGTATGTTTGGCAGGGTGTTTAAAAAAAACAACCCAAAGACCTAAACCTCTACTTTAAAAATTATATATAGTAACTCAGTTTACTTTTTAGTAAAAGATTATTATGATGGCTGATTCAATATATTTTTATTTACAAAGATATGCATGCAAACATTTAACTGTAAGCAGCAGATGCGACATGCTGTATATCATGTATTTATTTATTTACTTACTGTACTTATATACCCGCCCTTCCCACCCTCAAAAGGGGACGCAGGGTGGTTTACAAACTATGGCAATAATTGAATGCCAGATTCAGACAACAACAGTAACAGTAAAACACAATATTACAAAATTATAAAAACATATACATATCGATTATAAATAATCTTTCAGATGATTAAAACATATAAAAGGTTTAGTTATTCTGAACAAGCTAGCTATTTGGCAAAGTTCATTTGTTGATTGTTTTACCTTGGTTGGATGGTTACTGCCAGCAGATATAGATCCCTGAGATACTACTCCATAATGCACCTTTTGTAGTTCTGCCATTTGGTGATCTTTTTCTAAAAGAGTTGCCTGGAATTGATTCTGGAGTGCCTGAGATTCTGCCAGAATTAGATTTTTTTCCATTCTAGACATAAAACATTAAGACATCATAAAACAATTTTATCAGTACTGCTTAGATCATTTTAATTTCCAAATTGGTGCAGCTAATTCTGAGCAATTATACAATAAAGTACAGTAATCCAAAATAAGACTGCCCAATCCTAATCTTAATAACTTCAAATAGTCTTTTGAAGGATGTTAGGATCCCAAGGATACCACTCCATTAACTGCTGTTTAGGATCAAATCCAAAATGGCTGATTCATTTGATGTCTCCTCCATTTTGTACAATGAAATTGTCTGTAAGGCTGGTGAGATAATTGTTGGACTTTACATTGTTGGCCAAGTTGACTTCGATCAGAAAAAGAAGACTGGTTTCGCAAAACTGATTCTTTAAAAAGCCAAATGCATTTTAGTTTGTACTGACTGGCCTAATATTTTGGGCTGGATTCTTGGATGATGTTTTCTATATTTGGAGAGATGATGAAGTAGATCTTGGATATTTTCAATACACAATCAATTTCATTAGCATAAACAAACAGCTTGACTTTTGTTTCAACACCACAGAGATTCATTTTTGGATCTGTCAGTTAAAAAAGAAGGAGAGCATTTCATTATCTTCCTATATAGAAAGTCCACTGGTGACAACACAAATCTCAAGTTTCAATAGCTCACATCCTAGACCAAATGGACACAATCTCCTCTATAGCAAATTCTGCAGGTTAAAATAGAACTGTTTCAACGAGGGACAATTCAAAAAGGAGTCTCATTTATTCTCAAGATAAGTTATTGATAGAGGGTGTCCACTGCATGAAGTACCTAAGGGATTTTTTAAAGGAAGCTGGTCAATCCCACTCAGAATTGTTAGAAAATAACACTGACCACAGACTGTCTCCACTGCTCTCTCACATTCAAACACATTTTAAAATATATAATTTTATATAAATATAAAATACTATAAATGCACTATATACCCAAAGCATTGGCTCATAATAAAAACATCCTGGAATTTAAGGAAAAGCCACAGAACTCCTCTAAAAGAAAAAGAAACCCCAGAGATACTGTGGCAAATACCAATTTCACAGAGTCTAAACAAACATCAGAAATACTGTAACGGATGCAGCTAAATCTACAAGAATATATATATTGCAAACCACATGTCGAAATGACTGAATGTATACATCATAATGATCAACAAAGATATTTGTTGACCCACTTTAGCACTTGTAGCTTCAGTTTTGTAATATATACCATTCAGTGCAAGTATAAAGATGTGAAGAGGATATCAATGCCCCCCTCTCAAAATAAGGAAATCCCTTATTTATGGAATAGTAGAATGGGTGGTCTTTCAATCTGTCATTTTGGAGAACTATAATGCTGTATCAGACCTCAGGCTTTGTGCACTGGAAAAGACATTTAACAATGATGAAAACGTTCTGGTGAGAAAGAAAATGGACTGGATTTTCAAGTTGAAATCAAAACAGTATCTATTCTTGATCAAGTCTGACTTCCAACAAATACTAGGTTGGTTGAAGTCTCCCATTACTGTTTTAAATTCTGTTCCTAGCTTGCTCCCACCCCCACTGTTATATCTTAGGCTTCCTAGGATATAACATTTTATAGATATTATTAATGCTCATGTTTGTGCTGTACTAATTAGTAGAAACATGACACACACATAAAATATATTCTTTACCTATGACACTACGTAACAAAATTTGAAAAAAAATCTGTTCCTGGTTTGAAAGTGTTATTTCCTGTTTAATTGTGCGGTACTTACTTTAAAAGTAGTAATACTCTAGAAAGTTCATTTTTATGCCATTTTTAACCTTTTGTGCAGTCCTCAAAAGGAAAGTTTTGCTGTTTAATAAACCTTTTCCATGTTTTTATGATAGAACCAGTTAGGAAATGACAGAAGAGCAGTATATAAAATAAATAAATAAATAGTGTATAGGTCAGTAAAGTGCAATCCTATTACCCATTAAAAATATTCATAAGGAATTTTACTGTTCCAAGTTGAAAATACACTTTACCTCAAGGCAACTAGTTCATTTTGGTATGACGTTCTTTCTTTTTCAGCTTCGTCTTGGAAAGTTTTTTTCTGGTTCAAGTCTCTTTCAAGGTCATCAACTTTGGCTTTTAGTTTTGCTATCTCAGATGCTGCTACATTTGCTCCTTCTTTTACCTATGGAAGAAGAGTTTATCAAGACCAATAATTAAGTCTAAAGACAACAACAGTTTTTAAAATATGATATATATGAATGTAAGTCTGGTTTTATTTATTCAGCCAATAACTTCAAATTTATTATATCCAAAAAGATATAGTATGAAGATATATAAGTAAGCCCCAATGTCCACAGGGTCACATTACCCAGTAAGTATACACAAAACTGTAGCTGTCTTTTTTTTCATTAGCACTGTGAGATATCTCACCTAAAAGAACTTACCAGTCTGTCCCTATCCACCTGAAGCATCTCAAAATTATGCTTAAGAGAACTAAGCTCGTTGGCGTAGTCAGAGGGTAAGGAAATCTGCTGAGCATATTTCTCACACTCAGAGGAGAGTCTGTTAATTTCAAGATTTTGAGTGTTCAACAGCTTACATAGTTTTTCTAGTTCATCAGTAATTTGGTCAGGAGTGATCTTGCTTTTAGCTTCTCGTGACTCTTGATTCCAAAGAGAATTTTCTTTGAGCACACTGAAGACATTTGATTTGAAGTCACTGAGCTCAGCTTCAAGCTTGTTAGCTCTTCTTTTTTCAGATCCGAGCTCAGAAATATATTTGCTCTGAAGTATCTTGAAGTCCTCTATTAATCTCTCCCTATCATCCTGCAGAGCTCTCATGGCTTTTCCAAAAGATTCAATTTGAGAGCATAGCTCTTTATTATGAAACTGAACTTCTAACAGTCTCTTTTGTAGCAATTCAATAACTTCATTTTCCATTAACTTAGGATCCAGCTCTGTAACTTTTGTATTTTTGCCAACCATTTGCTTGAGCTCTTGTAATCTTTGTTCCAACTTTTCTTCAAGCTGGCTGTTGACTGAAAATCCCTTCTGTTGATCAAGTTTGTCTCCCTCCTGATGTGAGAACTTTTGCCTTGATTCAGAAGCCAACCTCTCCTTGTTTATGGAAGCAATCACAATCTCCAAGTCGTGAGCTTTTGATGTTAACTTTATATTTTCTAGTCTCAGAGACTCCATGTTCTCCTCCTGTACTTTCACAGCCAGCTCCATCTCTTTCAATTTTTTCTGAAGTTCAAGTTTTTCCTGTTCAAGAGTCTTAATGTTTTCCAATTTCTGTGTAAGTAATTCTTTCAACTGATTATCTTTTAGTGACAGAACCTGGTTCAGATCTTCCCTGTACTTTATAAGCTGTGCAGTGAGCATTGCGTTTTCAGAATGAAAATCATCTAATTCATTCCGTAGCTTCCTTAGTTCTTGTTTCAACATTCGGTTTTCATTAGCACTTTCTGCTACAAGTCTCTCTTTCTCATATAAATCAACTTTGTGCTCACACTCTAGATTTTTATGTTGCAAAAACAGGGAATCCCTGTCATTCTGGAGAGAAGACATTGCCTTTTTAAAGGAATCTATTGTACTGACAATCTCAGCCTTGTCTTGAACTGTTTTGCCTGCTTTTTTCTGAAGATTTTTCAATTCATTTTTCATCCTCTGGCAACTTTCATCAGATTGCCTTTTGGCCACCTGCAGAGACTTTATCTGCTGCTCAAAATCTGTAACCTGCTGTCTATGCTGAACTTGTATTTGAGCAAGATAGTCTGAAATTTCTGTATCCTTGGATGAAATCAGCAGTGAAATCTCTGTATCTTTCGTATTCAGCATGGCTTTCATATGGTCAGAAATAGCAACTTGTTTTTCCAACTCAGCTTGGATCTCACTTTTTTCCAAAAGAAGCTGCTCCACTTCCTGCTCTTTTCTTGTCAAATTATGTGTTAGTGCTTCCATCTCTTTTTCTGTAGAATTATTTTTTATCAGCTGGTTATAAGACTTTTTTTCTTTGATCAGTGCCTGAAAAGAATCTTCTTTTATTTTCAGAGTAGTTGCCAGTTCACGTTGCCTGTTTTGCAGAATGACATTTTCTGCCTTTATTCTCGAAAGCTCGTTGAAATGGTGTGAATCCACAGTGGTTTGTACTATGTTCTTAGGTTCTTCTAGGACAGAATCTTTGTCCTCCAGTTCTTGAACTCGAGACATATGTGCCTTTAATTCTTCTTGTAAAGATGCTATTGTTAGATTGCGGGTCTCTATCTGTTGCTGCTTATTTTCAATTGCCTCTTTGAACTTTTTCTCCCAAACCTTCATTTCATCAATGACTCTTTCTCTGTCATTTTGAAGGGATGACATGCACTTGGCAAAAGCACCCAACCTGGCTAAAGCATCGTTTAGCTCAGTTTGAAGTTTCTTATTCTGAGTATCTCTTACATCAATTTCTTCTTGCAACTGATGGTGTTCACTAAGGATTCTTTCTTTCTCTCTTTGAAGGACACTGCATTTTTCTTCTAAGATGATCCATTCTTTCTGCCAAGTTACTTTAAGCTGCTGAAGATTAGACTCCATTTGGATTTCATATTCTTTTTTCTGATTTAATGCTTGATTTTCTTTCTTTTTAAGTTCTTTTTTATTATTTAGGTTCTCATTTGCTAATTGCTCTATTTCAGCTTGGGATTTATCCAGCAAACTTTTTTGTAAAGACAGCTTTTCAGTTAGCTTTTGTATTTCTTTATTTGATTTGCTAAGCTTCTCTTCTGCGTTGTCTAAATCTTTCTCAATTTTTTCACTTTTTGACTGTGCTAGTTTCTCAGATTTTTCCAAGTCTAAAATCATCTCCTGATATTTAATAGAATCTTTTTGCAATTGGTTGATCTCTTGCTGTTTTTCCCTGAGAAGTTCTTGCAATTCTTTTGTTTTGTTTTTTGTCCCACTATTGTCTCTCTGAGCAGATTTTACTTTTTCTTCAAATACTCTGACAAGATGCAGCTGTTGTTCTTCTTTTTCTCTAATTACATTGCATTTCTCATTTTTTAAGTCATCTAGCTGCTGGGCAAGTACGCTGATTTGAATTTGCTTGGCTTTTAGTTTGTCTGTTGCTTGATCCAATTTTTTGCTGTGATTGAGCAACTCTATTTCTAAAAATTCTCTCTCATTTTTCACTTTATAAAATGTTTCTTGAACATTCTCTAATTCTTCCTGTAAGACACATTTGTCATCTTCTAATATCTTATTTTTTTCACCCAGGCTTAGTATTTCTTGGTTAAGATTTTTACAATCATTTTCTAACTTTGATAATGAGTGTTCTTTCTTATACAGAGATTCTTCAGCATCTGTTAACTTTTCTGACATAATTTTATTCTCTTCTTTTAAGATCAGTAAAGTTTTTTCCTTTTCTGAGATACCTTCATTTACCAAATGAATGTGATTTAATAATGACTCCCTTTCATTAAGGATATCATTGATCTTAGACTGTGCATCAAGCTTGGCCAATTCCAACTGTGTCTGGAGGTCCCTCAAAGCAGATTTTGTTACAGTAAAATTGTTAGAAAGGACCTCATTTTCCTTCTGATTTTTCTCTAGGGTCTGCTTTAATGTTTCAGAAATGTCTCTTAATTGCTTATTTTCCTCGGTTAGTTGATTGACCTGAAGCATATATTCATCAATATTTTTCTGATATTTTTCCAAGCACAAATTGTGCTTAGAAGCTTGTTTTTCTGCTTCAATCAGCAACTCCTTGATTTCCTGCTGTTTAGATTCAGCTAACTGCTTTAGCTGTTCTTTCACATGTATGTTTTCATCAGTGGCTCTTTGAAGTAGCTTTTCGACCTCCTGTTTCTTAGCTTCGCTTTCTTTCGCCTGGTGGAGAATATTCTGCTTTTCATTTCTAATGACATCAATAATTTGCTTCATTTCTGCTATTTTACTACTAATATTCTCATAGGCCTGAAGCAGAGACTCATACTCCTGTTTTAATTCACTGTGTTTAGCTTTCCAACTTGTTAATTCAACTGTCTGAGAATCTTTTAAGGAATTCAACTGAAAAGAAAATGCTTCCTTCTCCTGGACTATAGTTTCCATAGTAGATTTTAGACTTTCACATGCAGCACTTAAGTTTTCATTTTCAATTAACAACCTAGCATTTTCTGTTTCAAGCATCTCCTCTTTATACAACACAGTCCTCAGTTCCTGTTTTTCTGGGTTCAACTGAGATAGCAGAAGTCCAAGGTCTTGGGTCTTTTCAACCAGTTGTTTGTTTTCCAGTATTAGTGATTCTATTTTATCTTTTAGAATTTTGTTTTCTTTCAGAGCTTCTTTACGTGATATCAAAGCAGCCTGGAGCTTTCTCTGAAGTCGTTCTCTGCTTTTTTCTTCAGGATCATCTTTTTGTCCTTGTGATTCATCATTTCTTCCATTTTCGTTCTTTTCTATCTTTCCAAGATTTATTCCTACCTGTGCCTGATCAGTCCTTTCTGTTAATGTCATTCTTCCAGTATGAGAGGCATCTAGTGATTCTTTTTCTCTGGGAGAGGCATTTAAGAGTGGAATAGAATTCTCTGTTAATTGGTCTCTGTTTTGCAACACATTGTCTGGATGCAGCTGCATACCAGTGTTCTGTTTATTGTCTCCTACACATACTACCACATTTTTGCCTGAATTAGAAATTGGTAAAACCTTCTTACGCAAAATGTTTAGCTCTATCAATAGTTCCTTGTTTTCCCCTCTGGCATGTCTTAGCTCCTCTTTCATATTGAGTAAATTTGTATTTGACTTTTCCATGTTGTTGAAGAACTCTTCTCTCTCTTGCCTCGTTTTTTCAAAGGCTGTTCTAAAATGCTTTGCTTCTTCTTGACTATTCTCTAAACTTTGTTGCAGCTGTGAAACTTCTTTCATTATTTCATTTCCATGATCAAACTTGCCTTTGAGATCCTTAAGAGTATTTTGCAAATATCTGATCTCTTCATCTTTCTGTGATATCTGGGTGTTTGCTTGTTGAATATCATGCTTCAAATTTTTAATTTCTTCCAGATGAGTGTCTTCAGTTTTCTTGAGAACATCCTTTTCAGAGTTTACACTATCAGAAGATGCCAGTGTTTTCTGAAGAGAACATAAAAGCAATTCTTCACACTTTTTCTGATTGACGGCTTGGAGTGCTTTATATTCTGCTTGTATGATTTCAAAGTCCTTTGTTATTTCATTAATCCTTGCTAGTAGTGTATCATGTTCCTCTTTTATTTTTTGATTTTTTTTAGAGCTTTCTTTACGGGCCATAAGCAGTGCCTGGAGTTTCTTTTGCAGAATTTCCTTTTCTTTCTGCAACTGATGAATTTCGCTAAGAGAATGTGTACTATCCCTACAAGAACCTCCTGCATGCAATGTATCTTCTGTTTCATTCATTTGTTCACATACTTCTTCTTTCTTGGCTATATCAGCTTTGAGGTGTTCTATGGTTAAGAAAAGCTGAGAGCGTTCCTCTACATACATTCTTTCTCTCTCAGTGAGCTCAGACTGCTTTTGTTGAAGAAGAGAATCTTTCTCCTGTAGACCTATTAAATTCTTATCAGACATAATATTTTGTTCAGCAAGGGCAACTTTTAATTCTGTAAAATTATTCTGTAACTCCTCCAAGTACTCTGTCTTAGTGGTTAATAGTTCACTCATATCATATATTTTAGCATCTTTTTCTAACAATTGTTCCTTTAGTCCTTCAAGTTGAGATTCAAGATTTTTATTGAGAGCTTCAGCACTTTTAACTTGCTTTGTTATTTCATCCATCTGCTCAAGTACTCCTTGTGCTTTTTTATCCTCTCTTTCTGTAAATTCCTGATGGGTTTTTTCAAGATTTTCAATTTTCTGCATTAAATCCTTCCGCACTATCAAAGATGCTTGAAGCTTCTTTTTCAGGTTATCTTTTTCTTGACTTAATTTTTCCAAAGAAACACTAATTTGTGTCTTTTCATCCAGTAAGTCTTTAATTGTTTCTTCCTTTTTAGTTAATATAACTTGACAGAGTTCACATTCTTTTTTATATTTTTGTATTTGTTCTTCTGCTATGCTAGTTTGACTAGCTTCTAATTGCTGTAGTTTGATAGTAAGTACATTTTTTTCATCAGAAAACTTTACCATCTCATTAGTTAAAGATTCCATGACTTGAGTAACTGCACAATCCTTTTCTTTCAGCTGCTGGCTTAGAGTAGAAATCAAATCCTTCTGTTGGCTACTTTGAGAAATTAAGTTTTTTATCACCTGGCTTTTGTACTGTACTTCTTCTGCAAGTTTTGCTTCTTTTTGACATTGGGTGTTCAATATCTTGCAATTATTTTCAAGTTCTTTTTCCAATTCATCACTTTTTTCTTGGAGAACACTAACCTTCTTCTTCATGTCTGTTAATTCTATGCCCTTTTCTTCACAAAGGGACTGTTGCTTATATAATGCCTCCTTAGCAATACTCAGTTCATTTGACAAATATTTCATCTCTGATTGGTTTGTGTCTCTGACCCTCTCCAACTGATTCTGTATCTGTTCTTTCTCCTCCCTCAGTGACAGCATACTTTCTAACTGCATATTCAAGTGATACATCTCTTTCTCTCTCTCTAGCACAACTCGCTGCAGTGCCTCTGCTTCAGCCTCTTGGTTAAGAATCTTATCTATCAGAGCAGATAATTGTTCTAAAATAGTCTTACTTTCAATTACTTGCTGATAAGCATCACTATCACTGTCTTTGAGGAAACACTCACTGTGTGATAATACAGACAAGTAACTGGTAAGATCTTTTTTAATCATGTCCTGTTCTTGTTGTAAAGACTGAATCTGAGCATCTTTAGATTTCAGTTCCCTTTCTGCATCATTCAGTTGTTTAAGACTAATTTCATTTTGTTGTGTTGCCCTACCAAGTTCAGTCACACATCTCCTTTCTGATGCAAGGAGACCATGTTCTAGCTTTTCAACTTTAAGCTTTAATTCATCAACTTCTTTACACTTCACACTAACCTGCATCTGCAACTGCTCTCTCTCATTCTCCAGTTGCAAAGTGATGGCACTTAGATGCATTCGTGACTCATTCTCACTGCTTTCTAATTTTTCATTAAGTTCTTTCAGTTTTTCTACATTCTGCTGCAGTTGGTTCTGGTTCTTAACTAGCTGTTCATTTTCCACACTGAACCTATCAACATTCTCCTGCAAAAGAGTTTTATCTTTCATTAAAGTATCCACTTGTTGTTCCAGCTTTTCTATTAAAAGTATATGATCTTGGTAGTCTTGAAACTTAGAATTTACAACACTGAGCTCAGAATTTACGTACTCAATATGCTTAACTTGCTGGGTGCATTTTTCCTGCAAAACCTGCAACTCGCTCTCTCTGTTTTGAACATTTTGCTGCCATAATTCAGCTTGTGCCAATGTTTTCTGGTACTCTGATTTGGCAGATTCCAATTCAGCTGACAAAGTGTCAAGTTTCTTCTGACTAATTGCAATATTTTCATCCTTCTCTTGCAAAACCTTTTTAAGTGTAGCTGAGTTTTTTTGTAGTTCTTCTCTAAGTTGCTCAATTTCATTTGTAAGAACTTGAACCTTACTTTCAGCTTGCTGCACACTCAAATCCTTCTGCTCTAAAGAATTTACTAATTCAGAAATACAGTCCTCATTTTTATTCAGAGTAGCACTGAGTTTGTTTTTTTGTTCATATTGAGCAGCAAATTTGTCCGGCAGTGACAAGAAAGCTTCCTCTTTTACCTGTGCTAGTTCTTTTGATTTTTGGATTTCTTGGGTCATTTCATTGATCTGACCATGAAGCTGAGAAATCAACTGCAATTTTTCTTCATTTCTGTTTAGGTCCTCTCTTAGTTTTTCCACAAGACAGACATTACTCAAAAGAGAAGCTTCTTTTTCTGCCAGTGTCCGGTTAATGTTATTTATGATGTTCTTCTGATCATTTATTTCTTTTTTTAAATTAAAGTTTGATTCTTCCAAATCTTTAACTTGCTTCCTCGACATTTCACATTCAGTTTCTTTCTCTTGAAGTTCAGCCTTCAATTTATTGTCAAGCAATAAAGTATTATTCACCATGGACTCTTTTTCAGAAATTACTGCTCTTAATTGTTCTGCTTCAGATATCAATGATTGTACATGTTTCTGCTGCACAGAGGAAGACTCGGAAATACATGCTTGCAAATTAACACACTCTTCCTCCTTTTGTCTTAAAAAGTTATCTTTCTGTGTAACTGACTGACTTAATTCTTCAGTTTTTTTGGTCATGTTTTCAATCTGACTCTGAAGGTTAGAAATTATTTCCATATTCTCAGACAGTTGAACTCTAAGCAAATCAGATTCCTCTGATTTATTTTTAAGCAATTTTAATTCTTGGGTCTGCTTCTTCAGTTCATTTTCTTTTTCTTGTACCTCTTTCCTAAGTTCATCAATATCACAATGTAAAACCTGTACTTGGCTTTGCAAATCTGAAACCATCTTTAAGTATGTCTTTTCACCTGCATCTATTTTTTCTTTCATTTGCTCAATCACAGCTTCCTTTTGGAAAAGGAGGGTCTCTTTAGCATGGAAATTACATTTTAAAGTTTTTATTTCACTGACTAAGGTATCAATTTGTTCTGTGAAGGCAAAAACACTGTAACCTTGCTGAGACAACTGCACATTTAAGGGAATTACTCCCTCACACTTTTTCAAAAATGTAGCATTTATTGTTTCAATATCTGCTTTCATTTTTTCATTTTCCAATTTCAACATGTGAGCTTCATGTTTTGTGAAGACAATTTCACTGTGATGTTGTGTTAACTGATGCTGAAAAGCATCACACTCACTTGATTTTGCACTGCAAATGGCCAAAGCACTGTCCTTTTCACACTTCAAAATGTCTACTTCTTTGACTAATAATACTATCTGGTCACTTAATGCTGTGCACTCTTCCATTTTCTTGGCAATCTGCTTTTGAAGTTCCTCAAGATCTAGCCTTTGAGATGACACAACAGAGTCTTTTTCTTCAAGCTGATGAGATAATTGGATACCATCACCTTGAAGTCTTTCTATCTCTCTCTCCAGTTCTACCACATTGACTTGTTTTTCTTCTATTTGTCTAAGTAAGCCATCATTAAGCCTGCTTTTTTCATCTAGAGATTTGCTTTTAACTTCAAGCTCAATTTTTATGTCCTGAACTTGTTTCTGTAATGATGAAACTTTTTCTTCCTCTTGGCTAAGCTGTAGACCCATTTTACTACATTCTGACTCTTTTTGACTTAACAATCCTTCTTTTTCCATCATTCTGTCTTTGACATCTTGCAACTGAATACTAAACATTTTTATTTCTTCACATAACTGTTCTGTCAGCTCTCTGCTTTTAGAGAGCTGATCTGCTAACAAGCCACACTCCTTTTGTTTTTCTATTAACTGCTCTGCAACTGAATTTTCTTTTTGTTTTACAAGGTTTGAAAGTTCTTCCACCTTGTTTTTAAATGTCTCTTTATCATGACTAACTTCTGAAAGTATTCTTTGGTGTTCAGTGGCAGTGGCAGACATTTTACTCTCCATTTCAGTCATAGTCTGAGCACGCTTCAACAGCTCACATTCTTTTATATCCAGTAATTTAGACAAGCTCTCATTCTCACTGATTAATTGTTGTTTCTCGCTCTCCATGGTTTTCACCTCACTGCTGAGATCTTCCATAGTTTTAAGCTGACCTGCAAACTCTTTTTCCTTCTGCTCAAGAGCTGCCTGCCACTGGCTATTTGTCAGGATGCTAGCCTGCCTTTCTGTTTCCAGTTTAGTAATTATTTCACATGTCTCCTGCAGCTTATTATTAATTTCGGTTAACTTCATTTCCTTATTATCCAACTCCTCAACTAACTTGATTTTTTCCTTCTCACTTTGCTGCTCTGCGGTTTTAAGTTTATCTTTTAATGAAATTATGATATTGTTTTTTTCCTGCAAAGATTTTGTGGCCATCTCTAGATGTTCAGTATGTTCAGCAAGCTGCCTGGATAACTTCGCTAACTCTTCATCTTTTTTAGCATTTTCTAAAGTTAGTTGATTGTATAAATCTTTCACCGATTTCAGTTCATTTATAAAACTTTGTTCTTTGTTTTCTCTTTCTTTTAGCAAGTTATTCAGTTTTTCCTTGGCAGAGACATGTTCATCAAGCTGGGATTTGAGATGTTCAATTTCTTCCTTATATTTTCTTTCTGTTTCATGCAGCTTCTCTGTTGATTTGCTTATCTGTTCTTTAAGCAATTTAATCTGGGATTCACACTCCATGAGTTTATTGGTATAAATAACATCATGGGTCTTGATTTCCAAATTAAGTTCTTTCACTGTTTTGCTGAACTCTTTGATTTGGCTAAACAAATCCTCATTTTCTTTGGTTCTGGATTCATTTTCAAGTTTCTCCTTTGCCAGCTTGGATTCCATTGTACTCAGCTGCTGTGAAAGTTCTGAAATCTTGTTGCTTGCGTCCTTCACATCAGCTGTTTGTACATCTTTCAATAACTGGGCTTCCCTTTCAACCCTGGCCAGAGCACCTTCCATCTCTCGTATGTCATCCTCTTTACACTTGATCTGGCATTTCAGAATATTAATCTGTTCAGTGTATTCAGTCATACTGGAAGAAAGAGCAGTAATTTCTTTGTCTTTTTCAGTTACAACTTCTTTGAGGTTGTCAATTTCTCTTTCCCGTCTCTGAAGGTCTTGAATAAGTTGAGATCTCTCTTCTAAATGGCTTGTGTTCAATCTATCAAGTTCTTCATTTGTCTGCTCAAGCTCCAGTCGTATTAGTTCTACAGCAGCATCCTGTTTCACAGTCTGAAAAGAAAATTAAAGGCACAATTTAAACATTCACTCAATAATGCTATCATTGCCTGGGAAACAAAAAAGTGGTTGTGCCACCCAAGAGTCATGTTGCTACCCCAAGAAACTGTTTCCTTTGGCCCTGCCCCGTCTTACCCCAATACATCATTTCTTAACTTCAGTTTGTTTTTTAAAAAACCAAGTTTTAAGTTTCTTTGGAATTGTATAACATAGTTTTCTGGATCTCCCCCAAACATATTATGTCTGAACATTATTTGTACTGTTTATATATAATGCATATGCCTAAAACAGTAGTTACACTAGAAGTCACACATAAACTTTCAACTCATAAAATTACCTTTTCTTTAAAGGCAGCAACTTTTTCAGTTAGGTCACTAATAAGGGCTTTCTGTTCTGCACACTCCACACCATAAGCACTGCACTTCTTTAAGGCATCCTCCAACTAGATAGATGAAAAAAACTTCATTATATGCAATCAAGATTAACAAATGTTTGATTATAAACTAGGATGATCTTTGTAGGACTGGGTAACCGAAATAAATTTCCTTCATAGCTAAACATATATTTAATCTCAGCTGGGTGCAGTTATTGATGTACAATAACTTCTACTAAAATGACTGAGCTGTATGTTAATTTTCACTGAGTTTCATTCACCTGTTTGGCACAGTTTGGATAGTTTCTAAGCATCTTGCACGATTGTATGATTCACCCATTTCCTCCTACTTCCACCACTGTGAATTGATATGCCCCAAGATCAGAAAATTAAACCAGGATTAGAGGCTAGTTCAAGTCTCTAATCTCACAGCAAACTATGGTTAAATGTAATGGTCATATGTGATACCGAAGGTGTAGCTATTGCTAACGAGGATGAGAGCGGAAATGTGATGTACAAGCTCTAGCAGAAATCTGATTACCAAGCCATTTTGTGAATTGGAGAATATGGTCATTTGAAGTGTGATTGCTAAAATAACCTTGCAAAATATTTCCAGTATACCAACAAATACTGATTAGAGCTAGATCTATGCAAGCAAAAAAAATAAGCTGGAATAATTCCTCTTTTCAATAAGAAAATATTTCTTGTAAGACCCAGATGTAAGAAGACAGCAGTATGTTCACAGGTACTTCCTTTTTAAATCACCCAAACAAATAAATTGATAATTATTAATAAAAATATTTTACCAAAGTTAACAGCATGGGTTAACAGCATCTTCCTACTGTACACAATTAAAATAAATTCCTCTTGAATATGACCACCAATGCCAGAATCCAACCTAAAATGGATTGAATCCAACTCATTTACCTGGGTTTAAGTACAAGGCATCATTGGAATTTGTCTGCTACAGGTACAGCTACAATGCACCACTATTTCAAGGAAAGATCATCAATTGAAATCAGTGGGATTTCTGATCACATTATAGAACAACTGCACTCTCATTTCCATTTCACCAAGGCAATTCTAAAAGACTAAAATATTGTAGAAACAAATAACTAGAAACCCCTTGGATCATCCCACCATTTTCAGTAATACAGCAATGATATCAGGCAGAATCCTGCCTAGGCTGATGTAGAGGTGGCATGTAGTAACAAGAGCAGGAACAAGATGGCTCTGGGTCCGTACAAGTTGGATGGTACTATTGTAAGAGAAAATTGCTCTGCCAGCTCAGGAGCTGTTATGACAGCTTTCTCTGGCAACAATTTTGAAAATCTATTTATTGACTTTATAACCTGCCTTTCTACTGGGATGGGATCCAAGGCAGCTTCCGCTATCAATCCCTTCAGCTGTTACACAATATTGCAGGCTGTTATGCTGATATAACACACCACCAGGATTTTGGCCCTTACAGGCTTACATGTGATGCAAGCAGGAAAACATGAAGTGCTCTAAGAACGGCAGAACACATACCAAAGGTACGTTCTGACTCACTCAAGCAGCACAACTCACCTTCTGTTCAGTTTGCAAAAGCTTTTCACTCAGTTCCTTGTTTAGAAGGTCTCTCTCTTGAAGTGAACTTCTCATGTATTCTATCTGTTCCAGTTTTTCTGTTGTACTTGAAATCTTTTGATCCTTCTCCCCAAGCAAACTTTCAAGCAAACCATTCCGTTCATTCAGTCTGCCAATAAAATAAATTAAGCTCTGAATGAATCAAAAACATTAAGGTAAAGATTAATAATATGTTCAGGTCTCTGACTGTGGGTGAACTCTCACGATATGACAAGTCTAAATCCTTACTGGCACATGATGCCCAATCTCTTCCCCATTTGCAACAAAAGTGACAAAGGGGTGCGCAACTGCTATGGGATCAGATGGGCTTTTCAACTTGGCAAGTGCTTTCTGGTTTGCGTGTTAAAATTCATACAAATTGTTTTCATATCCATAAAAATAAGATTTAAAATTGACAACCTTAATTAAAATTCATTATATAATTCCCAGCACTATATAAATGTATTAGAATCATACAATTACAGAATTGGAAGAGACCACAAGGGCCATCCAGTTCAACCGCCTGCCATACAGATTACAGAGGCACATGTTCCAGCACAGTTGTGATGTGTCTCCTGTTGCAACCTCACCTCCAAACCCCACTTTCCAGTGCAGCAGCTCCTGCCAACACAGCAGGGCAGCATGCAATCAGCGGATTGGAAGTAGATTGGGAGTGGTCACTCTGTGCTCAGAACAGAATTCTGCAATGACCCAAAAATGGGTTAAGACATAAGTCAGACTTGTTCATAAAAAGGAAACCAGACATAATATCTGGAAAAAAGGATATCTTTCTCTTCTCATTACTTGCTACACTGAAAATGAATATACAGCAATGACTGGATGCAAGCCAGGTCTGGGGCACATTTCATGTTTTCTTTTACCCTTTAAGTTGTTCATTGAAACTGGAAACAAGAACTTGATGTTTCTCCGCATCGCGTACATGCTGATTGCGCAGCTGCGTAAGCTGGGACTGCAAACGATCATTCTCATTCTGTAATAAAATTATATACATAAGAAGCACTTCCAATTACTATAAGACTAGTATTATCATTAATAATTGTAAATTAGATTCTTTCTTATATAGTTCATTAACTATTGCCAAAAGAAGTACCATCAAGCAAAGACAATGCAATTTCTTTTGAAAGGTTCTTCCCATGGTGATCTTATCATGTAATGACCACAACAGAAAAACTGAAATCACACCATGCTCAGATCAACTGTGTGAGAGCTTACTTCTAACATGAAATTGGCTCAAAAATCCAGATGTGATTTTAAAGCCCCAAAATGAGATGCCCAGCAGCACTTTAATTGGAAAATAAGTGATTTAGAATAAATTCCTGGTCTTATAAAAACTAACCAATGATTTTTAGCAAGGTGTGTAATAAATTGTTGAATGCAAGCCATACCCATGAAGCAAGCTCCTCTGACAGTTGATTTGTTATGGAATCTAAATGTGTTAGTCTACCCAGCTTCAAAAAATTAAGAGTGTAAGATAAAACTGCAAACAGACACCAAGCAAAAACAGCAGCAGCTCAGACAAACCCGACATTGATGTTAAATGCTGGGTAGGTTAGACAAAATATCAAATATCACTTCTAAGAAAAATAAGCTATCACTTTGAAATGGGCAAAACACACCTGTACAGCCCTCAATAGCAGCCCTTCTTCCTCTACACCAAATGTCACCTGTATTGAAATGTTTTGTTACAATGCAAACATTATACACTAACATTGCTGTTTCAGAAAAATGTGGTAGCCCACCATTACACACATGCCTTTTAGTATGTTAAGGGATCTTAGTCACATGCTTAGATTAACAGATCAGACTTTAAAATTGTAAGCTTTTTACACGGAGCTTTAATACCCTAGTTTATTGAGTGCTCCAGGTTTTTCAAAATTCAGTTGTCTTAAACGGTTAAACTTCACTGGTGTGTTTTTGAGTTGTAGTGGATTGTCCATAACATTCCCTGGGTTTTTTACTGCCCTTTCACTTCATGGCATTCACTCTCACCTATCCACAAGACTTTTGTGTTGAGTTCATACTCTAACCCTTTGATGTCAGAACATGTCACAAGCATTTCTTAATCACACTATATCTTAGTCAAGAGCAGACAGGAAGGAGGTGGAGAGAAAACTTGTCAACAAATAATTGCACTTGCAAACACAGAGCAGCAAAAAGAGCAGCCACTAGCAAATCAGATGTAACTTGCAGGAATTATTCCTTCCAGTAGCAAAACCTGAATCACGAGCAATTCCCTGTCTGCACATCTGTAATCATCTCGTTTGGCAATCAATCCACATTCCTACCTTTTCAACTTTAAGTATTTGAAGATATTTGTTAATAAAAATTCTAGTTGACAATTCACATACAGATCTATACAAATACAATAAAACAACAAAACACCACAAAACCACAGCACTAACCAAGTAGGGTCCACCTATTTGCTGAAAAGATCCTGCTGTACATAACTAACCCTGCAGAATCAGAGTACTACACTAAAATATGTTCTTTTTTCTTTTCTGTTTTGCAACTCACAAGTCTTAAGATTAATTATATGAGTCCTGACTTTCATGTCTAAATATGTTCCTGTGGATGAAAAGAGGCATTCAGAAAACTCCTGCCTTGTGGATTTCAGGTAACCAGAGGTTATTATCACTAAAGATACATGCCAGTATCCTGGGCGGAACACCCAAAGAGGCTGAACAATGAGAGGAAGGGGAAGTGGAGAACAAAGCAAAGAGGCAGTCATATAAGATACTCCAGAAGACAGAGACTGGAAAGACATAGCTGAAGGAAAGAGAAGAAAGGGCAGAACTAAGGAACTAAGGGCAAGCCGAGTGGAAGAAGACGAGGAGCGACAGCCTGGGTGGAAGACTGGAAAGAGGCGAAAGACCAGAAAGGAGGAAGTTAGAGAAGACTGGGCAGAAGAAAAGGAGGAGACAAGGACAGACCAAGCAAAGGTACACAGGGAAACCGGCTCGGGCGGGAACAAGTCGAGAGGACAGACTGGTGAGGAGGAAGGGAGAAGGTGAGGAAATCCTGGAAGAGGAAAAAAAGGGCAAGGAGGCAGGGACGACGCGGGTGGACAGCCTAGGTGGAAAGGGAGAAGAAGATAAAGTGAGCAGAAGAAGAAGAGGGACTAAAGGGAGGACAGACAAGATGTGTAGGACAGAAGGAGAGGAGGAGGGCAGAGGTTGAACAAAAGAAAGGTGAGAAGACAAGAATTGGTAAGATCACTGAATAAAGAATGCAAGAATAGGGATATTCAAAACAGAATTGACAGAAAGTACAGAAGAGAGAGCAGAAAGCATTGATTATAAATTGACTTAAATTAAATCATTACATAGAATTAATATTATAAAATAAATTCTATAAAATAAATAAGAAATAAGTAAGAAAAATTCCCAAAAATCCCCAAAATTTGTGAAGAGGGGGAAAGATGGGGCAAATTGTTACAAATTAAAAAGAAGGAAATATCAAAGATTTATAATGTTCTATTGGGATGGTCTACTGAATTGGAATCTGTAAAGCAATGTATGGTAAACTAGGCAAGGAATATTGGTCGTCCGATAAGATTCGAAGAATGGAAACAAATTTGGAATAAAAAATTAAATTATACATATGCTTGGGACCTTACGAAGAATTGGTTAAAGATATTCCACAGGTTGTATATGACCCCAAAGAAACTATCATTAATGTATAAAACGTATCAAAAAAATTGTTGGAAATGTAAAACACATGAAGGATCCTTTTACCACTTATGGTGGACTTGTGAAAGAGTGCAAAAATTTTGGAGAATGGTTCATGTAGAGACACAAAAAATATTAGATAAAAACTTTTCTATGAAACCGGAATTATATTTATTAGGAATTACGGACACATCTTTAGAATTGAATACAAATGATGATAAACTTTTTACATATATTTCGACAGCGGCCAGAATGACTCTTGCAAAACAATGGAAAACAGAACAGATCCCACAGACTGATCAATGGTTGGAGAAATTAGAATAAAGAATATGGACAAATTAACTTGGTATATGAAAGAAATTAGAGGAAAGCCGATAAAGAAGACAAACTGGGAAAAAGTGGAATTGTATATTAACAGAAAGTGTTAATTTGTAAAGTGAACCGGGACAATGTAAGAAACGTAAATGAAAAGCAATGTACCGAAAGGGGAAAGAATGGAAGTTTTGTTTCGAACACCCCTCCCCGATCTTTCCTTCCCTGTTCTCCTCATGTTTTGCTCCAGTACTACCCCAACCTTTCCCCCTCCCCATTGTAATCCTCACTAATTTACTTTGTTTTTATAACGTTTTGTATGTTACTTCACTTTCCCTTTAATAAAATCAATTAAAAAATAATAAGAAGAAAAATTTAGAAGATGAGCAATTAAACCATAAATATACATTATATACAAATATTAAATTAGCGTATGAAATTTGGAAGATATGGCAATCAATTAACACCAAATCAAGAACAAAATAGACTTTTGCCTGAATAAATATAAAGAAAGAAGAAAGAAGAGGTCAGAGGAATCAAAAATGTCATTCTTACAACCCAAACAAGATGAAAAGAAGGTAACAGGCCCAGGAATAGTAAAAAAAAAAACAAACTTCTACACCAGATGACATAACGTTGAGTGACCTGATGAGAAAGATGTAAAAAATATTCAAAAAACAGGATGCATATAAAAAGAAAACTGAGGAACAAAGACTGGAACCAAGACGGGAAATGAGAGAGGAAATGAATACTTTGAAGAAGGAAATCACTACAGAATTAGGGGAAATGAAGAAAGACTTAGATTCACTGAGACAAGAAATGAAACAAACCAAGAGACAAACAAAGAAAATTAAATAAAGAACAAGATAAAATACGTAATGCAAGATATGGAAGCCAAAAACATCAAACTGAAAAAAAAACCAAGAACAATGGGAGCAATAAGAATTAGAATTTCAATTAAAATTCCAGAATATCCAGGAGGAGGTAAAAGAAAACATCAGAGCAATCATAACTAAAATTGTGGCAAATCTACTACAGATATCAGAAGAACAGGCTGATCAGGACATCGACCAGGTATACAGAAGAACGACTAACTATTCGAAGAGAAATAAGGCAGATACAGATGTGATAGTCCAATTTGGACTAAAAAGAATCAGAGACAAGATCCTGAAAGAAAACAACCAAAACCCGACTCTGTTTAAAGGGAAAAGAATAGCAATTCTCAAAGAATTTCCAACATCAACATTAATAAAGAGAAGAAAATACTTCTTCATACGGAAGAACTGAAAACATACGGAATCAGTTTTAGATGGGAACCTAGGATAAACCTAGGAAAAAAAGACCTAGGATAGACTCCCCAGATAAAGATGACTTGCAAACTGGAAAAGCAGGGACAAACCCAGACGAGGAAGAGGAAGAAGAACTAGAAGAAGAAGATTAGATTATATTCAAATAATGTCAACGGATTAAACACCATCAGAGTGATGTCATCTGCATACTTAAAGTTGTTAATGTTTCTTCCAGCAATTTTAACTCCAACCCCGCACGTTGCATGATGTGTTCTGCGTACAAGTTGAATGGGGAGGGTGAAAGTATGCAGCCCTGCCGTACTCCTTTCCCAATCTTGAACCAGTCTGTTGTTCTGTGGTCTGTTCTTACTGTGGCTACTTGGTCTCGGGCTGTGGCGCAGGCTGGAGAGCAGCTGCAATGAATCACTGCAATGAATCACTCTGGCCAGGAGGTCATGAGTTCGAGGCCCGCTCGGAACCTATGTTTGTCTTGTCTTTGTTCTATGTTAAAAGGCATTGAATGTTTGCCTATATGTGTAATGTGATCCACCCTGAGTCCCCTTCGGGGTGAGAAGGGCGGACTATAAATGCTGTAAATAAATAATAAATAAATAAATTTATACAGATTTTTCAGGAGACAGACAAGGTGATTTTGTATCATACCACCAAGAACATGCCACAGTTTATTATGATCCACACAGTCAAAGGCTTTAGAATAATTAAGAATAATAAAACAGAAATAGATGTATTTCTGAAACTCCCTGGCTTCCTCCATTATCCAGCAGATATTGGCAATTTGGTCTCAGACATATTGAAAAAACAAAATGGGGAATATACACTGAAGTCACAAGAAGAAATAAAGAGGCGATTCAAAATGTTTCATGGTTCCAATACAGACAGATTTAAGAACACTTCAACAGAGATAAAAAGAATGGTTTTTCGGACAAAGATACAATTTGGGACAAAATTATGCTCACGGAAAGAATGGCTACAGATGGGCTACAGAAACAGAACAAGTTAAGGATTGCATGGTGAAACGGGTGTCTCATCTGAGACACCCGATAAACATGGCAGAATGGGAAAAGATGTGGAACCAAAAGTTGAACTATACCTATTCATGCGACCTTAAGGAGAACTGATACAAGGTGATGTACCAGTATGACCCCCAAAATTGGCAAAGTGTTATAAAAATGTAAAAGATCAATGCTGGAAATGTGAAAAACATGTGGGTACATTTTACCTCATGTGGTGGGGATGTAAAATAGCAAAGGACTACTGGAAAAAATACATGAAATAATACAAAGAATTATCAAAATATACTTTCAAATGAAAGCGGAGTACTTTTTAGTAGGCATGACTGATATAAATTTTAACAAGAACCACAAGATTCTATTCAATTATTTGGTAACAGCAGCCAGAATAGTATATGTGTCATAGACAGAACGCCACCAAATAAAGTTCAACACAGTTTATTAAAGTTACAGAACTAAAAACGCCCGTAAGAAACAAAGGACTAGGCAAACACTTGCCTTCAGTGTGAAAAGATACAAAAAAGACTCCGCTGGTACTAAAAGCGGTTCGAAAGATAAACCGGATTAAACAGGAGTTTAATCCGGGTTAAACCAAAAATGCTTACTTCAGCCTGGCAATATAAACAAACAAAAGTTGATAAACAAAGATTCAATGAAACATAAATAACTGGCAGCAGATTCCTCTCTGCTACTCAAAAGCTACAAATGAGTAACTAAGGTTGTTACTCCTCCGTGCAGCGAGCGAAATCCGGATCCAGGCACATCAATCAGGGTAGCAACGGTCAGCAGGGTCCCAATCCGGTCCGAGGTCGAAAGCCAGGTACAGACGTCTTTAGTTCACAAGTTCCACCGATAGCCACAGAAGGGATAGTCCGAGGTCGTAGTCAGTCAGTCAGTCCAGCGTCATTCCAGAGTAGGCAATTAATGTCCGTCAAAAAGACGACGGAGGTCCAAGCTATCAAGATTAAACACAAGTTGCACAGGAAAAGCCCACACAGTTCCTCCCGCCGTCTATGCCCAGTGTCCTTGGTAACTTACGTATTCAGCAAACGAATCACACCCGTCTTCAGGAAGTTCCCAACAAGAGCCCAAGCGTTCGTCCAGATTACCTTGCCCAACGCAATTAGCCCTGGATTCTAAACCCCATTTTATGCCAGTTCACAACTCCTCATCGCTGTCAGCTGTTACCCTAATTCCAGGTGCCTCATCATCATCATCCTCATCAGAACTAAAACACCTTTGACTACACCCCACAGCATCCCCAGCTGTGGATCCCGTTCCATCCCTCCAGCCCGTCCACGGGTCCGATCCTGCAACCCGCCAGTCGCCTCCCACACTATCATTGCCGGTGACACCTAAATCCTCCCTCACACGAGTCCATTCCATGTCATCCTCCTCAGAACTAACCATCTCTTCCTCCATTCCCTCGGTAAAACCCTCAAAGGAGTCTTCGTCTGTTGGTTCTGCAAATAAGTCCCGCAGCCGTTTCCTTTCTCGCTCCTCAAGAGAGTCTGATTCCCAAGGAGTCTTACGACCACGTCTCCCAGTATCGGAGCCATAAGGCTCAACCATAACAATATGCAAAGAAATGGAAGTCAACAGAAACACCAACTAAGGAAGAATGGATATTAAAGATCATGGATATAAAGTATATGGACAATTCAACCTATTATTTGAAGACCCATCACGGCAAACCAAAAAAAGAAACAGATTGGACTTTACTGACAACAGGAGAAGCTCTTCACAAAAATATAAAGACAGAGTGGATACAAACATTATGATAAAATAACATAGTTTATTACCCAGAAGAAAAGACTGGAAGTACTTTTTTTGTTTTAACCACTGTTTTTTTTTTCCTTTTTCTCCTTTTTAAAAATTATTTTTATCACCTTTTTCTCTCTATTTTTTTTCCTTCTCTTACACCATTTTCCCATTCCTTTTCACTTTTTTTCTATACCCAATATTGTTCTCACTCTTTATGTTAAAAATCACTCAATTAAAAAAATTTTTTTAAAAAAGATACAAGGCAGCTGAAAAAAGTTTTAAGTCACTTGAAATAATGGATTTTAGAGAAATTTAAAATTTGAAGTAAAAAAAATCTTTCCCTTTTAGGTAAAAATGTCTTACAAAAATGTTTCCTCAAGTTTCTATATTGGTTCCAATCTCCCCCCACCTACTTAAATAACAACTGGCTAACCAACTAAACTATTCTACAACACTGGGACACTATCAGTGACAAACATATTAATTGGTTAGACTAGGATTATATACTTAATCTGTAAATGAACGAAAGGAACCAGATGATTGTCAGACCAATACCAGAACCTACAACAAACTAAATCAAGCTGCCTTTTCTACTGAATCCACCAGACTTCTAGATTCACTGTTTCATATTACAATATTTTTTGTTTGTCGAAGGCTTTCACAGCCACAATCACTGGAGTGTTGCATGGTTTCCAGACTGTATGGCTATGTTCTAGCCATATGTTCTCTATGTTCTCTGTTGCTGGCATATTCAGAGGATCTGATGGTGGTAAAGCAAATGCAGTATCTATACCTGTGGAATGTTCAGGGAGAAAGAACCAAAAGTTGATTAACCAAGTGTTAAGGGTAGAATTAGCAAGCCTAATTTGCAAGTGTTTGAGTGGGATCCATCAATTAGCATGTGAGTAACTGAGAAGATTGCATAGTCAAAAGTGAGGGCATCTGCCTGGAAGTAGCTAGGCCTTTGTTCCCTTTGAGGGTTTATTGCCTGGGGGCTTCCTATGTCTGTCTTGATTCTAGTGTTTTTCAACACTGGTAGACAGATTCTGTTCATTTTCTTCCTTTCTGTTGAAATTGTCCATGTGCCTGTGGATTTCAATGGGTTCTCTGTGTAGTCTGACAAAGCGATTGTCAGAGAGGTCCAGAATTTCTGTGTTTTAAAATAATATTATGCACTCAGCTTGGTTTATCATATGTTCTGCTTTTGCTGATTCTTTTGGCTGAAGTAGTCTGCAGTGCATTTCATGTTCTTTGATTCATGTATGGGCACTGCGTTTGGTGGTCCCCATGTAGACTTGTCCACAGCTGTACAGTATGCAATCAGATTCCTGCAGTGGTTAGAGGATCCCTCTTATCCTTTGCCGACTGTAGCATTTGCTGAATTTTCTTTGTGGGCTTGTAGATAGTTTGTAGGTTATGTTTCTTCATCAGCTTCCCTGGCTTTACTACCATCAGATCATCTAAAGATGCCAGCCACAAATGCAGGCAAAACGTCAGGAGAAAATGCTGCTAGAACAGCCATACAATCACACAACACTCCAGTAATTTTTATTATTTTACCTTTTTTAATAGTATATAATGTTAAACCAAGTGAGCCTTGCATATAAATACCACTGCAGTAAAGGCGTAGGGAGATAAAAGAGAGAGAAAAACACCATAACATAATGTACATGTGTGTGCTTTCAGGTCACATATTGATTTATGGTGACCATTCAAATTTCATAGTGTTTTCTTACGCAAGGAATACTTAGAGATAATTTGCCATTTACTTCCTCCAAAATATAGCCTAAAGCAATCAATTATGCATTTTTTAAAAAAATTGAGGCATAAAAAAGGAGAAATTTTCTCTAAAATGGCTGAACAAATAGAAAAGCATGGAAAAACACTGAGAATGGCTAGAATACTACTACTATATACTACTACTACTGGATAGCCAATCTTGTAAATACCCAACTCTCTCTTCAGAAAGGTACCTAGAAAAGGCAGTACCTTTTTGTAAAGAAGTGTGATGTTTTAATTTATGGATGACATGTTTATTTGATTTGTTTAAACAGTCAGGTTTAGTTAATTTAAAATTGTGAGTATTAGAGCTGTTAATACCAGCATTGAAGAACCGGTTGCTATGACAACGGGGGCGGAGCCAACCGCCATTTGGAAAGGAAAAGGGGAATGTTTTAAAACCCAGTTTCAGTCTGTGATTTTTAGTCGCAGGAAGAAGACTGATTCTCATGTGGAGGATCAGGGTGGCTCAAATAAAAGAATTTGAGTCAGGTCTAAAATAAAAGGATTTATTTTAGACAGTCTGTGATTTTAAATCACAGGGAGCAGTCTGGTTTCAAGACTGAAGGGAACCAGAGGGACAGACCTCTATTAGGCCAGACTAAGCAAGTTAGGGGATTTGTTTAGGGTCATTTACAGAGGCTGTGGATTAGGGAAAGTTAATCCCAGTAGATCCAGGAGGATCAGGTTTTAGTTTAGCTGAGAGGAAGAAGTATTTTGAAAGTTTGAACACCTCATATCTGTTTGTAACCATTAAGCTAAGTGCCTTTAAAAAGTTATAAGAAACCATCAAGCTCTGTACATGCAATAAACTTGTTTTAATTTTATTCCATCTAAGTCTCTGTCATACTCCTGTACTTAGTTAAGCAACATCAACATCTGAGGTAAAATAAACAAAGAAGGTATAAAAAGAACCAGTGCCATCTGCCGACATCTCCTCCATTGGTGGCAGCGAAGAAGATAATTAAATAAATAATTAATTAAAATCATCATCCATAAGACATCTTTATAATTGGTGGTATCTCTGTGTGTGGTGGGATCAAGAGGATTCTATCTCTGTCACACATCTGTGTACACATCTCCACACTTTTGGTACCAGAAAAGTATCTTTACAGAAATTCTTAAATATTCTGTGGTTGCACCCCAACTCTGGAAAGCAAAAACTGTTTTATAGTAGAAAACGGTCCAAAATCAGAATCACACCAAATGGCTGTGACACGGACAGAAGTACAGTAGAGTCTCACTTATCCAACATAAACGGGCCGGCAGAATGTTGGATAAGCGAATAGGTTGGATAATAAGGAGGGATTAAGGAAACGGCTATTAAACATCAAATTAGGTTATGTTTTTACAAATTAAGCACCAAAACATCATGTTATGCAACAAATTTGACAGAAAAAGTAGATCAGTACGCAGTAATGCTATGTAGTAATTACTGTATTTACAAATTTAGCACCAAAATATCACGATGTATTGAAAACATTGACTACAAAAATGCGTTGGATAATCCAGAACGTTGTATAAGTGAGACTCTACTGTAATAGGTAAGAGTTACTGTTACTACAAGGAGAATTTGCAAGACAGGTAGACATCAAATAGTAGACTGTAACAGAAAACCTAATTATAATGGGGATTCTTATGGGAGATAGAGAAGGAAGATGACGTTTTGAGGGAATTTTGGGAAATGGCAGAATCAAGTATTTCAGGGCCTGACAAAGGAGAAGTTAAGAGTAATGTTTTGAAAAGTGACTGTGCCCTAACAAAATTGCCAGAGGAAGATAGTGACATGAAGTTACTTAATGCTAGCAAATCAAACAATGTGGTTCCCTAATTATAATGGGGATTCTTGTTTATCTTATTAATGTTGGTTTAATGGTAAAAGTAGGATAGAGATAACTATTTCTGATTGGCTGTGCGTCGCCATGGTAACATAGACTGCTGTAGAAATGTAGCTATTCTGAGAGGCTAGGAGAAAGGCGTGGAGCTAGCTGGAATTAAAAAGGAGGGAATGTTTTAAGAGTTCAGTTTCTAGCCAGTGAGCTAGAAGGAAGATGTATGTGTTCGAGTTGTAATTTCCAATGCTATATTGAAGTAATAAGGGACTAATTTAATTAAGAGTTCTCAGTTAAGCAGAACTGAGAGGAATAAAGAGTCAGTTGAGACTAGGTTTCAGTCAGTTTGACTATAGTGAAGAGTATGAGTTTTAAGTTCCCAGTCAGAAAGGTTGTGGAGAAATATATGTTTCTGAAAGGAAAGATAGTGCCTCAACAAGTTAGACTTAAGTTTAAGTGTTTGGAAAGTTATATATCAACAGCTTTGTGTGACCAAGTGAGTGCCAGACAATATATATTATAACAACCAAGTGGAACTGAAGAAAAGAACCTTTGCCAACAGGATACGCTTATGTGTCAAAGAATTCAAAAATAAACATTTCTTTGTTTTCAATAAAGATAGTGTCTTTGAGTTGTGAACTGCACTACCACAGAGTTTGGGAGATTTCTACCATTGCTCTCCCCTCAGTACCATATTTTCTGATACGCACGCACGCACACGCTTATGTGTATATTGTTGGCAGTGCTTGGCATCTTGAAACAGAGCTTTCCCCCTGCCTGTTTGAAAAGTCTCTCTTTTGCTTTGAAGTGTGTTTTACATTTAATGGTGGCAGCGAAGGGATATTAAGAAAAGAATTCCTCCAGCCTAACTGTGACGAGTCCTTTACATAGACCCATATATTTTATCCACATATCTGCTCAATTTCTATACAAATTATGGAAAGAGGAGATTTGATCTTTACATTAAAAGGACTATGTGAGGAGGGTGAATTAATCCAGTCCCCCAGGTTCACTTTGTCATTCTACATTGCATCCTTCTAAGTTATTTATGTTAGCAGTCTAATTTCCTTCATATCAGGACTGATAGAAAATTGCATTAACTCACAGAGCAGAAGAGAGCCCTCCACTTTCTAACACATACCTGTAGAGCTTCCATTCTGCTTTGGAGCTGCAATCGATCTTCAAAGTCCCGACAACGTTCTTCCAAAAAGAGAATTTGTTCTTGCAACTGATTTCTTTCCAATTCTAACTCTTCCACTACGGTCCGTAAACCTATTTAAATAAAGGTTATTCTTATTAGCAGTGTCAGGTTCAGTCATTTCATGACTTTTAAATAACTACCCTATTGACTAAATCTGCAGAAAATCAAACAACAGTTCTGAGTAACTTTTTATCTTATAAATTATCACGTTTCATCAAGCCCACCTGAGCAATTGTGGGAATATCTCTTCTAAGGTGATACCGACTTGCCTCTTTTTAGTTTTTAGCTGCTACTTCTAGCAATCTTTTAATAAAGCAAAGTTTGGATTCCATGAACAGGCTTTAGATGTTAGACATAAGAATTTTTCTTCTTTTTATAACACTTGCACTTTATGTTCTTGCAGGATTTTTCTCTATTATGAGAGCAATGTAGTGACTATTTAAACATGAAAGATAGTTCAGCTAATTTATTCTAAACAATCTATACTTGGCAAATGTTACAAAATGTGTTAAATATGAAATATTTCCTTTTTAAACATGCCAGGTGAAATCACTATACTATACAATTTGCAGGGGGAGAAGTAATTTGGGTTTTTAATAGCAAAAGTAAACAATTTGTGCCACTTCAATTTTGCTGAATGACAATTACTATCATTGCACTATATTGGCTATACTGCTGATGGAAATCACAGTCAATCATCTGAACAGCATTTAGCATGTTTCTACATTTTAGTTATTAAAATATAATTAAGTTTTTCCACTGAAACCTCCAGGATTTCTCTTGTGCTTCAAAGTTGTACTATAAGAGCATCAAGGCAGACTTTATTTTCACATCTCAGTATGCCAAACAATTCAGAAACTCAAATAATTGATCTGAACTCTACCAAATATGCTTGTATAGAACCAAACACTGAAGCAAGTTCTGGCTTTTGATATTCGTATCTTTGAGCCTAACCAAACTCACAAAACTACTGTATGGATAAAATAGAAGTAAGGGGGAACTATAAATTGACTTCCTTGAAAGAAGGATAGAAAAAATATAACATAAGAAATATGTGTAATTTTCCAAAACTCATTAATCTCACTAATCAAAGCAACCTTAAATATAAATAATTGTGGCCTGAATTTACTAAACAGGCCACATGCATTCCCCAAAGGATGCTATTTTCATTACAAATTTGAAAGCAATTAAAATGTATACTTTCTTTTTAAAAAACCAATAAAACTGGTAGTTTTTGCTACGGATACAAATAAAACTTAACAAACAAGGCATGAAAAACAACTGAAAATCATGTCTGGCTATGGAGGTGTTTTCACAAGACCAAAACTAGAACTTAAAAAAAATCTTACCATGAATGACAACTCTTGTTATTCACAACTCAGAATCCAAGGTGTTAAACCATGACTAAGTTCTAGTTTTGAACCAAAACTAGACAGTTCATCCAGCACGCACATGCTTCAAATTGAAACGAAAAGACAAGCCAAAAAATTCAACAGATACAAACACAACACAACATGGTTTGTTAGTTGAATTTGCAAAACAAAAATAAGACAAAACAGATGTTGGTGCATGCTTTAATAAACTGTCTAGTGGTTGCCACACCTGTGTTAGAAGAAGTGTACTCTGGCCACCAACCTCCCATGTTTTCTCCTTCAGCTGAATCAGTGCTATCCAAAGTCACATTCAGCTCTTCAAAGCACTGCTTTCCATCGAAACCATAATCTTCCTAAATATGGCACAGGGAGAGAAACCTTAAATTAATAGCCTGCAAATTCCACATTGTAAAATCCACTGAGGATAACAACATTTTATTCTTGAAACTATCCTTAGATTAATTAAGAGAATTTTGCAACAGCATAGGCAACATATTCAGTTTTGCAAGAACACAAGTAGCTACCCATTTTAAGATGTCACAAACATGTAGAATGCAAGAAGAGTGCATTTGCTACTTATGCTGACATCAACAAAAACATGTAACCAACTTACCTGGAGTTTCCTGCTGGACTGGGCCATCTTTCTTCTCTCCGGCTGCATTCTGTCAATCCCTTGACCTGTGGCCAGTTCCTCCTCCAGCTCCTGTTGCCCTGAGACTATGGCTGGATCAGAGCAGCCAGGAAAGAACCAGTCATCCTCAATCAGTTTTGTGCCACAGGAAAGCAATCACACATCAGAAAAAAACATGTTGTAGACATTGAAAAGGGGTTGGTGATACAGACAGGGGTTTATGAAGAACTGGTAGAAATAGGTTATAGATGCATTCCATATCATTATCCACCTTCTGATTTCCCCCTCAGAGCATATGGAAATAATCCATATGTGATTCTTTTAAAAGAAGTCACAGAGGGTATAAATCTCACAGGCATTTCTTTCCAAATAAAGAATAATTTGTAAATGGATACTGACAAAGAGGGCAACCACTTACTTATTCAAATTAGGTTCAAATCAAGTCAATTATATTAAAATGTAGCTGATATGTGTGATAAGGTCCCCCTGGGGGAGAAGAGCGGTATATTAAATAAATAAATAATAAATAAGCATCTTACTAATTCAGTTGTGCATAAACCATAGCAAACCCATTTGTTTGATTTTTAAGATTAAAGAGTGCCCTTATTGTGGTACTATGTGGAAGTCACAAGCCTGTACCACACATTTCAGCCTGGAATCAAGCCATATATAACATTAGATAGTAAATAATATAGACTCATTGGGCAATAACACATAATCATTTCAGAATTCAGAAGCTTAAATTAATGAAGTCCATTATGAGAGATGATTATTAGTTGCTTATTTTAAAAACATTCCCATCTGTTTTGTGTGATTAACAAAGCGTATTTATTTGGAAGATATTTCATGTAAAGCAGACAGGTCAGCATGAAAAAATGAAGGCAAATTTGGCTCCATACTTTATTTGCTAATAAAGCAGTAACTAAACTTCAACTATTCCACCTCAACAAATCAGTGTATTTATTCAAAGATGGATTACTGAGGGAAACACCAAGATGTACAAGCATAGACTTCATATGCAATATGACCTAGACTTTGTAACCTATGCTAGAAGAAACAAAGACCATCAGCGTTGAAGTGACATTTCTCCGCCATCAACTTTGCTGGACTGACCACATTGTCCGAATGCCCAATCACTGTCTCCCAAAGCTGTTACTATACTGTCAACTCAAGAACAGTAAACAGAATGTTGGTGGACAGCAAGATGGGCTTAAAACTATCCTTAAAAATGTGGCATAAACACAGAGAAGCCTTGGCACTTGAGTGCTCTAACTGGAGGTCAGCTGTTAGCAACAGTGCTGTGGATCTTGAAGAGGCAAAAAGGAGAAATGTGCCAAGAGAAAGGCATGTCAAGCAAACTCTTGTCGGAACCGGCTTCCATCTGGAAATGTAAATCCTCACTGCAAAAGGCCATGTGGATCCAGAATAGGTCTCTACAGTCATTTGTGGACCCAGTGCTACGACTCTACACTTGGAACACAATCATATTCGGCCAAGAGTGACAGCCTATGATAATGATGCTGAAGTCTGATTAAGGAGTCAATTCACTGAACCTTTTATATTTTTTCTTCTATGTGTACTTATATCTACAACTGTGTAGTGTCACTGTGATAAACACAAAGCTATTTAGATTACATGTGGTTCCCTGTAGGGTATATCCTTTATGCAGTATTGGGAGGAAAACTTTTTTTCTGTACAATATTTGAAATGGCACATAGCTACAGAAGTTGTCCTTGTCTACACCTATTAATAACTTTATAACTTTATTTTTGTACCCCGACTCCATCTCCCCAAAGGTACTTGGGGCAGCTTACATATGGCACAAGGTGCCTAAAACAACACATAAAATAAACACACAGTACAATACAAAATAAAACCACTAGTATATAAAATAACAATTTGAACTTAGAACCACACCAATAACTTATAGTGTCATCTGTCTTAAAAACATGTCCAAATGTAAACAAGAAGAAAGGAAAGAGATAGTGCAAGCTGTAGCTAAGGAACAAGGGAATGGGATAAAAGTGCTGTGCTGTATCATAATTGCAGACCATTGGGCTGGACATTCTCAAAGGCTCGTCTAAACATCCCAGTCTTCAATTCTCTCCAGGAGGAGGAAAGGGTGGGGGCCTGCCTAATCTCCCTGGGGAGGGCCTTCCAAACTTGGGAGGCCACCACCAAGAAGGCCCTCTCCCTTATCCAAACCAGCCGTGCTTGTGACGGTGGTGGGACCATGGGAAGGACCTCCCTGGCAGATCTTAACGCTAGTGCATGTACATGGGGGGAGAGGGGATGCGGTCACGAAGATAGGAAGGGCCCAAACCGTTTAGGGCTTTATAGGTGATTACCTGTACTTTGAATTGGGACTGGAAACTTATCAGCAGCCAATAGAGCTGCCTTAGGAGGGGCGTTGTCCGCTCCCTATAATTAGCTCCAGTTAGCAACATAGCTGCTGACATTTGCACCAGTTGTAGTTTCTGAGCCGTCTTCAAAGGCAGCCCCACGTAGAGTGTGTTGCAGTAATCCAACCTTGATGTAACTAAGGTGTAGACAACTGTAGCCAAGTCAGACTTCTGGAGGTATGGTCGCAGCTGGCAGACAAGTTTTAACTGTGCAAAGGCCCTCTCCCAGCCACCACCAACACCTGAGAATCAAGCATCAGCGCTGAGTCCAGGAGAACCCCCAGACTGCGGACCTGCGTTCTCAGGGGAAGTGTAACCCTATCGAGCACAGGTTGCCACCCTATACCCCGATCAGCCTCGCGACTGACCAGGAAAACCTGTCTTGTCTGGATTAAGCTTCAATTTGTTATTACTTAGGTTTGTTTTGAGTAACCTGCTTCTTAAAAATGAGCAATTCCTGTAAACCCTTCCCACCAGGGATCCTAATGAGGAAGAAAGAAGCATAAACCGAACAGATAAATAAATAAATAATACCTACAATACTATTCATCCCTTTTGTCGTTTGTGTTTGATATACAAAGACCTGAAACATCATTCTCCTTTACTATACATCCAGATTTATATCAACAACCAACATGAAAGCAATAACATAAAATAAAAAAAATAAAAAATAGAAGGAACATTTTTAAGTTTCTTTGTTCAAAGCAAGTATCAAATCAGCAAGGAGTCTTGCACAACCCAGCTTGTAACCAGGTTTTCTAAATCTGTCAGATCTCCACACTACAGTTCACCCAACCTCCTTAAAAGCCAATCCTGAGAGTGGCAGACCCTTTACAATTGCATGGCATAGCTCTGGTAAAAGAGGAGAATAGATGGAATCTGTAGAACCACATCATGAAAATATTAAAAATGCCCCATAACTGCCATGTAGTTCTGGACTGGAATGATTAACTGTAATCCATTAATACAATTTAAGAAGCTTCTGTTATTATCACATCATTGTGATTTTTGTCTAAAGTTACTGCCTTGGAAATGGAAAGATTGATGGAAGCAACTGGAATGCACTAGCAGCTAGAAGAAACACAGAGGAGTGATTTTCACCAATTTCTCTTTCTCCTTCCAGTCCACAGAACCACCATGTCCACTGTACAGAACACAATTTATAGGTGAAACTGAGCTGTGGGAGAAAGGAAAGATCGGCAAAAAATCACCCATTTGAAGATATTCACTACACACACCTCTGGAGCCAAGCATATAGTAAAGTAATATGCCAAAGGGATTTATTTTAGATATTGATACAAACACACTTTACATCTGACACTTTGTGACCCATCAGGCAGCATGGGTTTTAATTATTTCCTAATATTCACACATTATATGATATCTTAGTATCTGTAAATCAAACACAAACAGACAAACCCAAGAAAAATGGAACACCTTACTGATAATTTGCAACCATTAGTCAAGTTCTTGGGAGGAAATGTCCTGCATAAAGATTTTCTTCTCAAGTTTGAAAATTATGTTTTATATAAAAGCTGATCATTCCAAATTCAGTTTGGTAACCCATGAATGGTCTTTCCTTAGGGTGATCTACCAGCAAAGATGGTCAAACACTGCAGTATGATAGATGAAACATTAATATCATGGCTTACTGCATTTATGGGCCATGATGAACAGAAGCAATTAACACTATTAAAAATAAAAGCTAACAGTGGTTTGTTTTAGGAATTTTAACTGTGTTCTGATAAAACAAAGCACTTTCTAGTTTTATGGATTTCATCATGAATGCTCAATTAGACTAGAGACAGTGAAATGCAGTGATTGTCCTTTTCAACTATCTTTATGGAACTTTTGTGGTTCAATCTGATGATGAAGGGGATTTGAGTTTGCACAGTCTGAACCTGGAAATGTTGGACAATCTGACCAGCCAGAGATTCAGAAAAAGGCAGCTAAGATGCAGGCAGCCAGGATGAGCTAACGGAGGCTTTAGATCAGAGTGACCTTTCACAGCTCTCAGAACGGGAGGAGGGCAGGGAAAGTCAACAACAGCCAAGTGGTTCTGAAAGTGATAATGAGCAAGTCCAATTAGACAGAGAAACAAGGCAGAGTTTGAGAACCAAACTCCCTAGGTGTTCACTAATGATTGCTACCAAAAGACTGGGAACCCAAGGTCAAAGGAATGCCTTCATGCCTTGTAAGAATGGATAAATAAGATGAAATGTGAGAACACATTTCAGATCAAGCAACTTTGCTACAGAGCAAGATCTCCTGTTTTCAAGCCTTGAGTCTTTGTTCCAGTTTTGCCTATGCAGTCTTTGTTCCAGTATTGTCTATGTATTTTGGAGAAAGTCTTCTTGCATTCACGTTCCTGTTTGAATCATGTACTTTGGATCCTGCTTTGAAGATCATGTTTCTGTTTTAAGCCTTGACAATTAAGGATTTATTTGCTGCTTTGGGACATTGCATTATATTTGAATTTTTGCATTTTCTTATTGCTTTTTGCCTTACTTTCTGCTACCTTTTTATTAATAAACTATATCAAGTTTGTCTCAGTGGTGTGTACTGAGAGCAAGGTGGACCCTCGCTGAGTTGCAACAGGAACCTCCTTTTTCTTTTTTGTCTTCAAAACATCAATCTCATTTTTAAGTCTTTGAAATGAAATAAAGAGGATATTTAAACTGGTTAACATTGATCGTATTGCGCTCTTTAATGTTGTAGGTTCACAAGACTCTCAAGAGAGAGATTTAGGCTATCCAAAGCCCTAACTACAGTATTTCCCAGAAGGGCCTATGCTATAAAGGGCCATATTCTCAAATAGAATTGAGAACTGTTTTCATGAAAGAAATTCACCAAAATAAAGATGAATGTACCACTTATTGCTGGCATTTTATTTTATACATTTAGCTCAACATCTATTCTAATTTCTGTCCCTGAAATGCCAATTTCGTTAATGACTCATTCTTTTTAAAGGATATATAAATAAAGCCTGAGAGTATAATTTTAAATACGGATAGTATAATATTATAAATTATTCAGCTTGCAAAGTAAATATGGAGCCAACTATGGTAAAAGAGGTATGAAGATGGTTCTGTTAACATAAATGAAGGTATAGGTATTGTAAGAGGAAAGAAAATCAAGTTAAAAATCAGCATTTGCTACTTATGTTAATAAAAAGGAAAAAAGGAAAACCATACAGCACCACAAACAGCAATTATGATGCACTATTGAAGATTTCCCACAAAACAATACCCAGCAAGGAAAATCAACAACACTACACCATAGGCTGCTGTGGTTTCAGAATCCTGCATGCACAAAACTGATGGGAAACTATGTTCTCAGTGGCTGACCAAATCACAGTGTAGGCTAGGAGTGGAGGGGGAAGGGACGCCATGTGCTCATCAGGTTTAACCGCAAAGGGGGAGAAACAAAACACAAAGGTCATGCGAAACCCAAGGGAAAAATGCAAAATTAAATACTGACCAGACATACAGGAAGATCAACATTTGACCATATTAATACAAAAGGGCTTGAATACAATATACAGGTTTGATATCTCATATCTAAAATGTTTGGGGTCAGATGTATTCCTTATTTCAGATTTGTCTGGACCTTGAAATGCTCGCATATACAAGGGTTATCCAGAAAGTTCAGCTTTCCCCACAATCTTCCTGGATTGCTCTTCTGTTTTGCAAATGCTTGCAAGGAAGGTTTTTTGGGACAGGAAAGGGTTGCTTCTTGCAAAACCTTAGAAGAGTGCCTTCCTTGCAAGGGGAAAGCTGAGTGCAGCACATGCACAGCTGAGGGAAGGGAAACCAGCCTGGTTCAGGACACAAGCCAGGAGGGAATGTTGTGGTGGGGGGGGGAGGGCTTCCAAACACTTTTATCGCTATGATAACTGCCTAGATTTCAATGGGAACTATGGTGAGAACTGGTATTTGGGTCTGGCTTTCAAGTGAATATGGTAAATGTTTTCTCCTATACTTTATTTATTTTTAATTCCAAAACTTAATGAACTTTCTGGATAGCCCTCGTATATAATGAGGTATTTTAGAGATGAGACCTAAGTCTAACCTTGAGATAGGACCCATGTCTTTAAAAGGCTTCCTTGAATCCCATTCTGGGAGGGAAAAAAACAGTAAAGGTTTCCCCTGACGTTAAGTCCAGTCATGTCCGACTCTGGGGGTGGTGCTCATCTCCATTTCTAAGCCGAAGAGCCGGCGTTGTCCATAGACACCTCCAAGGTCATGTGGAACGCCGTTACCTTCCCACCGGAGCGGTACCTACTGATCTACTCACATTTGCATGTTTTCGAACTGCTAGGTTGGCAGAAGCTGGAGCTTAACAGCGGGCGCTCACTCCGCTCCCCGGATTTGAACCTGGGACCTTTCGGTCTGCAAGTTCAGCAGCTGAGTGCTTTAACACACTGAGCCACCGGAGGCTCCTCTGGGAGAAAAGTGGAATATAAATCCCATAAATAAACATGAAATTCATGTCTGTTTTGTGTATACCTTATACACATAGCCTTACAGTAATTTTATATGTAGCAGTTTAATAATGTCCATGAAACACAGTTTCTATACACTGAAATATCAGAAAGCAAAGGTGTCACTCTTACAACCACTCATGGAGATAATTTTGGATTTCAGAATTCCAGATAAGGGATGCTTAACCTGTAGACTGTTTCAGCCACAAGTTGCCTCGAATGATGTCTTTTATCTAGACTAAAAAACTCAAGATACAGTATTTGATAATTGAGAGACTAATAATGAATCCAATAGACTTAATGTAACTTTGCCGACAAGACTCTTTTTTCCATTACTAATATTATAGCTCTCTAAAGTATCACTTCAATTTCAATAAATACCGACAGAGCAAACATTACTCCAAATACCCAAAGTCCAAGCTTCTTTTTTTTTTTTTTTTTGGTAAATCAGCTGGCAACAGAAAATCTTCAGTAGAATTCCAAACTTATTTATTTACTTTTTCCTTTACATAATTCTAGTGCCAGAAGATTATATCCAACTGTCTCACATGGGAACGGATCAGCAGAGTCTCTCAAAAGATGGAAATGCTGCTAAAATGGAGTTAGTGAGAGCAGGACTTTACTAAAAAGGGCCTAAAAGAACTTGGTGTTAGGATTCTAAGGCTAAGCTTGCTTTCTGCCTTGATTTTTTAAACAAGCCAAGAAAGGATCATGTCCTAATCACAACACTGCATGCAAAATGAATGGTTCTGCTCAACATATAATGCTTTAGATGCAAATTCAGCTGCAGTAGCAGGGAATACGAAGTCTAAACCTATTGCTTATGATCAGGCAAGAGAAGCACCCAGGTGCTATCCGACATGAAGTTTTGCACAGAACTGTTAATTTCCTTTCAGTATTTAGCAACCTAACAAGATGTCTTCATATCTCAAACAGATTAACTCACCTTCTCTCTCTTCTTCAATCTGTGCCATTCTTAGAGCCATCGCAGATTTTTCCTCCCTAATTTGATTGTGTACGTCTTCAGATTCAGTCACAATTTCTTGCCACTCCAAAAGCCGACTCTGTAGTTCATCCACACTTCCCGATTCACTAGGCTACAAGTGAAGTTGGGACAAGAATATAAAAAGAATACTGCTAAGTTAAAAAAATCGAGGAATTGTAAATGCCATCTAAGAACATAAAAATGGTCAAGCTAAATTAGCCCCCATATGACTAATTGTCCCAAACTAGCCAACCATGGGTAACTCCTAAGTAGCATATGAGTACAATTGTACCATTTCGTTTATATCATCATCATCATCCTCATTTCTTATCTGCCTCTCCCTATAGATTGAGGCAAGAAACAACAGTCAAAAACATAACACAATTAAAAGAGCATATAAAATGTTAAAGAACATATAAATACAAGTTGAGTATCCATCATCTGAAATGCTTGGGGCTAGAAGTGTTCCGTACGTCAGGATTTTTTCAGATTTTGGAATACAGTACTGATAAAAAATAGCATGAAGAAGCAGTAGAGGTGATAGTAAGCCCCAGCTGGAAAATATACATCCTTTGAGCTTCCTTGTTTCTGGGAAGGAGGAGGATGGAACAGCTGCGTTCACAGCCAATTTTTGCACAAATTGTGCCTGCACTAGCTGCTGCTGATCCTCCACTGCCAACATCCAGCTAAAGTGAAGTTAAAGGCAGCAGCTGCTGGCCTTGGCCTGGAGGAGAGCCCCATGCCAAAAAATACAGTCACTTCCCTCCTCTCATTGCTGGAGCCTAGATCCCAGTCAGTGCCTTTCTAACTCAAGCCTTTTGTGGATGGGAACCCATTAATCTCAGCCAATACTGACAGCAGCAGCAATAGAGGTGACAGTGGTTCCATCGGCTGCCTGCTTCCTTATTTGAGGTGGTGACTGTGGTATTTCTGCTTATTCATTTGATCAGAGAGAGACACAAGGATCTGTGAAATGGAGGAAAGCATTTCTCTCTGTGCTCACAAATATAACACAGATACAGGAGTTCTGGATTTTGAAGCACTTTGGACTTCAGAATTCCAGATAAGGAATACTTGACCTGTACTGATACATATTAAGAACAGACCATATAAACTTTAAAATTCATTATTTAAAAATCATCTAGGTAAATCTGCCAGAAGAGACTAATGTGTCAGGATGCCACAGACCGGCCTTGGAGAATAGGCCGTTTGGATCATTCTGACATGTCAGAATGCGGTGAGAAGGGCTCATCCTGGCCTGGCTGATGTTTTGAGAACCAGACTGGGAGAATAAAAAGAAGAGTGGGAAGAAGGGGGTTTGTGTGAAAGAGGGTATAAAAGCCGCCATGGTGATTGTGTGTTAGAACTGTCTTGCTTGTTTTCTGATGATCAAGAATAAAGTGTATCCAATGTTCCTGAACACTGTGAGCTGTGGTGAATTCGAAGAGGCCTCAGAACCTTTTGGGTTATCTAGCAATCATGCATGCATTTTCAATGTGGAATGGTTTATGTAGTTAGCTTGTTTGTTGCTCAGTAACCTGAAGCCAAAGCTGCATTCCAAAGTTGATGGCACCATTTTAGTGGTTTTGCATGTCATGTGGGAAATGGGAGTATACTTCCTGGAGACATACAGGAAATTACATGTGCCTTTAGAATTTGGGGCATAAAAGGGGAGATGGTCCTATCGCTTGGGCCAGCCAGAAGCAAGAATTAGTGGCTAAATCTACTACAGAGGCAGAATACATAGCCGTTTCCCTAATATCAGATGAACTTTTATGGCTTCATCAATTTCTGACTGACTTTGGAATTGATGAGCAGAAACCCATTCAAGTGTTTGAGGACAACCAAAGTTGTATCAAGTTTGCCAAGTCTGAGAAGATGATGATGCATACAAAGCATATTGGAATAAAGTACCATACCATACGCAAACTTTCTCAAGATGGAATGATTGAACTGACATACTGTCCAACAAAAGAGATGGTGGCAGACATTTTGACTAAACCGTTACCTAGAGATGGTTTCCAAGACCTCCGTGTCAAGATGGGACTAATTGTTTAAAATGCATGACAGATTGAGAAGGGCTGTTGGATTATCTAGCAATCATGCATGCATTTTCAATGTGGGATGGTTTATGTAATTAGCTTGTTTGTTAACCTGAAGCCAAAGCTTCATTCCAAAGTTGATGGCACCATTTTAGGAGCTTTTTATGTGATGTGGGAAATGGGAGTATACTTCCTGGAGACATACAGGAAGTTACATATGCCTTTAGAATTTGGGGCATAAAAGGGGAGACTTTATTTTGTTCTCTCTCTTCCTCCTCTTCCTGCCTCTTCCTCTTTCTTTATTCAGCCATGCTGCCTGATGTTACTTCTTGTTAAGAGATATGTAGTATCCTGAACTGTATCTTTTTGGAACTAAGATGTTTTTACCTGTATGACCATCATCATAGAAGATTGTGAGTAAACATATTTTTACTATTTTATTTTTGATGTCTCTGATGCTTATTTTATGTGCATGACTCTTTTAAAAGGAAAGGGAGGCTAACTATTTTGTCTTTCACCTCTGCTCACATAAACCCCTAGACTTCTGTATTTTGTTACTCTGCACCAATATCTAACCATATTGGTATCATAATCCTAACAGGTTATGAATATATTCCTAATAGGTTATGTTTTCTAATAGGTTATGGGCCCAGCAAAAAGGGGTTATATTTTAAAAAGAGCAATTTTAAGAGGTGAAATTTTATTTTTGGACTCTTTGTTTCATAAGGAAGTAAAGAGAACTCACATTGAGAAGGCATTTGGGGTTTCTTTATTTCTGGCTGAAACTTGGGAGATTGCCTAAAAGCTAAGACTTTGTGTTGTAGATCGCCTTGCCAGCCATGAGGCTTGATTTTTAAAATGACACATTTTTCCCTCCTTTTCTTTGCATGCACTTATCAGAGAACCATTTTGATTGTTGATTTTCATACCATATTGGTATCATAATCCTAACAGGTTATGAATATATTCCTAATAGGTTATGTTCTCTAATAGAACCTGACACTAATCTATAATGCTGCGTTAAACTCGAACAGTGTATCTGGCTGTGAAATTTCTGCTTATAGGTAATTCCACAGTTTGGGAGAGGCCGCAGAAAATGTCCTCTAGGTAACAGTAGCCAGACAAGTCCTGGATTACTAAAGGAAGTGTTCCCCCATAGGAGCTGTATTTACCAGGCAAATTATATGAGAAAAGATCCTGTAGGTAACCTGGACCCAACCACGTAAGGATTTGAAGGTAACAACCAAGATTTTGCATCTTTTTCAGAAATTAGCTGGCAGCTATTGCAGTGATTTTAATATTGATGCTAATGCACCCGAGCAACAAGTATCACAAATCTATACCTGTTGTGACTGCGCCTTCGGGGATTATGGTTGATGGTGATGGAATTCGGAGAGGAAGAAAAAACCCTCGTGATGAGGGTTCACTGGAGGAGTTGCGCAGGAAGCGACTTAGAGAGCTATATGGGAAATCTTCTGAGGAAGATTCAGATGGGGAGATGGATGCTGAGGAACAGGTGGTGGCTGGGGAAGCGGGCACTGAATGGGCACAGCCACCGGAGATGTCTGGGGATTTGGGGCTTATGGATACTTCTGAACCTGGGGTTTCTGCAGGAGCTGATCCCAATTGGATGCTTGGAGAAGGGAGGATGGTTCTTTAAGTGTTCATGGGGCTAAGTGTGGGCAGGATGATTGGGACTCGAACGAATTGTTAGGTACTCCAGATCCACGAGCTCTAGCTGTGTGGAGTTCAGACTCTGAGTAGATTTGGGACACCTGGTGTTTGGGTGTGAGTGTTTGGTCACCCAGGAGGAAGGGGAATAAAATGGGAATGTTTGGCCACTGCACTTTGCGTGTGGCAAGGTGTTGCTGAGGCGCCATTGGGATCTCTGTGTTTCTGGACTTGGACTGTGATTCGGATCTGCTGATACCATCTGGCTTGGCTCTCGCTGTGTCTTATCGTGGACTTGTTTTGGATGACTGCACCCTCTTCGGACTTTGGATTGAATTTGACCTGGCTTCTGTCTACGCCCTCTGACTGACGGCTACTCCCGGCTTCTGACTATTGGTTTGTCTTTCGGAATTTCTGCTGCCTCCTGACCTGACCTTGGATTCTTCTGACGACGGCTATTCATCATCCCTTTGAGGCTCTCGGCTTATCTGCACCGTGGAAGCAGCTTTACTGCTTTTCTAGTTTGTTTATTTTCCAGCAATTAACTCTATTTGTTTCCCAAAGCTGAATTGAAGCGTTATTTAGTTTTTTATTGAATGCCAGCATGGGAAATTAGCGTGGCTCGTTTTTGAGTTATTATTGTCCAATCTACTCTTGAAACACTGAAAAGTGAAGTGTTTCAAGGATATTTCCTGTGTTTACGTTATTTTTTGGCTTATCTTCGGAATAAACTTTGTTTTGTATGTTAACTGGCGTCTGACTCTTGACAATACCCGTAATGGCATGTAGCTATTATTATTTAATTCTCCATAAATTTGTCTAATTCCCTTTGAAAACATTAAAATTTATGGTCAACCTTGAATCTTGTACTAATTAAACTCCACTATATAAGTGCACTCTGAAAAGAAGTACTTGTGTTTAGCATCACTATTCAGCTTACTGGAGAGAAAACGTCTTTGTACTGAATTTTCAACACTGCACTGCACATAATTTCACACACCTGTGACAGGTCCAGATCCATTCCTTGTTCACATTTTCCTTAAGCTAAATAGCCGCAAGCATTGTAATGTTTCATCACAGAGGAATTCCCTGAACACCTTGATCATTTTGACTGCCCTTTCTTCACCTTGCCCAACTCTACAATATCTTTTTGGAGTTATAGCCTCAAAACCAAAACTGTATTGAGTATTCCAATTATGGTCTTATCATAGATTTGTATCAGCCAGGGTAAACAAATATGGTCAGCATAAGCATGCGGACTTTTAAGGCTGTTTAACTATTAACAATGCAACAGATTTTCAGCATAGAAAAATTTAACTGGCTTCCAAAAATACTTCTGCTAATGATCACTGAGCTAAATTCCATAATTCCAATAGTAGCAAACCTGTGAAGCTGCCCTCTTCGTAACTTGTTCAAGATCTGCTTGCAATTTTCGCTGCTGCTCTTCATAAACTTCCAGCTTAGCCAGTAATTCTTCTGTAAAGATAATTAATCTATATTAATTGTAAATTTCAAAGAAATGTTTTAGATGCGTAAACATCAGTTAAACATGAACAGTGTATCTGGCTGTGAAATTTCTGCTTATAGGTAATTCCACAGTTTGGGAGAAGCCGCAGAAAATGTCCTCTAGGTAACGGTAGCCAGACAAGTCCTGGATTACTAAAGGAAGTGTTCCCCCATAGGAGCTGTGTTTACCAGGCAAATTATATGAGAAAAGATCCTGTAGGTAACCTGGACCCAACCAAGTAAGGATTTAAAGGTAACAACCAAGATTTTGCATCTTTTTCAGAAATTCGCTGGCAGCTATTGCAGTGATTTTAATATTGATGGTAATGCACCCGAGCAAATTTTCTTTTTTACTTTAAAGCAACAGACTTGTGTGTATTTTTTTGTGTTTTTATCACACTAAGAGTAAAAGGGGCTGAGATATTCTGCAGGCTGCTATCACTATCCTGACATGAAGCCCCACCTCCACCGCATCATGTACTACACTGAATCAATGCAAATGGATTTCTTTATATAAGGGGCTTCAGCACACGCACCACGGCGAGACAGGGTTCTGGAACCAATATCCCACAGATACAGAGGACTGACTATATTAAAAAAATAACTATTATTATCTTGGTTACCTTCTCCAAGACAGTGACTCCATAAGGATATTTACAAATAGCAAGGCTTTTAAACTTTTGCTAAGCAAACTGCAATTTGTGTCACAATATGCTTTTTAATATGAATTTGAAATTTAGATTACGTGTGACTGTCCTGTTCGATTGCTAAAGATACAGAGATGTGTTGCTGCCTACCATGGGAAAGGTAAGTAGCAGCTGCCTCAAGAATCCTTTACTGAGCAGACATGAGAGAAAAAGGGCAGCAGATAAGCTTGCCTCCTTAACTACCTGTAGCATGTTTAAAAAACATAGATCCATCAATTCTGCTACCAAAACAGAAATTATAAGAAAGATAAAGGCTGGTGAAAGGGAAAATAATCATCCCTGGATGCATTTTGGAAGGAGCTTTCAAGTAATATCCAGAAAGGTCACAATGTTTTTACTTAATTATGCATGCTTTGCCAGACCTAGCTGTTTCATTTCAAATGTGCACATTGTTTTAGATGAAAAGATTTCTGAAATTTGTTGAACTGTTTTTTTATCCTATAGGAACCTTTCCATGTTATTTCTACCTCTGATGCCTTTGAACACATCTACTTTGTCACTTGAGGTATTCCTGTATTTCCTATATTTCCTTTGCCTTAGAGCTATGGCAAATACTTAAATATCACAACACAGATGTCCAAGTTTATCTTTAGTGGACTAATTTATCATTTCTTTCACCATTTATGAATGTTGCCATGAACAGAGAAAACACCATCCCTAAATGCTAGGAACCATACGAAATCCAGTTGCCTAGAAAGCCGGATCCAATCTCAAATAGAGGCAGGAAAACAACAGCAGGTTCACGCTGGGCAGATTCAATTGTGGTCCAATATGTTAGGAATCAATTGTTTAGTCTTACCATCTAACTTCATTTACAATTACATCCCCAAGTACCTTTTGAGTTTATTCAGCGTACTAATGATTATTTAAATTTCGATTCCATGTATTCTAGTGAACTTTTATTGTTTACTGGTACGGCTACCTCATTACTATTTTCAGTTTATTAAATTGTAATATGCAGAATTAAACTGAAACCCTCAATATTCTTTTCCATCACAGAAGTCTAATAATTACTTACCATTTTGAGTTTTAAGTTCAGTAAAAGATTGTAGTGTGGACTGTAGGTCTTCCTTTTCCTGTTCCAATTCTGAAATCCGGTCATGTAAGGCAGTTACATTGACACTTGCTGATGTAAGCTACAAAAGATGCATTCTGTCATTAAATTTCTTCTGAAATGTAAGACCTTTTATAAGATATTTGTTATGGAGTAGCAAGGGTAACCCTATCATATGCATTTCAATAAAACAAAAGTTTATACTACATACATCTATTTTTCAGCTGTCAATATATTCCAATAAAGACTGATTTCTTTACATCTTATAATTTAAAGTGTCACATGGGCACCTTTTAGTTATTTACATCTATGACACAGAATTAAACACATAGAAATAGGTTTTGTCTAACATTTTACATACATTTTTCAGCTCATCTTCAAGCTGTCTGATTGTGGATTTCGACCAAGCTTTCATCTTAAGGAACCTTGCCTCAGATTTGCTGGCCTCTTCCATTTTCAGTTTTGCTTGAGCTTAAACAAATAGGTACTTCAGTCATTATTCAGAACTGTAGCAGAAATTCTATTATGGTAAGTGTTGCACTGTATTATACTATTCATAAAATAATAATGTGAGTTTGAGAGAAATATTAGCAGGGCATACGCAATGTAATATATTGGACAATTTAATACTGCAGTTTTATGTCACAGATCCCTGGGTTAGACACACAAAAACACAAAGAGGTTGGCTTCCTTTTGGGCCAGCCGGTTTGGATCGCTGCAAAAGGCTCCAGAGAGAAACCCCAGGTGAGTAAAAGAGAAAAAAAATGCGTATTATGGTTTGGGAGTACAATATCAGCCAGCGGGAAAAGTCTGCAGGAAAATTCCTTTGGTCTGAAGTTGTGTGGGGAGTGAACAGATTTTCTGAAAAACCACTCCCCCCCCCCCTTTACCAATAGGAGAGATGAAACAAAACTGAATAAGAATGTGATGCTAGAGGGGCACTGTGTCACCTTTTGTCCAGAAAGTGCATGCAAAGGCTCTGTATGCCCTGGCGTCTCGTCTACATACACACACACTTGTCCTGTGATCTATGTGGGGGAAGAATGTGTTAAAAATGGGAAACCGCCACAAGGTGGCAGTGCAAGAGAATATTTTTGGAGAAAAATTGGCCCTATATTTTTGATTTTCTTTAAAAAAACCTGCCTACAGGTGGATTAAGAACTAATGTTGCTTTTCAAAAGGACCTACATTTTTTACTTTTTACCAGTAGAACTGATTTTGCCTGGAATAGCTTTCACCCAAGATGAAAGTTCTCTTTTTGAAAACAAAGGCATGATGCATGTTGTTTAATTTAAACCCTGAGCCAATTGACTAATGAAATTGACTATTGAGAACAACGGTAGCTCTGTAGGATTTGGATCCTGGACTTTTGTTATTTTGGCCTAGCCTCCCTACAAAGGGATGGTTAGTATTTTTATAACGGAACATTAAATTGAACAAGTAACCTGGATTTTTGTCGGATCTGAGAGACAATGAGGGACCTTTTTTCATATGTCATTTGCCAACTTTGATTTGTTAAGCCAAAAAGGAGGATATAGCAGAGAGAAAGGCAGCAGGACCAGAGTAAAAGGGATCGCTGCAGATAAATCGTAAAAGAGGGGCCAGGGAGGAATCGTTTGTCGAGGGGCCATGGAGGGGTTGTTTGGAAGCCAAGGAGGATGAAACTAGTGGCTTGCCTGCCCCACCAGTGGAGAGGCGAGGGATTTCAACAGGATTGGCCACGACGAAAGTGATGCCAAACAGGATGATCGACAGATGGGTAATCAGTCTCCCTCCCCCTTCTCTCTCATTATGTTTCTGCTCTTGGACTCCTGCAGTATTACCCATCCTTCATAAACACACAGAACGGCTATCTAAAACAAATGAGGCATGCATAAACTGGTATCTACTTGCAAGGCTTACTTCTTCACTTCACCGAATATATTAGCAGTACCCTGCTTCCTGTGTAAAAGAATGCCCACAAAAATGGCTTTCCGGGCTGCTTATCTTTACAAAAAACTGACCACAATAAGGAATTGTAAAAATAACTGTTCAGTAATATGATACCTTCAAGCTGTTCCAGCTTTAGTTTAATTACAGCATCTATATCAACAGCCTGTTCCAAATCATTTTGTCCACCAGAGCTTAATTTGTCCAATTGTTTCTGAAGTTGAAGCTGGATTTGGTCTTTTTCCTGCAACTCAGTTTCATGCTTTTCTAGGAGCACTTGGATCTCTACATTGTGACTCTTTTTGACCTCTTTCATTTCATTCTCATGTTTCTCCATCATGTCTCTCAGCTGTGCTCGCATTACATGCTTTTCAGCATTCAATTTGGATTGGAGGTTATCTTTTTCTAACTGAAGGCGGTTCAGATGTTCGTTAATTTCCTGAAATAAAAAAATGTATTTTAAATGGACAAAAATGTTTCTATGTGCCTTCAAGTTACCTGTCAACATATAGTAACCACAAATTCAGAGGTGGGATATTTGCTTTTAAGAAAAATGACTAAATTGTTATGTTGAAGTCATTCATAACGGAATAGTGGCAGGATGGTGTTCTGGGTTAAGTGCTGGGCTACTGTTGGATAATTCCCCTCCCCCCCCCCCCCCCCAAATACTGAAATGGAAAGCTTTTCATCTAGTTAAGTGATCCTTTCTGCAAAAAAGAAGGGGATAATCTGCCTTACTGCTGCAGCCTCTTTCTTACTCCGAAAAAGGCCCCAAGTGCTTTTCAGAGCATGCAAGGGGTTTAACGTGCAAGTAGAAAATCTGAGGCCCAAGAATTAATCCAATCAGTATCAAGTCATTCTGCCACAAAAAGTGTCCAAGTTTATTTTTCCCATGGATAGCTGTCCTTAGGGATGCATCAAGACTGCTTTCAAGCAAAATTTGAGGCATAAACCCCAAATGCTGCCTAATGCAATATCATTTTTTCAATGGGGAGAATCTGGTTCTATAGCAGCTGATCCTATTCCAGAAATACAGTAGTCCCCCTTATCTGACTTCCGCTTAACACTCCGTATTATCCGACACCATCTAGTGGCCAATTGGAAACATTGCGCCCTTCACTCAATCCAAGGTGAGAGCTGTGGCTCTTTCCCGTTCGAAAAAACTGGAAGGAGGATGAAAGCGCATCTCGGAAGGGAAGGAAGGGGGGGTGAATCATCCCATGGGGCGGGCATTTGTATGCGAGGGAGGAGGGGGGGAAAGGAAACGCGATGGCTCTCCCTCTTCCTCCCTCTTTCTCTTGGTGCACGCAGGCAGAGCCTTGTTTCCAAATCAATGGGGGGAAAGGGCTCGTGATTGGAAGGAAAGAATGGGGGGGGGGGGGGAGAAGCCAAAGGAGCGGGCCCGGGTTTGGGAAAGGGACGCAGGCAAGGCCAAGTCAGGGCTGGCGAGTGGGGCGGCAGGCTGGCTGCCTTCTGTCGTCTCCTTACCTGGGCGGGTGGGCGGAGGACCCCCCCCCCCTTTCCTCCTGCACACACACTTTGCGCCAGATCCCCCCCCCCCTCCCTCTCCTTCTCCCTTCCTTTTTCTCTCCCATGCACTCTCTCTTCCTCCTCCTCCTCCCCCTTCTTCTCCCTGTCAGCCTTGCAGCAACTTTCACTTCTGGCCTCCTCCTCCTCCTCCTCCTCTTTTAACCCAAGCAAGGATCATTAGAGGCACAGCACCCTAGAAACACAAGAGACCCCCTCCTCCCTTCAGAGGCTCTCCAGCCCAGCCCCATTCTGCCAGGCTGAAAGGCACAAGCCAAGCCCTCCTCCCTACACAAAGCCACCCAGCTCCAGGTGAGATTCTGGAGACAGTTGACCAATATCAAATATTTAGCAAACTTTGGTTTCCCAGTCTTGCCATTGCTCTGCTCAATATGGGATTCTAGAGATGATTAATCTACAGTATATCAGTGTGTTCCCAGCTCTGGTCTTCCAGGGGTTTTGGATTTCAAACAGGATGTTTTGGTGCTTAATTTGTAAAACCATAATGTAATTTGACATTTAATAGGCTTTTTCTTAATCCCTCCTTATCATCCAACATTTTCACTAATCCAACATTCTGCCGGCCCGTTTATGTAGATAAGTGAGACTCTACTGTAACTGTAATCCTCTTGCAAAGGTAGTGGGATGTCTGTTGCTCTCTCTATCAATCTCAAAGGCTTATAAGATAGACAAGAGATATCACCTTATCACCACTAAAATAAAGGTTTGTGAGCATTCACATAGTTGTCTCCCTGGAACTGAAAGGGACTGGAAATCAACTACAAAATCTACAGTATGCACTGGCATTTTTTCCAGAAGAGAGACACGGAATCATCCTGCTGCTGTCTGCCAACATATTTCTAAAGTAATGCACTGTTCTTTTTTAAATATTTATTTATTTTACTTTATTCAAATATACATACATTTGCGAGTGTTTGTTTCACACAATGCAATACTTTTCATCTATTCGTCTTTCATAATCATTTCTCAGACAATATATTTTCAATAAGGGGTCACAGTCTTCTATTTAAATAGTACATATATATTATAGGCTCAAAATTAATATCCGTTTCTCCCTTGCCTTCAATCTATTAGCTTCCTCTATGTAGATTTTCAAGTTAATTTTACATTGAGATATTGGATTATTGATTGCCATTCATTAACAACGTTCTCTAAGTGTATAGTTGTTTTGTCCATTATTAGCAAGTCTGTAATGTAATGCATTGTTCTATACTATTTGGCTGAGTTCCAGATGATCAACAATTACCCTCTGGTTTATTTTCACTGCACCAGTGCTATTTCTAAAGAGATAAAGGAATGGTTGCTTACCTGTACATATTTCTTTGAGAGATCATCTGTGAAATCTGAACATATGGTAGTAATTGCACCCAAGCAACCCTCAGTATTGCCAGAGGTACTCTGGCTACCGTCCCACACACCCTCCCTGAAGGCATATATGCCCTGGAGAGGCTGTAGCCTCGGTTCCCTGCTGCCTAAGCAGCGGTTAGAACATAGGCATGACGTAAGTGGGGAGGATGGGCGGGGATGTGCGGATTTTACAGATGCTCTCTCAAAGAAAGATGGTTACAGGCAAGCAACCATTCCTTCTTCGAGTCAGCTGTGAAATCGCACATATGGTAGACTAGCAAGCAACTCACAATGGATGGTGGGTGTCATGACAGTGCTGAAGCAAGAAACGCTCTGCCAAACGCTGGTTGCCTCCTGGAGATTACGTCTACCTTGTGGTGTGCCACAAATGTGAGCGGAATAGCCCACGTAGCTGCGTTGCACTCATCGTGTAGCGGGACTCCACGGCTATAGGCCGTGGATGCCGCTACTGTTCTTGGCCTTTCAGCAGCTGATTGTATGACATTGAAGACCTCCCCTTAAATCAGTAGGATTGAGACTGGAAGCCGTACTTTTGGGCTGCCTGACATACTTCCTGATTTGTTTTGAGCTGTGTGTCCGTGTCTGGATTGAATAATCCTGCATCATGAATTGGCACATTCTCTACCAAGGCCTTTCCCTCCTGACAGAGTGGATGCACCAAGCCATGCACGCTGACGAACTGTGGTGGCCACAGCAAAAATTCTGCCTGCCCCTTCATCAGTATCTGTTGCTAAATCCTTCTGGACTTTAGCCAACGCCAAGCCTTCCTGTTGGAAAGCCTTTGCCATAGGCTGTTGGTCCTTTGACAGGGCATCGAGGTAAGGGCCTATCTTTTTCCACAAAAAATCCTGGTAAGTCACCATATACGCTCCGTAATGAGCTATGCACGTCATAAGTCCTGCACCTAAGTGGACCTTTTTCCCTACTGACTCGAGCTTTCTGCCTTCCTTGTCAGTAGGTGTTGTATTTGTTTTAGAAAAACGCTGTGAGACATGTTAGTGACCGCCATGTTCGGCTGTGGTGGTTTAGACACCCATGCTGCAGCAGAAAGGTCAACCTTGTACAGGTTATCACTCCTGCGAAGAACTGCACCAACTATTGCCGGAAGCACATCTGGATTTTGTGTCACTTGGAGAAGGTATGGAACTGCTGGAATTGACAAAGAAGGAGAAGCTTGCTGGCGTTGTTCTTATGATCTGTACAGGTGATCCTCCACTGGTTTATACGCAGATGACTGCAATAAATTAAGTGCACGTGACAGGTGCAACATTAAGGCCAGAAAGGTTGCTGTATCTGCTGAAGGCAAGATATCTGGGGTTGCTGCCATCTGCTGAATGATGTCAGTCTCAAGGTCTATATGTGACTGTATGTGCTGCTGCTCAGTGAGAAACAATGGATTTGCAGTGGTAATTTGCGCAGGTTGACACCTAGTGTCTACTTGAGGAGAGAGCACTGGTGGCTGGGGCTCTACAGCAGTTACTGGGCCAAAGAAGTATGCTCTTCCGCCTGGAGAGCGATGTATATATTAAGCCTGTGCATTGGCAACATAGGATGACGTTATGGGCACCTGCCACGCAGTTGGATTAACCTCGGCCCTCTGCCTCGGTGGAGGCGATGGGTAAGAGGGAATACGGGGTGGGAATTGGCGGGCTCCCTCCCACATGGCAAGGGAATAGGGAATGAGATACTTCTGGTCGCTGCATGCATGCCTGGCCTGCAGTTGCCATGACCATAGCGGCTCAGCGCTCGCTCACAACTGAGTGGCAAGGCTGAATATGGAGCGGTACCGGGGGTGGGGGGGGTGGGCTGTCTCCACTCCAGGGAGCAAGGCCACACCTCCACCCAGAGATGGCGTCGGGGGTGTGACGTGAGAGCACGCACTGCCTCCATACTTTCGTAGAGAGGAAGTGGGCGGAGCCAGAGCCCTCAGATTCGCCGGTGTGCTGGGTGCCTTGGGTGTTCCGGAAGCGGCAGAAGAGTCTGCTCGCTTTTTCTTCTTCTCTGTGGTCCCAGAGTCCAGAGAAGCATTGGGGAGCGTTGTCTCTTTGTCAACTTCATTTACCCTGGGCAAGGTTAACGCTGCTTGGCTGCTTTGCTGGAGCGTTGGAGGGGCGCAGCTGCGCTAGTCGAAGGCAGAGAAGGTAAGAGTGTCTGCTCATAGAGCAGCGCCTTTAAACGCGCCTCTCTGTTCTTCCTTGATTTTGACGTAAAAACCATACAAATTTTACATGCTTTGATGGCATGAGACTCCTCAAAACAAAGGAGACATTTCTCATGGCCGTCACTGTCTGGGAAGTTGTCTCCGCAGGACTTACAATTTTTAAATGCCGTTGAAGCCATACTAGCCTGTCTCGTAGTCAGGGAGTCCTAGTTTGGGAGGCAGAGGTCAGAGTATCCGTTGTAGAAGTCCAAATTCGTAACCAAAGTACCAAAAATGTATAGAATTTAATATAATTTTGAAGAGGGGTTCCTAATAGCTGCTTACAGGCGGCGGAAAAAAAGGAACTGAGGCTACAGCCTCTCCAGGGCGTATATTTCTTCTGGGAGGGTGGGCAGGACTGTAGCCAGAGTACCTCTCAACACATGTTGAGGATTTCCGACAGCATTGCTTGGGCGCAATAACTACCATATGTGCAATTTCACAGCTGACTCGAAGAAGAAATATGCCGTCTCTATGTATCATAAGGGCATGATTTGTAGGAATAAGCCACTTGCAACTGCTACTTTTAAAACAAATACAAGAGACCGGCATAAAAAGTAGGATAAATCAAGTTCAACAGGCTTTTATGCTTGGTGCACTTATAAGCTGGTACAAACTTTCTGGAAAAAGGTAATTAAAGAAACAAATAAAATTATTACTAAAAAAGTTAGGAAAAACCCAGAAATGTGTCTCTTAGGTTTATTTTGTGAAAGAAGATGTAAAAAAAATTCAATACAGTTTTTTTGTTGCAAGATTAATAATAGCAAAATCATGGAAGGGGGGAAGAGTTGCTTATAAAGGACTGGAGAGGAAAATTATTAGACTACACATTCAAACGGTCAAGTTCTCCGGTGGTATTCAGGGAGGAAATAATGAAGATTTTGTTAGAAAATGATGGCTTGCATTTGTATATTTAGAAAGGAAGACAAATGTAGACTTTAAAATAGCTGCAAGGGGAATGTATTAATATAAAGAAAAGGGTAGGTTTTTTGAGATATTAGGTTTACATTGAGTCATATTTGTAATAGCCACAGAATGGAAACAACTGGCTTATAAGTCACTAGGCATTGCACCTTATTCTTACTTTGAGCTGCTGGTCTTTAGCATCCAGTTCTTGTTGCAACATAACTATCACTTGTGTTCTTCCAAGCATGACTTCTTCCTTTTCATGGAGCTTCTGTTTCAAGGCTTTCAATAACTGTTGAGGATAGATGTTAACTTAATGAAATACAAGAAAAAATATCTCTGTAGAAGCCAAAGTTTCTATAAACCCAAATTTCTTTGGCCCATCTAATACAACTAAATTCCAAAGTTGTACGGTAAGTAAAACCATGACATTAATTGAAAAAGGCATCTTGCCAAAAATATCTATATCTAATCTAATCTAAATCCAATCTAATCTAATTCTATTCTAATTCAAATTCTAATTCTAAATCCATAATAAAAGTGAAAACCTGTATGTGTGTATATGGCACGGGTGTCCGCTCAGACAGCCTCCGGCCTCCACAAACAGGCTATAGTTCCCAGTGCTGAGAAGTCAGCAAGTCACTCCCGTTCACTGACATTGAGGTTACAGCGAGCGCCATGAACATGCAGCCCAAACCCTGCCTATGTCCTCCCCAAACACTACGGCCCACCACACAAGGAATGCTTTCATTTGGGGACAATTTCATCCTAGATTTTGCTTTTTCTTCCACCACAGGCAGCCATCCCAGGGTACTTCATTGCTGTAGAATTTGCATGACCCAGCCTACTGCCCTTCCCTTTCAAATCTGTCTGCAGAACAAACACAGCAGAATTGAGCAGCAACTAAACTTACTGGAGGAGTTTGGGGATTGACTGCACTGTGACTCCTACTGGGGAATTTAGAGGAGTTATAGTTCACCTACACCCAGAACGCACTATGAACCCAAACAAGGATGGGTCAGGGCCAAGCTTGCCATGCATACCCGATAAGCCCAGATTTGAATACTGGTAAGTTTGGAGGGGAATTGGCGTGGACATTTGGGATTTATAGTTCACCTGCAATCGAACCCCACCGATGATGGACCAGGACCAAACTTGGCACACAGAGCCCACATGACCAATAGAACATATTGGACAAGTTTGGGGAAAAGGGACTTATAGTTCACCTGCATCCAGAGAAACAGTGGCTCCCACTGAAAAGTGAATGTTTGTATGTATGTATGTGGCAGCTTTCTGATCGGCTGCCACTTTCATGGACAATTACGACCGCCACGAATGACAGACCTGGCCCAAACTTGGCATGCTTAACCCCCATGACACACTTTCCACCCTTGTGCGGTTTGGGGGAGGATGGCCCATGGATGATGGGATTTGCAGTACTTTCAAACATTTCAACTCCCACAGAACACTGTGACACCCACCAGTGATGGCACTGGACCAAACATGGCAGACATAACCCCAATGATGCACTTTATGTCCTGGTGCAATTTGGTTGAGGATGTGCCATGGATGATGGGATTTGCAGTACCTTCATACACCTCCTGAGACCACTGCAACTTCCAGGAATGACAGAATTGAACCAAACTTGGCACACATATCCCATAAGACACACTTTACATGCTGCAGCTGTTTGGGGGAGGATGGGCCAAGGATTTTGGGATTTGCAGTACTTTCAAATGCTTCATCTCCCACAGACCACTGTTACTCTAACTAATGATGGATCAGGACCACACTTGGCAGGCATACCCCCCATGATCCACTTTACATCCTGATGCAGATTTGGAGAGGAAATACCAAGGATAATGGGACTTGCAGTACCTTCACTCACTTCCTGAGACCACTGCAACTGCCACAAATGACTGATCAAGACCAAACTTGGCACACAGAGCACCGATGACCCACTGTACACCCTGGTGCCGTTTGGAGGACGATGGACTATGAACGATGGGAATTTCAATACCTTCACTCATTTCCAGAGACCACTGTGACTCCCACCAACGGTGGATAAGTATCAAACTTGGCACACATAGCACCGATGACTCAGTCTACATCCTGGTGTGGTTTGGAAGAGTTTGGACCACTGATTATGGGACTTGCAGTACCTTCACTCACTTCCAGAGACCACAGAGACCCCCACCAATGACTGATCAAGACCAAACTTGGCACATAGAGCTCCCATGATCCACTCTACATCCTGGCACTGTTTGGAAGGGAATGGACAGTGGACGATGGGACTTGCATATTGGAGTTGTAGTTCTAGACTAAACTTAGAACACAGGCAAACAATGACTTTCTCGAATAACTCGGGCACCGCCGGGTCCCCAAGCTAGTAGAATATAAAAGCCAAACAACTTTCTGCTCTCAAGGGTAGGGTCAAGCTCTGATACCACAAAAAGCCTCTTCTCATTCTCATTAAGCTCTAATTCCCTGTTAGTTTCCTTCTACCTCACTACCACTCATGCAAAAGCTCCATCTTAGAGGAGAAAAAACTAGTTTGTGCTCTTAGTAACCCAAAATCAGCAAAATATAGGAGAGCTTGCTAAGTACAGAATGAATATCAGAGATCTAAGGAGTATCTCTTTTTTGAGATACAAACCAAATTAAATTGGAAAACAGTGTGCTTGGGGATTTAACTGGATTCTAGCAATCAGGCTCTGGATTCTATTCGTTCTACTACTGAGTTACAGCGCATGTTTCCTACCTGTTCTAGATCAGCACTAGCATCAGATTTAGCAGCCATCTTAAAGAGTTCTTGCTCATGTTTTTGGGCCAGTCCCATCAGCTCTTTTTCTTTTTCCTGTATAATATTCTGAAACATACGAATCTAAAAAATAAAACAAACAAGACTCTATAAACTGATCATAGCAACATCATTAAAACTGTTAGTTTAAATATGAATTATGAATACCTCAGTAAAGGTTTAAAACTACCATTAAACAATGTAATGTTGCTAAAAAGTTGGTTCAGAGAAATACACAATAAGACTATTTCAATAACATCCACCTTATACTAGAATGTATTCTTTGATAGTAACATCATACAGATGATGTGAAGAAAGCTACCAGACAAAGCTAGTAGGAAAATATAGGATCGTTTATAAATAATAGCGAAAATCCTACCAAAAACACAGAGACCTGGAAGTCAGAATGATTTTGCAATTATCGCTCAAATCTCTCAAGTATCTGTGAAGGTCTTTTCTTCTCAGAATCCTTCAACCCTGAGTTTTAAAATAATCAGAAAAATATTCTTCCTGTTCATTATTTTAACTAACCAAATCCATTTAGAGATAAATCCATTGTGTTATTTTCCTTATCAGAATCCAAATCCTAACCATTCACATATTAATACATTTTATCAAAAACATACTTACATTTTGCGTATACATGGCTTCTCTTTCCTGGAAATGCACCTTCTCTTTACTCTGAAGGCTTTTAAGGTTTTTAATTTGTTCCTCGAGGAGGCTACATCTTTCTTCACTGTCTCCAACTTTCTTTGTAAGATTCTGAACTAGGATTTGCATACTCTGTAATGAAGCCTCCTTTGTGGAAAGATGATTCTTTGAAGTTCACAAAGAAAAAGAATGAGATTAGAATGGGAATAAGCCTTTCAGGATCAATGACATACAGTGTTCCCTCATTTATCGCAGGGGTTAGGTTCCAGGACAACCCACAATAAGTGAAAATCTGCGAAGTAGGGACATTATATTTATTTTAATATTTATACATTATTTTAGTAATTATACACTTTTTAAAGCCTTTATCAACCAATCGTGTGTTGATAAATCGCCTCCTTCTCCTCCTGTTGCCGCTTGGGCTCCTTTTCTCTCCCTTTGGCTTCTCCTTCCTCCCTTCCTTAGGCTGTAAATTGTAATTACTTATGATTTATAATTGTCTTTTAGAGTTTACTGAAAAACTGTGAAACAGCGAATCCGCAAAAAGTGAACTGTGAAGTAGTGAGGGAACATTGTATTCAACTAAATAGTTACGAGTACAAGTGAAAAAAAAGCAGCAAAGAAATTACTGTATGGAAAAAATACTTTATGCCAGCAACAATCGAAGGAATGTGCTTTTGTGCATCTGCTCAGCCTATTGGGAAGGCTGTTACATCTGTTGATGAACAGTCCTTGTTGATAGATAAGATAGAACTTTTACAAATCAGAGTTTAAGAATACCTTTAATTCATTGTTAAGTATTAGTAATTCTTTGGCATCATTATTTGATCCACAGGATAACTGTAAATCAATGATATAGGCTTCTTTTTCATCTAGCTTTTTTTGCTTCTCAGCAAGCATGGCATCAATTTCTGCCCCCCGTTGATGTGCAGCATCCACTTCAGCAGTCTGGAAACCAAAATTAATGTTTCATCAGAAATGAACTAAGCAATATTATGTCTTCTTCCAGTTTTAATAAGACAAATTTATGGTATCCTCATTTATCACCATTTTCTTCCAAACTCTTAAGCATGACTAAATCTTGTCAGGTTTCTTTTAACTCCGGTGAGATAAAATAACAGTTCTTTCCATGTGACAACTAAGTTGGTCAAGATGAGCAGTATTTTAAAAATGTGTTATGTGTTTGAGTCTTATGAGCGATTCTCACTTACTTCTATCACTTCACAAAACTGGTGAAGAAAAACTTTATGAAGCCTGTAAAACTTAATTTTCTGGGGTACATCTCCCAGCCCTAAATAGTGTTATTAACATTAGTAAAATAATATGTTTAATAATAACTACATTTCAATATGTACATTCTCATGTTTAAGTCTAGAAATTTTAGCTAAAAAACCAACCTGCAAAAACTGGCTGGGTTTTTCACAGATCAGTGTATGTACAGTTCCCTAATTCTCATTTCAAAAGGAGTTATCCCCTTGCCTGCATGGAGTGGTGAAAGGCAAAAGCTTAGTCCATCCTGGGAGAACCTAAAAGAGGTACTAACCCCTTCTATTCTCTCCATTGTGGCGCTGCTTCTGGCCTGTTTTAATGCCTAGGCTAGGAAATGACAGCAATAGCTCTATTGTGCTTTGCCTCAAAGGAGTACCAGACTAAATTCTTGCCTTTTGTTACTCTTCTCAGACAAGAGGATGGTTCATTCTATGATAAAGAGTTAATACTATTCCCTTCTTGTAGAGTTGCAAAATGCCTCTTTAAATGCCTTAGCAAGAAAAAGATAGTGGCAAAAAGCACCAAGTGCTTGTGCTTTCTCCTCTTCACAAAATGACACTTGACTTATCCATCAATTATATCAAAATTCATAGATTTGGCTTCAAAACCTGCCCTTGACTTTGACATAAAGTCAACTTTTACATGAGTATATCAAATAAGTGGACCTTTTAGTTGATGAACTCTGATCCTTCCCTGGAATTTCTGAACTATCAACGTATTAGGAACTCTTTCCATTTTACATCCATTTAAAATCTTCACATAAAAATTAATTAAACTTAATTAAAATCCCTAAAAAACCTAATATTTTAGGGCCTTTTTGGTGGTTGTTCCCAGACTGTAGAATTCCCTCCCAAGAGAGACCAGATTGGCCAAATACCTTATAATACACATAAATAGTCGTAACAAAATGAATGGGGACACAAAATATCTCATGATTTGTAACATAATAACACACCTTTCCAAGATTTTTGCCATTTATGAGTAACAATATGTAAATATGTGAAAAAAATTAAAATTCTACATTCCATGACACACCTACACACTACAGACAAAACACTTAACGTATCGCAACACTGATTCTGGAAAGCTCCAATTTAGAACTATTTATTCAGTTAGAGTTTTTATTTATTTATTAAATTTGAAGCCCAACTTTCCATTAAAAATGATTTTCATAATGGTTAACAATAAAAAACACAAGCCAGGATCCAAAGTGGTACATCTGCTGATGACATTGTTTCCTCAAGGAATATGAAACTGGGGACATGGTTTCCTCCCCTCTACACTTCCTGTGCAACCAAAACATTTGGCCAGGGGGTTCCTGCAGTTTCCCTTTTACAGATTTCTGTGCATATCTGAGAGGGGAGAATGTTCCCTCCAGGACACTGGATTTAGATTATATGAAAAACAACTTTTTAATTCAAACAAAAGTTGTAGACCAAAAACATAACCAATCATATAGAGAACAAATAAAATATTTAGTAGAAAAAGAAACTGCAGAACCCGTCATATTTTTAAAAATCAACAGTAAATCAATTTGCTGATTGTCAATCTCCTGCCTAATCAAAATGTTTTGTTTTTCTTGATGGAAGAAAAACAACAGAGATTAAACAATGATATCCTTCCCTAGCAGCAAATTCCAAAATTTTGGAGTCACTGCCAGCAAACACTATACTCAACGTATTTTTAAAAATATAGAATTGCATTAGAACAAAAAGTGACTCCAGTATTGATGCTTAGGCAAGTTTGCATGGAAGGCTGAAGTCTTTCAAATGGGTCTCCAGTCCAAGCAATGTCAACAATGAAGAATATTTTCATGGAGCAATACCTTTCTCTGAAGTTCTTCATTTCTTTGAGCATTCTGTGACTCTAATTCTTCAATTTTCTTTTTAAGTACCAATATTTTTCCACGACTTGCAGCAGCATTATCCTGATCACCATCCCTAGAACCCTAAAATGTAAATATGGAAACTTAGATTAGGTGTAAGATCCAGGCTGTATGAAAGATGTACAATAGTATATAAGAATTATTTGTTTTCGTCATAAAAAAGAACACTGCCTGTTTTAGACCTCTGTTCAGGAATTGAGAATTTTGCTATACTCAACATATTTTTAAAAATACAGAATTTGAACTGAATATTTTTAAACAAAAACAAAAAAGTTCCAAATATATTATTGTGATTTTGGTCCTAAAATATAAAACAGCTTATATGCAGAGCAATACAAAATGTTCCATTTTTGGGTCAGAGCTCATGAGAATGAACTTGAGATCTTCTGAATGCCAAAAGTGTTCTGTCAACTGAGCTATGATCCCTGCCATTATTTGAGGAAGAAAATGAATGAATTGCTCATTTAAAATCCTGAATCCTTTACTTATTTCTACTTAAGGTATACAAGAATGAGGATTGTGAAAATACAAACACTTTGATGTATCTGGTCTTATTTGAAAGATTTTGTGACATCATGCTTTTTAAGAACACAAAGGACTTGGGATAATATTCTCTCTCTCTCTCTCTCTATATATATATATATAATAATAATAATAATAATAATAATAATAATAATAATAACAACAACTTTATTTTTATACCCCGCCCCATCTCCCCGAAGGGACTCGGGGCGGCTTACATGGGGCCTAGCTCGATAAAACAATCAATATCAGTAACACGACTATAAAACAATTATACCAGTAAAACATCAATAGCAATAAAACAATCATTAAAATCGGCAAGAAGCATATGAAAAACATACAATATTAAAACAGGAAACTAATTCATAAAATCCAGAACAGAACGTGTCGGTAGAGATGGACAATAAAGTGCAAAATAGCATTGGCAACATCTCGAAATGGGGGCTATTATAAAATAGGCAGATGGATCAGTCCAACATCAAATTAGGTATTAAAGGCCTTTGGAAGAGCCAGGTTTTTAAGCTCCTACGAAAGGAGAGGAGGGCAGGGGCCTGCCTGATCTCTCTAGGAAGAGAGTTCCAAAGCTGGGGGGCTTTGGCATCACGGCAATTCACAAAACAACAAAACCCAACACCCCCCAAACTCTAAAATTGGCAACACAATCCATCATCCCTGCCTCCAGTAAGATACAACACAATCACACAAAAAACACAATCACAACACCAAAACCCACAACAGGCAATGTACGCATGCACGTGGAACTCAAAGTATTTTTTGGGACAGCATGGCTGCCCAGGATCAGCTCACTCCCTCTCTCAGGTCCCTCCTCCTTCTATGCGAACCCTTACCAGATGCCTCCTGGCCTTTTCCCGGCAGGCCCTGGCCCCTTCCTTCTGCCCATTCAGGCTGCACCCGGTCTCCTTCGGGACCTCGGGGCCCACACCTTCCTGCACCCATGGGCCTCCCTATCACCGCTGGACCTCCTGGCCCCGCCCCCTCCACAGCTTTCCAACTCCCATGGGCTTTCCAGCCTTCCCTTCCAGGGCCAGAAAAGAAAAAGGTAAGCAAGGGTCTCCCTCCTCTTCCTGCTCTCTCTCTTCCTTTGGAAGAATTACCACTCCCCCTTCGGCCGCCCCATAGGGGCGAAGGAAGAAGCGGAAAAGGAGGACAAAGGGGAGGAAGAGGGAAGGGGAATGGGCTTCCTGAGCGGGAGGAGGGAAGGGAAGGGGGGTCACACTCCCTCCCCCCTCCAAACAAAATATAAACAAAGGCAAGGAAAGACCCGACAATAGAACACAAGGTTGGGAAACAACGAAAAACAGGACGAGGAATTACAGGAGGGGCTTTCTTCGGGAGGGGGCTACCATGGGAGGGAACTTCTACTATTCTTATTCTTATTGCCATGCTTTCTATATTTTGTAATATATATATAAAATACAAAATAATAAATACAGCCAGACATTGAAGCTGCAAGGATATTCAGTGCAATTCAACCACACTAATAAAAGATTAACCTTCATAAAAGGCGACCAAGATTTGAAACAGTGATACTACTCTGAAGCTGACCAACCAAAGATTTCCCCTAGGTAGCAAGCACCCAGGCTTTGAACCACTGAGGCTATTCATTACAATTCTACCACCCCAAAAAACATTCTTCTAAAAGGCAACTACCTAACCTTCCAAGCAGCAAGCCTATTCCTTTCTATTCCACCTCACCAAACAAGGATTCACATAAGAAAATGGCCAGGCTTTCAGGCTACAAAGCTATTCACTGTTATTCCACCTACCTAACAAAGAATTCCCATACGCCACAGCAACGCGTGGCCGGGCACAGCTAGTACTTTATAAAATATTTAAGCTACAATTGTAAATACGTTGACAGCATGCATACACACACACACACACACACACACACACGAATATCCATTTTATTGCAGCATGAATGAATCAGTGAATCTTGTGTTTTCTATCTGCCTCTTCTCATGTGGCCAACAGGAGGAGTTCAGAGGCCTTTATTTCATCTTAATTACTGTGTGTCTTGTTACTCAGTCTGCATTTGGCATTCATTATGAAGAGTTGTAACAAAACACTCATAAACAAATATGCTACTATCCAGATGCTGATGGACAGCAAACCATTCAGTATTGGCTATGGTAGTTAGGTCTCATAGGAGTTGCCATTCAAACATATCTAGTAGACTTCATTTTGCTCACTCCAGTTATTTAGACTAGCTTACTTAAAAGTGTTAACTTAAAAACAGCAAAAAAGGAGTCATAGTTATAGGCTGAGAAGACATAGCAAACTGCAGTTTCTAAGGAGCTCCTTGAAGCAGCATAAAGAAAAAAAAGGTATGGGCTTGGGACTGCAGTGTTGAGGACTGCTGAGGTTTATTCATAGAATCATAGAGTTGGAAGAAACCACATGGGCCATCTAATCCAGCAGCCCACTTACCTGGGACATGTTTCTGAATCATGATATCTAGGGCCTCTTCCACACAGTTGAATAAAATCCCACATTATCTGCTTTGAACTGTAATATATGGCAGCGTGGATTCAGATAACCCAGTTCAAAACAGATATTGTGAGGTTTTCTGCCTTGATATTCTGGGTTATATGATTGTGTGGAAGGGCCCTAGGAGTGTACTATAATGCCAAAATATAAACAAAAGACAAATGTAGCAGAGCAGCAAGCAAAAAGGCAAGGCACTGCCTGCTATTTCCATCACTTTGTTTCTGCCACTTGAGCTGCTCCATTTAGAAAGCAACTTATCTTTTTAACAGCAGCAAAAGCAAAGTACCTCATTGGTAAACAGAATCTACCACTAACACAAACACGCATGCATACAGTCTGTATGGCTACCAGCTTTAGAAAAATAGTAAATGAAAGATCATTACCAATGCATCAAGACTTAACGTTTATCTGAATGTTAAGAATGTAACTCACTTTCTTTTGCTCAGATTTTCCTTCTTTACTTCCAGCACCTGACAGCTGCTTCTTAAGTTCCTCTAATTGTGAAGCTAAAGATGTTACTTTGGCTTTGTTTTGCAGCTTTAATTTGGAAATCTTAGCTTCAGAAGCTTCTTTTTCATCCTACAAATTAATGATTTTATTTTCAGACAAGTCAATTGGCAATTTAAAATTAATTAAACATATTATAAGCATGTATAGGATAGAAGATACTTACATATACATATATGAAAATAAAAAGATAGTTTTAGCACTGAAAGATCAACAACTCCAAGTCAGGTGGTCTTGGATTGGATGAGAAGCCACATGTTACACATACCAATTTGAAATGGACAATTTTAAGCCTGAGTTTATCAACAGCACCTGTTCAAACTTGGGAAGCATTTACATTCTGAGTGACAAACAAATCTGGAACATTATGGCAACTTAAAATAAACCAGCATCTTCTTAGCACTTGCTCATTATGATCACTATGATTCCAGTCTGATATAGCCATTTTTAACCTGATATTTAAGGAAAGCACTTTGTACTAAGACAGCTGTGAAGTTCATTTTCATTCATAAGGAGATGCAATTCTGAACTACACAGACAATACCTTTAACTGTTGCTCCTTATTGTGCAGCTCGCTCTCCTTTTCCTTGACAAGTTCTTTGAGTTGTGTTATCAGTTGCTTATTCTGGGCCAGCTGCTCAGTTAAGTCACCAGCTGACATGCTTGCTGCTTGAGAAGTGCCATGAAGCTGCAGATAGCAAAAGGAGTTTTGCAACAAAATGATGCAGAAAAATAAATGTTTATGTATTATTAATGGAACATGAAAGATCCATGTCACGTAAAACAACATCAGCTCAATTATAAATATCTGAAAATTATTTAACACCTGTGCCCCAACATAGCTAGTCATTGAAGAAAGGGATACTATAATTAATATACCAACATTTCCTGCACATCAGCATTTATTCCAGCAGGGAAAACAGTTCTACATGCTCACTTCAACAAAATGAAACATTACTACAATCCTGTATGTGCATTATCATGCCCACAGTACTCCAGATACCTAACCAGCACAGAATATAGTGAGACTATTATGTTCCCCAACTTGGAAACTTATCCCTCTATTAACAGAGGTTAAAATTGTAAATGTGGGATTTGTGTATTGATAGTGCTTAAATGCAATTTGTGCCATGCTTGTATTGCAACTGATTGCATCATCCAGAATGTACCATAATGTGGAAAGAGTTAATTGCCAAGAAGCTATGATGACCTTGATGTGTGGCTGGAACTAGGGAGTATCCAGACACAAGTGTTTGTGCATACCGATTGCATCAGTTCAGTTGAGTTCTGTCTGCCTAGAGTTCGAGTCAAGTTCTGTTGGCGAACAGAACAGTCCTGTGTTCGTCTGTCGTCTGCAAGTCTGTTTGTGTTGATTACTGCTGCATACAGTAAAACTTTGTAAATAGTTTTACCAACGTCTCTGAGTGTCTCTTCGTTCTGCGTTCCACTGCTTCCATCCAACTACTGCTGCGCTGCAAATACTCTGACAAAAATAGCATTCACCTTCTTTGCTGCAGCAGCACATTCCTGCTTTTAGTCAATTTATGATAATCCCAAGGTATTTTTCACATGTAGTACTGCTGAGCCACGTATTCTCCATCCTATACTTATACATTTGGGTTTTGTGACCTAAATGTTGAATTTTGCATTTGTTTTTATTAATTTCATTTAATAGTCTGGCATTACCTGCAAACTTGATAAGGATTCCCTCCACCCCACCATCGAAGTCATTATATAAATGTCGAAAAATAATGGCCCTGGTACAGAACACCAAGGCACTCCATCTGAGACCTCCTTTGACTTGTTCAACAAAGGCAACATGGGAAAAATCAAGATGGTATTTACCTGATATTTGAGAATTAATATTAATTATGCTGGGTGCAGTAAATGCTCAAAACATTTCAGGTGTAAAAACTGAATCAAACCTACAAATTTACAACAGAAATTAGGGATTATTTTTTTAAAGTACTCACTCCAGAATTAGGGATTGAATCATCACCACTTCCCCATTTCCACATAGTTTAAAGGTGACTATAGGAAAGGATAAAAAACATTGGTTATTTCAGTAAATGTAAGATTGGCAACTGCTTCTTAAATTTTCATTTATGTCTTAAAACAATCAAAATAGAGCATAATAAGACAATAGAAACACTCAAAAGGAGTAAAATACAGAGACAATAAAAGAATAACAGCTGAAAGCTTTCCACATGGTGAAGTCATGGTGTGCTATTCTCACTGAGAACATCTTCATTCTGGTAAAGAACAGGGCATGCAGCAGAGATTTTCTACTGATAAAGGACATGTAGGAATGAGCATGTGCTGTGGCAAAAAATGGCAAAGTAAGCCCACAAGTATCTCCAAGTCTGTTTTTGAGGCTTTGCAATGAATGCCCTTTTCTGGCCAAGAAGGGGGATTGTGCTTTTACTGATTCCCCCAGGAGCATTACTTCACCTTGTAAAACAGGTCACATGTGGCTAGTTTTACTTGGCTCCTTCTGCCAAGTAAATGTAAATGTAAGTGTAAATGTAAATTGCAGTTCTCCTGTATTTCATGGAATGCTGCTTCTAAGAAATATCTTTCTAATGGTGTGGGGAAATTGCTACTTCTTTAAGTTCAAAGCTCCATAACTGTCATATTTCTCAGTATACACAGCTTCATAGATAAGATCTGCTTCTAGGCAACACATGTCATTCATTAGTAAGCTGCACTGAGAAGGTGAATGTGTTGTTATTTTTGTTGTTGCTGTTGTTGTGTGCCTTCACATCATATCTGATTTATAGTGACTATTACTAAGTCTTTTTGGAAGAATTTGTTCAGAGCGGGGTTGTTTATGTCTTCCACTGAGATAGTGTGACTTGTTTAAAGTTTATAGTAAAAGTGAATTTTCAGAATAGGTAAGTGTTATTAACTGTGACAATGGGCCCTCGCATTATCTGTGCAATATAACTAAGGGGTATAGCCTGTCTTTCAGGTTTAGATTAGATTAGATTTAGATCACCATCACATAAGAGCAACCGAGCTCACAAGAGATGATTGTCCAATGAAGATAACTAGTTTGGAGAGAAGTGTGGATGTTTGGAGATGCTCCTAAGATGAGAAACAAAACAAGGTGACACAAGGTATAACAGAGTTTTTTGTGAGACTTTGGGACTGATGGAGGCAGAGGAGATCCAAGTTAAGCCACTCAGTAAATTACCACTAAGTTACTGAGTCACATGGGATGAATTTGTGGGTGGTGGTAGATATACTGAATTTGGGGATCTCCTGTGCTATGCAAGAGTAGGAGATGAAACCCATTACATTAACGAAAATAGCCTAACACGAGACCTGGAGCAATTTTAGGACAAGGATGAAGAGTCTCTGGCACTGTAGACTTAAGCTCCCCAAATTCCCAGCCTACATGTTGAATGATAAGGGATTATTAACCCCAAATATTTGAAGACCCAATTCATTATTTATGCTTGCCTACACTCCTAAGCAGAAGTGCTACTTTAAAAAATAATAAAGCCTCTTGTTGACTACTACAGGATAAAAAGATTTGAGGCATAAATTTGACGAACAGCCTGTAATGATGTAGGCTATAGTCCACAAAAGTTTATGACTGGTAAAACCTATTTTTCTCTTAAGATGCCAAAAATCCTTATCATTTATCTCCATATATCTTCAGGGCTACTTTTTGCTTTTTCATATCTATATTTGTCTAAGGCAAAGAAAAAGATTTGTTGAACTAAATCACCATCTTTCTTTCTTTAATGTCCTCCAGTTTGTTGTTGGTCATTATCTAAAGACTTCGCTTACTTTAAACTTGTGGTATGAATAAAACGTCACTCTTTGCAGACATAGATCTTCCACTGCTTTGTGGTTATTAGTCATATGTTGTTTAGTACTGACACAGCTTTCCATCCAAAAGATTTGTATCCACTTGGTGATCTTGGTCAAGTCATATCCCTTCAGCCTCAAAAGAGTGCAATGGCAAACACCCTCTGAACAAATATTGCTAAGAAAAGCTCTGTGATATCACATCCAAGCACAGATGTTTCCATCAGATTAAGCTGCATTCATTAAGCTTCAACTAAAATTAAATTCCAAAAGCAACAGCCAACATTTATTTTAGTTAGATTTATATCCCCATCTTTTACCCACTGATCAAGGCAATGTATATAGCACTTCTCTCCACTTTAATCTCAGTCCTTTTAACAACAACCCTGCAATGTAGATTTTTTGTGTGTGTGTGTCAGGAGCAACTGGAATTGCTTCTGGAGTGAGAGAATTGGCCGTCTGCAAGGACGTTGCCCAGGGGACGCCCGGATGTTTTTGATGTTTTTACCATCCTTGTGGGAGGCTTCTCTCATGTCCCCGCATGGAGCTGGAGCTGATAGAGGGAGCTTATCCACACTCTCCCCAGGTGGGATTCGAACCTGGCAGCTTTCAGGTTAGCAACCCAACCTTCAAGTCACTTAGTCCACTACGCCATCTGGGGGCTCCGCAATGTAGATAAGAATGTGAGAAGTCCAAGATCACTTAATGAGTTTCAGGATTCAATGGGAACTACAACTCAGGTCTTCCAGATCTCAGTCCAATGATGGGGACCAGACCAAAACACAAAAGGACATCTCCCATCTTTTGCCTACCTAAATACTTCTCCAGAGGGTTAAGCAGGAATTTATTTAACACTGTGCAATACTTTTATATGGCTGTGGAGAGGCACATTGCTTAAACTTGGGTGAAAAAATATTGAACAGCTTGTTTAAGACATGAAAGAAAGACATAACCCACAATCTTCTGTGCATCCTCCTGACTATCTGGTAAAGTTTTTGGAGAGAGTACAGTAGGCTGCATAATGAGCCACTATACAACTTGCTTTGTGCTTGTGCAATAGTGGATCTAACTCTAAATCTTTAATTTAAACCCGACTTCCAAAGCAATTCTATGCATGTTATTCAAGACAACCCACTAAGTTCAGTGAGATTTACTAACAAGTATACTAATGATTACAGCTTCAATGAAAAAACAAAACTTGTTTTTTAAACGGAGTAATCTCTCCATTATCTATGGATTCAGTACCCATGGATTCAACTATTCATGGTCTGAAATATTTTTAAAAAGCGAATTTTGACTTTGTCACTTTATATAAGCACTAGCTGTGCCCGGCCACGCGTTGCTGTGGCGAAGTCTGGTGGTATGGGAAATAAAGTATTGAGGAATTGGTGGTAGTTAAGGTAAAGGGTAAACGTTTTCCCCTGACGTTAAGTCCAGTCGTGTCCGACTCTGGGGGTTGGTGCTCATCTCCATTTCTAAGCCGAAGAGCCGGCGTTGTCCGTAGACACCTCCAATGTCATGTGGGATGACTGCATGGAGCGACGTGACCTTCCCGCCGAAGCAGTACCTATTGATGCACTCACATTTGCATGTTTTCAAACTTCTGGGTTGGCAGAAGCTGGGGCTAACAGTGGGTGCTCTCTCCGCTCCCCCAATTCAAACTTGCGGCCTTTTGGTCCAGAAGTTCAGCAGCTCAGTGCTTTAACACGCTGCGCCATCAGGGGATAGTATTTCCTAAAGGTTGTGAATATACAATATTTCTGATTGGTTGTTTTTTGTCTGTTGGAGGCAAGTATGAATGCTGCAATTAGGAAAAATGATTAGGATGTAATGGCCTTGCAGCTTTAAAGCCTGGCTGTTTCCTCCCCGAGTAAATTTTTTGTTGGGAGGTGTTAGCTGGCCCTGATTGTTTCCTGTCTGGAATTCCCTTGTTTTCAGAGTGGTGTTGTTTGCGATATTTTATGTGCTTCTGCTGTCTGTGGCCCTGAGAAAACAGAGGATTTGCCAGACTTTGATGATGGGAATATTTTGTTGGGAGGTGTTAGCTGGCCCTGATTGTTTCCTGTGTGGAATTCCCCTGTTTTCAGAGTGTTATTCTTTATTTAGTGTTCTGATTTTAGAGATTGTATTGTTCTGTTTTATTATACCACATTAATTTTTATATATTCTGATTTTAGTGTTTTTGAATACTTGGAACCAAATTGTATTCATTTTCATGGTTGACCGCAACACAATAATAATAATAATAATAATAATAATAATAATAATAATAATAATAATAATAATAATATAATAATAATAATAGTAATAATAATGACTTTGGTAATACACAGTGCTTCACTCCCTTCTCAGCTTCCTTTCTGGAAGAATCCTTTCTTGGGAGGTATTAGCTGGCCCTGATTGTTTCCTTTGTGGAATTTCCAGTTTTCCTGCTTTCAGACTGTTGGTCTTTATTTAATGCCTGGTTTTAGAGATTATATTGTTCTGCATTATTCTATCCCAGTAATTATTTCATATTAAAGTAGAATCTCACTTATCCAGCATTCGCTTATACAATGTTCTGGATTATCCAACGCAGTCTGCCTTTTCATAATCAATGTTTTTGTAGTCAGTGTTTTAAATTCATTGTGATATTTTAGTGGTAAATTTGTAAATATAGTACAGTAGAGTCTCACTTATCCAACATAAATGGGCCGGCAGAATGTTGGATAAGCGAATATGATGGATAATAAGGAGGCATTAAGGAAAAGCCTATTAAACATCAAATTAGGTTATGATTTTACAAATGAAGCACCAAAACATCATGTTAGAGAACAAATTTGGTAGAAAACGTAGTTCAATACGCAGTAATGCTATGTAGTAATTACTGTATTTATGAATTTAACACCAAAATATCACGATATATTGAAAACACTGACTACAAAAATGCGTTGGATAATCCAGAACGTTGGATAAGCGAGTGTTGGATAAGTGAGACTCTACTGTAATTACAACATAGCATTACTGAGCATTGAACTACATTTTCTGTCAAATTTGTTGTATAATATGATGTTTTGATGCTTAATTTGTATAACGATTACCTAATTTGATGTTTAATTGGCTTTTCCTAAATCCCTTTTTATTATCCAACATATTCACTTATCCTGCCGGCCTGTTTATGTTGGATAAGTGAGACTCTACTGTATATTGATAATCTTATATTATCTGCTTAGAACTGGATTATGTGAGGCCCTTTCTTCACAGCTGTATAAAATGCACACTGAAGTGGATTATATGGTAGTATGGACTCAAGATAATCCAGTGCAAAGCAGATAATATAAGATTATAAATGGGTTATATAGCTGTGTGGAAGGGCCTTGAGTCTACACTGCCATATAATCCAGTGCAAAGTAGATAATCTGTGGAAGAAGCCTAAGTGAGGCCTAAATCTGCCTGTCCCCTAACTGAACCCTGGCTGTCCCTTGGCTGAATTGGTTGCTAGGAGACGAAGTGGGCAGAGATTAGCCCTCTAAACTGGCAGCAATTGGATAAAACAATTATTGCTCTCCCTCTAATTAAGACTTTATTTTTCTTTTCTTTTTGTTGTATCTTACTGGAGCCGTGGATGATGGGTTGTGTTGTCAAATTTCGAGGTTGGGCGGCCTGTAGTTTTGTTGTTTTGTGGGATGCCCTGATGCCATCACTCTTTTATATATATAGATGACAATTTTGCTACACTACTGCTTATAATGGGACTTGTACATCAATGGATTTAGGTACCCACAGAAAGTCCTGGGTCCAAACTACAATGGATACTGAGGGCCTGCTTTATTAGGATTACTATTGTATTAAAATATGTATGTAACAAATTAAGACCTATTTAGATTGTGCAACTGACAGGCTCTTCTCAGCAGCTTCAGAATGTACCTTGCCCATTGTGGTCTTTTTATGCAGAAATGTACACACTAAACAAACACAAGGTCACATTTTCTTCTTGTTCAGCCACTATCAGTTGTATTCAGTATTAAGGTTTTACATGATTTCTTGAAAACTGATCAGACAGAAAATGTATCTTTGGCATTACAGAGGCATTGTTCATACTGTTTTTTGTCTTCTAACACAAGTTCTTTTGGCTTTTGAAAGAACAAGGTCAGAGCCATCCCGAGGTAATTTTGGGGAGTAGGCGACCAGAATTTTGGCGTCCCCCACCCCCCAAACAAATCGCTAAAAATACCTGCGCCAGCGGTGGCGGCAGCCCCCTGGAGAGCGCGCACGCCCAGCCACCCGTCCACAGGGGTGATTGGATGGCCTGCGCACACGCACAGGTCCATCAACCATGCTTTTTGGGCAAAGGGCCTGTGCGTGTGCGCAGGCCTTCCAATCGACCGCGCAGACACGGAAGGCCGCGAGGAGTGATTGCTTTGGCCTGGTGCTGTGCAGAGCGGCCTAGGACTCCCAGCAAATGCAAGGGCGCCTCGATGGTACACCCGGTAATAATGCGCCACAGGCGACCACCTAATTGGCCTCGCCGGTGGATCACCTCTGAACAAGGTATTAAATAAATCACTGTCACCAGCAACTTAAAAAAATGAGGGATAAAAGAGAGAAAATGTACAGAAGACGGGTCCAGTCCCTTTTTGTCCTTTATGGATCCCTTTTTGGTTTGTCAGTGATAAAGCTCAGAACTATTAATAATACCCAAATGTATGCATGGCATTTAAAAGCAAAGCCCACAGATGGTCATTACTTTACTCTGACCTCCATAATCAACAAACCAACTGTCTCCTTCCAATTACAAATCCCCTTTTAAACTCATCTGCTTCTGTTGGGAGGGTGTGTGTATGTGTGTGTTCCTTTTTCATTATCTCTTTCTGAAGTAATAACAGATTTTAATTTCACTGAATTCACTGTGATCTAATTACTGAGTGTTTTTGAGAGCACACTGGATAAAGAGCATTCTTCTTTCTGAAGAAAGACTATGATATATATTTGTATTTCATCTTAAATGGTGAAGTGGGTGGGAGATTTTTTAGCATCTTAGAACCCACTAGCTGTGCCCAGCCATGCGTTGTTGTAGCGAAGTATGGTGGTATGGGAAATAAAGTATTGAGGAATTGGTGGTAGTTAAAGTAAAGGGTAAAGGTTTTCCCCTGACATTAAGTCCAGTTGTGTCTGACTCTGGGGATTGGTGCTCATCTCCATTTCTAAGCCGAAGAGCCGGCGTTGTCCGTAGACTCCTCCAAGGTCATGTGGCCGGCATGACTGCATGGAGTGCTGTTACCTTCCCGCTGGAGCAGTACGTATTCATCTACTCTCATTTGCATGTTTTCGAACTTCTGGGTTGGCAGAAGCTGGGGCTAACAGTGGGGGCTCTCTCCACTCCCCCAATTCAAACCTGCGGCCTTTCGGTCCAGAAGTTCAGCAGCTCAGTGCTTTAACACGCTGCGCCATCAGGAGATATTATTTCCTAGAGGTTGTGAATATACAATATTTCTGATTTTTTTGTCTGTTGGAGGCAAGTATGAATGCTGCAATTAGGGAAAATGGTTAGCATGTAATGGCCTTGCAACTTTAAAGCCTGGCTGTTTCCTCCCTGCGTGAATTTTTTGTTGGGAGGTGTTAGCTGGCCTTGTTTCCTATCTGGAATTACCTTGTTTTCAGAGTGGTGTTGTTTGCGATATTTTATGTGCCTCTCCTGTCTGTGGCCCTGAGAAAACAGAGGATTTGCCAGAATTTGGTGATGGGAATACTTTGTTGGGAGGTGTTAGCTGGCCCTGATTGTTTTCTGTGTGGAATTCTCATTTTCAGAGTGTTGTTCTTTATTTACTGTTCTGATTTTAGAGACTGTATTGTTCTGTTTTATTATACCACAGTAATTTTTATATATTCTGATTTTCATGTTTTTGAATACTTGGAGCCAGATTGTATTCATTCGCTTATCCAACATTCTGGATTATCCAATGCATTTTTGTAGTCAATGTTTTCAAAACATTGTGATATTTTGGTGCTAAATTTGTAAATACAGTAATTACTCCATAGCATTACTCCATATTGAACTACTTTTTCTGTCAAATTTGTTGTATAACATGATGTTTTGGTGCTTAATTTGTAAAATCATAATGTAATTTGATGTTTAATAGGCTTTTCCTTAATGCCTCCTTATTATCCAACATATTCGCTTATCCAACGTTCTGCCGGCCCATTTATGTTGGATAAGCGAGACTTTACTGTAATTATAATGACTTTGGTAACAGACACTGCTTCACTCCCTTCTCAGCTTACTTTCTGGAAAAAATCCTTTCTTGGGAGATGTTAGCTGGTCCTGATTGTTTCCTTTGTGGAATTCCCAATTTCCCTGTTTCAGAGTGTTGCTCTTTATTTACTGTTCTGGTTTTAGAGATTATATTGTTCTGTATTATTCTACCACAGTAATTATTTCATATTACAGTAGAATCTCACTTATCCAACATTCGCTTATTCAATGTTCTGGATTATCCAACGCAGTCTGCCTTTTAGTAGTCAATGTTTTTGTAGTTGGTGTTTTAAATTCATTGAGATATTTTGGTGGTAAATTTGTAAATACAGTAATTACTACATAACATTACTGCATATTGAACTACTTTTTCTGTCAATTTGTTGTAAAACATGATGGCCTGTTTATGTTGAATAAGTGAGACTCTATTGTATATTGATAATGTTATATTATCTGCTTTGAACTGTATTATATGAGGCCCCTTCTTCACAGCTGTATAAAATGCCCACTGAAGTGGATTATACGGCAGTGTGGAGTCAAGATAATCCAGTTCAAAGCAGATAATTTAAGATTCTAAATGGATTATATAGCTGTGTGGAAGGGCCTTGAGTCTACACTGCCATATATTCCAGATAATCTGTAGAAGAGGCCTAAGTGAAGGCTAACTCTGCCTGTCCCCTGGGCTGAATCGGTTGCTAGGAGACCAAGTGGGCAGAGCTTAACCTTCTAACTGGCAGCAATTGGATCCTGTTGTGTGTACCTTCATGTTGTTTCTGGCCTATGGTGACCCGAAGACAAAATCTGTTCAGAATAGCTTTTTTTTCTGTGTCAGGCGCAACTTGAGAAACTGCAAGTTGCTTCTGGTGTAAGAGAATTAGCCGTCTGCAAGGGCATTGCCCAGGGGACGCTCGGATGTTTTACTATCTTGTGGGAGGCTTTCATGTCCCTACAAGGGAAGCTGGAGCTGACATATGGTGCTCACCCCATTCCTTGGATTCGAACCGCTGACCTTTTGGTCAGCAATCCTGCCAGTGCAAGTGTTTCCATTGCGTCACCAGGGGCTCCTGTTAGAAGAGCTTTGCCCTTGCCTTCCTCTGAGGTTGAGAGAGTGTGTTCTGTCCAAGGTCACCCAGTGGGTTTCCATGACTGAGCAGGTCTTTGAACTGTTATCCAACTACTACATCACAGTGGCTGCTAATGAGGCATAAAGGCTACTCAACTAAAATTTCTTCCTAAAGAAATTTGCTTAAGAACAAAATGCAAATGTTTATCCAGTTTTGCAGGCCGAGGAGCAGGCACACAGCTGTTTTCCTCTATGGAAATCTGAGTAACCCCTTGTAACTGCAATCCTGGCATGTTTGGGAGCTGGCCCCATCCAACCCTAAGCACCTTGGCAGTAGATATGCATAGCTCTGTCGAGCTGAATGTAAACCTGGTATCGGCAAACTTCGGCTCTCCAAGTGTTTTGGACATCAACTCCCACAATTCCTAACAACTGTCGAATTAAGGCAGTTGACTTTAACTGTCATGGCTCCATAATAATAATAATAACAACAACTTTTTGTATCCTACCTCCATCTCTCCAAAGGGACTCGGAGTGGTTAACATGGAGACAACCCCGATCAACATATTTAAAATATAACATAACAAAACTCATAAAACAACATCAAAATAAAACAATATAAAACAACTCACAACGTAATACAGTATAAAACACCATCGAACAAACCACCAATAGCCTGAGTAGTAAACCGTTTCTGAGGGGCGGGCTAGTGCAAATCAGCTGCGAGGACAGGGCTGATGGATAAAGTGCAGAAGCCAGATCACAAAATTAGGAATGGAGGGCAATAGAGTACTATATCACTGGGTAGGGAGCAGAAGTAAAGTGCAAGGACTAGACCAGGGGTCCCCAAACTTTTTAAACAGGCGGCCAGTTCACGATCCTTCGGACTGTTGGAGGGAAGGACTATAGTTGGCCACCGAGCAATAATAATAACAACAACAACAACAACAACAACAATAAAGAGGGTTGGAAGAGATCCCTTGGGCCATTGAGTCCAACTCCCTTCTGCCTTTGTGCACCAAAAGTACAAGCAAAGCACCCCTGACAGATGGCCACCCAGCCTCAATCTATATATATAAAAGAGTGATGGCATCAGGGCAGCGGACAAAACAACAAAACGACAGGCTCCCAACCTCAAAATTTGACAACACAACCCATCATCCATGGCTCTAGGTTGATACAACAAAAAGAAAAGAAAAATAAAGTCCTAATTACAGGGAGAGGAATAATAGTTTTTATCCAATTGCTACCAGTTAGAAGGCTAAGCTCCGCCCACTTGGTCTCCTAGCAACCTACTCAGCCCAGGGGACAGGCACAGTTAGGCCTCACTTCAGTGTGCATTTTATACAGCTGTGTAGAAGGGGCCTCATATAATCCAGTTCTAAGCAGATAATATAACATTATCAATATACAGTAGAGTCTCACTTATCCAACATAAACAGGCCGGCAGAATGTCGGATAAGTGAATATGTTGGATAATAAGAAGGGATTCAGGAAAAACCAATTAAACATCAAATTAGGTCATCATTATACAAATTAAGCACCAAAACATCATGTTATACAACACATTTGACAAAAGAAGTAGTTCCATGCGCAGTAATGCTATGTAGTAATTACTGTATTTACAAATTTACCACCAAAATATCACAATGAATTTAAAACACTGACTACAAAAGCATTGTCTACTAAAAGGCAGACTGCGTTGGATAATCCAGAACATTGGATAAGCGAATGTTGGATAAGTAAGATTCTACTGCAATATGAAATAATTACTGTGATAGAATAATACAGAACAATATAATCTCTAAAACCAGGACATTAAATAAAGAACAACACTCTGAAAGCAGGGAAACTGGAAATTCCACAAAGGAAACAATCAGGGCCAGCTAACATCTCCCAAGAAACTATTCTTCCAGAAAGGAACCTGAAAAGGGAGTGAAGCAGTGTGTATTACCAAAGTCATTATTATTACTATCATTGCTATTATTATTATTATTGTGTTGCTGTGAACTGTGAAAATGAATACAATCTGGCTACAAGTATTCAAAAACACTAAAATCAGAATATATAAAAATTAATGTGGTATAATAAAACAGAACAATACAATCTCTAAAATCAGAACACTAAATAAAGAACAACACTCTGAAAACAGGGGAATTCCACACAGGAAACAATCAGGGCCAGCTAACACCTCTCAACAAAATGTTCCCATCATCAAAGTCTGGCAAATCCTCTGTTTTCTGAGGGCCACAGACAGTAGAAACACATAAAATATCGCAAACAACACCACTCTGAAAACAAGGGAATTCCAGAAAGGAAACAATCAGGGCCAGCTAACACCTCTCAACAAAAAATTCACTCAGGGAGGAAACAGCCAGGCTTTAAAGCTGCAAGGCCATTACATGCTAATCATTTTCCCGCGTGTTAAAGCGCTGAGCTGCTGAACTTCTAGACCGAAAGGTCGCAGGTTTGAATTAGGGGAGCGGAGAGAGCCCCCACTGTTAGCCCCAGCTCTGGTGGGAAGGTAACGGCGCTCCATGCAGTCATCCCACATGACCTTAGAGGAGTCTATGGACAATGCCAGCTCTTCAGTTTAGAAATGGAGATGAGCACCAACCCCCAGAGTTAGACACGACTCAACTTAATGTCAGGGGAAAACCTTTACCCTTTACTTTAACTACCACCAATTCCTCAATACTTTATTTCCCATACCACCATACTTCGCCACAGCAATGCATGGCCGGGCACAGCTACTGTCAATAATAATAATAATAATAATAAAAAAAAAGAAGGTTGGAAGAGACCCCTTGGGCCATTTAGTCCAACCCCCTTCTGCCTTTGTGCAGCACAAGCAAAGCACCCCTGACAGATGGCCACCCAGCCTCAATGTCAATAATAATAATAATAATAATAATAATAATAATAATAATAATAAAGAGGGTTGGAAGAGATCCCTTGGGCCATTTAGTCCAACCCCCTTCTGCCTTTGTGCACCAAAAGCACAAGCAAAGCACCCCTAACAGATGGCCACCCAGCCTCAATGTCAATAATAATAATAATAATAAAGAGGGTTGGAAGAGATCCCTTGGGCCATTGAGTCCAACCCCCTTCTGCCTTTGTGCACCAAAAGCACAAGCAAAGCACCCCTGACAGATGGCCACCCAGCCTCAATGTTAATAATAATATGGGTTGTAAGAGAAGAAGAGACCCCTTGGGTCATTTAGACCAACCCCCTTCTGCCCTTGTGGCTTCAATGGGCCGCATCCGGCCCCCGGGCCTTAGTTTGGGGACCCTTGGACTAGACTTTGAGCCATAGCATACCACGGAATCGTGGGAGTTGTGGTTTGATAAGGCATTCACGTTCTTTGGCATAGAAGGCAAAAGGACTTGTAAAACGACAAACCCCCAGGATTCCATAGCATTGAGCTGCGACACTTGAAAAGAGATGTCAAACTGGGTTGCTGTGGGTTTTCTGGGCTGTATGGCCATGTTTCAGAAGCATTCTCTCCTGACATTTTACCCACATCTATGGCAGGATCCTCAACGGTAGTGAGGTATGTTGGAAACCAGGTAAGGGAGATTTATATAACTGTGGAAGGTCCAGGGTAGGAGAAAGAACTCTTGTCTGTTGGAGGCAAGTGTGAATGTTGCAATTAATCACCTTGATTGGCACTGAAAAGCCTTGCAACTTCAAGGCCTGGCTCTATGGCAGCGGTTCTTAACCTGTGGGTCACCAGGTGTTTTATCCTACAACTCCCAGAAATCCCAGCCAGTTTAACAGCTGTTGGGATTTCTGGGAGTTGAAGGCGAAAAGATTTGGGGACCCACAGGTTGAAAACCACTGCGGTATGGGGACCTGACAGTGTTTACAAACTCCAGTCCTCCAGGTGTTCAGGACTTCCGCTCCCATGATCCCTCCTCATTGGCCAAGGACGCTGGTTCTTCTGGGCGTTGAAGTCCGGAATACCTTGAGGGCAAGCGTCGGAAACTCCTGCGAGTGGGACCGGCCGGAGAGGGCACCTTTAAGGGGCGGGGCCTCGAAAGGCACGTGCTTCCGGCCGGGGCGTGAGGCGACCCTTTGTGGACCCGCTGGGCGAGGGCAGGGGGGAGTGCGCACTCACTGACTCACCTGCCGCGCTCGGTCCCCTCAGGGAGGCACCGGGGCGGGGCTTCCGAGGCCGGTCCTCGTAGGCCGCGCCGCTAGCTCCGCCTTGTCCTGCTCTGGCCTCCCCGCAAAGCGGCCGTGACGTTCATCCCGGGAACCAGCGACGCAACGGCCCCGCACCGGGAGCTTCTCCGCGACGGCGGCCAGCGTGAGCCTTGCCTGCGTCACAACGCAAACCAGAGCTCGCCCAATCGGAGAAGAGGAAGGCGTGGCTGACACCCGAGCCGCTCCCGCCCCCTCTGGCTCCCTCGGGCGCGTCTCCAAATTCTTGCCAACCCTCTGGCCGGAGAGCGGCCCCTAATGGCCGCCGGGGCTCATAGCAAGACGGGGGAGGAGGGAGGGGAAGGAGTGCTGCCGTTCAGTGGAGCCCAGTCTACGGTTCGGCAGGAGCTTTTTTAGATTTCAACTCCCAGAAGGCCTGACAGTTAGCCAAGCTCGCTGAGGCTTCTGGGATTTGAAGTCCAAAATATCTGGAGGTTGTGGGGACCACTGCTGTAGTTCTTGAATTCAGAGGGCTGCTGGGAGTTTTCCGGGCTGTATGGCCATGTTCCAGAAGCATTCTCTCCTGACATTTTGCCCACATCTATGACAGGAATCCTCACAGATTGAGAGGTATATTGGAAACTAAGATAGGAAGGTTTATATATCAGTGGAAGGTCCATGGTGGGAGAAAGAACTCTTGTCTGTTGGAGGAAGGGTGAATGTTGCGATTAACCACCTTGATTAGCATTGAATGGCCTCTGACTTTTCCAAACTCCAATCAGACCTTTCATTTTACAAGAGGATTCATGTTTCTTCCTCTGGCATTGTTCTGTTTTAATGTTTCTGTAGTTTATTTTATCTTCTAAACTCAGAAAGCTAGAAGATCACCCAGGTTAAGCTGGAAGTTTGCTGCAGGTTTAATTACAAAGAAACTACATCTACAACTACAAAGAAACTCTCTCTGCATATGTAAAGACCATTACGGAAAGGGGTGCTAGCTGTTGGGCCCCAGGAGAGAAGGAAAGGAAAGGAGAGAGGAGAAGATAGGTATCCTGTCACCTTGTGAGTTATACTTGACTTGCAAAAAAGAATTTAGCTGTGTCTTGCCAGAATCTGAATTCATTGCAAGCTGTGTTCTGGCAAGACAGGAAGCCCAAAACACCTGGAGAACTGAAGTTTGCCCACGCCTGATTTATACCGTCAGTCTACACATTCATAGGGTTAGGAACAAAGGATCTTCTGTCAGATTTATGTAATTTATTCTCGGTTTTGTGTTATTCCAAATAAATTTAGATAGATCTTGATCCCATTCTTTAATTAGTTCTAAATTTCTAATTATGGGCAAATTTTGGAATAAATACATCAATTTTTGGAGCACATTTGTTTTTGTTTTTTTTTAATAATTTTTATTCAAAGAAAATATTTTTTGAATACATAAAAAGTGGGGGAACATTATGTGTTATAGGAAAGTAGGGAAAAGGGAAGGGGATAAAGTATGTATAGAAAAAAAGACAGATATATATCTATATATATATATACCTACGTGTCAGAACCCTGCTACTAGAGCCTGGATGTGGCTCTGAGTTTCAGGGTCACTGACATTGATAAGACACCTGCGTCCCAGGACTCGGAGGAGAAACGGCTGATGGACTTGGCGGGGAATTTGCGCGGGGTTTTACTGAGCGGGAAGAGACTGTTCAAATGAGGGGGAGGGTATATAAAGGAGGGTTGGCCGGAGCCTCCCATTCTTGGCTTTTCTGATGTTCATGTTTCCTACAGTAAAAGTTCCTGGTGATACCACAGAGAGTCTCGTGTGTTCATTCAGGAGCGGCTGTGGTGAGCTGACACTAAGCCAAGAATACGGACACCATCCCGCTGTAGCGGTGAGGTGTAACATGCAAGTGGAGGATGAAGAGCTCTTGGGCGCCGGAGGAGGAAGGTCGGAAAGGGCCACTCCCGAGACGGACGCTGAGTTCCACCAGCTGGCGGCCCTGGCGTCATCCACCGCTTATGCCCAGCCAAATGGGGTAACCCAGAGGCGCGGAGTGGTGCGGGGAGATAGCACCGGAGGAGAGGAAGGTTCACCTTCCCCAGGCCCGCAAAAGATGGTGTTTCTGGAGGAGAGGATGTCGGCGATGGAGACCACCCTGGCAGTGATGTCGAGGGCGATGGAGCGCCTGGCGGTTTTGGCGGAGCCGGAGCGAGGAAGGGAACTCCGGGCTAGCTCAATGTGGGACGTGAGCATGGGAAGCAGCCAGGGCTTTGCAGACCTCCCAGCACCTAAGGGAAGGGAAATGCGAAAGGAGCCCGGTGCCCGGCCCAAGATCCAAACGAGCCTGACGCGGGTGGAGGAGAGTGACGACGAAGGGGAAAAGCCTCCGAGAATCCCGGCTACGCTCCCAACTGAGACCCTGGTGCCCCTGGCGAATGCCGGGCGTGGCACAGGACAAAGGGAAGCAGCAGCGGGGCCCACTGGCCCGCAAGGGGGCTTGCGACGGGCGGAGAATTGGGGATTGCCACCACAGGGACCCCTACCGAGACGAGAGGAACTAAGGATCGAGTTTGGGGGAGAGTCCTCTGAACTGGATTTTTTCCTGACCACGGTGAGGGGCTATATGGAGGACAATGCCCATACTTTTAGAACGGAATCCAGCCGGGTACGGGCCATTGGTGCAGTGTTGAAGAGGGGAGCGGCCAGCTGGTACGTTCAACTACACGCGCGGCGCGACCCATGTCTGGGGTCACTCCGACGCTTTATGGGGGCCCTGGAGACCCGTTTCCGAGATCCACTGGAGCAGATCCGGGCGAGGGAGAAGTTGAAGACCGTCTCCCAGGGGCAGAGGTCGGTATCTGAGTATGCGGAGGAGTTCCAATGCCTCGCTGAAAAGGTGCCGGAATGGTCTGCAGTGACAAAGATAGAACTCTTCAAAGAGGGGCTCAGGCGGGAGATCCTCTCCTGGGCGGTGCATCGTGATGAGCCTGACACACTGCGCGGATGGATTCAGCTGGCGGGGCGCATCGAGACATCGCTGGCCCAGGCGAGGAGGCACCGAGGAGGGCTACAGCAGCGGCCGCAGATGAAAGAGGGGAGCCGGAAGGAGGGATCAACCCCAGCCGGGAGGAGAACGGAGCCGACAGGGAACGTGAGCACCAGCAGGAGGGGCTGCTTCGTGTGCGGCCGTTTGGGCCACAGGGCTGCCGAGTGCTGGCAGAGAAAAGGGGAAGGCGGAGGCCCGCCCAAACCAAGAGCCGTGGCAGGGAAACGCGCCGAGGAAGAACCACCGATGAGGCACCACTCGGGGGGGTTGGTAAGTCAGGACAAAGCCATGATAGTGGTCCCCATTCAGCTGGAAAGTGGCAGCAAACAAGCAACCTGCAAAGCATTTGTGGATTGTGGATGTTCCAGGAACATCATCTCCCCTGAATTAGCCGAGGGATTGGGATGCGAAAGAACGAACCTAGAATCCCCAATAGCTTTTTCGCAGTTGGACGGATCCACAGCATCGGGATCATTAGCTAAGTACAGTGCCGAAGATGTAAAGTGTAAGATAGGGAGTTGGGAAGGAAAGGTGTCATTTGTGATATCACAAATAGCCAGCTATAATGTTATACTAGGCATGCCATGGCTGGGGCAGGCCAACCCGCAAATCAACTGGGAGGATAAGAGCATGATCTTCAGGATGAAGTTGGAAGGAGGGAGCCAGGAAGTGGAAAGGGAGCCGGGGAAAAGGGGGGAGGAAGACTCTATCAGGATAGCAGAACTGGCAGATAAATTACCCCCAGAGTATCGGGATTTTGTGGACGTATTTGATGAGAAGGAAGCAGACAGTTTCCCACCGAAGCGGAGAGTTGAAGTGAAGATAGAGCTAGTCCCAGGAGCAGAGCTTCCCAAGGCAAAAATATACCCAATGTCGGCTAGGGAAAAGGAGGAACTGAGAAAATACATTGATAAAAACCTAGCGAGGGGTTTCATAGAGCCTTCAAATTCCCCTCTAGGGGCGCCTGTGTTGTTCAGGCGCAAAAAGGACCAAACGCTGAGGCTCTGCATTGACTACAGGGGCCTGAATGCAATCAGTTCTGGAAATAAATACCCCCTACCTTTAGTGAAGGACTTGATCGCCCAGTTATCGGAGGGACAGATATTCACTAAATTGGACTTAATTGAAGCGTACCATAAATTGCAGATTAAACCAGAGGACAGGTGGAAGACGGCCTTCTCCTGTGCATTCGGATTATTCAATTATCGTGTGCTCCCTTTCGGTTTGTGCGGCGGAGGCGCCGCGTTCATGCAATTAATCAACGAAGTGTTGCATCCATTGTTGTACAAGGGAGTCTTTGTTTTTTTAGATGACATATTGTTAGTATCTCGGACTAAGGAGCAACACATAGAACTAGTCAGGGAAGTCCTGCAAAAGTTGAGAGAAGCAAAACTGTATGCGAAGCTTGCCAAGTGCGAGTTCAATAAAGACCAGATAGACTTTCTGGGGTATAGGATTTCCTCCCAGGGAGTGGCGATGGACCCTGCGAAGGTAGAAGACGTGAGGGGGTGGGAAGCCCCCAAAACACGGAAGCAGCTGCAATCCTTCCTAGGGTTCGCAAACTTCTATAGAACATTTATCAAGGACTTTGCGCGCCTCACTTTGCCATTAACGGATTTGTTAAAGACTAAAGGTAGGGGAGAAACAGCCAAAGTGAAGGCCCCAGGGGCCAAACTGACCTGGACAATAGAATGCCAGGAAGCTTTCGAAGCCCTTAAAAAGCGTTTTACTGAGGAGCCTGTCCTACAGCACCCTGATATGTCTAAAGCCTTTGTATTACATTGCGATGCGTCAGACCGGGCATATGGGGCAGTTCTGCTACAGAAAGACGAGGGGGGGAACCTGAAGCCATGTGGCTATCTGTCAAAAAAGTTTAGCGATACAGAAAAAAACTGGCCGATTTGGGAGAGAGAAGCCTTAGCGATTCTAAAAGCACTAGAGTGCTGGAGACACTTTCTGGAAGGAAGTGGAACACCGTTTGAGGTGTGGACTGACCATAGAAATTTACAGTATCTAAGATCCCCTCGTAAACTATCAGCGAAGCAAATTAGATGGGCCCAATATTTCAGCCGTTTTGATTTCAGACTCAGATTCTTCCAGGGGAAACATAATATACTCGCTGACGCTCTCTCTCGGATGCCTCAGCACGGGGGAGGAATTCAGGAATCTGAAGGGAGCATTTTTCTTGATAAGCAATGGGGCCTGGCAGTACTAACTCGAGCACAAGCGGCCAAAGAAAACAAACGTACTGCCATTTCCACGGGGGGAGGAGAAATATGGGAGGAAGAGTTGAAGCGAGCGTATGGAATGGACAAATGGTTACAAACAAACAAAGAAAAGGGAGAATTGTGTGGGGATTTGGTGTTTGTAAATAAGAAATTGTATATTCCTGAATGTTTAAGACGAGAAATGTTAAGGAAGTACCATGATAACAAGGGTGCGGGTCATCTAGGCCCCACCAGGACTATTAAACTGTTGGCCAAACAATGCTGGTGGCCCGGAATGAGGAAAGACGCCAGGGGATACGTCACGCAGTGTGAATTATGTGCAGAGGGAAAAACACCACCGGGGAAGCCCCAGGGGCTATTGCAGAAGGTGGTGGAGCCCATGAGGCCATGGGAATGCGTAGCCATGGATTTTGTAGGCGAACTACCCCCCAGCAGAGGCCACAGATACATTTGGACAATATTGGACCTATTCTCAAAACAGGCACACTTTGTGGCTCTGCCAAAACTCCCTTCAGCTGAAAAACTTGCTGATTTGTATGTGAAGCATGTATATCGCCTACATGGGTGTCCCGACAAGATAATTAGTGACCGGGGAGTCCAATTTACTGCAAAATTTTGGGGAAAATTCTTACAGCTGTTAGGAGCAGAAAGGAACCTGAGCTCGGCCTTTCATCCCGCGACCAACGGGGGGGTCGAACGTACCCAACAGACACTGTGCCAATTCTTAAGGATGTACACCAATTATAGACAGGATGATTGGGCGGACCTTCTTCCGTTTGCTGAGATGGCTTTTAACGGGGCCGTACATTCGGCCACAGGTCGTGCCCCATTCGAAATAGTATACGGACAGGAGGTGGCACCTTTCCCCAGGCTACCCGGGTGGAAGGAAGGGGAGGGCCAAACCGACGAGGAATGGCCGGCCAAAATCAAGCAAGGGTGGCAAACCGTGGTAGAGGCATTGCGGGAAACACAAAAGAAGTACAAGCTCTTTGCGGATCGTAGGCGCCGAGAGGGGGACAAATTGGGCGAAGGAGATCTGGTTTGGCTGAGCACAAAAAACCTGAAATTGGGGTTCCCATCCAAGAAATTGGCTCCACGCTATATAGGGCCATTCAGGGTAGCAAAAAGAATAAACGAAGTGACCTATGAGCTGAGGCTACCAAAGGACCTAGGAAAGGTACACCCGGTATTCCATTGCAGCTTGTTAAAAAAGTATAAAGGAACTCTGGACAGCGGAGAACAATAGTTGTGTTTAATCTTTTCCTTCCAGGACGAAGGGGAGGAGGACGCCATGTCAGAACCCTGCTACTAGAGCCTGGATGTGGCTCTGAGTTTCAGGGTCACTGACATTGATAAGACACCTGCGTCCCAGGACTCGGAGGAGAAACGGCTGATGGACTTGGCGGGGAATTTGCGCGGGGTTTTACTGAGCGGGAAGAGACTGTTCAAATGAGGGGGAGGGTATATAAAGGAGGGTTGGCCGGAGCCTCCCATTCTTGGCTTTTCTGATGTTCATGTTTCCTACAGTAAAAGTTCCTGGTGATACCACAGAGAGTCTCGTGTGTTCATTCAGGAGCGGCTGTGGTGAGCTGACACCTACGTATCTAAAAATGTGTAGAAGAAAAAAAAAGACCAAAAAATTGTATATATAAGGGGAAACGTGTACTTCCATAATACCTTCAGTTCTCTCCCACTGAAATCTGATACCTGCTTTAATTCTTTTTTCTCAATTTTTAATTCTTGCATTTCCTGCTGGATTCCTATACTTTCCTTCATCATCATTCCCCATTCCTCCTTGATTTCCTTTTTTAAAACCGCCATTTGTTCCTGTTGTATCCTCTGGTAAGCATCATGTTTCTCCTGCATTTTCTGAATGTCCCTCATCATCTCTTTCATCATGTCTTTTAGATTTGCTTCTTCTGTTAGGGATGGGTGTCTCATATTTCCCTCTGCCTCTTTGTTTTCCCTGTCTGTTTTGAATTGAGGCACTGTCATTCTATCCTTCCTATCCTCACTTTTTGACTCTGCTAGTTTCCCAGATTTTTCCAAGTCTAAAATCATCTCCTGATATTTATCAGAATCTTTTTGCAATTGGTTGATCTCTTGTTTTTCCTTGAGAAGTTCTTGAAATTCTTTTGTTTTGTTTTTTGTCCCACTATTGTCTCTCTGAGCAGATTTTACTTTTTCTTCAAATACTCTGACCAAATGCGGCTGTTGTTCTTCTTTTTCTCTAATTACATTACATTTTAATTCTGTAATTTTTTTTCTGTAATTCCTCCAAGTCCACTGTCTTAGTGGTTAATAGTTGATTCAGGTCATATATTTTAGCATCTTTTTCCAACAATTTTTCCTTTAGTACTTCAAGTTGAAATTCAGTATTTCTATTGAGAGCTTCTAGTTCTTCAATTTTCTTTTTAAGTAGCAATTTTTTTCCACGTCTTGCAGCAGCATTCACTTGATCACCATCCCTAGAACCCTAAAATGTAAATATGGAAACTTAGATTAGGTGTAAGATCTGGGCTGTATGAAAGGTGTACAATAGTATACAAGAATTATTTGTTTTCGTCATAAAAAAGAACACTGCCTGTTTTAGACCTCTGTTCAGGAATTGGGAATTTTGCTATACTCAACATATTTTTTAAAATACAGAATTTGAACTAAGTATTTTTAAACAAAAACAAAAAAGCTCCAAATATATTATTGTGATTTTGGTCCTAAAATTTAAAACAGCTTATATGCAGAGCAATACAAAATGTTCCTTTTTCGGGTCAGAGCTCGTGAGAATGAACTTGAGATCTTCTGAATGCCAAAAGTGTTGTCAACTGAGCTATGATCCCTGCCATTATTTGAAGAAGAAAATGAATGAATGGCTCATTTAAAATCCTGAACTTATTTACTTATTTCTACTTAAGGTATACAAGAATGAGGGTTGTGAAAATACAAACACTTTGATGTATCTGGCCTTATTTGAAAGATTTTGTTACATCATGCTTTTTAAGAACACAAAGAACTTGGGATAATATTCTGTACTTTATAAAATATTTAAGCTATAATTGTAAATACACTGACAGCATACACATATAAATATCCATTTTATTGCAGCATGAATGAATCAGTGAAACTTGTGTTTTCTATCTGCCTTTTCTCATGTGGCCAACAGGCATTCAGTGGCCTTTGTTTCCTCTCTTTTTTTATTAAAAATAGTCTTTATTAAAGCTTTTTTTCAGTATACAAATTAAAAACATAGACACTAAAGTGTGTCTTAGAAATATAGATAGAAGAGAGTGTGCAGGGGAAAGGCACAGGTGTGGGTAGGGGGAGAAACTGGCATAGGAAAAGTAGAGGGGGGAAAGGGGGTCTAGATAGAAAGTATTTAAAAAATATAAACAAAAAAAGATTTTTTTTAAAAAAAGCAGAAGGTTTGTATAGTTTTGACTTCCAAGCATCTTCATAGAGATTTTTCTCCTTTTCCTTCTTCATCATTGTTCCTCATATCTCTTTCTCCTTGTCTTCTTTCCATTTCTTTATTCTGGTGAGGATTTTCTTCTCTTCTTTTATTTGTTTGTTCTGTAAAAGTTTTTTGGACCTATATGAATCTTATGTGTATTTATTTCACTTTCCTTAATTTCTATCTTTTTGAGTATTTTTTTCTAAGTCTATTTCCTTCTTTATTCTATCACTGCCTTATATTTTTTTCCCCTTTAAGTATTCTGTTATGCTACCCCAATCTGTTTCTTTTATTGGATTCCCTTTACTTTTTGAGAGTAAAAAGGTAAGCCTATCCATATTCTTAATATCCTGAATTTTTTCAACCAATCTTCTTCCTTTGGAATTTTGTTTTTTTTCCCATAGCCTCGCATAGCAGATCCTTGCTGCTGTTGTTAGTAAGAATAGGGAGTTTATCTTTATTCTTTTCTAATTTTTGATCATGTATACCTAATAGCCATAATTCTGGTTTCATTGGTAATTTTGTCTCTAATATCTTTTCTAGGTCTTCTTGAATTTTCCTCCAATAAGTTTTAGCTTTCTTACATCCCCACCACATATGGTAGTAGGTTCCTTCTTTCTCTTCGCACTTCCAGCACTTGTTTTTAACATTTTTATAGCATTTTCCTAAATTTTGTGGTGTCATATGCCATCTGTAGGCCATTTTGATCCAGTTTTCCTTTAAGTCTATTGCGTAGCTATATTTTTAACTTATTATTCCATATTTCTTCCCATTCTTCCTTTCTAATGTTTCTGCCTGTATTTTCTTTCCATCTAACCATGTATGTTTTTCCTCTTTATTTCCTGTTTCCCATTCTAAGAATTTTTTTGTAGATTTTTGTTATTACTTTCCTATTTGTTTGCATAATTTTTTTCCCAGAATGTATTTTGCTCTTCAAATCCCATTTGTTTGTCTTTTTTAAAATGTTCCTTTATCTGCCATAGTTGATACCAGGAAATATTTTTGTTCAGTTCCTTCATTTCCTGCTGAGTCTTCACTTTCTATTCCCCATTTTGTTTCACTAATAAATCTTTATAATTTGGCCATTTATTCCAGCCCAAGAGTCTCCTCTGCGAGGCTTCTAAGGGGGATAGCCAAAGGGGTGTTTTTTCATATCATTTCTTCTTATATTTTTCCCAGGCTTTAAAGAAAAACGAAAAATGAAAGCAATTACGAAAAATATAACAAAGAAGGAACAAGAGATATTAAGAAATAAATGGAATATCCGGATCACATCAAAAATAAAATACCTAGGAATTACGATAACCCATAAAAACACTCAATTATTGGAAAACAATTACTTAACAAAATGGAAGGAGGTAAAGAAGGACTTGGAAAACTGGAGAAACTTAAAATTATCACTATTAGGTAGAATTACATGTGTAAAGATGAGCATCTTGCCAAAAATGATATATCTATTTCAGAATCTCCCGATAATTAGGAACCAGAAAATATTAAAGGGTTGGAATAAAGATATAATGAAATTTATTTGGCAAAAAAAGAAACCCAAAATAAAATTGAAATATATGATTGATGAAAAAAAGAAAGGAAGACTGGCCACTCCAGATCTGAAATTATATTTCGAGGCATCAGCATTAATGTGGATAAGAGATTGGACAAAATTGGAGAACTGCAAAATTCTAAATTTGGAAGGAATAGATTTAAGATTGGGCTGACACTCATATTTGTGGTATGGAAAAACTAAAATAGAGAAAAAAATTGGCAATCACTTTATACGATAGACAATCTTTAAAGCCTTTGTTTCCTCTTAATCACTGTGTGTCTTGTCACCCAGTCTGCATTTGGCATTAATTATGAAGAGTTGTAACAAAACATGCTTAAACAAATATGCTACTATCCAGATGTTGATGGACAGCAAACTATTCAGTATTGGCTATGGTAGTTAGGTCTCATAGGACATTCTCATTCAAACTTATCTAGTAGACTTCATTTTGCTCACTCCAGTTAGTTATTTAGACTAGCTTACTTAAAAGTGTTAACTTAAAAAACAGCAAAAAGGGGAGTCACAGTTATAGGCTAAGAAAACAGCAAACTGCAGTTTCTAAGGAGCTCCTTGAAGAAGCATAAAGAAATAAAAGTATGGGCTTGGGACTGCACAGAATTGAGGACGAATGAGGTTTACTCATAGAATCATAGAGTTAGAAGAAACCACATGGGTCATCTAGTCCAGCAGCTCACTTACCTGGGACATGCTTCTGAATAATGATATCTAGGGCCTCTTCCACACAGTTGAATAAAATCCCACATTATCTGCTTTGAACTGGAATATATGGCAGTGTGGATTCAGATAACCCAGTTCAAAACAGATATTATGAGGTTTTCTGCCTTGATATTCTGGGTTATATGATTGTGTGGAAAGGCCCTAGGAGTGTACTATAAAGCCAAAATATAAACAAAAGACAAATGTAGCAGAGCAGCAAGCAAAAAGGCAAGGCACTGCCTGCTATTTCCATCACTTTGTTTCTGCCACTTGAGCTGCTCCATCTTATCTCTTTAACAGCAACAAAAGCAAAACACCTCATTGGTAAACAGAATCTACCACTCACACAAACATGCATGCATGCATACCGTCTGCATGGCTACCACCTTTAGAAAAATAGTAAATGAAAGATCATTACCAGTGCATCAAGACTTAACATTTATCTGAATGCTAAGAATGTAACTCACTTTCTTTTGCTCAGATTTTCCTTCTTTACTTCCAGCATCTGACAGCTGCTTCTTAAGTTCCTCTAATTGCAAAGTTAAAGATGTTACTTTGGCTTTGTTTTGCAGCTTTAATTTGGAAATCCTAGCTTCAGAAGCTTCTCTTTCCTCCTACAAATTATTGAGATTTTATTTTCAGAAAACTTCTTTGTACTGATTTTTCAACACTGCACTTCACATAATTTCACACACCTGTGACAGGTCCAGATCCATTCTTTCTTCACATTTTCCTTAAGCTAACTAGCCCCAAGCATTGTAATGTTTCATCACAGAGGAATTCCCTGAACACCTTGATCATTTTGACTGCCCTTTCTTCACCTTGTCCAACTCTACAATATTTTTTGGAGGTATAGCCTCCAAACCAGAACTGTATTGAGTATGAACAATTATGATCTTATCATAGATTTGTATCAGCCGGGTAAACAAATATGGCCAGAATAAGCATGCGGACTTTTAAGGCTGTTTAACTATTAACAATGCAACAGATTTTCAGCATAGCAAAAGTTAACTGGCTTCCCTAAATACTTCTGTTAATGATCACTGAGCTAGATTCCATTAATTCCAATAGTAGCAAACCTGTGAAGCTTGCCATTTTCGCTGCTGCTCTTCATAGACTTTCAGCTTAGCCAGCAATTCTTCTGTAAAGACAATCTGTATTAATTGTAAATTTCAAAGAAACGTTTTAAATGAGTAAATATCAATTCAGGCTGTGAATACAGAAGCATACATAGTAATTATCTCCAACAGACTAAGCAATCTAGGACTGGTAAGTATATAAAACTACATGCAGAAAGATGGCCCTCTTTATCCGCAGCTCTATATCCACAGACTCAATCAACTTTGGATCAATAAAAAAAGCAGTATTGGATGTCTTATCTCTATTGATTCAGCCACTGACCTCCCCAAAGGACCATAGCAGGAGCCATACTATGGTGCTGCCCTGCTGAGGGTGAAGATGTCACTGAGGTAATGGCGGGGAAGCAGCAAATGGAAAGTAAGCAACTGTTATCAGAGTGAAGATGGGGCTTGCCAACATGTGCAACATTTATCTTCAGAGTGCATATACAGACTAGTGGGTTGAAAAGGATTGGATGGCATATGAGCTTTCTTCTCTTTTTTAAGAGTTCTGTTACAGTGTGCAAATGGCTATGACTGTCTTAAGAAATAGGTCAGGAAAGATCCCAGTGGCAGTGGGGAATCTTTCCAACACTGGCCCAGAAATTGTTAACTTACAAAGGGGATGAATGAACTGTTGCTACTAGAGGTTTACAATAGTCTTTTTCTAAGTAACAGGGAGGATCAGAACCTTTTCTGTTACAACTGCCACAAGTTAATTGGATGTGTTATCAACTTCTGCATAAAACAAGGCACTAAGTTTGCAAGATTTGAGCTTTGCATTTGTCTTAGCTTGATGGCTCGTTGAGAGTGAAGAAGCTGTTGCTGGGAGTGGTTACAGCAGTGTCCTGAGACTGAAGCTTTGTGGAGTGCCAAGGAAAGCTGCTTATTTATGGCAAGATAAGAACATTCTACTGATAACAAAGTAGAGAGACTATTATTTGCAGCGTGTTTGCATGTCGTCATTTAAAGGAGATGACTCGCCAGAGATATTGTTTGTTATACATTGGTGAGAACAACTCTTCTGTTTTGCTTTGTGCTACAGTGAATAGAACTAAATTTTCTTTTCTATTTTATAGCAACAGACTCATGTGTATTTTTTGAGTTTTTATCACACTAAGAGTAAAAGGGGCTGAGATATTCTGCGGGCTGCTACGGTATCACTATCTTGATATGAACCCTGACATGAACCCCCACTTCCACCGCATCATGTACAACACTGAATCAATGCAAATAGATTTCCTTATATAAGGGGCTTCAGCACACGCACCATGGCGAGACAGGGGTTCTGGAACCAATATCCCACGGATACAGAGGACTGACCATATTTTAAAAATAATTATTATTATCTTGGTTACCTTCTCCAACACAGTGACTCCATAAGGATATTTACAAATTGCTAAGCAAACTGCATTTTGTGTCACAAGATGCTTTTGATATGAATTTGAAATTTAAATTATGTGTGACTGTCCTGTTTGATTGCTAAAGATACAGAGATGTGTTCCTGCCTACCATGGGCAAGGTAAATAACAGCTGCCTCAAGAATCCTTGACTGAGCAGACATGAGAGAAAAGGGGATAGCAGATAAGCTTGCCTCCTCAGCTACCTGTAACATGTTTAAAAAACATTGATCTATCAGTTCTGCTACCAAAACAGAAATTATAAGAAAGATAAAGGCTGGTGAAAGGGAAAAAAATCATCCCTGGATGCATTCTGGAAGGAGCTTTCAAGTAATATCCAGAAAGGTCAAAATGTTTTTATTTAATTATGCATGCCTTGCCAGGCCTGGCTGTTTCATTTCAAATGTGCACATTGTTTGTTTTGGATGAAAAGATTTCTGAAACTTATTGAACTGTTATTTTTTTTTATCCTATAGGAACCTTTCCATGTTATTTCTACCTCTGATGCCTTATTCATAACGGAGTAGTGGCAGGATGGTGTTCTGGATTAAGTGCTGGGCTACTGTTGGTTAATTTCCCCCCAAATACTGAAATGGAAAGCTTTTCATCTAGTTAAGTGATCCTTTCTGCAAAAAAGAAGGGGATAATCTGCCTTACTGCTGCAGCCTCTTTCTTACTCCAAAAACGTAAAATTACATTATGATTTTACAAATTAAGCACCAAAACATCATGTTTTACAAGAAATTGACAGAAAAAGCAGTTCAATACACAGTAATGTTATGTAGTAATAACTATTTACGGATTTAGCACTAAAACATTGCAACATTTACTACAAAAACAATGACTACTAAAAGGCCGACTGCCTTGGATAATACAGAACCTTGGATAAGTGAAGCTTGGATAAGTGAAACTCTACCTCATTTTTAAACAAGCAATGGATGGAAGTGGAAGAAGACAATAGAATAGGAAGGACAAGAGACCTCTTTCAGAAAATCAGAAACATTGGAGGAAAATTTCAGGCAAAAATGGGCATGATCATAAACAAAAATGGCAAGAACCTTACAGAAGCTGAAGAGATCAAGAAAAGGTGGCGAGAATATACAGAAGATCTGTATAGGGAGGATAATAATATAGAGGATAGCTTCGAGGGTGTGGTGAGTGAATTAGAACCAGACATCCTAAGGAGTAATGTTGAATGGGCCTTAAGAAGCATTGCTAATAACAAGGCAGCAGGAGACTATGGGATCTCAGCTGAGTTGTTTAAAATCTTGAAAGATGATGCTGTCAAGGTGATGCATGCCATATGCCAGCAAATTAGTAAGTAAGTAAGTAAGTAACTTACTTTTTCTACCCCGCCACCATCTCCCAACAGGGACTCGGGGTGGCTAACAAAACAAGTACAACAGTTAAGACATATTACAATGAATAGGTAAAAGTAAAGGTTTCCCCTGACGTTAAGTCCAGTCGTGACCGACTCTGGGGGTTGGTGCTCATCTCCATTTCTAAGCCGAAGAGCCGGCGTTGTCCATAGACACCTCTGAGGTCATGTGGCCGGCATGACTGCATGGAGCGCTGTTACTTTCCCACCTATTGATCTACTCACATTTGCATGTTTTCGAACTGCTAGGTTGGCAGGAGCTGGGGCAAACAGCGGGAGCTCATTCCGCTCCTGGGATTTGAACCTGGGACCTTTTGGTCCGCAAGTTCAGCAGCTCAGCGCTTTAACACACTTGTGCCACCAGGGGCCCATATTACAATGACTAAAACACAATAAAATCGACATTATAAAACAATACATTACAATGATCATAAAAACTCATTAAAAGCATAAAATGAGTAAAGACAAAATAAAATGGAATAAACCACAAGGTTAATTGAGGGGGGTGGTGTGGAGGGGACATTTGAACTAAAGTGCAGTAATATAGTTATAAAGTGCTGTGGAACAAACGACAAGATGGAAAAAAATTTAACCGTTTGCAGGGGATGGACATCCGGTTAATTATAAAGCAGGAACAGTGCGTGAGAAATATATTGATTTAATTTAGGACATGGGGACTGAATTATTCAAATGTGCAGCAAAAAAAACAACAAGTTTTTAACTGCTTTTTAATTAGGGATTTTTTAAAAAAAGTACTTACTCCAGATTTAGGGATTGAATCATCACCACTTCCCCATTTCCACATAGTTTAAAAGTGACTATAGGAAAGGATAAAAAACATTGGTTATTTCAGTAAAGATTGCAACTGCTTCTTAAATTTTCATTAATGTCTTAAAACAAACAAAATAAAGCATAATAAGACAATAGAAACACTCAAAAAGAGTAAAATACAGACAATGAAAGAATAACAGCTGAAAGCTTTCCAAGTGGTGAAGTCATGGTGTGTTATTATCACTGAGAAAGCCAAGAAGGGGGATTGTGCTTTTACTGATTCCCCCAGGAGCCTTACTTCACCTTGTAAAACAGGTCACATATGGCTAGTTTTACTTGGCTCCTCCTGCCACAGAAAGTGGCTAAGTTAAGCAGGAAGTCACCAGCACACATTAAGTTTTGCATGGTGCTCCCACATTATGAATAATAAGCCAGGGACAAACTGTGGCTTCAGATTCTAGATTGCTAGAAAAGCAAAAGACCAGAAATACCAGTTTAGGTCAATCACAAATGTTGGTTGCTGGTGACATCCTACTTCATGTGGTTTCTCCTGTTGGCAGAAGGGGCCAAACAGGGAAGACTGGGCAGCGGAAAGCAGCATGCTGGTGCATTAGTTCTAAGACAGAATTCTGAAGAATTACAGTAGATTCTCATTTAACTGGCTTCCATGAGGATCAGGAAATGCTGGATAAATGTAGTTTTCGGTTGCTTGAGAGTTACTATTAAAACTCGGCATAATACTTTATGCCATATTTGGAAGCAAGTACAGTGGAATCTTGGTATCTGCTGGTATTTGGTTCCAGGATCCCTGAGGATATCAAAATATATGAATGCAGTTCTGTTATACACAATGATCTATTATACACAATGGTGTGGTAAAATGACAAAATCAAGGCTTGCATTTTGAATTTTTTCTGAATAATTTCAAGACATGGATAGTTGAATCAGTGGATGCAGAATTTGTAGACACAGAGGGATGACTGTATGTGCTTTCTTTAAGAAATGAAAGCACTAGAAGCTTCACAGAAGAAAACAACAACACTCCAGTTGGTACATGTCTGTTAAACTGCCTCCTGCCGAAATGTAATTACAGTACATTTAATTAAGTACCATTGATTTCAGTGGGTTTACCTTCTTAGAACGGTCCTAATCCAGAAAGGCTGATTAAATTTGTAAACAGGCTTCCTTGAATGCAGACGTGTGTGTAAGTGTAAATGTAAATTGCAGTTCTCCTGTATTTCATGGAATGCTGCTTCTAAGAAATATCTTTCTAATGGTGTGGGGAAATTGCTACTTCTTTAAGTTCAAAGCTCCATAACTGTCATATTTCTCAGTATACACAGCTTCAGGTAAGAACCCCCTCATAGATAAGATCTGCTTCTAGGCAACACATGTCATTCATTAGTAAGCTGCACTGAGAAGGTGAATGTGTTGTTATTTTTGTTGTTGTTGTTGTTGTGTGCCTTCACATCATATCTGATTTATAGTGACTACTACTGGGTCTTTTGGAAGAATTTTTTCAGAGGGGGGTTGTTTGTGTCTTCCACTGAGAGAGTGTGACTTGTTTAAGGTTTATAGTAAAAGTGAATTTTCAAATTTTAGATTTAGGAATTCTAGCTAAAGGATGCTTAACCTGTATACATGAAAGGATCTGCAAGATGATCATAAGCAAGTGTGAATGTTGCAATTAAGCACCTCGATTAGTACTGAAAAGCCTTACAGCTTCAAGGCCTGGCTCTATGGGGACCTGACGGTGTTTCCCAAACTCCAGCCCTCCAGGTGTTCAGGACTTCCGCTCCCGTGATCCCTCATCATTGGCCAAGGACGCTGGTTCTTCTGGGCGTTGAAGTCCAGAATACCTGGAGGACAAGCGCCGGGGACTCCTGCGAGGGGGACCGGCCGGAGAGGGCACCCTGAAGGGGCGAGCTCTTTGTGGACCCGCTGGGCGAGGGCGGGGGGGAGTGCGCGCTCACGGACTCACCTGCCGCGCCCGGTCCCCTCAGGGAGGCGCCGGGGCAGGGCTTCCAATACCGGTCCTCGCAGGCCACGCCAATAGCTCCGCCTCGTCTCGCTCCGTCCTCTCCGCAAAGCTGCCGCGACGTTTAGCCCAGGAACCAGCGACGCAACGGCCCCGCACCGGGAGCTTCTCCGCGACAGTTGCCAGCGCCATCCTTGCCTGCCTCACAATGCAAACCAGAGCGCGCCCAATCGGAGGAGAGGAAGGCGTGACTGACACCCGAGCCGCTCCCGCCCCCTCTGGCTCCCTCGGGCGCGTCTCCAAATACTGTACTTGCCAACCCTCTGGCCGGAGAGCGGCCCCTAATGGCCACCGGGGCTCATAGCAAGACGGGGGAGGAGGGAGGGGAAGGAGTGCTGCCCTTCAGTGGAGCCCAGTCTCCGTTCGGCAGGAGCTTTTTTAGATTTCAACTCCCAGAAGGCCTGACAGTTGGCCAAGCTCGCGGAGGCTTCTGGGAGTTGAAGTCCAAAATATCTGGAGGTTGTGGGGACCACTGCTGTAGTTCTTGAATTCAGTGGGTTGCTGGGAGTTTTCCGGGCTGTATGGCCATGTTCCAAAAGCCTTCTTTCCTGACGTTTCGCCTGCGGCTATGGCAGGCATCCTCAGAGGTTGTGACGTCTGTTGGAAACTGGGCAAGTGGGGTTTATATATCTTGTCTGTTTGCGGCAGTTGTGAATGTTGCAGTTGGCCACCTTGATTAGCACTGAATAGCCTTGCAGCTTCAAAGCCTGGCTGCTTTGGAGGTCCCTATGTAGACTTGTCCGCAGGGGCATCAAGGCCAGTTAACACCTCCCAAGAAAGGATTCCCCCAGGAAGGAAGCAGCCAGCCTTTGAAGCTGAAAAGCTATTCAGTGCTAATCAAACAGACAAGAGTTGTTTCTCCCACCCTGAACATTCCACAGATATATACACCCCAATTGCCTAGTTTCCAACAGATCTCACAACCTCTGAGGATACCTGCCATAAATGCTTCTGGAACATGGCTATACAGCCCAGAAAACTCACAGCAACCCAATGATTCCAGCCATGAAAGCCTTTGACAACACAACTTCTTGAAAGCAGTTTATTTCTTTTCAAAGGAGAAGCAGGAAGGGAAGGAGACTGAGAAAAATAAGGTATATAGCAGCATCTTTAGAGCTGGATCTACATGGCCATATAACCCAGTTCAGTGCAGATAATCTGAATTGTATAAGGCCCCATCTACACTGCCCTATATCACAGGATCTGGTCCCAGTTTTTCTAATTTAAAGTGGATGAGTCTCCACTACAGGATCATCTGGAATAATAAAATAATCTGGGATCAGATCCTGTGATATAGGGCAGTATAGATGGGGCCTAAGACTAACTGGTACCCTTTTGAATTGAAACGGAATTGTTTCAAAACTCATTTCTTCACTATTGATACAAAACTGAGCCCAGAGAAGAAGAAAATTCCCAAAACCGAGCCAAATTTTTGGTCATATGGTTTGCAGTAAAAAAAAAAAGGTTGAAAATAATGGATTTCATATTATGTAATGCTTACTGAAGTATATCCAATAAAAAAAATAACCCTGACTTGAATTATGGTGGCAAGATGGGAATGAGATTCAAAACAAACCCTCTGACTGTGTTGCTGTGGGTTTTTTCATGCTGTATGGCCATGTTCCAGAAGCATTCTCTCCTGACATTTTGCCCACATCTATGACAGGAATCCTCACAGATTGTGAGGTATATTGGAAACTAAGCAAGGAAGTGTTGTCGAAGGCTTTCATGGCCGGGATCACAGGATTGTTGTATGTTTTTCGGGCTGTGTGGCCATGTTCCAGAAGTATTCTCTCCTGACGTTTCACCCACATCTATGGCAGGCATCCTCAGAGGTTGCCTGCCATAGATGTGGGCGAAACGTCAGGAGAGAATACTTCTGGAACATGGCCACACAGCCCGAAAAACATACAACAACCCTAAGCAAGGAAGGTATATATATCAGTGGAAAGTCCATGGTGGGAGAAAGAACTCTTGTCTGTTGGAGGAAGGGTGAATGTTACGATTAACCACCTTGATTAGCATTGAATGGCCTCTGACTTTTCCAAACTCCAATCAAACCTCTCATTTTACAAGAGGATTCATGTTTCTTCCTCTGGCGTTGTTCTGTTTTAATATTTCTGTAGTTTCTTTATTTTATCTTCTAAACTTTGGAAGCTAGAAGATCACCCAGGTTAAGCTGGAAGTTTGCTGCAGGTTTAATTACGAAGACTGGTTGGTCTCTCTGCATATGTAAAGACCATTACGGAAAGGGGTGCTAGCTTGGTTCCCAGGAGAGAAGGAAAGGAAAGGAGAGAGGAGAAGATAGGTATCCTGTCACCTTGTGAGTTATACTTGACTTGCAAACAAGAGTTTAGCTGTGTCTTGCCAGAATCTGAATTCGTTGCAAGGTGTGTTCTAGCAAGGCAGGAGGCCCAAAACACCTGGAGAACTGAAGTTTGCCCACGCCTGATTTATACCGTCAGTTTACACATTCATAGGGTTAGGAACAAAGGACCTCACAAAAGTGAAAAACTGCAGATAATAAAATTACTTTTTTTTTTACCTGAGAGAACACCTCTAAATAAATCTATAGCTTCTCCAGAATGACTATGGTCAGCTTCCACTGGATCATATTGGAGGACCTAGAAATTCCTAGCGAAATATTCTGACAGAAGTTGACCACAGCGTTGCACTAGAACAGGGGTCCCCAAACTACGGCCCTTGCCTTTCCGCCTTCCCCGCCACTTTTCTGCCTTTGAGCCTTTGAGCCTCTCCTGACTCCCCACTCTCCCTGCATAAGCCGTGGAGGAGCCTTGCCTTCCCGCTTTTACTGCCGATCAAAAGGTATTTCAATTCTTATTTATTTAATTATTAATTATTAAGGGGTGTTTGCTCCAGGTTTAGCAATACGTTGATTAGCAATATACTCCGGATTTCTCCCTGGGCTGGAGGCCTGAGTGAGGGAGAGTTTCTTTCCCCACTCAGGCTTCCAGTCCTGGGAGAAATCTGGAGTATATTTCTATTCTTGATTAGCAGTATGCTCCGGATTTCTCCCTGGGCTGGAGGCCTGAGTGAGAGAGAGTTTCTTTCTCCAATCAGGCTTCCAGGCCTGGGAGAAATCTGGAGTATATTTCTATTCTTGATTAACAGTATACTCCGGATTTCTCCCTGGGCTGGAGGCCTGAGTGAGGGAGAGTTTCTTTCCCCACTCAGGCTTCCAGTCCTGGGAGAAATCTGGAGTATATTTCTATTCTTGATTAGCAGTATACTCCGGATTTCTCCCTGGGCTGGAGGCCTGAGTGAGAGAGAGTTTCTTTCTCCAATCAGGCTTCCAGGCCTGGGAGAAATCTGGAGTATATTTCTATTCTTGATTAACAGTATACTCCGGATTTCTCCCTGGGCTGGAGGCCTGAGTGAGGGAGAGTTTCTTTCCCCACTCAGGCTTCCAGGCCTGGGAGAAATCTGGAGTATATTTCTATTCTTGATTAGCAATATACTCCGGATTTCTCCCTGGGCTGGAGGCCTGAGTGAGGGAGATAAAACAAACAAATAACAGTAATAAAGCAATAAACAATTATCCCAGTAAAAAACATCAACATTAATAAAAACAATCATTAAAATCAACAAGCAGGATACAGTATTAAAAACAGGAGACTAAGTCGTAGATCCCAGGCAAAGTGCAGAGTGTTACGAAATGGGGAAAGGAAATTTCACAGTTGAATGGACAATAAAGTGCGGTATAAAATGGCAAGACAACAACAATGGGACTATCATGGAATGGACAGATCAATCCAGCAACAATTAAACATTGAAGGCCTTTTGGAAGAGCCAGGTTTTTAAGCTCTTCCGGAAGGAGAGGAGGGTAGGGGCCTGCCTGATCTCTCTAGGCAGAGAGTTCCAAAGCTGGGGGGCCACGACGGAGAAGGCCCTCTCTCTCGTCCCCACCAACCGTGACTGTGAGGGTGGTGGGAGCGAGAGAAGGGCCTCCCCCAACGAGCGAAGAGAACGTGTGGGTTCATAGAGGGAGATGCGGTCTCGAAGGTAGGTGGGTCCCAAACCGTTTAGGGCTTTGTAGGTGATAACCTGCACCTTGAATTGGGCCCGGAAAATAAATGGCAGCCAGTGGCATACTCCGATTTCTCCCTGGGCTAGAGGCGTGAGTTAGGGAGAGTTTCTTTCCCGCTCAGGCTTCCAGTCCTGGGAGAAATCTGGAGTATATTGCTATTTCGGATTTCTCCCTGGGCTGGAGGCCTTAGTGGGGCCCCTCCATTATTATTATTATTATTATTATTATTATTATTATTATTATTATTATTATTATTAACATTGAGGCTGTATTTGTTCCTTTTTTTTTTTTACTTCAAAATAAAATATGTGCCATGTGCATAGGCATTTGTTCATAGTTTTTTTTAAGAAAAACTATAGTCCTGCCCTCCAACGGTCTGAGGGACTGTTAACTGGCATTTAAAAAGTTTGGGGATCCCTGCACTAGAAGATTCCTAGAGAAAACATTTTAAACAAAAACGCAAAAATCAAACCTGGAGACGTGGTAAGAAGACTATTTGTTTTGTCCCCTGTATGCAATTCCATTGTTTTCAGCTCCTTGGACTATCTAAGGCCCCTTCTATACTACCATATAAAATCCAGATTATCTGCTTTGAACTGGATTGTATGGCAGTGTAGACCCATGTAATCCAGTTCAGAGCAGATAATGTGGATTATCTGCTTTGATAATCTGGATGATATGACAGTGTAGAAGGGTCCTAAGGGTCATTACGAGTGGCTTGAGGTCCTGTTTATATCTGTCTGCATGCAGACCCTTTTTGTGCATGAGGCATTTATCACTTTGAGTGCATTGGAGTGAGAGAGAAAAACTCAGAATAATATTAAGGTCATGTTTTGGCCCATCCAGAGACGTCTTCTTCACTCCAGGTGATAGCCCCCTATTCAATATAGGCAAGAGGGCAAAACAAGAGTGAATCTGCAAAGGGGCAACGTGAGAGAGAAACAGATTCCTCAGCAGCAGAGCCAGAAGGATCCCACAGTGGAGGAAGCAAGATCTCCAAAAGCAAAGGGTTTCCAGAGGATCTTATTCACATTGTTCCCTTCCTCCAGGACCTGATTCCCTGCTTTCTCAGCTAATTGTACTGATGTTGGATCTTGAGCAATACAACTTATTTGATTTTTTATTTACATCAGAGGATGATAAAATCTCACCCCATCCCCTTAAGCTGAGATATACTCCCGTAGCCCATTTAGGATTGTTCAGAAGTAGATATTTAGCATTTGTGTTTTTCATTTGGAAACACAGACCGTTCTGTTGGGTTTCCACTGCTATCTTTTTCTTAATAATTGTTTTCATTTCAAAATCAGTTTGATCTGATTTTTGAATCTATTCAATTTAATTGGCTTTTTAAAAATGTTTTTTAAAACCTATAAGAGAGTTAGTGTCTGGGGGAGCTGTTGCCCCAAACCACTAAACCAAGTGCATTGCTCTTGTCAGTCTGATAAACAACATGCCCTTTTCTTTCAAAACTAGCTGGAAAAGCCTTACTAACCTGCTGTACTTTGGAACAACATATGGACAACCAGCAATCCTGAGCTAAAAGTGCCTACATATGTGTTACTTCAGAAGGAACCAAAGGTCTCTTGGGAAATGGGGATGATACCCTACGTTTTGAGTCTCCTTGTGGAGAGAAAAAGCAGGGTATAAATTAGGCATGGGCAAACTTTTTTGCCTTGGGGCCACATTGTGGGCCCGGCTGGGAGGGTAGGCCAGGAAAAAGAGTAGCCAGGCACATGCTGGGTGAGATGGAGGGGGGGGGAGGGTGTGGGGGAGGGAAGGGCCAAGAGGAGGCAAGTCATTCTCAGGTTGTCCTCTTGGCATAGGGATGGGGCTACTCACCCCATCCTTATGCCTGGACGAAAATGAGACATGTTTGTGACTGCCCGACCCTCCTCCCCAATACTCCTCCCTCAATGTTTGGCTGTCCTCTCGCCATTATGCTGGGAGGAGAGTGGTCCTCCCAGCATAAGGACAGGGCTGCTCACACCATCCTTATGGCAGGAGGAGGGCAAGACATGCGGTGGCTGAGAGCACTCCAGAGGGTTCTCAGCTGCTGCGTGCCTTCCTTCCCCATCCTTTCTGCATAAGGATGGGGTGGGCCACGGCGGCTTTATGCTATGAGGATAGGGAAAATGAGGAGGGACTGAGGTAAGCGCCGGGGGGGGGGGGGCACATCCGGCCCCCAGGCTTTAGTTTGCTCATGCCTGGTATAAATAAACATCATCATCATCATATGCTTGAAAAATGAAAATCCTAGTTTTTGGCAAAAGGGTGGGGCAAAGCAGGAAATGGGCAAAATGTGGCTGCATATTTCCTCCTTATTACCTATTTTATCTGGAGAGCTGCATCTAGAGGGTCACAGTGGGTCATTAGTTGCTTGCCTTGGCACTCGCTGTATTTCTAGCTATTACAGTAGAGTCTCACTTATCCAACATTCTGGATTATCCAACGCAGTTTTGTAGTCAATGTTTTCAATACATCGTGATATTTTGGTGCTAAATTCGTAAATACAGTAATTACTACATAGCATTACTGCGTATTGAACTACTTTTTCTGTCAAATTTGTTGTATAATATGATGTTTTGGTGCTTAATTTGTAAAATCATAACCTAATTTGATGTTTAATACGCTTTTCCTTAATCTCTCCTTATTATCCAACATATTCGCTTATCCAACATTCTGCCGGCCCGTTTAGCTTGGATAAGTGAGGCTCTACTGTAACAGAATTGTGTCATATTTGCACTGACCTCTTTAAAGAGAGCTGAGTTAAGCATTGCTTAATAGGTGACTGCTGGAGAAGGCTTGGAATTTTTGAAAAATCTGTTTATTTGCAAATGTTTGAGCTGAATAGACATTACAGTATCGAAACAAGCACATGAGCATGAGGTGCTATACCCAAAACAATATTGGTTCCTCGAAATCCTGAACCAGCTCTCCAGCAACATTCATAAAACTGTTTGTGCACACAAGTTATAAACCCCCAAGCAAATACGTGCAGTCCAGATAAAGCATCTCAGCCAGTTTGCAGCTATTTCTCATCTTCTATGTCCAGGCCATAGGAGAAGTAGAGGAAGGATCACTTTGTATAATAGAAAAAGCAAGAAGGAAGGAACTTGATGTAGAATTTCTGTATAAGGAAATCACAAAAAACACACGGGCTAGAAACAGAGAGGTAAGAAGAGAACACCATTATAGCTACTGTGGGCCAAATAATTGTGACAATTATAAGGGAGCCTTTGGGTTGCATTTAGAAGCTGCAACCCAGTGCATGGTTATATAGGAGGTGAAGAAATAGGTTAGATCTATGTTTGTTTGTTTATTTATTTATGGCTCTTTTATCCCACCTTTCTCAACCCCGGAGAGGATTCAAGGCAGCTGCACAACATAGGCAATGCCTTCAAAAACATAGTACAATAAAAATAACTGCACCATTAAAACAATTAAAGCATTTGAATCCATACAACAAGTTAAAATCATGTGATCCATAGGGGTAGTCCGGGGCCGTTGCATAAGTCAATTACATATCTTTCGTATCTAATTATTGCACTAGATTCCCGAAAGCTTGGTCAAAGAGCCACATCTTCACTTTTTTTGCGGAAGATCAGGAAGGAGAGAGCTGATCTAATCTCTCTGTGGAGGGAGTTCCATAGCCGAGGAGCCACCACCGAGAAGGCTCTGTCTCTCGTCTCCGCCAGTCACGCCTGCGAAGAAGGCGGAGCCAAGAGCAGTGTCCCTCCAGATGGTCTTAAATTCTGAGATGGTTCATAGAGAGAGATATGTTTGGACAAGTAAGCTGGGCCAGAACTGTTTAGGGCTTTATAGGCTAAAGCCAGCACTTTGAATTGTACTCTGTAGCAGACTGGCAGCCAGTGGAGCTGGCACAACAGGGTGGTTATATGCGCCCTGTACTCCCAGAAATCCCTGCCGGTTTACTAGCTGTTAGGATTTCTGGGAGTTGAAGGCCAAAAATCTGGGACCCACAAGTTGAGAACCGCTGTTTTAAGCTATCTCCCTTCTCAATTTCAAACTATATAGAAATGTAAACAGATTTTAAGGAATATAATGATTTGGTCAGATTTAAACAGTAATGCCATTGGGGTAGTATCACTTATTTACTCGGATTATATTGTCACCCTGGAAAAATGATTTACATACCACAACTAGTATAGTTTGCTTATTGCATTTACTCTTGTTTGTCCTTTACTTCTGCCTGTTATCCCGATGCTCAAGGATCCATTTTGTTGGATTTATTTCTACACTTAGCATCTTCCTTATCCAATCATCTCTCTGCACTCCATCAATAAACTCTTTCAGGGAAAGCTTTCCTGGAAGAATAGAGAAAATTAACATGTTAGGGATTTAGTAAAAGGTTAAACCTTTTATGGATGTGTTCATCGGAGTGTATACCTCAGAGAAGGTTGGTAAGATTGCTTTAGAGCAGGAGTGTCAGACACTAGCCATGGTGTCTTTCAAGAAAATTAGGTTATAATCCAGCAACCCCATACCAATAATAACACTTTTGTGTTTCAGTTTAGGACCATAAGGAAACTGCTTGAAGACTGCAAAATTAAAAACAAACATTGACTGCTATTTATTGTCAGACTTTGGAGATGATAAACATTTTCCATCCATCAATATTTTCCTCAGTGCTGACCTTTCGATGGGAAATAGAACAGAAATCAGTTTCTATAAACAAACTGCAAAACAAACATTAATATCAAAATTAAACCAGTTTTTCATATACTCCTGACCCTTATGTTCCTCCTAATGACAGTTGCAAATTTTTTTAGCAACAGTGAGGAACTCAAAAGTTTCCTTTCAAAAATTGTATTAAGACAAGTTGCATTGTCTACATAGCTAAGATAATGTAGCTAGGTGTTTTCATGGAAGCTTAATATTCTGCTCCATGCAATGGGCTATGTTTTCCAAGATAAATAATGTAGACTGGGATTCAGAACATCTTTATAAGATAAAGCCCCACTGAATATAGAGGGCTTTCTTCTGAACAAACATGTAAGGTTTAGCTGTCATTTTCCAGGCTTGCATGAATGGAAGCAGGCATCCATGAACATCCACAGAACTCATTGCTTTGTGCCTAGCAGTATAAAAACAATCATGGACCTTTTAGGAAGCAGGGTTGTACCCACTAATGCCCTTCAGCCAGTGCAAAATTTCTACTCTTTGTAGGGGGAAAATGGGCAGGAGCTGCATGTTTAGAATGAAAAGTTGCAAGTGGTAACACAAACTACTTCAACAAGTAGTTGTATAAGCTCTTTCGCAAGCCATTGTATAACACATAGTTTGGGAACATAGGAAGTAGCCCTTCTTTGAATCCAATTACTGAAAAGAGTGATTGGCTGTGACTTTCTGGCATTTCCAGTAAAAAACCTTTATTAGACTTGCTAGGGAATGTTGATGGCAAAGGTGTAATCTGTGACCTTCATCATACAAAATATATATTTAAAATTGAGCTATTTTCACTTGTGTTTGTGATGGTGTTGCCAGTTTTGCTAGACATGAATGGGCAGTGTATGGTCCTCAGAAAGCAAGTGACACCCCAGGGCCTCCACAACTCTTCCAGACTCCCTTAATCACCCTTTTTCTGCCCTCTTCCCAAAAGGTAAATTACGGTTCTTCTGGAAGCCTTCAAGAGTGAGAATTTATCTTTTAATGTAGGTTGGAAATGTACCTCGAATTGCTTAACATCAAAAGGTTAGGTAAAGTTGTTCCCCTGACATTAAGTCTAGTTATGTCTGACTCTGGGGATTGGTGCTCATCTCCATTTTTAAGCTGAAGAGCCAGCATTGTCCATAGACACCTCCAAGGTCATGTGGCCAACATGACTGCATAAAGCACCGTTACCTTCCCGCCAGAGCGGTACCTACTGATCTACCCACATTTGCATGTTTTTGAACTGCTAGGCTGGCAGAAACTGGGGCTAACAGTGGGAACTCACCCCAGATTTGAACTGCCAACCTTCTGGTCAATAAGTTCAGCAGCTCAGTGGTTTAATCTGCTGCACCACCAGGGCATATTAAACATCAAAACACCCCCAAAACAGAAAGGCAAATTAATTGTATCTTTTTCAATCTGCCGACAATCTACATGTAAAAGCCAATTCTGCTTTAATTAAGGTGTATAGTTTAGACTACAGATGGTTGGGAGAGAAACAACCTTGACCCTTGATAATTATGGCAGTGAGACTGAAATTAAAACTGAGCATGACATTTCCCTCCCCCTTCCCCCAGCAAGGTTTATGTAGTATACCTACGCAAACTACACTGATAAACAAAGATGCAAATAAACTTTTGAAAAGCGGAAAATATAAAGACTATATTTACCATCATTGTTTTCATCCATTAGCAGAAATATCTTGTCACATACTTCTTCTGGGGATGACAACCGAGTATCTGTGTTTCTTGTCCATCCTTGTTTGACATTATAGACACTCTGAAAATATATATATATATAATTTAGGCACTATGTGTACAAACTATAGAAAGTACACGTCTTTGCTCCAAGGAGTTTAGTCTAGATGCCACACAGTTGTTTGTTTTTCATCCGGCTATTCATCTAATCTAACAGCTTTTTTTCCAATTAATATTAGGGGCATGTGAATACACTTAACCAGTCTCATGGTTAAGTGTATTCATATGTCCCTAATATTAATTGGGGGGAAAAACCAGTCTCATAGGAGCCCCTGGTGGTGTAGTGGACTAAAGCTTCATGACTTGAAGGTTGGGTTGCTGACCTGAAAGCTACCAGGTTCGAATCCCACCCGGGGAAAGCGTGGATGAGCTCCCTCTATCAGCTCCAGCTCCATGCAGGGACATGAGAGAAGCCTCCCACAAGGATGGTAAAAACATCAAAACATCCAGGCGTCCCCTGGGCAACATCCTTGCAGACGGCCAATTCTCTCACTCCAGAAGCGACATAAGTTGCTCCTGACACGGGGGAAAAAAAAAAAACAGTCTCATAGAATCATAGAATCATAGAATAGTAGAGTTGGAAGAGACCACATGGCCATCTAGTCCAACCCCCTGCTAAGAAGCAGGAAATCGCATTCAAAGCACCCCCGACAGATGGCCATCCAGCCTCTGCTTAAAAGCCTCCAAGGAAGGAGCCTCCACCACGGCCCCGGGGAGAGAGTTCCACTGTCGAACAGCTCTCACAGTGAGGAAGTTCTTCCTGATGTTCCGGTGGAATCTCCTTTCCTGTAGTTTGAAGCCATTGTTCCGTGTCCTAGTCTGCAGGGCAGCAGAAAACAAGCTTGCTCCCTCTTCCCTATGACTTCCCTTCACGTATTTGTACATGGCTATCATGTCTCATAACTTGGTGTGCCATAAGATACTACTTTGACTCTCCTGTTCAATAACAACAGTCAAACATTATCTTAAATTTAAAACATTAAACACAAAAGTTCTTACCTTCAGCATTTTCTGTAGTTCATGCTTGTCAAGAAAGCCATTTCCATCTGTATCATACACTTTAAATAACCATTTCAGTTTGTGCTCAAGTTTGCCTCTTAGCACTAGGTTTAAAACTGCTACATATTCCAAAAAGTCTATCTTATTATCCTAAAATGTTAAAAGAGAAACAATTACAAAACTTTTATTAGGAAGTGTACACAAATATAAATAGTCAAAAAGAGAAGAAGAAGCACTACATGGCATGTATGGCATGTATGGCATGTCTGGGAAATCAGACGCCATAGTGACCTATTCAACACTCTTTAAACTACAACTCACCCCATTTCTGTCAAAGGATTTAAATGCACTTTCAGCATATTCAGATGCCTCACTCTGGCTGGTGATGCCAAAAAACTGCTTGAATTCATGCAGATAGAGACCACCACTGGGACATTCGACAACAAACTTCTTGTACAAATCCTGTAATTCTGCCACTTCAATTCCTTTCATGTTACAAGTATGGTATTGTCCCATTTTGTAAGATGTGCATACCTGTAAGAGGTTTCCAAATGTTTTATATTCCTCTCTGAGAACATAAGTGACATCTGTTGATGTTCTTCAGCAAAGAGCTTTAAACCAGAACAATGGGTTGCTCTTCTAATCCAAACATAATGCCTTTCTTTCTCATAGTGTTTCATTGTATGTTACATAATACTTCAAGGATATTTTATCTTTGAAAAACAGGTTACATAAGGTATTCTTTCTGAATTTTAATAATGGTTTAGTTGTAGTTGGTGGATCTGTGCTGAGGGTGTGATGAATCTAATTAGTTTGATTTTTTTTAAAAATAGACAGGATGCTGAACCCTAACCCCCAAACAGGTTCAGCATCTTGGATTTGTCCACCAGTATACTATTTCTGAAGTAATTTTACCATCCCAATGACATAGGCACCAGGTGCCAAAATAATTATGTACAGCCAAATCAGATACACTTCTTCCTAGACTGTCAACCAGACCACAGACACATCTTCCTATACAAATGTTGAACTAGGCAGCAATTTGACCACACTGGCATCCTACTTCTGTAAATGGGATAGATCTATCTGACTATATCACTTTGCCTTTTTGTAATATAGGATTCCTGCCCAAATTTATTGGGATTAGAGATATAGGTCCCATATAAAAGTAGAAGAACTATTATTTTTTTAAAAAACAATGGTTTGTTTTTTTCCTGAGAGAACATCTGTCTAGGTCCTCCAGACTGACTTATGGCAGAAGTTGATCATAGAACCACATAGGAGGACCGAGAGATTGCTAGAGAGTTATTCCCTTTAGGAATTTCTAGCTCCTCCAGCATGACTCTATCATGAACTTCCATTGGAGCTTGGCCATAGAATCTCACTGAAGAACCTAGAGATTCCTAGAGAAAACATTTTAATCAAATTCACAAATAATCAAAAGTCAAACCCAAAAATATGGAGAGCCAACTGTATTAAGAGTCAACAGATGCTTTATTAATATTGTCCATTATTCATCCAGAAACACACAAACATAAAAGTAAAGTGAACTTAAGAAAAATGTCCACTAGAGTGCAGTCTTTGAGAAACGACAATAAATGCATCAGACAATTTTATTGGGCCCTAACAACATGTAATGCTGAGGTATGGCCAGGCATGCTCTGAAATCACATGTCTGGACTCATACGAATTCTGAGTGCATATTCATGCTGTAAATTCTGCTTTATGGTACATTGTTGAATGAGAGAGTTCATTCTCGAGATTCTGGTGCTTCTTTCAAAGGTGTATGTGCTTGTGGACAAAGCAATATATTTGTTTCATAAGCAGCCAGTTTAAAAAGTGAACAAATTCAATCTAGATCAGGACAGTGGACAAGTTCCACTTTCCTTTATGTGTTTTCCTGCTGAAAATCTCCCCCTCTTAATATGCCTACAAATGGCATAAAACATATAGGTTTACATGGAAAGGGTCACTGTATGTTTGTTCAGTTCTGTTCTTTCCTAGATTAAAGAAATCAGGCACCCATGACCCATGACTTTTCTAAACCCTTATTGTATTTAAGTCAAAGAGCTGAAAAGTTACTTTTTCTCCATGAGGCAGAAAAGCAAATGTTACGTCCTCATTATCCTGAGCTAAAGCAAACAGAATTTGAGTTCTACCAAATTACTTTGTCACCTGGGGGAAAACATTCACATGTGCCTCTCCACTTTTCTGGCATCAGTACAATAACAATGAATAGCGAACAATGTGTTGTTCTTCTCGATGTACTATCTTATGTAGCTATATAATGTCATCAAGTCATCTGTCAGCTTACAGTGACTGCATTAATTTCATGGGGAATAAACATACAAATCTTTTCTTTAACAAGGAACATGCAGAGATGATTTGCCATCATCTTCCTCTAAATATAGCCTGCTGAACTCCTTCACCCTCAATATTGTCTATATTTTAAATTAAATTTCTGTCTGTTTATTCACCAAATTTCAAAAGTATGTTTGGGATGGTTCAACTTGAACTTCCACCCCTTTTGTGCCACAGGCAAAAACAGGGGCCCTGCAGAAATTCTCCATTACACTGGAGGTCAATTGCATGAGAAGAGGGTGGGATTGTCAACCAGATGCTCACTGTTGAAAGGGAAATAGACCTTTGTTGTTCACAGTGGCTGCTTCCCAGTGATTGGAGCTTGGGAGATTTTCTTGGTCCCTATGTAGCTAATAAACTGGAGACTATTTAGGAGTTGTGAATGTGAAACAGTTGCATAACTCTAGGTTTCACATTTATAACTGCTATACATCACGATTTTAATCACAGGGACCGTGAATGTAATATTTCAGAATGCAACATTCGATAATACTTACAAATCAATGCACTGCTGTATAGGTGCCAGTGGTTCTGGGACTGAAACAGGCATGGGGAAACTTCAGCCTTCCAGGTGTTTTGGATTTCAACCCACAAATTCTAACAGCCAGCAAACTGTCTGGGATTTCTGGGAGCTGAAGTCCAAAACACCTGGAGGGCTGAAGTTTTCTCATGCCTGATCTAAAATCAAGAGTTTTATCTTGAGTCAAGATTGATTTTTCATCTTAATAAAATGGGTAATGTACAGTGATTAGTTTGCTCTGGAAATAATCCAAGATGTGATCCTTTTGGGAGATATAGGGATAGGATACAGTAGCTTGGATCTCTCTTCTAATATCTGGAATTGACTTACTGTTCCACTAACATGCAAGCCATCAGCTGCCAGTCTTCCTAATTCAGTAGTACCACCAATGTTACAGACTTAGTGACCTCCAGTGAATACCACCATTTCTGAATATTCTTCCTTCCTTTTAGTACACTTCTATCAGTTCCCAAGAGAAAAATCGAAACTGTCAGGCTCAAAGACCATATTTTTGCAGTAATGTCTCCCCACATACACGAACACCTGCAAAAAGCATTGAGCATAACACTGGTGCAGTTTAACTGTGTTTGTGTTATAAATTCTGACTAATGTCATTTGTAGAAACTGCCTGATAAAATATGGTGGCTTTTAGTAAAACTGCCACAATCTTTTTTTATTTGGTGAGCTATTTCAATGGCACTTTTCTCACTGCTATAACACTGCTAAGCTTTGGATAATTTGTTAAAGAAAGACTTGGAAAATAAAATATGTTTGCAAGATTTTATTTTATGTTATGCATAAGCAGAAAACAATAATTACATGATTCCATTCTCATATAGAGTTTCATTAAGGAAGCAATTGGCTAATATTTAGAGATAGCTTAACAATTAAAAGTTTCATTTAACTATTACAGAACTAGATAATGTTCTTTATACACCCATAACATCTGTATCAAATGTGAGGACACAAGGGAGGCACTGAAGAAAGCAGAGGTACAACTGAGATTAGTGTAGACACACAATCTGAAGTCAGGTTGAACCAAGATCCTGAAGGGATGTTTAGGCTTCTGATCTTGGAATACATAAAAAGCAAACAAACTAGACACCATATTACTTATGTCCAATGGCTATGCATGCTAATAGTATATAATGTTTACATACAGCATGCTTTCAAAATAATTGCAGTCTAATAATATTATCATTAATATTAATATTAGAAGAACTGTCAAGACAAAATGTTGCCAAGTTGGAAAGAAGTAGCAAAGAAGTAGATATTTTCCTACCTACCACAACAAGTTGAAGGGCACTCTTTAAATGATTATTAAGTAATTTTTTAAAAGAAATAAATTTGTATTTTCTTTTTGATTTTAGAAGGCGAGCATCTGGACCAATGTCCACAAAGAAGCTATGATGACACTTCTTAGCCACTGCCTGAATATGCTTTATCATTACACAGGTTTCCTGTACAACATCTGAATCCAAAGCTTTCAGACTTGTAGTATGTCCCAACTTTGTCTAGATTGCATTCAGAGTACTTCCAGCAATCGAATACATTTTTTGTACCTTAAGAAAAAAAAGATAGTATATTAATATATCTTTCTGTAAAAAAGACAGAAAAGAAAGGAGGAGGGGAAAGAGATTAAAATATCTGTTGAACCTTCCACAAAATACATTTTGAATAAGACTTTGCTGTTCCTATTGTGTGTCTTTTCTGTTGTTGCTGTTTTTAACTTATGGCAACGCTAAGGAGAACCTCTCACACATTGTGTTTCCACGGCCGAGAAGGGAATCAAACCCTAATCTCCGGAATCATAATCTAACACTCAAACCACAACCACACTGGTTCACCCAGCCAATTAAAGACTGTCCCTTTGGTGAAGTAAATAGGTATCTGTAATAGCTACAGGCAGTCCCCAAGTTATGAACAAGATAGGTTCTGTAGGTTTGTTCTTAAGCTGAGTTTGTATGTAAGTCAGAACAGGTACATTTTGTAAGTTTAACTCCAGCCACACACACACACATATATGCATACATACATATACATACTTTGGACAGCATGGGGAAGGGTTAACATTGTATTTCTCTGGGGGTTTTTTTGTCTGTGCCCCTGTTCAGACAATTTCACCATACTGTCTGTCCTCGTGATAACTAAATTTTGAAAAATTTGTCTTGTTGTGGAAGGATTGGTAATAAAGCTTCAGTGCAGACACCATTGCCCCATGATAACTCTTTCAGGAGTGAATATTTCTCTCATCTCAGCCCTGTCGTTAACCATGAGTTGTTTGTAAGTTGAATGTTCGTAACTTGGGGACTGCCTGTATATCTATGCATACGCCCAATTTCTGTCAAGAATGGTCAAATGCAGCTGAGTTTATTTTTTAAAATAAAAATAGAGGACTGTTGAGTAGATACCAGATTAAAGATCCCACACTGTTTCTTCCAAACCACGATCACAACTACTTATTAGATGTGCCTACAAATATGAAGATTTCAGCATTATCATCCAAAGATGAAGAGGATTTTTTTTGACAGGAAAAGCTCTTTAGAGTTGTTATTTACTTTGTTGGTTTTGTCATCTCTTCTGCTGTTAATGATCATTAACAAGCATAAATTACGGCTGCAATCACTGTAACTGACTGCACCGAAGACTTTAGAGATTCTCCTCCATTATAGTATACGTGGAGATTTCAAGTGGGCTACAAGTGGCCACTAAAGTTATTTCTGCAAGTGCCACTGAGCCCCACCTACACTTGTGTTTAATGAAACCAAGCACAGGGGGTGGGGATGTGTTCTCTTATGGAAGCCCCCAGGTGCTGCAGATTTTGCATTGCTCTCAGCGTTTCAATTTCACAAATAAAACTGGGAATGGATGGCAATTACTGATATTTTTGTTGCTATTTTGCTCATTTTGAGGTTTAATATGGCCAGCACTGTAGCTCAAGTGATGACCCTCTCACTCACAGTTTATCGTAATTATCAACTCCCATCCTTCTACTATAGAGAATTTATAGCAACGTCTTTAAACTACAAGAAAGGAGATTCCACCAGAACATTAGGAAGAACTTCCTCACTGTGAGAGCTGTTCAGCAGTGGAACTCTCTGCCTCGGAGAGGCTCCTTCTTTGGAGGCTTTTAAGCAGAGGCTGGATGGCCATCTGTCGGGGGTGCTTTGAATGCTATTTTCCTGCTTCTTGGCAGGGGGTTGGACTGGGTGGCCCATGAGGTCTCTTCCAACTCTATGATTCTATGATTTGGGGAGGAGGAAAAGGGGCCATGCCTCAGAACATCCCCTGCTCTTATTCAGGTTCTGCAATTGTACTGAACTTTGAGGTTAGTGGTCTATGGGATATCATACAGAAAGCAGGAGTAATAAAAGGCAGAAAACTTACCAAGGTTTACTGCAATGCAGGCATCTTTCCCAGCTGGGCATGTCACAATCTTTTTGCATGGACCACGAGCACATTTATAACATTTCACAGCACTTCCTAAACAAAATGAAAAAGATGTTTTATTCACATCCTACGTTTCTTCTGGGACAGGATACAAAGTGGCTCACATTACGTTTGTATGCCACCTTTCTCCCAAAGTGAGAACAAGACTAGGATATTAAGTTACCTATTTGATACAAAACATTTTTTTACAAAAACAACAAGTTAAACTAAAAAAATTAAATTACAACAATTAAAAAAGAAAGACAACAATGAAAAGGTATCGAATCATGTTTGATTCCGTGGCAAGCACATGATCAGCCAGTAGAAGTTACTATATATAGTAGAGCATTTAAAGGGGCCTGATAATGATGTTAATATTGTTCTACAAAAGTTGCCTGAAACAGGTATAGCAGGTAATGAAAGTGTTTGAAGTATTTAAAGAGCTATGTATCAGGGTTTACAGGAAACATTGGCATGGATTGGTGTCATTTAGACCCTTCAGGCATACAAAAGGATTTGCGGTGCAAAAGTTTGGTAGATAAATCCAAGTTTTGTGTGTGTGTGTGGGGGGGGGGGGGTTGACTACCTCCAAAATTAAAACCCGAAGTGATTCCACATTATGATTTAAATCAACAAAATGTTTAGAAAGACTGTTATCGACAGAATTATTTCTAATTTTGCTCTTGTGTTCGATAATACAGTGTTTAACTTGCCTGCTCGTTTGGCCCTGATGCATAGCTCAGGACAGTAAATAAATAACAACATTCAGAAAACAGGAATTTGAGACCGGAAACAATCAGGGCCAGCTAGCACCTTCTGACAAAGGATCCCCCAAGCAGGAAACAGCCAGGTTTTGAAGCAGCTAGGCCATTCAATGCTAATCAAGGTGGCCAATTGCAACATTCACACTTGCCTCCAACAAACAAGAGTTCTTTCTCCCACCCTGGACATTCCACAGATTTATAAACCCACTTGCCTAGTTTCTAACATACCTGACAACCTCTGAGGATGCCTGCCATAGATGTGGGCAAAACATCAGGAGAGAATGCTTCTGAAACATGGCCATACAGCTCATAAAACTCACAGCAACCTACCCAGATAGTTTTAATGATGACTTTTTAAAACTTCCACTCGATATCTAACTTTTGTTTTATGTATTTTTATATGTATTTTGTGGAAATATGTTTTAATATGTATATTCTACTAAGTGTTTTTAAATGATTATGTGTTTTGGCAATGTTGTAACCCGCCTCAAGCCATGGGGAGAGGCGGGTAAGAAAATTTATTATTATTATTATTATTATTATTATTATTATTATTATTATTATTATGTGCAGAGGTCCACTGCAAAACCACTTGATTGAAGTTTGTTAATGAGAAAATATCTAAGATTAATCATTTGTTATTGGACCGATGCTAGATATACAAACTCCAGTATGTACACTCCATATGAAAGTCCCCTTCAGGGAACAATCCACTTAGAACATGAAGAAGGTACAACAGAATATAGGAATATCCATTTAAGAAAGATGGTCAGACTAATTTGGAAGATCTGACTAAAATAAAGCCTGCTCATATTGGTCTCACAATAGTCAACAGTGAATGTTTACTGACCCAAAAGGTACTGCTTGAAAATACGTATAACTTTTGATATAGAACAGGGCTGAAACTTCTGTTTATATTACAGACTTCCCAAAATTAGTTTTGTTATTATAGTCCTGTTCTCCCCAAAGCAGATTTTGATTGTCTGAGGAAGAGCCTACTTCACCCCCGTAGACTATCTTCTTCGGGTAGTAGGGTCAATCTACTACTTTGACATTTTAGTGAGAGTTGCAGAGAAAAACTTTACAATCCAAGTCTTCAGCAACCCAGAACATGCTCTGGTGAGCCATCCCTCAGAAATGAGATGCCCCATTCTCGTTGCTTCTCTACTTGGTCTTTTGCTAGAGCTTTGCAATGTTTTATTGGCGGACTCTAATACTTACCAGACTGGCAGAACAATACCAGAACAAAGGCAATGAACAAAGCAGAGACGAAAAGAGACTTCATCTTCTCAGACAGTGTTTCCTTATTAACCTGTAAAGTCAACAAATTTGGATTTTGAGCTGGATGTTCTGAATCAAGAAAATTGACCTCTATGAGCATGAAATTGGAACCAAGCAAAAGTTTTTGTATTCTGAAGTTTCTTATCTCTTAGCTAAGAATAAAGCTTGAAAATACTGTATGTACACAACAGTTGACAAGCTCTTAGAAGTAGTAGGAAGAAAGATTTTTGGAGTTTTAGGTTCAGAGGAATCCCAAGGGAAACTTTGATCACCCGGGTCTCACACTTTATATTTCCTGATGGTTAGGAGAATTAGACAAAATTGCACAAATGGCAAAGTTCAGATATTATTGATATAAGTTCTGGTGAACTCTATAACAGTTCTTTCTGAATCTCCTGATTTTCTCTGAAGAGCTGCACTCTGTTGCGTTATTTTTTAGACATTACGTTGTTGCAATTAGTCCCAAGTTCCATATGCCCAACTAACTCATTTTCATCCTGATAACCCACTTACTTTCTAGTTCTCTCCAAAGAAGGGGAATACAGATATAACAGAGGACACACTTCATACGTATAAAGAAAGACTTAGACAGCAATGAAGAAGAAAAAGCAAAGAAAAGGCCACTTGCCAGTGTAACTCCTTGACACTCTTGTTAGTTGAAGACCCGGTTCTACTGCAATACCTTCCTTGCTCTGTTCAAGCAGAAGATTTATATAGACAAGGAGGACAAGTTTATTGGCCAAAGGCGGATAATTACACAATCCCTTTTATTGAACTATGTAATAACAGCAATAGGAAAGCGTGTGAATCTTTTGTTTATAAAAGGTGAATGCTGACCTTGTTTAGTAAGATTGGCGGTTTTAACATTTTTATGGCTTTTATTTCAGCAAGAGCAACTATTTTTGATGTTGGTGTTATGTTCTTATATGTTTTTAGTAATTGCAATGGTTGTACTTTAAATTATGTTAATTTTGTCAGAGTATTTGCAGTGCAGCAGTATTTGGATGGAATCAGTGGAGCGCAGAACGAAGAGATACTCAGAGACGTTGGAAAACTATTTACAAAGTTTTACTGAATCAACACAAACAGATGACAGATGACAGATGAACACAGGACTCAACTCAAGGCAGACAGAACTCAACTCCTAGGCAGACAGATCTCGACAGAACTGACGCAATCAGTAAGCATGCACACTTGTGTCTGGATACTCCCTAGTTCCAGCCACACATCAAGGTTATCATAGCTTCTTGGCAATTAACTCTTTCCAGACTATAGTACACTCTGGATGATGCAATCAGTTGCAATACAAGCAAGACACAAGTTGCATTTAAACACTATCAATACACAAATCTTACATTAACAAATTTGACCTATGTACTATTGTTTTGGAGCCCCCGGTAGCGGAGCGGGTTAAACCACTGACCTGCTGAACTTGCTGAGGGAAAAGTCGGCAGTTCAAATCCAGGGAGTGGGGTGAGCTCCCGCTGTTAGCCCCAGCTTCTGCCAACGTAGCAGTTCAAAAACATGCAAACATGAGTAGATCAATAGGTTCCGCTCCATCGGGAAGGTAATGGGGCTCCATGCAGTCATGCTGCCCACATGACCTTGGAGGTATCTACAGACAATGCCAGTTCTTTGGCTTAGAAATGGAGAGGAGCACCAACCCACAGAATTGGACATGACTAGACTTAACAGGGGAAAACCTTTACCTTTACTATTATTATTTAAACTTATTATTGTTCAAAAAATCCACGTAGCCTTCTCTATAGCATATTTTCCACAATTTAATATTTGAGATACAATAGAGCCCCAGTTAACCGAGTTCTGGTTAACTGAGATCTGCTTTATCCGAGGCGCCGTCGGGGGAGCCTCTCCCTCTCCTTCTCTCAAGTGAAGGGAGCTCGAGAGAAGGAGAGGGAGAGGGAGAGGGAGAGGGAGAGGGAGGAGGAAGCACGCAGGAAGCCCCCTGCGATTGCTGCTGCAGCAGCGCTCGTGGGCTGCCTCCCTGGGCCGAGCCCTCGCCCTATCCGAGCAGTTCGGTTATCCAAGATGGGGTCCGCCCCTTTATCTCGAATAACCGCAGCTCTACTGTACTACCAAATGAAGTTGAGAAATAGTGTAATGTGAGAGAACCCTGCTTTATGATGGTGAAATGTTTCAGGGACTCCCATGTTTATCCAAGCTCTAGTTGCCTTAGGCCACACACCCCAGCCTGGCATCAGTCCATGTTCTTAAAGTGAGTGGTGTTGCTGTGACAAGCTCAGTCCTAAGTCTCAAATCTCAAGATTTTCTCAAGATCTCCTTCCATGGGTAGTTGGAAGCGTTATTTTTCTGCAGTTTTTCTGTCTCAATCCCCACACCTTTTCTAGCTAATCACGTGGCTGTATAATGTTTGTACAGACTTCTTTAACCAGAACCACATTTTAATACACCCTATGTAGTGGCATATGGTTTGTCATCAGTCTACTTCTTATCTAAAGCAATCAAAAGTGTTGACAGTTGGAAATGCCCTTTCTGCTAAAGCCCACACAAGAAAATGTTTTTTGAGATATCTGCCCTAAGGGGATCACCTCCAAAGAAATGTAACAATATATTTCATTTCACCTATTCTTGTCAGCAATGCTTCAGAAGAAGACAATTTTCCAAATTCTTTGTTTGTTTGTTTTTATAAAAAAAATCTGTGATATAATCTGTTATGGAGTGGTGGCTCCGCTGAAGACGTGGACAATAAATACCTGTAACTGATCCAACCAGATTCAGTTATGTCCACACCTCTAAAATACTGTAAATACCATTGGCCTGCGCTCATGGATGAATTCAATGCTTCTGCTTTGAATAAAGCTCATATTATCTGAGCTCCTCATAGCTGAGTGGTGAATCTACTTTATTTCAGCCATGTAGGTATGCCCTCTTCTTGCCTATTGTCAAGGAAGTGTGCATTCTTAACTAAGTTGGTGGTGTAGCATATGGGCCCTATATTTATCCTACTGAAAATAAGCATACTACTTTTTCAGACTGTTATCGAACGTGCACACCCCCGCACTGACATTGCTGTGACTTGCCCCACTGGCACAGCCAGGAGTCTCCACCGAACTCCAAAAGATCAATTTCTCCTTCCCTCGCTCCCAAAGAGCCGGTTCCCACACTCAGAAAACTCAGTTAACCCAGACACATTTGTATCAAAAATGAAACCACAAAACTACAGCTCCATTCACCCTTGCTACAATATAACCCGGCATAATTAATCACTTCCGAAAACTGTTTCTGCTTCAATCCTTGCAAACTGAGCTCACTGCAAGCTTCTTCTGAGGGCTCAAAACCACTCCAAAAACCCTCCCGAGCGGCGGATCGCCGCCCCACTTGACTCAGGAGGTCAGGTCCGCCTCAGGAACAAGGGGATACCGTTCCCCAAACCGCAGATATGGAATCCCCACCGGATTCCATATCCACAACTTAACCAATCTGCCCCGAACTAATTTCATTCGGCTCTTGATCCTTTTTCAAACTAAACTGCTATCTTGCTTTTTGTCATTGTGACCCTGATTCATCTCCCCGCACATCGATTGGCCTTTTTTATGAATGAGATGGCCTTTTTATGAGTGGATTCTGGCAATGAAATTCAAGGGATCCTTCTACGTTCCTTCTATGAACCCCAAGTATCAGGGACCTCCCTTTCCCCTTTCTTCTCACATGTCCCCTGCGTCATTCCAAGTCCTAGGGTACCCCAACCTGCCACTTTGCCTGTCTGGGCAGGAAAGGGAAGAACCTAGGATTTTCTGAATGTATGGGAACCAGCTCTTTGGGAGCCGAGGGAAGGAGAAATTGATCTTTTGAGGTTCAGTGGAGACTGTTCAAATCCCCATGAACAGGAGCCAGAGCGTCGAAGCTTTGGCAAAACGGTCATGAGAAAAATGTGTTTGTTTCCACCAGCCCCATGGGACATTGGATTATTGTGGAATCCTCCCCAGAGATGGGGCACCTCATGTGCCACTATCATTTTTTATTAATTTTTATCATTATTTTTATTATTTCTGTAAGGATGTTATGAGTTAATGGGAATTATTGATATGATTTTATTTGTTTATTAAAAGGAAAAAAGGGGAGTTATGTATTGATGAAGACAGGTCTCACATGGAAGCCAGCTGTGTTCAGCGGGTTGCCATGGCAACGTAACCTCTCTCTGGAGGAGAAGGGGGCGTGGCTTAGTTGGCAGTTAAAAAGCCTGCACCTTTTGAAAAAACCAGTTTTTGGCTGTTAGACTTCTAAGGAAGTTAGGAGCTGTGGGGAATCAGAAAAAGAGACGCTACTCTTGGACAGTTTTAGGTAGTTAGGAAATAGAGGCTTGGTCACAAGCAGACGGCAGCTAATGGTCACTCAGGAGAAAGGCTGGTGATATAAGTTGACCGGGTGTTTTATTTACTGTTCAAAGAGAAGTTATTTAAGATATATCCATTCAAGAAAGACTACATTGTAACTTAAGATCCGGAACGTTTACTGATTAAAACCACACACGCTTATGTACCAAAATAAACTTGAGTTTTATTGTTCATAAAGATCAGTCTCCTTGCCTCTCTGTAACTCTGAAGGAAGACTATTACCTCACGTTGGTGGCAGTTACCGTACCTATCTATATAAGTTACCGTACTTTTATATATAAGTTACCATCTTTACTCATTTAAACCCATCAGTTCTGTTATCCTTCCTTATCCACTAAATCCTCCCTGTCATACATTCACACATCCTCCATCCCTCCCTCTCACATGCACGCACATCTCCTCAATTGAAGGCAGCAGTGGGATTTTAAAAAAAAGGATTTCCCCTGCCTGAGTTGAGTACCACAAATTGGGCTCTCCTCATTTCTATATTCTCATTGTTGCAATTTCTTTCCCTATATAATTGGAGCATGGTAACCGGAGCCTGACCTCTGGCCGGAAAAGTCATCCCCGGATGTCCAAAAAAGGACACAGGATTACAACAGGTTGGACTTTCAAAATTCCTCATTTATTGACAATAGGTCTCGCCCCAATGTAGGTCTCACCCACATTGAGTGTCAGGCCACCTGGAGAGAGGCCTTACTGGACATTACAAATGACTCATTTCCTTGAGGAAGGAGGTCGGTTTCGACAGAGGCCACTTCTTTTCTCAGAAGCTTGAGTCACCACCTAATCCCATCACAAGTTTCCGTCACTACAACGGACATACCTGTAAATGTCAGACCCCATCCATGGAACTGACCAAGAACGATCAACTAATCTATTGTCCAATGTCCGGTCAGAGATAATCCTGTCATCTCCACCTGTATTTTCTTTGTTTTCCTGCTGCCACACCTCCCCTTCTCTCAATGGCTGGCGTCACAGGTGGCGCTCGCCTCCTCAGTGGATGGAGTGCATCAAGATAGTGTGAGATAAGAAGAAAATGTTTGAAGTATAAGCAATTCTGTTAGTGTGTTCCTTCCCAAAGGAGTTTGAATTATGACTCTATTTTTACCTTCCCTATTATCCACTTTTAAATGGAATTTTGTTTCCAAAGCACAAACTCTGTAAAGTACTTTGTGAGATTAAATATTTAAAACTTGGCCTAAATGATGGCAAACCATTGCCGAAATCCAATGGTTTGCTTAACCATTTTTTGTATCCTTAAAAAGAAGCTTTGATAAATCATAATTAATCCTAAGGCCAGTTATTTATTGTTTTGATACTTGAGGCCCACAAAGCGAGGCTATTAAGTGAGTCTTTAAGAATGAACACTTCTGTTATACTTATATTATAACCTGGAAAAATGTCCTGAAAAGTATTTTGCCTTTAAAGTATTATTAGAGAGGTGAATCTTCTTCTTCCATGACTTGTATTACTTCCCTGATTCCCCAAGATTAGAGTGCAAACCCAAACTTACAAATGGAGCAAGTCCCACTTAATTCATTTGAACTTCACTCTGAGGAAACATGTATAAGACTGAGCAGTTATTTTGAATCTCTCGTAATTGAACACAACTACATATTAACATGTAAAATGAAATATTTTGTTTTAGGAAGCAAAATACTTCCATACTTCTTTAGTGCCATCACAATACCATTTCCTTTCTTTCAGTCAAGCACCATAGTTTCTAACCATCACCTTCATTTCCTGAGAATGCTTTCGGATCCAAGGATTTCTGAGAAAGTGAAGCAAGTAGCTGTGAGAGTGCTACTTGATTTTCTTTTTTTTTCTTCTTTTTTTAAATACATTTTTTATTTTTTAAAAACACAAAAAATACATACTGTAGACATACAAGACATTTACAATTCCCACCACCAACACGAGGATTGTTTTCTTTTTACATATTCATTTCTTTTTGAGACAATCTTTATATCTTTATCTTTATCCATTTCCATCCTATATACTATATAACATTTGTATCTTATTTCTTATGGCTTGATCTCCAGATAGATTCATGATATAGTTCCTTACCCTTGTCCATCTTTCTTCCATTTCTCTTGTTCTATTTTCATTAGTTTTTACAAAATTTAGTTTCACATCCATAATTTCAAATTCCATTTGCTCCACCATATATTGGTACCATTTACTTACTGACCATTTGGATTTATCTTTCCACCCTAATACTATTACTGCTTGCGCACATTCAATTTTATTTCCCATTTCCTCTCTTTTCCCTAATTTCCCTATTTCCTTTGTTATGACCCACTCGTTTCCTAGTATTTGATTTGACTCATTTTGTATAGTCTTCCAAAAATATTATACACATTCACATTCCCACATCATGTGCATAAACCGCCCTTTCTGATGACATCCACACCAGCACTGACTACTTCCCTTTTTATAGTAATATGCTAATTGGCAGGGTGTACGATACCATTTGTGCAATATTTTCCTCCTCATTTCTCGTACTCTGGTATTCCTTTTCATCCCTATTGTCTCTACAACAGTTCTCATCTCTTGTTCCGTGATTTGTAGCTCCGTTTCCCACATACTTTTCAAATCCCGGTGCCATTTGATTTTCAAACAGATTTTGAAGTCCAGGTTTAAATAACATCATCATCAACAACAACATCATTTGTGGCCGAGTATGATTGCCTACCAAGTGTAGGGTCTTGACGGTGGGTCTGTAGGTGACTGTAGAGACCTATTCTTGATCCCCGTGTTCTTTTGCAATGAGGATATCGATTTTCAGATGCAAGGTGGTCCCGACAAGGGTTGGCTTGATGCACCTTCCTCTTGACACATGTGTCCCTTCTGCTCTCCATTCGTGCCTCTTCGAATTCCACAGCACTGTTGGTTACTGCTGACCTCCAGTTAGAATGCTCGAGGGACAGAGCTTCCCATTTTTCAGTGTTTATGCCACATTTCTAAAGTTATCTTTACAGTACACCCATCTTTCAGTCTCTTTTGTTGTCCATCAACATTCCGTTTTCTGTTCTTTTGTTGAGAGTATAGTAACTGCTTTGGGGGCCAGGGGCTTCCAGATTTCTCAGCCCTGTCCCCGTCACCACTTGCTGATTACCATGGGACTTTTGTTGGTTTTCTTTTCTTTCTTTCTTTTTTTTTTTTTTTTTTGGGAAGATGCCTAAGCGTGAATTTGATTTATGTGTGGAGGTCAGTGCACACCCAATCAACTTCTTCACATCACAGTCTTCACATAATGAGGTTCCCATTCAGTGGCGTGATTAAACCAATGATTGGTGGCTTCTCATATGTTGCCGCCTTCTTCCACCTTCACAGCCATTGTAACATGTCCCATGTTATTGTCCGCCTACTCTGCCTCTGAGGACTTTATATTGTGCTTGGTCTGACAGAATATTTCTATAAAAACACGGTAATTCTCAATAAAGGTGGAGAGCATTAGGAAAAAGGGGAGACTGCATTCCCAATGAATGGGCCCAATCAGAGAAGCCACAGCACTCAAGAATTGAGTAGAGCTGTTGATGTCAGGCTGACTTGGCGAGCTCATTCATATGGTTGCTATAAATCGAAGTCTGCTTTAGTTTACAGCATATATATATGACAGGCTCCTTATTCTGAAACATATTGGCAAAGGAAAACCAGAAGTCCATTCATGCAGATAAGTACATTTTATTACATTAAGGAAAACATTTTGGCTGCTGACTCATAGGAAAATCAATAAAGGGTGCCATAGATATTCTGGAGCAGAGAAAAATGTGATCCAGTGCACTTATAATTATTTCACAGGGCAAGGGAAAACATCAAATTCCAGTCCCCTCGGATGGTGTTTCTGCTTTTTTATCAGAAATTTTGCCGGAGAAAGGGTGGAATTGTTATTGAGCCACAATACCTCCCCCCAAAAAAGATTTATAGTTCAGCAACATATGATTTTTTCTTTTTATTAAAACCCTTTTTCAAAGGTCTGGAGTTGCAAAATTTCGAAGTTCTAAAGTTCTCAAATGGACCTGGCAGCCACTGTACCCTACAAACTCTATCAATTCTAACCCTTCAATAAAATGTATCCATTTGATGATTTTTGTATAATTTGTATTTTTATATGCTGTATTGTGTCAATTCCTTATATGAAGTGTATAATCTATTTCTAACATATCTATCAAAATGTAGCTTGAAGGCAGCCACCTCTCTATGACCCAGTTTACATAATCCCTTGGGAAAGGGACCATGCTCAAGATCCCTCCAGCCATTTCCCAAGACAGATAACTATCAAAATCATTGTGCATATATGTAGATGGATAAGCCTCTTTACCACCGAAATAAGCTCAGGATGTTTGTCCATTTAACCCAAGGATGAGAGCTCACCACTCCTGGGGGATTAATAGGTGTACATTCAGGGCCGGTCGGAGATAAATTTAAATATTAAGCGGGGGCGCTGAAAAGCGCCCCCCGCCGGCCCCGCCTCCTGCGCCCTGGACCCGCCTCCCAACCAGCGTGCCCTGGCCCCGCCTCCCGCGCTGCGTGGGAGGCGGGGCCAGGGCACGCTGGGTGGAAGGCGGGGCCAGGGTTGGCCCCGCCTCCCATGCTATTCGCCCTGGCCCCGCCTCCCACGCAGCGTGGGAGGCGCGGCCAGGGTTGGAAAGAGGGAGGCTTCGCCGCCCGGGGAGGGAAGGAGGGGATCTCTCCTCCCCTCCCCGGGCGGCGAAAGAAGCCGGCTTCGCCGCCCGGGGAGGGAAGGAGGGGATCTCTCCTCCCCTCCCCGGGCGGCGAAAGAAGCCGGCTTCGCCGCCCGGGGAGGGAAGGAGGGGATCTCTCCTCCCCTCCCCGGGCGGCGAAAGAAGCCGGCTTCGCCGCCCGGGGAGGGAAGGAGGGGATCTCTCCTCCCCTCCCCGGGCGGCGAAAGAAGCCGGCTTCGCCGCCCGGGGAGGGAAGGAGGGGATCTCTCCTCCCCTCCCCGGGCGGCGAAAGAAGCCGGCTTCGCCGCCCGGGGAGGGAAGGAGGGGATCTCTCCTCCCCTCCCCGGGCGGCGAAAGAAGCCGGCTTCGCCGCCCGGGGAGGGAAGGAGGGGATCTCTCCTCCCCTCCCCGGGCGGCGAAAGAAGCCGGCTTCGCCGCCCGGGGAGGGAAGGAGGGGATCTCTCCTCCCCTCCCCGGGCGGCGAAAGAAGCCGGCTTCGCCGCCCGGGGAGGGAAGGAGGGGATCTCTCCTCCCCTCCCCGGGCGGCGAAAGAAGCAGGCTTCGCCGCCCGGGGAGGGAAGGAGGGGATCTCTCCTCCCCTCCCCGGGCGGCGAAAGAAGCCGGCTTCGCCGCCCGGGGAGGGAAGGAGGGGATCTCTCCTCCCCTCCCCGGGCGGCGAAAGAAGCCGGCTTCGCCGCCCGGGGAGGGAAGGAGGGGATCTCTCCTCCCCTCCCCGGGCGGCGAAAGAAGCCGGCTTCGCCGCCCGGGGAGCGAAGGAGGGGATCTCTCCTCCCCTCCCCGGGCGGCGAAAGAAGCCGGCTTCGCCGCCCGGGGAGCGAAGGAGGGGATCTCTCCTCCCCTTCCCGGGCGGCGAAAGAAGCCGGCTTCGCCGCCCGGGGAGGGAAGGAGGGGATCTCTCCTCCCCTCTCCGGGCGGCGAAAGAAGCAGGCTTCGCCGCCCGGGGAGGGAAGGAGGGGATCTCTCCTCCCCTTCCCGGGCGGCGAAAGAAGCAGGCTTCGCCGCCCGGGGAGGGAAGGAGGGGATCTCTCCTCCCCTTCCCGGGCGGCGAAAGAAGCAGGCTTCGCCGCCTGGGGAGGGAAGGAGGGGATCTCTCCTCCCCTCCCCGGGCGGCGAAAGAAGCCGGCTTCGCCGCCCGGGGAGGGAAGGAGGGGATCTCTCCTCCCCTCCCCGGGCGGCGAAAGAAGCAGGCTTCGCCGCCCGGGGAGGGAAGGAGGGGATCTCTCCTCCCCTCCCCGGGCGGCGAAAGAAGCCGGCTTCGCCGCCCGGGGAGGGAAGGAGGGGATCTCTCCTCCCCTCCCCGGGCGGCGAAAGAAGCCGGCTTCGCCGCCCGGGGAGCGAAGGAGGGGATCTCTCCTCCCCTTCCCGGGCGGCGAAAGAAGCCGGCTTCGCCGCCCGGGGAGGGAAGGAGGGGATCTCTCCTCCCCTCTCCGGCCGGCGAAAGAAGCAGGCTTCGCCGCCCGGGGAGGGAAGGAGGGGATCTCTCCTCCCCTTCCCGGGCGGCGAAAGAAGCAGGCTTCGCCGCCTGGGGAGGGAAGGAGGGGATCCCTCTTCCCCTTCCCGGGCGGCGAAAGAGGGAGCCACAAGGCCAGGGCGCACTGGTCGGGCGGCGGGGCACCGTCAGAGCGGTGCCCCGCCTCCCTCCCAGCCTGACGGCGCCCCCCGGGACCTGCGCCCGAGGCGGCGGCGTCACGTGGCCTCTATGGTGGGGCCGGCCCTGTGTACATTCATTAACTTCCTGTTGGCAGCCATGTCCCTGAAGGTCTAAACTCACATTTTTGGTTTTTTGGGTCTTGCACTTTTGTCTCACACAAAACAGGACAGTTGAATTAATCAGAGACTTTTCAGCATATCTACACCATTATTTCCTTGAACAGACCGATCCCTGGCTGCCATTCTTTCCGCCATGGCAATCTCCTCCTGAAGGCTGTGATGTCAAGGGAACCTCCAGCCAATCCCGGCAAAGATCCCCGCTTGTCTCTTTTTCAGCCAATCAGGGGAGGGAGTGGGAAGTCTTAATAGCTGTTAGAACAGTATGAGATGCCATGCATTTATTTCTCTCTGTGTTTATACTTGTGCCTTTTGAAGCAAATTGTTTGTACTTGCATCCTTTTTGGCCGAATTGTAGTAAACTTCTAACTGCTTTGCCTTCAATCTGGGGAACGTGTTTCTCTGTCCTGGCTGATCTGTTTTCACTTGCGAAGACTCCTTAAACAAACTAATCTAAACCCAACTCATAAAACCAATAAGAGAAAACAAACTGAGTTCCGTTTTATCATATTTATTTTACATGTTAGTCTTATGCTAATACCAGTTCAATAGCTTTAGGAAGTATATGTGTATATTTAAAGATAAATAAACCCGCCTTTTCTGTGGTAAAGTGTATGAGCAGCAAACAGGATCATTACCTCAGAGAAAAGCAAACAGATATATATCTTTGACTAGATATGGATCACAGATGATTCCTCTCTCTGCCCAAGTAGGCCTTTTAACCTATCATGTAATATTTGTTTTAGAAAGAATTGCTGCAAAAGTTTTAAGAGGCATTTGGCATGCCAGATGCATGTTTCCTATGACAATTTATCACAATAAATAATTATGGAAACTCAACAACTTTATTATTTTGCAACATTTAGATTACCTTAATAAGACCTAGACCTTCAAGCAGATATAAAGTTTTCTTAAAAGTGCAGGGGCTTTATGTATAGTTATTTTGTCCTTTCTTGTATATCAATGATATTTCACTATTTTAAAAGGCAGGAAGAACAGATTTTTTATTTTGTCAGAAGCAACTTGAAAACATACTGCAAGTCGCTTCTGGTGCGATAGAACTGACTGTCTACAGAGATGTTGCCCAGAAGACGCCCGGATGTGTTACTGGGAAGCTTTTATCATGTCCTTGTAAGCTAGAGCTGACAGATGGAAGCCCACCCTGGCTCGCGGATTCGAACCAGCAACCTTCAGGTCAGCAACCCAACCTTCAGGTCAGCAGTTCACAAGGGTTTAACCACTACACCACTGCAGCTCCTTAGGAAGAACAGATGGAAAAGTATTTTTGTATTATTTCAAAGTGAGATTTTAATTAAAAACTAATAAACAAGTGATATATATGGTGCCCTTCTGCACATGTAATATTGAATGTCCTGAATGTGTGTTGAATGTGCCATGATGATCATTCAGTAGATCATCATTTGCATAAACATCAAATCTCCTTAAAAGACTGAAGTGTAACACAGTGCAGTGCTCCAGTGGGAATTATCCCCCTTCATTTGGACACAAAGAACAGGGTTCTAGTACTCGTATGTTACTTCATCAGGCTCATTGGGACTTAATAATCGTTGGTAGGTATTTTCACCAGGCATTATCTCAAGACATCTAACTATTATGAGAATATGTGCTTGCAGGTTATCTTTGAACTTTGGAGGTAATGCATAAAGGCAAATGTTCACAGTAACTTACAGTCAACAGAAATATTTCAAAACAGGGATGTTATTGACTGTATAATAATATATACAATGATTGCATCAGTGAATAGCAAACATTATGTTAGAACTTCATATATAGTACATAATGGCTGGCATTCTTTTGTTTTGTTTTCTTTCATTTTTTCTCATTAAACTTTTTTTTAAAAAAATTATATCCATAATCATAACACTAGTACTTCCCTTTCTTTAACATTTGCCTTCCAAAACATCCTATATTTTTCCCTCCCTCCTCAACCACAGTATATTTCTACTAATCTTGCAGGTCCAGCCACAGGTAAAGTCTTTGTATTTTTTTTTTGATGTTATTATTGGCTCCTCCATTTTTCACTCAGTAGAAGTAGTCCTTCCATCTATTTGTAATGTTCTTTTGTTTGTTTGTTCTTGTTACTTGCTTGGTCATAATTCCCGTACTGTCTAACAACACTTGATCATACATATAATCATTCCAATTACTTAATGTCCATTTCGATTTGTTTTTCCATCCTCTAGCAATCACCATGTATGCTGCTCTTATTGTTACTTTAAATAACTCTTGGCTGGTATCCTTTTGTCAGTCTCAGCTACTACATACGTTTTTCTCATTGACTGACTGGGTTTACTTAAATCAGGATTTCACAATGGGATTTTGGTTCAATTAGTGGTCCACTATAAAAGCAGGGGTTCCCCTAAGATATCTACAGGAACCAGAATTTCTTGAAGAAATAGCAACAAGAAAGCAAAGCAGGATGAAATCAACACAATATGAACAATGAATTCTCAAGTTGCAAAGCCTCTCTCTCAAATTGTTAACGACAGTTCCAACTAAATTCATCCCATGTCTTGAGCTGCTTTAAAATTTTTATCTTCAAATCCCACTTTGCCCCTTTGTTCAAGGCTTACTTCAATTACTACAAACATTTAAAAGTGCAAAAGTATTTTGCACTTATGACTGCAGTGGGAGGAGGGGAGGGGAGAGGAGAGAAAAGGGGCAAATGTTGCTTTTCCCAGAGGGGTCTGGCAAAAGCAAGCAGCTGCAGCCTCTCTCAGTTAATGTGTTAATAATTTAGCCACCTTGATCACACTCATGTTTTAGTCATGTGTGTCCCATCAAATATCCAAAGGTATGACATTGAGGGTCTTTTACAAGAGTTTTGGGCAATAACATCTTCTTAGCCCTAACCCTCTCTGTCCTGGCACTGCATCATTTCCCCCAACTATTGCGGTAATTCAATACAAATATTTTAAAATAAATAAATAAATAAAATGAAATAATTCAGTTTAGACTACCCTCACCTATCCACAAATTGCTTTCAAGCCATGATTTAATCAGCATCTTCACATAGTTACTGGTGATAGTAACTATGTGGTGCTCACTCAGGGAGAACTTTTTCCTATTAGAGGTTAATAGGAATGGAAATAATGTTTTAAAAATGCTTTGCTTCCAAGTCAAAAAGACAAATTTTCCAACTATTGGGAATCCCTGTGGAAAATACTAACGGAGTTCCCACACATTTATGCAGTTTTCCCCAGTATTTGAATGTCCTGGAGTGTTGCAGATGAATTATTTTGCTGAAAAATACACATTACATGCACGCGGATGGGTGTGCCAATAAGGTTTTCTGTGCAAACATCCTGTTAGTCAGCTATGATGTCTTAAATCTAATTTAAGTCCCTATAACTACTTTGTATTCTCTTGTGCTGGTGAGAGAAGGGGCTGGTCATATCATCCTGCAGTCCTCTTAGAAGTAGCATAGAAACAGCTTTTGCTTTGGATTGTTGGCTTTAAAGGTGGATTTTAGATAGAGTTAGCATGCATCATCCTATTTCCATTCATGTCTTCTTTTTTAGAACTAAAACGTCTGTTAGGATAGGTTTTTAAAACATCTGGAAATTTTTTAAATGTCTACTAGAGCTTCACCTCCTGTATGCCAACATCACTTCCTCATCACCCTGACTGTGGAGGAAAAGAAGAAGCACTCCCAGCTCTCTCTCTCTCTCATGCATAGGCCAGAAGCTGATAAAACCCTCCCTCCTTCCCAGCTGACCCAGCCCTAGCCTCAGGAGGAGGAAAGAGGCAGGCAAAGCTCTGTCACGCCTAGGCCAGAAACTGATAAAAGTCCTCCTCCACTGCCATTGCCTTCTCCTTCAGAGGGAGAGAGAAAAAGGCAATATACGCTGGTCTTAATCCCCTCCCAAACTGCCATCTTCTCTTTCTTTTATTTCTTAACAGGATTGTAGGCCTGAGAACAAGGAACTGGTTTGTTGTTCTTTTACTTGTAAGGTGCCATGTACAGTTTTATATAATACATAAATAAATGATCTTGCACTATCCATTGAAAACTTTGGCAGGAGAAGAAACAGAGGCTGGGCCAATTGATTGCTCCCCCCCCCCCCCCCAAACCGGGAGTGAGTGTTGCTGAGAAGAGAGACAGACTCAGAGGAAAAGCCATGTACAGGGTGGCTGCATGGAGGTTTTGGAACTGTGCCTGAGCTTCAAGCGTTATCATCTAGCTTTGAAACAGCTTGCATACCATTTATAATACTAAAGTCAAAGAAATTATTCAGAAACAGGAAACCACCCAGCCCTACTTAGTGGCTAGTGAAAATCTCTAAAGATTTTTATTTATCGTGTCTGAAGCAAACTGAGGGTACAAGTTGTAATGTATTTAAAAACACAAATAAAGTTTTTAAAAACTTGGCATTCCTGTATACTAAATGTCCTTTGACCAGTGGCTGGCCACTTGGAGTGCCTCTGGTGTGGCTGTAAGAAGGTCTTCCATTGTGCCTGTGGCAGGACTCAGACTGCATTGTAATATGTGGTCTGTGGTTTGCTCTTCTAAAGATGATCAGCATTTTAAAAATGCACCCAAATCAGCTATGCAAACAGCTTCATTTTTACATTGCATTTCTAAGGTAATAAAGTCATCACAAATCATATGCAAATTCCATGCCAGCAGAGCTATTTTCAGTTCAACTCTCTTTGAAAACAGAACTCGCCACATTCCTGGCAAAAAAAACGCAAATGCAACCTCATCACATTCAGATGCCCCACTTTGGCTGCAATGCTGAAAAACCACTGGATTCTATATAAATAGAGACTCCTACTAGGACATTCTTGCACAAAAGTTTGTAATTCTGCCACTTCAGCTCCTTTCATGTTACATGAGATACATAGCAGTATTTTCAAAAATATATGCCTTGTGATGTTGCCAGTACCTTGTAAATGTTCTGTGGAAACACTGAACACATATGTCTGTGTTATACAAGGATTTATCTCAGAAGTTCAAAACCAAAACAATGCATCCCATTATAATTCAAATACAATGCCTTTTTATTTGTGTCTAGACAATAGAAAGTACATCTTACAAAAACAGCTTGCCTAATAGATTTATTTTTAGAGCTCTAATAATTATGTGCGGTGACGTCAGCCAGTCTTTCCTGTACAGATTTCAAATGAAGACAAGGGTTTCCATACAGAAAACTAGATATGGTTTATGTATGTTTAATAATGATGTAAATGAGAATTTAAATGGGTCATCCTACACTCAGAAAGTGGACAAACTCAGACACCATTTGTCAAATGTGTTGCCCTTGTGAAAAGTTCCATGAAATATTAAGAAACAAACACTGCATCCAGTTATAGGCTGCTTATGGGGAAGCTATAACTTTCTTGTTAAAACAGCTGCACAGGCTACGGCTCATTTCTGAACATAATTCAAAGGACTCATCATGCCCTATAAAGCCCTATATCAGATATGGCAAATGTTTTTGCTTTGGGGCCACATTGTGGGCCTGGCTAGAAGGGCCGGGTCAGGAGAGGGGATGGCTGGGCACACGCTGCTCGCCCCCATCCTTATGCCAGGAGGAAGGAAAGACACGCAGCCACTGCCCCGATTTTCCTCCCGATCCTGCTCACATGATCCTCGAGCTTTATGTTGGGAGGAGAGAGAGACAGGTGGCAGCTGTAGTGTGCTTCAGAGGGCTCTCAGCTGCTGTGTGCATTCCTCCCCTGTCTTTTCGGCATAAGCATGTGGCAGGCCAAGAGGACAAAAAAAATGAGGAACTGGGTTGCTTTGGGTTTTTTGGGCTGTAGGGTCATGTTTCAGAGCCCCAGTGGTGCAGCGGTTTAAACCACTGAGCTGCTGAACTTCCTGGTGAAAGGTTGGTGGTTCGAATCTGGGAAACGGGGTGAGCTCCCACTGTTAGCCCCAGCTTCTGCCAACCTAGCAGTTTGAAAACATGCAAATGTGAGTAAATCAATAGGTTCCATTCTGGCGGGAAGGTAACAGCATTCCATGCAATCATGCTGGCCACATGACCTTGGAGGTATCTACGGACAACGCCAGTTCTTCGGCTTAGAAATGGAGGTGAGCACCAAGAGTTGGACACAACTAGACTTAACATCAGGGGAATCTTTACCTTTACTATGGTCATGTTCCAGTATCATTCATATATAAATGTGTGTGTGGGTGGGTGAGTGGTTGTATGATATATTTGTTTTTCCTCCGAGCACAGGATCCTAGGCAGCCTTTTCAAGAGAGATTGCATTAACACAGTGGTTCCCAACCTGGGGTCCCCAGATGTTTTTGGCCTTCAACTCCCAGAAATCCTAACAGCTGGTAAACTGGCTGGGATTTCTGGGAGTTGTAAGCAAAAAACATTTGGGGACCCCAGGTTGAGAACCACTGCATTAACACCTTCTATACTTATCTGTAGGTTGGATGTTGAGTGCTAGATATTAAAGAATGTATGTCGTCACTAAACAATGGGATGATGCAGCAGAAATAATCTCTTCAATATCACAAAGCTTGGAACTCTTCAACCCCAAAGTGTGACCATTGAACTATAAGCTCACTTTTAAAATAAAGATCCACTGATAATTGCCCTCTTAGGATTTCTTCACTATGGGAAGTCAGATATGTGATCTATAAGTTTTTCAATGACAACTTCCTTGATTTAGAACTTCTTCATAAAGGAGTACAGGCAGACCCCAACTTACAAACATCCAACTTACAAATGACTCACAGTTAAGAACGGGAGTGACACAACAGAAAGTGAGAGAAATCTACCCCTCAGAAAGGAAATTCACTTCTGAAAGAGCAATCATGGGGGGGAAGTGTCTCCACTGAAGCTTTCTCACCAATTCTTGTTTCCACATCAAGCCAATTTTTTGAAAATCCAATTTTCACAGGGATAGGATGTGAGGTTAAATCTTCTGAAGAGAGGAACAAACAGCAAAACAAACATCACAGGGGTGTTAACCCTTCACTGTGCTGTCCAAAGCTTGTATATATTTGGCTGGAGTTATACTTAAAAATTTACCTGTTCCAATTTACAAACAAATTCAACTTCAGAACAAACCTACAGACCCTATCTTGTTTGTAACTTGGGTGACTGCCTATATTTGAAGCAACTACGCAGAACTGGGGACAAGGTTGAGTTTTGAGTTATTGTTTTCCCTTATGAAGTTTCTATGCTTGCTTATTTATTTTATAGTATTATATCATGCAGAGCCCCCGGTGGCACAGCAGATTAAAGCACTGATCTGCTGAACTTGCTGACTGAAAGGTCAGCAGTTTGAATCCTAGCAGAAAACATGCAAATGTGAGTAAATCAATAGGTGGGATGGTAACAGCACTCCATGCAGTCATGCCAAACACATGACTTTGGAGGTGTCTGCAAACAACAACACCTCTTCAGCTTAGAAATGGAGATGAGCACCAACCCCCCAGAGTCGGACATGACTTGACTTAATGTCAGGGGAAAATCTTTACCTCTTATATCATGCTTTACAACAAAGGCTGTCAAAGTGGCTTACAAATCGTTCATTTGACTATTTCCTAACCTCAAGCTTGTAGTTGTAGTTGTGTGCCTTCAAGTCATTTGGTGATCCTTACAATCTAAATCACACAGGACACATAAGGAAAAGAGAATTGCAGGGGTGGGTGAGATTCAGTATAGCAGATTCCCTCTTTCCTTGTCTCTCCATGGTCAGGGCAGTTTGGGAGGCAGGAAGGACTTTTTATCTGCTGCTGAGCCTATGCCAGCTCAATGAAATTGGCACGTGGATATAAAATGCAAAACTCAGCAAAGATAAATAAACCCAACCTTTTTCTTATGAAATTTATGAGGAACAAGGAAGATCACCACCAAAGGAATACAGGATATTTCTATATAACTTTGGCTCTGTGAAACTATTATCTCATTGCTGCTTTTGGTCACATATGCAAACCAGCTGTCCTTTAGTACAGTACATTTCATTGGTTTACTTATGGGTTAACTACCACAATTTTATCATTTTTAAAATCTAGGTCTAGAAAGGAAGGAACCCACAATTTAATTTTCTTCATTTCTCTGGGAGAGAACAGTTTGCACATTCATGCCTTTGTGGCCAGAGTCCAACTCAATCTTTTAATGCATGTAAAATGATCCAAATGACATGGCATGTAGATATATAATTTATGGAAATGACATATGGAAAAATCCCAGTGTTTTTCTGGAGAAAACCAGACATTTTGAGAAAGATCATAAAATGCAATATTAGTACCCCTTAAATATCAAATTATTGATAGGCAAGTGTCGACATACACTTTTAAAAAATGCTTAATATTGGACATTCAACTCTGGAAAGAACCACTTCATGACAGGAATGATCAGCTTCCACCAACCTGTTTGGTCCACCACCAATCTCCCACTCTCTCCCCAATTCCATAGCAATGTGATACTACCTGGAGAGCCAGCCAAAAAAAAAAAAGCCAGATGTTAGAAAATAGCAGGGTAAAAGGCAAGGTTTTTGAATCAGATCAAAATCCAAAGAACCACATTTGAAGTGAATCATCAAGAACCTCACAATCTCTGAGGATACCTGCCATAGATGTGGGCGAAACGTCAGGAGATAATACTTCTGGAACATGGCCATACAGGCCGAAAAACATATAACCCTGTGATCCCGGCCGTGAAAGCCTTCGACAACACATCAAGAATGTTGTGTGTCAAGATAGTATGATTTTTTTTCAATGTAGACCACCCAAGTGCTACTCTTCCATCTTCTTAAAGGGATTTGCTTTCGATGTGAGAAGGGGCTTATCAAGTGTGTGTGTATAACAGATCAGAATGCATTCCTTATATCTTCTGCAACAAGCAATATTTTAATTGACCTTTTATTTCAAACAATATTGGAAGTAGTGTTCAACCTGTTCTCATCTTTAAAAATCCACAAAGCAATAGCACTAAGGACTAGATCACCAAGATTGTATGACTCTTTCAACTTTCTCAAAAATCTGGGCCTTCTGTGGAAATAAAAAAGTAGAAACAGCAATAGGCACTTTGTTGTTGTATGTTTTCCGGGCTGTCTGGCCATGTTCTAGAAGTATTCTCTCCTGACGTTTCGCCCACATCTATGGCAGGCATCCTCAGAGGTTGTGAGGTAATAGGCACTTTATTTTGTAAGTTTGGTGTACATTTAACAATATGGCCACTAGGTAGCACTAGGTGAGGAACCAACCGTAGTCACTGGAAGGAGAAAACAAAATTAGTATAGACTTCACCACAAGATGGCATTCCCACTCTCAATTCCATCATAAGAGTATCATAGTGGAGAACTTGGTTTGTCAATTGAAAGCAGAATGAATTTCAAGAGATGTTGCTTGTTATGCAACCAGGTGACAAGCAACACCTGTTGACATTCCCTCTTCTACCAAAGCATGAAAGCATTTGTCTTTAATTTTTACTCTGGCACGCCTAGTCTGAACCTCTACAACAAACAGTCAGGGGATGCACTGATATATTCAGTGAACTTCCAAAGCTTCAGCTGTTGTCTCCAAATTATTTATAGTAGCAAATGCAAAAAGTTTGGCGAAGGTCCACAACAGCCCTCCCTGCAAAGGCGTTATAATAAAGTTGAACAGTAGAACAACTTCTGTCAAGAAGTTTTTCCTAATGTTTAGGCGGAATCTTTTTTCCTGCAGCTTGAATCCATTGCTCCATGTCCTAGTCTGCAGAGCAGCAGGTTGCTCCCTCCTGAATGTGCCATCGTTTCAAATGTTTAAACATGGATGTCTTGTCCTCTCTACCTTTTTTTTCTCCAGGCTAAACATATCCAGTTCCCTAAGTTGTTCCTCATAGGGCTTGGCTTCCAAACGCTTGATCATTTTGATCACTCTTCTCCGGACACATTCTAGCTTGTCAATGTCCTTCTTGAATTGTGGTGCCCAGAATTGGATTCCTTACATCAGGTGAGATCTGACAAAAAGAATGGAGTGCTAACATTGCTTCCTTTAATCTAGACACTATATTCCTATTGATGCCATCTAGAATCATACAGTATTGGCTTTTTTAGCTGTCACATCACAGTTGATTCTTTGAATAGCAGCCATGCTGAAATGGTTTTTATAGTCGACAGGCATGTGATGATGGGGAAAGAATGTCATATCCTCCCTTTAACTAATGAATAAATACAGAGATTTTGTGTTACATACAACAGAATGTTATACACACACACACACACACACACACACACATATATATATATATATATATATATATATATATTTCAGGAGTTAACAAGTCAAGTACAAAATGAGCCAGTTTTTGGTTTTATATTTTATTATCAAATAGCATTAGATGCAAAACTGAATATACTGTGGACGTATGATGGTGCAAAAACATCCCAAGTGTCTTTTCTGAAGATATTCAAATGATAAAACACCAAATTATAAGTTTACCTGGCCCAACACAACTCCCTCGTAAGCCAGACATGAGAGAATTTTCTAGCCACTTCTAGCCAGAGCAAGTTACATGGGCAGTGATTGGATCCCTGCTTTTCAAATGTGGATATTTATTTACAGCTTTTTAAAGTGCAGGCAATACATTAATAAAATCATATAACAACATCTCACATGTGCATACTTTTATCAGCCAGATCACAGGACACATGGTGTGGTTTCCTTCTGACTCCATCCCAAAGGGTATTTAAAAGGAGTGTCCAAAGAGGCAGCAGGGGCTCTCCTGTGGCTTCCTCACTCTCCATGATACATCAAACAATCCCTGCAAAAAGTTGCTCTGATAGAAATATTTCCCCAATGATTAATGCATTTACAGATCTGCTCTTTGTTCTAGTTTTACTACTTCAAAGTACTGCCTTGGCACACAAGGCATTCCCATTTCCTCTCACAGCCTGCAGCCATCTATGTCCTCCAGAAGGTGGTGATCCCAGTAAAGACATAATTTTATATGCAGTCCTCCTGAATTCTCTGGTTAGGGAAGGTTCCTTGGGCAATACTTCAGCAACACCTTTATTTCCCAACCTCACACAGATTATATCAGACTGTATGTCACAAATTCAGGCTGTATTATAATTTCAACCTTAAATGCAAATGCTTGTACATAAACACCCAGCATTCAATACAAGACTGTCGAAAATAAGTCACCATTACTCAAATTGCTGTTTAAATCATACTCATCTACTAGTAGGGAACCATGCTACTTCCAAAGTAATGAAATTAGTATGGTCAGTACTGTAAATTCAGTATGTTTAAGATAATACAAACCAATTAAATGGTGTCTGGTCTCCAAACAAAAGATACTGGATTCCAACAACTGCATAACATTTATGTTAATAAATATGTATACTGATGGTATAGTGCTTGTACTACTGTATGTGTATTTTTATTATGAATGGTTTGAAATGCTGGGCTCATATGCCAGTGTCTAGTAGTACTGTATATTGAGATGAGATATCTGAGCAGCATAAGACTGTATTGTTGGTTTACAAAGAGACCACCACTGCACTCCCTTTATAAATGGAGATCACCACAACTGCCCAAATAATGCTTGCCTGCTCTAAATGAATGAGTTCGCAAGAACAAGTTTTTAAGTAACAAAGTTGGAAAAAAGGATCAGGTAAATAAATATATTTGATTCTTGCAATTTTAAGAGCTAGTTCTACCAATGGATCTGATTGCAAAGTAAAAGTGAAAGTCTTAATTTCTCAAGTGAAAAAATAATAATGAAAATTGGCAATAGTGTGTCTTAGACAAGTGAACTGTTATGCAGATATACAAACATATTAATTGCCAGACAATTACAATAAATTATTATTCAAAGATTGGAATCTTCTACAATTAAACATTCTTCCAACCTACTGATAATTCATGAGCTTGAGCTTCTTTCAAACCATATAGAAAAGACACACATCAGCAAGTAAAATGCCAGAAACAAAAGCACATTTACATTTTATACTGCTATGTGGTGGTTTTTCCATGATACCCATTTCCCTTATACAAATGTTGCACTTTCACAAAAACTGTAAGTAGGTATTAATTTTAAGCATCTAATAGTATGTCTTCTCTTCTCCATATCAAAAACTGACCAGTTTGATTACTGTCACTAAGGAAGCAATGGCCACGACTATTTTACTAGCCACTGGAATTGGACTGCCATTACACAGATCTGTTTGGCAGCACCTAAAGCGAAAACTGTTAACCTTGAAATGTGCCCCAATATAATCCAGGTCGCATTGGGAATATTTCCAGCACTCAGAGACATTTCTTGTACCTTCAAAAGAAAAGAAAGCAAGATTGTGAGTGTGGATGTATTTATTCTAAGTTTAATGTGAGAGAGAAAAGATTAAAATGGTACAAAATCATTCCATACCTTCCACATAAGACTATAAGATAGACTTTTACAATACTCCATTGCATCACCCATTGACTTATGATGATACCATTAATTTCATAGGGTTTTTCTTGGGCAAGAAATATTTGATGGTTTTGACACTCCTTCCTCTGAACTAAAGCCTGCAGCACCTTGTATTAATCGGCAATCTCCTAACCAGGGCTTCCCTTGCTTAGCTTCCAAGGAGCAGGCAGAATCTGGTGCCTTTGTTCGACACCTCCACTGCCCAAATCAGAATATGGATCTCCAATTTTTTTATTAAGAATCATGTTGCTTTATCATGATGCTTTCATGCTATATTAATTTCACTCAATAAGGGGAATCCACCTTTCCCTACATTCTTTTCAGTAGAATTTCTGTCATGATGTATTGTATAGTTTTTTCTTCTTCTCAGGGGACACTATTTGTTTGAATGGCCATTTTCCTCTTTTCTACTTAAACCTGATGCTTGGCCTCCCTGCTAATTTATTACTGTTTCATAGATTTCTCTCAAACTTTCTGCATTTTTTAAACTCTTTTAAAATCTCCAGACCAGAATTTTAAACATTTTCTGAAAAGTCTTTCTCTGGAAGCCATCTAAATATTCTGTACTTCCAACTGGAATGTTAAAATATTTTTTTATCAGTGGAAATATAGAATGCTCAAATTAGCTAGACTGTAGAATGTACTTCACTAAGTAACACTTTAATATGTTTTCTCTTAAGAGTCTATTTCACTAATGCAAGTCACTGTTGTTTTATATTGTTCTTAATCGTATGTATGTTACAGAATTTCTAGTTTACATTTATGTATAGGAATTTCACAAACTGATAATTTTATGGTTTGGATTTTATCTTCCACATTGCTCGAGAATGTTACTATGATAAATACAGAAATATTGTATGTATAATAGTAACTTAGGTATATAGATCCTATGACAAAATGCATCTTTTAAAAAATAAAATCTTTTTATTATTAGGTCTGGTACTATATAAAAACTAGCATTTCACTGACTAGCAGTTATGCACAATCAGCTTGTAAAAAGCCTATGGAAAAGACACAAACATTGGTAAAGAAGCTATTCATAAATGATGTTTAGACAGAACATTCAAAAGCAAGAGTTACATTTACTTACCAACAGAATTAACATTTGACCACTTAACTCCCAAAGTCATTTATCTTTAAGTAGTCCCTACAGTGACATATGTGTCTGTCTAAAAACTGAATGTTGTTTGTCTGTTGGCGTTGAATGTTTGCCATATATGTGTTCATTGTAATCCGCCCTGAGTCCCCTTCGGGGTGAGAAGGGCGGAATATAAATACTGCAAATAAATAAATATCCAGCATGACATGTCAGAAAATTTGTTATACTTATCACTAGCCAAGCAAATAAATACAGTATAAGACAGCATACTTACCAAGATATGCCACCATGCAAGCATTTTTTTCGGGTTCGCATGTTGCGTTAGTCTTACAGGGACTCATAGGACAAGTGTAACATACCAGGGCACTTCCTGAAAATAAAGGGAAAGGCTTGACTAAATGCTTTCCTCCTGAAATCTAATTCTCAATTTGTTTTTAGTGTTAAAACTTTATATTGCTTTAGCAATAATTAAAAGCAACACATTCTGACCTAAATGCATGATACTATCGGGACTTGCTGTGAGACACTTACCAATCATTCCCACAGAGCACATAATTGAATTCACGTGTGCTCAACATAAAGATGCCTAGGTAGCAGTTCTCAATCTGTGGGTCTCCAGGTGTTTTGGCCTACAACTCCCAGAAATCCCAGCCAGTTTACCAGCTGTTAGGATTTCTGGGAGCTGAAGGCCAAAACATCTGGGGGCCCACAAGTTGAGAACCACTGCTATATGGGATCTTGCGATCAGGTCAGCTGGTTCCTTATTCTGAGCTTGGCTGCTATAGGGGAGGGAGCAAATCTTCGAACACTGATATCTCATGGTAATAATAAGGGCATTACCTGATACATCCCATGGCATAACAATTACTGGGGGGAGTTCTGTCGCCTTCTTCTGCATTGCCATGCCATTGTTGTGTGCATTGTATTTGTGTTGTATATATATCCGATGCTACAAAACTTGCTTATGAAAATGCAACATTGTTGGCGCCACCTTTTGGTAACATAGGACCTCATTAAACTAGAGCTTGGATCCACTTTAAATCCACTCTGAATCCACTTTAAGGAGGGGGCTTTAAACAGCTCAGCAAGACAGGTCCTGGCCCTCACCAAACTACAAACCCCAGAATTCTGCAGGAGGCAGAAACCAGATTTAAAGTGGATTCATGCTCTACCGGCTGTTAGGAATTGTGGGGGTTGAAGTCCAAAACACCTGGAAAGCCAAAGTTTGCCCATATCTGCTCTGATAAGGCAGCTAGTTTCTCACTGCAACTGGATGTTTAAAAGGCCCAGTAACACATTGTGATCAGTCTTCAATTGTGGAAGTTCTTCATCTACCCAAACTGAGCAACGTTGCTGTGGAAAGCCACCTCTCACTCTACTATGCTAACGTGCAGCAGCCTCCTATGAAAGTACTTGAATGAACTGTCGAAACAGCTAAGGTTATACATTACTCAATTGTTGAACCTAGATCCCTGGTGATTGCAGAATGCAGGCCAAAATTGTCATGTGTCAGTTTAAAAATAAGATTAAGCTGAAAAGAATGATCAGCACACTGATAGGTTGTGAAACAGGAACAGAGCTCCTTGCTACTCCTGCTGTTAAGTTTTGGTTCAGGAATAGATAACCACATAAAATTCACTGATCAGAAATCCTCAAGCAGATGATATCCTTACAGTTTGAAACATTCAAGTAAAGAGAGGAGAGTCACCCTTTATAAACACACCCACACTAAAAATATCTATCAACATCCCACAAGCAAACTATGTAGCTTCTTCTGTTTTTCTCCCCAAATAGTTCCTGAACATCCAGTCCAAAGGGGAAAGCCTACCACACAGCAGCAGGACTGTACCCATGAAGCAAAGTAAGACCGTTTTTCTTTGGTTCCTGGAGTTAGAACCACTAAGTCACATGAGATTCACTGTGACTGTCAACTAAAAAATAGTACAATGCAATACCAGAAAAAAGCTTAATCTGCTTTGGCATGCTTCAGGAATAGAGACACCCCCTCCTCTATTTCTCTGCTCAGCCTCTAACTGTACTTTTGAAACATTTAACCAGAGTACTCATACTTACCAGAATGACAGAACAAAGCCAAAAGGAAGGTAGCGATCAAAGCAATGGCCAAGAAACACTTCATCTTTGTGTTGGCACTTTCTCTTTAACCTATAAATCAAGAACAAGTTATTGATTGGTACTGGATGTACTAAAGCAAGCAGTCTAATCTAGGAAAACAATATACAGTACCTAGTCTTAGTATTGAAAAAATCAACTTTTGTGCTATAACGCAGGCAATTTAATGCCTAGCGCTTTGCCTTTTTCCATGATTTAAACAGTATTACATAACCTACACAACAATCAATGAATGCTCTTATCAGGCTTTGTGTATGTTGTTGAAAAATCAACCCCTCTATTGAAAAGATCAACTAACGAAATTATTAATGTATACAGGCAGTCCCCAAATTATGAACAAGTTAGGTTCTGTAGGTTTGTACTTAAGGTGAATTTGTAAATCGGAACAGGTATATTTTTAAGTGTAACTCCAGTCGAAAATACAGTGGAACTTTGACTTAAGAGCACCCAACTCAAGAGCATTTTGAATTAAGAGCTGTTGCTAAACCCAGGTTTCACTTTGACATGCAAGTGCTAGCACAAGAGTACTGAGCTTTAGGGTTTCAAGGGAGCAGCCTCCGTGCCTCATGCTCTTGTCCACTTTGGGAGATTGCTGTCCACTTTGCTCCTGTCCACTTTTCTCTTGTCCGCTCTGAGGAACTTTGGGTTAGTTGATTTTGTCTGGTTTTTATTCCTGGTATGTTTGGCTTCATGGAGGGAGGGAGGGAGGGAGGGAGGCTGGAATGAGTACAGTATGAAGAAAACGAAACTTCTGCCTTTACTTTGTGCCTTTACCACTGTGCCAAAACTTGGTACTTCTACCATTTTAAAGTGGATCTTTCTTTTTTATTGTTTCACGTGAATGTGCATGTATACATTTTTATAAAGCACATTTTCTTATTTTGAAACATGTAACAAAAATGGGGGGGGGGGTGTTCTGCAGAATAAATTAATAGCATTTCAATGGGAAAATTCACTTTGAGATAAGAGCATTTTGAGTTAAGAGCTCAGTCATGGAACGAATTGAACGCTTAAGTCAAGGTATCACTGTATATATATATAAGCTTTGGATAGCGTAGGGAAGGATTAACATCCCTGTGGTATTAGTTTTTCTGTCTGTGCCCCTGTCCAGAAGATTTCACTTCATTTTCTGTCCCTGTGATAACTGGATTTTGGAAAGTTTGGCTTGTTTTGGAAACAAGGATTGGTGATAAAGATTAAGCTGACACACATTTCCCTCATGATGACTCTTTCAGGAGTGACTTTCTCTTCCTAGGGGTAAACTTCTCTTACTTCCTATTGTCTCACCCCCACTTATGAGTCATTTATAAGGTGGATTTTTTAACTCAGGGACTGCCTGTATATATTTTTAATGGCTCAAACAAGTAGGTCATGTCTCAAGCAATCTAGCCAAGGCCAGACTGGATGCTGGGGGGGGGGGGGGGGGGAGGAGGCAAAGGAAAATGTGTCATTAAGCCTCACCTTGATAATCTAACAGGGGTTTCGGTCTGAAACTGTCTGTCCCTGAGGTCCAGGAAGGCATTTTTTTAAAATACCCACGATTACACTCTGTATGGGACTCATGGACCTATGTATACCTTATATTCTCTACTGTATATTAAAAGGGACCAAGATGTGCTGAAATTGTTATGTTAAGGTACAATCTAGCATATTCAGGAACATTTTAAAAACATATACTGTGCATGCTTGAGGGAATTTTTGCAGCATCCAGCTATTGAGTTGGGCTCACTCAAAAGGACTAATTCTGTCAACAAAAGATCTCCCATCTCCTAAGGGTACCCAAGTGGTGAGAAACTCCAGACACAACCAGTGCCTTGATGAGATCTGTATAAAGCTGCATATCTTTCATTGAATTGCATAACCTCTTCATCGTCTCGGCTGCTCAGACCTTTTGTGTAAGACAGACCTCACCAATAATCCCATCTTGCACTATTTGCATGGAGCACGCAATGGCGTGGTGGGTTAAACCCTAGTGCTGGCAGGACTGCTGACCCACAAGTCGGTGGTTCAAATCTAGGGAGAGCAGGTGAGCTCCCCCTGTAAGCTCTAGCTCCCCATGTGGGGACACAAGAGAAGCCTCCCACAAGGATGGTAAAACATCAAATACCTGGGCGTCCTCTGGGCAACGTCCTTACAGACAGCCAATTCTCTCACACCAGAAGCTATTTGAAGTTTCTCAAGTCACTCCTGACACAAAAAAAACTATTTGAATATTGCCTCAAATCATTTGCCAAATCTAGCCCTTTTCCTCCTGGGAGGACCCTTTAAACAACTCCAGCTTGAAATGGACAAATGACAGGACCTCGTTTTTTTCTGCCACAAGAGACACTCCATTCACCTGTGACAGTCACAGGGACTCCTCAGTCAACGAGAACCTGGATCCAAACTTAACTGCTTTTCAGCCAATTGGGGAGGATGCGTGGATTTTAAATGGCTGTCAAGGGGATAAAATTGCATTGTATTACATGGTTATGTCAAATTCCTTCAGGCATCCTTTCAGGCATGAAAGTAATAAACTTCTGTTCATGCTGATCTGGTTTAAAAGTAGCAGGTGTGCTGAGCAACAGATCCATACCGCTCTGTAAGCGGATAGCTGAATTTCAGCTTCATGTGGCCCCCAAGACACTTCTGTACCAGAAATATCCAGTTTGAGTGTCAACACTAAGAATAATATTAATCTTTATTTATAGACTGCCCTATCTCCCCGAAGGGACTCAGCGGTTTCCAACAAATATGGTAACCATTCAATGCCAAAAGGAAACCCCACAAATAGTTTATAAACAACCTAACTGTAACTTAACAAAATGAAGAAAAATAATAACATAAAAAAAACATCATAAAATACAGAAACCCTGATAAAATACACTAAAATAAAATATAAAACTGAATACTTCGGAGCTCCATCAGGTGAGGTTCAGCAATCCAATGGCCAGGAGAACTGAAATTGACCTAATCACTATAAAAGGGCTAGGAAAGGGATAGTGCAAACAGTGTATCACAGGGGTGAGTGATATGGCTGAAGTGCAGAATAGAATACTATCTTGTGAGGGACAGTGAACCAAAGTGAACAAGAGGTGTTGTTTACCCCAAAGGAAGTAGTTACTAAACTTTGTAACGTACGAGAACAGAAAGAGGAACTTCTAAGTAGTAAATAGGTGGAGTATAAAGAACCCTGAGTTTAGAGCTCGGCGCGGCAGCCACTTGACTCTTACTCTGTGTAAGTTGTCTGTCCGTCTATTCTGTTCCGCTTCAATCTGACAACCTAGATACTGGGCTAAAGAACTAATCATTATCGAAAGCTTGCTGGAACATCCAGGTTTTCCTTACGAAAGAAGGACAGTGTGGGGGCTTGCCTGATCTCCATGGGGAGGGTGTTCCAAAGTCAGGGAGCCACCACCAAGAAGGCCCTCTCCCTCATCCCCAGCAACCGTGCTAGTGAAGGTGGTGGAAGCGAGGGGAGGGCTTCCAGGAGATCTTAGAGCCCGCCGGTTCATAGGGAGGTGCAATCACAAAGATGAAGCCCCACTAGGCTGAATGAAGCAAATGTCTCACACCATGCTTGTTACACAACATAGACATATTTCGGTTAACAAAGCCTCTGACGAAGAAACCCTTTTTTTGTTTACAAAGTCTTCTTGCAGGAGCCCAGCCTAGGCAATTCTTTTTTTTTTAAGCCTTCTTTTTTCATGTCAGGAGCGACTTGAGAAATTGCAAGTAGCTTCTGGTATGAGATAATTGGCTGTCTGCAAGGACATTGCCCAGGGGATGCTCGTATATTTGATGTTTTACCATCCTTGTGGGAGGCTTCTCATCTCCCCGCATGAGAAGCTGGAGTTGACAGAGGGAGCTCATCTGCGCTCTCACCGGATTTGAACTGGCAACCTTTAGGTCAGTAACCCAACCTTCAAGTCAGCAGTCCTGCCGGCACAAGGGTTTAAGCCATTGCACCACCAGGGGCTCTTTTATCCTTCTGTCTAGCTGGAAGTTTTTTGCAGCACTGGAAAATAATGAAGAGGGTAGGAGTTGGGCCACATCAATGGATCCACAGTGAAGTCTGACCCAGAAAAAAATGAGGTTCGCTCATTATTACAGCAATTCAACTGTAACTGTGTATGCCACGGTAGCAAAATAAATGCATCCAAAGTCACTTTCTGAACACTTTGTGAAAAGTAAAACAAAAAGGGGAAAGGAGAATGTTTAAAAAGTACAGATCAGTATTTAGCCAACCAAAATGGAAAACACCTGAAAAGTGAAACAAAATCATTGTGGGATCTATTTTGAAATAAACTTTCAAGGGTTTCTAGAAGATTCAAAATGTTTTTGTTTACTCGTGCAAGGTTTGCCTGACCTGGTTGTTTCATATGTTTCATAACAATAAATCTGAATTACAAGTTTGCTGAAACATGTTGAGCTTTTTGCAGTATTGGAATTTATCCCTAACCCTTTCCCACTTTTTCCCCAAGTTATTTCTATCTATAGTATCAAGGATTCTGTTAAAGAATCAAAGCTCAGAAACACATCTGACTCCCTGGCCCTCCATAGTAGTTAACCTACATATCATTTCTGCACAAGAAGCAGAAGTGAAAGATACCAAAGCTGCACAAATCTGTAGAGACAGATAAACAGTGTCCTGAAGTACTTGAAGGAACCCGTGATCTGACCATCATTTCTGAGAAATGTTGTAGAACAAGTGAGATGCCAAAGGAAAAGAACAAGTATTGTCCCTATCTTTAACAAAGATGAAAAAAGAACTAGGAAATTCCATGCCTGAAAAATATGAGATTATATGAGAATCTTTTTGCAAGTATCTTGGAAGACAATGCAGTGATTAGTAGGCCAGGATGGGTTTCTCAAAAACAAATCCTACCAAACTAATAAAAAAACAGGCCACTACTGCTGTAGAAGTCATTCATCCAGATTTCAGTGAAGAATTTTATAAGATCCCCATAATGTTTTAATTAGCAAAATGACTAAACATGGCACTGACAGGAATACTGTCCAATGGATTCATAACTGGTTGGAAAACCATAGCTGTGCATCAAACTGGAAGCAGATATTGAGTGGAGCACTTCAGGATTCTGTCCTGGGGCCACGGCTCACCAATATTTTATCAATGACTTAAATGGGGAGGCAGAGGGAATCTTGACAAAGTTTGCAGATGGTACAAAACTGGGAGGGGTGGCTAAAAAATGAAAGAAACAATGCAAAAGGGCCAAGATAACACTGAAAATGGGGGAATCATAATACAATAAAAATCAATAGACACCAATGCAAAATTGTACAAATGCATATATATTGAATGGGGATAAATAGCTCAGCAGTACTACATGAAAAATAGACCTTGAGATTGCTGTTGATCATAAATTTAATATGAGCACAGCAGAGAAGGCAAATGCTATTTTAGCCTGTATTAATAGAAACATGGTTTCCAAGTTTAGGAAAGTTCCACTGTATTCTGTGCTGATATAGAAAAGTTGGAGCCTACTTCACTGGCCGTGTCTCTAAAGCTGCACATTTTAAGAGACTGGGGTGACATTTTGTGGTACCGTATACTCCGATACCCAATAGACTAGAGTTTCTCAACCTGGGGGTCAGGACCTCTGGGGAAGTCGCAAGGGGAGTTCTGAGGAATAGCCAAAGTATTTTCTGTTGGTCATGAGGGTTATGTGTGTGAAGTTTGGCACAATTCGATCATTGGTGGGGTTCAAAGTGCTCTTTGACTATAGGTGAACTATAAATCCCAGCAACTACAACTCCCAAATGTCAAGGTTTATTTTCCCCAAACTCCACCAGTGTTCAAATTTGGGCATATTGAGTATTTGTGCCAAGTTTGATCCATCATTGTTTGAGTCCACAGTGCTCTCTGGATGTAGGTGAACTGCAACTCCCAAACTCAAGGCCAATGCCCAGCAAACCCTTCCAATATTCCCTGTTGGTCATGGAGGTTCTGTGTGCCAAGTTTAATTCAATTCCATCATTGGTGGAGTTCAGAATACTCTTTGATTGTTGGTGAACTATAAATCCCAGCAACTACAACTCCCAAGAAAAGGCTGAGAAAAGTACTGCACTGAAATTTGGCCGCAGTACAGAGTCCTGGGACTAGATCAATGGGAGCCATTGGTTGGTCATAATTAGCTCATTGGGAAAAATGACAAAGATTATAAGTGTCTTCAAAGAAGCATCAAACGGGTTCTTTGTGAACCCACTCCTTGTGCACAAGGGAAATTAGTCTGTGTGCTGTATAAAGCCTTACATAACTGAGAGAGTTTTGTGGTGTTTTATTTCTTCTCCTTTTGTGTATGTCTAAACATTTGCTTTTAAAATGATAGAGCAAACATACATTAAGCCATGTCAATTTTAAAGCAAAAAGTTAATGTTGCTTTACTGATGTTCAAAAGAGAGGTGGTGGGCATAGGAAAAGTGATAAGAGGGAAGGGAAACTTGAACGTATTATTCTAGAAAAAAAAGTATTTCCATGTCTGTGTTCATCCTTGAATGCACTTCCAGGACAAAAAGTTCCCCACAGCCCTTCCCAGATAGAAGAATTTCTGCTCTTCCAAGAAGGTTAGGAAAAAATGCCACATATACACAGTCTCAAAGTTCATGGCTGAAATCTCTCCAACAGTGAAAGAAAAAGCTGAACGACAGTGCTTCTATAGATGGACTATGTCATGTCAGATTGACAGTTTGAGTATGTTGCTAGAAAATAGGGGAAAACAGAAAAGGCTGCTGGCAAAAAGATGGGACTGGTGAAATGTCTGCCCTTGGAGGCTCAGAAAATAATCTGACCGAAGGATTTTCTGATAAAATGGTGAGAAAGAGGCAGCTGATATTCTACTTGTGACTTTACAATTTTTTTCGGTTGATAATGGCAAAACACTCACATGATTTTTTTTGTGGCTATATGACAAATATTGTTTTAAGAACTCTGTGTGATATACACTGTACATTTCCATTTACAAAATGAAGATATGGAAATGCTGGTGAAAAGCTCAGCAGCTCCTCCAGCCAAGCTTTGCAACAACACCTCTGAAGGGAGCTCGGAGATAACACCCTGTTGCTGGATGCAACTGCAGTTCTAGACAAGACAAACAAGACAAACCTGGACTTTCTATCCCATGTGTCCTGAACCCTGTACTCATCTCGGACCCTGGCTTACAGATTCTGATTCAACCGTATACTCTGAACATGTGGATCGCAGTATGTGATATACTGCTCAACCTGGCTTAGCAGTTCTCAAGCAGAATCCCAGCAGACAAACCCCTTTCAGTTGGGCCTGAATTTCTGTGACTTTAAGCTTAAAGGATGCTTTGAAAAGCAACACTCAAGTTGTTGATTCGGCCCCAAAGATTATTGCCTGCTTCAACAGAATAGTATTTATCTTTATTTACTGTCTTGATTTTGGAGTTTTTTCATACTGGTAGCCAGATTTGTTTCTTTTTCATGGCTTCCTCCTTTCTGTTGAAATTGTTCACATGCTTGTGGATTTCAATGGCTCCTCTGTGTAGTCTGTCATGGTGGTTGTTAAAGGGGAGTTTCAGACAAGAAACAATCAGGACCAGCTAATCACTTCCCAACTAAGGATTCCCCCAGGCAGGAAGCAGTCAGGCTTTGAAGCTGTAAAGCTAGTCCATGCTAATCAGGGTGGTCAATTGCAACTTTCACACTTGCCTCAAACAGACAAGAGTTCTTTCTCCCACTTTGGACGTCCTGGACAGATATATAAGCCCCACTTAATGCATTTCCAACAGACCTCACAACCTCTGAGGATGCCTGCCATAGATGTGGGTGAAACATCTGGAGAGAATGCTTCTGTAACATGGCCATACAGCCTGGAAAACTCACAGCAATCCAGTTTTGCTACTGTTATGAATCGTAATGTAAATATCTGATACGCAGGATGTATTTTCATATTTTCCCCAAAATTCCACCAGTGTCCAAATTTGGGCATATTGAGTATTCGTGCCAAGTTTGGTCCAGATCCATTATTATTTTGAGTCCACGGTGCTCTCTGGATGTAAGTGTACTACAACTCCCAAACTCAAGGTCAATGCCCACCAAAGCCTTCCAGTATTTCCTGTTGGTCATGGGAATTCTGTGTGCCAAATTTGGTTCATTGGTGGAGTCCGGTATGCTCTTTGTGCGTAGGCGAACTACAAATCAAAGCAACTACAACTCCCAAACGACAAAATCATTCCCTTCCTCAATCCCATCAGTACTGAAATTTGGGCGTATTGGGTGTTTGTGCCAAATTTGGTCTAGTGAAAGAAAATCCATCCTGCATATCAGATATTTAATTTTTTAAAATTTTTAAATTTATATTAGTGATTTTTGAATTTGATAGACAAACAGACATACAATAATACACAAAACAAAACTTAGTGAATGCCGCGAAATTAATGATTACACAAAAAAGAAAAGAAAATCGCTTAAAAACAAACAAACAAACAAAAACAAAATAACAGAGATGATAATACATATAAAGATTCTAGACTTCCAACTGTTGCACAATTACAATAAGCAGTTTTTGTGTATCTTTTCTGCATATCAGATATTTAGAGAACAATTCATAAAAGTACAGTAGAGTCTCACTTATCCAACGTTCTGGATTATCCAACACATTTTTGCAGTCAATGTTTTCAATATATCACGATATTTTGGTGCTAAATTCATAAGTACAGTAATTACTACATAGCATTAATGTGTAATGAACTACTTTTTCTGTCAAATTTGTTATATAACATGATGTTTTGGTGCTTAATTTGTAAAATCATAACCTAATTTGATATTTAATAGGCTTCTCCTTAATCTCTCCTTATTATCCAACATATTCACTTATCCAACATTCTGCCGGCCCGTTTATGTTGGATAAGTGAGACTCTACTGTATATAAGATTCTAGACTTCCAACCGTTGCACAGTTACAATAAGCAGTTTTTGTATATCTTTTCTGCATATCAGATATTTAGAGTACAATTCATAACAGTAGCAATTATGAAGTAGCAACGAAAATAATTTTATGGCTGGGCGGCTCACCACAACATGAGAAACTCAATATTAAGGGGTTGAGAACATTAGGATGGTTGACAGCCACGGGCCTAGACGAATCCAATGGCTGTCACTTCGCCAGGAGGCAATGCCCCGCTCCTTGGCTTTCCACACCCGCTTCGGTCCTCCAGACGAGGCCTTTCTCTCTCTCCCCGGCCCACCAAAGGCTTGGCTCGGCTTCCCTTCCCGTGAGGTCTCAGCCAAGAAAAAGACACGGGAAGCACGACGTTACAAAAGAGAACAACGAGACAAAGACCGTTCCTTACCAGCGTTCTTTCCTCCCCGACGCGCCGCAAATAGATCTGCGCCTTTCTCAAGGCTGTGAAGGGTCTTATAGAGCCGACGCCGTTCTCATTAGTCAACGGCGGGCCTCTCCCGTTCGGGATTGGCTGGGAGATGATGAGCTCAGGCCACCGAACGGGCGGGGGCGTTTCCTCTGGCCAGGAATCCCTCCTGAACGGCAAAGCCAGCGGTGAGAGCGACCCCATTCAAAGCGTCATTCCAGTCTGCACCCAGGGCACGTCTTGGAGCCGCGGTTCTCAGCCTTCCGCCACTCCTTAATCCACTTCCTCATGTTGGGGTGACCCCCACCAACCATGACATTATTTCCATTGCTACTTCACAACTATAATTTTGCTACTGCAGGAGTCTGCTGTGGATAAGTCTACATAGCTAAGGTAAAGGTTTTCCCCTGACATTAAGTCCAGTCCTGTCAGACTCTGGGGATTGGTGCTCATCTCCATTTCTAAGCCGAAGAGCCGGCATTGTGCGTAGACACCTCCAAGACCATGTGGCCGACATGACTGCATGGCGCATTACCTTCCCGCTGGAGCGGTACCTATTGATCTACTCACATTTGCATGTTTTCAAACTGCTAGGTTGGCAGAAGCTGGGGCTAACAGCGGGCGCTCCTCGGATTCGAATCTGCAACCTTTTGATCAGCAAGTTCAGCAGCTCAGCACTCCAACACACTGCACCAGCGGGTGCTCCAATTCTACATAGGTAAAGGTAAAGGTTTTCCCCTGACATTAAGTCCAGTCCTGTCCGACTCTGGGGGTTGGTGCTCATCTCCATTTCTAAGCCGAAGAGCCGGCGTTGTCCGTAGACACCTCCAAGGCCATGTGGCCGGCATGACTGCATGGAGCATTACCTTCCTGCCAGAGCGGTACCTATTGATCTACTCACATTTGCATGTTTTTGAACTGCTAGGTTGGCAGAAGCTGGGGCTAACAGCGGGTGCTCACTCCCCTCTTCAGATTCGAACCTATGACCTTTTGGTCAGCAAGTTCAGCAGCTCAGCGCTTTAACACGCTGTGCCACCGGGTGCTCCAATTCTATATAGAGACCACCAAACACAGCATTGCCCAAACACAAATCAAGGAAGGTACTGTGTCTGCGGACTAACTCAACCAAAGAAGTCAGTCATAGCAGAGCACTGGACACAAAATATGATTTGAGAACACAGAAATGCTGGACTCTCACAACCACCATGTCAGACAGAAGAGCCATTGAAATCCACAAGCATGTGGACATTTTCAACAGAAAGGAGGAAACCATGAAAATGAACAAAATCTAGCTACCAGTATTTTAAAAACCCTCTAAAATCAGGACAGTAAATAAAGAACAACACTCTGAAAACAGAGGAATTACATACCTGAATCAATCAGGGGCAGCTAACACCTTCAAACAAAGGATTTCCCCCAGGCAGGAATGACGCTGGTAAGGCCATGAATGCTAATCAAGGCGATTAATTACAACATTCACACTGGCCTCCAAGTGACAAGAGTCCTTTCTCCCACTATGGACCTTCCACAGATATACAAACCTCCCTTGCTTAGTTTTCCAATATACAGTAGAGTCTCACTTATCCAACATAAACAGATCGGCAGAACGCTGGATAAACGAAAATGTTGGATAATAAGGAGGGATTAAGGAAAAGCCTATTAAACATTGAATTACATTATGATTTTACAAATTAAGCACCAAAACATCATGTTTTACAACAAATCGACAGAAAATGCAGTTCAATACATGGTAACGTTATGTAGTAATTACGGTATTTACGAATTTAGCACCAAAACATCACAATGTATTGAAAACATTGACTCCAAAAACACTGACTACTAAAAGGCAGAGTGCATTGGATAATCCAGAATGTTGGATAAGTGAAGGTTGGATAAGCGAGACTCTACTGTACCTCACAACCTCTGAGGATGCCTGCCATAGATGTGGGTGAAACATCAGGAATAATGCTTCTGGAACATGGCCATACAGCCCAGAAAACTCAAAGCAACCCAATTTTGCTACTGTTATGAATCTTAATGTAAATATCTGATATGCAGGATATATTTTCATTCACTGGACCAAATTTAGCACAGATACCCGATACGCCCAAATTTGAATACTTGTGGGGGGAAGATTTTGTCATCTGGGAGTTGTAGTTGCTGAGATTTATCATTCACCTACAATCAAAAAGCATTCTGAACTCCCCCAGTGATGAATCTGAACTAAACTTGGCACACAGAACTCTCATGACCAGCAGGAAATACTGGAAGAGTTTGGTGGGCATTGGCCTTGAGTTTTGGAGTTGTAGTTCACCTACATCCAGAAAGCACTGTGGAGTCAAACAATGATGGATCTGGACAAAATTTGGCACAAATACTCAAAGAGCCCCTTGAATCCCACCAACGATAGAATTGGGCCAAACTTTCCACACAGACTGCCATGACCAACAGAAAATACTGGTCTTTGGCAACCCCTCTGACACCCCCTCACGACCCCACAGGGGTCCCGACCCCCAGATTGAGAAACGCTGCTGTAGAGATCTCTTGAAACATACAGTATGGCCTTATTTAGGCAGAAATCCAGATCGAAAGAAGAAAAGGGCAAAAGGGTCAGTCTGAGCTCTCTCTCTGCTGGTGCATCTGAAGTGTGTAGAATGGGATCGTGGAAGTTGTAATTTGGTGAGGCACCAACAAATTTTATGGCAGAAAAGGCTAAAGACCTTGAGCAGCGACAACTCCCAGGATTCCATAGCACTGAGCCATGGCAGTGAAAGCCATATCAAACTGTATTAATTCTACAATGTACATGGACTCTGAGATTAAGGCATTAAAACGCACTGGCTTCTTTCTTTCTTTCTTTCCTGTTTTTTCAGCTGCAGCCACTTCCAGCCTCACAAAGAGAATCCAAATTGCTAATACTTGACAAGAGGTAATAATTAACTAGATTCTCAGCAGTTGTGTTAAAAGCATATTCTGCAGTGTTTCTCCAGGTTCAAATTACCTGACACTTACAAACTTGCCAAATAAAGGAAGCCTTGTTATACCTAAAAGACTAATAGATTTATTTTATTTTATATATATATTGCTGTTCTCCTCCAGGGGGACCCAGAGCGGTCTTACACAATGGCAGAATTAAATGATTAAATGATTAAATTAAATAATTAAATTATTTCCCTGTGTGTTTGTGAATTCCAGCCACTTCCTTTCATAAATGACTTTATTATGTTATGTTATTATGTTATATGAGCTCTCGCCTTCAGCCCTAGCTTCTGTTCACCTAGCAGCTCGAAAACAGCAATATAAGTAGATAAATAGGTACCACTTCAGCGGGGAGGTAAAAGGCACCCCCTGAAAAACATGCTGGCAAAATTTGGTCAGGAAGGCATCCATTGGATATCAGCCTCCTTGACGTGGAAAATGGCACAATCGCACCTCCCCATGGCCGAGTCAAGCACAGCCTCCAGATGCCGGAGATAGAAAAAGCAGGAAGCCTTGCCTCTGTGGATTGTCTGTCTTTGTTATTCGTTGTGACGGCATTGAATGTTTGCCTTTTGTGTATTCTGTAATCCACTCTGAGTCTCCTTGGGGAGATAGAGCAGAATCTAAGTAAAGTATATTATTATTATTATTATTATTATTATTATTATCATTATTATTATGTTATGGCTTCAAATACATATAATCTTTCTTACATGGACACAGAATGAACCTAGATGCAAAATGTAAGCATTATTTCATGAACACTTGGCATCGATAGTGCAGAATATTGCACAATGAAGTACGTTTTGACAAGTACGAAATTGTAGCAGCTTCTTGACTCTCACGATTCAGGTAAATGTCCAGAAGAGAACTGGAGGAGATATGGTATGTCTGCAGAACAGATGCCTTTACAGCAAAATGCATATGTGCCAAGCGAATGACTGTGTCAGAAAGTGGAGGACTTTCCTTCTTCGGAGGTCAGTCAGACATCTTTCTTTTAGGAGTACTTCAGTTAAGTGTTTCCTACACAGCAAATAAGTTGATCAAAAATGACATCCAGCTCTACAAGCAAAATTAGTTACAGGGAGCTGTAATTCATAAAGTAATTTTCTTAAACTCTGATCAGAAATAATACCTGTGGGAAAAGATTTGTAAAGATGCAGGTGTTTATATAAGGAAAGAAGAAATGTGTTGTTGAAGGCTTTCATGGCCTGAATCACTGGGTTGCTGGGAGTTTTCAGGGCTGTATGGCCATGATCCAAAAGCATTATCTCCTGATGTTTCACCCACATCTTTGGCAGGCATCCCCAGAGGTTGTGAAGTTGAAAACTAAGCAAGTGGGGTTTATATATCTGTGGAAGGTCCAGGGTGGGAGAATGAACTCTTGTCTATTGGAAGCAAGTGTGAATGTTGCAATTAATCACCTTGATTAGGACTGGGAATCCTTGCAGCTTCAAAGCCTGGCTGATTCTTGCCTGGGGGAATCCTTTGTTGGGAGGTGTTAGCTGTCCCTGATTGTTTCATGTCTGAAATTCTATGAAGAAGAAACGTTCAGTAAACAGAGTTCTATAAATGGGAGGACAATTTATAATATTTCAAAGTACTGTAGATGTGTGAGAGAATCCTAAACCTGTTTACAGCATGATGCGGTAAACCATAAATAATATGTCTCAGTATTTTTATGTGATCTATAATATATTCTACTTCTAATTTAGGTCTTCATTTAGACCACATGTGCCCAAATAAGGCCCTCTGTGTCATTTTATGTGGCCCTCCAGATGCTGGACTACAACTTCCATATTCCTCATCATTAGGCATCATGGCTGGAACTGATGGGAATTGTGCTACAGCAGTAGTTTTCAACCTGTGGGTCCCCAGGTGTTTTGGCCTTCAACTCCCAGAAATCTCAGCCAGTTTACCAGCAGTTAGGATTTCTGGGAGTTGAAGGCCAAAACATCTGGGGACCCACAGGTTGAGAACCACTGTGTTACAGGAACATCTGGGGAGATGTAATTTGTTCTGTTTAGTCAGGATAGTGGGGTCTGAATTTAGATACAAGGCTTGTGGATAGGATGTCTGACTTAAAAATGTCCCCAACCTCAGAGCCACAAATGCTGTTGGATTGCAATTCCCATTTGCAGTCTACACTGCAAATAATAAAAAGTGGTGGAAGTTGTCATTCAATAACATCTGGGGACCCAAATTGGGTAAAAACTAAAGAGCACCGAGCACTATGTAAAAATAACATTGTTGGCCTTCTCTCTGTATCCACAGATTCTCCATCCATAGATTCAATGATCCTTTGATGGCAGCCATAAGACTGATGTGGCCCTCGATGAAAATGAGGTTGACACCACTGATTTAGACATCCACACTGTAGCCTAAAACCGTAGAGATGATTCATGCTGATGCTATGAAAAGACGGTCAGGTTAGGTTTTTGACTTCATGTCTTTCCCATATCTGATGTTGATGAAGAGGCATCTGATGTTGATGAAGAGGGTGTTGTGTGGTTTCTGGGTTGTATGTCTGTGTTCTAGCAGCATTTTCTCCTGATGTTTTGCCTGTGTCTGTGGCTGGCATCTTCAGAGGACACACATGCAGGTGAAACTTCAGGAGAAAATGCTGCTTGAACACGGCCATACAGCCCATAAACCACACAACATCCCAGTGATTCCAGCCATGAAAGCCTTCAACAATCATGGTTTCCCTTTTATGGCATATAAAAACTGCATGAGTTAGGAAGGATGTTGTGGAAGAACCTCCTCAATCCTCCTCACAACTCTTACTTTTCTCCTATGGTTCCTGTGTCTTTTTCTCACCAGAGCTTTACTCATGAGTTGAACAATACAAAATATTTGTTATATGCTACTTCTCTTTAATCTAAGCAACTTTTGGCCTTTCAAGTGGGGCTGGACTGCAACTCACATTATTTCGAATAGCTGGCAATGCTGCCTGGAGCTCGTGAGAGTTGTGCTTCAACATCTGGAAAACATAGTTTGCTGCCTCCACTACTGCTGAGCTCAGGGGCATTGTGTTCTTTGCATTAAACTGTTCTTATTTAATCTACTCTTCTGTTAAATAGCTTAATAAATGGAGCGAGATCTTTGTTTTTGGCTGGAATCTTCATCATGTGTTTGCTCTCAAAGGGATGGATGGGGAGAGGTTTCCTTGGTTCACAGGCAAAGATGTTGAGTGGGATGGAGAGCTTAAAAGAACCAAATTCCAGGCAAAAAAAAAGTTATGGTCCTCATCAGGAAGACCGTTCATTAAAGAAACATATTCTTGGATAGAAATAGCCTGATTTATTTTTGTTAACTTAAGACTCCATCTACACTGGCCATTTAATGCAGTGTCAAACCAGTATTGAAGAAAGTGGTTTCTCTGTACAGATTATTACATAGGAAATCCTGGAAGCAATTTGGAGTCCAAATGGTGATTACACAAACTATTGTTTGTGTAGTCAGAATTTGGATTTAATGCACATCAAAACATTGGAGTGCATTAAGGACTTTCTTTAGTGCTCTTTTGTGGGAGTTTGTTGTCTGGCCACCATAATATGGAACCAGTTTTGAACTGCATTGTAGTCAGTATAAGATGGAGTATTTGCCATATATTCCTTTGTAAATTAACATACTGTCCACTTTCATAAATTACATGATCCCAAAATCTAAAATACAGGAATGTTCAGTCGATATATACAGGAGGGTTCGGTCTATATAAAAAGAAAGGTTTGCCGTTGCCTTTTTCTGGAATATAGATTACAGCACCTTGTGTTCATTGGCAGTTCAAATGGGGGCTTCTTTATAATGGGTACTAACCAGCCCTGTAAGATATGCATTCTGTTGGAAATGACAGCCTTCATCAAGCATTCTCTAGCAATCTGTTTGTCTATGATCTTGTTGCTTACTGTTTCCTGTATGTGTGCAGCATCCTTTACTGTATGTTTTCTGAGAAGTTATAAACGGGGCTGCAGACTACGTGCTCTTACTTCATTTTTGTCTCTTGACTGCATGATATGAAACAAGTTATTTTATGGAAGAGTGCCTTTTAGGCACTTAAAAGCACTTCTAAAGCTCTGCTGTTTTTTATGCACTGGCAAATCTCTTTTTCCTAACAGATTGGAGATTGCTGGTTATTCAGTCTAACAACTGAAACCATTGCCTAGCATAATTATATTTGGTTGTATACTACAAGAGGAGATTCTGCTCTAAAGGGTTTTTTTTGGCTCATTTGTAAAAGGTTATGTTATCTAATATTTTCTGGTCCTCAAATAAGAAACATCCCTTACAAGAAAGGACACCTAGCAACTATAAACAAAATAGAATGCAGCTTCAAGAGCTGAGCACATACTTTGGATGCAGAGTATTCCAGATCCAGTTCTTGGCATCTCTATAGAGTAATGTAAAATACTACTGTCTAAAGCTTTATAAAGAAGCATTGCAACTCAATGTAAAAATATAGATATTGGTAGAACAATAGCCTACCTAAGTGCAGACCTTTAAAAAATTACCTTTTAAGAGCTACAGTGTCCAGAATTTTCCAGTCAGCAAGGCCAATGATGCTGTGCACTGTGCCATACTGTGTTTTGTATTCCCAAATAAATGCACATAACATGGCAATGATTTTATTTTCATATTTATTTATTTACTTATATATTTATATACATTGAAAGGGGTCATAATCCATTAAATTTCAAGTGATTTCACAATGTTCTAGAATGGCTAATAAAACTGTTCTGACCATATAAGCAAAGTGTGCAATGAAAAAAAAGTGGCATTTCTCCACCTGCTTGTGATTGTTGTTAATCAGTGGTACTTTAATAACACTCTTTGATTATAGTGATGCTGCAGCTAAAGTATTTTGAAGGATTTTTAGTTTCTCCCACAAGTAATACATTACCACATGAAAACATATATACATATTTAGGGGCATGTGACCCAATTAAAAGCTAATGTTCTCTCTTCTTTAATAGTTTCTGAGAAATATTTAATACACAACAGTGTAAGCATTATTTATATATACCAGTATATAATCCACAGCAATGTTAACTAGGTAATTGTATAAGCATGGCAAGAACTGCAAAAATTGAATACAGTTGGCCCTCCATATCAATGGATTCAGCAATCACAGATTCATCCACCAATGGCTTGAAAATATCTCCCCCACATAATTTCCCCACAAAAAAACATAAATTTTGATTTTGTCATTTTATATATGGTACACCATTTTATCATGCCATCATGTGTAAAGGGATTTGAATATCCGTGGATTATGGGATCCGCATGGGATCCTGGAACAATACTTCAACTGATACCAAGGGGAAGCTGTATTTGCATTTTTGATTAGCCATTGAAAGTACCAAATGTTAACTATACTGCATGTGCTTTGCCAGTCATTCTATTAAGGTATATCAGACATTTTGTTGGCCCTTCGGGTCACTTCTACTAAGTAAATAGAACCAAAGGAGAACTAAAATAAGATAAAGAGACTGCAAATAACTGGAATGAATGCTTTATATTTATATTATAAAAGACATACAGTGTATATGTGTCTTTTTTTTTCAAATCCCTTGTTGACTTATGGTGATCCTATTAATATTATAGGGCTTTCTTAGGCAAGGAATACTCAGAGATGGTTTGCCATTGCCTTTCTCTGAAATATAGATGAAAGCACCTTGTATTCATTGGCAGTGCAAATACTAACCAGGGCTGACCTCTTTAACTTTCAAAGTCAGGTAGGAATCTGGTGCGGTTTTGAGAATTTAGGCCCAGGCCTAAAATGACATTTTTCATGAGGATTCCAAGGCAGTGGTAGAAATATTGGTCACAAGATTCCAAACTAAAATTCTAATTTTCATTTAAAATTGAAAAAAAAATGTCCATCAGCCTGTGGACTTCTCAATGAACCTCAGATGAGAAGCTGCTAATCTTTTGTATGAATGCCCTCAAACCAGAATACTGCAAATACTGAATACTGACTTCTGTGTATTATTATATTCCTTCCTCTTCTGCACATCTCCTCAGAAGAAACAGCAGGATCAAACTTGTTCAATCTGATTGTAGCTCCAGGAATGAAAGCCACCAGACAAGTTCCATCATCTCCTCCCTATTATCTCATGACTAACTGTCTCCCAGTGTTGAGTTTCTCCAGCTAAGCTACTCAGGTAGTCTTTTAATACTTGCCATTTTCTTTTAAAACCTTTCAGCAGTTAGAATCCAGAAAAATGGACCTCTAGTTAACCTCTCATCATGCAAAGGCGCTGCTATTTTTAATGTGTCCAAAGCCAAGAGGGAAAAAAGGACCTGGTCTCATGGGTTGCAAATGCATGGTATTTTTAAAGAGGTTGGTTGGGAATGGAAACCAAGTACACATGCCCATTTTCAGAAAAAAGAAGCCAAGTCCTGAGTACTGGTATGTGTGCTATGTAATGAGCCACAACATTCTTGCTAAATGCTTTGCACCACTACCTGCTACCTGAGGGGCTATTGTGATATTGTGACAGTGCTGGGTGTCTGCACTCTAGGATTGTATCAGCTCTTCACACAGTACAAAGTTGGATGACCGAATTCACTACCCCAGGATGTAGCAATGCTCACCAATGTGAATGGATTTAAAAGGAGACTAGATAAATTTGGTTGTTGGGGAACATGAGCTGTCCTGCTTATGGGCTTCGCATAGACCTCTGACTGCCAATGAAAGCGAATATTGGATAGCATAGACCAGTGGTTCTCAACCTGTGGGTCCCCAGATGTTTTGGCCTTCAACTCCATGAGATCCTAACAGCTGGCTGGGAATTGTAGGCCAAAACACCTGAGGACCTACAGGTTGAGAACCACTGGCACAGACCTTTGGTATCATTCATGTAGCTTCTTCTAATATCAGCTGTAGGCTACACATTAATTAGAAATGGATTTTGGATAAAACAAATTTCAACCTTTGCAGATGTTTGTCTCTATCAGTGAGCTTTGAATGCAAACACTCAGTATGACATGTTATTATTAACTTGTCTTTGATTTTATTGCCAATTACTTATCTGTTGTCTTCAAAGCCCTATAGATGAAAAACACCACACAGGTAAAGATGACTTATGGATCATAGCCATTAAGTCAAAGAGTGGAATCATGTGACCTCTTGATGTTAAACTGCAATTTTCAGGAATCCTAAGTGATATAGCCAATAATGAGGAAACATTATTTTCGTCCCTCTGTTAAGAAGAGGTTGCTTTAAATTAAAGGTCATACTCTGTGGTGGCTAACTGTATGTTGCATGCCACTCCTTTGTGGTGGCTTATCATACAGAATGGAAATTATTTTTCCCATTAGTACAAACATTAATTCTTGGTAGTGCACAGAAAACTACTTATCTGTTTATTGATATCATGGGAGCCATTTAAAGCAGGCTAATAGCTATTAAATAAACATCACTGAGGTAGGCGACATTAATAGATTAGCCTCAAATCATTAAAGGCATTTTTCAAAATTGATATGTTTGATAGTTTGTTAATTATTACTATTTAGAAATGCATTTAAAATTACTAAAAATGTTCTTGAATTGAAATAATGGAAAAGTTAAATGTTACTTTGAAATAATTAGTAGTCTGTTTCAAAAATTTGTTGAAATTACAAATTAGGATAACTAGTTATTTTCAGTGAGTTACTTCCAAGCTCTAAGATTGACCAGTTTCAAAATATATCAAAGCATCACTAACTAAGAATATTTGGTAGAAAATAAGCTTTTTGTATTCAAGAGTGCATTTTCTGGTTAACTGCCATATTTACAATACTTCGACATTACTTATTTTTAAAGAAGCAACTTAACATGCCAGTCTTCCTTCTGTTGTTCTCTAATGTATCTTTGCCTTTTTCTTTTTGAAGACAAGTTGACCCTTCTGCAAATAATTGCAATAGACATACCAACTCAAAAGTGCAAATCAGTGGATGTGTTATACAGAGAACACATTTCTTTAAATATCTGTGTCACAGGTATTTCATCCAAATCGCAGTCACTGCAGAAATACCAAGGGGAGCCGAACGGAACAAGATGCTTGGAGCGTTGTTGCAGAAATCTCTGTGGCAGCAAAGGAATCGAAAACTGTCAGCATCAAAGTGCTCAGCAACCTCACGGGCAGTGCAGCGTGATGTTTTCCAACAGCTATAGGTTCTCAAATTTACTGTTAAAAAATAAAATACCCAAATTAGAATATAAAAACTTGATAGCTCTATCACATTTGGCTTTGCATTGAATTTAGAATGGAAGGGAGCCTTCTAGATGACCCAGTTAAACAATATAATTTTGCTTTAAATTTCAGCAGAGGCATCTGAGTATCTATTTATTCATTTATCATGTTTGTTGTTGTTATAATCATCTATATGGCTTGTTTGAAAATGGATATTTGCCTCTCAAAGTTCTGGTAATAACCCTGTTCAGTCCTTTAGGATCATGCATTTAAATAAATTATGATTTGTCGTATTTCTCATAGCTTAAGCACTGTTACCTATGTGCTGAGAATCTTAAGAGTGGTTTAATGCAATGTGTGATTGCTTTTGAGTCTGGCATGCAGTTGCTGCAAAATGCCACCATTAACCTGCTACTTATGAGAGCCAACCATGGAGAATAACATCTACAAAAGGCGTGGGGGACATTTTTCACTCGTGCATCTCCCAGTTTCATGTCTGGCCAATTGTTAGATAAGTTGGGTTTTTTAAAAAGAGTTTGGGAAGCTTCAAGAACACAAAGAAAAGCTGCTTTAAAGTAGTTTTGGAACATTTGGGGCATTTGAAAAAGTGAAAATTGCTAAATAAAAATAACGGGGGTGTCTTGCAATTTTGGGGAGCTTCAGGGGGCATAAATTGTGAGCCACATGTTGGTCTACAGGAACACTTGATGCTATGATGCTACTTTGCTACATTTACTGTGCATCTGGATGTATTAAGCCTTGACAGGGTTTAAGACAAACATCAAGAATATGTCACCCTCCAGATCTTATTAGATTGTCATTCCAAGTATTAGCTATGCAGGTTAGGGCAGATTATACCTTTTGACCAACAACATCTGGAGGACCACATGTTGTTCATCCTCACTTAGGGCCCTGATAACATGAGAAGGATGGAATCCCACACAAAGAAGTCAATTCTACATGCAAAGAAGATGAATTCCCCTGCTTTCCCCCGCTTTCCCCAGCTCCTTCTGATGAAGTCCTAGGACAGCACAACAATTTTGCTCTTCTGAACTCTACGTACAATATCTGATTTGTAAGCAGGTATCTTCATCTCCACGACAAGTGACATTCGACCTACACAGGAATGGGCTTTGCTCACAGTTATAACATATCAGTGCATCGCCTGAAAAAGAGGGAGCATTGTATTAATGTAATTGATACTGATATAACACAAATATTCATCTGTTTTACATACAATAATAATAATAATGATAATAATAATAATACTTTATTCTTATATCCCACCCCATCTCCCCAAGGGGACACGGGTCGGCTTACAAAGGGACCATGCCCAAACAATATAAAAATACAACAGTAGAAACAAATCCAAACAAAGCAATAAATACATCAAGAAAAAGCATACAACAACAATTTAACAACAATTGAAACATGTTCAATGCCCTGGAGTGGTATAGTTGGTACCTCAATCTTCAGACTAAGGGCAAAGAATAAGGTTAACAAGGTGCAATGCATTATAACTTCTAGTAGAATGGTACAGCGATAAGGTGCAAAGTGTTGGAATAAAAAGGGGTAGGGGCTCACTTTGGTGTTCTTCTTAATTAAAAATGGTTTGAAAACATTACATCAGTAACTTTACAACAGTCACTTAGACTAGAACTATAGCCTATCCTGAACTGTACATATGTATATAATCAGAGGATGACAGAACAGCAGCTTCCACGGCATCTGAAAAGGTGATTATAAAGGTAAATAAGGTGCAGGAAATGTCAGCCAAAATTATTGAGGGCCCAGAGCAAATTCTTTATGAAGAAAGTATATTATGTTAGAAGCTCAAAAAAAGGGGGGCATAGGGATATATAAAATTGTGCATGGTGTGGAGATAGTGAAAAGAAGGAGGTTTTTTCTCCTTCTCCTAATATTACACACCCAGAATCACTGACTGAAACTGAACAGTGTGAGACTCCAGACAGAAAAGAGGAGGCACTTCCCCTCATGGGACAAAGTTAGACTGCTGCATGTTGTAGCAGTGACAACCAAACTGGAAAGCTTTAAAGGGTTCATGGAGGACAGGGCCATCAGGAGCTGCTATTACATCAATTGGGGTCCCCAGATGTTTTTTTGCCTACAACTCGCAGAAATCGTAGCCAGTTTACCAGCTGTCAGGATTTCTGGGAGTTGAAGGCCAAAAACATCTGGGGACCCCAGGTTGAGAACCACTGTCTGAAAGCCACCTGATGAGTTCATAGATGGATACAGAGGGCCAACTGTAAAACAATATTTTTCTTAAGAATCAGATTCCAGAAGCCATAGCATCAAATGCTATGATAATTGTTTCATCTTGTTTGGCTATTTATTTTCTCCCACTGGGAAAAAAATTTTTTTTAAAAGAAAAGAACAGATACCAGATATATTAAAAAGCCAAGCAGTTTTGTGCCTTCATCGACTAACTATATTTATTAGCAAAGGACCTCAGTAATCAAGTTACTCTGCTGCAGGAACCACAATGTGCATGTAGCAGACTCAACTCTCTCTTTTTCATCCCATCTTGTAGTTAATCGAGCAATTGAAAGCTATATAAAGAGTACTCTACTGGGCAAAAGAGTGAAATGGGGCCAGTGTTTTGTTCTTTTTAACGGAACATTAATAAGAAACCAGTGCAGTCAGGCTCACCCAGTTTGGCAAAGTGAAAAGAAGCAGGAAAAGTGCTCTGTCTTTGGGTTGCAATAACTTGAAGATGACATAATGCCACATAGCAATAACAACTGTCACAAATCATTCAGGAACTCTTCTTGCCCCCTCCCTTATTTTTAATCCTGTCTGAAAAATGTCTCTTGAATGCCACCTAGGCTCAGTGTCACTAACAATTCTGTGTATCTCCACCACCATTACCTCTATTGCTATACTCCTTTCTATTGATAGCTCAAAACTGTATTCAACTGAAAAAAATATTTTAAACTATTAAAAATAGAAAAAATGCAAACTATATATATATATGTATGTTGTTAACTGTTTTTATGTTCAATTCAACCAATGGTGACCCCATGGATGAGAGACATCCAATTCATCCTGTCCTCAGGGCTGTTGCTTCCTTAAATAAGGCTATCCACCTGGAATGCAGTCTTCCTGTTTATCTACTTCCCTCTACATCAGCGATTCCCAAACTTATTTGGCCTGCCACCCCCTTTCCAGAAAAAATATGACTCAGCGCCCCCTGGAAAGGGGAGCGTGGCTTAGAGGGGTGGGTGTGGCTCCTGCCCAAGAGGGCGGAGCTGAGAGTCTCCCCTAGTCCAAGATGCAGGGCTGCAAGGGGAGGTGGGTGGGGCCACAAATGGGAGGCCAGGACTGGGATGGGCGAAATTACAAGCTCTGAGGCAGGGTTGAGCTTCTATCCCTGTCCTGCGGTGCCTTCCAGGACACAGTAGGTGGGGCTAGAGAAGGGGCTGTGGCCTCTTCCCAAGTGCCTGACGGGGCTGAATCTCTATACCCCTCCTCCTTGTTCTAACAAGCGCCTCAGGGGAGGTATACAGAGGTATACAGAGGCTCTGCCCTGTCTCGCGCTTGGGAAGAGGCCCCGACTCACCCCTAGCCCTGCCCTTTAGTCCTAAAAGGCCTCTCAGGAGAGGTATAGAGGCTCAGCCCTGTCTCGGGCTCTTGGAAGGAGGCCCCGCTGTCTTCCCTAGCTCCGCCCCCTGTGTCCCAACAAGTGCCTCAGGAGAGGTATAGATTCTTAGCCCTGTCTCAGGCTCTTGGGAAGAAGCCACGCCCACTCCTCTAGCTCCACCCCCTGTGTGTCCTAACAGGCGCCTCAGGTGCTCAGCCCTGGCACTTGGGAAGAGGCCCCGCCCCTCCTCTGGCCCCGCCCCCTGTGTGTCCTGTGTCCTGTGTGTCCTAACAGGCGCCTCAGGTGCTCAGCCATGTCTCCGGCACTTGGGAAGAGGCCCCGCCCCTCCTCTAGCTCCGCCCCCTGTGTGTCCTAACAGGCGCTTCAGATGCTCAGCCCTGTCTCCGGCACTTAGGAAGAAGCCCCGCCCCTCCTCTGGCCCCACCCCCATGTCCCCCCCCCGGATTGCTCCAGTGCCCACCGGGGGGCGGTGGCGCCCACTTTGGGAATCACTGCTCTACATTATCAAAATTATAGCAAAGAGAGTAATCTCTTCTCATGATATGGCCAAACTACAATAACCTCTTAAACAATCAACCAAAATAATAATCAACAGAAATATTTGAAACCAGTCCATTAAACCAGAGAAAAAGAACACATTTCGGCAAGTTTCCATCAAGAAGGAGATGCATTAGTGTTAACTGTTCAACTGATCCATTTTCTTCAGTATCAGTGAAAAATACCCAGTGGGATACTTGCCATAATTGCAGGAAACGGTTATGACAATGAAGACAGTAAGCAAAATGCAGTTTATTTTGTCCATGTTGCTTTCTGAGTCTAGAAAAAGAAACCACAAATGAGACCAGGGCTATTTACAGAAGGAATACACCGTTGATTGATCTTCCCAATCAAAATCTCTCATCCAAACCTACTGTTAGCCTTCAGCTAGACATTGCCAACTTGTGCTCATTGAGATTTTTTTGGACTGTCGCTAACCACAGGTGGTAATGAGGATCACCACTTGCCCATTCTTGATTTAAAGGTCTGAGAATCAACTTATCATGGATATGTTACTTGGTCACATTTCCATTTCCATTGTACCATGTTATATTTCCTAACAGGGACAACACAGAAATGCATTATCCTGGTTATGATGTGTTCTGATTTAGCATTTAAATATATGCTACATTACTATGTCTGGACAACTACAACATATTACAACACAAGTGACTAAAGTAAAGGTTTTCCCCTGACATTAAGTCCAGTCATGTCCAACTCTGGGGTTGGTGCTCATCTCCACTTCTAAGCCGAAGAGCCAGCGTTGTCCATGGGCACCTCCAAGGTCATGTGGCCGGCATGACAGCATGGAGTGCTGATACCTTCCAGCCAGAGTGGTATCTATTGATCTCCTCACATTTGCATGTTTTCGAACTGCTAGGTTGGCAGAAGCTAGGGCCAACAGCGGGCGCTCACTCCGCTTCCCATATTTGAACCTGCGACCTTTCGGTCTGCAAGTTCAGCAGCTCAGTGCTTTAACATGCTGCGCCACCGGGGGCTCCCAAGTGACTAGTCATTTTCATTTAGTGATACTCTGAAATAGTCTGTCTAAAGGAGGGTGCATCTAGATTGTAGAATTAATGCAGTTTGAAACCACTTTAATTGCCATAGCTCAATCCTACATAATCCTTGATGAGACACTAGCTCTCTTTGGCAGAGCAGCCTAAACACTTACTACAACTCCCATGATTCCATAGCATTAAATCCTGGTAGTTAAAATGGTGTTGGACTGCATTAATTCTACAGTGTAGCAGCACCCAGGGAGGGAGGGATAACAATATATGTTTCACCAGCAGCAGCTGTTCTCCCATGTGTCAATAGAGGACGACAGGAAGGGAAATAAAACAATAAATAATAAAACAATAGTACTGCACCTACTGGATGCTTGCATTTGTCTTCTTGACTCTCCATTCTATCTTCCTTTCCAGATTTTTAAATTTATAAGACTGTGGGCAAGGGACAGTTTAAATAAACTGCTCCAGGAGCGTTTCCAGCTGAGCAGCAGCATAAAAACATCTTTAAATAATTATGATAAAGTAAAAATTTTATATAACCAGCTAAACATTCTGACGCACATACTGACTGAGGTCTCTTGCACATTATAGAATTTTGATGCCTTTTAATTGTCGTGGCTCAGTCCTTGGGCTGTGCAGTTTTGTGCGTCATTTGGAATTCTAAGCCAGGGCCCAGTAGTATCTCACCAAACTATAAATCCCAGGATTCCATAGGATGTAGCCATGGCAGTCCAAGTGGCACTAAAGTGCCATAACGTTAAGTGTGAAAAAATCCTGGAACAATGAAACAGACAATAGGATGTACTGTAGTCTTGCACAGAAAGTAAAGCAAGGGGATTAAAGCAACTGGGCTCCTTTTAAGGGGCCGGGCTTAGCCCAGCGGGCTAAACCGTTAGCTGCAGAAAAATCCTGCCAATCAAATGGTTGGCAGTTCGAGACCGGCTCAGGGTTAGCATCCGCCTTTAGCCCCAGCTCCCTGCCCACCTAGCCAATCGAAAGCAGAAATGTGAGTAGATAAATAGGTACTGTTTTAGCAGAGAGGAAATAAAAGTGCCCTTAAGGACATCAATCGGGAGGACATCTAAAGATGACAAAACTCCTCAGCATGGAAGATGGAGTGACAGCATCCCCCCCTCCCATGGCTGGAGTCGAGCACAGCTTTCAAGATACCAGAAATGAGATGGGAAATTCCTCTACCTCTGTCTGTCTGTGTATTGTCTGCCCCTTGTTAACTGTATAATGGCATTGAATGCTTGCCATATGTGTGTTCTGTAATCCAGGCTGAGTCCCCTCGGGGAGATAAAGTGGAATATAAATAAAGTACAGTAGAGTCTCACGTATCCAACATAAACGGGCCGGCAGAACGTTGGATAAGCGAAAATGTTGGATAATAAGGAAGGATTAAGGAAAAGCCTATTAAACATCAAATTACATTATGATTTTACAAATTAAGCACCAAAACATCATGTTTTACAACAAATTGACAGAAAAAACAGTTCAACACATGGTAATGTTATGTAGTAATAATTACTGTATTTACAAATTTAGTACCAAAACATCGCAATTTATTGAAAACACTGATTACAAAAACATTGGCTACTAACAAATTAAATACAAATAAAGATAGAATTGCATAAAATGAACTTAAAGTAACAACACTGTTGGAAATTAAATGCGTAAAAAGTTCAGTCCTTGCTGCCTGGAGAAACAGCTGTGGATCTGGGCAGGAGGCAGACTGTGTTGGATAATACATAATGTTGGATAAGCGAAGGTTGAATAAATGAGACTCTACTGTATGTTGTTGCTGTTGTTGTTGTTATTATTGAGAGGTGGGGGAATTATTGTATTTTGGGATCTGTATATGCCATACAATTATGGCAATTGATTACTACAAGAAAACTAGTGTGGTGTAGTGATCTGAATGGACCGTGGGTGCACCTATCATTTGACCCCACTATTTATTTATTTATTTATTTCTGATATTTCTAACCCACCCTTCTCCCCGAGGGGACTCAGGGCAGCTTACACAACTGGCAGGGTCACTACCAGTATATCATAATACAAAAAAAAAATAAAACAGTTAAAATAGTTAAATAACATAGTAAAATACAATATATAAAAGATTTAATTTTAACTGCCATGGCTCGATGGTATGCAATCCTGGGGTTTGCAATTGGGTGCCAGCCCTGTTTGGCAAAAAATCTAAAAATCTTATAAAACTACAACCCTTTCCAAGGCAGCATTGAGCCAAGGCAGTTCAAATGGTCTCAATATGCATGAATTGTACCGGGTAGATGTATCCTAAAGCTCTGGAGATCAGGACTCCAACTGCTGCTTGGCCACAGAAACTGATAGGGTGACCTTGGACCTTGAATTTCAACAAGGAGAAGTATAGGATACGTCTCTTAGGCAGAAAAAGTTAAATGCAGATACCGGATGGGTAATGCCAACAGTGCATGTGAAAAATATCTTGGAGACAAGTCGGACAACAAGTTGAACATGAGCCAACAATGTGATGCAGCAACTAAAAAAGCCAATGGGATTTTGAGATGCATCAAAAGAAGTATAGTGTCTAGAATCCAGATTGAGGGAAGTCATGGTGTCTCTCTATTTTGCTTTGGTCAGACTGTGTCCAATTCCAGCTGGGCACCACAATTCAAGAGGGATATTGACAAGTTGGATGGTATCCAGAGGAAGGCAACTAAAATGATCAAAGGTCTGGAGACCATGTCCTAGGAGGATCGTCTTAAAGACCTGGACATGTTTAGCCTGCAGAAGAGAAGGTTCAGAGGAGACATGATAGGTAAAGGTAAAGTTTTCCTCCTGACATTAAGTCTTGTCGTGTCCGACTCTGGGGGTTGGTGCTCATCTCTATTTCTAAGCCGAAGAGCTCCAGACACCTTCAAGGTCATGTAGCCGGCATGACTGCATGGAGCGCTGTTACTGTCCTGCCGGAGCAGTACCTATTGATCTACTCACATTTGCATGTTTTCAAAATGCAAGGTTGGCAGAAGCTGGGGCTAACAATGGGTGCTCACTCTGCTCCCCGGATTTGAATCTGCGACCTTTAAGTCTGCTAGTTCAGCAGCTCAGTGCTTTAACATGCTGCACCCCTGGGGGCTCCTGTAAATATCTGAAAGGATGTCCTAAGGAAGAGGGAGCAGATTAGTTTTCTTCTGCCTTGGAGCCATGGTGTGTGTTGCTTTGTGCTTTTCCTGCATGGCAGGGGGTTGGACTAGATGGCCTGCGTGATCTCTTCCAACTCTGTTACTCTATAATTCTATGTCACACACTCTCAGCTTCAGAAAATCCTATGATAGCTTTGCCTTAGGGCTGCCGCCAGGGGGAAAAAACTTGGAGGCACACGACAACAAGGCCTCGTCGTTGTCTCACTCGTTCAGTCATTTTCGACTCTTCGTGACCTCATGGACCAGTCCTCAACAGAGCTCCCTGTCGGCCGTAGCCGCCCCCAGTTCCTTCAAGGTCGAGCCAGTCACTTCAAGGATACCGTCCATCCATCTCGCCCTTGGTCGGCCTCTCTTCCTTTTTCCTTCCATTTTCCCCAGCATCGTGATCTTCTCCAAGCTTTCCTGTCTTCTCATGATGTGGCCAAAATACTTCAACTTTGCCTCTAATATCCTTCCCTCCAGTGAGCAGTCGGGCATTATTTCCTGGAGGATGGACCCAACAAGCCCTATTCTACAGAATCTGGGAATCCACAGTTTGATGAGGTACTTGGCATCCTTTGCTGGAGAGCTCCTCCTCAAGTTAAAGAGGAGCCCAACTGTTAACTGCACCCTAAAACAGTGGGGGAAAGGGGAATATCTTGCCTCCCTCTTGCCATGGAGGAGTGTGAAGGTGAAGAACAGCTACTCCTGGGAAAACGCAGGAGCCCGCTGCTCTCTGCAGAGCCCACCTTTGCCAGGCCCTCCCGCCTCCCCTGCTGCAGCATCTCCAGCTCCTCCTCAGGACCGTCTAAAGCAGTCCCACAAGAAACCCCGGAGGCCCCCGGGCCCAGCCATTTCTCCCTCCTGCAAAACCAAGGCGCAGGGCGATAGCGATCGCCTTCTGCGCCTCCTTCTCCAAAAGAGTCGTAGCAAAGGACCGGGGCAAAGTGGGCTCCCTCTTCTTCGCTGGCGAAGGCGGAGAAGGGCTTCCCTTTCTCCACCCGGAGGACGACTAAGGTCTAATCAGAGAAAGAACAGCCCTTGAAGTGGAGCCGTGCGCGTTACCTGGCGTTGGCCTCCAGCGCTGCGTTCTCCAGCCGCAATCCCACTGCAGCAAAGGCGCCTTCCTCCTCCTCCTCCTCCTCCTCCTCCTCCTCCTCAGACGATGCTCCGCGTCTTCCGCCCGGGTATCAGCACCAAACCCCACTTCCTGCTCGTCTGCGGCAAAGCCAAGCCCCCCCTCCCCTCCCCAACCAAACCGCCCCAGCCTTCAGGGGAAGAGGCAGCAGAAGGGCTGGCTTTTTGGGTTTCTCCCGGTTGTTTGAATGGTTGGTTCCAACTTAACGAAACCCCTTGTCCAATACGCTCATCTCCAACTTCAAAGATAGGATTTGAATCAAGTGGGATGCTCGCAAATGACAGGCGTTACAGGACTCAGCATGCCTTCCAACTGTCCAGCTTTGACAGCCAGAGTCCTGTTTAATCCTCTGTCGCTAATGTTACTTTTAAATATCTCCTTACCCTTCAGGATCTTTCATTCTTTCATAACAGGCCCATAGCCAGAAATAAAATTGGGAGGGGTTGAATCCTCCCCCACCCCCCATCCCCCACCGAGATGACTTTTCAGGCCACTGTCTCCTGATCTGGCAAGACGAGGCCCTGAAATTACTATCATTGTGCAAAGGTTCTTCACAGGTAATAGGTCCTGAATCATTGCTCCCTCTTAAAGCCAGTTCTTTTCTGCCACAAAGTTCAATAGTTTCCACAACTGGCAGAAGTTTCTTTCTGCTTTCTTCCTATTTCCTTTACATGACAAGGGGTTAAAGGTAAAGGTTTTCCCCTGACATTAAGTCTAGTAGTGTCCAACTCTGGGGGTTGGTGCTCATCTCCATTTCTAAGCCAAAGAGCCAGCGTTGTCCGTAGACACCTCCAAGATCATGTGGCCGGCATGATTGCATGGATGTCACTGGTGGCACAATGTGTTAAAGCGCTGAGCTGCTGAATGTGTGGACCAAAATGTTGCAGGTTCAAATCCAGGGAGCAGAGTGGGCACCAGCTTCTGCCAGCCTAGCAGCTCAAAAACATACAAATGTGAGTAGATCAATAGGTACTGCTCCGGCGGAAAGGTAACAACAAGGGGTTACATCAAGACATTTTACACTGTGAATTAGCAAGTTTTCAGTCAAGCACAAGTTGTTCTGATGGAACTCTATTTTTTGGTGTCTGTTGAAGGGATCTCCACACTGCTCTTTATCCCAGGATTTGATCCCAGATTATCTGCTTTAAACAGAAATATATGAGTCCCCACTGCCAGATAACCTGGGATAGGAAGCTGTGTCACTGGACTTTATATGGACAAGACTGTTTCTGATGAGCAAGTAAAAACTCAATTAGTGCAAAATCCAGAGACTCCATTGCCAGGACATGTATTTCCCATGGATAAGAAGCAGCATCTAAGTTCTCAACCCAAATGGTTTGGCAGATTTCCCTGGCTAGCCTACTCATTTCATCATGTACAAGGTGCACTCTCTAAGTACATTGTGGTGTTTAGAGGAGAAGTTGGGGGTAAAGGTGGTCATCAGCAGCTTAGTACATTGGTTATTAAACCATTTGTACAATGGGAAAATACAATAGAAGTCTTTAGGCCCTTCCACACTACCCCTATATCCCAGGATCTGATCCCAGATTATCTGTGTCTCTTTGCTCCTGTTCCATTGTTTCCTTGGTAGGGCTTCCACTGTGGTTGCTTACACTATGCCAGCTATTGCTGTTATTGCAATGGTAGAAAGGGAGGTAATAATACTGTGAATAATCAAACTTTGGTTAAGATAGTGCTTCTAGTTCTGGAGGGACTCTAATTTTTGCTTCTCATATACTTGGCATAGGAATTTGGTTAACCAGTTAAAATTCATGAGTAAACCAGTTTTTTGTTTTTTTTTTTTGGGCGGGGGGGTTACCTAAAACATTTCAGGGTGCTAAGAGGGAGCCCTGAGGATTCAGGTGACTATCCGTATTCTTACTGAAGAAGCTGGGGACAGCACGGGAAGAAGCCAGGAACAGGGCCCCCCAGAAGTAGCCCTGAGTCATATGACCAGTGTCTAACCTCCCTTTTTTGGACAAGGTGATTGAGAAGGCAGTTGCTCTCCAACTCCAGGCAATCTTGGATGACACACATTTCCTTCACCCATTTCAAACTGGCTTCAGAGCAGGATAAGGAGTTGAGACTGCCACAGTCACCTTAGTGGATTATCTCCATCTCAACACCAATGGGGGAGTATGTCCCTGTTGGTTCTTCTAGACCTCTTGGCGGCCTTCAATACCATCAACCATGATATCCTTCTGGAACGCTGGGGGGGGGGGGGGGGGGAGCTGGGAAATGAGCTGGTTCCAGGCAAACCTCTCAGGCAGGTTCCAGATGGTGGTGCTTGGGGATAGCTGCTCCTCAAAAAAGGAGCTGTTATATGGTGTCCCACAAGGTGCCAATCTATCCCCAATGGTCTTTAATATTTACATGAAGCTGCTAAGATAGGCATGGGGTGGGGAGTTATCAGTATGCTGATGACACCGGAATATATTTCTCCATGCCTTCCAAAACAGCTTCAGCTAAGGATAGTGTGTTTCCTCTGAATAAATGCCTGGAGGAAATAATGGGTTGAATGAGGAAAAACAAATTGAAACTGAATCCAGACAAAACAAAGGTGCTTGCCATCAAGGATCCTCTTCTGGGGATGAAGACGTGTCAACCACTTCTAGATGGGGTTACACTTTCCCTGAAAGATTGTGTTTGCAGACTGGGAGTGCTCCTAGATTTGTCTCTCCAAATGTCAGCCCAGGTAGATGTGACGGTCAGGAGTGCTTTCTATCAGCTCAGTTGATGTGCCAGCTTCGCCCCTTCCTAGATTTGGAGGATCTCAGGATGGGAGTGCATGCGCTGGTAACCTAAAAATTGAACTTCTGCCATGCAGTTTACATTGGACTACCTTGGTACCAAGTTTGGAAACTCCTGTTGATTCAAAATATGGCAGCCAGATTAGTTACGAGAACATCCAGGAGTGGACATATTACACCTAACCTGAAGTCACGCCACTAGCTGCCAATTAGTTTCCAGGCAAAGTACAAGGTATAGGCAAATTTTAAACTTGCATCTGATATTAAAATATACAAAACAAAGATTAAACATGTATTTTTTGGAAATATGTTTTAATAAGTGTATTTTAAAAATGTTTTTAGGTGAATGTTGTGTTTTAGCAATGTTGTAACTTGCTACGAGCTGTGAGAAGCGGGCAAGAAATTAGAATCATAGAATCATAGAATAATAGAATTGGAAGAGATCTTATGGGCCAGCCAGTCCAACCCCCTGCAAGATGCAGGAAATCGAATTCAAAACACTTCTGATAGATAGCCATCTAGCCTCTGCTTAAAAGCCTCCAAAGGAGGAGCCTCCACCACACTCTGGGGCAGAGAGTTCCACAGCTCTCACAGTGAGGAAGTTCTTCCTGATGTTCAGGTGGAATCTCCTTTCCTGCAGCTTAAAGCCATCGTTCTACGTCCTAGTCTCCAGGGCAGCAGAAAACAAGCTTGCTACCTCCTCCCTATGACTTCCCTTCACGTATTTGTACATGGCTATCATGTCTCCTCTCAGCCTTCTCTTCTGCAGGCTAAACATGCCCAGCTCTTTAAGCCGTTCCTCATAGGGCTTGTTCTCCAGACCCTTGATCATTTTAGTTGCCATCCTCTGGACGCTTTCCAGCTTGTCAACATCTCCCTTCAACTGCGGTGCCCAGAATTGGACACAATATTCCAGGTGTGGTCTGACCAAGGCAGAATAGAGGGGGCGAATGACTTCGCTGGATCTAGACAGTATACTGCTATTGATCCCATTGGCTTTTTTAGCAGCCGCATCACATTGTTGGCTCATGTTTAACTTGTTGTCCACGAGGACTCCAAGGTCTTTTTCACACGTACTGCTGTCGAGCCAGGCATTCCCCATTCTGTATCTTTGCATTCCATTTTTTCTGCCAAAGTGAAGTATCTTGCATTTGTCCCTGTTGAACTTCATTTTGTTAAGTTTCGGCCCATCTCTCAAGTCTGTTAAGATCGTTTTGAATTCTGCTCCTGTCTTCTGGAGTTTGGTGTCACCTGTAAACTTGATGATCGTGCCTTCTAACCCTTCATCTAAGTCATTAATAAAGATGTTGAACAGAACCGGGCCCAGGACGGAACCCTGCGGCACTCCACTCGTGACTTCTTTCCAAGATGAAGACGACACATTACAATTACAGATCCACCTAACTGTAGTAGTTATTATTATTATTAAACAGTAGAACTCACTGCTTCAGAGTGTGGTGGCAGCTCCTTCTTTGGAGGTGTTTAAACAGAGGCTGGATGGCCATCTTTCAGGGGTATTTTGAATGTTCTTTGCCTCCATGACGGGGTTGGACCCATGAGTTTTGGAATATTACATTGAAGTCTAAAGTAAGAGCTTTTACTGCTAAAGGGATCATATGCTAGGGTTGAGGCAGCTATTAGGTGAATACAACTTTCCAAAAATATCAGTGTAAACAAGCCCTTAGTTCATCTTCCTAGATCAATTTGGCTCATTTCTCAGACAACTCACATTTCCCAATTAAGGTAAACATTTCCCAGAGCTGACTGGCAGCAACAATATATATTCATACTGTTTTATAGCTCCAAACATAATTTAAAACATGCAGTAATGTGCAGAAAAGTTTACAGTTGTATGCATACTTTTGTGAGGGTTTGTCCTATTGGTTTTATGGGGAGGGATCTTTTAGAATGACACATATTTATCTGCATAAATGCACTCTAATATGATACAGGTCCCAATTTGAGTTATGAGAAAATGTGGATACACTTTCAGTGGAACTAATCAATTCACTTATATCTTTTTGGAAAGTTTAGTTGCAAGTAGTTGTGTTCTATAGTTCTGTTAATTTGATTGAAGCAAGCTAATGGTCTAATTAAGAATTTTAGTCAATATATTCTTACTTCATTTTCTCTTCTGTGCTAATTGGCAATTTAGTAAAACTGGGTAATATAGTTTACCAAGGAAAAATCTGTGCTTTCTGGAAACCAACACAGATCCCTATACAATCATGACTCCATTTTTTCCAAAGCCTTATACAGGCAGTCCAAACAAGATAGGTTCTTTGTTCTTAAGTAGAATTTGCTTGTAAGTCAGACCAGGTTCATTTTTTAAGTGTAACTATATATATTAGCCTTCAATAGCATAGGGAATGGTTAACACCCCTGTGGTGTTTGTTTTGCTGTCTGTGCCCGTGTTCAGAAAATTTCACCTCACTTTCTGTTCCTGTGATAATTTGATTTTGAAAAACTTGGCTTGTTGTGGAATCAAGACTTGGTGCTAAAGCTTCAGTTGAGACACCTTTTCCCCATGATAACTCTTTCAGAAATGAATTTCCCTTCTGAGGGATAGATTTCTCACTTTCTGATGTCTCAACCCCATTTGTAACTACAGTAGAGTCTCACTTATCCAACATTCACTTATCCAATGTTCTGGATTATCCAACACATTTTTGTAGTCAATGTTTTCAATACATCATGATATTTTGGTGCTAAATTCGTAAATACAGTAATTACTACATAGCACTACTGCGTATTGAACTACTTTTGCTGTCAAATTTGTTGTATAACATGATGTTTTGGTGCTTAATTTATAAAATCATAACCTAATTTGATGTTTAATAGGCTTTTCCTTGACCCCTCCTTATTATCCAACATATTTGCTTATCCAACATTCTGCCGGCCCATTTATGTTGGATAAGAGAGACTCTACTGTATTAGTCGTTTGTAAGTTGGATGTTTGTAACTGCCTGGGGGATTGCCTGTAGCTGTATTTCACTGTAACCAACAACATAGGCCAGGTGGGGTCCCATCCTGGAGCTATAGGTCTGCAGTATTAAATTTAACTTTTTGCCTCCAAGGCTTCTTATTTGATGTATTTTTTTTCAATTTTAATGTCACACTAGCTTTTTAATGTTACATACCTCCTACTTGTGCTATATATATACAGTCATACAGATATTCCATTTTCAAGTAGTTTGTATTTTTATATTTAAAAAATCACATGATATTCAGGAAAACATGGTTTATAGTTGAACAATACTCCAATCACCTATAAGAGAGTTAAATGGCATTTGAAGGACTAGAGCCATATTTACATATTTATATGATACATTAAATGAAAAAATGAAGTAGGCAAGATGTTCATCCCACATTCCAGAAGGCCTATATATGATCAGAAACTGGATATGGGATTAAAAGCATATAAACAGCTTTCCTGGCATATATATATATATATATCTGTGTTAAGTTTTAAATATACAAGAATTCATCCCTATGGTTAGATACATTTAAGATGCATCTATTTTGCTCATTTATGGTATAAATGAATTACAGAATCATTATGAAAATAGCATGCCTATTTTTTCTCATTTTTTGCTGTCATCAACTCATACTGTTTTATTACAACAAAAGAAAAAGAAAGCACCATTCTTGCTTAAATAAGATTTAAATGTACAGTGGTTCCCACCAAACTGTAAAACTGTTTGAAAGAAGAAAGCGCACCACGCTGTTGTACCCCATTTCCAGTTAAACAAATTCTCCCTCCAGCAACAAATGCAAGACAAAAGGAAAAAACAGCCTGCACATCTAATCAGATGTAAGCCATAATCAGCACTAGTATTCATGCTGATTGTTCCACTGCCAAATAATTATTTGATATTCAGAAATATATCTCTATAGAACTGAGGAAAGAGTTTTTGAAAGTCTTCTCAGGTCTGGCGTGGACAACGCCCAGAAGGAGCAGGAATGTCCAGTATTCTGCGCCGATCTTCATATTCATCAGTGTCTGTTGAATCCTCATCCTCATCCATAGGACACTCATTATGATTTGTTTCCTATAGGAGAATCAAAACAACACAAATTGAGATAAAGTTTCATTGCAAAATCACCTCAGCTAAATATGGCTTCAAATTATGCTTACAGCCCATCTAGTGTCGCTTTCACTGGTGATGATACAACCCAGACTCGTTTTTCACAAATATTTAATCCAGCAAACAGCTTGAAATCTTCCTGGATACTCACTGTTACATCTGAAACAGTTATTCCATGTGTTAGGAGCCTAGTCTATGACTATTTAAATGTATATTAAATATCATTACTCAAAGAATGTAATCTGTACAACTCTATTAATGTGTGTAATGTGCATGCCTTCAAGTTGCCTGATGATTCATGGTGACCTCATGAATTTCACAGGGTTTTCGCAGGCAAGGAACCCTATGAAGATGTTGCTCTTATTTTACAGTACTTCTTGACCAGAGGTTAGCATTCAAATCCATTCTATATGCACACTCTTCTTTAATGAGAGCAGGGCAAGATATTGTAAAAGGTTCAATTCATATAGGATGATAATGTTATTCTGTGGAAGAATCTGATCTATCTATATTGCTTTCTTTAAAATCCCTGTATGACTGATTGTATTTCTGGATCCATCATATGAAGCCTATACTTGGCAATCTGTGGACAAAATAATGACAGATTCTGCCAAAATGAAAATGACTGACTAGTGAATATTGCTTCTACTCAAGTATAAGGGTGCACTTAATTATACTTACACGCATACCACAATATATTATACGACTGCAGCAGTACCAAATACATCTGCTGTAATATTGGGTGGATTAGATCATTTCCTATATGAGTGTTGTCCTCATATGCCGCTTTCAGAATTCTAGATCTTTTCAAAATCACCTATATAGTCTTTTAAAGCAATGCATCTCAAGTTATTTCATCTGGAGGATTGGCAGCAGTCAGATATAGATTTCTGCCAAGGGGCTAAAATGGTTTCATTTTTTTCCTGGAAGCTCATTGGGGAACAGCAGCCAATGGTTTGTGGACCAGCAGCGGCCCACAGACCACCACTTTTAGTAGCACTGCTTTATAGTACCTATACAATTATTTATCACCATTCCCTGTATTGCCAAGCTGGTTAAAACATTCCATAAAGTATAAGGTTACTATTCATTTTAAAACTCTTGAAAAGGATTCCATCCATTTCACTCAAAGCATATTAATTTTTATCCTAAAACACAAATGTAACAGTTTACTGGGAAAATAATATCAGCAATATAGGTTTAGGAATAGCAGTTTCAAACTTACCATGCGGGCTACAGATACTTTGAACGTTGGGCAAACCATATGAAATCTAGGAATGGTGACATTAAAAAATTTATCTTTGTAGTAAAGGCAATGGAATGTATAGTATCCTTCCATGTATCCAGAAGTAGTGGCAAATGTCGTGCAGCTAGTATATTCATAAACTCTACCAGGACTGATGATTGGAAATTCTCCTACAGAAATGAAGTTACAAAAAAATTCAATTTTTAGAACAAAAACATTTCAAGTAGGTAGAATTACATGTGTTAATAAAACTGACTAGTTAAACAAATCACTTATATGTTGCATGGGGAAATGTAGTCATGCACTATAACATATCAGCTTAGAGATGAAAACTGCCCTCAAAACAGTATCTGTACAAGTAAGTAATCAAGAAAGGACAATTTTTGGCAAAATCTATGGTAGAGTCTGATCTACATTTTGCCCTAATCTGTTTTGTTCGGTTCCTTTTAAAAAGAGACAATTAAAAAAAATAATCTTGCATTTCAAACAAGCATTCATTCAATCCCCAAAATGCTTCCCCGATTAGATAAGATCTTGAAATACCCCTTACCTACTACTCCAGGACCTTGAACTTCCTCAACTTCACCTTTGGCATTGGTTATCCTCCAGTACCGACTGTCTAACTGACAGGACTTCTCTGGAAGTGCATCTTTGGACATCTCAATTCTAACAAATTACACAAAACTCACTTCAGTGATCTCTCTCACTGATGTACAGTACAGCAGCAATACAAAAATCCCTGTGCATTCATAAAATACTGTTCAGAATTTCTAGAGCCACGGAGAAAAGGGAAGAAATTCTTTTGTGAAGAATGATCTAAACTGTCAATCCAAATGTCTCCTACAATATTTGAGGATGGGAACAGTGAACATTCAAGAGAATGAAGAAAAAAATTAGAAAAAATGAAAGCGTGGGCAGTGCTATCAGATTACAGAGTTCTTCACTGGTCTATATTATATTACCTTTTCTATAAATCACAACATTCCTAAATCAAGATTGGTGGTAAAGAAAACTTAGATTGCAATATACAGGCAGTCCCCAAGCTACAAACATCCAACTTACAAACGACTAATTGTTAAGAACTGAGGCGAGACAACAGGAAATGAAAGAAATCTACCCCTAGGAAGGGAAATTCACTCATGGGAAAAGATGTCTCCGATGAAGCTTTATCTCCAATCCTTGTTTCCACAACAAGCCAGATTTTTTAAAATCCAATTTTCACAGGAACAGAAAGTAAGGTGAAATCTTCTGGACAGGGGCACAGACAGCAAAACAAACATCACAGAGGTGTTACCCCTTCCCTATGCTAGCCAAAGTTAATATATACATATATTTGACGAGTTACACTTGAAAGTGTACCTTTTCCGACTTACATACAAATTCAACTTAAGAACAAAACTACAGAACCTAGCTTGTTCATAACTTGGGGACTGCCTGGGCATCTAAGTACATTTTAATAACAAGAAGATAATAGTAAGGTGATACTCAACAACTGGCTATGACATCTGTACAGTTTATTTAAATACAATTATTAGTGGGGCATAAAATAATGCTCTTCTCCAAAAGAAGAATACAATAACTTCAACAATCCAGCACAAAAAAATATTACTTTGAGCAGACAGATCTTGATGGAAAAATAATCATCTGGAATGTTCCATACATGAGAAATATGGACCACAAAACGGAATTAAGAGGCGAATCCAAAGCAGAAGTCAGTTTGGTGCTTAATGTAGCCATAGCCTTGCATTAACCAGGCAACATTTCCCTTCTCCTACTTTAAGACGCCCACAGTTCTAAATATAACGTCATGCTAGAGAACATCTGCAATGCGACTTTGCTCCAGTCTCATCCTGGCATTCCCCTGAGTTATATGAAAACCTACTCCAGGGTCAAAAAGTTACTACCTGTATGTCCCCCTGACCAGAGCGAAGCCTACATCTGAGGTACTCTGATCAGGGCTAACAAACAACGAACCAAGGTCTGAACTCTTATTAGCTGCTGGTTCTTGCCTTCCCCCAGAACCACAGTAGAGCATGCAGGGCCCTGGGAAGAGGGTGCCATAATGGCACAAAGTTGGTGGCCACTCTGGAGCTCAGTTGGCTTGAGTCTGATCTGCCCCGCATCTGTGCCACACATGCAACCAATTGTGGGAGATATACAGGGAGACGGCATATAGCCTCCCTCCTGTTTCTATTGATAGAAGCAGTTCATAAGTGTAAGCAGATCCCACCTGTACATTGCGATGGCGAGAATGCTAGCTTATATTTTATGCAATTCGATTTTTAATAAAAAGAAAGCAAAGAAATCCTCATCATGTCATTGAAATATTGATAAAATTAGCAAGATAGTTTAATTATTCCTACCTGATTCGGTAAGTGAAGAAATAATGAGGTGGATGTACGGAACTGAGTTCAGGCAAAAATGATGTGGAGACTGAGACAGTAATATCTCCTGTTGTTGCCACACAATCCTTATCATGAACATATCTACACACAGAAAAGAAATCTAGTGTCCTCATCAGATATTTTAAGGCAGAGGTAACAAATGTAGGGCTCTTTATTATTATTTTTTAATTATTTTATTGATTATTTGACACAGACAATTTAATGTAATATACAATCAGAAAATACACATTCAAAAATAATGCAATGTGTCTCTGAAGTTCAATTTCATTGCTAATAGAACTACTGTATATTGAAATGGCAACTTGTGTAAAATAAGCATAACATCTATGTTATTCACTAGGATTCAAGACATTCTCAGAACAAAATCTACACAAACTGTTCTTAACTAGAATGATTAGTTGCTATGTTTTAAGAAAAGCTGCTTCAATCTGGATAATAACAATAGTACCACCGGCTGCTTCCCTGCCCCCTTCCCATGTCATATGAAAAAGTCCTATTGTAATTTTTTAAGAGAAACTCTTTACAAGGAAGAAGATATATCTTCTCAATCATGAAAAATATAAAATATGTCTACACACAACGTTAAATATTTCTTCATTTTTCCCTTTTTCTTTCCCTTTCCTCCCTTCCCTTCTCCTTTTTCCTAATGCAGGGCTCTTTAGATGTGTCCCAGTAGTGAACAGTGAGGAACACTGGGAGCTCCCGTCCAACATTTGAAGGACCACATGATTCTCACTCATTTTAAAGGGGAAAGATATTCAAACATAACTAGGATACTATAAAGGACAATTTTCACATTACAATTTGAACAGTGTACAGATTAAACCAAACCAGCATAAAAAGCCACAATATAACTACACCTACATTTTATGCTAAATTTAGATCAGTACCCATGCTTACCTACCAAGGATAATGTGGTCATGTTATCTATGAAGTCTGGTCTAATGGCCTTATTCTAATGCAGTGGTTCTCCATGGACCCCTTGGGGGTCTTTGGCGATATTTCATGTCATCCATGAATTTGACTCTTTTTTAAATGAACTCGATGTCTTTATTTTCTCTGAGCTCTAACTGAAATCTAGCATTTCCGTCATTTATGAATGTAGGTAATAAATTACAGTAGTATTAATTTAATATCACATGTGAAATTACATATGACATTACTATTGTTCCATATCTTAAAATTGTATGAATAATCTTAAAATGTAATTTAAAGACATTCCAAGGTTGAGTGTCATAAAACTATCTCAAGGAATCCACGATTGTCACTGGACTGGCAAAGAGGTCTGTGGAACAAAAAGGTTTAAGGACCCCTGTTGTAATGGCCATCTCTTCATATCAAATGAATCACAAATACTTGTAAAGGCAATGTGTTATAATGATACAGCAATTAATAAACATGCATTCTTTCTTTTTAAAAACTTTTTGAGAACTTTAAGATCATCTGGGGAGGCCCTGCTCTCGGTCCCACCTGCCTCAAAAGTGCGGCTGGTGGGAACGAGAGACAGGGCCTTCTCAGTGGTGGCTCCTCGGCTATGGAAATCCCTCTCCAGTGACGTCCGGCAGGCTCCATCCCTTCTGAGTTTTAGGAAAAAGGTGAAGACCTGGCTTTGTGAACAAGCGTTTAATGAATGAATTATGTTGGCTTTGACTCGGTCCGGATTAAGGTTTACGTGCAAGGTTTTTGTGGATGAATGGTTTAAGTATTTTTATTGTACTGTTTTAAATGTATTTATTGTATTATGCTAAATTGATTGTTTTAATTGCCTATATTTTATTTTTTGTACTGTACACGGCATTGAATTTTGCCAGATTGTGAGCCGCCCTGAGTCCCTTCGGGTGAGAAGGGCGGCATAGAAATGGAAATAAATAAATAAATAAATAAATAAATAAAAGGAGTAATAGATCTCAGCCACGTGGTGAGTCTGTAGTTGTTTCAGGCCTCTCCTAGTGGCAGTGTTGTGAAAGCTGTACAGCTTCACCACTGATTGACTGTACAGATCTGGAAATACACATTTCATCAGAAGGCTGAACAGGGGAATAAACAGCCATACCACATTTAACAAGTGAAGCACAGTGTTTTTTTTACATCTTGAACTATTTGTGAATTATTCCCATTTCAGTTACCCAAAGATAAATTGAAACAAAACACTTTTCTCTTTGAATCATATTCCACCAATTATTTTGGGTTGGAAACTGAGCATCAAGCACTGAATACTAATGAGAACAGAATATCTCATGTAAGTGTATAATGACTCATGTAAGTATTTCTTTGGCTGGAAAATTTATACATTTGAATGCAAGTAGTTAATACATGGGTCAAGAATCAGTATTGTGATCAAGTATGACTCTCAAATCGTATTCACTATCAGACTTACCCATATTTACTCTAATTCAGTCTAATGTGCTTGATGGGTAAGTCTGATAGTGAATACGATTTGAGAGGCACCCCAATCTAATGCGCATATTTTCCATATTACATGAATCTAATGCGCATCCTAATTTTGGGAAGGTCATTTAGTCAAAAACAGTGAGCATTAGAATCGAGTAAATATGGTAATTTAAGGTGGATAACACTATGTAACACAATTTTTTTGGTCCTAGGTTATAAATGTCATTTCCTAATTGGTTCTATCATAAAAACATTGAGAAGGTTTATTAAGCTGCAAAAACTTTGTTTTTATGGGACATCCAGGTGCACATTTTGCTATAGATTTTCAATGAATATCTCATAGTGTCTCAACCAATTCAACAAAGCTTGTGGTAGCCACAAAAATTTTCTGGACCATAACAACTACTTTCAAAGTAAGTACTGCACATTTTGTTACATAGTGTAATCAGTGCTTGAAATTACAAACTTCTTCCAGGAGCATTTTAAATTTTATAGACTATATTGCTGGCCACTTTCACGGAGAATGCTAACAATTCATATTCTGTGTCATCCTTTACACTTAGCACTTACATATTATTCACAGTTTATCTTGAAGAAGGATAAAAAATTGGATTTTGGGTCTTTTAGACTATGACAGGTTTGTTCTGAAGTATTTAAGGAAAATACATTATTTATTCTTTAACACTCAATTATATACCTCCTATAACATTATAAACATTCTAATTCGTATACGTTTATTATCATTTTGCTTAGTCTCAATCAGAAAATGACAAATCAAGTACTACGAAATAAAAGACATACCTGAAAATCTGATCTCGAATGATGGGATAGCCACCTGTTATTACATTGTTTACATAGGAGGTGAACCATTCCAAATAGGAGCTACCTAAATTATGGAGAAAAAGATTTTACAAGAAAGCTAAACAAACAAACAAACAATCGGTCATTTAGTCTATTGGAAGGTCTATATCAGTGGTTCCCAAACTTATTTGGCCTGCCGCCCCCTTTCCAGAAAAAATATGACTCAGCGCCCCCTGGAAAGGTGGGCGTGGCTTAGAGGGGTGGGTGTGGCTCCTGCTCAAGAGGGCGGGGCTGAGCCTCTCCCCTAGTCCAAGATGCAGGGTGGGGAGGGGGCGGGGCCACAAATGAGTGGCCAGGACTGGGATGGGCCGAGTTACGAGCACTGAGGCAGGGCTGAGCTTCTATCCCTGTCCTGCAGCGCCTGCCAGGACACAGGGGGCAGGGTTAGAGGAGGGGACGGGGGCTTCTTCCCAAGTGCCTGATGGGGCTGAACCTCTATACCCCGCCCCCGTGTTCTAACAAGTGCCTCAGGGGAGGTATACAGAGGCTCAGCCCTGTCTCGCGTTCTTGGGAAGAGACCCCGCCCCAGCCCCGCCCTTTAGTCCAAAAAGGCCTCTCAGGAGAGGTATAGAGGCTCAGCCCTGTCTCGGGCTCTTGGAAGGAGGCCCAGCCCCCTTCCCTAGCTCCGCCCTCTGTCTCGGGCTCTTGGGAAGAAGCCACGCCCACTCCTCTAGCTCCGCCCCATGTTCTAACAGGCGCCTCTGGTGCTCAGCCCTCTCTCTGGCACTTGCAAAGAGGCCCCGCCCCTGTGTCCTAATAGGTGCCATCACCGCCCTCCTTGATCACTCCAGCGCCCATCAGGGGGCAGTAGCGCCCACTTTGGGAATCACTGGTCTATATCAATACCTTTTAAAAAAAAATCAAATCTGCCTTGGGGAAGTAGCAAACAAACATCATTTCCATAACAAATGGTATGCCTAAGAACAGAGAGGAAATGGGGCTATCAGACATGGCAAGGGTTTCTGTGAACACTTGGGAAGAATATTAGCTCATAAATTAAGGAAAAAAGAAAAATAGTCTAGTAAGGACTGAAAAATATTTCAATTTTCCCAAATATTTCAATTTCCCCAAAATAAATTGTAGCAGTTCTAAACAAGATTACAATTAAACATGTCTTCCCTGTGCTATTTCCCATTCCAGTTCTAAAATACATTTTTACCTGTAATAAACATATCAATTGCAGATGGACTTCGTGCCATTTGATCCTTTAAACAAAAAGAAAAAATAAATTATTTATACCCCAAGACATGTGATTTCTACTATCAAATATTGAACTTTCTATGAAGAATCTACAGATGGATTTTAGACCTGGCTTCTCCAACAATAGCAATAAAAGAGCTGAATTGCTAGGACCACTTGTGTATCTCAGTTTATATTCCAAACCTAGGTTTGTGAACACTTCATAAGCAAACCGAAGTTTAAAAATGTAACTAAATTTGGTTGACATTCTAGTTTCATGAAAACATATTATGAGGGCATCAGGAAGAGCCAATCATTTTTAAAACAACTGTTCATTTTCATTCTAGAGGAAGACAGATGGAGAGAGATTTCTATCAAAAATAAACTGTGAGGTTTCATCTCCTTAGAAAGTGACTTTGCATGTTACGATTTAGTATGTACTAAAATGCATAACAACATTCATACATTTAGTTAAGAATTCATCATGGATTCTTTAATATTACAGTAACTTGCAACCATCTTCAGAATATTAAATATTAGATCCAAAGTTATATTGCAACAATAAAACTAATTCTTTGGTATTGCAAAGATGAAAGAAGTTGTACTACAGTATGTCTGGGAAATGAAAGCTTGGTTTCCAGGCCAACAGGAATGATTTTGTAAATGGAAAGACACGTGCCCCTGTCCTACCAACCCCATACTTTTAAGAGGTCTAAAACCAGGTAGCTAAGGTGACCTGCCTGTTTATTTGAACATTTAACTATATGGTTTTAAAAGAATAAATTACTAAAAAGATACCTTATCTAAAAGTGTGACTGATAAAAATGGCATAATGTACAACAAATTCTTATATATGACTTACAAGCAAAAATTACATCTTAAGAAGTTTGCGAGAAACCTAAAATTCAATAGCCAAGGTTGCATCATATATATCCCCATCACCACGATATTATTGCATTGTTATTAGAGTTTTCAAATAGCATTATTAAACAAAGTTGTACTATTATTTCATCGCATAAGCTACGGAACAGATTACCCTTATGCAGATCAGTAAAGAGGTTTATACAGACTACAGACTGTGTTGAAGATAAGGTTAGCAATATAACATTAAATACCTTCAAGAATGGGAATTCTTGAAAAATCAAGGAAAACCCAAAATTATGTCATTATATGTCAAAGACCTGGAGGTGAGATCTGGGAAGCTTAATCAGTAAGCACAATCTTGCTTCCCTGTAAAATGGTGTGTGGTGTTCTTTCTGCCATCAAATTAAGCTTCTGTCACAGCAATTACAGCCATTTGTAACATTTCAAGCTTTGTATTTCCTTTCTTCAGTTAGAAAATCTGAACATTCCTGTGACCTTTAGCCATTGATGGGAAAGGGGCTCACAGATGAAAAATAACTTGACTTGAAATAGTCTACATATAGAGTCACGTTGTGCCTACCATATACTGCATCAATTTCATCTTACTGAAGCAGGTGAGCATCATTAGTGTTGTCTAAAGGATCTATTTAGAAGTCTTTCTTACTGGACACTGGTAGAAGATCTCATAACTATTGCGACCCTCCACGCTCTCCAAAGCCATGTACTGACTCAATCCGGTGTGAATGCAAAAGGTTAAAGGGAGGCACTGTTTCAGCCCTAGCCGCTGCTGAAAGCCACCAGCTGCCGTGTCAATGTCCAACAAATCCTCAGAGCGATAGTGATTGGAAAGTGCCATGCTTCCCATCAACCTATGTACCAACAAAAAGAAAAGAAAAAGCATTATAATGAAAAAAAAAACTTGTAAGAAAAGTACCGTATTTACTCGAGTCTAATGTGCACCTTTTTTGGCTAAATTAGACTGCCAAAATTAGGATACACATTAGCTTTGCATATTATGGTAATAATAATAATTATAATAATAATTTTATTCTTATATCCCGCCCCATCTCCCCGGAGGGACTCGGGGCGGCTTACATGGGGCCATGCCCAGACACGACAGCACAAATCAGATAAAACATTAAACCGAGCAGTAAAACTTCAACATGATTAAAAACAGTCATAAAAGTCAATATACACAATAATATTAAAATCCCGATTTGGGTCAAAAGATCCAGGCCAAGGTGCAAAGCAATATCAAGTTATCAGGGAGGGATAATTATACAGCAGGTGTAATACTTAAAGTGCTGAATGAATCCTAAAAACAATCCAGAGGGTCTACTGCTTAATAGGTAAATAACATGATCCCACAAGGATCAGTCAACGAAGGCCTTCTGGAATAGCCAAGTTTTCAGGCTCTTCCTGAAAGAAAGTAGGGTAGGGGCCTGCCTAATCTCCCTAGGGAGCAAGTTCCACAGCCGGGGGGCCACGGCGGAGAAGGCCCTCTCCCTCGTCCCCACCAACCGCAACTGTGAAGTTGGTGGAATCGAGAGGAGGGCCTCCCCTGACGAGCGAAGAGGTCGTGCGGGTTCATAGGGGGAAATGCGGTCTCAAAGGTAGGTGGGTCCCAAACCATTAAGGGCTTTGTAGGTGATAACCTGCACCTTGAATTGGGCTCGGAAAATAAATGGCAGCCAGTGGAGCTCTTTAAACAGCGGCGTTGTTAGTGCTGGACCAAAGCAAAAGGGGAAGCTGCTTCAGGAGCACCATGAAGCTTGGAAACATGCAGCAGCCGTGAGAAAAACATAAGCAAAAGACACAGAGGAGGAGGCTACTTGCTTCAAAGACATTTTCTGCCTCCTTACCCCAAGGTTAGACAAGGCTACTGAAGGCTAAGTCATGGTGCAGGCGAAGCCAAAGGGAGGACTTGGGAGGCGGGGAAGAAGCCCAGCCCTAAAAAGGAGGGAAGGAAAGGGAGGGAGGAGCAGCAGAAGCTTTGGCCGAGCCGGGCCTCACAAAGAAATTTTTCCAATTCCTTCACTTGAAATATAACCTGTACCAACTGGTATAGCTTATATTTCAAGTATTAACTAGCACTGACACTTACGTTTCCAAGATCACATAAGATTTACCTCGCCATACTTTAAAGCCTCCTGCATAATTCTGGGGTTTGTAGTTTAGTGAGGCCGGGAACTTTTCTGGCTGATAATGGGAGAGACCTCTCTCTAAATGACAAACCACAGAATTCTGCAAGAGGGAGCCACAGGATTGAAAGTGGGCGCACACTTTAAATTCTACTTTTTAAAGTGTAGTGTAATGCTGCTGGTGCCTTTGGCGTATTTATTCCCCATCATAGAGCTCACTTCCAGTAAGTCAGAGCTTTTCATGAGATTTGCTTGTGATTCCCTTTTGCATCCATGGTGGTACAGCTCTTTAGATTTGGGGGTTAAAGTCTAGGACCCCAGCCTAGACTTCCTATGGTGTATCTGCACTGTAGAATTAATGCAGTTTGACATTACTTTTAATTGCCATGGCTCAGTACTATGTAATCTAAACAGTTGTAGTTTGCTGGGGCACCCACATTCTTTGGCAGAGAAGGCTAAAGACCTTGTAAAAGTACAACTCCCAGGATTTGGGGGGTTTCAGGGTTTGGAAAATTGAGGTGCCCATTAGATTTGATGGCGCATTAGAATTGAGTAACAGTAGTGCTGACAGTTTTAAAGATACAGTTCAAATATATACCTCCTTATATAGATAGGAAGGCAGCCAACTGTTAAACACAAATTACAGTTAATGTTAATTTCTTACCCTGGAACAACTAGCTTTTGTCCATTATGGATCCGAAATGAACATCGATAGTCATCAGGAAGTTTGCAACGAATTTGTGCTTCAACTGCATCCAACTCTTCCTCCTGTACGCTCTCTGTGAATATTTAGAAACTTCATATTTTAGTGGACATCATCAGAGAACATAAACAATGTATGCTATGCAAAGCAACTGAAGACCCAACCCTAAATTCAGAATGAGAAAAGAAAAGGCAGGTTCCATTGAGTCTAGGCCCTGATGAAAGGCCCTACCCTCCATTCTAGCAGCTACTGCCCTGCCATTGGAGAGAAAGAAGAGACAGTACAGTGGGCACATGGTATCCACTAGTGTTTGGTCCCAGGACCCCTATGAATACCAAAAATTGTTGATGCCCAACTCACTACTAGAATCAATCATACTATTGCCTATCCTGTCCTGAAGTTCACATTTATACACACGTTATTTCTCAAAATAAGCCCTTAAGGTTCAAATGTTTGTCTGCTTTTCCTTTCTCTACTTCTAGACCACAATGCTAAATAAAACGTTCAGATTAATACAACTTCTATTATTTCACATGACAGTATGAAATTAAAAGGGAAGAATTGTTGTCTGTTCAAACCAGAAGGAACAAAGAGAACATCAAATAAATTTTTAGATTGGGGTTTGCTTGTTTGTTTTTTACAATATTTAACAGCCTAGGATGGTCACTAAAACATTTCCACTTGGGTTTACAAATAAAATGGAGAAAAAATCATTAAGAAAGAATGATGTTCTGATGTCTGAAAAATGGCACACATACCTTTCAAAGAAGTAATCATCCGGGGACAGCGTTGCAACAAGTATGTTTCCAAATCATCCCAAGCCTTTTTAAGTGTAGCATAATACTGAATATATCTGCCTAAATCAGCATAAAAATCTATAAAGATTGCTTTCCAGCTCTTATTTCTCCTGGATTTCTCAGTTCTAAAAAAACAAACACAGCAGCATGTGTGTCATTTGCAAATATACCAATCAGCAGTGAAAAATGTAGAAACGCTGTTAATGTTGTTTATACAACTTTTGGACTCACAGGTTTGCGACATGCTTAAAATAACAAATAAATCCATGTTAAAGGAAGAAGAACAAGGACAGTGCTACATTTCTAAGACATTTTTTTTCTAGCATAGTGTTAGTGCAGCCTTATTAATAGATGTAAATATGACTAGCTAAACATTTATCATTTTATGACTATATCAAAAATGTATGAAACTGAGGTGAAAGCATAAATTAAATTATAACCCAATTCTGTTTAGTATGTATGCAATGTTAGATCCATATTAAGAAAACAACAATACTTTGTCATTTTTCATAGAAATAACCTCATTGCTTAGATAAACCAAGCTTACAGAAAAGTCAATGCTAGCCAAAAACTGAGCAGAAAAATGGTCTTGGAAAGCAAATGGCACCATGTTGAAATGAAAACATGTGCACTAGTTAAGCGAATGGCTAAATTACTGTTATTTCTGGTTTTAATACAATAAATGATATATTTCTGCAAAATCTGTACTTTAAGTGGTGCAAATTAATCAGGAAATACATTGCTAAGAAAAGGTGAGTAAAGTGATAGTTAATTTCTTCAATTTTAATATGCACTTTTTCCCTATATAAACATTTCTTTAAAAAATGAGATGTATTTTAGAATCACAGATGTTTCTTAATGTATTTTTAGTGGTGTAGAACTGAAATTAAGATGCATCTAATAATCAATGGTGTTTTACAATTGAAGAAACATGGTAGTGAATTTATGTCACAACTATAGGAGGTGTAAAAGGTCACCTTGTGCTGCCATCTAGTGTTAGCTATTGACCAAAAAACTACAAGGCATCTTTAAGTCAGACAGACCATAGAGGCTGCCCTCAAACAGATAACACTACATAACACAATTATTGCTCCTGGATTATAAATGTCATTTCCTAATTGGTTCTGTCATAAAAACATGGAAAAAGATTGCTACACTACAAAAACTTTCTTTTTGCTGGAGATTCTGCAGCATGTTTTGCTAAAGTTTTTCAATGAATATCTCATAGAGTCTCAACCAATTCTACATACTGTAGTTTGTTTCTGGAGTATAACTATTTATTTATTTACAGCATTTATATTCCGCCCTTCTCACCCCAAAGGGGACTCAGGGCGGATCACATTACACATATAGGCAAACATTCAATGCCTTTTAACATAGAACAAATTCAAGACAAACATAGGCTCCGAGCGGGCCTCGAACTCATGACCTCCTGGTCAGAGTGATTCATTGCAGCTGGTTACAGCTGGCTTGCTCTCCCGCCTGCGCCACAGCCCAGGCCCAAAGTAATGCACAATTAAACAGGAATAACACTTTCGAACCAGGAACATTTTTTTTTCAAATTTTGCTACATACTCCAATCATTCTCCATAAAAAAGGCATGTGACCATAAATTGGATGTCCTTTTGAATCTCAAAACATCAATGTATCAGCCATACTTACTCAGTCAAAAGCCAATATTTCTTGCAATGCCTCCTCCACAATGGGTCATGACTTGAAAGCTGATTTAATCTACGATTTACGTAACAGCAGCTGTAAATACAAATTACACATGAACAATGAAGCTGAAGAAATCAAACTGGAAAATTTGAAATTTACACTAATATGAATATACGTAATATGAAAGTCTCTAAATGAATGCATGCTCTAGCTCAGTAATACCACATCAGGCATCATATAGGCCCGTGCTTTCCAACGTGGGTGATAATGCTCCCTGGGGATCACTAGAACGATTTCAGAACGCGCCCTAGATGCCAGCCCTCTCCCCTCAGGTCGGGACCAAGAGCAGGAGCCAAACCCTAATACCCACTGCTGCCTCCTCTTTGTCCAAGGTGCTGCTGGGAAGATAGAAGACACCTGTAAGGCTGTCCCTCTTCGGCCTAGCAGCTCGGGCTTCCTTTGGCAGCACGTGGAGTCCATGTGTGCCTGCTTGGTAGTGGTGGGAAGTGAGCGCACTAAGCCCCAAGGAGGGAGAAAGCTTAGTGGCTATGGAGCGTGCAGAGGAAGCCTTGTGTTCTGGGATGGGATGCCAAAGGTTCTGTGGAAAGGTTCCCAAAGAGCAAGGTGCCTTTGGCCCCCGTCGTGGGCATGTGGCCCAAAGAAGTCCAGCCTATTTTATCCCTGGCCCCTTTTTACTGCCACGTTGTGTTAGCATCTACCTTCTATTGCAGGCATCTTCAAACTACGGCCTCGGGCTGTTTGGGCCTTCAGCTCCCAGAATTCCTGACCACTGAACAAACTAACTAGGGCTTCTGGGAGCTGGAGGCCCAAACAGCTGGAGATCCTCAGTTTGAGGATGTCTGTTTTATTGCATAAGCACTAGACTGTTACTGTCACTTCAGAAGCCTTAATGTCCATGAGTTTCAGCTAACTACTACAGAAGAGTCTCACTCATCCAACACTCGCTTATCCAACGTTCTGGATTATCCAATGCATTCTTGTAGTCAATGTTTTCAATACATCGTGATATTTTGGTGCTAAATTCATAAATACAGTAATTACTACATAGCATTAATGCATATTGAACTACTTTTTCTGTCAAATTTGTTGTATAACATGATGTTTTGGTGCTTAATTTGTAAAATCATAACCTAAGTTGATATTTAATAGGCTTCTCCTTAATCTCTCCTTATTATCCAACATATTCGCTTATCCAACGTTCTGCTGGCCCGTTTATGTTGGATAAGTGAGACTCTACTGTATACACAATTTTAATTGGGATTTGTGTTGTTCTTGATTATTTTATTTTATTTATTTATAGTCAAAATAATCCTGAGTGTTTAAAAAAACTGATATTTACATTTAGTCTGTAAATAGAGAAGGAAGGAATGGACAGCTTGAGATAAATCCTATTAAACTGTGGAAGTTCCTGGCATCACAGAATGGAAGGCAAACATTGATTTACTACTCCAGGCTGGGGAGTGGGGACGGGGACATAAAACTTTGGAGGAGCTATAGCATCCTGACTTCATGTGAGCACTACTTCAGTCTAATAATGAGTCTGAAAAGTACTGTACACTCACAAGATACACAAAGTCTGACAGAAAAACAACACTGATTGACTGCCTGACTTTCAAAGCACACGAACTATGTTTAAGCAGCTTTAATTGTGATATACTACAGGGATAGATCTAATAACAGGTCAATTTCAGAAGCACATGCCAATTCCAGTAGTTTATGCCAAGGAAACTAGGAAGATATGATATAAAGATGTGCAGCTGCTGCAATGTTAAGATTCAATATCCCCTGAGGAGAGACATTACTTTGAGAAGTAACCTTGTGCACCATGGGAAGACTATCTCACTGACAATGTTATGACAACACTAGCTGAGCTGTACTTCCAGAACAGAATGAGGTGTGTTGGGAGACTTTTTTTTAACTAGGTAACCTAAAATTAGCAGAAGATCTGCTAATCACAGACCTTACGAAGGTAGGTACCATTTGGTAGAATAAGCCCCATCCCATTACTTATGTTCTGCAGTACAGCTATGAATTAGAACCAGCAATGGAGCACCGCATGTGTGAAAATCTTGCATTGAAAGGACCACTGAAGTATCCAAGTGACATGCTCTGATTGCCTATCATGTCTGACATAAAGTATGGTCCTTTGTTGAGACATTTCCCTCAGGACAAAAGGGTTATGTCGATTACTCTTTTTTGGTAGAAAAGGAGATCTGTCAGCTGCTTAAAACAAATGGTGTACTTTACATGAAAATGTTGGGATTCTGTGCACCTCACAACCTCTGAGGATGCCTTCCACAAATGTGAGCGAAACGTCAGGAGAGAAAGCTTCGGGAACATAGCCATACAGCCCAAAAGACTCACAGCAACCCAGTGATTCTGGCCACGAAAGCCTTCGACAATACATGAAAATGTTGTTTCACCAAAAAAAAAATAGCTCTGAGTCATGATGTACTCATGGAATACCCCTTATTTAACACCTACAAACAGGCCTATACATATGAGGCATATCTCCTGAAATACACTGTAATTCTCATACAGGCACACAATATCACAGAAGTCACTCAAAGTTTTTTTCTAATTCATCTGGATGAGATTCATCATAGCATATGGCTACCATTTCTCATTACAGACTTCTTTGGATTAATTTCTACAAAAAAGTCTGCCACGTATCTGAAATTTTTCTTTAAAATATTTATTTTGTTTTCTAACTGCCTATCTGTTTTATCTGCATTATCAAATTCACAAACGACAACTTGTGTCCTTTTTAGAAAATATTACAAAGCTACGTCATAGTGATTCACACCTGACATGATTCCCATGGTTGACTAAATAGTAGCTTCATGTTCTAATTTGCCCATCCTTTTCCTTAGGCCTCATGGAGATTTAAAAAAATGAATATAGTACTTGGTTTGTTTGCAACCACTGACAACATTCCCTCCTGCTGTTAGGAATTGTGAGAGTTAAAGTGCAAAACAACTAGTGGGCTGAAGTTTGCCCATGCCTGATCTAGACTGTAGCATTAATGCAGGTTGACAGTACTTTAACTGATGTATGAAATCCTGGGATTTGGGATTTGCACAGCACTCTTTGGAAGAGAAGGCAAAAGGCACTGTACAATTACAGCTCCCAAGATTGCACAGGATTGAGCCATGGAGGAACGCATCCTCAAACACCAAAATACTCGCTTCTCTGGCAGGAGGCTTTCTCAGTAAATAAAGATATACACTCAAAAAAAGGGAGGAATTCCAGACAAGAAACAATCAGGGCCAGCTAACACCTCCCAGTTCAAAGAAGATATTGTGAGATTTTCTGCCTTGATATTTTGGGTTATATGGCTGTGTGGAAGGGCACTCAGGCAGACAAGAGTTCTTTCTCCCACCCTAGACCCTCTACAGGCATATAAACCCCACTTGCCTAGTTTCCAACAGACTTCACAATCTTGGAGGATCCCTGCCATAGACGTGGGCGAAACGTCAGGAGAGAATGCTTCTGGAACATGGCCACACTGCCCGGAAAACTCACAACAACCCAGTTTCCCAGGGCCCTTCCACATAGCCATATAACCCAGAATATCATGGCAGAAAAGCCCACAATATCTGCTTTGAACTAGGATATATGGCTGTGTGGACTCACACAAACAGTTCAAAACAAATTTTGTGAGATTTCCTGTTTTGGTATTCTGGGTTATATGGCTGTGTGGAAGAGCCCCCAGTTTCTCAGGGCCCTTCCACACAGCCATATAACCCAGAATATCAAGGCACAAAATCCCACATTATCTGAGTGTGGATTTTCTGCTTTGATATTCTGGGATACAGGACTGCGTGGAAGAGCCCGGGGTTATTTGACTCCACAATGCCATATATTCCAGTTCAAAGCAGATAATGTGTGATTGTATTTAGCTGTGTGGAAAGGGCCTCCAAGGCCTGGTTCGGGCCAAGCCAGCTCTCCTGCCCAGAGAGAAGAGAAGGCGGCGCACCTGTTGGAGCCGCGGGGAAAGAAAGCAGCAGAAGGGGGGGGGGGAATGTTGGTATCTACACCGCAGAATTAATGCAGTTTGGCACTGCTTTAACTGCCGTTGCTTAATGCTGTGGAATCCTAAGAGCTGCATTTTGGCGAGGCAGGAGAAAGAAAGCTCTAGGCCTTCACTTCAGAAGGATTCCACGGCACTGTTAAAGTGGTGCCAAATGCATTAGTTCTACAGCAGGCCCGGGGAAACTTGGGCCTTCCAGGAGCTTTGGACTTCAACTCCCACCATTCCTAACAACCTGCCCATGCTTGTTCTACAGTGTGGACGGGCCCCATCCCTCCCTCGCCGCCTTCCATGTTCCTCTTGGCCTCCTTTTTGCAGCCTGGCTTCCAAAAACACCGCGTCCGCGCCCGCTTCCTTCGGCCGCCTTTGCCCGCCCCGCCTGCCTGCCTGCCGGCGCACCTGGTGAGATCCCTGTAGTCGAGGCAGCTGAGGATGAGGAGCAGCGGGTCGGTGGGAAGCAGCCCCAGGCTCAGCAGTCCCGCGTCCAGCTCTCCGGGCGCCGCCATCTTGCTCCGCCTCACGCTCGGGCCTCCGCCTCCTGCTCTCGCTCCGCCTCCCTTCCCTTCAACTAGGCCCAAGCCTGGGCCTTGTCACCCTGGGAAACCTCGGATAGATAGCTCACGCAGGCCTGGGCAAACTTGGGCCCTCCAGGTGTTTTGGACTTCGACTCCCACCATTCCTAACAGCCTCAGGCCCCTTCCTTTTCCCCCTCAGCCGCTTACTGTTGTACACTTACGAAACACAGACTGTCTACAATCATCTGGAACGATCCCATCAGCATTACCTTGGGGAACATCCTGCCAATTGTCCTGGAACACAAGCACTGAAGCCGTCACTCTCCACCATCAACGTCGCTGGCCTGCCCACGTTGTCCGAATCCCATCAACTTCACTGGACTTGCCTCAACTCAAGAGCGGAAAACTGAATGTCAACAAACAGCAGAAGAAATCTGGGGGCTCTTCCACACAGCCATATATCCCAAAATATCAAGGCAGAAAATCCCACAATATCTTGTCGAAGGCTTTCATGGCTGGAATCACAGGGTTGTTGTGTGTTTTCTGGGTTGTATGGCCATGTTCCAGAAGTAATCTCTCGAGGTTTCACCCACGTCTATGGCAAGCATCCCCAATATACCTCACAACCTCTGACGATGCCTGCCATAGATGTGGGCGAAGCGTCAGGAGAGAATGCTTCTGGAAGAGTGGTATTCTTTCTAGAGATTCCTTAGAGACCATTTTAATCAAATTTGTACATAATCAAATCCGCAAAAGTCAAAACTGCAGCTGTGGATGGACAAATGTAGTACTCGAAGGATTCCCTAGGATGCTGCCATGGAAGTTAATGTGGAATTGCAGTGCTATAATTGTGTAGTATGCTATCTCTTTTGTGGATTATATGAGTTTGATTATATGATGCTTCCTTGGGGGTACCCAAGATATGAAATGCTCTGTTCCCCTGCTTTACATCCCTTGTGAGTTGACTGTGTTTCCATCCTGATGGGATTCCATTCCTTGAACTAGCTGCATTACAACAGACAGAAAATCAGGTCTGGCTTTTCTTGGGTTTCATTGGGACCCACATTTTTAAGCATGTGTCAGATTTTATGCGAGTGGGGAAATCTGTAAATAATACAAGGCAGAGATTTTCAAACATTTCATGCTGGTGATATACCTTTTTAGACATACATTATTTTGTGACTGATTCAGTTTTACCAGCAAACCAGAGGTTAAGCAAACCTTTTATAAGAGATAAGGATGCATACATAAACTTTAATAAATAAATGTACGAGAACACAACATACTGCACAAGAACTTTAATTTCTTTTAAAAAAATTATTTATTGAGTATTACTCTATTTCGTAGAAGCTTGAATAACAAAGCATAGATGATCTTTTTCTTACAAAGTCACTTTGCCTCTGAAGAGAGCTTTAGTGTAGAATAAATAAAATAGCATTGAATTCCTTTTTTGACCCTTGTAATAAACATACCAATTACCTCAGTGTTGCTATAAAGAGTAGGCTATAATAAGAACAAAATAGCTATCAAAAGGTAAAGGCAACTCTCACTTCTGTTAAGTTGAACTTGATTTGAAGTCGTCTCACCATTACTGCTAAGTTGTAGCATAATTGTCTTCCACCATGGAATGCATGATATAATAATGAAGAAAGTACCAGTAAAGATATTGAAATAAATGTCTCTTTTCCATATTACTTTTTGATTACAAGACTCCCATATGAAGTCCCATAGGTTTGGATTTTAGGATAAAGCATTTCTCAAGAGATTTGATTCTTACTATTTGTCTGGATACTAATTGTTTCATATAGAATTGTAGCTCCATAATGCCATTAGTTTCTCCTCAAACATATTAGCTCCAAAAGTAACTCCTGAGTTCTATGGGGCTGACATCTAAGTTAGGTGTATAGCCATACTTTAAGGCTAGAAATTCTCTTTTTGAAGTCTTGTGAGCCCTTATCTATATAGCACATGCATTGCTTCCCCACCCCACCCCTGTTATCAGAAAGTAAATTATGGTATGAACTACATGCTGATAATTTTGCTTCTCACACATCAGCTGCCTGTTTTTGACAGAGGTAGTGGGCCGGTCACTTTCCTGCCAGCATAACATGGTTTTCAGTAGATTATCGGTACAGTTTGGTCCAACTAAATTAGAGCTATTGAACAAAATAGAGGTTTAGTTAATTAATAATGTGATTTGCAGTTGTTTGGTATACTCTATTTATAGCTAACCATTGAGTTTAGGCTTTCTACAACAGTCCAAACACATCTGTTTGTTTAGCTCTGAATTCTTTGGGTAATCCTAGTTAGTCACCTATTGAATGGTGAGTCAACTCATATAAATTATATTCTATGGGTTTGTTTTTCAAGTGGGGCTATCAGGCCTTAGGAATGTTTTATTATTTTCAGGATAAAAAACTATTGTAAAATGGTCCTCTGTTCCATGTGTCTTGGCTCTGAATCTGCAATGAGGTCATTTGAGGTGCTTGTTGGAGTCTTCAGTCACTGTCAGAGGAGGATCATGTCCCCAATGACATCACTGAGTCTCTTTGGGGAGATGGTGGCGGGGTATAAAAATAAAGTTATTATATTATTTTACAAAGGCACAAGAGATCGTTCTTAAATATTGATATTTATTATTTTTCCATGTGCCGTCCCCATTTCTTGGAGAGCTAAATAAGAGTCAACTTTGTCTCCCTGTTCAGTTTGACTTATCCTTTCTTATCTGTGTAGAGTGCTTTGTTCTGGAAACTCAAGTTGCTGAAATTTTGCTTTGAAACTTCTACTAGTAGCAAAATGTATTTCAAGAATATGCCTCCAAGAGGGCTTCTTGTATTTTTTGTCACTAATATCACAGCATCTAGGAAGAGTAGGTTTTAGCAGTACAGTATAAGAAAATGGAGTGAAATTATTGTGAAACATTCTTGTTTTGCTAGTTAAAGAAGGAAGATTCACTGCAGACAATCACTATCTCATCTTTATATCTTATATGTTTCATAGTTTCTTTTCTTAAAAAAGCACAAAAAGCTATAACAGAAAATAAAATATAATTTTCAAAATAACACATAGCTTTTCACTTTTAGTATTGTATTGTAGTATTGTATTGATTGTGCTGGGGTTGGAAGGTCAATGGTTAGCATTGCACTGAGACATATTAAAGGTGGTCTGAACTCAAGGATCTCCGAAATAATTATTCTGTCCAAAGAGATTAGTACAATGGGTCTGACTTCCCTAGCTGTATTTTGAAAAGAAGCGGAGAGCTACTTTTGCTCTTCACATGAAATCCTGTGGCATTGTAACCTAATCCAATAAATATGCATGTTTATGATAACAAATATTAAAAAATAAAAATAGCATTCAACAGTTGACTTGTGATGAAGGCCAGCTGTCAACTGAAATCTTATTAGGAAAAAAATTGGTACAAAACGACCCCTATATCTTTGAACCTTGATATACATAGTTTTGCTTATCCACTGTTTCACTTATTTAGTTAGGGCCTCTTATACAAGCTATACTTTCTTCTCAGTGTGTCTGTCATTCATCCCAATGAAAATAATTGTGTTTGCTATTATCCCCAAATTGGTGTATTCACACCAAGTCTAAAAATGTATCTCCCTCAGATTTGGAGATCATGCTGTACTTCTAAATAGGAGAGCTGCTAAATTGTAATTACCTAGTTCTGCAGTGGTTGAAAGGTCTTTCAAGAATGACGAGGTACTGCAGCCTAAGTCTTTACCATGCTATTCAGTTTTCCCTGTCTAATTTATGGTTTAGTTGTCAAAACATCTGATTTTTCAAATTATGTAGCAATTATGTGGCACCTTAAAGGCTGTCTAGTTTATTATAGTATCTATTTTCATGGTCACCTCATGCTTTAATAAATGTGCCACATGACTTTTTTATTTTTACAACAACAGATGAAGGTAACAAGCTCTTTGTAAACAATGAAATGCTGTGTCTCTCATCCAGTTACGTTTAAAAATAAAACAGTGCAGTTCTGTTTCTAATATTGGACATATTGGACACTCCTGTTAATACTTACAAAATATACAGGTGCATAGTCTCCAAAATATTTGTACAAATTGAGCATCCCTTTTCTGAAATTTCAAATGCATCAAAATACAAAATTATCTACACGGATGGCTGTGAATGAATATTTGCTTTCCAGTGGTTTAGCATATACAAACGTGGTTCTATGCACAATATTATTTAAAATATTGCATTGTATTATCTTTGGACTATGTGTATTAAGTATCTATGAAACAGAAATGAATTTTATGTTTAGACTTGAGTCCCATTTCCAAGATATATTGCTACAGATGTATAAGCAAATGCAAGTATTCTAAAATCTGAGAAGAACCGAGATCCAAAACACTTTATATCAGTGGTTCTCAACCTGTGGGTACCAGCTGTTAGGATTTCTGGGAGTTGAAGACCACAACATCTGGGGACCCACAGGTTGAGAACTACTGCTTTATACCAAGCATTTTGGAAAAGGGATACTCAACTTGTATTAGTTTTTCATCACTCATATTGCAAAGTTCTTCAGTCTTCCCAGGATTTCCCCAAATATACTTCTTTCTTCAGCACTTCCAGAGGTGTTCATGAAAAAAAGATAATTAATCTTAACCTTAATTTAAGTAATGTTCAAAGAAATAGCCATGTTAGTCTGTAACAGTATACGAAGGACTGGATGGCCCTCTTCCAACTCTATGATTCTGGCCATTTGTGTGGTATTTTTGCAGTGCAGTGTGGGGCAAGGAATTCATCTTCCAGCAGCCGTTGCTCATATGCCTAAATCTAAATCCAACATTGCTTACAGAGCAACATCTGTGACAAAGCAGATCATACGTGTCATCTGTCAACACTTTTGTAAATTATTTTCAAACTGCATTTTTCTGATATGACACAAGATTTTGTGGGTTTCAATTTACTTTTACCAGCTAATGAAGTTAATGCACTGTTTCCCACTCAATTTTATACTAAGGATTATCTCTGTATATCCTGGCAGATGCTCGAAAACCAGAGGGGGCTCAGATGAATTTTTAGCTTATATCAAGTAGAGATATTGGAAGGAAAGGTGACTCAGACACAGAAAGACAAAAAATAGAGCACCCAAGGCCACCTCATTTTTGGAATTTACAGCAGGAGACTGTCAGTTGTATAAATGAGTGATATTGCAGAGTTTTCTTTTTCAAGCGTGCTAGGGATTTGGCAGTGTCTTCAGTTTTGTGCTGATGTGTCCAGAATCCAAAATAATTTGATTCTTGGGTACAACTATGATTAGAGCACAGTATTACCTTGAAAAAGGAGACAGGAGAGGCAGCTGCTATACCCAGCTTTTGCTAACGATATTGCATTCGCAACCAATTCCCATTTGCTCCTTTCACTAAAAACCCTATTATGTGCTGGGGTGATATTACGGCTTTCCCCTGAAGGGCACAGAATTAAAAAGAGATACTGCCAGTAATACTCATCTTCAAACCATGACATTGAATAATGGGGACAATGGGGGAGAATGATGAATAATGATGTGTTTTTAAAGATCATGCTCATGCTGAACACATTCAGAAGAAATAAAAATGTAATCCAGTGCCAATTTCTCACTACGTTCTGATTTTATTTTGGTAGACCATAGTGGGGTATTCTGCTATATATATGTATAGGATCTCAATGTAATTTCTTCATTACTCGAATATTCTTTCTTCAAAAGAAGATTTAGAATCCATTGATATATTAATCCATCCTGAATTCCCAAAGAGCTTTGCAATAAAAATATACATTAAACAGTGGAGTGCAGTTTGTGCTGATTCTGAATTTGCAAGGTGATTGTAACTAATCCTGTCATTCCCTACTTCTTTCTTACAGTCGTCTTGTCTTTTGAGAGGCCTATTTTTTCCAGCAAAATCATGGCCCCATTATGACATCATATTTCACCGGGTTATAATCTGAATTTTAGCAATATTCTTAATTAATCCTGCTCAGAGAACAGTTACAGCTTGTCATATTTCTGTGGATATGAACAGCTGCACTACAGCATTGATGACTTTGTCATATTATTGTTATTTTCCTGTGGCCATTTGTTGGAATAATTGGGCTTTTAAAAAAATTGTTTGGGAGTCATTCCTCTAAATTCTCCTAGATTTTCAGAGATCTTATAGCAGCAGTTTTTGCATTTACATGTGAGCACTTCTAAATGGATTGACAATAAAGCTATGGGATCTAAATCATACAAATATGAACAATTAAAAAACACCAAAAGCCAGTCAAGAGGTGACATGCAATGCATCTGAACCTGCACAAATTTTGACAGTAACCTTTAAAATTAGTGTGGAGAAGTGTGAATGTTTCCCAAATCTTTTCAAATATAAGGGATTTGTACATTTCTTTAGAACTACGGATGGATAATAATCTTCTACCATGCTACAGCTGGCCCATGCCTCTTCTTCAGCATTTCATTTTTGTGCCTTGTTAATCATCCAGAAGATGATTTGATGGTTTCTGCCATATGAAGCATCCTGAGAATCCATCCACAAAATCAGCAAATGGACTGAACAGCATATAATCTTAGCACAACAGCTATTTAAATCCTTATTTAAATAAAACAGCACAATATCCAGTGAGCATGAAGCTAATCAGAAAGGGCAGCCACAGTATTGTCTGTCCATTAAAAAAAACTTGTAGCTTAAAGTCCATAGCTCTCAATTTTTAAAGAGCTCCATATTATTAGAAATTTAAGCTGAAATTCAAACACATATTCCAGGAAATAAGTCCCATGGAACACAATGAAATGTACTTTGGGGTAAACCTGATGAAGTTTGACCCAGTGCATTAATATTTATGGAGGAAGAATGATTTTTCAGTTGCTTCATATTCTTCTCTTCAAAATACCATATGAGATACTCTTTCTAAAGAGCATGAACACAGCATTATCACATCATGAAAACAGTAGGTCCTTGGTATCCCTTGGGTTTTGTACCCCTCATGGATACTAAAATCCATGGATGCTCAGGTCCCATTATATACATTGGTGTAATAAAATGGTGACCCTTATATTAACTGACAAAATTGAAGTTTGCTTTTGGATTAAAAAAATGTATAACCATATATGGTTAAATCCTTGTATGCAGAATCTGTGGAAATGGAGAGGAGACTGGAATATAATAGGCACCTATGACATTCTGCAAACTATATGGGAGTCACAAAAACAGTGGAAGTGCTGACTGAGCAGAATACATCTTAGTAAGGAGAGGATTTCTATTTCATCTTTCTTATGCTTTTTATATTGCTCCATGCTGGTTACCAACAAACATCAATGAAATCTAAAAAAGGATATTCAGTGATAAAGAAGTGTGATATTTTCACAACAAAATGATAACTCAAGAGAAGAAACTCTGTACATAGCAATGAAGTACAGTAATGACTTTGTGTTTGTTATACTAAAACATTCACCTAAGAAGGCCACTAATAAAGAAAAACACAGCTCTGAGATGAGTTACTTTTTTATTAAATCTGCAGGATCTTACTACACACAATTATTTGTGTTTCCTATGTTAATAAAATAGCTGAGCAACTCTTCATTTGTATACAAATGAGTGGTAGAATTTCTCATTTTCAAGGAATGACAGCTGAACATAGCTGTGTGCATCTTAGTTTGCTTGAATCATTGCTTAGAATTTAAGGTTTCAGTCCTCTTGCCCAGTCACATGCCATTAAGTCTGCCAAACCCTTAAATGTATATAACTGGTTGTATATTTGTGCAATGCTGCAGCCAGAGGTTATATTTTTAATTCCATATGTGGGATGGGGACAGGAATTATTTCCATGCTGGGGTAAGGTACCTCTCCTTCCATATCTAGAATTTAAAGAATTGGAGTTCCAACCCCCTTCTCTCTACATCTTTCTGACACCATCTCATTTTGAATTAATGTTGGGATTATGGTCTATATAGAGTAAATAGAAAGGACATTTAAAAATTCAGTTTCACAACCTAGTCTGCATGTGTCAAAGTCATAATATTTTTACACATTACTACTGTATAGTCAAGGAAATCCATTGTCTTCATTTGTAGATTCCCCAGTTTTCATAATCATCTCCAAGAATGTCAGTTTATTATCAGAGCTTGTTTGTAACAAAACTCTACCTATTTGCTAATGTTTCAAACCCCAGGTGTCATCTGTACACAATACAGTGTATGTGTTTTCTGTTGTATTTTCCCTTTCCCCAGCACAAAGCATGTAGATGTTGTGATTGGTGCTCTTACCACCACACCTAGATATTTGTGTTCCCCATGAAATGGATTATTGAGCTTATGAGGCACTGGTCGGCTATACCATCCCATTGATCTTAGTCCACTCATAGATGTCCTGCTCACACACTATGTCTGAGTTGATGAGAAGGTATCTGTCACCAACACAAAAGTGTTTTTGGCAGGCAGCACACTTGAAGCATTCCAGATGGTAGACTTTGTCTTTCACTCTCATGGTCATCTCATAAGCCCGGATGCGTTTGTCACAGGAGGCACACAAGCCATCTTGGCCAAAAAGCCTTGAGGAAAAGGGAAAAAATCCGAACAGTTAGGTTTGCAGATGTTATCTCTAACAAAGTAAAAGCAAAAATAATCATCTATTTTGTCTTCCAGACTTCATAGAAGTTTAAAGGAATGGAGGTTGGGCACCTGGAAGAAGTGAGAAGAGGTAATACAGGGAATTCAGTGGCAGGCCTCATTATTCTATTATGTCTTATTTCTTCCCAAACTGACCTGTCGAAGTTGTTTGCTATGAGATAGGTCTAATTTGGATTATGAAGCAATGAAGATTATTATAGGAGTGCATATGTAGGATTTTGGACTTCCTTCTGACTAAAAGACTTCCATGATCATAGAACCATTCGTACTGCATAGAATGATTTTGGAATCAGCAAGAGGTTTTATCCCAAATTCAAAGGTTTTCTAAATTTGCTCTATTTTGGCATATCATATCTGCAGTAAGACATTCCTCCAGAAGCTACATTTATCATTCATTTCTCATGTTTTAAAAGTTGTTCATTGTAATGTGGAGGAGACAGCACATATTTCTGACTTCAAACAAGTTTCATAATACATATTGCTTATACTGCCAACTTAATTTTCCAAATTTTTGCTGGGTAGTAGAGATAAGAATATATTTGCTATATGTGTTTGATTTTGTCAGTTTCCAGCATTTCTAAAATCATCCTACTGAGTCCAATAACATATTGTTTCCCTGGACTGACAGGAGGGGTCACTGTTCGTTTCTTCAAAACAGCATTATAATTGTCATATAGGGATGTTTTTATAAGTGACACCAAGGAAACCATTTACTTTTAACTACATCACTTGCAAAAAGTATTGGGTTAAAAATGGAGAAACTGTTTTAAATCAAATTATATCAAGCACACACACACAAACACATGCTCGCCAGTGTAAATTTTTATATATGAATTACAGACTCATGAAATGCAAAAACCAATTTAACAGTCCGTGTCTATGAAACTCTTCATTAGCAGACATAGATAATTAACACATTATACTGTGAAAAGATGGAACACATCCAATTACAAGGCACAGAAATGCATTAATTTAACAGCCCATATTTTCTGAAATTACGGTGAGAACATATGCAGCTAGTAGAAATAGAACCTAAACACAATGCGATTCATACACTGGAGACTTCCTTCACATTACATTTCATGAAGCCAGTCCTACGCAGACAAAGCTGCATCTGGAAAATCTTTGAAGTCAGATAATTAGGTAAGTTCTTACTACTCTATTCTTGCCTCTTTTCCCAGGTGGATTTGGCATATATTAATACAGCTAAGTCAAGTTGTATATATATAAAGTGAGAGCCTTTTCATGTGATTTTATAGTATCACCCAAGTGAAGTATAAGATACATGGTAAATAATATCACATGCTGAACAGCCAATGATACTCTTAACCTATTTAATTTTTCTACTATTGACATGATTTTGAAACAGAAACTATAAGCAAAATCCTAAAATCTGAATGGGGTGTGTTAGCAGCATTGCGATTGTAAAATGCTTAAATTTTAATTCAGACTTAGTTTCCACCCATCTAATTTGGGGAAAGCACATTGCAACAACTTAATATGAAATATTTGTTTTATTATGGATTCCTTTAAAATTAGCATAATTCTTCCTTTTCTCTCCTCTTCTTATGCCCATGCCATATGCTCAGCCTGCAAAGGCGTAATAGTGTACATCAGCAGCACATGGTGTGTTGCTGACCTTCCTCAAAAAAAATCCTGCTCCCCAAGAAATGTTCCATAACTCCACAAATTTTAGTATTAGAATGGGTTAACACTTTAGTTCAGCATACAAATAAAAGATACAAGTAAATTTATCACAGAAATGTGAGCACACAAATTGTACGAGTTCTAGGTGTGGATGATTTTCAATATCTGTGCAGTCCTAGAAATGTGCGAATTGAATGAAAATTTGCCTGGAATGAAAGAAGTCTTACTTGAGTGGACAATGGGCCCATCTACACTGTTATATAATGCAGTTTCAAATGGCACCATATAGCAATGTAGATGGGGCCTAAGTCTTCATTTTGTGCCATCCTCTGCCTAATAGGTAAAAACATGCTTCACACTTTGCTCTGAGATTCCTGATGCTCCAGACTTGGTTTAGAGACCAGCTTGTTTCCGATCCCTTCAGCTCAGGATATACTCAGCTCTTCTCATTCTTCTGGTTGAATTTTGAGGCATGATTTATCCCAGCTGTGTTCTAAACAATGGGAGGCAACACAAAATATGGAGATTAAAAAGGTCTTTCCATACCTGAGATAGTCTCTTCGACAGAGCTTTCTGCCCAGTTTATAATACAGTCGCCTTCCCACTTCTCCAAGCCTGCATCCACACAAATCACAGCTGAGACAGTCTTCGTGCCAGTACTGATCAATGGCTTTGAGGAAGTAACGGTCCCCAATGTTCTGTTGGCAACCTCCACATGTTAAGAGGGAAGGGGGAATTTGGAGCACCTCGTCCACCGGTTCCCTGTTTGAAAGAAGCAGTTTTTAGACATATACCAAAGCAAGCATTCCAAGCCATTCATTATGGCTGGAGTTTTAGCCTCATTGTGTTTCAGTGTACTTCCTGAGGCACATGCCCTTCATGAAATGCAGGAACAAGAAAAAACTACTATATTTACTCATGTATAAGTTGAGGGCAGGCTTGGAATTTAAAATGATGGATTTTGATATGCCCCATGGATAAGTTGAGGGTCATTCCCAGTCACTATTTCCTCACCTAGGCATTCAAAAAAGGCTAGAAGTGGCCCCAAGATAGAGAGAATGGAGCGGGTTGGTGCTAGTTTTAGGTTATCCTGAAACTGATTAAACTCTTGTCTTTCATTACTTTGTTCAGACAATGTGGCGGTTCCTTTTTTTATAAGACTTAAGGCACTACAGTCACCTAGATCCATGGATAAGTCACAGAAATAGAGTTGGAAGAAGCCATATGGCCAATCCAGTCCAACCCTCTGCCATGTGGGAAAAGCAGAAACCCATGTTTTTTGGGTTGAAATTTTGGCTAAAATTTCTAGACATATACATGAGTATATAAGATATGCAGGGGAAAGTAATCTTATTTTCCACAGTCAGAAACATGGTGAGGCTAAAAGAGATAGGGATGAATTTGTTGTTGTTTCTCATCAAATCAACTTCAACCGATGGCAGTCCCACGAATGAGAGGTTTCCAAGAACCTGCTTCATCAACACTTCTGCTCAGGTCTTGCAAACTCAGGGATGTGACTACCTTGATTGATCTGGATGCAGCATTGAAAAATGTGAGATGCTTTCATTTCTGTATGATCACATATCTAGCCTTTGAAGCTAAAAAAATACACACATACTTTTAGAAACTGCTGGGGAGAATCTTAAATATTGGTAACTAGGCATGATTTTTAAAAAGGGAGGATATTTGTGATTCTCCAGATGTGGTTGAATTACAGTTTCTGTTGGCCGTTGCCAACATAGCAATTCATGGGGGTGATGGATGCTATACTCCTGCATCATTTGTAGGGCTGCTCATTTCCCCCATCCTTTCTATATATACTATTGACAAACTCATTTTCTGAGCGTGGATAATTATGTAGCCAAATAAAATTACCATCATCATAATCCATTCAGGAGAGGCATGGATTATTAGCAGGAACTCCAAAGTTTGTAGAAGTATAAAAATATTGGAGGGTCTGCAAAAGAGAGATGCCAAAAGCATACCAATGTGGATTCTATATAGTCCCAGGAATTGTGATTAATGAATGAAGAAGGCAAATGGAATGGAGCTTTGAAGTCTATACTGCAATATTTTGTTGCAAGGTGTTCTTGTTGGTAATGAGCTTCATTTTCTTTCAGAGATCAGTATAATTTGGTTTTATGAATTCTGGGAAATTCAATCTCAAACTATTCATATTACTATTGGTGTTCAGAAAATATGCAGTCCTAAACTAGCAACTAAATAAAACAAAGCAAGAAGAATAAAGTTTCTTAACATGATCATATTATTTCCCTGGAAGATTCTTTGTTCCTTGAACATTCCCTTTAGTAACAGTAGTTGAAAAATATACTAGCGAAACACTGACAGTCTGCATAGTCAGCAGCTGACAGTAAGACATTTTAGCACATGTTTAACCTTAAGCTCATAAACATTGCCATTGAAAATGAAAAAGAAAACCCTTACATTTTTAAAGTTAATCATGTGATTTAGCGATTATATTATGCTCCTAGCTCAAACTATTAACAGTGTTCAATCCATCTTTTTGGACTGATTGTTCAATATTGGTTTAATAAGCTCATTTGGACTCTCACTTTCTCCCAACCTTTGCACTGTTGCAAGATGGAATTAAAAATAACGACCAAAGCACTTTATAGTCAATGTAGATGTTCCATTGGACTAAATCCAATTTTAATCTCGGCAAGACCACACTTGCTAAAATGAACTATGTTAGTCATCATTTACCTGAATTTGATTATTAACCTTGTAGGTTTGTTTAATCCACAAACAACTACAGGGAAAGTGTCCACTTAAAAGCTACAATATGATAAAATGTGGGCCGAGAAATAGTTATTTCTACCCACTTCTACCAGCTCCTGGTAATAGTGGCAAGGGGTCAAGAGGCGTCCTTCTCTTGGCTCCCACCGCCAAGCCCAGACGGACCCCGAGACTGCGAAAGGAGGTCCCCAAAAACGGGGATCAAGGCAGGAAAAGGGCATCAGACAACCCTATGCAATGCATGGGATCCCCTTAAACTGTGTGGCTGAGCGACCAACCTGAGCCTTCTAAGAGTCAGCATCAGAATAAAATAAAAGCTCAGTAAAGAAGGGCATCTCTGGACCTGGAGGAGGTGGGATGTCTCTCCCAATCCAGGGCGAGTAGAAGCTGTTGGCACCCCAAAAGAAAGGCAAAGTTGGGAAGGGAAAGGCGACTTACTCGGAGGGCTCGAGGCTTTTCCTTTCGATGGCCGAGGACATTGGCAGGTCTCGCTCGGGCTCACCCCACCCGCGACCACATCCACGGGGCTCCCTTCTGGAAAGGGAGGAAGAGGAGCACAGACAGACCAAAGGAGCCTGGAGTGTCGGGAGATGCGATGGCCTTTGGGGGAGAGATCCTTCTCAGCCTCCCATCTCTGCCGCGCTTCGATCCCGGGATGAATCCTTCTCTCTCGCTTTAGGCAGCGCTCAGCATCCGCTGCTCCTGCTGCTCCTCCTCCGACACCGACAGCAGCTCCTCCTTAGTCTTCTTCTTATTATCTTCTTCTTATTGCTGGTCCTACTTCTGAAGCTCTTCTTTCTCTCTCCTTCTCTGTCTCTCTGTCTCTTTCTCCCTCCCTCCTTCCCTCCCAGCCGCTCTGCTTTCACATCCTCTTTCCTGATCACGACTCCAATACAATAGAAGGAAATGACATTTTAAAGAGACAGCTGTCTATTTCTTCTCCTCCTTCTCCCCTGGACCCCCCTCCTCCCCCTCCTCCGGGGGATGGGAGCCGACGCATCTCTCACGACGACCGAGGCGGGCGCCTTAAAGGGCCAGCCCTCGCCTTCCCTGCGCGCGCAGCAAGGCGAGCTGACTCGCCCTTGGGTGTATTGAGTTATTTATTAGTCATGGTTGATGATATGGGTAACCGCTGGGCTCAAGGGCCGCAGACGTTTGCTAACGAGGAAAGCAGGGTCTGGGCTCACAGGGAGGCGAGCGGTGCACGGGGAAAGTTGTCTTCCGCACAGGTAGAATCGGTTTTAAGGGCCGCGTTGTTTTTATTATCTACAGTAGAGTCTCACTCATCCAACACTCGCTTAGCCAACGTTCTGGATTATCCAACACATTTTTGTAGTCAATGTTTTCAATATATCGTGATATTTTGGTGCTAAATTCATAAATACAGTAGTTACCACATAGCATTACTGCATATTGAACTACTTTTTGTGCCAAATTTGTTGTCTAACATGATGTTTTGGTGCTTAATTTGTAAAATCATAACCTAATTTGATGTTTAATAGGCTTTTCCTTAATGCCTCCTTATTATCCAACATATTCGCTTATCCAACATTCTGCCGGCCCGTTTATGTTGGATAAGTGAGACTCTACTGAAACTAGCTTGGGGACCCGACGGTGTCCGGGTTATTTGAGAAAGGCATTGTAGACCTGTGTTCCAAGTGTACTCTAGATCCAACGTTAGCTGGGTTCAGTGGGTGAGGGAGAACTGCAACTCCCATATGCAAGTCGCATCCTCCATGGTCCATCCCCCTCCAAACAGCGCCAGGATGTAGAGTGGGTCATGGGTGCTCTGTGTGCCAAGTGTGGTCTTGATCAGTCACTGGTGGGGGTGGCAGTGATCTCAGGAAGTGAGTGAAGGTACTGCAAGTCCCATCATCCATGGTCTGTTGCCCCACAAACCACACCAGGATGTAGAGTTGGTCATAGGGGCTCTGTGTGCCAAATTTTATCATGACCAGTCATTGGTCATGATATGTGTGTGTGTGTGTGTGTGTATATATATATATACACACACACACATATATACACACACGTATGCACCCAAATACAGTAGAGTCTCACTTATCCAACACTCACTTATCCAACGTTCTGGATTATCCAATACATTTTTGTAGTCAATGTTTTCAATATATCATGATATTTTGGTGCTAAATTCATAAATACAGTAATTACTACATAGCATTACTGTGTATTGAACTACTTTTTCTGTAAAATTTGTTGTATAACATGTTTTGGTGCTTAATTTGTAAAATCATAACCTAATGTGGTGTTTAATAGGCTTTTCCTTAATCTCTCCTTATTATCCAACATATTCGCTTATCCAACATTCTGCCGGCCTGTTTACGTTGGATAAGTGAGACTCTACTGTATATGTATACATATAATACATATATGTGTGTGCATATATATGACTAATAATATCTATCTATATATACACTAATTTCTAATAATAACTAATAGAGTCTAATATGAGTATAGACATATATGACTGATAGCTAATACACATATATATATCTGAGAATGGCATTCACACAGCTCTAGCTGAAGGCTTGAACAGGCACATAAAAGCCAGTAATGGAAAGAAACCGCTATCTCATCATCTTTTCCAGCCTCTCCCTCGCTCCCTTCTTCACCTCTCCCCTCCGGTGAGACAGGAGGATAATTCACACCGTGGAGCGAGATCTGCTTCGTGGTGGAAATCCAGCTTCCCGTTAGAAGTGCAGTGACAGCAATGCCAGGCTGGAGGTGCGCCTGTCTCTCAAGTACAGGCAGGGACAGGGAATTAACTGCTCTGGTGGCTCCTGTATAAGTTGCAGCTACTTAAGCAAAGGGAAGCAGGAGATCCAAACCCACTCAAGTGTTGGTGATATGTACCATTCCCCTTGCAGATATGTCCTCCCGAATATGTGAGGCAGCAGGTGGTGATGAAAATTAAGCTCATTTCTAATTGCCTAGTTTTAAAACTATGTTTATTCTTCAGCCTCTCTTCAAACTCTTGGGGAATCAGGGTAAAGTGTCAGGACTTTGCCCTGGTGCCCCTTTCAAAATGCAGATCATTAGGTTCATAAATAGTCACTTTCATTTGACCTGGAAGCTCTTCCTATTCAACTTTGATTATATCTCCAGTGGATAATCTTTGGAGAAAGAAGGAGTTATTCGAATGCATTCAGATTTGCTGTCACAGATATTACACGAATATTGATATCTGGCTTCTAGATGTGTGACTGATTGCTCTATGCATGGGTTACAATTTGACAAATTACTAAGATCATAACTATATAGCATTCTTGTAATAATATAGTGTGCATGTTTTGGGGACTTCATAGTATTCATACTTATTTGGGGGGGGGGATATTACCCAAAACAAAGCAAACTAAGCGTGCTGAAGTTCAGAATATTGGGCTATTGGATTATGACTTGTTAGGATCATAACTTATTGGGCTATTGGATTATGACCTGTTAGGATCATAACCTAGTGGGTAGCAGAGTTTTAGAGTTGCTCCTTCAGTTTATTGGATAATGGATGACCACTTGGCACATAGATATTTTGTTTCTATTTGATGCTTTCAGCAGACAAAGATTCAAGTAGACTTCTTTAAAATAACATGTTTGTTTTACTCATAACTTTATGTATTTAAATATACAGGTACATTTCTTGTCAGGTTAAGCTTTAAATCATTTCAGTTTGTATCTTTAACTTACTGTCATTATCAGTCTCTTTAAAACTATATTGCTTTGTACAGCTCTCCTTTATAACAGTCTACCTCCAAAGAAACTCATGGCTCAATGTCTTCTAACTCCTAACACTGGCTTCTGCACTCAAACAGACTCAAGCCCCAACTGACTTCTAATTGTCATCCTTTTAAAACTGAACTTTCTAAACTGTCACTGAACCAGACACATGGTCTGCAGCCCCTCCCACTGCTTTAAGTGCATAGAGCTAAGAAACCTGCAAACCAAAGAAGACATACACTTCAGGAAATAAACCGACACACTATAAAAGAGACGAAACATTAAACAGAGGAGTCTTGAGAAGATTGCTGTCTCCAATACAGAACACAAAGGCTATCTTAGCTTGTATTAATTGAAGCAAAGTTTTCAAGTTGAGGGAAGTAATATCTCCCCTGTATTCTGCATCTGGAATACTGTGCTTAGTTCTGGGTACCTCATTTTAAGAAGGATATTGTAGAGAGCAAGCATGGTATAGTCGCTTGGGCATTGGACTGTAACTCTGGAGACAACGGTTCGGATCCCTGCATAGCCATGGAAACCCACAGGTAATCCTAGAAAGGTACACTTTCCCAGCCTCAGAGAAAGGTAAAAACAAGCTCCTTCTGGACAAACATATTTAAGAAAATGCCACAGTAGATTCACCTTAGAGTTGCCATAGGTCAGAAATGACATGAAGGCACATATTAGACGTGTTCAGAGAAGGGCAACAAGGGCAGGTTCAGAGAAGGGCAACAAGGATGATAAGAGGTATGGAGAACAAAAAATACAAAGAACTGGGTGTGTTTAGCTGGATTGAAAGAATTGGGCATGTTCATCTTGGTGTAGAGAAGACTGAGGGATGACGTGCTTGCATCCCTGAAATACCTCAATGGCTGACACAAAGAGGAAGAAACAGGTCTGTTCTCTGCTGCCCCAGACTTTAGGACCAGGTATAATGGGATGAAGTTACAAGACAGAAGATTTCAGTTTAACATCAGAAAGAACTTCTCAGCAGTAACAGCAGTTCAGAAAGGGAAACAATCACCTAGAGATGCAATAGGGTTCCTTCTCTGGATGTCTTCAAAAAGAGGGCATCTACCTGCTGAGATGTCACAGCTAGATATTGAACATTGTGTCTCTCAGCAACTGATGTTTCAACAGTGCCTAAAGTTTAACATAGCAAGATGAAACAACTTATTGTTCTCCAAAACCATCCTCAGAATGTATGTTCACCATCTCTATTAACAATGTCTCCCTTTAATCTTTGAAGAAAGCATATATGGATACCGTAATCTTGGTTTTATTTTTTACTCTTCTTTGTCTTTTCTTTTTCACACTGAGTAAGGGGTCAGACCTGATGGCCCACAGGGTGTCTTCCAATGTTTTTTTTAATATATAATTTTATGATTCATTCCTCAAGTCATTCTTAAGGAGAAGATGGATGCTGCCATTCTCACCAAGGGCTACTTTTCATAGGTTGGGATGTAGCTTACAGCCTTTGCGTTCCAAGAGCCAAAGGTAGAAAGTCAAGATCCAGATTCAGAATATGCAAATATACATTCTATTTCCCATCTTAGCTATCCAATAATGTACAAAAATGTGCTATTTGGTAGAGCATATCTATTTTGGTTTTTAAAATACGGTAGCTTTTATTATAAAATGCAAGTGGCTATATACAGAAAAGAAGAATATTATCATTTGCAGCATGGCTTCTTGTTATTGACTAATTCATGTACCACTAATAAAGCAATGTAAACAACTCCAATAAGCTAACTGACAGACAAAAACAGAACAGCACATTCATATTGTTAATATGTAAATGAGAGCCTTATCTCACTAGCTGCTTTGGTTACTGTTCTTGTGGATTAACCATGCATCCAAAAATTGCAAGGAAGGCACTGCCTAGGTGAGATTGTGAGTAGCCAATGTACAATGCCAGTGAAAGGCCTCTAGCATGTCAGGCATTCTCAGTAGTAGCCTAAAACTACACTTTTACCTCTCTTGCCATGCCAATCACTGCACCACATCTTAGAAGTGACAATAATGCTGGGCCTGCTCCTGTACCCTTGATTAATAAGACTGGTTGTTTTGAGTAGTGGAGAGAGGTTGAAAAGCTTCATACAACACTGAGTATGGAGTATAGGACTTGTCACTGTATAATAGATTAGAGTGCTCAGAGGCACAATTTACTCAGTCTGAAAAAGTTTTTTTTTTGTCATAATCGCTTATTGTTTACAATACACATGTATGTTATCATAACTTGTATTGATGAGTAAGTGGGGCAATCTCTGTGTTTTCCCTGTAAATACAACTACAACCATTCGGAACCACTGATATGGATTTCCATGATCCGCAGATAAATGTGCAAACATTTCAGAAAACTACGTTTTCATAGAAATGCAATATGTTGCAAGAAATATGGTTGCTGTTGTAATCACTGAGTGATAAACATCATGTGTAATTGTGGCCTCATATATCAGATGGAGGAAAATTGTCTAATAAACCTAGAAATCATATAACCACTATCCAAAACAGAAGCTGAGATTTTCTATGCAGGCATTTTGTAAGCTTTAGGTAAAGGTAAAGGTTTTCCCCTGACATTAAGTCTAGTTGTGTCCGACTGTGGGGGTTGGTGTTCATCTCCATTTCTAAGCCGAAGAGCCAGTGTTGTTCGTAGACACCTCCAAGGTAATGTGGCCGGCATGACTGCATGGAGTGCAGCTACCTTCCCACCAGAGCGATACCTATTGATTTACTTACATTTGCATGTTTTTGAACTACTAGGTTGGCAGAAGCTAGGGCTAACAGTGGGAGCTCACCCCGCTGCCAGATTCGAACCGCCAACCTTTTGGTCAGCATGTTCAGCAGCTCAGCGGTTTAACCCGCTGCACCGCCAGGTGCTCCTGTGCCACCGGGGGCTCAGCTTTAGAATACTCTTGATTAAGTCGTTCAGTAGTACAAAATTCAATATGGAAGTTCTGACCTGCCAGATTTTCTGACACATGAAAATATCCAAATTGTACTTTCTGCCTCTTGATTTATAACGATCTCTCTCAATGTTTATGCTTTTCATTTTATACATGTGATGCCATGCCAACTAGCAAGAGAGGAAAATACTGTGCAATGGTGAAACATCAAATGTTCAACAATTTAGAGAATCTGAATGTCATGCCACTATGCTTGGTACTTACGTTAGCAAGTTAAAACAATAGTTATGTAGGAGATATTGCATAAAGATAAATGTCACAGAAACACAGCTTAGTTTTATGTGGCAGGTAGAATATTAAAATACTGTGCGTTAGCAGGAACCCTCTGAAGATGTATATAAAGGTTTCTGAAGCCAGAAGGGTGTATCCTTTATTCAAGGGTGTATGTATTTCAAGCCACAATCAAACAACATTTTTCTAAGTGGAATTTCCATTCAGATCTAAAATAAGCTCTTTCCTCAAGCTTTCAGTAGTTGCACACAATGTCAGCTTCCAATGGATAAAAGAACATGAAGCAAAATAAACATTTTACTGACATGGATTAACTGATTACTCTTTTCAAGTGAAGAAAAAAAAGACTACAGTGTAAGCTTGATTTCCCGAAGTAAGCTTTCGCCTCTTGCTTTGAATGTGTAAGTAATAACATTATATCTGCACTGTTCTCTTTTCATAATATCTCTTTTTGTTAATGAACTGTGTAAAATATTAAACTGAATTATACTTTCCCACCATGAGTAATTAACTTTTCTTTTCTTTACAACGTTTATAGTTTCATTTGTCCTGCAGGAAGAGGGTGCATAATTACAATGAGAGCCATAGCAGAGGTTTATAAGGATATCAATAGTTTTATAAGCATATCTTTCAATAAGAACACATTCATTTTTTACCTTACACTGGAAAATAAAACATTATTTCTTCCTGTTGACTTCTCTTTGTTTAATTTGAGACCCCGTACTCGGTAAGCTCGCTGTTAAGTTGTTGATCTTTCTAGACTGGGAATTCAGCAATATTCTGTGAATATTCATTAAGATGAATAATATTGTCCATTCCCTTCTGAATGAAATCCTATATCAGGTCAGTATTATTAATTATATTTTGTACATGTGCGTGTGCCATGACCCAGGAGGTGCATTGTTTAAGCAGAAACTGGATCATCCCAACTGCAACAAAACAATGATGATGGAGAAGCATTTAATTTTGCATTTAAGAGACAATACTGAGAGGTTAGGATTGATCACATGGTGAATTTGAGAGTAAAAGGAAACAAAAGCTGATTTCATCACTGGTGCCATCTTCTCTCCTTCTCAATCGGAATGGTTGACCAGACATGATAGCACTAGTCAGGAAAAGAAAATCCAGTCAGACAAGACTCACAGAGGATTGTATTGCACAAGGGAGGCAAGCTGGCATTGAAATAACACTATGCACATCCCATTGATGGTCTGCCTTCTCCATACGATTAACCCATTCCTTGACCCATCAGTAGGTCACAACCCCTCAATGTTCCTTTCACCTATCTTGATGTGATTGGTTCCTTTCACTTTTGTGCTGGCATGTGGGCAGTAAAGTGAGGTTGGGGGAGGGATTCTCCTCCTCTCCACTCTCCTTCACTATTCCTGGGCTGTCTATTTTCTGTTTCTTTGTTTGTTTTTTAAAATTACAGTTATATGTGATTTTTAAATTGATGAAACTGCAAAATTGCTATTAAAAATAAAACAATTTCAGAGCCGCAGAAGCGCAGGAAGGCAGGGTATGAGGATATGTGAAAACATGAAAGCAGGACTATGGTTTGTTGGATCTATGCAACTGCACAAATGAAGAGAGGTGTGATATTGAAAGTACTCATCCCAGTATGTATCCACTATCTATGATACTATGATTATCATGTAATAGTGGCTTTGTGCGATAAAGTCTGTCATCTCCAGCTGTGATCTAGACTATTTAGATGGTGTAAAATAACCAACAGGGAAATGCACATATGTGTAGCCTCACCTGCTTTCTAACCATCATGCATTTTGTTTTGATGCAGTTTCCTCTTAGGTGATTTTCACCTAATGATAGAACTTTGGTGTCACTTTTAACTGCCGTGGCTGCCTTTTGGGATTGGTAATATAGTTTTCTGGCAGAGAAATCTAAATAACTAGCAAAACAAAACAAAAAAACCCAGTGTTTCATCGAATGGAGTCATGGCAGTTAATGGTATCAGTATGCCATTTATAGTGTAGTGTGAAAAAGACATTAGTCAACACACTTAAAGTATCAAAAATTGAGATGTGAATTGCCTGTGGAGGCATTATTTCACTATACCCTGTAATTCACAACATATACATGATATGAATAGATAAAGCATGTGCTTTCACTGGGGCTACCATCTCCTCTTCCTCCACTTTTCTTGATCCTCCTCCAAACTATTTCCTTGCTCCAAATGGTTTTACTTCTGAGATCTATGCATACTGATTTATTACATTCTTAGGGAGGGAAATTCTCAATTTAAACCTGCATGTCAGAAGCTATGGTTATTAAAGAAAGGAATTAGGAGGCGGCGTTCTCTTGATTCCAAGGGGGCAATGTTGATACATAGGGAAATATCTTAACTGGAAGCAAGCACTCTTTCTTTCAGTCTGCTTGATAAAACTTTCTCCCAGGTAAGTCTGCAGAGATTTGCAGTCTTAGCCATTAATCCTGCACCAGCGCAGGGGAGAGGACTCCATGACACTTTAAGCTCCTTCAAACACTATAATTCTGTTGTTGGCCATATACTGGCTGTGGCAAGCTATTACCCCACCAATGTCTATTACTTCACCAATATCTATTACATGACTCTGAACAATGCTGCTTCGGGGTCTTTGGAGTGTGAAAGGCAACATATAAAAACAATTCCTTTCTTTTAAATCTCCTCTCTTTTCAAGGCTTCTCAAAGCTCTTTTATCTAGTAACTTGCTGCACTACATCATTCCAAGTGCTCTTTCTTTCAGCGATGGGAACCTATCTGTTGGTGCCTGCAGCTTTACAAGCAAATAGCTGCTATGCATCATTCTTTATAAGCTTAGTAGAAAAGGACAACCTGTAATGGAATCTTGTCAGAGTAAAGCAACCAGGAGGTAATGGTTATTGCTTTGGAATTTTAAAAAAATGAATCTTGATATAGAAACTTTGGAAACTTCTCTGTTATTTTAGATATATATCCGACTTAGAACTATTGGCAACTTTTCCATATTGTTTTAAGTGTGAGGCCTTTGTTTTGGGCAATAGGAACAAATCCTTGTTATTACACTAGTGGTTATAGAGTTGCCTTAAGTTAGGGCTGATTTTGAAAGTTTCATACCACACTGGACTATACCAGGAATTTATCACACAAACTCACAGTCCTGTGGCATTTGCATGATCACGGACAGTGGTAACTTACCAGGGTGATAACCCCTGCTAATAATGGTCCCAAGTATTCTAGGTAAGTTATATGCAATCTGCATACATGTGTGTGTGCATATATATGTATTTAAAGTCAAGATCTAGAACTAATATTTGCAAGTGACCTGTTGGTTTTTGTTGTTCTAAATTGTACCACTCTCTTCTTATGTGTAGTCAAAAATGGTAAAATGACTGGAAGTGTATTAAAATGAGTGGAATGCACAAAATGTAGAATAGCTGGTGCTCTTGCTGGTGCTCCAGATTTTCTTCTATACAACTCGCATTCCTTTCAATCAGTCTCGTACTGATTGAAAGGAGTGGGAGTTGTACAGATGAAAATCTGGAGAACTAGATTGCACCTAGTGAGATAAAATAAACCTGCTTTTACAACCAAGGAAGAAGACACACTTCTGCTGACGCTGAAAGGAATGAAAGGAAAAGTGTAAGTCTTCACAAAATGGAGAGGTGTTTTACTGGTGCCAAGTGCACGGGTTCCTCCACCCTCATCCTGCCTTTATCTTGTTCCATTGATTTCCCTTGCTCCCATCAAGACCTTTCTGCCTTGAACACAAGTGGGATCCAATTACAGCAGACCACTTCCTTGCAAAAGGCCATTGCTCATCAGTGTCAGCCTTCTAAAGTGATTTGCACTTTCTTTGTGCCAGTACGTTCACTTTGCTCCTTCCATCGCTATCTCTGTCAATGCATATGGGTCGGCCTGGTAGTTGTAGTTATTATACCATAGGGGTGGAACTATGGTGTCCAAGCTGGAGGAAGCATTTCGTTCAAAAGGGTCACTCACTGTGGACAGTGGGCTCTACAGTAGAAAAACTGCAGACAGGAATTATCAAGCAATTTGAAAGTTAATAGAACATTTTTCTTTGGTACCATGGAGAAACTTTCTATCATCATCTTCTTCATTGTTATCACCATCTAATATAGTCCCCACTTTTTAAATAATAATTAGCTTGTATGACCTGTGAGAGTTTACTGCATGACAGATGGAGTGGAGGATAGAGGTGGATTGCCATGTGGCAATGGTACAGCTTTCCCCTTCCTTGCTGGTGGTCGCTCACTTCTTCTGTTCTTCCACTGGCTAGTCACAGAATCATAGTGAGGAATTTTCTCTTCATTGATTCATCAATGGTTTTAATTCTATAGTTTATAAGCCACCTGGAAACTCAGTATTAGAAAAAAAAGATGGGAAAATTAATGAATACAGTATTATAACTAGTAGTAGTACTGTGCACTTAAATTGCTCTAGTTTTATTTTATTTATAAAATTCTATCATTGATAGCTACTGTGAGTGTCATTCTTTCATAGAAAGATGGAGCATAATCTAAAAAATAAACAAACAGGCAGCTATTATGTCACTGTCATATCAAGTAGTCACTTATTTTTTCCATTTGCAAATAGTACAAATGTGCATTGGCTAGGTGAATACTTGAAGAAACCATCCTTGGAGATAGAGAACTCTTACTGTAGTAGGTTAACTAAACATCACCATTCTACTCCCATAACATATATTATATATTCAGGAGTCCCTGGTAGCACAGTGGGTTAAACCCTTGTTGGAGGTTGGAGGTTTGAATCCAGAGAGAGTGGGTAAGATCCCTCTGTCAGCTCCAGTTTCACATGTGGGGACATGCGAGAAGACTCTCACCAGGATGGTAAAACATCAAACATCCAGGCATCCCCTGGACAACGTCCTTGCAGACGGCCAATTCTCTCACACCAGAAGCGACTTGCAGTTTCTCAAGTCGCTCCTGACACGAATAATAATAATAATAATAATAATAATAATAATAATAATAATAATAATAAAATTCAGACATATATGCCCCACACTGGAATGGATAATTAGGTCACAACACATTAATGGCCAATGTTCTGCACAGATGGTCATAAATTGTGTAGGGTGGATTAGAATAACTGAATAACTATACTGAAAAGCTAAGAAGAACCACTTTTTCCATATGGGAAATGCACAGATTCTTGTACTTCTGCTCCATGCCAAGTTTGGATTGATATGTATGTTCTATCCTGCCAACACATTCAATGGGCAGCTTAACAAACTCCACATATGCTTGTTGAAACATCAATTTTGAATGTATTTCCTCAAACAATGCAAATGTATGAATGTAATTATCCAAATATATGAATTTCTAAAGGCATTTTGTTCTAAAATATTTGGACAATGCACTTTGGTACATCACAAGACAAGAAATCTTGTGCAAAAATTTAAGAAGTGTGAAATTTGAGGAGTACTTGTGTTCCAATCCACACATTACTTTGAGTACATGGAGGCACAAATAATGTCAATGTGCAGCAGAATCCATAAAGTTTTAATTCCTTGAACATCCATGCTCCACAAAATGTAGTTAACATTGTTCAGAACTGGGACTCTGTTTACGGACATAGCCTAGACAAGACCCTTCCTGGGTTCCTTTTCTTGGTCACGCTAGAGAAATCAAGAAACTGGCATGCAAATCAGCAATTTTATTTCTGCACTTAACACCTGGCATGGTTTGGGCTTCTAGATGTTGATCTGTACAAATTATCCCGTGGTGTTCCCTTCCTTCCCCCAACTGCTTTCAAACAATCTTTCTGCACTTCTTAACAGGACAAAAATCTCTCGCATGGGAACAGTGGATGCGTTATTGGAGTTGTTTTTTGTACATAACAAGGTTGTGTTGCAGGCATTCCAATCCCTTAATTATTATCCTTGACCTTGGGAAAAAATAACCGAAAATAACAACCCCAGTGAGATGAAGCAGCTTTGCAATTACATTGCATAATGTTGTCACACGAAGGGGGTTGTCAGGGAGATAATGGTAAACACCAGCCTTGGTTCTGTCTGAAAAATAATTGGAGTCTGCTCCCTTTGTGGCTGGTGGAAAGAAGCAAAATGGAAGAGTAAATTAGCAGTTACTGAAGACATTAGCAACAACGTGGTACTTACCAGTGACCAGAACACTGCCTGCCTTTAACTACTGTGGCATGAAATTGCCTGGGTTCTTTTTTAATGACAGCCAAATTTTCAAATGGACAGCCTTTCAATTTAAGCAACCTGAAAAGCCGCTTGCCGTATGTGCTTTGTCTCTCATGCTGTTATTTACAGTGGCAACCACATCTAGGGCATCATTCGACGGAGATTTCATTACCGCCCAGAATATAAAGAGAGATGTGACTGGGATGGTTAACATGCATGATTATAGGGACTAACATTTTCATTTCAGTCCGACTGGATGTTTCATGCTTTGAGGTCAGGCACTGCCCCAGAGGGAAGAATTGAGCTCTTGGCAATTCCCGGTTATTTTGCCTTCTTGCTTTCTCCCTAATTGCTGCCGCACAACACCTGTTTCATCTCGAGAGACCCTCTCCAGCTGTTGTTGGTGCCACCACTCTGCTCTGACAGCAAAGAAAAAGGAATGCTGTGTGCATACCAAAGATGGTTGTAAGGACCTATGTAAGATCTCTCTGTGTGAAGCAGAATTGGGAACTTTCCTAGCAATACTTGAATGTCTACAGGCACTCAGAGGCTGAATCCACGCTTAGGGACATATCTCAGCTACAGTGTGCAATACCCTCCCTGGTTTGACCCCAATAATATCTGCTGCTGCTGCTCAGCCGTTTAGTTGTCTCCGACTCTTCATGACCTCATGGACCAGTCCACGCCAGAGCTCCCTGTCGGCCGTCACCACCCCCAGTTCCCTCAACGTCAAGCCAGTCACTTCAAGGATACCGTCCATCCATCTTGCCCTTGGTTGGCCTCTCTTCCTTTTTCCTTTCATTTCCCCCAGCATCGTGATCTTTTCCAAGCTTTCCTGTCTCCTCATGATGTGGCCACACTCACCTATTTTAATCCAAACTCAAATTGATTTTGAAAGGCATACAGTTCCCCCATCCTGAGGTCACCTCAATACAAAAGGGCATTTCTACATGATCAGGCAAGCACTGTATCTGATTTTAGGCCAGAGGACCACAGTGGCTGTGGGGTTTTCTTTCCCAGAATGCATGCAGATAGAAGTATATTTGCATATACAGTAGAGTCTCACTTATCCAACAATCACTTATCCAACATTCTGGATTATCCAATGGATTTTTGTAGTCAATGTTTTCAATATATTGTGATATTTTGGTGCTAAATTCATAAATACACTAATTACTACATAGCATTAAAGTGTAATGAACTACTTTTTCTGTCAAATTTGTTGTATAATATGATGTTTTAATGCTTAATTTATAAAATCATAACCTATTTTGATGTCTAATAGGCTTTTTCTTAATCTCTCCTTATTATCCAACATATTCGCTTATCCAACGTTCTGCCAACCCGTTTATGTTGGATAAGTGAGACTCTACTGTATTTGCAAATCAAATCAACCAATCACATCAACCAATAGAATTTGTTTTCTTGACTAACCACTTGTACTCCCATTGGATGAGTTGCCTTACTCCGCTTTCTGTAACTCCACAACCTCTCTATCATGGCAGCATTTTGCCGGCACTTTGCCTTGAGTTTGGTGGGAGCGGCTTGCAAGGCCTCGTCTTCTTCCCGAATAATCCTTGATCTGCATAGCAAGGTTTCCAAAACAAAAGTGCTCTCTCTGCTCTCTGTTTCGTGAGAGAATTAAATGCCTCCCCATTCAGTCTAGGCCACAAACTTCAAAGTTTCCCTACTTACTGGGGCATAAGGATGGGAAGAGGATTGGACAGGGGAGTGAGAAGACAAAGTTCTATGGGCCAGATGGAGGCAGCAAGGCATGGAAGAGACAAGCAGAGAGCTGCCTCCGAAGGACCAACTGCTCCTTCCTGCTCTCCTGTGCATGGCTGGGCACCTCTAACCCCCATAACTGTAACGTAAAGGTAAAGGTTTCCCCTTGACATTAAGTCTAGTTGTGTCCGACTCTGGCGGTTGTTATTCATCTCCATTTCTAAGCTGAAGAGCCGGTGTTGACCTTAGATGCCTCTAAAATCATGTGGCCGGCATGACTACATGGAGTGCTGTTACCTTCCTGCCGGAGTGGTACTTATTGATATACTCACATTTGCATGTTTTTGAACGGATAGGCTGGCAGAAGCTAGGGCTAACAGTGGGAACTCACCCTGTTCCCCAGATTTGAATTGCCGATCTTTCAGTCAGAGACCAAATGAAATTTCCTAGCATCTCTCATCAGGACTCAGTGGCACACTTTTGCATTAATGCATTGTTATTTATTCAAGTGTTCAATAACATCTCACTTGCAACTAATTAATTTCCTCAGTTGCTGTGTTATACTATATTACAATTGTGATTTAACATGGCATTAACTTTACACCTTTGCAGTGTCAGGATAACTTTTATTTTTGTTGGACTATAACTCCCAGCATTCCTTATTGGTGTAGATGGAAGATACTGTTCCTTGTCTGGAGAGACCTACTTTGCTACTTGTATGCCTTAATGAAATGGCTTATACTGTGTCTCTCATGCAACAATGAAGTGGACAAGAAGAGAGTATATTTTGTATCACATGTTAGTGACTTAAAGCAGTGACATTTTCTAAATTAACTATTAAAATTAATTTAAGGTTATTAAATTACGTAATTTTAAAATGTATTTAATTATGTTTGGAGGGAAAAACAAAAGTAAAGAGTCTGTAGTATATTGGTATCTTACTACATGTTGGGCATCCCTTATCTAAAATTCCAAAATACTCTGAAATCCAAAGTTGTCCACATGTGTGCTGAGATACTCACACTTTTGCTTTCTGATGTTTCATAGTGCACAAATTTTCATTCATGCAGAAAATTATTTTTAAAATGTGTATTAAATTATCTTCAAGCCATGTGTGTAAGGTATACATGAAACATCAATGAATTTCCTGTTTGGACTTGGGTCCCATCTCCAAAATATTATGTACATATATGCACCCTCCCTATTCAACTTGTACGCAGAACACATCGTGTGACATGCGGGCCTTGACAAATCCAAGGATGGAGTTAAAATTGCTGGAAGAAACATTAACAACCTTAGATATGCAGATGATAGCACTCTGATGGCTGAAAGTGAAGAGGAGCTGAGGAGCCTTATCACCAAGGTGAAAGAAGAAAGCACAAAAGCTGGGTTACAGTTAAACATCAAGAAAACCAAGATTATGGCAACCAGAATGATTGATAACTAGCAAATAGAGGGAAAGAACGTGGAGGCAGTGACAGACTTTATATTTCTAGGCACTAAGATCACTGCAGATGCAGACTGCAGCCAGGAAATCAGAAGACGTCTACTTCTTGGGAGGAGAGAAATGGCCAACCTTGATAAAATAGTGAAAAGCAGAGACATCTTATTGGCAACGAAGTTCCGCATAGTTAAAGCAATGGTGTTCCCCATAGTCACCTATGGTGGTGAGAGCTGGACCATAAGGAAGGCTGAGCGAAGGAAGACAGATCCTTTTGAACTTTGGTGCTGGAGGAAAATCCTGAGAATGCCTTGGACTGCAAGAAGATCCAACTAGTCCATCCTCCAGGAAATAATGCCCGGCTGCTCACTGGAGGGATGGATATTAGAAGCAAAGATGAAGTATTTTGGCCGCATAATGAGAAGACAGGAAAGCTTGGGGAAGAGAATGATGCTGGGGAAAATGGAAGGAAAAAGGAAGAGAGGCCGACCAAGGGCAAGATGGATGGACGGTATCCTTGAAGTGACTGGCTTGACCTTGAAGGAGCTGGGGGCGGTGACAGCCAACAGGAAGTTCTGGCGTGGACTGGTCCATGAGGTCACGAAGAGTCGGAAACGACTGCGTGAATGAAGAAAACATATATCCAAATACAAATATTCCAAAATCTGGAAAAAAAAATCCAAGATCTCAAACATTTCTGATCCAAGCATTTCAAATAAGGGAAATCTGTACCAATGAGCCTTGGAACTATAACTGCAACTAATTATTTTTTTGAAAAGGTAATTTTCTAAACTCTAGTTGCTAACTCTTCATAGAGTTACAAATGTTTACAAATGCCATGGAAATCTTTGTCGGTTGTGTTCCTCTCTTGGAGTTTTATAGTCTCAAAAAAGAGAGAGAGGGGGTCTTTTAATAGAAGCATTCGCTTTGATTTGGCTTACTGCTTGCAGGACAAAAGGCCTAAGAGCAGTCTAAGCTAATTATAAGATTATCAGAAGTTAGACATCCATGGGAGATAAACGGTTGGGCATTTCAGTCAAAATGACAGCCCCGTATGTTAACTTTATCACAAAGAATAAAAATTGCCAGGTAGTGCAAAAGAAATGCAGCACCAATCTCCTCCAGCCGGAGAGAGGCATTCTCTTTTGTCAGATGTACGTAGAAGGAGTAATGGTTTGCCCAGAAGCACTCCATGGAACCGAATGCTAGGGGAACTCCATTTGGCCTGTACTTAACAACAGTTTATCTAGTGAAATGGTAAAATCTGATATATAGAACAACAAACTTAAACTTCACACAATCGCCAAGCCACATACAGCTCACAAATGGGTTGCTGGGATAGGTGGTAACAAAAGCTACCATATTTACTTGAGTGTAATGCTCACCTTTTTTTTTTTGGTGCTAAATTACATTGCCAAAATTGAGGTGTGCATTAGATTCCATGATGTATTAGAATTGCAGGCATAAACCCCAGAAGCAGGAAAAGGAGGCAGTGTGTGTGTGTTTGTGAAGAGGCTGTTTCCTAGTGATGGCAGCAGCTTCAGGGATTTGTGGTGCCCAATGAGGAGAAGCACCGCTGATGACCAGTTGTTCCTGATACTTAGCCTTGGGTCTCTCGCCTATCCCCACCCAACCCACCTAGGCTCAGTCCCATGCAGTTCCCAACTGCCCTCATTCATGTGGCCTTCAAAACCTCCCCCTTGGTTTTGAATGCCTTATAAAGGAGGCCAGTTGGGAATCGTGCGAGACTACTTCACCAGTTTCGGTCTGACAGAGGTACATGGTTCCCCAAATGATCTCATTCATGATGCCTGCCTGCCTCATTTGTATCCCACTCTTCTCTTGAAACTGGAGGCAGCTACTATGCCTTTCATGGTTGTCCAGAAGGGAGAATTTCAGCAGGTCTTGTTTGTTAAGCAACATCTGCTGAAAATGCCTTTGCTACCCACCCGTGAAAGATAAGGGAGCTGTCTCCAGTTTTCACTCTTGTAAACCTAGTTGCAGCATGCAACCTTCAATTTCTGGTTTTTTCCCTAGGAATGCCCACTCAGTGAGAAGTTGGGAGTCACCTTCATTACTTTTTTGAACAACAAAAGGGGCAATGGCATTCTTTTAGCAAAATAGCACAATGGGTGGTAGCATAGCTACTTTTCATCCTAAAATGCTTTTTTTGCATTATTTTATCTTATTTTGCATCACTGTAGATTTGATCAAACAAAAAAACCTGAAAATAACAAAAAAGTAACATATTTGCAACAAACTATGCATCAAATAACAAGTGAAAGCTGCCATCAATGGAATAATTATAAGTATCAGCTAAACTGTGTTGTTTAAAACCTCTTTAAAATTGAGTAACCCACTCCCTCTATCAGAATGCATCTCCCTAGTGTTTCCCTGTGGAACTGCCCGAACTCCTCCCTAAAATTTATGTCATTCTCAAATTTTAGACTGAAAGTCCAAGTCCAGGAATGCAACCCTGACATGAATTGATACCTACCTGTATTATAAATAGAATAGAAAAGCAATGCTTCTACCTGAATAGAAAATCAGTGCGTCTCAAATTATTGGGAAGGACTGGAACCAATGTCCAGTGTGCCTCCTGGAGAAGTCCATTTGTCAACATGCAACAGTTCTTCAAAGGGGCTACGGTAGCACAGCAGGTTAAACTGCTAGCTGCAGGAAATCTGCTGATCAGAGGGTTGGCAGTTCGAAGCTGCGAGTTGGGGTGAGCTCCCATTGTTAGCCCTAGCTTCTGTGAGTAGATCAATAGGTAACGCCTTGGCAGAAAGGTAAAAGGGTGCCTCATGCAGACATGCCGGCAACACGATTGGAAATGTTTACAGACAATAGGCTCCTTGGCATGGAAAAACGGAACAATAGCAGCTATGAGTCCCTCCGGGGAGATAAAACGGAATATAAATAAAGTATATTATTATTATTATTATTATTATTATTATTATTATTATTATTATTATTATGCGAATGAACAGACACAACATTGGTCAGAATCACTTAAAATTAGTGTCACTTAAAAAAAAAAACTCCCCAGGCAAACAAAAAGGTTTTGAGCTGGTGCCAAAACAACTGTAGCATTGGCACGAGTTGTATTTCTGTGGGGAGGATTTTCTATCGTTCCAAACAGAAGTGTGTTCTCTTCCAAAGAAAAAAGGACACATGGCTACCCTAGGGGCTCAGAGACTATGTTTGGTTTAATAATCTCAATATTTACAAGGCTTTCATAGATTGATGTAATTCAAGCACAATGATGGTTGGTGACTTTCAACCCAGTTGAGAGATGAATTTGCTCTGGGTTTTCATTCACACTTTAAATGACCTAAGGCCCCTTCTACACTGCTATATAAAATCCAGATTATCTGCTTCGAAATGGATTATATGGCAGTGTAGATTCCTATACTCCAGTTTAAAGCAGATAATCTGGGATCAGATCCTGGGATATAGAGCAGTGTAGTCAAAATAGGTTCAGCACCTTAAACAGCTCTTTTAATTTCTGGGCTAAAACCTGAAGTGGATTAATTACTATTGACTTGGAAGGTGGTAGCTCCCACTGGTCATTGTGGATGGTGATGAAATTGACAAGGAGGAAAGTGCAGGTCCACAACTGGAGGCATATTCCTGTCATTTTCTGTTGTACTTTATTGTGCTGCCACTATTTAAAATTTAAAGAGTAAAGCAAAGTGAAGTCCAATATAAAATTACAGGATTTTAAAAAATCCACCCATGGCAATTCTCTGATCACTTTGAGGTCTGATTGCTTCTACTTTCCAGTGACACCAAGCAAGACAAGTCTTTTCATACTCCAAACGTACCCCTAATCTAGAGATAGCCTAGTGGTAAATTATGCTCCACAACTTGATGTGAATAATCATGGAGTAAGGAGACCATTTTAAACAGCCACCAGGGCAAGATAAATAATTGTATGGTTCTGAACATCCCGAGGATCCTAACTGTTCAGACTCATGGCCTGGACACAATTTCCTATTTTTCCTTGTTACTGCAAGATCACTCAAGGTTGAACCAATTCTAAATCCACCCTTATTGTTATCTGGAAACACAAATCCTTTCTACTCAGATTAGTCACAATTCTGGGCCTTTTCATTGATTGGCTGCATGATTTCTTTGGTTTGATCTTCCTGACCCTTATTCCTACAGCCCTCATTCTCCTTTTGCTTTGCCTTCCCAAATAGTGACTTCTTCTTCCGCCAAGGTAATTTGCCTCACAACTGCAGTGCATAGGTAAAACTTCTACTTGATAAGAGAGATGTCAAACCTTCAATCAGCAAAGCTGGATTGGGGGACAGGTCAATACTTTTATTTGGATAGATTACTTTTGCAAGTTTATTTTAAGGAGAACTAGGACAACTCCATGTGTGCCATCTTGAGTTTATTTGACTGAAACTATGAATATATAGAAGCAGGAACTGTAGTAGTAACAGTAACAATAAGCCACTATCATTGCCAACATCATCATCATCATCATCCAGTTATCTGCAGTCACAACTCTGGCTGATTTGGGTTCTTGACAAGAAATGATAGAGGTACCTGTTGGTTCCATAGCACCAACATCCTACATGTTATGTAGATCAGTTCTGGATAGATCAGTTTTGCAAAACTAATCTGTCCAGCAAGATCTATATTATATGATGTTAACCCTTGCATAACATTTAGCCAATCCACAGAAGATCCAAGTGTGTAAAATTGATCTTAGATTAAGCCCTAGTAATAAAAAGTATATTAGCAGCCTAAGCAACCTACATTCAGAAAGGACATCTGTTATTAATACATTAAGACTCATATTTTGTCACAATCAAGTTTACTCCACCAAAGGCAGGAATGTTTAAAGGAAATAAATTTACTCTAGCCTTGTGGCTGTGGGGCTAACAGTAGAATTTGGCTCAAGAAGATTTAAAGATAAATCCCACTCTAAATTATTGATGCCTCTTTGAGGAGAAAATACTTACAATAGCTGGGTACTTTTTGGAATGGATAGCATCATTATGTCAGGCCACTCTTCTTTTTGACTTATTTAATCAAATCCTTGCATTGTAATCAGCTCTGATTCTAAGCTTCTATCTGTAAAGAACAGAATAAGCTTAGAAAATAAAATGATTTGACATGTTGTTTCCTTCCTCATTTCTGCACTGGTTTAATTTGTTTCACAATGTCTTGTGATGCCTATTTCTTCAGAAAGGTATTAGTGAATGTTTGTAGTGTTCTGTTCAACAGTTTATTAGGATTCTTTAGCAAGATTGTTTTGGGATAAAAATATTTGGGACAAAACAGTGTTTGCAAAGTCACTTTTGGGGTGGAAAAATGTTGTCATGTTTTACTCAAGATGGGAACTTCACACATCAAGCATACAAACTTCAGCATACCTGCAAATATATAGAACTTTGTTCAGCTAACTTACCCAGTGATGTTATGTCTGAGTGCTATGTGGATCATGACTGAATAAGAGTCATAGATAAGACTATGGGAATATAGAGCCAGGAACCAATAGTAGACACCCACTGCTGAAAGGGCAAAATCCAACAGAAGCGGGAAGGTGTTAATCCACTCATTCCACTGTAACCAACTGTACCCCCAACTCCCTAACATTAACTTTGGAAGGCCGGAAAACCATCCAGAGCTGTTTTTGGGTTTTCAGACTGCTGAAAGGGGCAGAAACTTTATGTTGTAACTACTAGTGTAATTATAGCTAGGGGCTTCTATGTCACTTGGGCTCTACCTTTGCTCCAGGGCTTTGCTGTTGATATTGAATCCTTAGTTTGTAATGACTTTAAGACCTGTCTAAGTCCTCCAATGTAATTCTACGATATGCTTTCAACTTAAGTATAGTCAAAATATAAGGTTGACTATTATCAACTATTTCAGGTATCCAACATATCCTGTATGAATATGGCAACTGTACTGTATCAAATACCATTTCCTTCCAGGAGCTCCTGTCCTAGAATGATAATAATATAATAATAACGCTTACCCACCTCTCCTTGCGGCTTGAAGCAGGTTACAACATAGTTAAAACACATAATTTATTTATTTATTATTTATTTGCGACATTTATATACCGCCCTTCTCACCCCGAAGGGGACTCAGGGCGGTTTACAAGTATATATACATACATTATATTATACAACTATATCGCAATATTATTAGTAATATTGCATGTAATATAAATATACAATTATAATAGTCAATTATAATTATTATTACATTGTATTACATCATAATATTATTATTAATATTACATGTATATACAATGTATTATAATATTAGTGTAGTATAATATTATTATATATCATTATATCATTAAATTGATATAGGAGACATGGTGGAAAGATGTCTTCCCGGCCCCTTCATTCTGCTCCAGATATAAAACTAGCATAGCATGTTATTGTGGATAGGGGCCTCTAGCTGATGTAAAAAGACAAGATGGAAGTCTCTTCATAGCCCCCGCTTAGCTCTGGCACCCGAGCGTCAGTTGGAGATGGTGGGAGGGGCCTCAGCTGATGTAAAAAGACAAGATGGAAGTCTCTTCATGGCCCCCGCTTAGCTCTGGCACCCGAGCGTCAGTTGGAGATGCTGGGAGGGGCCTCTAGCTGATGTAAAAAGACAAGATGGAAGTCTCTTCATGGCCCCCTCTTAGCTCTGGCACCCGAGCGTCAGTTGGAGATGGTGGGAGGGGCCTCAGCTGATGTAAAAAGACAAGATGGAAGTCTCTTCATGGCCCCCTCTTAGCTCTGGCACCCGAGTGTCAGTTGGAGATGGTGGGAGGGGCCTCAGCTGATATAAAAAGACAAGATGGAAGTCTCTTCATGGCCTCCGCTTAGCTCTGGCACCCGAGCGTCAGTTGGAGATGCTGGGAGGGGCCTCAGCTGATGTAAAAAGACAAGATGGAAGTCTCTTCATGGCCCCCTCTTAGCTCTGGCACCCGAGCGTCAGTTGGAGATGGTGGGAGGGGCCTCAGCTGATGTAAAAAGACAAGATGGAAGTCTCTTCATGGCCCCCTCTTAGCTCTGGCACCCGAGCGTCAGTTGGAGATGGTGGGAGGGGCCTCAGCTGATGTAAAAAGACAAGATGGAAGTCTCTTCATGGCCCCCGCTTAGCTCTGGCACCCGAGCGTCAGTTGGAGATGGTGGGAGGGGCCTCAGCTGATGTAAAAAGACAAGATGGAAGTCTCTTCATGGCCCCCTCTTAGCTCTGGCACCCGAGCGTCAGTTGGAGATGGTGGGAGGGGCCTCAGCTGATGTAAAAAGACAAGATGGAAGTCTCTTCATGGCCCCCTCTTAGCTCTGGCACCCGAGCGTCAGTTGGAGATGGTGGGAGGGGCCTCAGCTGATGTAAAAAGACAAGATGGAAGTCTCTTCATGGCCCCCTCTTAGCTCTGGCACCCGAGCGTCAGTTGGAGATGGTGGGAGGGGCCTCAGCTGATGTAAAAAGACAAGATGGAAGTCTCTTCATGGCCCCCTCTTAGCTCTGGCACCCGGGCGTCAGTTGGAGATGGTGGGAGGGGCCTCAGCTGATGTAAAAAGACAAGATGGAAGTCTCTTCATGGCCCCCTCTTAGCTCTGGCACCCGAGTGTCAGTTGGAGATGGTGGGAGGGGCCTCAGCTGATGTAAAAAGACAAGATGGAAGTCTCTTCATGGCCCCCTCTTAGCTCTGGCACCCGAGCGTCAGTTGGAGATGGTGGGAGGGGCCACAGCTGATGTAAAAAGACAAGATGGAAGTCTCTTCATGGCCCCCTCTTAGCTCTGGCACCCGAGCGTCAGTTGGAGATGGTGGGAGGGGCCTCAGCTGATGTAAAAAGACAAGATGGAAGTCTCTTCATGGCCCCCTCTTAGCTCTGGCACCCGAGCGTCAGTTGGAGATGGTGGGAGGGGCCTCAGCTGATGTAAAAAGACAAGATGGAGGTCTCTTCATGGCCCCCTCTTAGCTCTGGCACCCGAGCGTCAGTTGGAGATGGTGGGAGGGGCCTCAGCTGATGTAAAAAGACAAGATGGAAGTCTCTTCATGGCCCCCTCTTAGCTCTGGCACCCGAGCGTCAGTTGGAGATGCTGGGAGGGGCCTCAGCTGATGTAAAAAGACAAGATGGAAGTCTCTTCATGGCCCCCTCTTAGCTCTGGCACCCGAGCGTCAGTTGGAGATGGTGGGAGGGGCCTCAGCTGATGTAAAAAGACAAGATGGAAGTCTCTTCATGGCCCCCTCTTAGCTCTGGCACCCGAGCGTCAGTTGGAGATGGTGGGAGGGGCCTCAGCTGATGTAAAAAGACAAGATGGAAGTCTCTTCATGGCCCCCTCTTAGCTCTGGCACCCGAGCGTCAGTTGGAGATGGTGGGAGGGGCCTCAGCTGATGTAAAAAGACAAGATGGAAGTCTCTTCATGGCCCCCTCTTAGCTCTGGCACCCGAGCGTCAGTTGGAGATGGTGGGAGGGGCCTCAGCTGATGTAAAAAGACAAGATGGAAGTCTCTTCATGGCCCCCTCTTAGCTCTGGCACCCGAGCGTCAGTTGGAGATGGTGGGAGGGGCCTCAGCTGATGTAAAAAGACAAGATGGAAGTCTCTTCATGGCCCCCTCTTAGCTCTGGCACCCGAGCGTCAGTTGGAGATGGTGGGAGGGGCCTCAGCTGATGTAAAAAGACAAGATGGAAGTCTCTTCATGGCCCCCTCTTAGCTCTGGCACCCGAGCGTCAGTTGGAGATGGTGGGAGGGGCCTCAGCTGATGTAAAAAGACAAGATGGAAGTCTCTTCATGGCCCCCTCTTAGCTCTGGCACCCGAGCGTCAGTTGGAGATGGTGGGAGGGGCCTCAGCTGATGTAAAAAGACAAGATGGAAGTCTCTTCATGGCCCCCTCTTAGCTCTGGCACCCGAGCGTCAGTTGGAGATGGTGGGAGGGGCCTCAGCTGATGTAAAAAGACAAGATGGAAGTCTCTTCATGGCCCCCTCTTAGCTCTGGCACCCGAGCGTCAGTTGGAGATGGTGGGAGGGGCCTCAGCTGATGTAAAAAGACAAGATGGAAGTCTCTTCATGGCCCCCTCTTAGCTCTGGCACCCGAGTGTCAGTTGGAGATGGTGGGAGGGGCCTCAGCTGATGTAAAAAGACAAGATGGAAGTCTCTTCATGGCCCCCTCTTAGCTCTGGCACCCGAGCGTCAGTTGGAGATGGTGGGAGGGGCCTCAGCTGATGTAAAAAGACAAGATGGAAGTCTCTTCATGGCCCCCGCTTAGCTCTGGCACCCGAGCGTCAGTTGGAGATGGTGGGAGGGGCCTCAGCTGATGTAAAAAGACAAGATGGAAGTTTCTTCATGGCCCCCTCTTAGCTTTGGCACCCGAGCGTCAGTTGGAGATGGTGGGAGGGGCCTCAGCTGATGTAAAAAGACAAGATGGAAGTCTCTTCATGGCCCCCTCTTAGCTCTGGCACCCGAGCGTCAGTTGGAGATGGTGGGAGGGGCCTCAGCTGATGTAAAAAGACAAGATGGAAGTCTTTTCATGGCCCCCGCTTAGCTCTGGCACATAATCATCGTAAAGATTCTATAAATACATATATTAAAATGTACATATTAAAATGTATTTCTATAAAACACATATTAAAATACACAGAACAAAGATTAAAACACAGGACACACGTTTAAAATTCATGATTAAAACTGGCTGGGTAGGCCTGCCAAAAGAAATAGGTCTTTAGATGAGTTTCAAATTCCGACAGCTCATTTAGCTGTTGGAGAGCTTCCAGCAGGTCATTCCACAGTCTTGGGGCAGCCGATGAAAAGGTCCTCTGGGTGATCTGGGTGGTCGCCAGTTGGGTTCTGGCTGGTTAGAGTAGCTGCACCACAGAGGACCTAAGCGTGATGGTGGTAGTATACTCATGTTCTCTGCTGGCACTCTAGTATGAACAAACAATATTTTATATCAGCAAAACAATACTTGAATGTTCTTCATTCTTTAATTATTATTTATTATTATTTATTTAATTATTAATTATTATTTCATTGGCAACATATCTCAGATAAGATTATCAAAGAAAATAAATAAGTAATTCAAGTAACAGAACTGAAAGGAGCTATGCCCAATTAACAGGGACATGATGGAAAATGTAATCTCTATTTTAAGACAGGAAAAGAGAGATTTTATTTACCTCTTGTATGCACATTCCTCTTCTTTTTCCAGGTGCATGAATGATATTTTTCCCCAGTTTACCAATGTCCTATGGTAAGAATATACTTCTGATTATCTTGTAGAGATTATACAAAGGAAATAGCTGTGTACACTCAAACACTTCCCCTTTTTGGAGTACAAAATCCTCTTTGATTTATGACGGGTATGAGATAGAGGACAGGATATCTAGTTTCTACCATAATCAAGAAAGACATTAAGGAAATATCTATATGCCTTCAACTATAAAGATATGTATTTAAACTGAGAATATTCTATAGTATGCTTGACCCAAGTAGAAAAGAAACATGTTTTATTCTGACCAGCTGCCTTTCTTCAGCCATTACCTTCCAATGCAGTAAACAGTGAGTACAATTACATGGGAAACCTTACATAATGTGGTCTGAAATGGGAATTGCACCCTAGTATGCACCCTTCTTATTTTGCTTCTAATTAACATGTTTTGCTGAAGTTTGCAATACTTCAAAAATCTGCAAAATATATTTTGCAGTGGAGGGAAAATATGTGTTTTGTATACACCGTGAGAAGCTATTTTACTACAATCGTCCTTCATACATCCTAAAAGCAAACATCTACTTCCAGTTTTAAACTGAGAAATGAAGTGGAACTAGAGGCTCATCTTCTGAGGGAATAGTTTATCAATGACTATTAGTCATGACGACAAAACAGAATTGGCTTGTTCAGAAACAGTTGTCTTTTGTTGTATGTTAATGACAAATGAAATGAAACTGCAATGCCAGATTTATTAATTTACAATTTAGATAAATTAGGTGAAGGGCATCAGATTATGAGGTTTCTAAATACAAATACTAAATATCAAAATTTACATAATTCACGTTTTTCTGGCAATGCTAATAAGATATCTTAAGCATCACATAATTTAGGAGATTTGATGTCTTAATTTAGCCCTACAGAAATTCAGTAAGTTTGACAGAAAAGACAAACTGTTATGATGTTCCCACTGCACCATACCTTTGGAGGATTAACAAACAAAGAAGACTAGTATGCCAGTGAATATTAGGCACTGAGGAACAGCAATGGGAGGGCACAATCTAGTTGGACACCTGGTCCAGATGTTAGTTTAGATCAGGCTTGCCCAACCTGGCTCTTGTAAAGGGGCAATATTAAACAAAACTTGTGTGTGCCACCTCTCCTCCACCCCATCCTTGCCTGCCGAAAAGGAAGCCCTGACTCTTCATCAGCCTCGGGCTGTTCCTTGGAAATATTACAAGGATGGGAAAGGGCTGGGCTTCTTTTGCCCACTCCCTCACCTCTCACCCACCTGCTCGCCTTTCTTCTATGAGCTAGTGAGTGGGTCCTGCAGCTCTCACCGGCAGGTGCGCCAGTGAGTGAGCCTCCACCTGCCTGTGTGCCTACTGCCGAGAGCTACAATCACCGAAGGGGAAGCCAAGCCTTTTCCGTGGGCTGCAGGGGAGGCCTTTATGGGGAGCATCTGGCCCGTGAGCCATATGTTGTGCAGGCCTGGTCTAGATTCTCATCTTTGGTCCACAATCTAGGAGGGTTTTACTTTTGCTCCTCACCAGAACATGGAAAAGTTACTCCTTTGCATGAGAATTCACACAGTCCTCCACCCAAGGTGTCCAGTGGGTGTTCTGTTTGGAAATTCTGGGAACAATACTCCTAAAAACAAAATTGTAAAACTATCTGCCTTTGCTGTTCTGAGCCGTTTGATTCAATTGCTGCTCTAATTCTGGCAGTGACTACAAAGTTAGTGGTCATATATACTTTTATTTGTCTTTGTCTGTAAAGCCATCATCATCTTTGTTTTTCCCACATTATTTTCTACTAAGTTTGCAATTTTTCTTCCCAGAAAAGAAGAAATAATTGTACTTAAAACAAATTGTTCGAATTCTAAGTAATATCCTGGAAACACAACTTTCAGGAGATAACCCAAAATCTGTAATTTGCCAGACTGCCTGTTAACATAACTTACATTCCATGATAAAGTAGGCAATATTTTTTGGACAGGCAGCTTATTTCTTTTTCTGCTGAATGGACTTGTGAACAATGTTAAGGGCAAAACAGGAATAGAGATTTGTTTGAAAATGTAACTGGCCAGGCATCAATCACCTCTCCTTGACTTCCTGTATGCCTGACTTCCTGCGCCATCCCCCTCTTCCGTAACAGTAAACCATACACTGATAGGCCAGCTCTTTACAGATGGCTTCCTGTGATTAGTTCTTCCTGGTCACCACAGTTGGCTGGATAGATGAATGTGTTTCTTTTCTTCTCTTTTCCCCTCATAATAACCACCTGCATGTCTATCGTCCAAAACCAATGCCAAGTCTGTTGCAATTTGTGCAATAGAAAAATAATTAATGGCTATGTATCCTGTTAGAGCCAGTGTGGTCTAGTGGTTTGAATGTTGAACTGACTAGAGTTTGAATTCCCAATTCAGCCATGGAAACTACCTCACAGGAAGCCAAAGTCAAGGTTCCTCCAAAGAAATCTTGCCAAGAAAACCTTAGGTTCACCAAAAGGCAGAAATAACAAACAAATCTTGTTTAGTCCTTCATTTCAGAAACAACAAAAATAGTGCAACCCTCATATCAATGTGGAATACAATCCTAGTCTTTGCACAGATATGCAAAACCATGAATAATAGCAAACCTATTGATGTGAAGGACTTCTGGACCAATAATACCATAGAGTACACTGGAGGATCTAGAAAATGCCCAGAGATGGTATATTTTGTTTGATATGGATAAATGAAACAATGGATTGGACAGCATTCCTGCAGATGCAGGGGTGATACTTTATTATTGCAACCCATTCATGTTCTTCTACCTATTGTAAGGGTGATGCTAACATATCCTTCAACATTTCACAGATGAAAACCAGGACACATATGGCCAAATAACATCACAGTATGATCAAAGTGGCAAACATTTTTAATGGGAAGAATGCACAAACGTAGAGCACTTGCAACCCTTAGTTTTTTGGTTTTTGTTTGATCCTACTTGGAAAGGCAAGATTCGACCATATTCTAGTGGAATAAATCTATTCACACACTCAAAACCTTCGCTTTGCTCTCCTTCAAGACCAATCCACAGGGATTGCTCTTGAATTCTAGGATTTGTAGTTTGGTGAGGCTCTAGAATAGTGGTTCTCAATCTGTGGGTCCCCAGATGTTTTGGCCTTAAACTCCAAGAAATCCTGACAGCTGGTAAACTGGCTGGGATTTCTGTGAGTTGTAGGCCGAAACACTGCTCTAGAATGCACTAATGGAGCACTTGGAATTGCCTTCCCTTAATTACAAATCACAGGGTTAATTAGGATGTGGCCATCATCTTTGAAGGGGAACTGAATATTTTAATGTTGCAATGTGATATTAACTCATCTGAACAAAGCAGCCTCATTGGAGTAGCATTTGCTTTGCATACAGAAGGTCCCAGATTCAATCTTTAACATTTCCAGCTAGGGCTAGGAAAGACTTTTCCTGAAACCTTTGCAACCTACTGCTAGCCTATAGAGATAATACTGACCTAGAAGGATCAATAGTCTGACTCTGTGTAAGTCAACTTGCTATGGTGCTAAAAGAAAGGCATTTATTTTTAACCAGGGTCATACAATCATTATCAAGCTTATCTGCCCTTCTTCATTAGATACCATGATAGGAAGTGACATTTGCACAGAAGATTACAGAAACATCACAATCAGATTGGGTAACCCATGCACAGCAAAGTTGCTATTTTTCTTCCTTTTCTTTTCTTTTTTGAAAAGAGGTTTTTGATTAAAGTTAGCAAAAGTAGGCAAATTGCCCAGGCATGACACTTGGATAATGAGTAAGATGGGATGTTAACATAACATCTCGTCAGTACCAATATTTACTTAGCCTGCCTAAGTTTTAATAAGCTTTGAGAGATCTGAAGCCTCACGCTGGTAGGTTTAAGGAAGAATTTGCTTTACTTGTTTGTTCAGATGAGTTCATGTGTTCAGAATAAGGCACTACTGGGGCATGTAAGATGTGAGGACATTCCTCAAGCAGCTGTTCTGTTAAAGAACCAGAAACAAATGAAGCATTTTGGTTTAGTAAAAGAACTATTTCATAGATGGCTCGAATCTATTTGGTACCATCTACTAGAGGAGATGTGACAAGTTCTTGGTGGTATGGGGATACCAAGTCACCTTGTCTGTCTCCTGAGAAATCTGTATAACAAACAAATAGCAACAGTAAGAACAGACCACGGAACAACAGACTGGTTCAAGACTGAGAAAGGAGTACGGCAGGGCTGTATACTTTCACCCTCCCTATTCAACTCGTATGCAGAACACATCATGCGTTGTGCGGGGCTTGATGAATCCAAGGCTGGAGTTAAAATTGCTGGAAGAAACATTAATAACCTTAGATATGCAAATGATACCACTCTGATGGCTGAAAGTGAGGAGGAGCTGAGGAGCCTTATAACCAAGGTCAAAGAAGAAAGTACAAAAGCTGGGTTGCAGTTAAACATCAAGATAACCAAGATTATGGCAACCAGACTGATTGATAACTCGCAAATAGGGACAGCATCAAGTATACCTATTCAATCAAAAGCACCCTGAAATAGCCAGGTTTTCAACTCTTTTCGGAATGTGGCCAGTGTTGGGGCTGATCTAATTTCCCTCGGAAGGGAGTTCCAGAGTCAGGGGGCTACCCATGTTTGAGACGGCAGCGGGAGCGAGAGGAGGGCCTCCCCAACAGATCTCAAGGTTCTTACAGGTTTATAGTAGGAGATGCAATCACAAAGATAAGCCGGACCTGAACCGTTTGGGGCTTTATAGTTGATAACCAGCACCTTGAATTGGGCCCAGAAAATTATTGGTAGCCAGTGGAGCTGTTTTAATAGGAGGGTCGTCTGCTCTCTATAATTCGGTCCCATTAACAACCTGGCTGCCGACCGTTGTACCAATTGAAGTTTCTGGGCCGTCTTCAAGGGCAACCCTACATAGAGTGCGTTGCAGTAATCCAACCTAGAGGTGCCCCGGGTGGTGCAGAACTTGCAGACTGAAAGTGAGCGCCCACTGTTAGCTCCAGCTTCTGCCAATCTAGCAGTTCGAAAACATGCCAATGTGAGTAGATCAATAGGTAACGCTCCGGCGGGAAGGTAACGGCGCTCCATGCAGTCATGCCGGCCACATGACCTTGGAGGTGTCTACAGACAACACTGGTTCTTTGCCTTAGAAATGGAGATGAGCACCAACGCCCAGAGTCGGACATGACTGATTTAACGTCAGGGGAAACTTTTACCTTAACCTAGAGGTAACTAAGGTGTGGACCACCGTGGCCAAATCAGTATTGAACAAGTGTTTAGTAGTGGATTCAATGGGTATACTTTAGATTCAGCTCAAGGTGTGCTAATTCTTTATAGAGAAATATTTTGCATCCACTGGCAATTATTTTTGCAACTTTCTAAGCAAGCATGTGTATTTTTTATTTTTTGTTATGATGTATGTTGCTTACAACCTGAACCCAGCTGTAGAGTATACATGCTGGCAAGATTTGTGAAATTATCAGCAACCTCTGCCATCACCAAATCCTGGGTACAGTTTGAAAGTTGTAATCAAATGTTTGTGTGTGTGTTTAATAAATATAATATTAAGGATGAATACACACATTTGCATCTATTTCTATTTTTAAAAGAAATTGCTTTTTTATTCATTCATGAGGGGCAGGTGTTAAGATTGATCTATTATTTGACTTTTTTGCTATGATATTTTATATAATTACAGTACATTTATTTATATGTATATACATTAATATATTTATGTAGTTAAATTTCTGTTCCCCCTTTTCTCCATTAAGATAAAATCAGTGTACGCAATGCTCTTCTTGCCTCTACGTTATCATCATAACAATTCTTTAAACAATTCACTCTCCGGGGTGAGAAGGGCGGGGTATAAGGTAAAGGTTTTCTCCTGACGTTAAGTCCAGTCAAGTCTGACTCTGGGGGTTGGTGCTCATCTCCATTTCTAAGCCGAAAAGCCGGCGTTGTCCATAGACACCTCCAAGGTCATGTGGCCGGCATGACTGTATGGAGCACTGATACCTTCCCGCCAGAGCGGTACCTATTGATCTACTCACATTGGCATGTTTTCGAACTGCTAGGTTGGCAGGAGCTGGGGCAAACAGCGGGCGCTCATTCCGCTCCCGGGATTTGAATCTGGGACCTTTTGGTCTCCAAGTTCAGCAGCTCAGTGCTTTAATACACTTCACCACCGGGGCTCCCTCCGGGGTGAGATGGGCGGGGTATAAGTATAGTAAATAAATAAATAGTTCAGGCTGAGAGAGAAATGACTGGTTCAAGGTCACACAATGAATTTTGTAGGTTAGTAAGGACTATATTGCATAAAGTTGCTATCCCATGGCAGGTGTGTGATTGCTGTTATGATTATTACATCATTTTGGTTTAGGTTGGCATTTTAAGTGTTGTGTCCCTTAGCTCACAATATTTCTACAGTTTTTGCTTTATTCTTTCTTGGTGCTTCCCCCCTTAAATATCTAATTACCTGCCTACCACCTCTGAGACAGAATTGCCACATCATTATGATGAAAAAGTTAGAATTTATCTCTGTGCCGACTTTAATCTTAAACTTACTTAATGTTTTCTAGTTTTCAGCACTCTGCCAGTAAAACTGAAACAGAAGGTAGCTGTAAAGAATGTAGAGTCTTCTAAATTTATGGCTGGCAGAAACGCAATCACATTGGCAGAAAGTTAAGCTTAGGTATTTGGTCATTGCCTTTGGATGCGTCAGGAACCACTAAAAAACCAACTACCATATTAAAAATAAGTTTTGTACCAAGGTCAAAATGTGTCACATTGTCATGTCTATAAGAATGTTACAGTTTCCAGTAAAGGAACAAAATCCAGCACTCCCATCTTTTTGCTTTCTTACCCGATGAGTTACAATTTACAAGCTAATTTGTTATGGGTTCTACTCTTTCTTGCTTGGCAATAAACACCATTCCCTCTCACAGGTGCCAATGAAAATTTGTTGCCTGCAATGCTCTGATAACACTTGAAACTTTATCCTGAGAAGCCAGGAGGCCTCATTCCTACTGAGGGAGAGGGTTAGCCAAGACTGCTCTTCTGGCCCTACTTTCTTGTTGTTACTGAACACTACTACCCCCACCCCTAATAAGAAAAGAATTTATAGTTAGGGATTTATAGTTTTTCAAGAGCAACAAACCAGAATGAGATAGAGCAGTACCCTCTCTTTTGCATAATTTTATTGTTGATTTTATTGTTCTTTTGATCTTGTTTAATGTAGTGTATATTTTCTTTTATTGTGTTGTTTAATGTGTTATGATTTGTTGTTCTATTATATTTTGTTATATTGTATTGTCCTGGGCATGGCCCCATGTAAGCCGCCCCTAGTCCCCATTGGGGAGATGGTGGCGGGGTATAAATAAAGATGATGATGATGATTATTATTATTATTATTATTATTATTATTATTATTATTATTATTATTATTATTATTATTATAAAGCTCCCAGGCCTCCCCATCACCCACAGACCTCTCTCCCCTCTATAAACTATACATTATTGCACTTTTATTCCTATGAATCTACTAAACATGTTTTATTTTACTTCTGGGAAAGGAAACATTGACCTTTACCTGACCTAAGGTCAGGAAGCAAATTATCCAGCTGTTGCTTCACATTGAGAAATAGCCCCAAGGTGTGGCTCAAAAGAAAGGAGACCTGGTTGTATAAAAACTGTTGTGCAGAGCACATGCTTGTAATTTTGAAGCAGGAGCTTGCAAGTGTTGCTTCTTGGCCAAAATGGAAATAAATGCCTCTGTCCTATGTATTCACTTCAATTGTGAGGTTTTAAATCTGGAACTTTGGTTATTAATTATGGTTGGCATAAACGCTCACCAGGCCATTCCCTCTCATTTTATTGTGATCTAAATTCCATATCATTGTGAGAGATGTTTGGAGCAACAATAAGGCAAGGCAGATTGCTGTACTTCTTCTTCCATAAGAACTGGGGCACCACAAACCCATTTACCTTGGCTTTGGTCTGCAAAGAGGACCTCCAAAATTGTCAAGAGCAGAATATTGATTGCTAGATAAGCCACCTCACTTAATACTCTGTGTATCAACCCATTTCCCCCTTGTCTTCCTATGAAGCCGTGTGTATCATGTGAGTACAATAGTCCACAAGGGGTTGATTCCAGGACTCTTTGTGTAATATAGGTTTGGCATAATCTGGAACTCTATGAATGCTATCTGGACTTCTAGCTGAAGCATGCCATATGGTCAATCCCTGGCAGAAACTGATGGAAGCTGGCCATAGAATTGTGTTGGAAGCCTAGAGAGAACACTTCTATATGCATCACTATGGTATTCAAAACACTTTGCATATAAATAAAATTGTTCAATGAGCTCATGTATTAAAGGGGCTATTGTATATTCTGTTCATGGAAGAAATGTGTCTTACAAAAGGGATAGCCAAATTTCTAATATATATGAAGGTCAGGGAGGAGGAAAGGGGGAGAAAATTAGAGCAAGAGCAAAAGAATGGATTATATATACATATTTGTTCTAAGCTGCAAACCTACATGCAAACAATATGAGTTGGCCCTGTTGGTCACTGTCAGGGGTGGAAGATGTGGTGTATATGATAAATTTAATTGGAAAAGCACAGCAGAATTATATTTCTGAAGCATCAGGAGCTGGAAGTGAAAAATTGACAGAGAGGCAGAAGTCTTAAATCAGAAAGGAGTCTGAGGTTAAAAACCACCGTAGTCAGGTAGTACATGTGGAGATGGGAAATTGATGCTTTCCTAATCCAGAAGGATGCAAGGGAGGGGTGAGAAATGCCAGGAATCAATATCCATTCATCTTTAGGGAACACTATGGAATTTCCCATTAGGGAAAATCCATAGAGGCTGTGTATTTTGTATGTCAACTGACAGTTATTCTGAAATGATGAGGCAAGTACCTTGGAGTCTTAAAGAGACAGGTCTTTTAAAATCATATGTTGTTTCACTCCCAGTTTTCTTGGAGGGGTCACTTAAAGGCTTACACACCAAAGGCTGTAAGGAAACTGCATCTCAAAAACAATGCAATTCATTTATTGGTGCAAGGAGTATATACCATATCTATTGTATATACTTGTGCATACGTTAATCTCACGTATAAGTCAAAAGCAGGTCTTGGGGCCAAAATTATGGATTTTGATATGACCTGTGGATAAGTCAAGCGTCATTCCACGAAGAAGGGAAAGTGTCTTGGTCCCCTCCATTTTCCCATCTAGGCATTTTAAAAGGCCAGAAGTCTTGCTGCAGCAGAGATAGTAGAAGGGTTGGTGTTTCTTTTCGGAGGTTCTCCTGGACCAGGACAAAGCTCTTGTCTCTCACCACTCTGTTCAGAGAAAGGGGTTGTTGCTTTTTTTAAAAAAAAAAGCTTAGGCACAATACTTACAGTGACCATGGCTAGGTTGACCCAGGGGTAGTTTTTTTTTACTAAAATTCTAGACTTACACATGAATATATACATGGATTTCCCTACTTTTATACCATTATGTTCTACATTTTAATGTTTTCTTTCTTCAGAAAATAGCCAAAGACAATAAGTATGCAACAACACACCAAACTCTTGCTTTCATCCCTGTAGTGAGAAACATAAATGGGAATTATTTACACGCTAAATAAATTAGTGTGTAAATAAGGCTATGGGCTGGCCCTTGTGCAGAATTACCAGTTTGAAACATATGAGGCATTTGGAATATATGTAGAAGAAAGTAGTAATTGTGGGAAGTTACTACTTTCTACTATATTCCAAATTCCTCATGTGTTTCAAACTGGGCACCTAAACATAGTGCATAAACTAGCACTGAGATTTCCGATCACAGAAAACAATGCTGAGAGTCACTGTTTTATTTCAATCTGCTCCCAGTTTTCTAAGGCCTAATTTACATTCTTCAAATGCAGTCTTACAAATCTTAAGCATATATTCAAGTCTTCTATTTGCTTAATAGTCTCTCTTGCATTTCCATGTCACCATATCCTTCATTCTCTGGACTAATTTATTTTCCAGTGTACTGACATCCCGCCCCATATCCTAGGCTTTTAGTATCTGAATTTCCTATTACTGATCAAGTTATATCCTATTCATCATCAAAAGAGGAAATTAAATTCTCACGTCATCCTTTGGGTCAAATTTCTTCTCATTCAATTTTTTTCAAAACTAAAAAAACCCCAGTCGTTTCACATAAAGCTGATTGTTCTTCTGTTTTTGCCTCCCCTCCTTTCTTAACACTGGACATTTTGGGATATTCATACCCGTATGATACTGCAATATGAAAATGACATTAAAATCACAGAGTTGGAAGAGACCATAAAGGCCATCTAGTCCAATCCTCTGCCAAGCAGGAACATAAAATCAAAACACTCTGCTTAAAAACCTCCAGGGAAGGAGACTCCACCATATTTCCAGGAAGACCTTCATGGGCTTCTGAACAAATGATGAGGCCCTTCCAACTCCACAATTATAACATCATTATTCCATTTTAACTGCTATGGTACCATCTTATGGAATCCTGTAGTCTAGAAAAAGGTATTTAGAGTTCTCAGCCAGATTGCTCTAGTTTCTAAATGAACTTGAATCCATATAATGCAACTATGGCAGTTCAAGTAGGATCATAGTGGTATAATAAGGGCCCATAGTCTCAGCTGCTTCAAGGATCTAATTATGCTGCATATAAAATACAATATCTCATCAAGGTGGTTTAGGATACCAAGTTGAATGGGGCATTGACCTAGGATTACTTATGACAACATACATGTATGGGGCAGGCATATATAATCTTGTTTCATCATGATTTCATGGTATATGAATCACTGTTTGGTTTGCCATTATTTCTTGCATGGCCAAGTTCATGTTCCTCACAAACCACAATATTTAGTTCCATTTGAAACAGCAACTGATGCTTTGCTCTTGCTAGCCAAGATTTCTCTGTGTGGGGTCATCTCTTGCTCAGCATAGAGTATTATTATTTGAGGTGGTTGAATTCTGGACTTCAGACTGAGGGTAGGACATGTGGAAATGTTCTGCCTTTGCGAAAAGTTTTTTTCTTTTAATGTTGTAACTAATATTTCAGGGTCAGAATGTTCTGCAGAGATGACTGATTGTTGCAACAAAACCATGGAAAAGTTTGATCTTACCTTAGAGACTTAACACTTTTATTGTGGCATAAACCTTTGTGGACTAGAATTTATTTCATCAGATGTTAAAAGTTTATGTTACAATAAACCTGTTACACTTTAAGGCGCCATAAGGCATTTTGTTCTTTCAATGATATCCACACTTTTCTCCCTGATGTGCTAGTTCTACCCCCCCCCCCCCCCAACACCCAAGTGGACAATACTCTTAGTATGAACTGGTTTCATATTAACTGGCTTTTGGAGCTTATTTGGGAACAGTTTGCTGCTCTGTGCACGGGTTTTCATTCTCACTAAGCATGTCTATTTGTGTGTCTCAACCCATTGGTACTGAATAGCCTGTTCTGGGACATCAAACTTTAGATTAAACATAAGGTGATCAATAAGCTTTGCAAATTGCCCATGAAAATATAAGTACTTTGCACCCATTGTTTTTATGGACAATTGAAAAAGCACCTTGATTTGTCCTAGTAATACAGAGCCTACACGTAGTATAGGTTATATCATATCCAAAATGATTGAATGTTTCCTCCCAGATTTATGAATATCTATGAAATGCATGAACCAAGCATCTCTTTTCTTCTCATATTGAAACATGAGGATCTGTGAAATGGCAGGAAACATGGATTTGCAATGAATAGTGTAAATCAATGCCTCCCGCCATTTCACAGATGTCTCAATATAAGAAGAAACGTGATAACTAGTATCTCAGAATGTCTTCTGTAAGAATTATAGTTTTAAAGAATTATATAAAAAGATTAGCTTTGCCCGGCCACGTGTTGCTGTGGCTTATGGGAATCATTTGTTGGCCAGGTGGAATAGCAGTGAATAGCCTTGCAGTCTCAAAGCCTGGCCGTTTTCTGGAGTAGCTGGAGTAGCACCCTCAATCAAAGAGCCGCTGTGAAGCCTGGCTACTTCCTTTGTAGGGGAATCATTGTTTGGCCAGCTTGAATTGCACTGAATAGTCTTGCATCTTAAAAGCCTGGCTGCTTTCTAAATAGGGCATCCTTGCTAGGCCAGGTTGAATGGGATGGAGTAGCCTCGTGGCTTCAAAGCCTGGGGATTTTTCACCTAGGGGAAATCTCGCTTGGCCAGGTTGAAAAGCACTGAATAGCCTTGCTGCTTGCAAGCCTGGCCTCTTTCTACCTTGCGGAATCCTTGGTTGGCCAGTTTGAATAGCAATCAAGAGTCTCGGTGTGGCAGGTATGAATGCTGCAATTAGGCACCTTGATTAGCATTTAATGGCCTTGCAGCTTCAAAGCCTGGCTGCTTTCTGCCTGGGGGAATCCTTTGTTGGGAAGTGTTAGCTGGCCCTGATTGTTTCCTTTCTGGAATTCCCTATTTCCCTGCTTTCAGAGTGTTGCTTTTTATTTACTGTCCTGGTTTTAGAGATTATATTGTTCTGTATTATTATACCACAGTAATTATTTCATATTATATTTATAATCTTATATTAACTGCTTAGAAGTGGATTATATGAGGCCCCTTCTACACAGCTGTATAAAATCCACACTGAAGTGGATTATATGGCAGTGTAGACTCAAGATAATCCAGTTCAAAGCAGATAATATAAGATTATAAATGGGTAATATACCTGTGTGGAAAGACCTTGAGTCTACACTGCCATATAATCCAGTTCAAATCAGATAATCTGTATTTTATAGGCAGTGTGGATCAGGCCTAAGGGCACTCTGCCTTTGCCCTGGGCACCATTTTGACTGAGGGAGTTGCTAGGATACAAAAGGGGCAGGGCCTAAAGGCAGCAGGTGAGGTTAAAGGCAGCAGAGCCTACCTTTCTAACTAGCAGTTAGGGGGAGAAAGTCTCTTCCTCATCCTCTGTAATTTGGACTATTTTTCTAGGTTTTTTTTTTTAATTAAAAGACATATTTTGGATGACTATGTCTTTTGTGGCCAAATTTGGTATGATTTGGTTCAGTGGTTTTGTTGTTTACTCCATAGTAAAACAAACATTACATTTATATATATATACTAGCTGTGCCCGGCCACGCGTTGCTGTGGCGTTGTCTGGTGGTGTTGGTGAGAAATTGTTGAGGTAGTGGTGGTATTGAATGTCTGTTGTATGGCTGTCTTTATGTTTAGTATGCACACTGAAGTGGATTATATGGCAGTGTGGAGTCAAGATAATCCAGTTCAAAGCAGATAATATAAGATTCTAAATGGGTTATATAGATGTGGAAGGGCCTTGAGTCTACACTGCCATATAATCCAGTTAAAATCTCATAATCTGTGGAAGAGGCCTAAGTGAGGCCTAACTGTGCCTGTCCCCTGGGCTGAGTAGGTTTGCTAGGAGACCAAATGGGCGGAGCTTAGCCTTCTAACTGGCAGCAATTGGATAAAAACAATTATTCCTCTCCCTGTAATTAGGACTTTGTTTTTCTTTTCTTCTTGTTGTATCAACCTAGAGCCGTGAATGATGGGTAGTGTTGTCAAATTTCGAGGTTGGGGGGCCTGTAGTTTTGTTGTTTTGTCTGCTGCCCTGATGCCATCACTCTTTTATATATATAGATAGATTCAAGATGGCATATGTCTTATCGAAGTGTGCACAGTGTAACAATGGGGCAATATAGCAGATTTAGAAGTTACTGAGCTAAGAATTTATATGGATAAAAAAGTGTTTTTCTGCCAAGGCTGCATATTAGTCAGCAGATCTTGGGAGAGTTACTTTCCCAGAAGCTCCCTCCAAAAATGGATGGCTATTAGTTGCACTATCTGACAGATTCTGGGAGCTGTAGTCCAAAAAGTAACTTTTCCAAACTCTTGTCATTAGCTGGTGTAATCGGTTAGTTGTTTGCCCAGAAGACTAGAGAACTTGCAGTTGGGACTACTCTCTAATTCCAGTTTCCTCAGCAGCCACCTACCTGGTTCCTTCTGTCTCCCTCCCTGCTTTATTCTCATCAATGGACCTCATGTTACCATGCCTTGGCCCTGCTAGCTATTCATTTACTGCTCTTCAACACATTGTATTTCTAGGTCAGCTGTCAAGATTGTTAAAAACAAATTGCAATACAGCAAAAAAGAGGAAGAAAAATAGCAGTCCAAGAAGCTTCAGAATATACTGAGGTTTTTGTGCAATGACTATATTTTGTTATGTTATGTAGATTCTATCAGAGGCCTCTGGTCAGCAGGTCTGGTAGCCCCAAACCATCAGCCAGACTTGATTTGTAACCTTCCACTGTTTTCAATGTTATACAAAATGAAGGAGGCATTATGAAGATAATTGCACATGGTCAGCTAAAAGCAATTGTGGGAAGCCATTGGGTTGCTTTCGGCCACTTTTAGTAGGGAAGGGCGATAGGATAAGATATAGGTGCTGGCTCTCCTCAGTTCAAAAGTCTAGCAACAAAGGTTCCAATTTCCCTTTGAACTTTCTTTCTTCCACATTGGCTATTTTAAGGTCAGTAACAAAATATCCCAAAGATTTGTGTGTTTGTGTATCTAGTTGTTGATAGGGCATACTTCCTTAAATATTGGAAATTACCTCTAAACAAGCAGAGGCTTACCATCTCATGCCTGTGAGAAGAAAGTTTCCACAATATACAGTCTGAAAAAGTCTTTGACAACGTCTTATCATAACTGGATAAATGATCCATACAACAAATAGTAGAGGCCTATTTGATTGTGCTCCTTTTTGCCAACACATTTTAGTAAAGGCGAACAAGAATTTTAAAAAGAATGATGGCTTTGTTACTTTGTTCTGTGTCTGTTCCATTGTGACATTTCTGTTCAGTCTACAGTTTTAGATTTTATATTACGGATGTATTTCCTTCTGGAGAAGTATTTTCTGATCATTTTAATATGATTAACTAATGTGATCGAGGTGACCACCCTCTCCCCCCAGGACTTTGTAAAAGATAGTTCAAAAATCAAGACTTTATGTTCTATATTCCATATAGTTATAGTAGAAGGTGATTGAGACTTTTTACTGGAATTTACTGTGGATTATCCCTGCACTCTGAGGCAAGAGATAACAACTTCATGAATTGTAAAATCATGCTGCTAAAACTCCACTTTTATGAATTTCCATATTGGGTTCTCCAGATGTTATGAACTTCGTTCTTATCAAATATTTTCAATTGTTTATATCACTCATGATTCCCCTTTATGCAATGTAACTCACTTTTATGGATTCTCCCTTATTTCCATGAAATCTATCTGTCTGCCTATATGTATTTGTACTCTTTGGGATCCCCGGAAAATATGTATTTTTCCCAGCAGGGTTTATATTCCAACTTTGTTTTATTTTTCATTTTATTTCATATAATTGTCAAATCATGAAATCAAATGGGAAATATTTTGACCCCAACATGAACCCCAGCTCCTATGACCCAGGTTTACCTTCCCCAAAACAAAAGGATAATCTGCCACAGCTTAACCCAATCTAATTCAGATTGCATGGACAATATAAGGCTTGAGTCACCAAATTCGGAGTACAGTCCTAAAGGTGATTCAGCCCCCAGGGCAAACATTGTCATATCTCAGGAAATTCCAGGACACCTCAGGAAGGCGCCCTGTGGAGCCTGTCAATTTTGGCTCATCAACACCCATCACCACTTCCCCCCTGACACCCCAAGGCATATCTAAAATCTGTATACGTGACAGGAACCCTTGATTGCTGACATTAATCCCTTTAGAATTCGGCCGGGCAGGAATTAATATGATATTTCCTGCCCTGTCACTTCATTGTTTCAATAACTCCCGCCTTCTCCTTCCTGATTGGCTCGAGTGGGGACAAAAAGCAGCTCCCTATTGGGCCAACAGAGCAAGGCGGGAAACGAAAGCCCGCCTCGTTCAACCTTCTAGCCTATCAGCGATCAGATGGGCGGGGGAGCGGGGCGGGAAATTCAAAGGGCTGTCAGACTGAAATTTTGTATAAATATGGCTGTATTTTGATTATATGGTACGCTAGTAGACTGAATGATCGCTACTAGTGTCCTTTTCAGCTGAATCGCTCAATAAAGACTCCTTGGCGGATTTTCCTTCAACTTTGGCGGACCTTCTTCATTTCGGCTCCAGGTTGTATTGCGGCTCATATTCTCCTATTGGCTCCGCCAGGGTCCGTTCTCTCAGGACCGGATCGGCTCTCTCCTTAAGGGGCCCGATCCCCTAGAAACGCGGTCGACAACACTAACAACAGTGAAAGCAGAACAAAAAGTGATGGGGAAAATAAAGGACTATGAGAAAAGAGTTTGTAAGGGCTGAACTCAGCTCTCAGCCACACTGAACCAGAAGTTGGAATTATCTCTTTCCCTCAGAGCAGAGCTTATCCACATCTTCATGGACAGAACATGAACTGGTTCCACCTTGATAAAGATTTTTTTCCCCATGCAATCAAGCAAAAAATGTCATAAACACATCTTAGCCTTTGTGGTTAACTGCTGCAAATCCATAAAGCATGACATCCCTTCCAGACTCATCAGATGGGTTGGGAGAAGAGATGAAAGAGCAAAAAGTTGTGGAACTGTCATTAAATTTTGTAGCACATAATGGTATGTTGGACTTGCATTCTAAAAGAGTGGGCAATGCACACTTTAGCAAAGGACAGCATTGGCACTGAGCCTTCAAATATTTCCATGAACTGATAATAATCAAGAGCCTATTGAGATTTTGTCTTGGGGAACTGCAAGATTCACCTTGGTATTGAGGGGCTTTGTTGTTGTTTATTCGTTCAGTCGCTTCCAACTCTTTATGACCTCATGGACCAGCCCATACCAGAGCTCCTTGTTGGCTGTCACCACCCCCAGCTTCTTCAAGGTCAAGCCAGTCACTTCAAGGATACCATCCATCCATCTTGCTCTTGATTGGCCCCTCTTCTCTTTCCTTCCATTTTCCCTCAGCATCATTCTCTTCTCCAAGCCTTCCTGTCTTCTCATTATGAGGCCAAAGTACTTCATCTTTGCCTCTAATATCCTTCCGTCCAGTGTGCAGTCGGGCCTTATTTCCTGGAGTATGGACTGGTTGGATCTTCTTGCGGTCCAAAGCTCTCTCAGAATTTTCCTCCAGCACCACAGTTCAAAAGCATCTATCTTCCTTCGCTCAGCCTTCCTCATGGTCCAGCTCTCACATCCATACCATAGGTTACTACATGGAATACCATTGCTTTAACTATGCAGACCTTTTTTGCCAGTGTGATGTCTCTACTCTTCACTATTTTATTGAGATTGGCCATTGCTCTCTTCCCAAGAAGTAAATGTCTTCTGATTTAGAAATACAAGGTCTGTCACTGCCTCCACATTTTCTCTCTCTACTTGCCAGTAATCAATCAGTCTAGTTGCCATAATCTTGGTTTTCTTGATGTTTAACTGCAACCCAGCTTTTGCACTTTCTTCTTTCACCTTGGTGATAAGGCTCCTCAGCTCCTCCTCACTTTCAGCCGTCAAAGTGGTATCATCTGCATGTCTAAGGTTGTTAATGTTTCTTCCAGCAATTTTAACTCTAGCCTTGGATTCATCAAGCCCCGCACATCACATGATGTGCTCTGCATACAAGTTGAATAGGGAGGGTGAGAGGATATAGCTCGGCTGTACTTTCAAGGGGCTTTAGAAAAAGCTTTTGACATACTGGGCAACTTACTACACCCCAGGTGCAATCAATAAGCTTGGTATCTGTTTTGTCTGCAAAACAGTAAAAAAAATGGGGGAAAATGAATATGGTGTGTTGTGGGGATGGGAGATCCCTGCTGAAATTACAGGGCACACTATTTGTCTGGAGTTTGGTGGCACCATCGGCCCTGAAATGACCTTGGAGAACAACACCCCCACCTCACAGACCTCAATTCTACAAAAGATTTTTCAGTACTAATTGCATCCCTCATGCCCACAAGCATAATTTCATCATATTGCCTCCCTCTGGTCCCCCAATAACGATTATTAATACTAAACCCATCACCTCATCACCATACCCATATGTTTTGCAATTCTATGGTTATTCACATACACAATCTACCTTAAAAGTGTGTTCCTAGGCTCTTCACTCCATGAATCTGATGAAGTAAATTTTGTATGCAAAAGCTTAAGCTACCAACTCCATTCTCAGTTTCTAAAGTGCTACAAGATCCCTCAGTTTCTAAAGTGCTACAGACTAACACAGCTATGTCTTTGAATAGAATGATATAGTGCATGAGTGAATCACATCACCATTCTTAAGGGAAAATAAAGCACGGTATGTTTTTGTTTGAAAAGTGAACTGCTGTTTAATATGTAATAATTTTCTGTACATACTGCTTTGTTAGTTACAGCAGGTTCAGATGATAGCTTAGTGAGCTATAGGGGCATATTTTGCCATGAAGACTGCATTCCCTAACTAATGCCAGAAGTTAGATAGGAGGAAAGTGGGAAGGAGGTGTAATGCAAAGGAAATTATACCCATACCGTAATAGTGAGTATAGCAAAATTAGAGTCATATTTGCAGTATGGTGAAATACAGAAAGTGATTATAGTTGATACAAGTTCAACATTTTCAGCACAAAAAGGATAAAATACTGGTCATTCTGGGAATAGCTGCTGCAACACATACATTGCTTATATCAAATATGAGAAAGTATGAGCAGCAATATATAATAAGCCACTAAAAACATACTGTTTCCCTGCCAGAATCTCCCAAATTTCACACATGATCAGTAGGAGCTATTTTCATGCACATAAGGCACAATGTAATTGCAATGTGACAAAGTAGGCTATCTTAAGGAATCTTGTGGGTTTTTCACAAAGAAAAGGCAATATTCCCAGAAGAGATGCATCATCTTGATGGCATACAATGAACTTTAAAAAAATCTGCTCATCTAGAAAGATGAGAATTTTTTCAACCGCTGAAATGCCATGGATTTACCTGCAGCAAAGGTTAATGGGGAGTCACAACTATGCTAGAGACTATATTGTGTTAAATTCCCAGGAGAAGAGGACAGCTGTGCCAATCTGCACCAGCGAAAACAACACAGAGTGCTTTAGAGACTAATACATTTTTGGCCCAACCTTTTCATGGAATTCAGTATGATAATAAAATTTCATGTATAATTATGAGAGTAAACAAAGGAGAAATGAAATCCTTACACACAGGTTCACCTGTGACCTTTGTTACAAGTACTGCATCTGCCTTTAATCTAAGCACTTGAAAGCTCATTGAATTTCATTATGTATGCATAATCAACCAACACGTTTTTTAAAAAAAATATTAATGATATAGTCGGAAAAGAAACCACAAACAATTTGCCAAGTTTGCCATTCAAATAATAATAATAATAATAATAATAATAATAATAATAATAATAATAACTTTATTTTTATACCCCGCCCCAGCTCCCCGAAGGGACTCGGGGCGGCTTACATGGGGCCTTGCCCGATACAACAATCAAACATCAATACAAAGCAAGAGTACAATTAACCCAATAAAAACATCAACATCAGTAAAAAAAACAATCATTAAAATCAGCAAGAGGCATACAATGCTAAAAACTATCATACTACGGTCCTATTCTTGAAGTTCAGAACAGTACTCTGCTTTTTTTGCTATACAATTTTGGCTTTCTTGCAAATAGCCATAATATGCTTTGCCAGAGAAGGACAAGCTCTGCCCAATGTCTTCCAGCCTCCCTCCATCTCCAAGAGGTCACGGATGCTTGCTCGCTTGTTTGCTTCCTTCCTGTTCTGAGCTCTCACTTCAAAAGCAGACACTTCCCTTGAGAACAATTGTCCCATTATAGCTCTGTAAAAGAGTCAATAATTTATTTATTTTTCTTTGGTGGCTAAAGCTGAGGAAAGGTGACTCTATGAGGGGCTGAACGCAAAGAGGCTGATGCATGGTGGTGATCCTTTGTTGAGAGAAAATGGAGAAAGATTATTCCTGAAGGACCATGACTCAAAATCCCATGGGGCAGTTTCACCCGTTGTCTTGCCTGAAGGCTGATATAGTCCCGTGGTGGGTTTATTTATTGAAAATAGGTAGGCAGCAGGATCCATACTGGGAGATAATGACTTCTGTATCAAGGATGCATGCTGGGTGCACAGCAAACTTCTTTGGAGCATTTCTAAAATTGCAAGCATTGCAGTCTACTAATGGGTCGCATAAACTGTAGAGTAGCCCTGGCAAAGAGTGGTGGCTTGTTTTTAAAACATGTTTAGCTCTTAACTGGGCCTAGGAGTAGGAAATTACACAATGGATGTTGAAAAGCAGGCTGGGTGTGAAGTTGTCATTTGAGTAATGGATGCTTTATTTCCTGTTTTTGCTAAAAGCTAGAACTCAGCATAATTAGTGAGCGGGAAAGCAGCCTTGGCAGCCAAACAAAAAAAGCACATTTTGGGCTCTGGGGCCAATTAAAATGGTTCATGTTGTAGCTGAGCAATATTTTTCACCAAACAATTAGAATGCAGAATAGTCTTCATAACAAAGTTGGGGCAGTTGTTTAATGGCCAAATTCATAGAAGCTTGAGGCACGCTAAAAATCAAAGAAAATGAGATGGGGTGCTAAAATTTCCCACAATGTATTCATTTTCTTATTTTATATTTTGTCTTTTTTATAATATGGAGACCCAAGGCATCTTACAGAGTAAGATTAAGGACTTCATCCCATTGAGGGTGCGGGAAGCAGGGGTGATCGTTTTCTTACTGTATGTGTTCTGTTGTGTTCATAATGAAAACGGATAATCAGAACCGGCCCGAGGTCATTCCAAGTAGTAGGCAAACCTACTACTTGGCGCCCCCCTCCCCCATTTTGGTGCCCAACCCCCCCCCCCCCCCCACACACACACACAAACCAGAGGTCGGCGCGATTGCGGCGGCTGCGGCGGCAACGGTGCCGCTATGCGATCGCCCATTTCGCCCGCGACTGCTCAATGCAGGCGCAGATCAGCCGGCGATCTGCACCTGCATTGAGCAGCCTCGGGTGAAATGGGCGCATGCGCACAGCGCAGATCACCCATTTCAGCCGCGACTGCTCAACACAGGCGCAGATCAGCCGGCGATCTGCGCCTGTGTTGAGCAGCCTTGGCCAAAATGGGTGCATGCACACAACGCAGATCGCCCATTTCGGCCACGACTGCTCAATTGTGATGATCCATGGGCCTTGTAGTCCTGCTCAGGACATTGTAATTCCTGATGAAGATGAGAACTTGGGTTTTTTACCTTCCCAGTCTGAACTGGATTCCTCTCAGCCAGATCTTTCCCAGGCAGATCTGGGAACCTTGCACCTGCAAGAAAGTTGTCTCCCAGAAGTATGTCAAACAAGCCCAGAGCCTACTTCTCCCGTGTTCTTGCGCCGGGAGTTTTGTAAACAACAGAGAAGTTTGGATTCAGCTTCGCGCAGGAGTGCGAGGATTGCAGCTAAGAATGTAGCCAATTAAGACTACTTCTCGTGAGAATCTTTAAGGAGTTTAACATCTGGTCTCAGAGTTTAGCTTTCGTTTCTGATTCCCAGAGAACTGCTTCGGTGGGAAAGTTAGACTCTATATAGATGTTTTACCCGCGTAGTAACTTCGCGGAGTCAATTCGTCAGCCTACGGAGCGAGTTGTGTCTGGACAGCGCGCTCCGATTCAAGCCTCGCTCCTGCTCAAGCCTTGCCTTGCTATCCAGCCTTCGCCTTGCTTCCCAGCCTTTGTTTATCTACGGACTTTGCCTTGTTTCCCAGGACCAATCCTTGCCTTGATCCACGGATTTTACCAAGTTATTCCATGGACCTTGTTCTTGTTCCTAGTTACCTTGTTCCACGTTTTAAGCCTTGTTTCAAGTATCAAGTTATTTCCTAGCCTTGCTCAAGTTTATAGACTAAAGGACCTTGTCGTCTCCCCTCACTTTGCTTGGCAAAGTGAGTGTTTCGGTTATTGGATTACAACTTTGGACCTTAATATTTCATATTGGACATTACTTCTTTGGACTAATTTTGACCTTTCCTGAAAGGTCTGCTTCTGGACTATCTTTTACATTTGCTTTTACTAACTTTATATATTTCCTTAATAAAGATATTAGATAGAATCTGGCCTCTGCGTATGGTTATTGGTGCCCTGTAGCCTGGGTCGTGACAGTTTGACTCCGCCACCCTAAGCACCAATTAACCTCGGCCAGAATGTCTACCGGAACCGTGCCCGGTGGGCAGCCACTGAGCTACACCATCAGCAAGGACGAAGTGGATCGCATCCGCGACAGACTCAACGCCCAGGATGGAGAAATAAAGGGCTTGCGGGAGCGCGGAATCCGCCTCCCGGCCATGGCGTTGCCTACCAAGTTTACTGGAGAAGCTTCTAAGGTTCATGTTTTCCGTCGCCAATGTCAAGCTTATCTAGAGGCCCGTGATGCCGAGTTTCCCCAAGAAGACATCAAAGTGGCGTGGGTTTACAGTCTTCTAGACGGGCCAGCGGCCAACTGGGCGACGGCACTGTTCGACCAAGCCTCTCCACACCTAAGATCAGCGCAACACTTCTTGGACCACCTCAAGGAGACTTGGGGAATCGAGGACAATTTGGAGGCAGCCGGTCACAAACTCCGTCGCCTTTTCCAAGGAGACAGACCTATGTCTCAGTATATAGCCGAGTTCCGAGTGCTGGCCCACAACACCGGCTGGAACGATGTAGCCCTCAGAGGACAATTCCGGGAGGGTCTCAACATTGAAATGCTGGAAGAAATCTCCAAGGTGGATCCTCCCCAGACCCTCGAGGCACTCATTGATCAATGTTTACGGGCTGAAGTCATGATTGCCAACAGGAAACAGTGGGTTCGAGGCCAGGGCAGTAGAGCCGGGGCAAAACCCCCCGCTCCCGCCAGCGTTCAGCCACGTCCAGTGTGGAGACCCCCACCGCCAACCCCATACCCCAGAGGAGGCGAGGAGGTGCCGATGCAGTTGGGCAATGTGCGTCCCAGACTAGATGCCGCCGAGAAGGCCCGTCGTCAACGCTTAAACCTCTGTTGGTACTGCGGGAACGGGGGCCACTTCGCCAGAGAGTGCCCAGCCAAAGGGAAGCCTGCCGCCCGTCTTGCGGCGGCGTCCTCCACGGAGACGAAGGCGTCTGAGCCGACTGGCACACAGCCGGCGGGGGAAGCCAACGACCGGGTGTAGAGAGGCTCGCCAACCCGGTCAAAAAATCCATTCAAGAGCCGCCAACCGGGGTCCTGTTCCTTCTCGTGGTCACATTATGGTCAGCAAAAAGGGGACCCGTCATGATCCACGCCATGATAGACTCTGGAGCTACCAACAATTTCATTGATAGAGAGTATGCCGACTCTCTGGGATTACAATATCATGATTTCAAGAATGCCCGTGTGGTGCAAGCCATAGACGGCCGCCCCCTCAAGACGGGGCCCGTAAGTCAGTGGTCGGAACCCACCAGGATGTGGATAAGGGAACATATGGAAGAGATTTCCTTCTTTGTTACCGAGGTCCCCCATTTCCCTGTGATTTTGGGAATTCCATGGCTGACTCTCCACGACCCTAACATTTCCTGGTCCAACAGAGAACTGCAGTTTGCTTCACCGTACTGCCAAAACCATTGCCTCGTAGCCAAGGTCTGCCATGCCACAGACACCGAGCCCATCATCACCTTGCCAAAGAAGTACTCCGAGTATTGGGATGTATTCAATGAGAAAGAAGCCGAAAAATTACCCCCACATAGACCTTATGACTGTGCCATTGACTTGGTGGAGGGGGCCCCGATCCCGCGAGGGCATCTCTACTCCCTGACTGAACCAGAGCAAGAAGCTCTCAGGGAATTCCTAGAGACAAACCTTCGCAAGGGATTCATCAGACCCTCTCAATCCCCAGCCGCCTCCCCAGTGATGTTTGTGAAGAAGAAGTCAGGGGAACTACGCTTGGTGGTGGACTACAGAGCATTGAACAATATCACCAAGCGGAACAGCTATCCCCTGCCCTTAATCTCAGATCTACTGGACCGGCTTCGAGGAGCCAAGGTTTACACCAAGCTGGATCTTCGGGGGGCTTACAACTTAGTTCGCATCAGGGAAGGGGACGAGTGGAAGACCGCCTTCCAGACCAAGTTCGGATTATTCGAGTCCCGAGTTATGAATTTCGGTTTATGCGGAGCTCCCGCAACGTTCCAGCATTTTGTCAATGACATTTTTCAGGACTATCTAGACAGGTTCTTGATAATCTACCTGGACGATTTTTTGGTGTTTTCTAGATCACAATCAGAACATGAGAACCACGTCAAAATGGTGTTACAACGATTGCGGGATCATGGACTTTATGCCAAGCTGGAAAAATGCGCCTTTGATCTACAAGAGGTAGATTTCCTTGGTTACCGCATCTCGCCTCTAGGGCTTTCCATGGATCCAGCCAAGGTTTCAGCAGTATTGGAATGGCGGGCGCCAACTAACAAGAAAGAGGTGCAGCGTTTCTTGGGGTTCGCGAACTATTACCGCAAGTTCATTCCAGATTTTGCCCGCTGGTCTGACCCCATCACTAGCTGCATCCGTGGAAAGCAGCCTTTCCGCTGGACTGATCAAGCAGAGAAAGGGTTCCAGCAACTAAAGAAACTATTCACCTCCCAGCCAATTCTACAGCACCCAAATCCTGGAACCCCTTTTGTGGTGCAAGCGGACGCCTCTGATGTGGCAATTGGGGCTGTACTCTTACAACCGGTGGGAGACCACCTCCATCCCTGTGCCTTTTACTCTCGTCAACTAACCACACCGGAGAGGAATTACACCATTTGGGAAAAAGAACTACTGGCCATAAAGGCAGCCTTTGAAACTTGGAGACATTGGCTAGAAGGGGCCAAATTTCCCATTGAAGTCCACACTGATCATCGTAATCTAGAACATCTAAGAACTGCCCGCAAACTAAATCAGAGGCAGCAACGTTGGGCTTTATTCTTTGAACGTTTCAACTTCCAGATCCATTATGTGACCCCAGCCCAAACCAAGCAAGCGGACGCCCTGTCACGTAAACCGGAATACGCTGCAGGACGCAAGGAGACCTTTGAATCCCAACTACTACAACCCGAGAACTTTGCCACGCTCACAGTGGGGAACACCAAATCCACTCCCATTGGTTCAACTTCTTCTACTCCAGGACCCATCTGTGCTCAAGAAATCAGGGCTAGTCAGCAAGCAGATGCCTGGGCGCAGGACCAACTTCGTCAAGGTCTGCATTTTCCCTTTTCGCTTAAAGACGGACTGCTTTGCTATAGAAATCATGTTTATATCCCACCCGGACCGGGCAGGGAAAAAGCGCTTCGTCTGTGTCATGACTGCAAACCAGCAGGGCATTTCGGACTATTTAAAACCATGCATCTGATCCTAAGGGACTTTTGGTGGCCCAAGATCCGCAAAGATGTGGAAAAATATGTCAACACCTGCCCAGTATGCCAGCGCTCCAAGATAAGAAGGGAGAAACCCTCAGGGCTTCTACATCCCCTTCCTACCCCATCTCGCCCATGGGAAATAATTTCTGCGGATTTCATCACTGACCTACCACCTTCCTGTGGATTCACCACGATCCTAGTGGTGGTGGACCTTTTCACCAAGTTAGCCCATTTCATACCCTGTGAAGGTCTTCCCACGGCCAAAGAGACTGCAGATCTATTCCTCCAACATGTTTTCAGACTACATGGATTGCCCAAGAGTTTAGTCACAGACCGTGGTTCTCAATTCACCTCTCGTTTTTGGAAGGCACTACAAAAACTATTGGGCATAGACTCTCGTTTATCTTCAGCTCATCATCCCCAAACAGATGGGCAAACGGAGCGCACCAATGCCACTTTGGAGCAGTATCTTCGCTGTTATGTAAACTACCAACAGGACAATTGGGCTTCTCTGTTACCACTGTCAGAGTTTGCTTATAACAATGGAGTTCAAGCTTCTACAAAAGAAACGCCGTTCTTTGCAAACTACGGCTTCCACCCACGTTTCTTTCCCCCTGTCATTGAAACTTCAGAAGTTCCCGCAGCAGAGGATTGGCTGCAGGAACTCACAGCGGTACAACAACTTTTGCTCCAGCAACTGGACCAAGCCAAGGAGGACTATAAACGCCACGCTGACAAACATCGCCAGCCGGGCCCCGAAATCAAGGTAGGAGATCGGGTTTTCCTGTCCACTCGCTTTCTGCCCTCCCACCGCCCTTGCCGGAAGTTAGATGCCCGTTTCATTGGCCCCTATCCAGTGGTGGCGCAATTAAACCCCGTGACTTTCAAACTCCAACTTCCGCGTTCAATGCGCATCCACCCAGTGTTTCACCGTTCCCTGCTCCTTCCGGCGGAAGGTGTGCGTCCTGATACAGACCAACCGGCCCCCCCTCCTGTTTTGATGAATGGGGAGGAGGAGTTCGAGGTTGAGGACATTTTGGATTCTCGCTTTCACCGCCGCCGCCTGCAATATCTCATTGACTGGGTAGGTTTTGGCCCTGAGGAGCGCTCTTGGGAAGACGCCTCCACAGTTCACGCTCCTGATCTAACCCGTCGCTTTCATCAGACCTATCCCGCCAAGCCGTGACCTCGCGCCTCGGGGAGAGGGCCCCAGTTTGGGAGGGGCCTTGAGGAGGGGGATAGTGTGATGATCCATGGGCCTTGTAGTCCTGCTCAGGACATTGTAATTCCTGATGAAGATGAGAACTTGGGTTTTTTACCTTCCCAGTCTGAACTGGATTCCTCTCAGCCAGATCTTTCCCAGGCAGATCTGGGAACCTTGCACCTGCAAGAAAGTTGTCTCCCAGAAGTATGTCAAACAAGCCCAGAGCCTACTTCTCCCGTGTTCTTGCGCCGGGAGTTTTGTAAACAACAGAGAAGTTTGGATTCAGCTTCGCGCAGGAGTGCGAGGATTGCAGCTAAGAATGTAGCCAATTAAGACTACTTCTCGTGAGAATCTTTAAGGAGTTTAACATCTGGTCTCAGAGTTTAGCTTTCGTTTCTGATTCCCAGAGAACTGCTTCGGTGGGAAAGTTAGACTCTATATAGATGTTTTACCCGCGTAGTAACTTCGCGGAGTCAATTCGTCAGCCTACGGAGCGAGTTGTGTCTGGACAGCGCGCTCCGATTCAAGCCTCGCTCCTGCTCAAGCCTTGCCTTGCTATCCAGCCTTCGCCTTGCTTCCCAGCCTTTGTTTATCTACGGACTTTGCCTTGTTTCCCAGGACCAATCCTTGCCTTGATCCACGGATTTTACCAAGTTATTCCATGGACCTTGTTCTTGTTCCTAGTTACCTTGTTCCACGTTTTAAGCCTTGTTTCAAGTATCAAGTTATTTCCTAGCCTTGCTCAAGTTTATAGACTAAAGGACCTTGTCGTCTCCCCTCACTTTGCTTGGCAAAGTGAGTGTTTCGGTTATTGGATTACAACTTTGGACCTTAATATTTCATATTGGACATTACTTCTTTGGACTAATTTTGACCTTTCCTGAAAGGTCTGCTTCTGGACTATCTTTTACATTTGCTTTTACTAACTTTATATATTTCCTTAATAAAGATATTAGATAGAATCTGGCCTCTGCGTATGGTTATTGGTGCCCTGTAGCCTGGGTCGTGACATCAATGCAGGCGCAGATCAGCTGGCGATCTGAGCCTGCGTTGAGCAGCCTCGGCCAAAATGGGCACGTGCGCACGGCGCAGATTGCCCATTTTGGCCGATCTGCGCCTGCGTATAGCATCATCAGCCATTTTGGGCGATGGTGCTGTGCAGTTTGGTGCGGAGCGGCGACATCGGCGGCGCTATGGGGGCGCTGTCAACGCCTCGACAGTGCCCCTATCGGCGTGCGCCCGAAGTGGCCGCTTCAGCGGCCTCTACGTTCAACCGGCCCTGCGGATAATATTTTCACTCCCATCATATGTGATGTACTTTTGTCCATTTCTATAGTATCATCTGTGTTCTGACCTATCACACAGGTGAGTGTAGTTACTGCCCAAACCGCATTATTTTTTAATTGAAAAAGGGGAAACCTTGGAATTGTGGAAGTCAAAATCTAGATCTAAAACGAGGTAAAATATAGCAACAGCTGAGTGGTGATATATCAAAATTGCACAATTCTTGATGAATAAATTAATCAAAAATTACCATAAAATAATCATGCAAGAGGATTACTGGCAAGAAAAGCAGCATTGATGCTCATTTGGAGACCAGCCACAGGAATGTCCAGTCTTCAACATCACTAAAGCAATCTAACATGGGTGAATCTGGCATATCCCATCACATGTTACATTAAACACCTTCGTTCGTTTCCATGCAAATTTGGAGCTCTCAAGACAATTGCTCCTCAACTCCATAATCCTCCATTTCTGCATACTTTTGAAACCGTTTACAAATGAAGTTCCATGGGCAACCAGAGGAAGTAGTTTTGTGTCATATGTTGGGCTCTGTGGGACTCTGTAAACTGTTTCAAAAACATGTAGACCAGTGGTTCTGAAACTGTGGGTCCCCAGATGTTTTGGCCTTCAACCACCAGAAATCCCAACAGCTGGTAATCTGGCTGGGATTTCTGAAGTTGTAGGCCAAAACATCTGGGGACCCACAGGTTGAGAACCGCTGATGTAGACCCTGCATCTGATGAGGTCCTAAAGCAAAATACAGTTGAATCAATATATGATAAAAAGTTTTTTTAATTACTAAAAAATTTAAATCTTATTAAAATGTATGACAGTTTCAAAAACATATAATGCACCCCATTAATAGATCCATCTGCTGCATAAAGTTAAAGACCAAAGGGCTATTTCAATTTTAAAAATGTGTTGCTTGTCAGCAAAATGAGATAATGGAGGGATTCTATTGTATAGTGTATGCTGGCTATTTATCCATGGGTTCTATTACTTGATCTGCTGTGCTGCTCTCAGATAGGAAGGGTTCACACATGCAGAGATTCAAAATGTAACCTCCAAGAATCACTCAAACCATACACTATGCTGGCTCTTTTGCTGTCCCAAATACATTGTGGTTAATAAGTTTCTGGACCACAGGAGACATTAATTGGTAAGTGTCAAATCAATTCATGACGTAACCTTTACAGCTTTTGGTCCAGGCTACCTGAAGTACTGCACTCCCATATGACGTTCAGCATGGTGTAATGGCTTGAAGGCTGGGTTATGATTCTAAACACCTGGTTTAAATCCCTGCTCTGCAATGGTACCCCATTTTAGGAAAATCACATTCTCTCTGCCTCGGAGAAAAAAAAGCTCTTTCCACTTTGAAGCACAACTCTTGGTGATGACTCTTTGAGCAGAGTTTTCCCACCAGTTACAGATCCATCTAGCAGTATTCCCATCTATCCACATTTAATGAGTTTGCTAATCAAAACATTATAGGGGAACTTATCAAATCCTTTGCTGAAATTCAGATACATGATGTCCACAGCATCCTGCCATTTACTAAACTGGTGGGTTGTTTTTAGAAAGAAAATAAAATTATTTTGGGAGGATTTTATTCTTGCCAAACCCATGATCCTACTAATCACTGCATTGTCATCCAAATACTTGCAGACAGACTTTTATATAATCCAGTCAATCTAAGGTGGTTTTCTTGGAAAAATTTCTTCAAGGGAGATTTGCCACTTTCTTCCTGAGGCTCAGGTAGTGTGACATGCCCAAGGTAACCCACTGGATTTCCAGAGCCAAGCAGGGATTTGAAATTTGGCCTGACATTAGTACACAATGAATGCTCGTATGCAATGCACACAAGTACTGTATGTTCTGTTTTAAATCTCCAAATGGTCAGAAATCTCCAAATTACACTTGCTGATTTAAAGAGTAAGGTTTTTAAAAACATATTTTCAAAATTCCTGTATTTGAATTCCTGAAGTATATGGTTATTACAACTGATTTGTGCTTTAAAAAATAATTCTGGAATTCCTTTGTCTTGCTCAGATCTCAATCAGTAGTTTGTGTGATTGTGTCATACTTGTAAAAGATGGGTATGATTCTGATCCTGGGAATATTTGATGAATGCAAAAATACCAGGTGGTTCTTTGTTTTGACTTGTTATTTGCCTGGAAGCTTTGAGAGTTAGTAGAAAGTTAGTAAAAAGTTCAATGATAAAAAGAGAACCAGTGGTTTCACAACAGCTTTCATATAATATACTCATTTTCGAATGAAGGTATTTCCAAACAGTTGTCCTTTCTGCTCCTTTTGGAAAAGTATATTCATAAACCAAACCGATTGCAAGCCAAACTCAGAAGATACTATCGGGTAAATGCCCTTGCTGAAACTTGAAAATTCCTGCTCTTTAGGAATTTCCCATCAGTCATATGCTTTATTATTTATTGCAAAATATGCCTACTGTAAGATTTATAATTTAGCTAGTAAATATTCTTCATTATCACTCTTTATGACAAGCTTCCAAAAATGCTAGAAGAAAAACCAATGTTCACTATTTTTATTGCATTTTAATATTGGAATATTCCATTTATAATAATATAACAACCCCCCAAAAAAGGCTTAGAATATATTCAGTGGCTCTCCGCACTGGAGAACATGCAACTGGAGAATATAGAATATCCCTTGTATGAAATTCTGAAATCCAAAATGCTCCAAAATCTGAAATTGTCCATGTGGGAGGATAAGACAGTGACGACTTTGTTCTATGATGGTTTGATGTACACAAACTTTTGTTTCATGCACACTATTATTTAAATTTTGTATATAAAGTTACTTTCAGTCAAGGTGTATAAAGTATATATGAAACATCAGTGAAATTTATGTTTAGACATGGGTCCCATCTCCAAGAAATCCATTATGTATATGCAAGTATTCCAATATCTATTTTAAAAATCCCAAATTATGGAACACTTCTGGTCTCAAGTATTTCAGATGAGAGATACTCAACCAGTATACACCAATAGTTTTCAACTCTTTATTTGCCTTCTGAAATTGTTATTGTAAGAATGAAAGCTAAAATAATGTAATCTGAAATGCCAATATCTTTGTTGGTTTTGAATACAAAGAGATTGTAAAATAGCTATTTCCATTTTCTGATATTTCCACACAAGATGGGAAAAGAAATGAGTGCATAGCTCTTTGAGACTCCTGAGTATCCAAGTTTTTGCTTGTTGTTGCTCACATCATTAACTTCTTGATTGTAGAGAAGTGCAATCTGCTATTAAAATGTCAGTTGACTAATTGCACTGATCAATCACAGTTTTTTAATTGTTTTAAATGATGCAATGTGGTGTTATTAATAATATCAGTGGGAGATAAAATGATCACAGATTTCCAGTTGACTTTTTAGTTTTTCTTTGAAGATTATTTGATGTCAGACTTATATTCTTCTGATATTCTCCAGAGTGATTAATAAAGGACATGCACATTTTAAGTTTACAATACAGAAATGAGTTCAAACACTGAAGTCACACTTCCCTTTTATAATCATTTGGGAAAGGATTTCCTTTAAACAGATATATACTTCTAGTTTCTACCCTACTAAGAGAAGCTTGGTGTAATCCTTCTCAACTTGTCATGCTGAATTAATTTACATTAAGATTTTTTTAAAAAAAAATCTACTAAAATGTTTTGTATCTTATTTCATTAGGCAGAAAGCAGAAAAACTTTCAATTTCAGCATGCTTTAAAATATCCACCACAGAGCCAATCTCTTGAATCTCGTCTCCTCCACTCACATACATACTGTACACACCACATGGAAGAAGAGATTGGCCTCATCTTTTCTATCAACAGGGGACATACCATCCTGCTGATCCTACTAAATGTATTAGTAGCTTTAAGCATGGCCAGCCAACATATTCTGCTGGGTGGACTGAGAACTAGTTTCACTTTACTCTCAGTGTTCTCAGAAGGGAAATTATTAGAATATGATCGTTGGACTCCTGAGGTGTTTTACACAACTCCAGTCTATTTTATCAATTTCATTTAAATCACTTGTTGGAAGCCACTGGGACAGACCATGTGAAGAGAGATGTAATAAATATCCTGTTAACATCCAGATTTGTTATTCTTTAACATCCTCCAAGGATACAGGTTGAACATCCCTTATCTGGAATTCCAAAATCAGAAATATTATACTTCAAAATCTTAAATTGTTCACATGCATGGCTGAGATATGGACACATTTACTTTTTGATGGTTCAGTGAAACAAACACACTTTGTTTCATGCACAAAATGAGTACAAATGTTGTTCAAAATTACCTCCAGTCTATGCAAATAAGGCATATATAAAACATCATCGAATTTTAGGATTGGACTTGCATCCCACCTCCAAGGTATCTCATGGGCCAAAACTAACAAAATATTCAACAAGGTCAAAGGCAAAATACTCCACTTAGGCAGAAAAAATGAAACGCAAAGATACCAAATGGGGGATGCCTGGTACAACAGCAGTATATATGAAAAAGATCTTGGAGTCCTCGTTGATAAGTTAAACATGAGCCAACAATGTGATGTGGCGGCTAAAAAGCCAATGGGTTTTTGGCCTGCATAAATAGGAGTATAATGTCTAGAGATCCAGGGAAGTAATGCTACCCCTCTATTCTGCCTTGGTCAGATCACATCTGGAATACTGTGTCCAATTCTGGGCACCGCAATTTAAGGAAGATGTTGACAAGCTGGAATGTGTCCAGAGGAGGGCAACTAAAATGTTCAAAGGTCTGGAGAACAAGCCCTATGAGGAGCGGCTTAAAGAGCTGGGCATATTTAGCCTACAGAAGAGAAGGCTAAGAGGAGACATGATGGCCATGTATAAATATGTGAGGGGAAGTTTTCTGCTGCCTGGAGACTAGGATGCGGAACAATGGCTTCAAACGACAGGAAAGGAGATTCCACCTGAACATTTGGAAGAACTTCCTCACAGTGTTCAGCAATGGAACTCTCTGCCGTGGAGTATAATGGAAGCTCCTTCTTTGGAGGCTTTTAAACAGAGTCTGGGTGGTCATATGTTGGGGGTGCTTTGAATGCGATTTTCCGGCTTCTTGACAGGGGGTTGGACTGGATGGTCCACGAGGTCTCTTCCAACTCTGATTCTATAATTCAATAACTTTGCCTGGCCACACCTTGCTGTGGCTTATGGGAATCATTTGTTGGCCAGGTGGAATAGCAGTGAATAGCCTTGTAGCCTCAAAGCCTGGCCGTTTTCTGGAGTAGCTGGAGTAGCACCCTCAATCAAAGAGTCGCTGTGAAGCCTGGCTACTTCCTTTGTAGGGGAATCATTGTTTGGCCAGCTTGAATTGCACTGAATAGTCTTGCATCTTAAAAGCCTGGCTGCTTTCTAAATAGGGCATCCTTGCTAGGCCAGTGTTGTATCCCAGCCACAGGCTGGCCATGGTCACGTTCAAGATGATGACACTGAAGGGGATTTTGGTTTCCAGGATGGAACAGAAGAGGATTCTGGTTTGGGGATTTTGCATCAGTCTGAGCCTCCTGTTAAAGACATGCAGTTTCACTTTCAGCAAGATGACCTGTTGGCTCCAGAAGAGTCAGATACCGGTCAAGCTGACATTCTTCCTTTGGGAGTTTTTGAGGAGGATTCGGCAGTTATGAGAAATAATGAGGAGGTAACTGGAGAACTAACAAATAATGACGGAGCCGGGGCAACTGAAGACCAGGTGCGAGATAACAATGACCCTGAGCTGTCCAGGCAAGACCGTTTGTCTTGGCGGGGCTCTGAGCTCCGCAGAAGCGCTCGTTTGGTGCACAAAAGTCAGCTTTCGAAAGATTCAAGCTGTGGCAAAAGAAACGCCTTCTTAGGTTGCTTTTTAAAGCAGCTTGTTCGGACCATGCCCTTTGTCAGAGCAATTTCATCGCTTCATCCTTGTGCGGTGCTTTCTAAGGACTACACTTTGCCCCTGGGATTTCCTGCATACTTGGACCCTGTTTCTGGCTTTTGGAACCTGTATTTTGGATCCTGTGGACTAAGACTTTGTGCTCTGAACTTCATGTTTTTGGATTTTATGGATTAAGATCTTATGCTTTGGATTTCTTGGACTAACTCTGTGCCTCATGGATTATTGCTATTATTTTGTCTTTGAATCAATGGACCTTGCCTTTTGAACTGTTGGACATTTATGCATTATTGATTTCCTGCTACCTTTGGACATTTCCTTTATAACTTGGAATTATCATTGATTGCTTGCTTCATCTATATTGCTTTGCTTTAATAAAGACTTTAAAAGACTATTGTGTGTTGACTGGGTATCCTAGCAAGGTGAACTTAGCCTGAGGTGCGACAGCCAGGTTGAATGGGATGGAGTAGCCTAGTGGCTTCAAAGCCTGGGGATTTTTCACCTAGGGGAAATCTCGCTTGGCCAGGTTGAAAAGCACTGAATAGCCTTGCTGCTTGCAAGCCTGGTCGCTTTCTACCTTGTGGAATCCTTGGTTGGCCAGTTTGAATAGCAATTAACAGTCTCGGTGTGGCAGTTATGAATGCTGCAATTAGGCACCTAGATTAGCATTTAATGGCCTTGCAGCTTCAAAGCCTGGCTGCTTCCTGCCTGGGGGAATCCTTTGTTGGGATGTGTTAGCTGGCCCTGATTGTTTCTTTTCTGGAATTCCCAATTTCCCTGCTTTCAGAGTGTTGCTCTTTATTTACTGTCCTGGTTTCAGAGATTATATTGTTCTGTATTATTATACCACAGTAATTATTTCATATTATGTTTATAATCTTATATTATCTGCTTAGAAGTGGATTATATGAGGCCCCTTCTACACAGCTGCATAAAATCCACACTGAAGTGGATTATATGGCAGTGTGGACTCAAGATAATCCAGTTCAAAGTAGATAATATAAGATTATAAATGGGTAATATAGCTGTGTGGAAGGACCTTGAGTCTACATTGCCATATAACCCAGTTCAAATCAGATAATCTGTATTTTATAGGCAGTGTGGATCAGGCCTACATACACTCTGCCTTTGCCCTGTGCGCCATTTTGGCTGAGGGAGATGCTAGGATACGAAGGGGGCAGGGCCTAAAGGCAGCGGGGGGGGGGGGGGGGGGCTAAAGGCAGCAGAGCCTACCTTTCTAACTGGCAGTTAGAGGGAGAAAGGCTCTTACTCATCCTCGATAATTTGGACTATTTTTCTAGGTTTTTTTTATTGAAAGACATATTTTGGGTGACTGTCTTTTGTGGCCAAATTTGGTGTGATTTGGTCCAGTGGTTTTGTTGTTTACTCCATAATAAAACGAACATTACATTTATATATATACAGCTATTTTAAGATTTTTTTAAAAATCTAAAATACTTCTAGTCTCAGGAATTCTGAATAAGATATACTCATGCTGTACTTTCCATTTTACTAATGCATCTATTCAATATATTTTTATAATATATATATATATATATATATATATATATATCCAGGGCCATAGCCAGAAAAAAATTTCGGGAGGGGTTTTGAAAATTTTGGGGGGGTTGAACCCCTAGCACATACCCCTCCCCGCTACAAACCTGTCAATATCTGCTTGAGATAGTGCCTGGGGGGACTCTTAATGTTTTGCATCTCATAGACTTAGCATGGGGATTTGGTTAACCAGTTAAAATTCATGAGTAAACGAGATTTTTTTTATAACTTGAAAAATTTCGGGGGGGGGGGGGGGTTGGAACCCCTAACCCCCCCCCCCCCTCGCTACAGGCCTGTATATATCCATCCCTATTTGGAGGGATATCCAGTTTTATCATTCAGAAAAGCTTCTGCTTTGAGGCCAAAGGGCAATTACTTGTATTTATATACAAATTACAATGTGCATAGAGTTTCTGAACTTTCACATCAATGGTGGTGGTAGACAGCTATTTCCCCCAAATACTCTACCATCCACACAAAGGCACCAACAGCCAATTGGATTAAAGCTCTGTTGATTACACACGATGCCCTTCCTGTGAAGACAGGCCCCAGTGTGTTGTTTTTTGATAACACTGGCTCCTTTGGAGCAATAATGCTGATACAACTTCCTGTCTAATCGCAAAGCAATTACTGCACCTCCAGAGGGAAAGCACTTTGAAATGTCTAGGCTTAGATTAGATGTGATAGACTTCCATTTCTGGTCTTAAATGTCATTGCAAGAAGGTCCATTTGAAAATAATGCAGCCACCACAACACAATGGATAATGGGCGTCCTATCTGCAATATCTTGATAAAATAAGTTCTTCTGTTCTATGGCATTGCTGGAATTCACTATAACTGTCAGTTGATGAATGAAAAGTAGCCTGGCATAATACTTTGCAACAATATGAATGCATTTGGAAGGCATGATTAGTTTGCTATTAATACACATATGGTGACCAGTTTATGTCTGGGATTTCCTCTGTAGAGTTCTGTGTTCAGTTTTGCTATATGTAGCATGAAAACTATGTTGAAGCTCTCTCAGCAGATTCAGAAGGAAGTGATTTCTCTGTACCTTCTACTATATTAAGGGTTTATTCCGTCCTCTGAGCATCCTATTGAATCCAAACCATCATATATTGGAGAAACAGCAGAGTGAAGATTGGTTTAAAGATGGGTGAAAGACTAGGATATACCAAGGATATCCATGTAATGCTAAGAGTCCTGCCTGATAGTATGAAAAGAACTATAGTTGACACTAGTGGGCTAGATGAACCAATAGTCTGACTTGGGATAAAGCAATTTCCCATGTTACTATCCTGACTCCATGATTCTGGGAAGAATATGTTAAGGCTGAAATCTTTGGATTTTGTAGACCACTTTCTGTTCTATGGACTGGGAGGGATGCCCGTAGACCCAGGCTTCGCTTATTTCCTTCAGCTGGTGTTTGAAATATCTGTATCATTCTCAATAGAGTTTGGAAAAATTGCTTTTTGAGTTAGTTTCCAGATTCCACTGAAAGCCTGTCTAGTGCTATTATGCCTTATGGATTCTAGGGGCTGATGTCCAAAAATATAATGTTCCCATGCTCTGATAATAACAGCTTCAGTTTCGTTCCAGGAGTTTATTTCTCTAAATTATAAATACCTAAAAGCAGTATGTGAAGGTGTGGATAATACGCCTCAGTAGAACTGTTCTATTACTTGGAAAAGCACTATAAACTGTTGGAGCAGAAAATGGAATATAAGAAAGGTAGAATGCACCTATAGCCTTGCTGCAAAATTGAAATATGAATGTCAGTAGATTACTTTGTTTCACCTGTTCTTTTTATCCCAATATAATCATGCAAGATCAAAAAATCATTGTTGGAATCAGTTTTGGAATAAGTTCTAAGATCTGTTAGAATAAGATCTATTCTTCAGGCATACAGTATAAGCATATGTTTATTTATCCATAACACGTGATATGCATTATATGTTTATAATAAATTGCATTGACTTATTTGGCTGCATCTAAATTGGTTTATTTTATGCTTGTCTTTATTATATTCTCAAAATATACATTAGCTTCACTTATTTATTCCTGACTTTTTCTGGGTTGCTGGTCTATTCTGAGACAAATAGCTGGGTTATTTGTCTCAGAATAGGCTTATGGGGGTTTTTTTTCTATGAAGAAACTGAGTAGTGTGATAAGGCGGCTATTTTTCAGATTAATTACGTGTGAAAGAATCTGGAGGTGTTGGTTCCAGTTGATGCCAAAATCCATATTGTGTGAGAGGACTGGTAATGTATTTCAGGTGACATCTGTTTTGTCACTTGCTTCAGGAGCTATAAACTCATCTGTTTCTGTTTCAGGCCATGGCATGAAGTTCTGAAAGCCCTGATGGACCATTCTTTGGGCCCGAGGGGAGTGTATCTGCAGAGAGAGAGAAGCACTGTATCACTGAAGCACAACAGAGAAAGGAAATGACTCAGTCATCAAAAGGCCCTCCTTCCTCAGGGAACCATCCCTAATCAGTATTAGCCCCTTATAATAATACTATTTCAGAAGCACAGTGAACCAGAGCACTGTGTAGCCATGTAAACTGCTTCCTGGATTTGCCAAACAAAACAACACTCAGCAATTAATAGAAATTCACTATTAGCTCTACTTTGATAAAGCAGCACATAGTTTGCACGCTAATCATACAGTCTTTATGTTTGCAAAAGACGTGGTTACCTTCTCTGCCTATTTCTTTCTTGTTTGGCTTACGTTTTGGCCATGCGAGAATAAAAATAGAGTTGCTTGCATTTTATTTGGCTTCAAACGCCATGGCTATGGATATTGTCCTTGTTACCCTTGCAAGAGCTATTACAAAGCTTCCTCGTGGGATTTTCCTGATTAGTCACCGCTTTGGTATTAAGCTTGGATAGTTTGTAGTGCATGCCAAGGATCTAGAAAAAGCTCTACCTTTTTGTGTTTGATAATGAAATGGGGCAGTGCCAAAAGTTAGAAATAAACACTGCAGAAAAAGGCCACAAGCACACCACAGCTCAGGGACTAGGAATATTACTAAAACATGAGCCTTTATAATTAACTATGATTAGACACAGAAACAGATGTGCAGCGCCTCCTGAACACATGAGCTGTTTATTCTTCTTTAGCATAGTAGAAAGAAACCTCAGCTACTGTTTTACTGCTCCTTGATTTTATTTTCACCTTTTTCTCCTCTTCCCCCAAATCAACAATGGCTGCTTCTGAAGAAGATGAAACTTCTTACATCACACTAACCTTTTCACAGCTTATAATAGCTGAAAGTCCTAGGCCAATCAGACTCAAGGATATGTCAAACTGAACCAAAGTAATAACAGAATGATTTATTGATAAATAAAGATGTAAAAAATACACAGCAATAAAACCTAAAGCAAAGGCAAAGATTGCTTCTGTTGCTTCACCTAATCAAACTTGTCCATCATCACAACTGCCATTTGCTGGAATGTACTGTATATAATTAAATGTCACTTCATGAACTTACTTCTTTGGGCTAAATGATGGCCAAATGACCCCCCCCCCCAGGACTAGACTACTAAGTTGATTGCTGGTTATCTTTATGATCTCTTGTTTTTAAAACTGCTGACAAACTAGGAAGTGCCCAAATGAATGATCTTAAAGAAACGTGCTCACAGGCAGTCCAAGCCACACAAAAGTGGGACAAATGCAGCAAAAGTCCATAATGTAGGGGCCATAATTCAACACCACTTTGCATTCTTTCCTACCAAGTCACGTTTTATTTGCTACAATTCACTGGTTATCAAAACAAGTAGTCAGCAGATGTGAACAGCTATCATCACTTTCTTTACTTGCTACTGTTTCACTAAGCTGGGTAGTGGACTCTGCTCCTATCACAGAGAAACAACTGCTTGTGAGTAGGAGACAAGGCAGCTGTGAACTGTCATCATTGATGCCTGTTTAAATAGCCTTCTGCTTTAATTGCCTATTATTGCCCTTATAAGCCATTTTGGGAGCCTGGTGGGTTGAAAAACAGGCCTTTAAAATCTGACAAAAATTAATAAAAAGCACTGTTCTTCATGTAAACAGTTTTAAAGGTTTACTATTACAGTTGGTACTCAATCTTGTCTGATCTTGGACACTAAGCAGGGTCAGCCTTGGTTAGTCCTTGAATGGGCCAATGAATGCCAGGTGCATACTGTAGGCTATTTCTTCAAACGAAGAAACTAGCAAAACCACCTCTGAGTATTCCTTGCCTAAGAAAACCATATGAAATGATATAAATTAAGAGGTGACTTGAAGGGAAGTACACATTATAGTTTACTATAAGTTACTCCCAGAATAGCATATCAGATCTGCACACATTATAATTTTGGGACTAAAGCAGTGGTTCCCAACGTTTGGGGCTCCAGGTATTTTGGACTTCAGCACCCACACTTCCTAACAGCTGGTAAACTGGCTGGGATTAATGGGAGTTGAAGTCCAAAATACCTGGAGCCCCAAAGGTTGAGAATCACTAGATTAAGGAAAGCATAGTCAAATGTTTATGTATTTCAGATACCGAAGGAATATTTTTGTTTTTTCTTTTTAATAATAATAATAATAATAATATTTTGTTAGTTGTTTTGCATAAAATGGTGAAAGACAAAAACATAAATTTTAAAGAATAAAGGCGTATAACAAAATTAAAATAGAATACAAGAAAAAGACACAAATCTCTAATACCAAATATAAACTAATAAAGGAAAAGGTAAGAAGAGAAAACAATCATGATAAACATCCGATCATAGAATGCACCTCTTAGCCACCGTGAGATCTTACAAACAAAGAAAAGGAGAGAAAAAGCAAAGGAGAAAAGGAAAAAAGAGAAAAAAGAGAAAGGATACAAAAAAAAACCCCAAAAAGAAGAAATAATAATAATAATAATAATAATAATAATAATAATAATAATAATAATAATAATAATCTGACTTCCATTTATTTGGAAGGTGGATTTGATAAACTTCATTTTGCAATCTGTTATTCTTTTGTCATTGTTGTCTCTGTTTTTTATGATCCGGGGAAGTTCTATTTCTTAAACACTTTCCGAACTATTCTTAAAGTATTATTTTAATTTTCTCACTTTTTAGGTAATTTAATATCGGCTTCCAATGAGTCTGTTTCCTTAATTTATATGATTAGCGAGGGAGTAGGAAAGACTATCCTTATTCCTAATCTCTCAAATCTTATTATTCCAGGTAAGAATAATAACCCGGGCTGTGGCGCAGGCGGGAGAGCAAGCCAGTGCAATTAACTGCAATGAATTACTCTGACCAGGAGGTCATGAGTTCGAGCCCCGCTCGGAGCCTATGTTTGTTTGTCTTTGTTCTATGTTAAAAGGCATTAAATGTTTGCCTATATGTGTAATGTGATCCGCCCTGAGTCCCCTTTGGGGTGAGAAGGGCGGAATATAAATGCTGTAAATAAATAAATAAGAATGTCCAGCACATTCCTTATAGAAAAAGACAATAAAACAGTAATTTGATACAAATTGTACAATGTCTTCCATTTTTCCAAGGCCACTAAAATAAAAAACATTAACTGACAGGAATGTAGCATATGAGAGAGCTCAAGTTTCCTACAGTATGCAGTGCAGACCACAAAAGATGTCTATGCAAGACACACAATGGGGTCTCTTCAAGTACTCTACCTATTAGCATATACCAAATATACATTTTCAAAACCTTCTCCATTGCTTACATATTTATTAAAAAAGACAGGAGACTTTTGCTGAATTCTGTGCAATACAGTGTGTGATCTCCCACATTTTATCACATGAGTATAAACAACAGTAGAAAAAACACTGCTTAGAAGTGCAAAGGTGGCACAAGAAATACTAAAAGACAACTGAATCGGAAGATAGCCATACTTGTAATTATATGAGTTAGTGTATTATCTGCAGCACAATGATAATGACACAACAGTTGTCCCTCCTCCCATACATCCTGTCATCCCAGGATAAGAAAAGAGCAAAGGAAGGGGAAAAACTGCGTGGTCAAACTGGGAGTTGTAATTCTATCAACCAACATGGTGTTATCAATTGTAACATACAGAGGACACTTACCATAAGAAGAGGAGTTTCTAAAGTGATTGTAACTGCAATGGAATATAAAATAACACCGTCATGGTGTTGTCATGCTTGAACAGAGTCCAGTGGAACATAGCCAGGAAGGAAGAGAGACGAACTATTTCAAATAATATGTTCCATACCTAACTTTCATCCTCTAGTCTCGATTTATGTAACTTGGGGCCCTCTCTGACAAAAGGGCAAATATCTCACAAAACTACAAAACCTAGAATTCCATAGCATTGAGCCATGGCAGTTAATATAAAACTGTAACCAAATGTCTACAATTTTGATTTTGTTGATCATTTTCAAACCTATTTACTATTAATACAATTTGGCAGTGAATAAATATGTCCTACTTTAAACTCAAAGGGGAAAATGAAAATATGTTAACAAAAAATGTTAAAAAAATTCCAAAAGACCTGGTTTAAGAGTGAACCACTCCTTAGCCAGGCAGGTTAACAAGGAGAGGAGGAGAGGAGAGGACTTCATACTAATTTGATTAGTCACATTCAGCAAGAAAAAAGCTGTTTGTCTTTGATATTTAAAAGAACAGTATCAGCATCTTTAAAACACGCAAGGCTCTAGTAGAAAAGATGCTTTGACTTTCAAAATATGAATAATAGCATTTCGATTCATATCAGTTTCATATCAGTTTTAAAGGACTGTGTAAAATTTTGGATGAAAAATACAGATGCAGTGAGATGGTAACATAATAGGAACAATAACAGCTGTGTATTTTATGTTAGCTCCTTATTCTATTCTTGATCATCATGCAGATATAAAGCCACACATCTGTCTTACAACAGATGCAAGATATGGTTTTCTTGCCGTTAACATGAAAATGGAGAGAAAAGTAGCTGTGCAGAAAACAAGAATTTAACAAGCTCTGTTATCAAGATGATGTATAGCTCAGATGATAACACTCAAGCAAAAACTATGACTCTTGCAAAACAAATTCCAATTTAGGTCCACACCTGCCTCTAGTGGTCAACAGGGATATTATTATCCCCTTACACCTGAATCCACAAACCTTGGCCCTTGGAGATGGAAGAGGCTTTAATTGTAGGCCCCTACCCTCAGTAGCACTCCAGATCTCAGCAGACAAGGCAAATCAGCTTAAATCTACTTTTTCCTGTCTGAATGTGGGTGCAGCAGAATTGTGTAAGTGGGTGGTTGGGAGAGGGTATACATATGTACATGTGTGGCTCCTGTATTGGCATAAGATAATGTGCATCTCTACCGCACATAATGCAAAATCATGGCATTGAAATGGTTCGGCACAATCCAAAAAACCCCACAACACTTTAACACAGGGATTGGTAGGACATCACATTAGAGTTATAAAGCAAGTGATCCCATTTCCCTATTGTGTGGCTACCGCCTGCAGAATTCTGGGAAATGTAGTTTAGGGAAGCTGAGGACCTTTCCAGCTGAGAATTCCAAAGGCTCCACCCTAAACTATGTTTCCCAGAATTCTACAGGAGGCAGCCACATGTCAGGGAAGTGGGAGGACCCGATTTAAAGTGCTGATGTTAAACTTTTCCTCGCAATCCCTTTTGGCCCAAGAAATATGTACATGTCCCCAGGTATGTAGGTATATAAAATAGGTATAAAACTCAAATATTTACTGATAAAAAGTCACCATTTGTGAGGCTTGTTAAACAGGCTGACTTTCCTTTTTATGGAGTACAGCTGAAGCCTCAGTACAGTCTACTGTAAATACTGCATGTTGTTGCTAACAAATTTCTGTAAACGTTTAAAACATCCATTAGATGATGTTCAGAAAACGTTTACTGTTGCCAAATTTTTCGGGTCCCCAACATTGAGCTAATGGGACCCTATTTATGTGTTCTGTAAGCCGCTCTGAGTCCCCTTCAGGGTCAGAAGGGCAGGGTATAAATACTTTAAATAAATAAATAAATTTGGGGGCCAGGACCCACAGTTTAAGAAGCAGTGCTTTAGGGCGTAACTTAAACATGAAGCAAACTCCAGTTTAGAATAATCTCTTAGTATACTAAAACAAAAAAGCTGGAAGATGAGTTGCAGCTCCAAAGTCAGGAATGGCTAGGCAGGGTAATCGAAGAAACAGTCCAAGTCAAAACACACAAGAAGGCAGATTAGTGAGTCAGTCTGAGTCAGTAACAGTAAAGGCAGTCCAAAAAAGCAGAGCTAGTCAGAGCAAAGATTCCTCAGCAGCTGATACAGCTGCGGATGAAAGGAACTGGATAGTAGCCCCTCCCACTGGCTATATATATACTCTATGGGGAGATTGGGCGGGACTACTGTCTTGAGGTGTCAAAAAGATTTCTAGAAGATTCTGAAGCTGTCTGTGCAGGTGCAGAAAATACCATATGTGCGAATTTCACAGATGATCACGATGGAGAAGCTAATTTACAAAGTCTGTAAAATCGCAATATAATGTGGTGGCACATACAGAATGACTGATGTGAAACTTAATAGCAATTTTGCTTTACAAGTTAAATAGTACACTATAAAGCCCAAATTCCCAGCACATTAAAGTAAAGTCAACTAGCATTTTTAGAAACTGATCTATAAGGAAACCATGGGGAGTTTGCACAGTTAGAGGAGTTGGCCAGGTTTTTCTGATGACTCTTTCATCCAACATCTTCCTATCAGACAAGTAATAGCGACACTCTTTCAGTTTGTTAGAGACACTCTAATATATTGGAAATAAAATAAAATGTCTTCTTGCCACCAAGGAATGAGGGGAACATTTTGGAAGATGGAAGCAGCAGATGGAAAAAGGTTATTTTGTTCACTACTTCTTTACAACAATCCAGGGAAGCAGGTTTTAAAACACGAGCACTGTGACAATTCCTGAGGCAGAGAGAGAGAGCGTGTGACTGGCCTAAGGTCGCCCAATGGGTTTCTGTGGCCAAGCAGAAATTCAAACCCTTGTCTCCAAAACTGTAGTCCAACACTAAAACCACTACACAACGCTGTCTCTCCAAAAGTTCATCTTTAGCCACATTGAACTACGACACAGGAAACACAAATAATTTTAACTATTTTTTAGTTTTATCATTTAAACACTGGCACCACCTGGAGGCCACCAAAATATAAGAATATGGATAGATTGAGAGTTTTATTTTATTTTTCATTAATAAGAGACAACAGTGCCCCATGACTCGAACTAAGCATGAATTTTGGTAGTCCAATTCAAACTTGTCATTTAGGCATCCTTCGCATGTTGATGTGACATTGCCTCATCCCATACATAAAATCTCACAATCCACAAAGAAGTTTGTTTATAGTCTACGTTCCCGAAAGTCACCCACCTTTGCTACTTTTGCTTTCTGTTATATCCTAAGAGTTCCTGTTTGTTATTTTGTATCTTTAAAATCATTAATACAGCACTATCCTGTCAATGCCTACGATGAGGAGATCAAAGATTTGGGGGATCTCTCTGGAAAGAGAGATCTGTGCCAGACCCAAAAAGAGGGTTGTGAGAAGCAATATAAAGATTTCCCTATTCCCAATAAAAGGCTCACTAAGTTTGAAGCAAAGGTCACCGAGTTTATTCTGGTCCAGCTGGAGCAGGATGATGGCAGCAATTCTGGTACTTCCTGGTAGAGCGCTCTGCACCTGCTAGTCACTTGGATTTTTTGTCTTTGCCAGTCTTGATCTGCTAATAGCTAGGAAAATGCCAAGTGAGCAGTTGTGGGTAGTAGTAAACAAATTCTTGAAGAATCCAAGAGAACAATCAGCATGCCCAGATGGATTCAGGTTTGGTTCACTATTCACTAACTGGAGCATCTGTTATAATGCTTTTTTTAAAGGTATGATATAGCTGTACATACACTTTATATCATCTGGATGTGTCACCCAACTATGACATTGGTATTAATGATAAATGAAATAAGTATTAGGATGCACTTCCATCAGACCTATATATTAGGTACTTTAAGGGTACAGTCTTCGATTACTTGAAATTATTATTCAACAGTTCGTTGTGGAATTGTTATCATTTTTGTTAAATTTTGTTAAATGGTGATCACTGAACTGCATCTCTTTATTATAATATCTAAAAATAATTATTTTTTCTAAAATTAAAATAAAGTCCAAGAATGCTGGTAGATTTGATGCAAATTTTAATTGCAAAATCTAACATGATTATAATTTTTAGCATGCTGGAGATAGAATTCAAAGCTTTGTTTAAAATAAACTCTGTGATAGCCCAGTATTCCTTACTGAACTTTGGAACAAAGAACAAATTATTATCACTACTCATTCCAAGACTTTGAAGTGTTTGATACTTGGTTAAATGAGGGATATCCCCATTCTTCTATTTTACATTCTTGAAAGATAAAAATTCAGATGACAAACAGATGATATACAGCCATTTCTGTTAGTTGCCAATGACTATTCTGAAGCATAGTCATTGTCAGCTCTGCTAGTAGACCCTTGCACAAGGCCCAATAGTCTCTCAGAAATTTAAATTAGTCTGTTTGAATAGACAGGAAACTATTTTTCTCAGAGGTATCTTGCCCTCTAGTGGTAAGAAAGCAGACTTGTATTTTGTACACCTTTCCTTTCACAACCTCATCAGATGAGCAAAATTGCCCATTGTATGAGGCTCCTGGAACAGAGCCCACTGGCTTTTAACCCATAACGTAGATCTACTTTCAGACTCCATGCCAAGTGAAGTGGGAGTGTCATAAACTGCTGTGGCAGCAACACAGAAAGCTTTCTGAGTTGCATAGGCAACAACAGGGGGAAGCCTGGCGGTGGACACTTCCCCCTGTGGGATGGGGTGATGGGGAAGCCCGGTGATGTGAGGCATGGGATGACAAGTTTTGTAGTAAGTGATTTCTATTATGTTTTCTATCTGATGAAAATTTCAGTGAAAGTCCTAAATGGGAATGCTCCAATTGGCATATTTTTCAATGTATGCCTGCCCAAGGACTGAAATCTGCTGGAGGGGCCCTTCTCTGTGTCCCACCAGTGGGGGCAATTGGACATGTAGTCCACTCACAGCAGAATGTTCTTCTCATAGTGGCCCAACTGGCACCAGCACTGGCACCAGGCCTGAAACAAATAAAAACAAGGCATTTTAACTAAAATCGTAAGAACGAAATATTCCCATTTTAAATTATTTGTTTCACAGATCATGTGATAAGGCACACTTGAAGGATTCTGTCTCCAAGCTGTCACAGTTCCAACCTTTGGGATCCTATCACTCAGCTTGCCCCTTAAGATCCCTCCTCAAACTGAATGAAAACAGCCAGACACATTTATAACAAAAAACAATAAGGACGTTTATTAAGACACATTAGAAAACACATTAACCCCTGAACTATTTAATCATTCACCAAAACCTTACTCAATTCTTCCTCCTGTTTTGTTTCTCTTTAAACTTTTTCCTGTCTCTATGCCATCTTTTCCCTATCTCTTTAGGTCATTTTACTATCTTCAGGCAACCTTTCTTCTATCTGCCTTCTGTCTGAGACAAGTCTTAATGTTATGCTGCTTTTCCTCCCTTGCTTCATAGCATTCCCTGAGTTATGACTGGCTGAGACCAACCAGGCTTTCCCAGCTCCTCTTTTCACACATGCTTTCTGAAATGACCAAGTTGAAGGATTTTAACACTATTACTTGTGCCTTCCTTCTGTCCCGGGCATTCCTTAACTCTCATGACATAATTGTCTTTGCTTGAGCCATCCTGCACAGAATCAAGTCAGCATATAATTGCTGTCACGACCCAGGCTGCAGAGCACCAATAACCATACACAGAGGCCAGAATCTATCTAACATCTTTATTAAGGAAATATATAAAGTCAATAAAAATAAGTGTAGAATGTAGTTCAGAAGAAGACCTTTCAGGAAAGGTCAATTATAGTCCAGGAAAACAATGTCCAATATAAAATATTAAGGTCCAAAGTTGTAATCCAATAACCGAAACACTCACTTTGCCAAGCAAAGTGAGGGGAGATGACAAGGTTCTTAGTCCAAGGAACTTGAGGCAAGGCTAGGAAGTAAACTTGATTCTTGGAACACAAGGCTTGATACAAGGCAGCAAGGAACGAGGAACAGGGACAAAATCCGTGGTAAAATACTTGGCAAGGTCCTGGAAAAACAAGGCTGAGTCCTAGGAAGCAAGGCAAGGTCCGTGGAGGTAAACAAGGCTTGGAACGTGAACGAAGGCTTGGAAACAGGAACGAGGCTTGGAAACGGGAATAGCGCTGTCCACACACAGCCTACTCCAGTAGCTGACGAATTGACTCCGCAAAATTCCTTCGGGGCAAGGAACCTAAATAGGATCTCGTTTTCCCACCAAAGAACACTTCTCTGGGGAATCAGAACCGAAAGTCAATCTCTGTGTCCAGATGCATGACTCCCTAGAATTTCTCATGGAAGCAGTCTTAATCAGCTGAATGCCTGGCTGCGATTCTCAGGCTTCTGCGATTAGCCTGCTGAACTCCTTTTTGTTGTTGATAATAACTACGGCGAGAAAATGGGGGAGATTCTGACTCAGGGCTTGTTTGGCAGATTTCTGGAAGGCAAACCTCTTGCAGGTGCAAGGGCTCCAATTCAGGCTGGGAAAGTTCCAATTCTGGCTGAAATGGTGGAAAACCCAAGTTTTCCTCTTCATCTGTGACCACAGCGCTAGGAACGGGACTACATGGCCCATGAGTCATCACAATTGCTGCCCTCCCGACTTCGAGCTGGATGAGATCCTACTTTCCAACTGTGTTGCTTCAGTCACAACATGACACAACCAATGCATTACACTGCACAGGACACAACAATGAATTTCAATGGCAAACATTTGGGATAATTTTTTTCTCTGCTGGTTTCTCCTCTATTAAAATCTCAGGGGTGCTGTTTAATAAGCTTGAGGTGACAATGCTACAAAATGCCTACTTCATAGGTCTAATGCTCTGGGAACTCAGCACAAAAACATGCCTTTTGAATGCTAAAATATAATGTACGCTGGGGTGAGGGTTATTCTAGAAACAAGAAATTGAATCAATTTACTAGCTATCTCAACAGAGCCTTGTGTAATACAAACCTCCAGATTGTTTATATGGATGATTTTAGAATGAAAACATGAAGATATGTGTCTGCTTATTTTTATTTAGGCCAACTAATAAGTCAAGAGGTTTCATTTATATTTCTGGTGTCCCAGCCATATCTACATCTATGAAAGTTTTTTTCCCTATCAACTTATGAATTGAAAATATTTCAGTGTGATTACTGGAGTTGTGGAGATTTTCAAGGAAGTATATGACTAAACCCTCCCATCCCAAAATCTCCATCAACATAACATTAAATGCTAAGTTTAGCTTTTCAGCAGAAAAACAGTCCAGAGAATTAGGTGACCCAATTCCAAAATTCTGGCAGCTCCAAAACCCGAAGATAAATTAAAGCTGAGCACAGGCAGTGGACAGTAATAACAAATGCCCTTATTGTTTTAGAGGCGATTAATAGCTGGCACATCTCAAAGTCTGTCTGTGAGAGTATTTTTGTGGGACTTCATCCACAAAACCTGATAGTATTATATACAATAATTAATTATTTGAAAACCACAAAAACCACTTATTGCATTTTCTCTGAAGTCTCTATGAATAGCTTTTAGGGTTTTTTTTTAGAGGCTAGGTTTAGTCTTTTTTTGGCCTCTGCATTACACTGCTAATGTGCTCACAGAGTGAATTACGTACATCAAATGTACATCAAGTGTTAAAAATCAGGCTAGAAACATATATTCATAAATTGGGAGAAATAATTTAAAAGCATTTTATTGTTATAAACTTATGTATAAACTGTATCAATGTTCAAATACAAACATTTTTGAGAGGGCTCATTTAAAAAAGGAACAGTGTCAGGACTCAACAGCTACTTGGTGTGCAAGATGGAATAGATCAGAGGTCACAGATTAGCTTTTGGATTACGACTTTTTATGCTTCTTGCTCCATAAGAATATATAAATGTATTTAAATAATTCATAACTAATTATTTTCCCATCTGCTTCAAGGGAACGTGTGGACTGTTTCTAAAATGCTTGTCTTTAGAAATTAAAAAGAACAAATGTGTGTGCATTCCAGATGGAACCTCAGCATTCCTTATAACTGGCCATCCTGATTGGGAGGAAGTCCTCAAAATCTAGAGAGCATCAAGTTGGAAATCTCTGATCTAGGACATTGGGAAGTTGTAAAAAAATTTAACCTACACCTAAAAATCCCAAAGGCACCAGACTCTGTGTCATTTTGGAAGGTAAGCAAGGTCAATCTTGTTAGTACAGTAGAGCCTCACTTATCCAACATAAACGGGCCAGCAGAACGTTAGATAAGCGAAAATGTTGGATAATAAGGAAAAGCCTATTAAATGTCAAATTACATTATGATTTTACAAATTAAGCACCAAAAATATGTTTTACAACAAATCGACAGAAAAAGCAGTCCAAAATACGGTAACGTTATGTAGTAATTACTGTATTTATGAATTTAGCACTGAAACATGACAATATATTGAAAACTACAAAAACATTGCCTACTAACAAATTGACTACAAATAAAGAGAGAATTTCATAAAATGAACTTACAGTAGCAACATTGTCTCAAATTAAATCCATAAAAAGTTCAATCTTTGCTGCCTAGAGAAACAGCTGTGGATCGGGGTGGGAGGAAAATTGCGTTGGATAACCCAGAACGTTGGATAAGCAAGTGTTGGATAAGTGAAAATCTACTGTACTTAGGTGGGATGCTGTCAAAGAATACTGGGGCGTGTGTGTGCGGCTTCGCCTTTGTCACCTGTTGATTTATGGCAACGCTGTGGATTTCATAGGTTTTCTTACAAAATGAATATTCAGATATTGTTTGAACAATTTTGTCTTCTGAACTACAACCTAAAGCATCAGTCATTTTTAGTAGTCTTCCACCCACATAAAAAGTCTCGCTCTCTCTCTCTCTGTCTGTATATATATATATATATATATCACACACACACACACACACATGTATCACCCTCTTAACAATTGTATTGTGAATTCTGTCAATACTTTTCGTACTGTGGTCAACACAAAATCAAAAGAAACATAGTAAATGCCCTACTGTCCCATTTTCTAGTTGAAATAAATACCAAATACAAGGTGTTATAATAAAACTCACTCTGTCATTGCTTTTGAGGTTAATTACACAAATTAAAACAGTCTTCAACAATTGCAGGAGATTGTTCTTAGGCAAAGGTTTCCCACTTCTCACATTATACAACACACAAGGAAACCTGTTCAAGTTTGCACAATGGTGAATAAAACAAGATTCCATCGTGTGATAGTTCAGAAATGTGTGAGCCAAAATGCCACATTAGCTTTTTACTCATACTGTTTTAAGAGATACATCTGCTGAACATGATCATATCTGTTCCAGCAATTTCAGTAAAATGCTTACTATTTCACAATTTTCTCAAAGTACTGCTCTTTTTGGTTTCCAAAATGTTTCATCATGTGGAAGGAAAATGCAAATATGTAACCAGGCCCAAGATAAGCAAATGAGTATAAACAAACACACAAAAGTGAGACTTTACTGTTATGCTCTCATCTGATTGCACAAGGCTTTACAGATGTCAACAGTAATAATGTTCTTCTGCAATGGGAAAGCAGATGGCCTTTCATGTTGATTCTGCAAGGAAGGTACTGGTCAGTTTTTCCAGCTACATGTCTTTTCATTTATCACGGTTTTCTCTTCACGGTGATAGCCATCAGAATAGGGTTTTGTTTTTGTTTTTTGCATCATTAATATGGAATCTCTGTATAATTGAAAAGAAGTCCTAAATTGTTAACACAAGAGAAGTTGGTCATGACTTCATAAATCATAAACTATAAAGGATTGAATATTGAAACCTTATATAAGCTAATTTTGATATTGCAATCCATTGGAAATGCAGCTGCTGGTACTCAAACATAGCTCTCTTTACATAGGCAAAAAGAAAAAACAGTGCTCACTTTGTATTGACTTCTATCTTGACACATGCCACACTTTAAAGAGTATTGCTTTTTACCCACCATTCTAGCCAAAGGTCTTGTTTTGGGTTTTTTTTCAGGTATAGACAGACTCCATATTTCCATGAATATACATAATTTCTATTAGTTACCTATTCATTTCCAAGATCAGTTCAGTGGAGCACTGCTAACTAATAAAGTATACTTAACACATGATTAAGAAACTTTGGATACCATCTTCTCACTTTCTTTGCCTTAAGGGTCTGCTCTGTAGATTGTCATCATTAGAAATTTAGTGAAAAGAAGGGCCTTTGTGATGATGGCATAAAAATTATGGAATGGCTTTGCTAGGTCACTCTGTTGTGGTCTCCTCTCTTCTCACGTTTGATGGATACTCTTAACTCCCAACTTTTTATTAACCAGTAATTTTGCTACTACGTGAAATGCTTAAAGTGTTTAATATGCTATTGCTGTAGTTTAATAAATACACATTTAGTCTACATTTTGTACACTAGTATACATTTTGACCTCATCCTGATTTTCCCATACTTTTTACAGTTTAAGATTGTTGGATTATTGAGGATAAAGAAATTATGAATTTATTAAATTAGATACCACTTCTCACTAACAGAAAACCTTTTCTACCCAAGGTGGAGGAACCAGAACTTATTAAATACAAGAATCAGTGGCATAAAACTTCATTTACAAGAGTATATGAAGATGGCATTACATCACCAAATATATGTTGCGATCATCTTTAATAACTAACTTTTGTTCATGCATCCAGCAAATGTGTGAATTAGTAAAACAGAGGCAGCTCCACATCTTCTCCTTAAGCTACTTGTGTTTCTTCTCCCACCACTACTGATGCCTGCTAATTCTCTTCTCCTTTGGAGCAATATTAGGGTTCACAATCCACTTTCAATGTGGCTCACTTTTTTTTTTTTACCAACAGTGAGTTGTTTGGTACAATATTGTGCTCAAATGATATGTAGAGCTTGTTACAACATGCCATCATGTTGTTAGTTGCCCTGAATACCCAATGGGAGATGAGACAGGATACAAATAAAGTTGACTTGACTTGACACAGTGGTTATTTTTTTTAAGTGTCAGATATGCATTTTACCAGAGTAACGTATTTTCCATCGAATGATAACACAAAGGGAAAGCTCTTGTGAATATATGTAAGAAGAAATGCAAATTAAGTATTTCTGCTAAACTACCTGGAATAAAATGGCCTTAAAAGTCTGACTGCCTGAACCTTTTCAAAATTGTGCCACCATGTAGAAGTTTGGTTGTCATTTGACATTTTTGTCAACTGACAACCAAAGAAGCAAATTTTTGCCCACGAAAAGCAATTTTGGTTGTGTCCAAAATACCACAATTGTTATTTCAACTCCCAATAATAATATTCTCTAGTAAAATAAGACTCATGTTTTTAGAAAGGATTGAGTTTTGTAAATTAGAGAGAATTATAATTATTCTGATGTGAGTCTGAAAGTTAAACCTTAATGCCTCAGGGAACAAGATCAATAAAATATTCAAAAGGCTACAACTGAGAAAGATAGAAGCACACTTGGCACAGTAGTCAAGGAATCAGTTATTTGAATCCCACAGCCTAATGCAATACAAAGCCACAGTTGGTTCTGAGTTTCCAGTTTCTTATTCAACACAAAGCACTACCATCAGCCTAGGAAAGTCAATGAAGCTGACACACCACAACACACCAGAATAAGCTTTGGCTCATTTGAACCACACATTCCTGCCCATTTCAAGATATCCAGCATTATGTCAGGCCAAAAATTGTTTTCATACTGTGTATTATTTCAAAATGCAGTTCCTAGAGAAGGAGTGGTGCTTCACAATGAAGTAACCACATTAGGACAGATCAATGTTCTATACCTGCAGTTAAAAAACTGCCTCATATAAGAGGCCCTGTGGAAGTCATCCTTGCATAAAAAAAATCCTCCAAATAAAAATTTAAAAGAATGACTTCCACCTAAATCAGTGATAGTTTTCTTTAGTTGGCAATATATAATCTTCCCACAGTCATTACCCTTTCCATGTTAGATGATGCCATATCGGATGATTCCTTTTCTCTCCCACCAGTGGAGATGGACTGCTTCCTTAAACAAACACTCGGGTGGGGCATCATCGAGGTGGTGTGGGGGAGGAGGAAGAGCGGTCATTTGCGACACAGGGAGAAGCACAACAGAGTTTTTGCGACCCTGGAGAGGAATAGGTGTGGTAGTCTTCAGGACAGACATCCCAGCCTTAAGGTCCTGCTTTTGAATACCAGATCCATCAACGGTAAGACAGCTGTCATTCAGGATTTGATCCTGGATGAGGGGGCGGATCTGGCATGCATCACCGAGACGTGGCTGGATGAGCTGGGTGGTGTGAATCTCACCCAGCTGTGTCCACCGGGTTTCGGGGTGCATCAGCAGGCCAGGGCTGGGGGGGCGGGGAGGAGGAGTCACAGTGATCTTTCGGCAGTCCATCACCCTGATCTGATGCGCCGTTCCGCAATCCTCGAGGTTTGAGTGTGTCTACTTGAAGGTGGGAGCCCGAGACAGCTTGGGGATTCTGCTGGTGTACCGTCCACCCCGCGACCCAGCAGTCTCTCTGTCCGAGCTAGCAGAAGTGGTCTCTAATGCGGCCCTGGTCTCCCAACAACTTATAGTTTTGGGGGACTTTAACATCCACGCCAAGACCACATTGACAGGTGAGGCTCAGGATTTCATGGTTGCCATGATGACCATGGGGCTGACTCAAGTTATATCTGGGCCCACACATCAGGCGGGGCACACGCTGGACCTTGTCTTTATTGTGGACGGTGGGACAGTCAGAGTGGAAGAGCAAAACATTCTTCCATTGTCATGGTCTGACCATCATCTGATCTGTTTAAGTTTCGCCATGTCTTCTAACCTCCGCAGGGGTGGTGGACCCACTAAGATGGTCCGCCCCAGGAGGCTGATGGATCCGAATGGACTCCTGAGGTCTCTTGGGGATCTTCCTGTTCTGGAGACTGCCGATCCTGTTGATGTCCTGGCTGATCGATATAATAGTGAGCTGGCAAGGGCACTTGACACGATCGCTCCCGAACGTCCACTCTCACTGCGTAGAGTCACGTCGACTCCCTGGTTCACTGAGGAGCTGGCTGTGATGAAGCATGCGAGGAGGGAACTAGAGTGCATCTGGAGGAAATCTCGCGATGTGTCTGACCAAGCACGGGCTAAAGCCGCTATTAAGGCTTACTCCGTGGCTTTGCAAGCAGCCAGGAAAGCCTTCACGACTGCCCGCATAGCGTCTGCGGCCAACAGGCCATCGGAGTTGTTCCGAGTTCTTGGGGAGCTCCTGTGTCCTCCTGAGACTCAGGGGCTTCCCGATGACTTGGTAACTCGGTGCAGCGATTTCGCGCACCATTTTGCAGGCAAAGTTGCTCAGATACGCCATGAATTGGACTCCAGCTTAAATGTAGTTCCAGCGGAGGTAACCGAAGTACCTGTCTGTCCGATTTTGTGGGATTCTTTCCGGCTTGTTCTTCCTGATGATGTGGAGGGGATTCTTGGGTCTGTGAGGGCGACCACTTACACTCTGGATTCTTGTCCTTTTTGGCTGGTTAGGCTGGCCAAAGATGGGTGGTTGGATTGGTTTGTGGCTATAATAAATGCCTCCTTGGGTCAGGGGACATTTCCATCCTGCTTTAAGCAGGCGGTAGTAAAATCGCTATTTAAATAGACCTCCCTAGACCCATCTGTATGTAACTACTACAGACCAATTTCCAACCTCCCGTTTCTGGGCAAGGTTCTGGAGCGCGTGGTTGCCACGCAGCTTCAGGAGTTCCCCAATGACACTGATTTTCTGGACCACTCGCAGTCTGGCTTCAGGCCTGGGCACAGTACTGAGACGGCTTTGGTAGCCTTGGTGGATGACCTCCGCAGGGAGCTGGACAGGGGGAGTGTGACCCTGCTGGTTCTCTTGGACATCTCAGCAGCTTTCAATACCATCAATCATGGTATCCTTCTGGGGAGGCTCTCCGGGATGGGGCTCGGTGGCATAGTTTTGCAGTGGCTCCGGTCCTTCCTGGAGGGCTGCTCCCAGATGCTGAAGCTGGGGCATACCTGCTCGGACCACCTGTGGGGTCCCGCAAGAGTCTATCTTATCCCCCATGCTATTTAACATCTACATGAAACCGTTGGGAGAGGTCATCCGGAGTTGCTGAACCAGTGCCTGGCTGCTGTGGTGGACTGGATGAGGACGAACAAGCTGAGGATCAATCTTGACAAGACAGAGGCCCTCCTGGTCAGTCGCTCGTCGGATCGGGGTATTGGGTGGCAACCTGTGCTGGACGGGGTTACACTCCCCCGGAAATCACAGGCCCGCAGTTTGGGGGTCCTTCTGGATTCAGCATCGATGTTTGAGGTGCAGGTGTTGGCGGTGGCTGGGAGGGCCTTCGCACAACTCAAACTTGTGCGCCAACTGTGACCATACCTCGTGAAGTCTGACTTGACCACGGTGGTCCATGCCTTAGTTACCTCTAGACAGGACTACTGTAATGCGCTCTACGTGGGGCTTCCCTTGAAGACGGCACGGAAATTACAATTGGTCCCGCGCTCGGCTGCCAGATTAATAATGGGGGCGAATTACAGGGAAAGATCCACTCCCTTGTTCAAGGAGCTCCACTGGCTGCCGTTCATTTTCCGGTCCCAATTCAAGGTGCAGACCATCATCTATAAAGCCCTAAACGGTTTGGGACCCACCTACCTTCGTGACCGTATCTCCTATCATAAACTTGCCCGATCTCTTCGATCATCAGAGGCGGCTCTCCTGTCGCCACTGCCTATATCTCAGGCCCGCCTTGTGGGAACAAGGGAGAGGGCCTTCTCTGCTGTGGCCCCCCCGATTGTGGAACTCACTGCCCATTGAGATTAGGCAAGCCCCCACATTACTAGCCTTCAAGAAAGACTTGAAAACATGGCTCTTCCGTTGTGCTTTTGGAGAGTAACTACTATATACTTCTTTTATGTTGCTCCCCTCCAATATCTATCCTCTAGACTGTACCACTATCTTATGACCCTGTTCTTTATGGTTTTTATTCTTATTCCTTTCTCACCACTAGTTTTAACTTAGTGTTCATGTGGCCCGCCCTTGTTTTTATGCTTCCCTGATTTTGTGTTGTAATGTATATTATTATCTATTGCATTGTTTAATGTGTTATGATGTGTTGTTCTTTTATATTTTGTTATATTGTATTGTTCTGGGCATGGCCCCATGTAAGCCGCCCCAAGTCCCCGTTGGGGAGATGGTGGCGGGGTATAAATCAAGTTTTTTTATTATTATTATTCCTTCCCAAGGTAGGGAATGTGTGGCTTTCTACATGCTGTTGGACTGCAACATCCCTGGTCAGCATGGATATTGTCAGACTGAAGGCTGGAGGGCAACATGGTTCCAACTCATGCAGTACAGGAAAGAAAAGGGAGCAAAAGAGTCATATGCCCCCACAACTATGAGATATGTCCACAAGAAAAGTTTTTCTTTTGTTTAATTCCACGATAGTTTCACAAGAATGCTCTCAACGCATTTAGCAATCATAATTTTCCCTTTCCAATGTGGGAACTAAATCAGTGTCACTGATACTGTGCAATTAAGCATACTTTCAGCCCAATGAAGTAAATCATGCTAGGGTTGTCTAAATTTGTAGCGGAGTAATTTAATAAATTGATGTGTATTATGCTGGATGAATTTTCCAAATACTTATCTATAATAGAGTAAAGCAAAACACACAGGATAACCGGTATAAAAGAAAAGGTTAAGCCCTTCTTATTGCAAAAGCAATTTAGACTGGAAATATTAAAAACTCATTAATAAATCAGTCTTTATTAAATCTTGAGATCACATTTAAAAAAAGAGATGTGAGAATTCTTAGAATTATGAAGACTTAAGCATTTATCCTTAGATTGATTAGTTTGAAATAAATGATAATGGTAAGATATAACAACAATGGGATTCGTGCAGCATCACTGATGATGGTTGGGTAGGCAATACTTTTGCTTGTAAGCAGGGGGGCGGGGGGGGGGGATCATGAGGCCCTCCAGATTTTGTTGGACTTCATGTTCCCAACCTGTGGTTATGATGGTAAAGGCTTCTGGAACTTGTCATCAAGAAGCACAATTCCCCCAAGCGCCTCAGAACTTTTTGTTTTGTTCATGTCAAAATCAAAGTCATGTAGAGGTGTAATGGTAGTCACCTAACTACAAGTTTGTAAATGTCCACCTGACTAGCTGTCCTTGTAGAGCAGTAATTCCTAAACTCTGGTTCTCCAGGTATTTTGGATTTCAACTCCCAACAGTGTCAGCCACTGGAAACTGAAGTCCAAAACACCTGGAGTGCCAGTTTGGGAATCTTTAATATAAAGGAAGAACAACTGCTAGGTGATCTGGCAGGGGAACCACATGTAATAATTTGGGGTAATGACTGAAATAGCATTTTATGTGTTATATCACTGAAAACAGAATATATTGCAGCATTTTAGAAGGGATTCCCAAAATTTATTGACAATGCAATCCCCATCCTCTCTAGGAATTTTCTAGATCACAGGAAGTTATCACAGAATCATGCTGGCAAATTCATTAGATTATACCTCTCTAGGAAGTTCTTAGAGGAATTGTATGGTAACTTCTGGTTGTTCATTTTAGTGATGTTCACTATTATCCAGTTTCCTGTTTCCACAGTAAGTTCAGATATATGACCTCACAGATATGGGAGTTATACAGTATTTAAAATGTGTATATATTGCCTTACTTGCCATGCCCTTCAGAAAGTTTACAAATATAGAAAAAGCAAAGTCCCCCATTGTCATATCAACATGTGCCTTCCAATTGCTTTCTTAGTGTCTTTCAAGTTGATTGTTGATGACCCCATAAATTTCATAGGGTTTTCTTAGAGAAGGAATATTTAGGCATGGTTTTTCTAATTCCTTTTTCTGGAATACAGTCTGCAGCATGAGGTATTCATTGTTGGGTTTCCAATCCATGTAATAACTAGGACTGACCCTCTTTAGCTTCCAATATCAGATGGTATTTAAGGCATGTGGGCCACACGATCACGTACCTGGAATATAAATAGATGGTAACTGGGGCGTGGGCAATCTGGCATTCATCTATGTATCTTAAAATCTGTATCAAAGATGTTAGAAGAATGTTCAATAAACATCCTGCCTATTAGGGGCAAGTTGCTCTATAAGGCCCACATTTCTTAAATACACAAAAACCTATCTGTTAAAGTGGCTAGAAACAACTAACTACTGCTTCTGAAGAGCACTTGAACTGTAATTTTTTGTTACATTTGATAATTTTAAAAGATATTTTCCACTCTGTTTGCCTAGGAAAAATGCTTAACAAAATCATGAGGGGATGTCTTACTTTCTCTTTCAAACTATTTTCTGACACTTTGGAATTCTTCTCCTTTTGCCTTTACTCTTCGCATAGCTTTTCCAATACTATTCCAAAGCCATTTCAAAACTGCAGTAAAACATTATTAAAATATTTATGAATAAAAATGTTAAAAGAAAACAAGGGCTTTCCAAATTCTTTTATGCTTACAAACATGCAGCCACTGCATATTTGGAATGATGATGCCAAATGAATGGGAGAAACTACCATCTGTTAGAAGGGCTCCTTGGTGGCGCAGTGGGTTAAACCGCTGAGCTGCTGAACATGCTGACCAATAGGTTGGCAATCCAAATCCGGGAAGCAGGGTGAGCTTCTACTGTTAGGCCCAGCTTCTGCCAACCTAGCAGTTTGAAAACATGAAAATGTGAGTAGATCAATAGGTACCGCTCTGGTGGGAAGGTAAAGGCATGGATGGTGCAATATCGCTGTCTTGCAGCGTTTTAATTTTTGTATACTTTTTATCATGTTTTGTTTTGTTTTATAGTATAGTTGTTGCTGGCCCTCGTGGCAGAATGTAAGCCGCTCTGAGTCCCCTCAGGGAGAAGGGCGGGGTATAAATGCATGTAATAAATAAATAAATAAATGCAGTTATGCCGGCCACATGACCTTGGAGGTGTCTTTAGACACCGGCTCTTCGTCTTAGAAATTGAGATGAGCACCACCCCCAGAGTCGGACAGGACTAAACTTAATGTCAGGGGAAACCTTTACCTTTACTTACCATCTGTTAGCTGAGTCTTAACTACTTCGGCTGAGTCACTGGTGCATTTTGTGACTATCCGAGGACTGGGAGATAGGTAGTCGCGTCTTTCTTAATCTCAGAGTGTAAACAGAACTGTTTCTTGTCTCTTCAGAAGCAGAGCACTAATAATTTGTAAGTAAAGAACACAGTAGCGACTCTGATCAAACAATGGCTGTATTGGCATTCAAGTTGCAACACGACTATCTAGGTGTTTCTAGAACTTAAGTTCCTTTATTTTGAGAATTCATGATATTTCCCAACAAGGATAAATTTAAAATTATTTTACTATGGGTGTAAAGGCAACTCCTTAGGTTACTTTCCTCAGCACTATTAACACAGAAAAGCAATGTTAACGCCTTCTTATAATGTATTACCAACAAATATTAGGAACAGGACTACAGCAAAAGCTTTTTACAATTGTGTTGTCGAAGGCTTTCATGGCCGGGATCACAGGGTTGTTGTATGTTTTCCGGCCTGTATGGCCATGTTCCAGAAGTATTCTCTCCTGACGTTTCGTCCCAGAGCTGGTTCAACAATGAGGCAAATTAAGCGGTCACTTGGGGCGCAAAACATACGGGGGCACAGTTGAGACTGCTTTTTCTGTCGATCTCTTGTAAAACATGATGTTTTGGTGCTTAATTTGTAAAATCTTAATGTAATTTGATGTTTAATAGGCTTTTCCTTAATCCCTCCTTACTATTCAACATTTTTATTTTTCAGTGATTGGTTTGGGGGAGGGGCACCAAAATTCTGTTCACCTACACTTGAAAAATACCTAGGGCCGGCTCTGTTTCGTCCACATCTATGGCAGGCATCCTCAGAGATTGCGAGGTACCTCACACCTCTGAGGATGCCTGCCATAGATGTGCGCGAAACGTCAGGAGAGAATACTTCTGGAACATGGCCATACAGGCCGGAAAACATAAAACAACCCTGTGATCCCGGGTGTTTGGGAGTTGAAGTCCAAAACACCTGGAGGGAGGGACGAAGTTTGCCCATGCCTGGTCTACAAGGATGTTGCCCAGGGGGGCGCCAGGATATGTTACTATCCTGTGGGAGGCTTCCCTCATGAAGCTGGACAGACGGGAGCTCACCCAGCTCTCGAAGGTACGTGCCACCGAGGAAACACCAAGCGAGCAAGCCAAAGAAAAGCCCTCCCTCAAAACCAAGCCCGGCCCACGGGAAGAGACCCCGCCTTGGGGCCCTTCAGCCACAGAAGCTCCTCCGCCTGACTATTGTGCTCCACGCTTAGGAGCCCGCCGCGCCCGCCCCACTCGTTCCCTCAGCCAGGCATTCCGCGAGGGCAGCCCCAGCGGCTGAGGACCCCTCTCGGCTCGCTCCCTGCCCTCTCCCCGCTTCTGTCTCTCTCGCCTCCCCGTCTCTAGCAGGAGGAACGGTGCAAGCGCCGGGCCGGAGTGGGCAGAGGCGGCCATTGGCCCTCCGCGAGTGTGAACGCAGCCGTTCCCTTACCTATCTGCCTCTCTCTCCCTCAGTTCCCATTCAGTCACGCAGGCGGGCGCGCGCATCTCACACGGTGAGGAGGGGGCGAGGGAGGGAGGCTGGCTCTCCCCTGAGGAGGAGGAGGCGTTGAATGCACAGCAGCGAGCGAGTGGGAAAGGGACGGAAGAGCGCCGCGGGGAGCCTGCCAATCACGCGCCGAGTTCCGAGCGCGAACTCTCTCTCTCTCACACACACACACTCCTCCCCTCTCTTTACCCCGCGCGCGCGAGCGACAGAGAAAGAGGGTTAGTTGGTTTGATCCTAACGAAGTCTAGCAATCGTTGGGCGCGCGCCTTGGCAGGTGCGGTCTAGTTCACGCGTTCGGAGCGGGGTGGGGGTGAAAAAGAATAGAATAGACAAAAAGAATAGAAAGGCCAGTTTGGGAATACATGGGCGTTATGTATTTGTGTGCGCGCGCCTTTAAGAATAAAAGCAATCCTGAGAGAGTAGGATCCCATTTCTGTGTATATGTGTATGCCTTTAAACGGAGTGGAATAAAAGCAATCTGGGGAGAGGAGGAGGAGGCGTTCGTCTCGATTCCTGCCTGCTTTGTGTCCCCTCTGGCGGCCCGTCCTCTCTGTCTTTCTCGCGCGCGCTCTCTCGCGTTCTCTCACCTCCCCCTCCCCGCCCGCCGCGGTCCGCCATCTGCCTGCCTGCCTTTCTCCCGCCCCTTCTTCCGTCTTCGGTCCCGTAACGCGCTCCTTTTCTCCTCACAGTCCCAGGAAGCGATGCCCTCGGCCACCCCCAGCAGCAGCAGCACGATGGCGAGCAGCAGCAAAGCGGTGAGCAGCGACGTCGCCGCGGCGGCGGCAGCAACGGCGGCGGCGGCGACTTCGGGCGGAACGAATTCGGTGCAGACCGAGGCCATGAAGCAAATCTTGGGCGTCATCGACAAGAAGCTACGGAACCTGGAGAAGAAAAAGGTGAGGAGGGGCTTGGCGAGGGCCCGTGGTAGTGCCTTTTGTTTCCGAGACCGGAGGGGAGGGGGAGAGGAGGCGACGAGGCCTCCTTTGTTCTCGGCCCGTGAGGCCCGCCGCCTCCCCCCTTTCCTCCCGCCCTAGTCCCGCGCACCCCCCTCCCACAGAGGCCTCCCTCCGCTTCAGCCGCCCCTGCCATTCCTCCCTCCCTCCCTCGGCAGCCCTGCTCCTTCCGCACATGGAGCCGGCCGGGACTCAACATGGCGGCGGTGGCGAGAGGCGGCCCTGAGAGGCTTCTCAGGGAGGGAGTCAAGCCTCATGGTGTCAGAGCGGTGGCTGGTTTCGCACAAAGGCCTTGCAGGGTGACTGCCAACCTGCCTTCTTTCCTACTCTTCCCCCTTCTGCCCCTTGACTTAACTCCTGCCACAGTTCTGGAGGAGTGGACAAGAGGCGAAAGGAGCGTGACCTTGGAGACCCCAGTTAAATATCAAAATAGCGAAATAATACGTCTGTTTGTGTGCATGTGAAAGGGCTTCCCTGTTTTAATTGTAGCTCCAGGTTGGGAGCTCAGATTTCTGCAGGGAGGTGGAGAGCCCATCTCCATTTCCCTGAAGGGACTCCGTGTGGCTCGCATGGGGACAAGCCCAACAACACAAGTTAAACCACAGAACAATTAATTAAAAACATTATCATTACATAAAACAATAAAGCACATTAACAGATTTAAAAGCAGGACAATAATAATAGCTAAACATTCAGAGGGTAAAATTGTGTAGAACTCTGAATAGGGCTCCTAGGAGGTATAAGGGCAATCAAAATTAGGGGCAGAGGAGTAATCTCAGTAAACAATAAAACCATAAAGGGTAAGGAACAATGATAAAGTGCAGTAACTGATAATGAGTTGTAAGCGGGCTGAGTATCTGGTAGGACTGTTTACTCAAAAGCACACCGGAACATCCACGTCTTTAGGTCTTTGCGAAAGATGGGCAGGGTAGGTGCCAATCTGATCTCCCTGGGTAGAGAGTTCTAGAGCCAAGGGGCCACCACTGAGAAGGCCCTCTCCGTTGTCCCCACCAGTCGTGCTTGAGACAAAGGCGAAAGCGAGAAAAGGGCCTCCGCAGCAGATCTTAAGACCTACACCTTGAATTAGGACCGGAAACGTATCGGTAGGCAGTGGAGTTGCTTGAACAGGGGGGGTTGACTGCTTCATGTAGCTCACTCCAGTTATTAGTCTGCAGAGTAGCAAAAGGAAGTGCCCACATCACAATAATAATAATAATAACTTTATTTGCATACCACCCTATCTCTCCAAAGGGGCTCAGGGTGTTTTCCAACATATAAGGCAAACTTAGGGCCCTTCCACACAGCCCTATATCCCAGAAAATCAAGGCAAAAAAATCCCACAATATCTGCTTTGAACTGGGTTATCTGAGTCCACACTCCGATAATGTGGAATTTTCTGCCTTGATATTCTGGGCTATAGGGCTGTGTGGAAGGGCCCTTAGGCAATCCCTCATTGTCCAAGCATGGTTGTCTTCCAGGTGTAGTGTAGCAAACATTCAATTGCCGGAAAGGAAATTATACAGACAATGCATCGAAATAGACACATTCAGCGGTTTAACACAATCTAATGAGCTTCACTAACAAAATATCAACAACTAAAAGTATCCTAAAATGCCAAAAACCTGTTAAAAGACACTAAAGGTAAAAAATAAAAATATAAAAAACCCATTTCATTGTAGCTCCATTAGTAGAAGTTCAATAAACCAATGGCCAGGAGTAATAATAATAATGATAAAACTTTATATCCCGCCACTATCTCCCTGAAGGGACTCGGGGCGGCTTACACAGGCACTCCAGGGTGCACATATACATACAACTGGTAAAAACGGTACACAAGTATAAAACTTATAGCATAAAATCAAAATAATATGATGTTAAAACAACAGTAGTTAAAATTAACTGCCATCAATTAACAAAGTGCCAAGTGTCAACTTCATATGGACCCATTCAGCCTACTTGAGGTCGAAAGCCTGTTGGAACGCAAGGATTGAAGGGTGGGAGCTAATCTAATCTCTTTTGGGAGGATATTCCAGAGCCAGGGAGCCACCACAGAGAAGGCCCTCTCGTCCCCAACAACCACACTAGAAAAAGTGGTGGGACCGAGAGAAGAGCCTCCCCTGTAGGTCTCAAGAGCCTGCGCTGGTTCATAGAAAGAGATGTGCTTACGAAGATAGGTTGGACTCGAAGCATATATGGCTTTGTAGGTAATTACAAAATGAACGCGGTCAACTATAAAAAGGCTGGGCTGGGGATTGTGCAACAACGTATCAGGGCCAGGGAAGTGGATGAAGTGAAGGAGAGAGTGCTATCTGGTTACCTAGGGACTGGGCCTAGAGACTAATCATTTTCGAAAATTTGCTGTAACATCCAGGTTTTCAGATTCCTATGAAAGGAAGACAGTGTGGGAGCTTGTCTAATTTCCCTGGGGAGGATGTTCCAGAGACGGGAGACCAGCACAGAGAAGGTCCTCTCCCTTGTCGCCACCAACTGTGATTGTGGTGGAAGCGAGAGGAGAGCCTTCCGGGCAGCTCTTAGAGCTCTTGGAGTTTATAGGGGGAGATGTGATCCTGAAGATAGGCAGGGCCCGAACCATTAAGGGCTTTGTAGATCATTACCTGCACCTTAAATTGGGACCAGAAACTTATTGGCAGCCCCCGAGTTAGGAACATCCAACTTACATACAACTCACAGTTAAGAACAGGGCTGAGACAACGGGAAGTGAGAGAAATCTGCCCCTCAGAAGGGAAATTCACTCCTGGAAGAATTATCATAGGGAAAAGGTGCCTACACTGAACCTTCATCACCAATCCTTGTTTCCACAACAAGCCACATATTTCAAAATCCAATTATCACAGGGACAGGAAGTGAGGTGAAATCTTCTGAACAGGGGCACATATGGCAAAACAAACACCACAGGGATGTTAACCCTTCCCTACGCTATCAAAAGCTAAAAAATACATTTGGCTGGAGGTACACTTAAAAAGGTACCTCTTTCAACTTATAAACAACTTCAACTTAAGAACAAACCTACAGAACATCTTGTTTGTAATTTGGGGACTGCCTGTATATGTTTTGTAGTAGTACATCAGTATTAACTAGAATCTTCATTGTTTAGAATCATAGGCAAAAGACACTTTCAAGACACACAACAGCAACAATAATGAGTTCTGTTCAAATATTGAAAAAGAGACTAGCAATCCTGGCTGCATTTAGAAGGTCATACACTAGACTTACTGTCTTCTGAGAATTCATGTTTATTATTATAAACATCTGAACATTGCCGCCAAATCCACCTTTGCCTGGTGGTACCTGGCAATTGGATGCGGGACTTAGAAAATGTCAATTGCAGTGACCTCCCAGAAGTAGGGTACTTTGAAATTAGCTTTTGTGGTAAGACCCTGAGAGTTTTCTGTCTGCTTGTTTTTAATGCCCCTGTGACCAGGAGAGCATTGCAGTTGTTTTTTCATAGAACCATAGAGTTAGAAGAGACCAGAAGGCCATCTGGTCCAACCCTCAGCCATGCAAGAATACACAGTCAAAACACCCCCAGTAGATGGCCATCCAGGCTCTGCTAACCCCCCTCCCTAAAGAAGGTTAAGTATTGTGTTGACTTTTGTTCCCATTACTAGAATTGTAGCCTTAAGGTTCTATAGATAAATCTGGAAACCTGTGACATTTGCATTCTAGTTGGCATGCATAGGATCAAATTTCACAATTAGAGCAGTTTGAGTGTTTCATTATAGTTTTGGCTATTATAGTTATCAAGGTAACCTTTCATTGTCTGAAGGCCTTGCATTTGTTCTCTTGCTGCAAGCCTAGTATAAAAGGTATATGATTGGAAGAAAAAAAAATGAATTGGATCTAAAATTCCTTTTACTTTTAGGACAGTTTTGATTCAGCAAAAGAATCCCAGTAGTGGAATGAGAAACAGTTCAACATTAAAAGAAGAAGCATACCCCTCCGTCCAGGCTCACACGTGTTCTTCACAGCCATGAGGCTGTCAGAAGCTTTTGCTTTAGTGTTTGATAAACCATAGCTTGCTGGGTTTGAACCCAAACAAATTTTGGTAAATCATTTGCAATTCTACCACTGGAAACAAGTGAATTTGAAACAATATTTTATAAAGTGATTTGTTTTAAATTTCTTTGTATCTTCTTTGAAGATTCTGTATCAGTAAGAATGTGAACTCAAAGAAGACCATGCTGACACTTACAGTTTTTAATCATGGCTTAATCATGTTTGAACAAAATGCTAATTGGTTTGAAAGTGGAAAATGAGATAGGAAACTTCTTAAATGTTGTACTTCACATCAAATAACAGATTTTATGGGCATATGGGTGAGGGTATGGGGGTCAAGTTTTGTTTTACCCTGGTCCCTTCCCTTTCTTGTCTAAAATTGTTCCTGAATAAGACTCCAGAAATTTCAGAGGCTTCAATTTGCTTTTTAGATGTAATGTTGACCCTCTGATGTGATCTACACCGTGATTGTTTTGAAACAGGAAGTGTGTCTATGGTGATTTTTCTTACTCAAAATAGGCCCTAAGGGAAGTTGAAATTACATTTAAATAAAAATGGCATGCCCCAGAAGGTTCTAGGGTGGGCTGGTGGTGGCTAAGTGGGGCCATGTCCCTCTCCTACATTGCTCCCCTAGACTGAACCAATGTAAAGGCAGTCCCCAAGTTACAAACATTCAACTTACAAATGACTCACAGTTAAGAATGGGGTGAGGCAACAGGAAGTGAGAGAAAACTACCCCTTGGAAGGGAAATTAACTCTTGAAAGAGTTATCATGGGGAAAAGGTGTCTCAAATGAAGCTTTCTCGCCAATTCTTGTTTCCACAACAAGGGACAGAAAGTAAGGTGAAATCTTCTGAGGGGCATAGACAGCAAAACAAACACCACAGGGATGTTAGCCCTTCCCTATGGTATCCAAAGCTTTAAAAAAAATTGGCTGGAGTTACACTTTAAAATGTACCTATTCTGACTTACAGACAAAATTCAACTTAGGAACAAACATAACGAACCTATCTTGTTCATAACTTGGGGACTGCCTGTCTTCATTTTCTGTTTTAAAGTTATGTCAATAATCTGTGGTCAATATTTTTGTTTTCTTAAGGTTGAACTGTAAACCTGTCCTTGCACATTCTTCCTTGACCTTTGTTCCAAGTCTATTTTCTGCCTGTATTGTGGTTTTGAAGGTAGCCTCTTGTTCTGAGTACAGATTACACATCAGGAAAATTGAATATTGTGCCATACCCATTTCTTTAAAGATGATCCAACATTTTTTATCATCTGCATCACAAGTGTTAAAATGCAAGACCTGTCACATAATTTTGTGTGACCTGAGAGGCTTTGAATGCCAGGGCAACATTGTTAACATTTGTAAAGTCTTTGTTGATAAAAATCTATTTTAGTTTTAACTAAAATCTGTCTTGATAGCTTGAAGCAGCTCTATTGCTATGCCATATTTTCTGATTATTTGCTTCTCTAAAGTTCACTGAATATAGCTTCCACTTCAGATTGTAAAATTGCAGATTTATCTTCCAAAGATTCTTCCTTGAATGAATTTGTCATCCCTTCATCTCTTATATAGTACTTCTGTGTGCTGTTTCCTTTTTTTTAAAGTACTTGGCCATGTCATGTAATATGTAGTAGAGAGCACCCGCTCTCTTTGTTTCAGTTTGCTTTTGATTTTTCAGATCTTGTGGAAGAGATCTCTTCTTCCTTTTTCCTTACTATCTTGTATTTCTCAGCATTGAGTATTACAGTTCTCTTTGTTCCTGTTCACAAGTTGTTCCTCTTTCTCTTTCCTTTTACTATTTCTTCTTGACTGCTTGAAGGTTTCATCTGTCATCCATTGAGGCTTCTCTTCCTCTTTGGCTTCGGGTAGGGTTTTTGTTTTTTGTTTTTTTTTGTATTCCTCTCTGACAGTGTGCTTGGCTTCAGTCCAGATTTTTTCTTGTTCCTGATCAATTAGGATTAATAGTGCAACTCTATTTTTTACATTATCTTTTAGAATCTATAGGAATGTTTTTCAGGTTGTGTTTTGGCGTTTTAGTGGGCAGTCTTCTTTAGCTTTACACAGATTTTTATATTTACGGAGAGAATGGAACTTCTCCATTGTCTGCTTCTGGTTATGTAGTCAATTTGATTTCTTTATTGGCCATGTGGTGATGTCCATAGATATACTCACCTTTTTGGTTGCTTGAAGAATGATCAACTGTTGGCCTCACAAAATTAAGTCAATCATTCTCCTGCTTCATTTCTTGATCCTTGGCCAATTTTTCTTGCAATGTTTAATTCTGCTCTGTTTCCTATTTTTGCATTTCAATTGCCTATGATTAACAAGTAGCCCTGTTTTGGTGTGTGATCAATTTCCTCCTGGACTCCACCACAGAATATTTCAATGTTTTTTTTCTGTCCTTTTAGTTGGAGCATAAACCTAGGCTATGGTTATTTTGATGGGTTTTCCTTTGAGTCATTGATATGCTTCTCTTCTGGCACCCAAAATGGCAGGTACATTGCCTTCTTTGGGTTCCCCCACATTGCTGCTTAATGTTGCTTGGAAAGAGAAAAAGGTAGGGAAGGAGGGAGGGCTGTCTTCCTTTCTCTGGTTTGTTCAATGGAGGGGTACACTGAGTGCCCTAAAACTCTTAAAAGGGAATTCTCACCCACATCTCTTGCTCTGGTTTCGTAATAGAGGCAGATTGCATTCGTTGCTCACCTCCTTCTTTTTCCAGATTGTATTCACATTATTTTTCCTAATCTATATACCTTTCTAGATCTGTATCGTCCCTTACGAGCCTATGAGAACTTTTAAGATCATCTGGGGAGGCCCTTGAAAACATGGATGTTTCAATGTGCCTTTGAATAACAAATCAGTTCGCACCACCACCACCACACAGTCCTAATTTACTCTTGCAGGTTTCTTGCACTGTATCCCACTCCTGGTCCTATTATCCTGTGTTTTGCACAAGCCCCGCCCTTCCCTTACAACTTTAATAGTCTCATTTCTGTTCTGTAATTATCATGTTTTTGTGACATATTTTAAGATGATCATATTTTGGTTTTTGATTAATGGTTTTAAACTATATTGTTCTGTTATGTGTTTTCATCTTGTATTGTGTTTAATATTTGTATGTCAATTTTCTTGTTCTCTGGGCTTTGTCCCCATGTAAGCTGCCCCAAGTCCCTCCAGGGAGATGGAGGCGGATTATAATAAAGTTGTTATTATATTAATAGTAAAATATGTGTTGCATTCAGAAAGTATGTAATGCAGTCCCCAACATTTCCAGTATCACTGAGGAGGGGGAAGCTTACCTGGGACCTTGGCTTCTTTGAACTGGTTAATTTCTGAATTTGAACAAACTGGAACCAGCTTTACATTATTAGTATTAGCATTATATTTATATATTATATTTATTTGTATCCCATTTTTTATCTCTAAAAAGAGATCCAAGGTTGTTACAGCATAGTCTCACTTATCCAATCTTCGCTTATCCAATGTTCTGGATTATCCAATGCAGTCGGCCTCCCGCCCAGATCCACAGCTTTTTTTCTAGGCAGCAAGGACTGAACTTTTTATGGATTTAACTTCCGACAATGTTGTTACTGCAAGTTCATTTTATGCCATTCTGTCTTTATTTGTAGTCAATTTATTAGTAGCCAATGTTTTATAGTCAGTGTTTTCAATACATTGCAATGTTTTGGTGCTAAATTCGTAAATACAATAATTATTACTACATGACATTACCATGTATTGAACTGCTTTTTCTGTCGATTTGTTGTAAAACATGATGTTTTGGTGCTTAATTTGTAAAATCAATGTAATTTGGTGTTTAATAGGCTTTTTCCTTAACCCCTTCTTATTATTCAACATTTTTGCTTATCCAGTGTTCTGCCGGCCCTTTTATGTTGGATAAGTGAGTCTCTACTATGCTTCATTTGGAAATGTGCAAATTGTGGTTGGACTTGAGTAGCTAGACATTATTCCATGTAACAAGCTGTTATAATTACATTTATATCCCTGTTTTATCTCCTGATTGAGACACAAAGCTATAAAGTCCAGTCCTTCCACAGTGTTATGCTTTCAATAAAGAAAATGGGTTTGTTTAGAAAATACACCTTTTGTGCACAACTGTATTAATAAAGTTAATATATTTTTTGTATAATAGGAATTTAGACTCAATATACAGTTTAATACAAAGACCTTTCCAACTTTTGCAAAAAGAAACTATAGCTTTAAAATGCAGTACAAAAATTGTCTATAATTTGTCATTGATTGGAGTTTTCAAATTGGTATAGTTTTTCAAAACAGAAAAAATAAAATTTAAACATTTATTGATTTCATAAAAGAACACTAACAATGCAGTTGAGTCGTATGCTCACGGTGATGGGTTTTTTAAAAACAGTTATTTTATGTTTCTTTTAAGGCTACCTCTACAAGACTGTCTCACAACATATAAAAACACATTCATTTGGGGGGTTTTTTGTCTCTGAATATAGTCTATTAAGATAATACAAACGTTATATTCCAATTGTAGTAAGTATTCTAATAGCTAGTAAGTGTCACTTTTCCACTAAGTCCTGAGCTATTTAATTTAATAGAATAATAGAGTTGGAAGAGATTACTTGGGCCATCTAGTCCAACCCCCTGCCTTGTAGGAAAAGCACAATCAAGTTCATTATATGATCTATATAGTTTCAGTTTGTGTTCAAACTGAAATGGGCTTTGTATGCTCTGTGAAGTATGTACAGTTGGCCCTCCATATCCATGGATTCTGAATCCTACATATTCACACATCCATGGCTTTGGGGGGGGAGCTATTATCTTTCTCTTTATCTAGATATACAAGCACACTCTTATGTACTATATATATATATAATCAAACGACAAATCTATATTTTGCCATTTTATATAAGGGACACCATTTTACTATGCCATTATATGTAATGAATCCACAGATTAAAGATCCTGGAGTGAAATACTAGCAGATACTGGGGGCCCACTGTAAAATCATATCCTGGTTCCATTAAATTTGTTTGAAATATATATGTATTCTGAAAGGGCTTTTTTTTTCATTTACAGGGCAAACTTGATGATTATCAAGATCGAATGAATAAAGGAGAACGCCTTAACCAAGATCAATTGGTAAATGTTTCTTTTGACACTTGTTGCAAGTTTATTTGACAAAGATTTGTTTTATGCCTTGTTCTCTCATTCTGTCTAGTCTCATCAGTAATGGAGACGAAACCTATTATTATCAAGTGAGGTGATTCCAGGCAAGACAGATGCTTGCTATTAAAGTCCTAACCTGGTGGTGGAGGTGTGTCGACCAGTTCTGGATGGGGTTACATTCCCCTTAAAAGACTGTTTGCAGCATGAGAGTACTCCTGAATCAATTTCTCCAAATGTCAGCCCAAGTTGAGGTGATGGTCAAGAGTGCTTGTTACCAGCTTTGGTTGATATTCCAGCTGTGCCCCTTCTTAGAACTGGAGGATCTAAAGATGGCAGTGCACACACTGGTAACCTCAGGCTTGAATTTCTGCAACATGCTTGAATTTCTGCAACATTGAGCTACCTCTGTACCAAATTAAGAAACTCCAGTTCAAAATATAACAGCCAGGCTAGTTACAGGAATATCCAGGAGTGAGCATATTACATACAAAGTAAATTTACTCTACTGGTCCTCACAATTCATTTCTGGGCAAAGTACAAACTGTTGGTTTTGACCTTTAAAGTCCTACATGGTTTGGGTCCAGGTTACCTACAGGATTGTCTTCTCCCATACAATCCACCCTGGGCATTGAGGTTCTCTGGGGGGCAGCTACTGCAGCCAGCCAGAACCCGATTGACAATTATCATTCAGAGGACCTCTTCATTGACCACCCCAAGACTGGAATGACCTGCCGGAAGAGCTCTGACAGCTACATCAGCTGTTAGAATTTAAGACTCAACTGAAGACCCATCTCTTCCAGCAGGCCAACCCAATCAATTTTCAACTGAATTTAAACCTGCATTTTATTGGTGTTTCTCTTGTGTGTATTTTGTTATGTGTATTTTAATAGTGCTGTGTTTTATCTGTCTGTTTTAATTTAATACATCATTTTTATTAATTATATAATAACAAAATTTTATATTCCACAACCTTTGTTTAACTTCCAGACTGTGCCCCAGGTTATCCAATTAGAAGTTGAGGTACCATCAAATGTCCTAACCTATAATACAAAAGGAAAAAAAGACATGTATTAATTTATTACATCTACCCAATGCTTTGTCTAATCATTGTTCTTCTTTTCATCACTCTTAGTCTTTTATAGTAAAAGTTAATAGTAGCCAGTCTTTCCAAGCTTTCATTAATTCATTCTGTGTCTATATGTCAACCACTTTTTTCCAGTTTTGTCTTTGCTCAAGTTCCTTATTACTGCTTGAATGATCCCTGGCTTCTTTCCCGCGACTCAGGTCTTGTGTACTTCCACTTAATTCCACTTGTTCTCCATTGTGAGCCCCTTCTGGCTCTTCCGAATCTCTTTTGAACTTATAGTAGTCGTCTTTTGCCTGCTGATGTGTGATAATCCAGTATTGCTTCTTGCAAAGGAAAATAGAAGGCTTCCTGTTTTTCCCCTCTAAAGAATATTTATGCAGTATTTCCTTGCTTTCATGTTCTGGAGTGTCAATTAATCTGGTTTCTTCTTTCTTTCATTGCTTTTTCTGTCGTCCGCTATTTTTGGATCTTCCAGAAAATTGTATTTCTTTTCTAGTTTATCCACACAGTCACTAGCCAGTTTTGGATCTGTTGTCACTTGCTTCAAAGCCTCCATCACTTTTGCCCAGTCTTGTTGAAATTCCAATTTCAATAAATCTAGATCTTGTCTCATCGCTTTACGAATCTTCTGCAATTCATCCAGAAGTTGCAGTTCTGAATCTTTCACTGTAGTTGTCCTCATTATTCCACAGCTGTCTTTTATTTACAGTTTTAGCAAGGTTGTTCACAGTTTTCTAAAAGTCTTCACAAAACTTGGCATTGATTCTTGAACAGTCTGGAAAAACGTTCTGTTTTCATACTATTTTCTTGCTATTTTGAACTGAAAGAAGAAAAATTCTTCTAGCCTAACAATTCCAAGAGAAAGAGAAAAATAACAAAAGGGGGGGCAGATGAAGAATTGTTCAAAAATAATTCTCTAATAAAAAAAATCCTATAGAATACAACATAATAGTTTTATTGTCATTGTACATTCTTGCAGTGACACCAGAGGCACTGCAAGTGGCCAGCTTCTGATCAAAGGAAATTTAGTATAATGCAAAGTTTTTAACTTTGTTTGTCGGTTTTCCATAAATTATAACCGTATTCTCAATTCGCTTTTGACACGATAAATAAATTGTACTATTGCACAATGAAATTAAATGCATTCCCCAGCACACACCACGAAGCAGCACACCATCCCTTCACACCCTCTCACCCGCACAACCCCCAATGTCACATCAATGCAATACCATGGCGTTAGACATAGCCACAGCTCTAAGATAAAAGCTATCTCATAGTCTGCTTGTCCTTGTTTTTGTCACCTTGTACCATCTGCCAGATGGCAATAATTTAAAAAATATGCTGGGTGAGATGGATCCCCAAGAAGGCTTTGAGCTTTCTTTATAGTAAATTGTATCCAAAAATGTAGGATAAAATTCTAACCTGCAGCATAGAAAAGGCAGTGAATCAAAACTGATTCAGCTGAAATTTACATCGGACAAAGAGAAGTGAACTTGTAATCTATTGTGAAAAGGTTTATGATCAAACAAAGTGTTCTTTGGAGTAAAATTGATGGTCTCCAAATAATCAAGCTGATAACAAACATCTCTGCAAACCTTTCTGTTTTCCCTTTTGATGGCTGAGACCTCTGCTTCAATGATCCCAATGCTGCTTGCCCACAGACAACTTTCTCTCAATCCCAGTTCTATGGGGAAAGCAAAATAAAGCAAAATAGTAAAATGATAAAATGATTATTTGTCTTTATAAGCTTATTGTTCAGAAGGATGCTCCATATGAACATTTGCCCAGTGCTTTTCCAGACAATGGGGATCTCGAAGTAAGGAGATGGTGGTTTTCAGCTGGCTACCTTGTCAACCTTGAGGTCTCTTTCTGAGGCCTCTTCTGACCCCAGGCAGCATTTTATGGCTTGCTAATTTCCCCATCGCTGTCTCTTTCCCGGGACACTTATCAGTTAAAAGTTTTAAAAACTGTTCCTGCAACAAGGTCTGTCATTCCCTAGAACCTAGCATGAGCTGAGGAACGTGGTTCTCTTGCATTCCCAGAAGTCTGTCTTACCTGTCTGTTTTAATTGTGTTGTGCTCTATATTGAGCCACAAGGAGAGGTGGGTAACACATTTATTTAAAGATACAGCTGTGATTTTGGTTTAAGAACTGACATTATTTGAATACTGCATTTATTCTGACAGTTTTGTATGGAAGGTACCATTGTTTTACAAAACAAGTAAAAAACTAAAATATATTCTCAAATGTGACTACAACGAAGCATCCAGTAGATATTTTTAACAGATTACAATGATGGAAAATATATAGTTTCCAAGTTTTCATACATTTAAAACAATACTATTAATTTTCTTTTATTCTCCAAGGATGCAGTGTCCAAGCACCAAGAAGTCAGCAATAACCTTGAGTTTGCGAAGGAATTACAGAGGAGTTTCATGGCTTTGAGTCAGGATGTAAGTTTTTAAAAAAATAATTCTATGTAAATGAACCACAGACATAATTCAAGCTTCTGTTCCACAATAAAACTGTTTTACAATGCATGAGTATTGTTTCATTAACTAGCTAAAATTAGATGTTGGAGCTTTTTCTTAGAAAGCTTGAGGCATGGGCTCCACAGGCAATATGTATCTGCTGATCAAAGTGAACTAAGATATTGAAAAAGAAATTGTAAGAAGAACACATGGATAATTTTTGTCATGTCCTATAGCATGGCTCTGATTATCTCTGCAACAACTATTTCTCTGTTGAGCTTGTATTTACATTTTTAGACAAGATTTGTGAGGGTCACTACAAATTTGTTACTTTAATCATTTAATAGTTAATTTTGTGAATAACGTAGAAGTTTCCTACATGCACTTTTTTCATTGCATTAGAATCAGGCAATATTCTTTCTCAAATCATTTTCATGTCAGATTCTACTGAAGTCTGAGATTATTGGAATAATACAGTATTGTAGTTTTCATTCACATGGTGTAATCAATGCTTCCCCATTTTTACATTTCTAAAATTACAGAATATAATTTCCACAATTTTGCTAGGAGTGGACGTTTTGAATCAGTAAATGAAAATTGACTGTGCTGACAGTTCATTACCATTGAACAACAGCCTAAATATAGTAAGCATTGTTTGGTATATAACAAAACCATCCTGCTAACAATTTCTTTAATTTGTATAGCTGCACAAAGATAGAGACAGGAGCACCATTGCTTGATACTGTGAAAGATTGCAAATGTCTCCTAGCTGGAAATGTCATGTGATGATAACAACAACAACAAAAGTGATCTTGTTTGCTATGTACTAATCTTGTTGTGTATCAAATAAAAATAATACAACTTTATTCATCGGCTGCCCTATCTCCCCAGGGGACTCAGGGCAGCTAAAACTGTGTATCATGCAAACATCAAAATGTTTAAAGTCCCTTTATTCTATATAACATATAAAATCTATATGACTTCAGCTTTTCTTTCCTTTGTAATATCACTAAAAATTTTAACTTGAGGACTATGAGTTATACAGAAAAAAGATTTAAAATAAGATAAAGAGGTTTGCTCAGTCTTCATGTTTAATTTCCATTGCTTTTGAGTCAGTGCAAATACAAAATTAAAAATGCAGTTGCTGTTTCTTCAGTGATATGTTGGCACTTTTGTGAAATACTTTTGTAAACTTTTTGAAACCTGTAAATGTTCTCATGTTACCTGCTGTAAACTTTTTCAGATAACATTACAAGTTTAAGAAGTGCTTATGAAGTGATAGATGATGATAGGTGTGAGAAATTTGCTTCTGCCTTTATGTTTTTGTGTTTTGGGATTGTTTAATGCATGCATACATTAATGCAAGTAACCATTTAAAACTGATCACAATTATGATAATAAAGCCTTCTTTTTATTAGATTCAAAAAACCATAAAGAAGACAGCTCGACGGGAACAACTAATGAGAGAAGAAGCTGAACAAAAACGTTTAAAAACAGTACTTGAATTGCAATTTATTTTGGACAAGTTGGGTGATGATGAAGTACGGAGTGATCTAAAACAAGGAACAAACGGAGTACCAGTATTAACGGAAGGAGAACTCTCAACACTAGATGAATTTTACAAGCTGGTTGACCCTGAACGGGACATGAATGTGAGGTATTGCCATAGATTACACTGCCAAAATAATTCTGTAAAGCAAGGCAATTGGTTTATTTGCAGTGTAAGGGTTTTGAGATTTATTATGTATTTGTTAATATTTTTGTTGAAGGTTGAGTGAACAGTATGAACAAGCATCAATCCATTTGTGGGACTTATTGGAAGGGAAGGAAAAACCTGTATGTGGAACCACCTGTAAGTATACTAACCTTTCTTTGTAATAAACTAAACTAAAAGCTGTGATACTGAATTTTCTGAATATCTAGGCTTATGTACTATTTCCTGTACAATGTGTCTATGCAGTAGGGGAAGAGCAGACAAAATGCTAATTTAGAGCAGAGTGTTTCTCTACTTGTTCAGCATTTAATAGCAGCTAGTTTCTGCTTACTCATCAGTATGTGTGATGGATGATGGTTAGGAATACTGCTTTCTAGAAACTAGGTTAGTAAAAGGACTTTTCAAGCAAAGTAGCAGACCCATAGAATTCTCATGTGCTTTTAAGTAAAGTTAAAGAAAGGTGAAGAGAATCTTGTTATAAACACTGAATACTATGTATTCTTAGATGCTGAATCATAGGTCAGTAGATGGAACAACATTGGTTAAATTGATTTTATTTTAAGCTGGGAGTTATAGTTCACCTGTATTCCATAAGCCCTCTGAACCCCACCAATGATAGATCTGGTCCAAACTTGGCACACAGACCCAACGCTGCCAATTTGGGGTGATTGACCTTTGCATCAGAAAGTTATAGTTCACCCATATTCAGAGAACACTGAACCCAGCAAGTGACGGATCTGGACCAAATTTGCCACACAGACCCAACATGACCAATTGTGAATCCTGGCAGGTGTTTTAGGAAGATTGCCCTGGGAGTTTGGGAGTTGTAGTTCACCCTTATCCAGAAAACGCTGAACCCAGTCAATGAGGGATCTGGATCAAACTTGCTACACAGATCCAACATGGCCAACTTTGTATACTGGTGGGGTTTGGGGGTGATTTTTCTAAGAAATAGCATAACATATGACCAAACTGATATTACCTAACATCCAAAAACAAACAAGGCCCTTTTCAAATAACCCGGGCATCTCCGGGTACCCAAGCTAGTTTAAAATAAGTGCATATTTGTTTCATATGAAGAAAGATATGTTTGAGTTGCATTGGTTTGTTAATAAGGATTGGTCCTAGTTAGGATTTTAAATACAGTGTAGCAATTCAAATATAGAGAAATTAGGAAAAAAAATAATAGAATTAAGGAGAAGTCAGGTAGAGGCATTAAAACTTTTGGTAAGTGAAACAATTTGTAAACCTGTTTCATTTTTATTTACAGATAAAGCCCTAAGAGAACTTATTGAACGCATTCTTCAAACAAGTTACTTTGATAGTACTCACAATCATCAGAATGGCTTGTGTGAAGAGGAAGAGGCAGCACCTACACCTGCAGTTGAAGATACTGTTGCAGAACCTGGTGAGAAAAAAAAAATCTTAGTCTAATCCTAAACATGCTAATTTAGAAATAAAATTAATTTCTCCAGTTAATATGCATAGAAATGCATATTCAGTGGTTTTGTAGGCTTTTTGAAGGCTTAGCTCTATTTGTTTGATATTTCCAGTAAACTGGACTAAATAGCCTATATGTTTATGGTAAATGTGAAATTAAACTTTAAACTATCCAGTTTCTCAGTTCATGTTTGGACTTATGAACACTATTAAAGCTTGTAGAGTAGAAATATATTGTTGTATTAGTATAACTTATTTTCATGAACAGATAAACACAAAATTCTTCTCTGCTTAAACTCATAGATTAAATATTGACAGCACAACTCAAAAAAACCTAAAATCTAATTCATGAACACTTGGTTTCTATGGATGCAAAAATATTGTATTTGCTTGTGATTTCAATTCACTTTCATATTCAAATGCTAAAATGTTTATACAACTGCAGGCTAATCTGCAGAAATTTTCAAGGCCATATTGCTTGAGTTTTTTTATGGAAGCATGTGTAATAAAAAAATTAATACAGCTTTATCTAAAATAGTGCATTTTTCTTACAGAGCCAGAGACAACAGAAGAATACACTGAACTCAGTGAAGTTGAATCAACAGAGGTACTATTCAGTGGAAGAATTGTAGTCATCTTTTAAAAATGAATGCTGCTATCTTACAGTTGTACTCTCTCACTTTTATTTTAGTATGTTAACAGACAGTTCATGGCAGAGACTCAGTTCAGCAGTAGTGAGAAGGAACAGGTAGATGAGTGGACAGTTGAAACTGTTGAGGTAAGGTGTTTTGTATGCTTAGGTAAACTTGCAATCTCTTTTTATTCCCTTGTAACTCACACAACTGTAATCTACATAGAATTGTGCTTTTTTAGCAGGATGGAGTTGAATTTCATAAGATGTCCTGATGAGCTCAAATACTTCTTTCAAAGTATTCCACTTTGTGAGCTTTGTAGATTCAGATGAGAAGGTCTTTTGTATACAGGCCTGGAGGTTGCAAACTTGAGCATTTAATTTTTAAAAGTCTTATTTTTCACCAACAGTTATGCAGTGTTATAGGCAGTTCTTAATATGAAGACTTAGGAGGCATTTAAAAATTACAGCTGTAAATGTTTTTTAAAATACTAGAACGTAGGAAATAAATTCCTTGGCCCCCAAAGCATTTTGGGTAATCAAAAAGCATTTCTGCTCAAGCAGGTACTTTCCTCCATATTTTTGTTGGCCTGCTCTTGCTGTTCTCTCTTTATAACCCATAGAACACTGTTTTGGAAAATCTTTTTATGTGTTAGGAGCAACTTTATAGGTGACTGTGTTGGAAAGTAGCATAATGAAAGTCCTGTTGCCATGAGCAAACCTCTGCTTCTACAAGCTTGGATCCAACTATGTATCTGCCATGTTAAAATATTCTGGTTGGAATTTTTTTTGTCATTCACTATGTCTTGCATATGTAAAATAATGTATTCAGAATTTAAATAATAAAAAGGTTTTTTAACTTGCATTTCAGGATTTTTTTGGTGGTGATGGTAGTGAAGGCACTCTAGTCTTCTATTCACTAGTATCTTCAGCCTTCAGATTTGTTCAGACTGAAAAATTGAAATAAATATACCCATTAGGTAGAAAATCTGTTTTCAGGATGTTTGAGGTTTAAACTTCATTCTCTGTAACAGACACTAATTGGCACTGGCACTGTCTTATGCCTTTGACGATAAAATGCATCTATGCTTGGGATAGATATAATCTTTCCATCTTTTGGGTGGAACCTGTGGTATACTATTACTAATTGTTCTGTGTAATATGTGTTTTACTTTCAAAGCATACAGACAGTTGACATTGGTAATTAGTTATATATGATATGTTAGTATTTTCTGATAGCAATTTCATTTGATACTTTAAATTTTCAAATGTGCACATTCTGAAAGTAAAAACTGATACTTCGGTTTCTGAAAATGCAGTGGAATGGTTCCATTTTTCTTTATGATTTCCACAGTTCTGGGCAGGGCATAATTGAGAACTATCAAGCTAGGTTTTGAAAAATGCCATATGAGTGGTGCCATTTGAATGAAATTCTCAATAGCCTTCTCCTTTTTTGGTAGTGTGCCCTGAATTTTTTTTGTCGTTTTGAATGGGGTAATAAAAAGCTGTGGAGTTCAGTGTTGAAGAATAGAATTATTTAGGTGTTACTTTTTAAGCACTTGCAGCTTTTCCTCATAGTTTAATGAGCCAAAAAAAAGCAGATTATGGAGTACAGCCAGCATTTCTTTTTTTGTTATAGGATACTTTTTAGATATGATTCCAAGAGCCTTTTCCCTCATTGTCTCAAATCCAACTGGCTCAGAATTCATGAGTTTGACTTATTTTACCACATATGTACAGATGACAGTGGGCCAAACTCAATGCACTCATGATAGCCCCAGAACGAGTTCCTCTGCAAGGCTGAAAACCTGCTCCAGATCGTGTCCCTGCTTTATGGAGTTGGTTTTAAGGGCTCACAGGAAAAAGGGGTAATCCCATTCCCTTTTGTGGTAGAAAAATTCTGACAATAATAAGAATTATTTAGATTAGAGATACTTAAATTCACAAACCGTACATTATGGATTAAATTTCATTTTGGTACTTATTATTTTGATTAAACCCCCAAGCATTTGAGAAAAGCAGATTCTTGAATTGATGTCATTGGATTACTATGATTTTATTGCACTTATTGCAGCCAGCTTTCATTTCTTTTTCTTCTCCTGTAAAAATGCAAAAATACTAACATCTCAATTTTTTAAAAACTGATGGGTATTTTTTAAAAGAAAGAATCGTCCATTTACTGAAATTGTGAAGTGTTAAAGCTATAATAGGTCTGCTTATTATGCAGGTTTATTGAATTTGATGTTGTTTATCTGTGAAGAGCTTTGACTACCATCGAATTGTGCAGGAGTTCCTGGTGATGCTTAGAGAAGTGGTCTCTCTAGGCCTTTAGTGCAATTCTATGCTCATCTTCTGCTGGAGGTCCTGCTGGATGTTCTGCCTGAAGTTGACCATAGAATGGTCCTAGACTCCTAGAGAGAATACCTCTGGCGGCATTGCTAGATACTTCTGAATGAATCTATGGTGTGCTTTGGCCAGACGCCCAAGGCATAATTCAGTTCAGGTAAGAAAAATAAGGTTCCAGATTAGACATGAAAATCGTATTACAGAGTGATTCTGGAATGGCATAATCATGCTTGTCCCTGGAAGAAAAGGGTAGCAACTCAGTTACATTGTTTGCTTTGGTCATACTAAGGGGCCAGTCTTGAAACCAATGCAGCCTGACTTTCAGTATTGGCTGTTTCCTAATGTAGGTGGTAAATTCCTTGCAGCAGCAACCACAGGCTACATCGCCTCCAGTTCCAGATGCCCATACGCTTCCTGCTGTGGCTCAAGCAGATCCTCTTGTTAGGAGACAACGAGTACAAGACCTCATGGCACAAATGCAAGGACCTTACAACTTCATGCAGGTGCATAGTTTTCCCTGTTTTAAGCCAGTCACTGAATTAGAATGAGTTCTCTGTTTTTAAAATGATCGTAGTCCATTTTAAGTTTGAGCTAATTTTAAACCAATGCTAATTGCTATTATGTAAGAAACCTTATAAAAAACAAGACCTGCATGAATCTTGTTTTTATTACTTAGGATTCTATGCTGGAATTTGAGAACCAGGCAATTGATCCTGCCATTGTTTCAGCCCAGCCTATGAATCCAGCACAGAACTTGGACATGCCACAAATGGTTTGTTCTCCAGGTTGGTAATATTTACTGTATTTAGACAGAATGTATGATAATAATTTATTGCCTGCCTCTGCCTGCGGCTTGAGGCGGGATACAACATCATTAGAACAAGAGATAAAACACTTATTAAAAGACATACATTAAGATACGCAGAGTTAAAATACAAGTTAAAATCCACTGATAAAATGCAGATTAAAAATCACAATTAAAATTAAAATTGACTGGGTAGGCCTGTTGGAAGAAATGGTTCTTTAATTGTGTTCTAAATTCTGACAGCTGATCTAGCTGTCGAAGCTGTTCTGGTAGATTATTTCACAGTCTTGAGGCAGCTGATGAAAAGGTCCTCTGGGTGACGGTTGGCAGTTGACTTCTGGCTGGTTGGAATAGTGCCCCCCCCCCCCCCCCCCGAGATCCTAAGTGTGCAGGGCAGATTGGACAGGAGAAGGCAATTCTGTAGGTAACCTGGATCCAAATCATGTAGGGTTTCAAGGTCAGTGACTATTATATAGGTGTGATATGCTCACTCCTGGATGTTCCTGTGACGAATTTGGCTGCTGTGTTTTGAACTAATTGGAGTTTCCAAACTTGGTACAAAGGTAGCCCAATGTAAAGCACATTGCATTTTCCAACCTTGAGGTTACCAATGTATACACTACGATCTTCAGGTCCTCCGAATCTAGGAAGGGGCGCAGCTGGCGTATCATCTGAAGCTGGTAGTAAGCACTCCTGACTGTCTTATCTCCCTGGACTATTTGGAGAGATGGATCCAAGAGCACTCCCAAGCTGCGTGCACAATCTTTCAGGGGAAGTGTAATCTCAACCTTGATGGCAAGCACCTCTTTTTGTCTGGATTCAGTTTCAATTTGTTTTTCCTCATCCAGTCCAGGCATTCATTCAGAGGAGGCAAGTTATCCTTCACTAGAGCTGTTTTGGAAGGCATGGAGAAATATATTTGGGTATTAGCGTGTTGATAGCACTCTGCTCCATGCTTCCAGATGATCACATGTAAATATTAAAAAGCATTGAGGATAAAATGGCACCCTGTAGGATGCCATTTTACAGCTCCTTTTTTGAGGAACAGGTATTCCCAAGCACCACCATCTGGAACATATCTGATACAACTGGTACCACTGCAGAACAATGCCTCCAGTTCCCAACCCCAACCCCAACCCCCCCCCCCCCCAGTTCCAGAAGGATACAATGGTTGATGGTATCGAAAGCTGCTTAGAGATCTAAAAGCACCAATAGGGACACACACCCCTTGTCAGTGTTAAGATGGAGACCATCCACTAAGGCGACCATAGCAGTTTCAACTCCGTATCCTGCTCTGAAGCCAGTTTGAAGTGGGTCAAGGAAGTGTGTATCATCCAAGACTTCCTGGAGCTGGAGAGCAACTGCCTTCTCAATCACTTTGCCCAAAAAAGGAAAATTAGACACTGGCCTGTAGTTATTAAGGTCCAGGTGATCCAGGCTTTTTCAGCAGTGGTCTAACTACTTTTCCCTTAAACAGGGTGGAAAATTCCCTTCCCTAAAAGATGAATTGATAATGTACTTCATAGAATCATAGAGTTGGAAGAGACCTCATGGGCCATCTAGTCCAACCCCCTGCCAAAAAGCAGGAAACCGCATTCAAAGCACCCCCGACGGATGGCCATCCAGCCTCTGCTTAAAAGTCTGTATTTCAGATCTAATTACATCTCCTCCCAGCCAAGATGGACAGGGATCAAGAAAGCAGGTTGTCCTCCTTACTTTTCCATATCAACAGTGCTCACCAATTGAAATTTATCCATGTAATCGCTCTCAAGAGATGCTGGACACTTTATTGCTGGCTTCTGTTCCAATGACTTCATCTAAGTCAGCTCTTTTGTGAGAGAGTCTATCTGAAATGGTTATCACAGTGAGCTATTAATCATTTAGATTTCTTGCTGTGAAAATTAATGTTAAACATCTGTTCTTTATCATTTGATTTCAGGGGTCTTCAGTTATATGAAGGAGCATGTAATTGTTTAATGAAATATTAATGAAACAGAAGATTAACAATTCTGATAATATGTGTAATAATGTATTTTCAGTTCATACTGAATCCAGACTTGCCCAGCCCACCCAGGTTCCTGTACAAACTGAAGCCGCGCAGGTAAGAACTATACCTTGAAAATAATTGGCTGAAGCTTTCCCCCCCCCCCCCTCCCCCCACACACACTCATGGAAAATAGGGTTCTTTGAAAATGTCTTGTCTGTTGTGATTAGCATTCAATACAATTACTGTTGAATGTTAAAAGTGCAATTTGCTGGTACAAATGAAATGAACAAATCAAAAGAGAGAAACAGAAATAAATTTGACTGCTGAAGATATGGATCCAGCCTTCACATTCAACAGATTTCCAATGGCATAACTTTGCTTTTCAGCAATTTTCTCTAGTTAACTCTTATTGTGAATCCCAAGCATCACTGTGGTATAGTGTTCTGAGTGTTGGACTATGACTCTGGAGACCAGGGTATGAGTCTCTGCTCAGCCTCAGAAACCTACTGGATTGCCTTGAGCAAGTCACACTCAGCCTCAAAGGAAGGCGGTCTCAAACCTCTTCTCACCAAATCTTTCAAGAAACAAAACATGAGAGGAGATGACTTGAAGGGACACAATAATAGTCTCCTTTCCTGTGCTTTTTTGAATGGATGAGGGACCAATTGGCAGAGCAGAGGTGACTGTACTGAGAATTGCAAATAAAAGATCAAACTGGAGAAAATTTTTACTTATCCTCTTCATCTTGCTAAACAAATCTCCTTCTGATCAACGCTGTTACTAAAAAACAGTTGCTTTGGAGCTCGAAATGTTTGTGAATCTTCTTTTAGAAACCTGAGTTATGTTACATGCCATGTATGGGTTCAGCTGTCCACTGGTTTTTAATGTTTCTCTTTATTTGCATTTTTAAAAATCCATTTAATTTACTAAGCATAAGCTGTCACTGTTCAGTTTATCACTACTATAGCAAGTGGGAAAGTGAAACTATTCCACCTAGGGATCCTTAGATTTCTATTTAATTTTTTCTTCCAAGGCTTCCAGTGAGGATCGCTTACCTAGTAAGCTGGACTGTTTCCTTAGGCACATATCACAATAAACCCCGATGATTTATTTTTGTTTAAAAATGCATTGTGAGGTTTAAATGCATAGGGGTTTTTTGTATTAGACTACATTTAAGGAACATAATACCTATCACATCTATTTACTTTTTTGGTATTTAATTAGAGTAATTTTCAGCAGTCTTGCCTTAAGTCCAGCTAGAATGTTAAAGGACCCCCTAAGAGTAGATAATGTAAAATCTAATGGTGAGCAAGGGTTTAGGTTAAACAACTTATTGAGGTAATTATGGAAAAGGCTTTCTATATTTCAGTTCAAAATCTTGTTCATTTTTCAATATGTATGTGGGATAGTTATATACTGCAATACCTTTAGGTCCATTGAGTTATTTAAGTTATTACATAGTTCTTTATAAATACAGGTATCCTTCAGTAAATGAAATAGATGCAATTATGTATGTTACATCTTCAATAGAAAGAAGGAAAAATAACACGGAAGGAATAGCAGTTGGTTCCTACACAACAACAACAAAAAGAAGAGCTGTTCATTATTATTTTTTAAAAACTGTCATGCAGAATCCCTTAGCAGCCTTAAAGCTTTGAGCACAGCTCTCCAAGGCTTCTATTAGAGGCGAAAGGCTGCAATTTACAAAAAAATCTTCTGGACAAAAACTTTCAGGGAACCTTGGTTAGTAACCTGAAAGTTTAAGTCTCTCCTGTATGATCTGGTACTACAAGTGGACAACCTGGAAGATGGTGGGATCACTTGAGCTGGATGGCCTTTCTCTTCCATAAAGTGGAAAGAAGCCTGCTTCTAGTTGTGTGTGCCCAATAACATGTAAAAAAGAGCTTCTCTACCAGATGTATAGTTAACTGAAGTATGCCTGCACCTTGTGCCATTTGAAAAAAAAATGGCAAGGCTTTTAAAAGGCTTGTTGCCTTTTGATGCTTCCTCCTGCATGAATTAATGTTTGGATGGAAATTAATGTTTACATATTAATAGAAGTTAAAAATTTGAGATCTTCATTCATCACTTTCAACCCAATGGAGAGCCATTTGGAACATAACCGAGTCTCTTTTAAGAGAGGAAAGTAGGGTGGTAGCCCCGCGGCTCTGGAACTCCCTCCCTAATGAAGTACGACCAGCCCCCTCCTTAATGGCCTTTTGTTCACAAATTAAAATCTTTCTGTGGAGCCAGGTCTTCCCAGACAAATTAAAATAGGTACTGCCAGTCTGATAAATTTTTTGATAATACTTGACAAATAACTTCAGTGGCTGGAGATTATGAATATCTTTAATATGGTGTTTGTAAGTTTTAAAGTTGTTTTATTTGAAATCTTAATTGGGTTTTAATCTGGATATGATGTTTTAATTGATTATGTATTGCTGTTCAATGCATTTGTATCAATTTTATATGTTGTATGCCACTTTGAATCCCACCCACGGAAGAAAGGCAGGATAGAAATGAAATAATAATAATAATAATAATAATAATAATAATAATAATAATAAGGTGTAAATAACTTCTACCACAACAGTGAATGGAGAGTGATATGATAGGCAGGGGTAATGGCTTCATTCCATAATAATGCAAGTATTGTATCTCCTCTTGTCTGTCTGCTGAATACAGCAGTCCATTATTTTCCTCACCCTATGCCTGTAATAAATGATATGTAATTTTCTCTAACATATAAATCATATCTGCCTGTGTGACATTGGACACATTACCTTTACTCTTCCCAAATCTTCAAAAATCCCAATTTTCTTAAACTTAATCAGTTGACTAAATGTCTTGACTAGGGGATCTCATCATTTGCTCATTTATATAACAACATGCCCCTTAAATCAGCCTTGGTTTCAGTACCCAGCAACGTCTCACATTTTCAGGTTTGGCCTAATTTGCTAATGCAGATATTTTTCCAAGTCTATATATTCCTCTCAGTCCTTTGGTAAATGAAAAAAAAACCTCACATGCCTGGCAAATTATAGAGGCAGTTTGTTGAGTTTTTACAGTATTACTCTTGTTTTGTTGGACATGGTCATTCTTCTGTCCCTACAAAATATCTTAGTGTTATCTAAAATATCAGAAGTTACATTTAGGCATTTCCAGACCTGTAGTATAATAGGAAACTACACTGTGCAAGTCTGCTATAACTAGAAGATGAGAGAATGTAATCTCACCTGGCTTTGATAAAAACTATATGAAATGCAATTTTTGGCTAGAGTAGTGTGCTGGAGGCTCCTTCCTTGGAGGCCTTTATCAGACTAGATGGCCATCTGTTGGGGGTGCTTTGATTGTGCTTTTCCTGTGTGGCAGGGGGTTGGACTGGATTGCCCTCTTCCAACTCTATGATTCTATGACTTATTGGGACAAATGAATACATCTTAATATTTCTTAACATAATGAAATAATGTAGAATAATGTTTCTAGTATAGATGTAAGTAAAATCTCAAAGAGACTGATGGGAAGGAGTTGCCCAAAGGCCCTGGTAGGAGTTTCTGCTAAACTTTAAAACTTTGACAGGTCCCCTTGGTTTCTTCCACAAGTGAGGGATATACAGCATCCCAGTCCCTGTATCAGCCTTCTCATTCAACAGAACAGCGGCCTCAGAAAGAATCAGACCAGATTCAGGCAAGTTATGAGACTTCATTTTGCTTGGGAAGGGAAATGTGCTACATTCCTGCATATATAACTAGAGCAGCCCTCTAAAAACATGGCAGTCAATTGTAGGTATCACGTCTTTGGCCATTTTTCTAGTTGGCATGTGTGCCTAATGTTTGTGCATTCTAATATAGGAAACCCATTTTTTTAGAGGCAGTTTCTTTGGTAGTTTAAACTTGTGTTTCTGTACTTCTAATCTGAGGGGTAGCTTTCCAAGTACAATTGATTGATTGGGAGGAGGCACATTGCAGACTTAGTGTGATCTTTGTAAGCACTTATTTCCAGAATTCATTTCAGGCACAATGGTAATGCAGAGGGAAGTGCTGGAGTTCTTTTCCATGATGATTTAAAGCAGGCATTCTCAAACTGTGACCTTCCAGCTGTTTGGGCCTCCAACTCTCAGAATTCCTGACCATTGAACAAACTGGCCCAAACAGCTGGAGGGCCGTAATTTGAGGATGCCTGAGTTAGAACAGGATAATCAGTGTTAGGTAAATGGGGTACATGCAGCATATCCTTCCATTAGGTACACTTGGTCAGCAGTTACATCTTTTTCATAGTAGAATATTATGTGGCAATGATTTATGGCTTGCTAACATCAGGTGGATTTTTTTTTTATCAGGCTTCAATAACGCTAAACGCAGATCAGACCCCAACATCATCACCGTTACCAGCTGCATCTCAGCCTCAGGTCTTTCAGGCTGCCTCTAGCAAACCTTTGCATAGCAGCGGAATCAATGTTAACGCAGCTCCATTCCAGTCCATGCAGACAGTGAGTACTAAATAAATATTGAATGCTTATTATAGATCAGAAAGGGTAGAGCATCAGAGTGTTTCTAATGTAATAGGCAGTTGTGCCATGAGTTCTCTTTGTAATTTGCATGTTGTGAATGTGTATGAGTTTAACAAGAGTATTTGGTAACAATGTATAGGCAGTCCTAGAGTTGCAGACGTACGACTTCTATATGACTTCTTGTTAAGAACAGAGGTGAGGCCACAGAAACTGAGAAGAAACCTAACCCTAGGAAGGGAAATTCACTCCTGGAAGAATTGTCATGGGAAAAAGGTGTCTCCACTGAAGCTTTATCACCAGTCGTTCCTATGACAACCCAAAATGTTCAAAATCAATTTGTCACAGGGACAGGAAGTGAGGCGACATCTAAACAGGTACAGGCAGCAAAACAAACACCACAAGGATGTTAACCCTTCTCTAGCCAAAACTTTTATAGATAGATGGGTAGGTCTGTATGGATATGGATATGCCTGGAGTTACTTTAAAAATGTACCAGTTTTGACTTAGATAAAAATTTAGCTTAAGAACAAACCTATAGAATCTATTTTGTCTGTAACTAAGGACTGTCTGTTATGGAGATAGTGGGTTTTATTTTTAGAAAATGCTTGGGTTTTATTTACTCTTCTCATAGGTATTTAACATGAACGCGCCTGTCCCCCCTGTCAATGAGCCAGAAACCCTCAAGCAACAAAATCAGTACCAGACCAGTTACAGTCAGACTTTCTCCAATCAGCCTCACCAAGTAGAGCAATCAGACCTTCAGCAAGAACAGCAGCTACAGACAGGTAAACATGCGAGGTATTAGATCCCAGTAGGTCATTCTAAAAACAAGCTACCAGCATATCTAGCCCAAATAAACAACCCCCAGCTCACATTGTTGAAGTAATATTTTGTTCATGTTTGGTGAAGCGTGGTTGTTTTCTGCTATTTGTAAAGACCTACAAACTGTTACACAGTTGATTTCTTCATTTTGTTGCCTTTTTATACCATAATATATTTGTATACCATTGAAATACAATCTGTAAAAGAAACTGTTGACAGAAGAAGCAGTAAATTAAATTAGTAACACTGAAGGTGAACCCTATGTAGATCATGAAGACATTTAGCCGATGTTTCATTGGGAATGCAGGCTGCCATGTTGGATTTAATTCTGCAAACGATCTCTTTTTGGGTAGGTTAGCATTACTGTCCTACTTGGTGGCTCTTAAGCAGAGGGCATTGGTGAGTTAGTTTAATATTATTTGAGACTTTTGAAGACTGGAGTGTAAGTTCAAACTTTCTGCACTTTCTTGGTGTTTTTTCCCCCCACTGTAGTGGTTGGCACATACCATGGTTCCCCGGACCAGTCCCACCAAGTGGCAGGTAACCACCAACAGCCTCCACAACAGAATACTGGGTTCCCACGTAACAGTCAGCCTTATTATAACAGCCGGGGAGTGTCTCGTGGTGGATCACGCGGCACTCGAGGCTTAATGAATGGATACAGGGGACCAGCCAATGGGTTTAGAGGTAAAAACTTAAGAACCTTTTGAGACTAATTCTGAATGTTTTTTCAGAAATGCAGAATGTCCATATGCTTATGCATTATTGTGGCATGCTTTAATTTTTTAAAATATAGTGCTGAGTTGTCTTTAAGTTTTCTGCATTTGCTCTGTAGTCACAATTGTGAGTGGAATGCACAATAAAATAAAAGTGCAATGCAGCAAGCTTTGAGAAGGAACCAGCATGGGAGCTGATTTCAGCAGAGATGTAACATAAACTGATATGAAATTGTTTTCCTGTTTTTATCCTGCTAAATGATTGCATCTTTTTTCAGGGCTTGTTGCTTCCTTGGCTAACAAAAGCAAGTTACTTCTCTTATTCAGATTATGGCATTTGGCAGGATTTTAATTTTTGATGCCTACATTAATTGAATCACTTTAAATTATGATTTGTGAATGTCTGATATATTTAAATCAAAATTTTGAACAATACTGAAAACACTGTATGGCACACAGGAGCCAAAATGCAGTTTAAATAGTCACCTGTTTTGTATCTAAAAGGGCTAAGTATGAAAAAGACATTGGACTCTGTGTCTTTATGTTGTACTGCATTATTGTGATCCGTTTGTGAGAATTGTTGCCATATAGGAAGGAAAATGTATTAGTTGGGATCAACATGTTCTTCCCTCCTCATGTTATGACATACAACCTTCTTTCTCAAATGCAGAATATTACCCTTTAACTGCCATAACATTTTAAATGTATACATACAGCTTTCATAAAAGTATTTCTCCTAATTTTTTAGGAGGATATGATGGCTACCGCCCTTCATTTTCCAACACTCCGAACAGTGGTTATGCACAGGCACAATTTAATGCTCCTCGGGATTATTCCAATTACCAGCGGGTACGTTGATTAAACTTTAAAGGGCCTTCTCTAGAGTAATCAAATGCAAACTGGTTTTGAGTGTTTCTTGTTCCTAAAATGTGATGAAATTAAGAATTATTACCCTGTGTTTAGAGTAAAGATAAGACCTCATTTGCACACATTTATGATCAACAATATGCAGTTTTATGCAGATAGGTTTAATATTTTCTGGTCCCCTGTTCGAATATTGTTGCTCTTCCTTTTAACAAATAAAAATGTTTTGTTAAATATCTCAGCCCAGAAGCGAAACTGGACTGCCCAAAAATCAGGGCAGTATGTTCTACATATATTTGTGACTCCATTAGCACAAAAAATCTAGGTGGGTTTTACTTCTTTGAAACCAATTGCTATGAATATGTGAGTTAACAGGAAGTTTATGTCAGCTGAACCATTTTAAAGTAATGTTAGTGTTTCTGAGAGGTGATTTTGACCCACTGCAAGCTACATCCCCATAAGATATGTGTTTTAATGTGTGTGGTTTTTTGGTTTTTTTTTAAACTATAAATGAGAAGAAATTCATTTCAGATTGTTGAAAAACCCACAGATTATCTTTATACTAAAAATGCCCCATGTTTGCTTTAAAGAATATAAAAGGAATTGCACTCTTAGAAGCTTCCAGGAGTGCCATTCTTTTTTGAAACAAAACGTATAACGCCAGCTGTTAGGGGTATTTGAGACTGCAAAAATGGGTAGGGAAGTGCTGCATGCAACCTGAAGTGAACATGCTGTTTACTCTTGAATCAAAGAAACCAAAATCATTTTATCTTTTAAAGCCTTTCAGTTATTTATATGGATGAAGGCAATGGAGGTTGAGTTAGGTTGAAAAATGACATGTTTCCCTTTGAAGTTCTGTCCAGGAACTTCCAAAAATATTGTCTAATGGTATTTGGCTCTTTTTTAAATTTCAGGATGGATATCAACAGAATTTCAAGCGTGGCTCCGGACAAAGTGGTCCTCGAGGAGCCCCTCGAGGTAATATTCAAGCAATTCATTTCTGATTTGAACCTGTGGGATGCAGACTTAAAGATACTTCGATTCAAATGTGTTGATTGTTGTAGACGTCTGTTGAAACTTGTTAATCAGTTTTGCTTTTGAAATGTTTCCTGTAATATTTCACTTTTAAACTCCTACTTTTAAAGCTACAAAATTGCTTTTTATTCCTTGGAAATATAAGCTTACCAAGTTGTGAGAAATGTGAAAAGTGTTTTGCTTGGCCTTTATCCTTTTATACCTACAGTAGTGTCTGCATTTTGGGCTTTTTTTGCTATTGCTACTTGAATTTCAATAAAGATCTTGCATTATTTGTAGCCTGCTCTTCTGTCTTCAACTCTGTGTATGGTTGGAATCGACTATATTTTTATAAACAGGGCAAATAGAAACATGTTAACAGATCATAATTCTTGGTTAAATTATTTACACATTCATGATTTTATTCTGTTCTATAGCATTATAACTGTATTCGGAAAATAGTCTAATGACAAAGTGTACAAAACAGTCTGGTCCAGTCAAGTAGAGATGCAGCATTTGTGCAAGAAATTATCCCACAGAATGTCAGATTACAGCTGTGCCCCCTTCACCATTTCCTTTGCTATGATAAGCACAAGAAACACAGGAGGGGGGTTGAATTGGAGACACTGGAAGCTTATTGAGGTCTCTTCCTAGTGCTACCTTCTTATGCTGTTCATGCATGGTGCATAGGGGATGGCTCTGTCTGCTCTAATGGGGATGAGTCTGTGCAACACCTAGTGCCTACCCTCGAGTGGATCAATGCTGTTAACTTTTTTTGTAGATTAATTAAAAGTGATGCAGACATCTTAATGAGGCAAAAAATACCTACATTCAGAATAATCTAGTCAAGGTTCCCAATAAAAATACACCAAACAGAAGATAAGCATTTGCAATAATTCTATAACTTGGACACGGATACACTGCAGCATGATTTTCTGATAAGATTAGGGTTTTTCTTTGAAACCGGACCAGCCACAATAGTCTATACTAGATTTGTTTTCAAGAACTTGTACCAAGAACCATACTTCAGATTATATACGTTTATCATTTGAGCATAGTTTATGGGCAGCCAACTGATTTGTCTTTGGTAGAAGGGCAGAACTTGAGACTGATCCAAATCATATATTTGTATCCATTCAAACTCTGCCTTTCCCTGCTGAGTTAAACAGGTATCAAATTTCTGATTGTATCTAGGCCTTAGACAAGCATAGTAGGAAGTCACTATAGAAAGAAAGAGAGCCATTCTGAATATCAAAGGATCTCATTTGATCCAAAAATAAAATGCTATTTTTATTTTCTAGGTCGTGGAGGGCCCCCAAGACCCAACAGAGGGATGCCTCAAATGAATGCTCAGCAAGTGAATTAATCTAATTCACAGGATTACATTTAAACGCCAAAAACACACTGGCCAGTGTACTATACATGTTACCAGAAGAGTTATCTCTTTCTTCCCCTTTATAGGAAATTCATAGTAAAGGGATTATTTTCATTGCCCATAAAAGACAAGACTACAGTTGTCAGCTTTATATTTCCGGGATGTGGAAAGAAACGGCGTTTACTCTGCATGTTCTGTCCTAGGCGTCATCTTGAGCCTTGCACATGAGATTTTTTACCCTAGCTCTGATTAAATGTAAAAATGGCAGTTTCAGGATGACGTCATACTGCATAGCTCATTGAACAGGCAGAAGTAATCTGACTGACTCCATTGACATTATGTAGCACTGCAGCAAATTTGGATTTTTAAAAAAATCTATAAATCCCTAATGTTTTACTCAGACAATTGGTATATTCATGCTTTTACAGAAAGGAAAACGGAAAGAGAGAAGTGTGGTTTAATAGGGCAACTACATTTCACCTTTTTCTGTTCGACTGAAGCACTGAACATTTATAACGCATAACCTATGTCTGTAACCCTCTAACTGAATAATAAGCTGGTGAACAGCTTAGGTGCACCTCTGGTTCCAAAGTATTTCTCTTAGGCCTGACTTTCTGTTGCAAAGGGGTGTGCTAATTGTTTCATGTAACTGTTAATATAATTGTGTAAATCCAAAATTAGGCTTTGATTGGCACTTTAAAATTTTCTATAAAGAAACGGAGGATGCAATCTGGATAGCCACTTGTGTTTTCAATGTGAAGTGTTAAAAGAATTATTTCCCAAACACATTTCCTGAATAGCAATGGCATTTGTAAGGACTGGTGTTCTGTATCTTTCCTTACTAATTGCACATTGCCTGTCACTAATACTTGATCTTGTTATATTATCACCTAAATAATTGATGCTGGTACTGATGGAAATCAATACTCATATTACTTTTGGTTATGTTTTTTCCCTGCAGTCTAAAGGTTATAAGCATTTTCAAATCCCAGCTGTTGCTGCTGCTGCCCTTTTAAATTGCTCTCTTTTGAAAAGCACCGTCAATGTTTGAATTGGTTTCCCCTTTTAAGGGAAATTGCAGCCAGCAGTTACAGATCAGCAAGATAAATAAAACATGTTTATTACAAAAATAAAATGCTGTATTCTTTAACACATCTTCACTGACTAATACAGATTTAAAAGTTTGCATGTCTGTTCCCTGGATTTCACAGGTATGAAATCATAGAAATTCTAACAATGTATGTTAGAAAGATCATAGCTATTGAAAGGGATAAAGTTGTTGTTTCTTGCCCTTCCCCTGGCTGCTGCTGGACATGGTTCAAGCTGGCAGTTCCAGCTTCCTTCTTGAGTCTATACAAAAAGGTTTTTAAGACAGTAATGGTACCTGCGTGGCACAAGTACTGGATGAAATGATTTGACCACTGGAACCTTCTACACAAGAGTTTTTTAATAGGATGGGGATATATTTAGGGAATTCTGCTTTTGTATGCACATTCCCCTTCCTGTATCAGAGTGGTGGTTCTCTTAATACAAAGCAATATTGTTTCTGCTTAGTGGATATGTTTGAAAGAATGGAACAAAGAACTGATTATTTTGAATCTCAATTTGGCAAATTAGGTTCTCCTGAAAATCTGCACAATCTATCCACAAATGAGAAAATCATTCATCCTGAAAATTAAAGCAGTTATTCTTTTGAGTGTGTCCTATGGTGTAGTTGCTAATTACAACTGTACACTTTCAGCTCCAAATACTTTTCAAAGTTAATAAGAAATGAAGCAGGCAGGAGTAGATATTTGTATGTGTGTTTAAAAAAATATATGCCAGAGTAATTTAATTTGTGGTCAGAGAATCTATAGTGTTTTAAATTATACAAGTAGCTTTTTGCTTACTTTACAAGGTTGCTCTTCCTGCCTGAAGGCAGCACATCAACATGCGGCCTACCCTTTGAATGGTTAGAAATACTCTTAGACTTCTACTTGAGCTGCTGAGATTTCTTCTAATTGTATTTAGCTTTCAAGGCCTTCATTTGCAGCCCTGAGGAATTGAATCCCTTATTTCCTTTTAAACAATGAAAAACACTGAAATTATTAAACTGTTATTTTTTTCAGTGGCACACAAACCTAAAGCATTATGATGGAATAATGAACAGAAAAGGCTTGAGGAAATTCATTTGAAATTTTTTTCGTGTCTGTCCAATTTGGCAGTGTCAATTTTTTTTGTCTCAATTCAATCAAGCCAAAATAAATGATTAAAATAAAGTTCTGTTTTCCTAAATATGAAACAGATGTTGTTTTCCCCAAGTAATTTCCTTCGCATCAAAGGCGAGTGGCAATTTTTTCCTTCTTGCAACAGACTTCATGGTGTCAAAAAATCTGCTCCAAATGTTTTCCAGCCACCCGAATGAAGTTTTCAGGGTTATGTGATGCATTTGTCTAACAGTAACTTTGGGAGAAGGAGAAGGGAATCCGTGAATCTGGATTAAGCAGCAGCAGGAGCCAATGGAATTATGTTACTGGATCTTGCCCTTTCACTCACTTAGGCCAAAAGAGTAAGCAAAAGATAAAATAAGAAAAAATAAGTACAGTTAGAGGAGGATTTGAAACTACATTCTCACTCATTCCTAATAATTTGGGGAAATGTTTAACAGTACATAATGAATGATGGTTTGTGATAGAAAAGTCACAGTTCAAGCAACTTGCACTGAAAAAAAAAAGTGACCCAATAGTCATGGAAAGTGTGGTGCAGTTATTCGTACTTGTGTTGAGAGGTGTGAAGTTTTCCAGTGTACAAGTTTGATCTACAAACAATTTTATATAAAAAAGATAAATGAAATTGGTTAAACAACTACTTTGAAGCTAAGCCAATTGTCATTTCAAAAGTCTATAGCAGTGAGTTGAGAAAATGTGGTCCTTTAGATGTTAAGCTGCAAATTTATCAGTCAGTGTAGATGGTGGTGAAGGATGGGAGTTACAGTTCAATATCGGGCGGACTATTCTCATCCCCCATCTGGAGTAATAAAATTACACTAATTTTTGTGTATTGTGCAGTAAAGTTTTTGTGTTGCCCATTTTGTAGCAGGATTATGTTATAAACAGTTTCCAAATTCACCTTTTATCTGTATACTGCATCCTTTTATAATTTCATAAGTAAAGCTGAAAAGCTGCTTTGTGTCCTTTCTGTTGTTCCTGCATTTGAGTAGTGTTCTAAAGGAGTAATACAATTGAAAATTGCTACTGAAGCAAATGCGGATGTTATATTTTACATGTTAATATTGATTTATGGAAAAGTAGCTTTAAATCATGTATATATATTCTACAAATAACAGTGCACAGAATTGTCTGACTGCCTTAGTGTATAATTGTGCTTGCTTTTGGGAGGGCGGAGAGGAGAGGAGAGGATTTGAGCTGGTTACTAACTAACTATATGGATGCTTAAATTGCTCTACCTTTCTTAATCTACCATCTATACTATAAAATCAGGGATGTAATCCTTCAGATGCTATAATGTGTCATTGGTGTTATATTTCAAAATTAAATGCTTCTTTCTTTGACACTTAAACTGAAGTAGCTTTTAAATGCCCATCCTTTTTATTGAGGGTTCTCAGATACAATAAACAATACTTCAAAATAATGAAACAAAATTAAATAATCAGTATCAAAAAAGGAACATAATAACAGTTTAACATTCAGCAAAAGAAAGATTATATTATATACATTTCTCTCTGATTAACGTTAATATGTCTGTCAGTTTCAACAGCTAATCAAGTTAATAGGTCCGTCCATTTCAATAGCCATGCAACACATGTCTGTATAGTTGAATTTTGCCACTTCTGAGTATATAGTCTTGCTGCTGTAGCAATGTATCATAATAGTTTCCCATATTTTTTCTCCATTTGGTCCTTCACTAATCCCAACAAATACAATTCCAGTTTTGATTGGAAATACACTCTCAGAATGTTTTGCATTATATTATGTATTTGATTCCAGATTTTTTTGGCTAACCCACAAATCCAGCACATATGGTAAAATGAATCCACCTGTTGCTAAGATATCCAACATGTATTAGAAACACTTTTGTACACTTTGGCCATTGTCTTACAACATTTTTTTTAATCGTAGCAGTGTACATTTGGCTGTAATTTATCCCAGTACTCTGTTTGTTATGTCCCAGGTTTTGTGCACATTGTATTATACAATCTTTAACTTCTTTCTCCAGCTTCATGTTTAACCAAAGTGCTAAGCAATGCTCATCATCATTGCATAATTGTATCTCAAATTCTAGGTTCTTTAATTCTAATTTGCTTAATGGAGAAAAATATTTTATCCATCTTAAATCTTTCAATTATTCCTCTGTAAGACCCCCATATTCTTGGGACATGTACCCACAATTACATTTATCCATGTTCAACAAAGTATGTCCTCCCTATGTTATTCTTGAGCCACACATCCTTCATTTTAATACAGTTTGTTATTCCACACAAAATCATTGAATGTATCTTCAATGGATGTGGTGTTTGTGCTGTGCTACTGCAGATTATGCCTTTCCCCAATTTTAATTGACTAAGATCAATTCATTATTGATCTTGATCTAATTCTAAGAGATCTTGGTAAGTCAACCATCTTTCATCTAGAATCATTTCTTTCCTGTGAAATGCTTTCTGTGACGAAACCCATAATGGTATCATAGGGCACTTGGTTTGTATTGATTCCAAATTCTTAACAAGGAATCTCTAAAAATCATTATTAAAACTCAACATTATTGAAGCCATCCACATTATAGATAATGTCCCTACAAATCCAACAAAATAAAACAATCCTTCAACCAGGCCGGACAATAAGGAGATAAGTACAGTTTTTAGTCCAGGACTTGTAATACTCTGTTTTGCATTGTGTAAGATTTTATATTTAACTCCCTTGCCATAAAACTTAACAAGTCTTTGTCGCTTAAATAACGTCATTAAATAAAATCAGTATTGTCTAAAATAGTATACTCGGCAGGACAGTCATTTTATCACAAATATTCTCCACATTAGTCATATTTTAAGCTCCCCTCACCTTTTGAGGTGTCATAACAATGATTCTTCAGTAACACATTTCACATTTTATCTTTGTCTTAATATTATTCCCATTTGTCCATTTGTATTTGCTTATTTTCTGATTTTAAAAAATTCTGTCTTTGGCCTTTTTAAAAGTCAGCTCTCCAAATTCAATATCTTCAACAGAGATTCTATAGTTTCTAAGGAATTGTCTAAGACAATCACTAACCAAAAGTTCTTATATGCTATCTTTTTATGCCATTGATCCTGTTCTATTGGTCTATTTAGAACTTCTAGAATAATAGTTGAAGGGAAAGTGGATACTTCTGTCTTATCTCTGTATGTATGTTGCATGTTTTGGTGAACTCACCCTAGACTTATTATCTTTGCTGCCTGTCAGTCATAAATAGTCTTATCCAAGTGGAATTATCCCCTAAAATTCAATGTTTCTAAATTCTAGTTTGAATTATTAATCTTTTTTCTGCATCTAAAAATATAAGAGCTAAAAATATAAGGAAAAAGGGGGAATGATCTATACACTGTTAGTAAAATATTTAAATAAAGCTCTTTAAAAAATACTAGCTGTGCCCGGCCACGCGCTGCTGTGGCGTTGTCTGGTGGTGTTGGTGATAAATTTGAGTTAGTGGTGGTATTGAATGTCTGTTGTATGGTTGTCTTTATGTTTAGTATGTATTTGGTTGTTTGTGTAATGTGAAAGTGGTGAGAGTAGAGGGGGTCTTTGTCTCTGTGTAGTATTGTATAGTATGCATACGTTGTCCAAGTGTTGTGAATGGTTAGATTGTGTCTTGGTGCATAGTAGAAAGGGTTGGGGTGGATGGCCGTCAGGGGTGTGTCCAAATTATTGGATGGTATAGTTCTATGATTATTATTATTATTGTTGTTGCTGTTATCATCATGATTATTATATTATCATCATGATTATTATATAGTGGGTGGATGGCCATCTGTCAGGAGTGTTTGGATTGTGTGGTCTTGCATGGTAGAAGGAGGTTGTACTGGATGATTCTTAGGGGTGTCTGGAAACATGAGGATTCCGTGATATTGTTATTATCATTCTCAAGAGGCTGTATGGCCATCTGTTGGGAATGTTTGGATTGTGTTCTCCATGGCAGGAAGGGGTTGGACTGGATGGCCTTTAGGGGTCTCTCCTATCTGTGTGACTGTAGGATTCTATTATTATTTTTATGGTGGAGATTGTGGAGATAAGCACCAAAACATCATGTTAGACAACACATTTGGTAGAAAAAGTAGTTCAATATGCAGTAATGTTATGTTGTAATTACTGTATTGACGAATTTAGCACCAAAATATCACGATGTATTGAAAACATTTACTACAAAAATGGCTTGGATAATCCAGAAACTTGGATAAGCGAGGCTTGGATAAGTGAGACTACTGTAAATAATTTGGACGATGGGCGGGCGCTAGGACCCAGGGGACAGCTTTTTCCTATTGCCTGCCTTCCCTCTTGCCGGCCGGCCATTATACTTTCTCTTTCCCTCCCGGCATGTCTCCCGATGGTGCGTTGTGGGTTCTGTCCATGTGGAGGTGCGTGACGTGATTTTGTGTTGTTTCAACCTTAAGGCGTGGATGATGGGTTGTGTTGTCAAATTTCGAGGTTAGGGGTTCTTTACTTTTGCTGTTTTGCTCGGTGCCGCAATTCCATAACCCTTTTATATATATAGATTGGACGGAATAGAAGAAAGGACTTTAAATACCATTTAATTTAAAATAATATTAAAGAACTGTAAGGGAGAGGAGGTGACGTGCAAAAACTCCTGATTTTGACTCAAAATCCAAGACTACTTAAAGAACAATTTACACTTTTCTCTCCCCCTTTGGAATATTACTAATATTTGATTATTTAGCTTGTTTGGTCTATTCTAATCTTGTGTTACAAATTCTGTGCAACTTTGTGACCTTGAACGAAAATGGCTTTGTAATATTTCTCTTTTTGGAACTGGATTGGATGTGCTTTGATGAACATCTCTCTTTAATCTGTTTCTGTTCCTTAAAGCTCTTTAATCTGTTTCTGTTCTGTTCCTTGATAGCACCATCTAATGGTTGGACTGTGTCTCTATTTCACAGAATAATAATTGAAGTGGTTTATTTATTTATTGTGTCAGAAGCGAATTGAGGATAGTTATAATGTATTTAAAAACACAAAGTTAAAACCTTGGCATTATACTAGATTTACTTTGACCAGAAGTGGGCTACTTAGAGTGCCTCTGGTGTCACTGTGAGAAGGTCTTCCATTGTGCATGTAGCAGGGCTCAGGTTGCATTGTAGTAAGTGGTCTGTGGTCTGCTCTTCACACTCGCATGTCGTGGACTCCACTTTGTAGCCCCATTTCCTAAGATTAACTCTGCATCTCATGGTGCCAGAGTACAGTCTGTTCAGTGCCTTCCAAGTCGCCCAGTCTTCTGTGTGCCCAGGAGGGAGTTTCTCATCTGCTGTCAGCCATGGATTGAGGTTCTGCGTTTTAGCCTGCTATTTTTGGACACTCACTTCTTGAGGAGTCCCTGCGAATATCTCTGGATCGTAGAAAGCTGTTTTCACCATCTGCTTCTCTGACCCTAGAACTCAACAAAAGTTCCTGTTTTGTAACAGATTTCCTGTGAAGCGGGTGAGGTGGTAGTCATTTGTGATATTATAATTTTTTTCTCAGGAGAAGGCGATGATTTACAGTATCGTATGCTGCTGACAGGTCTGTGAAGACAGCTACTGTAATCTGCCTTCCAAAACCATGTCCCGACTCAGGTTCAATACTTGTGATGTGCAACTTTTCCCTTTCCTGAAACCAGCTTGCTGTGGGATCATAAATGGGTATTTTTTCATAATTCTGTGCAGGATAAGTCTCTCCAGAACTTCGTAAAAATGGCACAACAAATGAGACATCTAGTGGGAAAACCTGGACAACACTGTGGTGAGACTAAACAACATCTCATCCTCCAAAAGGATTGATTGTAAGACACTTGGTTTTCCAGTAGTCAATTAATAGCAATACAACAAAAGAAGATACTCAGTAGCTTAAAGGGCCAATCGTGCAAATCCTTTTGAATCTCAAATAGATTAAAGATTTAATTTGTAAGGAGAAGGATTAAAGAAATCAAAAGGATGACATTTACAGGAATTCAGAAGAAAATTAAATGGAAGACTAGAGAATGAAAGTATGTTTAATGCTTAAAACCTTGAACAAAGATAGGAACATAGCCAATAGTAAGTTGGACAAATTATAAGAAATATCAAATATGACTCAAATTGTGGATAATAAAATGGAAATTTTAATACAGAGAGATGACCGGCATAAGCCAACACGGAGATACGGAAAAGAAATTGAATGAGGAGAAAATACAGTTAGAGGACATTTAGAACACATGAGTATGGAAATAACAAAATAAATACCATCTAAAAGAACTACAAGGAAACATATAGCTAAAACCAGCAATCAGAACATCCCCAGTCAAAAGATCTGCAAGAAAATACACAACCAGAACAACAACTAGTCAATTTACAAAGGCCAATACTCAAATGAGGAAGTCCCCATGGAAAAGTTAAAAATTTAAGAAAGATGTGGACTCAATTTGCTGAAGCAGGACTTGAAATGCAGGAACCAGAGGAGAAGAGAGAAGATCGGGATGACGGAGACAAAGTTTGAAAGTGCTGGAGGGAACAAAATTCCAATAGAAGCAGTTATACTTCCAGGCAAGAGAAGTTTGAGAGATTAGTTGCCAAAAGCCAACTGGGAGTGCTGTAAAAATAAATGACAAAATATAATCTTAAAAGACTATGGGATAGACTTGATTTAAAAAATAAATTAAATGGCACAAGCATCTCTGTGGAATCTGCTTCACCTAAGAAAACCCTATAAAATTCATGTTCACCATAAGGCAGTTTGAAGGCAAATGCTACACACACACACATCAGACTTCATAGAATATGTTCAGTCATCGCTTTGGAATAACTCTTACACAGGATTTTGAGACCATAGTTCTCTTTCTAAAGCAATTTTCTTGTTAAGGTGGGGAAATGGGCTAACTATTACTGTAATCAAGGCTGTTTGTTATGGGTTTGTTACCACACAGGGTCACATCCTCATTGGGAAAGGAAGGCTCTCTGACAGAAAGAGGTTGGTGAACTTCACACTGAATAGAGACAAGTTGAAAGGACCCATAATATAGTACACTGGTTCTAAGTTTGCTGACCTTACTAAACATGTTTTTGCCAATTGAATGAAATCTTGTTTAAGGCTACATTTGTAAAAAGTAATCCTGTGGAAGTATGGAAGGGATACTCCAAAACGATGACTGAACATAATCTATGAAGTCCAACATATGTCAATACAGCATGTATCATGCTTTATTGTGACTCTGAATTTCATAGGATTTTCTTAGGCCCCTTCCACACAGCTGAATAAAATCCCACATCTGCTTTGACCTGGAATATATGGCAATGTGAACTCAGATAACCCAGTTCAAAGAAGGTATTGTGGGATATTCTGCCTTGATATTCTGGGTTATATGGCTGTGTGGAAGGGTCCTTAGGCAAAAGACAATCAGAGATGGGTTTGATCTGAAATACAGCCTACAGCAGCTGGTATTTGTTGCTGGTTTCCCATCCAGGGCTGGCCCTGCTTAGCTTCCAAGATCTGATGATAACCTAGTGCTTTTAGGGTATTTTAGCCTACATGAAATCCGAAAAGTCAGCCTATATTTCGTTAATTTAAAACTATTCTTCTTGAGTTATATACTGAATGACAGAAGCCAAATTGTGATATAAATATTTTTAAGGGAATCATTGACAATTGATGGGTGATCCACAATGGATCAGTGGTTCCACTAAACGTTGGTGGCAAAGAGAGTATAAATAATAATATTTGTAGCTAATCCATTTTCAGTAAACCGCCAGAAGGGAGAAAATAAGCAGATTCAGTTTTTAAAAATAAAAATGTAGTGTCTATCCCAATATTCCCCAAATGCTGGTGTTTCTAGGTGTTTTGGACTACATGTTATAATCCCTGATCATTAAACAAGGCAGTTGAGATTCCTGGGAGCTGAAGTCGAAAACACCTGGAGGCCTAGAATTTGGGATTCACTCTAAAAATTAAAAATTCTGGAAACAAGGTTTAGTGAGCCATTTAAGTGTTTGTTTTAATGGCATTTTTAAAAGGATAGTGTAAAGCACTGAATAGCAAATAAAGAGCTGACTACCTAGTTTGATGCTCTACTTGGGCCCCTTCCACACAGCTGGATAAAATTCCACATTATCTGCTTTGAACTGTGATGTATGGCAGTGTGAATTCAGATAACCCAGTTCAAAGCAGGTATTGTGGGATTTTCTGCTTTGATATTCTGGATTATATGGCTGTGTGGAAGGCCTTTAGGCCGGGTGTACACTACCATATAATCTAGTTAAATACAGTAAATTTGCATTCAGAAACTGGATTATACAGCAGCGTAGATGGGACCTTTGCCTCCCCTCCATGGCCAAGGGGGAATAATATCCCACATTATCTGCTTTGAACTGAAATATATGGCAGTGTGGACTCAGATAACCCAATTCAAAGCAGATATTGTGGGATTTTCTGCCTTGATATTCTGGGTTATATGACTGTGTGGAAGGGCCCCAAATTATAATTATTTGGTTGCTTCCCAACTTCGCAGTTTGGGCCCTTCCACACAGCCATATAACCCAGAATACCGAAGTAGATAATCCACAATATCTGCTTTGAACTGGATTATCCAAGGGCTCTTCCTGACAGGCCCTATATTCCAGGAACTGATCCCAGGTTTTCTGCATTCACTGGATTAATAATAATAATAATAATTTTATTTTTATACCCTGCCCCATCTCCCCGAAGGGACTCGGGGCGGCTTACATGGGGCCTAGCCCGATAAAACAATCAAATATCAATGATACAACAATAAAACAATTATACCAATAAAACCTCAATTATCAGTAAAACAATCGATAAAATCGACATGAAACATACAATATTAAAACAGGAGACTAATTCATAAAACCCAGTACAGAATGTGCCAGAATGGGGAAGGTATTTCACGGTTGAAATGGACAATAAAGTGCAAAATAACATTTGTCAACACCTCAAGAATGGGGCTATTATAAAATGGGCAGATAGATTATATGAGTCTGCATTGCCAGATAATGTGGGATAAACACAAAGCTTGGGATCAGATCCTGGGATATAGGGCCTGTCTGGAAGGTCCCTAAATCTACACTGCCATATAAGCCAGTTCAATGTGGATTTCATACAGCTGTGTGGAGGGGGCCTTAGAAAAAAGGCGGGATCTGGACATAGGAAGCACAGCCTGGCGCCTCCAGCAAGCTCCTCCCCTTCCTGTGTCCGGGAGGAAGAAGTCGCAGAAAGACAGCCTGCAAAGCCAGCCCTGCGATTTGAGCTTTAGCCTGGATCTTGGTGAGTGGCGCAGGCCGAGGCCAGGCCTCCTTCTCCCCGCTCCGCCCCCTTTCCCCGTGGGCCTTGCTTTCAAGCCGGGCTCTTCCTGTCCTTCCGCGTGGGTCTCCACGTGGAAGCTGACTCCTAGGCAGCGGCGCCAGGAAAGAAGCAAGGAAAGCATTGGGAGAGCGTCCCCAGGTAAGACAGGGTGCGTGTGAGGGTTTATTTGGAAGTCAACCCTTCTCTTTTGTAGTCCCCTTAGAAGGCATCAACTCTGTAGAGCAGGCCTGGGCAAACTTGGGCCCTCTAGATGTTTTAGACTCCAACTCCCACCATTCCTAACAGCCTCAGGCCCCTTCCTTTTCCCCCTCAGCCGCTTAAGCGGCTGAGGGGGAAAAGGAAAGGGCCTGAGGCTGTTAGGAATGGTGGGAGTTGGAGTCTAAAACATAGTATAGATCAGGCATGGGCAAACTTTGGCCCTCCAGGTGTTATGAACTTCAACTCCCATAATAATAATGTTAAAAAACAAAGTATGGTTTGTTGATGTTGCAATACCAGGTGACAGCAGGATTGAAGAGAAACAACTGGAAAAGCTGGCACGATATGAGGATTTAAAGATCGAATTGCAAAGACTGTGGCACAAGCCAGTCCAGGTGGTTCCAGTGGTGAGTGGCACACTGGGTGCAGTGCCTAAAGACCTTGGCCTGCACTTAAACACAATCGGCGCTGACAAAATTATCTGCCAGCTGCAGAAGGCCACCTTACTGGGATGTGCACGCATTATTCGCGGAGACATCACACAGCCCTAGACACTTGGGAAGTGTCCGGCGTGTGATCCAGTACAACAGCCAGCAGAGTGTCTGCTGTGGACTTACCTTGCTGTGTTTCAAATAATAATACAACACACAGTCCTAAACACTTGGGAAGTTTTTGACTTGTGATTTTGTGACATAAAATCCAGCATATATATCTCGTTTGCTGTGTTATACTGTGTCTTTGTGTTAATAGTAATAATAATAATAATAACAGCTTTATTTTTGTATCCTGCCTCCATCTTCTCGAAGGGACTCTTGAGTGGCACCCATGGGGGCAAGCCCAATCAAACATACTTTAAAAACATAGATCAATAAAACTAATAACCTTATAACCAAATAAACAGCGTAAAACAACATCAACAGCAATAGTAATAAATCTCAGAATTCCTAATAACCGCTAGGCTGGGTTCCTGTGAGTTTTCCGGGCTATATGGCCAAGTTCCAGAAGCATTCTCTACTGATGTTTTGCCCACATCTATGGTAGGCATCCTTAGAGGTTGTGGGGTTGGAAACCAGACAAGTGGGGATTATATATCCGTGGAAAGTCCAGATTGGAAGAAAGAACTCCTGTCTGTTTGAGGCAAGTGTGAATGGTGCAATTGGCCGTCTTGATTAGCATTAAATGGTCTTGCAGCTTCAAAATCAGACTGCTTCCTGCCTGAGGGAATCTGGTAGACTGTTAGGAATTGTGGGAGTTGAAGTCCAAAACACCTGGAGGGCCCAGGTTTGCCCATGTCTGGTATAGATGCTCCCAGTGTTAAGTCAATAGATACAAATACTGTGATCTGATTGATTAATTGTCCCTTTTTCCCTAATGGGTTAAACCCTTGTGCAGGCAAGATTGCTGACCAATAGGTCAGCAATTCGAATACGGGGAGAGTGGGTGAGCTCCCCCTGTCAGCTCCAACTCCCCATGAGAGAAACCTCTCACAAGGTTGGTAAAACATCAAAACATCTGGGCGTTCCCTTGGCAACATCATTGCAGATGGCCAGTTCTCTCAGAAGTGACTTGCAGTTTCTCAAGTCGCTGCTGACACAACCCCCCCCCAAAAAAAAAAAAAACAAACAAACCTCTATATATGTTTGCACAGAAGTAAACTTCCAGGTGCTAATAAAGAGTATTAGCCCTCTGTATTTCTAAAATACAATGAACAGATGTCCAGGACAGCATTTGCAGTCATTGTGATCCAGGTGTGTTTAAAATTGTTTTCCTTCTGTGTGTTTGTTTATTTTCCAGTTACTTGTACTGTATATCCTTTGAGATCATTGGAAGAAAGGTAGAATATGAATGCAACTAATGATGATCATATTGCTAACTGAATCTTGCACCTTTCAAACTGTTTTATCCATAAAAGATAGTGGATTTTGGACACTTTTTGATTATATATTATTATATGTTCTCACTATGGGTGACAACAACATGGACTAAAGATAACCAAACAGTTGAGAAACAATGATGTGCAGTTTGTGAAACTGCTGCATGGCCTGTTCTAGAATGCATAGGAGAGGAAACACACATATGACGGTACTAACATTGGTTTCGATGATAGTTAAAATATTCCATAGTAAAGACAGGAAAACATCGGGTGTTAGATTTTTCTTGGAAGGGTTAAAAATATTTCACATTTGTCCACTAACTGTCACACCATCTTAACTGGAGTGAAATTAATTCTTATATAACCTCTACAGGATTTCTCAGTGAAAATGCAGCGCAAGAAAGTTGATAATCGCATCCGGATATTGATTGAGAATGGAGTGACTGAGCGGCATAGGACACTCTTTGTTGTCGTAGGGGATCATGGCAAAGATCAGGTGAGATGGTAGCCTCTGGATGTGTGAACTCATGTTGTAATGAGTCATTTGGGGAGGAGTACAATGTATTCTTTTAAATGTTTGTTTTTAAATTTTTTTACCAATTTTAAAACTTTTTAGTTTTGTTATATTAGTTAACACTAATTTCAGTGTTCGTTTAATTTGGTGGTAATGTCTTGTTATTGCTTATGTTAAGGTTTACTGTGTCATTTTTAATTTATGTTATGCCTTGTTTATTGGCTGGTTGTACTATACGGCATTGAATATTGCCGTTATATGTTGCTAACCACCCTGAGTCCCTATTGGGGAGATAAGGTGGGATACAAATAAAGATGATGATGATGATATCTGGAGGGTGCCAGATTTGCGAGTGGCTTCTAGTTTGACCTAGGGTAGGAGTAGAGCGGGATTAACAATTATGCCTTCCTGGTGATTGAATGGCTTTTCTCAGCAAAATTACTGTGGGGTAGCTGTCCACATTCCCTCTTATGATTTCAAAATCCAAATTCCAGAGAGAACGCCTTTTCAGTAGTTGTTCCTTTTTTATTCCAGCACACCCATGAAAATAGCTTCTTAAATGAGAAACAGGCCTTGTATAATATGCTGGACTTTTGCTTCTTCTTGTTTTTTAATGGTTTGTATCTTAAATTTATTCTAATTTTATTGTGATTTAATAATTTTAAAAGTTTGGTAGGGTGTGGATTTTTGGCTGTTTGTTTTAACGATTGTCAGTTGTTCTGATTCCCAAACTGGGGAAAAGTCAAAATATAAATAAAGGTGATGATGATATTAATATTAACAGCAACAACAATCAGGAGGTATGTTTGGCCTCCTCTCTAGTATCTTTTAACTGGCAATCAGAAATGTTTTTGTTTAGTCTAGATTTTAGATTTGAATTCAGTTGGTAGCACAGACTTTTAATGGGCTATGGTTTGCTTTTATCTTTTGTATTATGTTTTAAACATGCTTTAAATTGTCCCAATGCTGTGTTTGTAATAGAATTGTTTATTTAGTTTTTTTTAACCACCTCACTTCAAATCTTTCACTGTACTTACTTTTAATTAGTGATAAGCACGCTTGGCCCTGTGTTGGGAAAAGTGGGATATAAATGAATTAAATAAATATGTTATTTAGCTTTCTCCAGAACTAATCAGGAATTACTTTCTCATTACTTGACAGGTAGTCATACTCCATCATATGTTGTCTAAAGCAGCAGTGAAGGCTAGACCATCAGTATTATGGTGTTACAAAAAGGAACTGGGATTCAGCAGGTAAAAATATTGATTGTTTCCCTCTTTCTTTCTTTTCTGTTTTAAATATATTTATCATAATTATGCTATGAGGCTGCACATTTGATTGATTTATCTTCTGTGTGGTTGGGAATACTACCACTGCTTTTCCAGTGGCCAGGGAAAATGTAGTATCAATGTTATTGATATGAATAGAAATCAGGTCTTGGAGCACCACAGTTCTGCCCCTTTTCTCTCCCCATCTTGAGCTAGACATATGTCTCCAAATTCCTATCTAATTCTGAAGACTTGAACTTCCAACTGAAGACTTGGATGTTTCGGCAGGCCTTTGGAGATACAGTCATTAATTAATCCGCTCCAGAGGGTTTTTAATAATCTATCCCGTTTTTATTACGATTTTACCATTTATGTGTTTTAAATGCAATTTTTTATCCTGTATTTTTGTTTTAATTGATATATTGTATTACTGTTTTATCTTTTTATAGTGTGATTTGTATTGTGTTGCCTATGTTTTGTTCTATGTTGTTTGGGCCTCTGCCCCATGTAAGCCGCCCTGAGTTCCCGCGAGGAGATGGTGGCGGGGTATAAATAAAGTTTTTTTTTAATTATTATTATTATTATTATTATTATTATTAATTTTCCTAGGCTGTTTGCTTAATAGTACATTAAGACCCTACATGAGATAGGTTCCTTGCTGGACTGCAGTTGCCTGAAACAGTGGATACAACCAAACACTACATTGCCAGCATATCATAGAATTGCACTGGAGGATCTAGAGATTCCCAGAGAAATATTCATTAGGAATTTGCTAGGCCCTCCGGAGTGACTCTTTGGTAGGTTTTGGGGGAATCATACCATAAAAAGTAATGCACAGGATTTCCTTTGAAACCTGATCATTCATTCCCCAAAGATGTATAATTTCCTCTGCTTTGCCCACCAGCCATCGTAAAAAAAGGATGAGACAGTTGCAGAAGAAGATTAAAACTGGAATGTTAGATCTGAAGCAAGACGACCCCTTTGAGCTGTTCATTGCAGCCACAAACATTCGGTACTGTTACTACAACGAGACACATAAAATTCTTGGGAATACGTTTGGCATGTGTGTACTCCAGGTAGGAACCCTATGTTCTGAGTCTGGGAATCCTCTTCATCCAAATCATTTGGGCAGGTTGTTGCAGTAGTCACACTTGAGCTAACCAGTATTCTTGAAGAAGCTGTTGTGCTCATGAATTCAACATTTCACATGATAAATCATTTCTGTGCTTCAGCCCTCTACTCCCTCTTTGAAAAAAATAATTATGATATGTATGTGAAATGTTTGGGCAATCATATTGTGGCTTAATAACTTCTGTTTATCTGAGTGGGGAAACTGGTTACGAGCTTTGGAACCTGCCAGAGTCTTAAACCATCAATTGAGTTTGGATTAAAATTCTGTCTTATGTCAAAGCTGACAATCATCGTTTCCATGTTCAGGCAAAAAATGAAATGTTGTTTACTTTTAGACACTGACATTGTATCTAAAAGGGAGGAATCATGGAACAAGAGGGCTGTGTATGGGTAAAAGGGTTATAGTTTGTATTATTAAGCAAAGAGATGATTATTTGAATCAAATAGATTGTTGCACCTAATTTCTGTGAATTCAACTTTATTTTGACCAATTCTACGAATAATGAAAGTGCTTACCTGGCAGCAAGCAAGAGCTCCGAGAAATTCAATTTTGAATGCAGCACTAATCCACTAGCTATCATTCCCATCTACAATTGAGAATCAATTTTAACTGTTTACAACAATTTAAAATAGTAAGAATAATTTCAAACCTCTTTCTATTAATAATGTTAACAGTTGCAAACTATTTAAAACCTGTTAAACCACAGCTTGTGCAGATGAGGCTTAAATCAACTGGCCCCAAAGGCTTTAGGAAAGAGCCATGGCAACTTTTTTTGGTGCCATTTAGCCCTTTTGAGGTTTCATAGTAGAGAAAACTTGCTCAGTATTAAACTAGCAGGGGAGGGGAGGGATTTCAAGCTGTGCAAACAGAAATCAAAATGTGCAAATTCTATCATGCGATTCTGCTTTGCCATTGCTTTTTTGCTGGTGAACAATGCTGATAGTGGGGTGGAAGGTGGAGAAAATTGTCATATTCTTTCTATCCTTGTTCATGCTGATGGTACATAAAATGTGTGGCTAACTTGCAAGTGATAACTTCTTGCATAATCGCCTAGGATTTCGAAGCCTTGACCCCAAACCTGCTGGCTAGAACTGTTGAAACTGTGGAAGGCGGGGGCATAGTTGCAATCCTCCTGAGAACAATGAATTCCCTGAAGCAGCTCTACACCATGACAATGGTAAAATGACTAAGAATCACAGATCTCTGCTTAAGCAAAAACTGGTTTTCATTCCTAAAGGGGAGAATATGCATGCGCTGTTTGACATATATACTGAAGTTTGCATGCAGAGCTTCCAAGATAAATCTGCTAGTGTCACCTAAATGGTGCCCCTGTTTAAAAAAGAATAAATTCCCAATAGGAAAACTCCTTAGATCCTGAGGATCTCCCCTTATATAGAATAGATGGTACTTCATGGGCTGGTGTAAGCCATTTTTCTCTGTTCAATATTGTATGTACAAACATTAGTGGCTGTGGCATTCTTGATTTTGTTTTGATGCGAGAGTCCTACTTACAAATGGCTTGAGGTAATCCTTTAGCTCAGTGGTACTCAACTTGGGGTCCCCAGATGTTTTTGGCCTACAGCTCCCAGAAATCCCAGTCAGTTTACCAGCTGTTAGATTTCAGCTGTTAATTTCTGGAAAATTTCAATAAGTATGCATCTGACATGTCAGTTTGGTGTCCCACAACTTCCGTCTCTACTTAGGCTTTTTCAGAAATAAACCTAAAACACTGATAGTTCGAGAAAGAAGCACAGACTAGAGGCAGTTTAATTGCAAATTTGGGTGTTCAGATGTTCTCTGATTACTATTTTCCAAAATCTATTTTGGTGACATCCAAGATTCACTCACTGAACTAGGGTCTGGTAGTACTCTGTATTGTGTATTAGGACAATTACTCAGTTTCATACAAAGAAATCTTATTTCCCCCTCAGGACGTACACTCTCGATACCGGACAGAGGCACATCAAGATGTAGTAGGAAGATTTAATGAAAGGTGGGTTGTAGGATTATTTTGAGCATGCCTTTATAAGGAGTTTGTTCAATGAGCCTTGCCTAGAAAGTATTCTGAATAATTGTTGCTCTTTGGTGGTCATATTGAGGAGCTACCCTTTAAGCGCAAGCATAGCAGTATTTGACAGGTTGAAAATACAAGCATAGTATATTTGTAAAGCTATTGTAAAGCTTAGAACAGGAATGGAGAAACCTTGGTTCTGCCAATGCTTTAGCTTCCAGTTCAGTTAGCCTATGCAGCATGGTCAGTGATTTGGGACTGTGACTATAACCTGTACTTGTTAGTAGGTTCGGATGTTTTGGACCATATCCATCTGCCCTTGTTAGCATGGCCAGTGATGAGGGTTTACAGCAGTTGGAGCCCCAAACATCTGGCGGGCACGAGCTGTAGAACATTGTTGCAGAGTATGGCTCTACTTAAAGCTTCTAAAGCTAATTTACAACCCCACAACTTTAAGTAGTGTCTGCTTCGTGAATTAAAGCTCTGCCAAATACTCATGCTAATATTTTGAAAAGAGCTTGTAAATATTACTACTTTGGAATGCAACTCCAAAGGGGATTCTGGGAGATGTAGTCTAAAAAGTACTTTAAAAAAACTCTTATTGTCTCCATCTGCACAGAAATATTTTGAAACTCTTTGCTTTTCTTTTGGCTTTACCCATCCTATATAGTTTGATGTCAGTATGCTGATGGCCTTAACTGGTCATTCACCTCCTTCAGTTTTTAATGAACAAATTAAAAACCACTGGTCCCAAAACAGGCCTGGAGTTTATTGGAGCTCTAGTTCCAAGCATCTGGAGGGCACTATATGAAGGAATGGTGACATAGAAGCTGTCTATGGAGAATGCTACAATGTGCCCCACCAAAACATTCCTTTTGGGGTGATTTATCAAAAGCGGTGGTTCCCAACTTGTGGTCTGTGGACCATCAGTGGTCCCCAAGAACAAAAATATGGTTCGTGGCCCCTCCGTTACTTCACCGTTGCAGTGAGAGTAACTGGTCTTGCAAAACCCTCTTATAGTGCCAAGGCAACAGGAATATCGGGAGGGGAGAGGCAGACTACCCACAAAATGTGTAACAACAAACTTCCTAACTGCTGCTTCTCCTCCTCCCTCCCGCTGAGTGGAGCCGTTCCATGTGGCTCCTGGAAGTGGGGGTGCCTTGGTGTCCTTGTTTTTAGGCTTGTTCCTGGGGTTATTTGGGGTGCTGGCTCAGAAAATTGCATTGAATATACCACATCAACTCTAGATTATTTAATATAGTTTTCTGTGGGTGAGCAGATGGTGACTATGGATGGCATATGTTCTGTATCAGAAACTAGAGCTGATGTGGTCATCCATTACAATTTTCTGAATTGGCATCCCAAATAACCAAACCGAATCTAAAGTTGACAAAAATGATTTGTAACCCTTTTGGTACTAATGTTGGAGAGTGGTCCCTGGTCAAAGTGGTCCCTTGTCAGAGTGGGGCTTGGTCAAAAAAAGGTTGGGAACCACTGATCTAAAGAGTATTGCACAGAGATGAGCTATGCAATGAGGAATAATTTGTGAGATGAAAACTTTTCAGGTTGCAACAATGATAACATTACTTTTTCATCATACAGGTTTATTCTCTCTCTGGCATCTTGCAAAACCTGCATGGTGGTTGATGATCAGCTTAATATTCTCCCAATCTCTAGCCATGTTTCCAACATAACAGCTGTTCCAGCTCGGTCTCAGGTAAGCACAGGTCTGAGAAAAGTTCAGGTAAGCACAAGTCTGAGAAAAGTTGCAGGTCCTGCAAAAGTGCAACAAGCAAAGAAACTCCCCCTCTATTTATAAATGTTCAAAATCCTGTTTGCACTCATGAAATGGTGGTGCATTTTGGATAACCCAGAGTTTGACCAATTGTGGATGTGACATGCTTACAGATCCTTTGAACTGTATCAGTCTGAGAGAAAATACATCACACAACATGGTTCTTATGATGCATTGTTTTTAAACCTGAACAGTATAGGCTTTAATAAAATGTTTGCTTCTATGGGCCCCTCCACACAGCCATATAACCCAGAATATCAAGGCAGAAAATCCCTGCTTTGAATTGGGTTATCTGAGTCCACACTGCCATATATTCCAGTTCGAAGCAGATAATGTGGGATTTTCTGCCTTGATATTCTGGGTTATATGGCTGTGTGGAAGGACCCTTTGTTTTCCCTTGAAATTACTGTAACTTGAAATGAAATATGCTCACTCTTGGCATTAGCGATGGCAGCTATCTTCAGTAAAGCCCATTTTCTTGTTGATAGGAGGATAATCTGAGTCCTCAAGATATGGAATTGAAGGAACTAAAGGAGAACCTCCAAGATACACAGCCAGTCGGAGTATTAGTTGATAGCTGTAAAACCCTGGATCAGGTATGTGCTCCTTTTGACCTGGGATGAGATACCCATTTGGTAGTATTCCTTTCTGAAATATAAATTGGAGTTGGGATATGAATTCCATGAGTGCAAGAAAGTGGACTGAAAACCATGAAAATCCATGCAAAATTTATTTAGTTACTTTGTATCTTTCCTTTCTTCCAACATCCAAGGTGGTTTGAATCAGTTCTTGTTCAAGGTTCTATTGTTTCCTCCCCCAACCTTTTCTTTTTAAATGAGGACATTTGCGTACCACTTAGGACCAAGGGATGGATGAAAATCCTTGAACTAGCTGAGGCTAAATTTGGTCAACTGTTTGTTGTCAGAAGAAAGCCTAACTTGGGATTTGTGATTTGGCTAATTCTGCAAGGTATTGTGTTCTCCTTGAAGAGTTAGGTCTATAGTTTGGGGAGCCTCCTTGAATTCATATGGTCCGAGTCTCTGTGTGACTGCAGGGGTTAAGGAATGCATTTACTGATCTTTTTTTGATTTAAATTTAGTTTTAGATGAATGATACACTTCCATGATGAAAGGTAAATGTGGAAGTGTCATCAACAGGTGATTAAAGGGAGCTAGTAAATCAGGACAAAAGAAAACCAGCATTCGCTATTGACCCATTTCCTTTTCTCCCATTTATAATGTCCTGTTTGAAAACAAATATTTCTGAATTTGTGTAGCTCCTGATGCACGTTCTCCCATATTTCCATGTAGTCTATCTCTTTTAATAGTCTTGTGCAAGAAGTATAACCAACCTTGATTTCCTGTTTTCTCACTGATAGGCAAAAGCTGTCCTAAAATTCATTGAAGCCATTTCTGAGAAGACACTGCGAAGCACTGTCGCTTTAACAGCCGCCAGAGGAAGAGGGAAATCAGCTGCTTTGGGATTGGCTATAGCTGGAGCAGTGGCCTTTGGGTAAGTGATTTCCGTGTGTTTTAGTCATAGATTTGTATTAAAATGAATATCTAAAGAAATTGAGGAGAATTCTAATTAAGAGTCTGAAAACAAGTCAGTAGGCAAATGTGGAAAACTGAGATGACTTTACAGTCAACCCTCTATATCCACAGATTCTGCATCCACAAATTCAGTCATCCAGTCTTTTTCAAAATCTCAAATTTGTTTTTCGTGTCAGGAGCAACTTGAGAGGTTGCCTGTCGCTTCTGGCGTGAGAGAGCTGGCTCTCTGCAAGGATGTTGCCTAGAGGATGCCAGGATGTTTGATGTTTTACCTTCCTATGGGAGGCTTCTCATGTCCCCACGTGGGAAACTGTAGCTGACAGATGGGACTTTACCCTGCTCCCCAGATTTGAACTGCCAACTTTTTGGTCAGCAGTCCTGCTGGCACAAGGGTTTAACCTTGCTGTTTTATATAAGAGACACCATTTGCTACACCATTGTATGTAATGGGATTTTGTTATCCACAGGGGTCCTGGCACTAAACCCCAACAGATACCAAGGGCCCATTGTTCATTCTCTAAGGCCAAGATTTAAAACTTCATGGTGCAGGAATTAGAGAACCGGACGTGGGGTTTAAAAAAAAATCCTGGTTTACCCAGGTAATTTTTTAAAATGCAAAATACTTGATATTTTTCTGGACTCCTATTTTAAAGTGTAATACTTCGCACACATCCTTTTACAGTCTAGAGAAGAGCTTTCATCTGAAAATGCTACTGTTCACTTGTTTACGAAGAAGCTAATTCATTGTTTTATTTTGAATCGTAATATATATATATCCTTGTTAAACACCTGAAACTGTGTTTTTGGTGGAAAAGTTCCATCATAAGCCTAGCTTTCACTGGTAGTAAACCTAGCTGTATCATACCAGGGCACAACTTGTATTTTCCCTTACTAAATACTCACTTATATCAGCTTATTTTGCTTCTATAAAAAAACTGGCCAAAATCTATAAGAGACTTCTGTAGTTTACATATGTTGTAATTTATTTATTTATTTATTTATTACAGTACTTATATCCCGCCCTTCTCACCCATAGGGGACCCAGTGCGGCTTACAATAAAACACACATATTAAAAAATACAAACAATTCAATCAATTAAAATTAAATACATTGAATTGTTGGGGGACACCTGCAAACACTGAATGTTTGCTGTATATATGTTGTGCTCCGCCCTGAGTTCCCTTTGGGGTGAGAAGGGCGGAATATAAATGTTTAAAATAAATAAATGTGAAATACATGGTGTTTGAAAAAGAATTCCCTAGTTTTAATGTGTTTTAACTTAAAACTAGGGAGTTCTTTTTCAAACACCCTGTAATTAAAAACTATTTTAAAAGCTGTCAGGATTTCTTTTCTTTCTTTCTTTTTTTTGAAAAAGCTGATAGTGGTTTGAGGGTTGGATTTTATAGACCAGCATTTGGATCCCTATTCGGCCATTGAAACCCACTGACTAACTGACCTTGGGCGAGTCATACTCTTAGAAGAAGGTAAAGGCAAATCCCCTTTGAGAAAATCTTGCCATGAAAACCCTGTGAGAGCTCCACCTTAGGGTTGCCATAACTCAGAAGCAATTTGAAGACAATACATTTGTTTTAAACATTTTAGGCTCCAGTTTGTCTTACAAATTAGGAAACCAATTTGAAGCCTTTTTTAACTTGGACAAATATTTAGTACAGTACATATAAAGACTGTAAAGTTTGTTTTCTCTCTTCCTTCCCTCCCTCCCTCCCTCCCTCCCTCCCTCCCTCCTTCCCTCCCTCCCTCCTTCCTTCCTTTTTTGCAGCTACTCCAATATTTTTGTCACATCTCCAAGTCCGGATAATCTCCACACCTTATTTGAATTTGTCTTTAAAGGTTTTGATGCTTTACAGTATCAGGTAATATCTTCAGAATATGGTTTTAATCCAGAAGGTTCTTACATGCTTTTACACAAGTTCTGCTTGTGCAAGGTTACTCACCACCAGTTTCCAGCTTCCCTGCTTGGGAAATCCCACACTTTTCTGATGGGTCCCCTGCTCCTCCTCAGAAGCAGCTGTGAGCCAGGAGAGCAGAGGGTGGGCCAATAGCTGCATTTTAAAACCCTTTTGCTGCAATCTAAGTACAATGTTACATCCAGATATGGGCACCCTTAATGCCTTGTAAACATACTTATATACAGGAAGATGACAATTGAAATTGAGTTCCCACTTTCTCATCAAAAGACATCTTAACGAAATAGTCATTTTACAATTATACAATATTTAAAGTCTTGCTTTCTACCATGTAACTATAATATCATTATTACTGTATTACTCTTCAAATCCCACAGACGTCTAAAGTTTTTCTGATTTTTTTAAAAAAAAGTCACAAAAGGTTCCCAGTCTTTTAAGAAATTATCCAAGGACATGGATCAAACTGCCCTGTGTATTAAGCCTGGTACACCTTTGCTCCTCTAGATGTAGACTTGCATAATTGATTTATAGTGTAAGCCTGAGGGAACATTAACAATTTGTAAGTTGCTCTGAAACCCTTTGTAGCTGAAGAGCAGGGTATGAATATTCTAAATTAATAAATAAACCTTTACTCACATTTTTACTTCAGTCCAATTCCTACATTTACAAATGTATCAGTACACTAGACTCTGTTGTATGTGTTGTCGAAGGCTTTCATGGCCGGGATCACAGGGTTGTTGTATGTTTTCTGGGCTGTATGACCATGTTCTAGAAGTATTCTCACCTGACGTTTCGCCCATATCTATGGCAGGCATCTTCAGTTTTTTGGTGTGGAGAACCGTGTCTTTCTCCATTTTTCTGTAGGTGAGGTTGTCTATTTTATCCCAGTCCTGGGTGTTCATCTTTTGGCTGATGTTGTGTTTGGTTTTCATATTACTTCTTATTTTTCTTTTCAGGAACACTTGGATTATGAGATCATTCAGTCCCTCAACCCTGAATTTAGCAAAGCAGTCGTCAGAGTGAATGTGTTCAGAGAGCATAGACAGACTATCCAGGTACAGCTGCTTCATTGCAGTCTTATGCCTGCTTTTGTTTAAGGGTATTTGAAGAAAGGGTTGCTTTCTGGGATTCTTTGAATACGTCAACCTCTTTGGAAAAGCCAGACAATGTTGCCTGTACCCAGTTGGATTAGTTGATGTCTTCCTTTCTATTGGCTTCAGTGCAGCAAAGATTTGGGGGTGTCTATTCTTCAACTAATGCCTCCAGTAATAGCTTTCAGTGTCCTACTCTTAATAGGTGGGAGAAAAGTGCAAGCAGTTGCATGGATTGCACTAAATAAATAATAGTAGTGCATATATATATATATATATATATATATATATGAATAAAAGAAAAAAGGCACCTGCTTCCTATATGAGTTTTAAGATTAATATGTAAGCACATGACAATTGTCAGGGATACTAAGGGAATGCTAGGAGAGTGAGTATTTGTACTATTTTTTTTCAAAATGCATTACAACCAACCTTCAACTTTCATAGGGATTAGGGGAGCAGGACCCCTGTGAAAATGGGAAAACATGAATATTTTAATTCCTTCCCCACCCACATATTTAACACAAAAAAGTACCTATACAAAGTACATGAGTTATCTGCCACTGCCTCCACTGATGCCTATGCCATTTTTAATTGGGACATTGATGACACCAGGCCCCATCTTGAGCAGTGTTCAGTTAAGTCCTATTTGGTAGAATGTGATGTCTCTAGAAGAGAATCGGAGAGAGCGGCTGGGCCTAGTTACATGCATACTTGTTTAAGGACTATAGATTCAGTGTTTCCTTTCAAGCCATCTTAGCTCTCAGGAGGACACAGACATTTACTACTTTTGTAACACCGTTTCTTTTATTCCTTGGCAAGTATATCCACCCTGCTGATGCTGTGAAATTGGGACAGGCAGAATTGGTGGTGATTGATGAAGCCGCTGCTATACCCCTCCCTCTGGTGAAAAGCCTGTTAGGTCCTTACCTGGTCTTCATGGCTTCTACAATCAATGGGTGAGTGTTTCGCTTGAGCTGCTAGTGCAGACATTTCTTGTCTTGAATCTACTGCTTATGACACTTGATAGATCAAATGGGACAAATATCCAGGGTTTGGGTTTGTTGAAAATTGGATTCCACTTGCATTTACACCTCTTAAATATTGATGGATGCAACCACTCAGCATCTAGACATTTTCTTAAATCATGAATAAGCCTCCTTTTTTTAGTAATTAATCTGATCAGGGCCAGTCCAATAATTAGGCGGAATGAAATATATGCCCCAAGTAGTAGATGTTGGGAGGGAGCAGCAAAATGTTGGTGAGATGAGCAGTGTGCCCCATGTCTTGCCAGAGCAAGGAACTTGACATCATAAAGTTCATCAAGTAATTAATACTAAGTGGTCTGCAAACACTTAGAAACAAATGCGGTCATTGCTAATAGTCAACACGGATTTACCAAAAACAAGTCATGCCAGACTAATCTGATCTCTTTTTTCGATAGAGTTACGAGTTGGGTCGATACAGGGAATGCCGTGGATGTAGCATATCTAGATTTCAGTAAGGCCTTCGACAAAGTCCCCCACGACCTTCTGGCAAACAAACTAGTAAAATGTGGGCTAGACAAAACTACGGTTAGGTGGATCTGTAATTGGCTAAGCGAACGAACCCAAAGGGTGCTCACCAATGCGTCGTCTTCATCATGGAAAGAAGTGACAAGTGGAGTGCCGCAGGGCTCCGTCCTGGGCCCGGTTCTGTTCAACATCTTTATTAACGACTTAGACGAAGGGTTAGAAGGCACGATCATCAAGTTTGCAGATGACACCAAACTCGGAGGGATAGCTAACACTCCAGAAGACAGGAGCAGAATTCAAAACGATCTTGACAGACTAGAGAGATGGGCCGAAACTAACAAAATGAAGTTCAACAGGGACAAATGCAAGATACTTCACTTCGGCAGAAAAAATGGAAATCAAAGATACAGAATGGGGGACGCCTGGCTTGACAGCAGTGTGCGCGAAAAAGATCTTGGAGTCCTCGTGGACAACAAGTTAAACATGAGCCTACAATGTGATGCGACAGCTAAAAAAGCCAATGGGATTTTGGCCTGCATCAATAGGGGAATAACGTCTAGATCCAGGGAAGTCATGCTCCCCCTCTATTCTGCCTTGGTCAGACCACACCTGGAATACTGTGTCCAGTTTTGGGCACCGCAGATGAAGGGAGATGCTGACAAGCTGGAAAGCGTCCAGAGGAGGGCAACTAAAATGATTAAGGGTCTGGAGAACAAGCCCTATGAGGAGAGGCTTAAAGAGCTGGGCATGTTTAGCCTGCAGAAGAGAAGGCTGAGAGGAGACATGATAGCCATGTACAAATATGTGAGGGGAAGTCATAGGGAGGAGGGAGCAAGCTTATTTTCTGCTGCCCTGCAGACTAGGACACGGAACAATGGCTTCAAACTACAGGAAAGGAGATTCCACCTGAACATCAGGAAGAACTTCCTCACTGTGAGGGCTGTTCGGCAGTGGAACTCTCTCCCCCGGGCCGTGGTGGAGGCTCCTTCTTTGGAGGCTTTTAAGCAGAGGCTGGATGGCCATCTGTCGGGGGTGCTTTGAATGCAATTTCCTGCTTCTTAGCGGGGGGTTGGACTAGATGGCCCTTGAGGTCTCTTCCAACTCTACTATTCTATGATTCTATGATTCTAATACCCACATATTAATATGTAATGAATATATGTGGTGACTTAATTGCTTTTTTCAATGAGTTGACAGATTTCTGTTTGCATTGAAATGTTTCATGGATTCCTTCTCCTTAACTACAGCCTTGCTGACTATACATACAGTATGAGGAGGATTTGGAAGTGCTTGTTGAAAAACAAGAATCTAGAAATGTTAGCCTAACATTGTGTATCAGTGTCACAAAGAACTCATTGGAAAAAGCAATTAAGTCACCACATATATTCATTACATATCCTATAACTTTGTGACATATAGGAGAAGTTTGTACTTATCAGCAGAGATATTATAGCAGAAAGAGGTATAAAATTGTGCTATTTAGTTTCACCATCTGTATGTTCAGGTGCTTTTTTAATGCTTCACGTAGCAGCCTTGTGTACATTCTCCACAAACGCATATTTTTCTCTTCTCCTTCCATTACTTAATCCCCCCCCCCCCCAATTTTTATCTCTTGTTTTCAATAGATATGAAGGCACTGGTCGTTCCTTATCATTGAAACTGATCCAGCAGCTGCGACAACAGAGTGCCCAGGCTCAAGCTAATGTGACAGCGGAGAACAAAATGACAACAACAGCAAAACTCTCCTCAGGTATCTTTCCCTAGGTAGTCACTCTCAACTGCATAAAATGTCATCTGATTGCCTAAATCCATACTGTGTACATTTTTGGCCGAACATAAGCATCTTCCTCAACCCCAAGAACTGCAGGAAATTAGTAACAGAGAACATGGGGCTCATACTGCTCCTTTTGTGGGGTAACTTGGACTTGAAAGGCAGGTCTAAAAGCCAAGGCAATCTAAGAAGAGTGTTTTAAATTTTATTTATTTCGTACTTGTTTTGTGGATTTGCCCGCCGAATGAAGTTGTGGGCTTGTTTATTATCAAGTAAAGACACGAGAGAAATCTCCGAATGTTAGCAATGTAATGTTGATCCATGGATAATGTGTATTACAGTATGAAAAGCTGTGATATGTAAACATGGATAGTCACATCATGCTGACAAATGCATGAGTGTTTAACCCAAAAACACATGATATTTAAGACTGTTTAACTTACTGCATGGATATCCAGTAAGAAGGCTTTGTTTTTTCCAGATCTGCATTTAATCAGCCACCTGCTTTTTCTTACAAATGCATGTGACCTTTTGTTTGTTCTTTCTTTTTGTCTTCCTAGCCCGTACATTACATGAGGTTTCGCTCCACGAATCCATTAGATATGCCCCAGGAGATCCTGTTGAAAAGTGGTTGAATGACATGCTGTGCTTGGATTGTCTCAACATCACAAGAATTATATCTGGCTGCCCATTGCCTGAATCTTGTGACTTGTATCCTTGTTACCAGAGTTTACACACAAGCTATATGCTGCCTGTACCACCCATAACTGGAAGAACCTGCAGTGGGAGCTTTTAAATGATTTATTTAGTAAATTGGTTCCTAGTTCTCCTCACATTGTATAGATTGTATAATGTCTTTGAAAACAGTACCTTAACCAAAATGGATTTTGTAATACTTGATAACATATAATGAGATACCTTGGTGATAAGAGACAAATCTAAACATGGATTTCATTTAGATTTCATGTATATGTTATAAACATAGCTTGGAGGTAATTTTTTTTACACAATATTCTAAAATGTTGTGCATGAAACAAAACTTGTATACAGTTGACCTATCAGAAAGCAAAGGTGCCAAAGGTGTGGATTTTGGAATATCAGATTTTGGAATTCTGGATAAGGGATCTTCAACCTATAAAAGGATTAGGATTCCACTTTCTAATTCTACAGTTAGTGGAACAGTCTGTGCTGTGTTTGTGTCTAAAAGGATAACCATTTTGAATACTCCTGTTAAAATGATCTGCCAGGAGAAAACTTAAAACGGCATGCACCAGACTAAAAATTTATTTCCTGATGTGCTTGCTAATTTTTTCAGATGAAAGGTACTCTCGATGTGATTCCTAGATATGCTAGTTGCCTGTAAGCAGAACTTTTATTTGATAAAGGTGGTCATGAATGGTACAGTCTGCTCTACCATATGATTCTGTAGGGAGGATGGAGAAGGGAGGTTAACGAAGAGAAATAATATAACAGCGTCTTTGACAGGAGTCGACTTTCATGTGGAAAGTGGAATAGCTTGTTTTCTGTTGTACCAGAGATTAGAACTTTTAACCAATGGAAAAGATTTGTAATTAAATATTAGGAAGAACTTTCTGATGGTATGAAGTGTTCGACAATTGAACAAGCTGTCCTGGAAGTTTGTGAACAGAAGTTGGATGATGATCCTTCTAAGGTGTTTTTGTTGTGTATTCTTGCATCTGTTAGACTAGATTGCACTCATGGTCCCTTAACTGTATTCTGCTTCGGATCATGGTGGAGTCCCCTTCTCCGGAGGTTTTTAAGTAGAGGATGGATGTCCATCTGTTAGAGGTGGTCTGATTCTGTGTTACTGCATGGCAGTGGGTTGGACTGGATGGCCTCTGTAGTCTCTTCCAGCTCTATGATTCTAGGGTAGACTTCTTTAGAAGGCATTCTAACGCTTTCATGGATATCTGTGCACATGAAGAAGTGGACTGAACTTCATGAAAGCTGATGCTAGAATAAAACTGTTAGGTTGAAGATGCAGCTGGATTCTTTCATCCCCTTCTGTCAATTTTATGTTGAAAGACTAAAATGGCTGTTTGACAGTGAGAAGAGTCAGCATGAGAGTTAAAATAGTGCAGATCTGAAAGGTGGAAATCAAGACTTCCTTCATATTTCTGTGGATAGAATTAAAGATGCTTGACATGGTCTTCTGCCGCGTAGCCTGCTGATGCAGTCTGATCAGATTGTGATATAAATACATTTAGTAGTTATAAAAATTGATACTGGGCAGTTCCTCTGCATAATGCATATCTCTTAACTAATTTCATGTAGATACTATGTCAACAGAGACACCCTGTTCTGCTACCACAGAGCATCAGAGACTTTTCTTCAGAGGCTCATGGCTCTGTATGTGGCATCTCATTATAAGGTTGGTTATTTATTTATTTTATTTGCATGCCACCTTTCTGCCGGCATAAGTTCTAAAACAGCTTAAAAAGGAACCTGATAATAATAATAAAAAGTTAACCAAATCATCACATTAAAATTCCATTACATTTTAAAAGTATATGTTCATGTAAAATACAACAGAGGAGTTAAAATATAGCACACAACACCCCATAAAATGGCTCCCTGTAACCAATTAATCATTAAATGCCTGCTTGAGTAAAAAAATTGCTAGCAAAAGAAACCTAACCTAGTCTATGGAAGGGAATTTCACAGGCAGAGTCACTATTGAGAAAGCACTCTTCCATCTCCTCACTAGAAGAGCCTCTGGTGGTGGGACCTGGAGAAAACGCATTGATAGCTTCAGATAAGGAGACCCATTTTTCAGGAACGCTCGACGAAAGCTCACCATTTTGCTGCTTGGCTCTCTAGCTTTAAAGAGCAAACTCTCTGTGGCAAAAAGTATGTGTCAGATACACAAAAACAATATGACTGGGATTGCTCGTCTATTTGTGAACCAATAAGTATGTTAATGTATGTGATAATTGTGAACTAATTATGCAACACAATTGTGGCCTTCCAGAATTCTCCTAATGACCTCCAGATGCTTTCAGATGCTCCAGCCCATCACCTCTTTTGCCTCTTGCCACCAGTTCCACCTACGCAGAATTCCTTGCCAGAGGTGCTTGCTGTTGTTCAGGTAAGATGGGGTGTAAAGTCTGGGTTGTTTAAAAATGAAATTGTCCAAAAAGATAAAGTGTAAATTGAATATATGATAAATGCTGCAAATCCTTCACCAGGGAACATTTTTTTAAATTAACTCCAAGAAGGAGATTGACTTGATGTCTCTGCCCCACTGGAATACTGAAAAGTTTCTCTTGTGATACTATATTTGGGAATGTAGTGCTCAACTGCATTACAGAAGAGTCAGTTACAGTCACCCTGCTGTATTTGTGGATTTGAATGTATGCACATTTGATTATTAATTGATTTAATTATATTGTTTTCTCTAGGTATCTGTACCCCCCCCCCCCCACTGTATGGTTAACACCTCTGGAAACTGAACATAATGTCACACTGGAGAACCTAGAGCAGAGCTTTCCAAACTGTCACGACACATTAATGTATAGGCTGCAGTGTGTAGGTGTGTTGTGCAAATGTAACGAGCAACTTCTGAGTCTGTGTGAAATAAGCAATAAATCATATTTTCAGAAATATAAATAAAAGATTTTATTGAGTTAATGTGTCTCCATACATTTCGTTATAATATGTATGTTTGTATATCTTATAAGGAGTTCACCTAACCTCCAGTTTACTAGTAAAACTGAATTACTGTGTTGCGAGGTGATTCATCTATAAAACGTGTCACCAATATGAAATGTTTGGAAAACTCTGACCTAGAGATACCTAGAGAGAACATTAGTCTAGGAATCTCCTGAGTGATTCTATGCTGAAATATCTAGGGGTTTTTTAAAGCATTTTTTCATTTCCACAACAGTCATGTGCCACTAACCCAAACAAATGTGGAGGGCTGACTAATGTAAATGTATGTTCACGTTTTGACTTGGATAAAATATGACAGGAACAAAAGTTTGTCATTATATTCCCTTTGTTTCAAGTAGTTTTCTATATTTTAAGCTTTTTAGAGGGCTGTTTTTAATGTTTTAGGATAGGAATGCGGACTATAACATACTCCTTTGGCTGGCGTGTGTTAGATAAATGATTCTGATCTGTTGGGTGCTTTGCTACAAATCCACCACTAAGGTGTTTGCATTCTCATTTTTCCTTTATTCTCTCACTCTGTTGATAGGTGTGTTTGGAGGGCGAGATCTCCCGCCAGTCTATTATGAATAGTCTGTCTAGAGGAAAAAAAGCTTCAGGCGATCTCATTCCATGGAGCATTTCAGAGCAGGTAAGAAATCAACACCTAACTTGTGCCATGGGTGGTTTTTGTGTTATTTTGAGGGATTTCTTTAAGCAACAAAGGTTTCTTCAGTCATATTGGCTTTCTTCCTCTGTTCTTTTTTAAAAATACATTTTGCTTATAGTTCCAGGATCCTGATTTTGGTAGCCTCTCTGGTGGAAGAGTTGTTCGTATTGCAGTCCATCCTGATTATCAAGGGGTAATGTACTTTTACTGTTCTGTTAATTTGTTACAGCCAAATGCAGCCCAAGATTCAGTGGATGTAATGCTTCCCTCTTCTCTGTGCAGTCCCTTTTGAATCTAGAAAAACATGCTCAGATGGACTGGAAAAGCTTTTCAACTAATGCAGAAAACTAGAGAAAAGAGGAGGGAGGAGCCCATTATAGCTATCATTATTGCATTGGGTTTAGGCCACTGTTCTGCATAGTTACTGACAAGAATATTTGTGGGACACAGAGAAAGAAACATTGCATTTCAACAGAGAAAGAAACATTGCATTTATATTTATATTAAAATAAATATTTTGTTCATTCCAACTAAGGTTGTGGATTGACACTGAGGTGTTCCTGTAAGATACGTAGATAGGATGCCAGCACAAATCTTTACGGGGAAATGCAAAATTTTAAGATTAGCCAAGTTTTAAGAATCTCCGTATTACTCTGTGTGTGAAGTGTTTCATTCCCCCCCCCCCCCCCCAACAGATGGGTTATGGCAGCCGAGCTCTGCGTTTGCTACAGATGTATTATGAAGGCAAGTTCCCTTGTCTAGAGGAAAAAATGACTCGGAAACCAAGAGAAATAACTACTGTGAGCAGTGAGGTACGGGGTCTTCCTTTTCTGCGGGCATTATCCTTCTTTATGACGTGCAGTTCATATATGGATTACATCAGATTGATAATATTGTCTAGTGGATGAGTCAAGGCTTAAGACTCTTGCTAAGTTAATTTCTTATTGTGGTTCTAGGCTGTCAGTTTACTTGATGAAGCAGTGATGCCTCGGAAAGATTTGCCTCCTCTGCTTCTCAAGCTGAGCGAGAGACAAGCGGAGAATTTAGACTACCTTGGTGTGTCTTATGGCTTGACACCAAGACTGCTCAAGTAAGCATTTCTTTGTGCTTCTCTATTGCACTGGAAGAGGCCAAGACAAGCAGGTGCCTGTGTTTTGGAAAACAGATGTATTGTGGTTCAGACCAAAGTCTGTTTTTCAGTGGCTTGCACTGAGACTGCCAGATCATGGTTTGAACATCCACTCAACTGAAAAAACTTGCTGTGTAGGCAAATGACATGCTCTTAACACAAGAGGAGGGCAATAGCAAACCACCTTTGGACCTACCCTGCCGAAAATAAACAAACAAACAAATAAATAAATAAATAAATAAATAGAAACTATTAGGATAACATCCCTGTAAGTTGGAGTCATTTTAAAGGCATTTAACAGCAGCAGAAGTAACACCTTTTTTCCAGATCCAAATTATCAGTTTGTGTAAAATAGAAATGTCACTGGGGGATGCTTGCATTGTGCAGAGGTTTTAATTTATCTCTTAACAACTTCACTGACATGATGTAGATTCATTACCGTTTCAGCATCATGGTATCCTGTAGTCTGCTGGTAGCTGCTGCTTCCTTTCTGATTTTATTGCAATGGGGATGTTATCTAAATAGTGATCTCAAGGGCAGTTGAATGCTGTCCCATTGCTGTTTGTGTAGTTGTAATTTATGATTATGATGGAGAATATGAAGAGGAAAACAAATGGATATTTGTAGAAGAGGTGCTGAAAGAAATAAAAAGCAGGTGGCCACAAATGCCTGTGAAAAGGACAGCATTGGCTCAGTCATACATAGCTTGGTTTCAATCCTGATTTTTGGTATTTACATGTAGATACATATATAGTGTTCAGTGGATTATCCTTCTTTGTGCATTTCCCAAGAAAAACATACACATATCAGTTTTGTGTTGATAGTTCGTAAATTAGTTGTTTGTTACTTTTGTTTTCTACTAGATTTTGGAAGCGAGCTGGATTTGTCCCTGTCTATCTGAGGCAGACTCCTGTAAGTCTCACCCTGTAATCCCCTAAGAAGAACTTAAGTTGTTGAGGTTTCCATTGATTTGGTCAGAACGGGGCAGAAGGAGTATTAGCAGGTTTTTAACAGTGGAAAGTAGAAAGCAGGAAGGATAATTACATACATGTTTTATGTATTTCGTCACAAAATCTGAATATTTGTTCATTTAATTACTTGAGTAACTTGGTGTGTATTATGTTCCTCAGTGGCAGGTCCTCTGGGCCATGTCCATCTTTATGCATATAGCATGAAAGCGAATTGCTGAAAAAGGAACTCTGATTGTAGTAGTGAAAACCTCTGATAATACATTGAACTTTAGTTGTGCAGCTTTATAATGGGGCCTCATCTTTTCCGAGGCTGCAATATATGGGCGTGTATTTTATTGCTTCTGATATTTAGGTTCAAATCTCATAATACACTTTTCTATTTTTGTTTTATGACTCAAAATCTCATGGTTAGACATGCTAGTGATCTAAATGCCCTAGAAACACTACATTGTGTCTGATTTTAGGAACTTAGCAGGGTCAGCATTGGTTAGTATTTCAGTGGGAAACCCAATGCCAGGTGCTATAGGCTAAATTTCAGAGGAATGAATTGGCAAAACTAGCTCTGAGGATTCTTTGCTTAAAAACATTCTATGACATGCATAAGGTCACTATAAGTCAACTGGTGACCTGAAGACACATGCACACACAGGATGTAGCACCAGCTTGTATCATGTTTATACCTATCAGGTCTGTATATCCATGTAAGTGTCAGTGACTTGACTAGTGGAAAAACCGCTTAAATCAAGAGATCTGTTTTTTAATTAAACAGTATTTTAAATCATGTCAAAATATAGTATTATTCATTTTCTGTTTTTAAGAAGCAGCACTGCATTGTGTGACAACCATGTCCAATGTCCTTACTTCTAGAATGATCTGACTGGGGAACATTCATGTATCATGTTAAAGATGCTGAATGAAGAGGAAGAGAAAGAGCAGGAAAACTGGCTGATAGCCTTCTGGAAAGGTGACGAGTTCATATAAATCAGGAATGCCTCAAACTCCCATTTCAGAGTTGAGGATGGTCTTATGCATGAATCAGCCTTGCACATTTACCATTTTGCTAGATAAATATAGTATCTCTAGGAATCTTTAGGTCTTCCAGTATGATTATACAGTCAGTTTCCACCAAAAACTGAACTTAAGAGTTGGATTGGAGGAGCTAGACATTCATAGAGAGAGCATTTCTCTAGGCATTTTTCGGTCTTCCAGCACAATTCTGTGGTCAGTGTCTGGTGGATGTTGACCGTAGAGTTGCATTGGAATGTCTAGAGTAAGACTTTGGCCCTCCCAGTGTTTTGGACTTCAACTCCTGCAATTTCTAACAGCCAGTAGGAACACCTGGAGGGCCGAAGTCTGTCCATGCATGGTCTAGAGAGTTATCAGGTAAAAATTCATAGTTTTACCACTTTTGGAGGAGTCCTGTACTCCTAACCACTTTGGAAGTATTTAGGGCATTATGATATTTCTGAATATATGCTTTCATATAAAAATGCAGCTGTCAGCTTGATGTGTTTTGTGACTCAGCATTTATATCTCAGGCCATCCCTCAACCAACATTTGTATGAAAGTGTTATAGGACTCTTGGTGTCTGTAATGGAGACTATGCCACAGGGATGGGACTCATGGGCTGCTTCAGATGCTACTGGAATCACTGGGTCACATAATGTTGGGTGTTGGAATACATGGAAGTTTCTTATACCTAAAACATGGATATGAAATGTTTGTGGTCTTCCATCCAGCACTAGCATCCATGTTGCAAATGATCTTTTTAAGTACTAACTCCAGTCTTTTCCTTTGCCTGTTAGATTTCAGGAGGAGGTTTCTGTCTCTACTATCATTTCAGTTCAGCACTTTCTTGCCTTCATTGGCTCTGAATATCTTGCAAAACAGGAATGTCAAGCCACAGTCTCAACCACGTAAGTTTGAGTTTCTACACTCCTTGTAGACTATTTTGTGAAAGTGAGAAGACTCAGTGAAAGCCTAAGTAAGTGTTTTTGTCAAACAAAAAGTCTTTGTAGATAAAAAATGCATAGTAGTCTTGTTTTCTAGATCAGGTTTGGGGAACCTTTGACCCTTCAGACATTCTGGATTTCAGCTCCAATCAGCAATATGCCACATAACTGTGACTGTAATCAGTATTTCTCTAACCTTTCTTGTAGGCAAACTAGATTCCATTTCTAGTGTATTGAACTAAGTTTTCCCATTTCCTCTTTGCATGATTTTGTTTTCTCCTCTGTTTGAGTCTCTTTCTATTCTCTTTTAAAATGAACAAAATTTGGTACCAAAATTTGATATCCTTTTTTGAGAAATGAAGACGTATCTTTTTCACTTAGTTGTGGGGTTTTTGTCAGAAGCCATACACTAGTTCCTAGGTGAGCATTCAATGGCCTCTGTGTCAAGTTAACATCTTTGGCATTTGGTAGTGAAAAGAGCCTTAGTGGCATCTATTTTGCACATTTCTCTTAATTCTTTCCTTCTCTTACATAGTCCTAAGCCAGATGAATAGAATACATAGATAAAATGACAAATCAATCTCTGGAAGTATGACTGCTGTTTTTCTCTCCCTCTTCTCTCAACATCTCAAACAACTGATGGTGTGGACAGCTATAAGTCGTAACGAATTAGAAGCTGTTTTTACCCCATATGATCTGAAGAGGCTGGAGATGTATTCAAGGAACATGGTGGACTATCACTTGATTATGGACATGATCCCAACTATAGCTAAAATGTACTTTCTCAACCAGCTTGGGGATATGACTCTTTCTGCCACGCAGTCTGTAGGTACCATATGTTTTGCTACTGTTTATTGGATCCATCTAACTCAGGCATGGGCAGACTTCGGCCTTCCAGGTGTTTTGGACTTCAGCTCCCACAATTCCTAACAGCCTACTGTCTGTTAGGAGTTGTGAGAGTTGAAGTCCAAAACACCTGGAGGACGTAAATTTCCCAGTGCTTGATCTAATGTACAGTAGAGTCTCACTTATCCAACATTCGCTTATCCAACTTTCTGGATTATCCAAAGCAGTCTGCCTTTTAGTAGTCAATGTTTATGTAGTCAATGTTTTCAGTACATTGTAATGTTTTGGTTCTAAATTCGTAAATACAGTAATTACTACATAGCATTTCTGCGTATTGAACTACCTTTTCTGTCAAATTTGTTGTAAAACATGATGTTTTGGTGCTTAATTTGTAAAATCATAATCGATAATTTGATGTTTAATAGGCTTTTCCTTAATTCCTCATTATCCAACATATTCGCTTATCCAATGTTCTGCCGGCCCGTTTATGTTGGTTAAGTGAGACTTTACTGTAATAGCCAGACTCTGGACCTTTAGCTGATACTGTGTTTCCATTTGTAGTCTCCTCTGGCTTGCTATTCAGTTATTGTAACTTTTTGTGTGATTCATTAACATACACAGCTCTGTTACATTTGTATCTTGTCTGCCTTCTGTAGAGTTTAATATCAGGCATTCAATTGCTAAGTAGTAGTCTTGAGCATTTGTATAAAATCGCTACCATTTCTGTTTGTTCCATTCATATGGCCCCATTTCCACTTCCAAAACTGTCACCCATCCGAATGAGCTCTTTTGTTTCACCATCCGAATATACAAATGCATTCGTCCTATTGGCAGCAATGGGCGGGCTGCCCTTCCGCTCAGTTTTAGGGCTAGAGGGGTGAAAATCACCATGCAAAGTTTGGGTCTTACCCCAAATTTTAGAGATTTTTTTTTCTTTCTATAAATAAAATCTCCTTAAAAACATTTCCTCTTTCCTCACTGGTCCCACTCTCTAACCTAAGGGCTTAAGATACCAATGATTCTGAGATGTTTTACACTCAATCTGCAGAGGAGACATGAGCTTAAAGGCAGGGCTTAAGGTATCACTGATTCTGAGAGGTTTTCCTCTTGATCTGCAAAGGAGACCTGAGCTTAAAGGCAAGGTTTATGGTACCAGTGATTCTGAAAAGTCTCCCTCTCGACCAGCAGAGGAGACTTGAGCTTAAAGGCAGGGCTTAAGGTACCACTGATTCTGAGAGGTCTCCCTCTTGATCTGCAAGAAGAGACCTGAAGTTAAAGGCAGGGCTTAAGGTACCAATGATTCTGGGGCATTTTAGTCTCGATCTGCAGAGGAGACCTGAGGTTAAAGAATAAGCAGGCTGCAAGGCAGGCACTGAGGCAGGCAAGACGCAACTAGTGCGGCAGGCAGAGCAGCAGCAGCACTACCCAACAGCTAAGAAGGACGCGCCCTCAATGAGCTCCCAGGACCGCTCAGGGAGTGCCACTTGGAACGATCAGCAAACGGTTTTGTGCTGCTTTCACTTTTGTTTCACTACTTCATCTGTGTGGAGAGGGGTCTGCCGTACTGTGCAATATGAATGAACTGTACAGTACAAAAGCTCGGATGAAACATATGAAACAAATACCAGGGCATATTCTATTAAGTAGCCTCTTAATCATAAACAGGACAGGACCTAGCTTTACATTTGTCCTTAACAGGAAACTGTTATCCAAGCATCTGTTCATTATTTAATTGAATAGTTTTTGTCAAGTCATAACACACTTGCATAATACAATGGATTATTATTGAAAAATGACGACCTGTTGCCTCTTTTGCCCATGCAGTAACCTTTGTGGCTCACATGCTTCCTGAATATCAGTGAGGCAGGCATTTAGGTTGAAGGTGAGAGGAAATGGTGTCAGCTTTCATTTGTGGCACCTTGCTAGTCAAGCTGCTCAGCCTGCCTGTATCTTAGACTCTGTGTAAAGTTGCTGGAAGAAGCGACACCTCATGCTGTCTTGCCACTGTACTCCACAAGGAGAAATAGATTGGAGCTGGCATACTGAAGCAGAGCTGAAAGGGAGGCTAAAGGAAAAAAGGGAGGATAAAAAGATTTATTTGTAGATGTATTGCAGATTTGTGATGGGAGACAGATTACTATGAACACTGCCCTGTGGATGTGTCACAGGCAGGAATGTTCTCTTGTGGATCAGGCAGAGATTAAGAAAACCTTGGTTTCACAGAGAAAAGTGAGTGTTGTGTGTGCAACAGAAATAGGGTAATTGGTTAAGGAAAATATGAGTAATGGGTTAAAAGAAAACATTTTCATTATATATTTTAAAGTTTTTAAAATGAAAATGATTTGGTTCTGGTATTATGCTCCCCCGCATTTATTATAAATGTACTTTTTTAAAGGAGAGTGAGTAAAATTAGATCTAATCAAATTATAGTGAATAATGCCAGTACTTTTTGCCTAACTGTAGAGTTATCTTCTGTTTCATGAAAGTGCTGAATGTCTTTTCTGTCTCCTCAGGCACTTCTTCTTGGGATTGGCCTCCAGCATAAATCTGTGGATCAGCTGGAAAGAGAGATAGAGTTACCTAGTGGGCAATTGATGGGTCTCTTCAACAGAACCATCCGCAAGGTTGTTCAGGTAAATGTCATTTTGAGGTTGTGTTTGACAGTATAAGATCAAGATTGTGTGATTGCAGGACTCTTTTCAGAAGTTTATTGTAGTGATATACCTTAGGTTTGCTTTGAGCACCTTGTTGCTGCATTTTGGCTAAGCTAAGGGTGGTTCTTAGGAGTTCTCTAAGGTGCTATGGGATAGTAGTGAACTCCCCATTTTTGACTAGTTGGGCTAGAAGCATGCCATTGAATAGCACTGGAGAACCCAGAGAGGGCTACAAACACTTCAGGGGGAGTGATTTTTTTAGTGTGGTTAAATGAAGTTGAATATTGGTATGGTTGGGGAAAGAAATGGTCAGTTCTATTATTCATTACTTGTTTTTCCCCCCTTAGTTGTTCAATGCTATCCAGGAAAAGGCTGTGGAGGAGCAGATGGCAGCAACAAAAGAAATTGTGATGGAACCAACCTTGAAATCCTTAAATGAGGATTTGGTAAGTGCATGCCTCTTGTTTCTGCATATTACTCAGCTCTCAGCACTGGCTGAATAAAAACCTACAGAAATTTCCCAATGTTCAGAGAAGGGAAATGGTTTATCTCAATCAGAAGCACATCAGAGATACACCCTGCTCACCTGTGAGAAAAGGGAGGGTCAGCTGAAGAAGCAGGCATGGAAAGGCTGTTTGTACATATGAGAGTGAGAGTGGAAAGGAGAATATTATTCAGCCTTTTATTTCATTCAGTTTCTACATCCACTTTCCTCATTATATCCCAGTTCAATTAAGAATTCAAATAAAAACTCAGTTACAATCTCAAATGATAGTAAACTAAATATTAAGATTGACTCTCTTTTTCTGCAGGCTCATGCTGTGTGCAACCAAACAGCATTTGGCTTGTCCTCAGAAACAAAATGCTGGACTAGTAGGAACTTCAGTCTAGCCCAGAGGGGCAATTCTTATACTCTTTTTTAAAAAAATCATTTAAGTAACGTACACTTTCTCCCATTATATTCAACACTTACCACTGACTCAGTTGGAGTACTTAGTGTTGTTCTATTACAGTGAGGTAATGTTCCTGGAGGAACTTCTCTTTCCAGTTCACCTGAGTAGCTGTAGGCTTAATACAGAACTTGGAGATGCTGCTTTTGAAATACAGCTACCAGGATGTCTTTGCATGCTTAGCTACTGGCCACATGGGTTGGCGATTCAGGGAGATGTAGTGCTGCAAGTTATTCTTCCATACTTTATGGATACTACATAAATATTTTTGTGTGGAAGTTGTAGTCCCCAGAAAGTGTCTGTTGTAGGCAATACATCAAGAACCAAATTTCCTTTCTTTTGCACTGTTAACTAACATTGGGCTGGCATCGATTTATTTGTTTGTTTTGAAAGCTGTGGGTTTTAAAACTTGGTTTGCATACGTTACTTATAAAAATAGCTTTTTTGATGACAGGAAGAAGCAGCAAAAGAATTTCAGGAAAAACACAAGCAAGATGTTGGGAAGCTGAAAGACCTCGACCTTTCACAGTAAGTTATCACCCTGCATCCTGCCCTTTTCCTTTCTCTGCAATTTATTTCCAGCTCTTTAGCAAATAAACCAACACTCTCTATGAAAGTCTGTATGGTGCCATGATCTATTGCATAAAGGGCAAGGATGACCGTGTTTGCATCCTGGAAGTGCTTATAGATCTGTCATTCCAAATGGTAGCTCAGATAGATGCGATGGCCAGGAGGTCATGTAATGTGCAGATGTGCATCTTTAGATAACAAGAATAATTTTCACCTGAATTTCGGCTGAATGCTCCTTTCCTTGTCTGTGTTTACTACAACTACTAGTTGTGTAGTTGGTTGGCTTTAAACTAAAAGGGGTTTTAAAAGCACCTTTCCCCCCTCAGGTATGTTATCCGAGGAGACGATGAAGAATGGAATGAAGTGCTGACCAAAGCAGGACAGAATGCCTCCATTGTTAGCTTGAAAAGGTGAGTGCAGTTGCACACATTTCGCAAAATGTTCTTGCCTAGACTCTGTGCCTAGGACACCCCATTTTGAAAGATCCAAATTGGGAGCAGCCCTGAAGTTAACTAAAGATCACCTGATATGCCACTTGAAGAGATATAAGTGCTACTAAGTTCTTAGTAGTAGTAGTAGTAGTAGTAGGAATAATAATAATAATAATAATTATTATTATCTTTATTTATGTCCCGCCCCCTCCCCCCAAGGGGACTTGGAGTGGCTTACAACAGAGAAAAGCAATATAAAATAGCAAAAAACACAACTGTTTAGAAATAAATCAAATGGCAAATAAAACAAAACATGATTTAAAAGAAAAGTAAATCACAAGGCATTTAAAAAAATAACTAAAAAAACAAGTGGGCACTTGGTATCCACTGGGGTTAGGTTCCAGGTTCTCCTGTGAATATTAAAATGTGGAAAAGAGTGGAGGACTGTGCTATCCATCAATTGAGACAAGGTTTTACTATTTCACAATAAATCCTTGCCCCACTCTCTACTTGACATAAGCAGAAAATGGATAATTGTCTGTTCGGAGTGCTTTTACTGTATTTTCCTGCATGCCAAGGAGTTGAACTGGATGGAAATTAACCATAGAATTGCACTGGAGAACCTCCAGATTCCTAGAGAAGTGTTCTCTTTAGGACTCTCTTGATCCCTCAGCATGACTCTAATCACCTTTTGCCAGAAGTTGACCTATAGATTCCTAAAGACAATGTTTTAAATCTATGGATAATCAAATTCGCAAAAATTAAACCCTTAAATGTGGAGGGCTGACTATCTCTTTCTTATGCTGTATATCTTAGAATGGAACCATGACAGTTAAACTGTGGGATCATAGTACTATGACAGTGTGGTGTTAAAGGGGCCCTTGTCTGAATTGCCAAACTCTCACCCCACACACATACACACACAAAAGGTCTTAAATAATCCAGCACATGGCCACCTTTGGTAGATGTACAGGCTATACACTTCAGCTTCTTTTGTTACAAAATCTTGGAGGTACTTTCTATAGAATTTTGTTTTAAAAGTCCTCCATTTCTGATAACATTCCAGCTCCAAGTGATACATTTATTACTTTGTCTTGTTCTTCCTCAGTGACAAGAAGAGAAAATCAGAAGGCCCAACAGGGCCCAAGCAGGAGAAGAGGTTTAAGAAAAAAATCCAAAAGCAGAAGTGGAAGAAATGATACCTGCGTCAACACATAGACTTGGAGATCCTGTTTTGTGGGAACCTTGTTTCTTTCCCAAAACAAACAACTTTAGGCTATTAAAGTAAAGGTACCTTGTGGTGGAAATGCCTGAAGGATTTTGGTTTTTTAAATATATAGGCTGCCTTGAAGCCATACCATTTGGAAGAGAGGTTTATTGCTGCCAGCTCAGCATTTGTGTTGCGATAAAAGGAACTGTAGAGCAGCAAACTGGATTATTACCAGGAATCCTGAGCTTTACTGTTTAGCCCTGCAAGACCTCTGTTGGTGTGCCTGAGAGACCTATAAACATCTTTCCCTTCGCTTTACGATTTGTTGTTCTTGCTGGTGATTTTGGAAGGAGGCATGAGGCTCATTGCTGTGAGTGTTGTTTTTAATTGAAAGCGAGTATTTTTAGAAGCATGAGTACAACGATGTATAAAACATTCCGTGGTGTTTTTAAAAGATGGAAGTTAATTTAGATGTCTGGTGTACATTATTATGCTTTTATGACACTAAAATAACCGACCTGAAATTTTTAAAATATTGTCTTCACCTTGTTAATGCTCAGAACTTTGGGGTCGGTTTTGGATGTTCTCAGTGTTTTCTCCCCAGAATGTCTGCTGGTATGGTGCAAAAAGGAGGATGTCCCATAGAATCAGAATAATAGAGCTGGAAGTGACCACATGGACCACCTAGTCCAATTCCCTGCCATGCAAAGCAAAGCACAATCAGAGTACCCCTGACAGATGGCCATCCAGCCTCTGCTTTTCAGTAGCATGATGCCTTGGTATCCAGCAGTGTTTTGGGACAGAATTGGCTAATCTGTATATGTGTATGTAGGTGTGTGTGGTCCTGGGTGGTCCCCTTTTTTGAAGGAAGGAGTTATGATTACTTCTGGACCAAAGTCATGTTTCAGCCGTGCCTGGTAAAATCTCAGCATTTGGAGAATAATTGAAAAGAAATGATGTGATCAATGGTCCCTTGTGGCTTCAATGATCTCTGTGTCTCCCATTTCTGCTCAACTGTTTCCATTCGCTCTATAGACATTTCCCTGGTAAGTATTTTATGCAGATTTTTTTTTTACAATGACGATATTTGGAAGCAGAATAAAAATAAATTGACCAATTAAGTTGGCTCAGTTTTGCAACTTGCTGCACACAAGGGAAATACAGTTTGAGGGTCCTAAGCTTGGTATGTGTATATAAGTGAGTGTGTTTTTGTTGGCTGACACAGAAGAGGCAATTCCTCTTACTTCTCTGCACATCTGAGACAGACTTTCCGATTCATTTTAGCTTGGACGGAGCCACTTTCCCTTGGCCTTGAACCATGCAGGATCAAGGTCTGGCCTGCCAAGAGTGAACAACAGGTTTCTTGAGGATTAGGCGTCATTGCAACCACTAAATGTGCCCAAATGCACAAGCCACCGAATCATAAAATTAGTTTACTGTGTGAAATCCTTTTTCTGAAAGGTTGCTTTCATTTTGTGGCTTTTGACCTTAGTTTTGGAGTGGCTGTGGGTTTTCTCCCTGCCCTCTGGTTTCCCTCTACAACTTCTTTAAAAGGAAAAAAATGTTTAACCTTTGTGTTCTCAAGCCAGTATTGTGGATGTAGAATTAAAATATCTGCAGACACCACAGGACCTGTTACTTAACACCTAGTCTTGGCGCAGGGAGGTAATAGCCATGTCTCCAAAACTGCCATCTTGGCACAAGGAGCTGGTCCAATAAATCAAGCAGGGCAATGCAACACAAACAAGGTGAGCAGAGATTTTTATTTCAAGCCCAATTCATTTCAATTTTTAAAAAACCTTTAAAGAGGGAATGTGACTACAGAACAGGAAAATGCTTCACTATAACCACATCAGTCTCTTCTGATTTAAGAAATGAAGCATGTTTGAGAGAGCCAATGTGGTGTAGTAGTTTTGAATGCTGGATAAGGTCCCTGGAAGACCAAGGTTTGAATCCCAATTTAGCCCTATAAACAATTTGGACGACCATCATGCCGTAGAACAGTGGTTCTCAACCTGTGGGTCCCCAGGTGTTTTGGCCTACAGCTCCCAGAAATCCCAGCCAGTTACCAGCTGTTAGGATTTCTGGGAGTTGAAGGCTAAAACATCTGGGAACCCACAGGTTGAGAACCACTGCCATAGAGGAAGGCAATGGCAAACTTCCTCTGACTGAATTCTCTCAACCTCTATGATTGGGTTGTTATAAGTTAGTGTCGAATTAAAGATACAGAAGAGCAACAAACAAGGTTTGTACTTGGTTAATATTTGGATGGGAAACTACCATGGATACCAGCAGTCTCCCAGTCCTGATAAACTGAAGAGCTTTTGGGGTGATAATACTAGAAAAATGTAAGTGTGAAAAAAGAGCAGCAGCCCTATATAAGGAAACAGAACTATATCTCCATAAAAAGTTGGGTTGGGGCAGGGTAGGAAAGCGAAGATTAAAAAGAATGGATAGGAAGAGGCAAGTATGATAATTAGTGAAGGAACGTGAACAAATACCGAGATTATATAGGATGATCCTATCTTTGGTTATGTATAGAATGGGAGTCCAGAAAGATTTAAACATTGGTGGTATTGATATTCCAGCATTGTTAACATATGTGGAAAAATAGCTTTTAGGAGACCTAGGAGAGAAGGAATGTTCTTTTAATGTTCTGTTAGCTCATGTAATAACTAACTGGAGGAAAGACTGCTATTGTATGAGGCTTTGAAATTGTGTGTGTGTTCTGGGGAAATGAGGAAACCGAGCTGTTCCTCCACAAACGGCTTTAAATGATTTTAAAAGACTTGTTAAACATGTGTTTGGTTTCATTGCTCCACCTTGAGTTTTGAAAGAGTATGCCATTGAGATCAGCAACAAAAATTTATAGTCTATCTCATGCTCCCAAGGAGATGAGCAGAAACCTTGTAAATTCTATATAGGTCTGTGTATGATGTTTCAGGAAGGGGAAAAAGATGTTTCTCCTCTTTTCGTGCTTATAGGCCCTCACCTGCTATTACATCAGAAAAATGAAAGCCTCCAACTTCAACAAGTTATTGATATGTTTTTTGTGTCTATTTACCCTTTTTTCCCTGTGCGTAGAAGAGTGTTGTGTGTGTGTGTGTGTGTGTATACACACACATATACATTTATATATACTGTATATAGGTAAATGTTTCCCCTTGACATTAAGTCCAGTCGTGTCTGACTCGGGGTTGGTGCTCATCTCCATTTCTAAGCCGAGGAGCCGGTGTTGTCCATAGACACCTCTAAGGTCACGTGGCTGGCATGACTGCGTGGAGTGCCGTTACCTTCCCACCAGAGCAGTACCTATTGATCTACTCATATTTGCATGTTTTTGAACTACTAGATTGGCAGAAGCTGGGGCTAACAACAAGAGCTCACCCTGCTCCCCAGATTCGAACCGCTGAATATATATATACTGCATTTTTAATATAAAATATATATTACATCTATGTAATATGTTTATTGTTGTTGTGTTCCTTCAAATCATTTCTGCCTTGGGGTGACTAAGGGAAAGCTATTGCAAGGCTTTCTTGGTAAGATTTGTTCAGAGGGAATAGCTATTGCCTTTCTCTGAGGCTGAGAGAGAGTGACTGGCTTTCTGTAGCTGAGCTATGATTCAGACTGGTTGGTCTGAGTCTTAATCCAACATTCACTAGATTTATAAGAGAAATATTTCTGGCTTTATGATCTAATTAGTACATCACTAAAAGTACTTTTTCTATAAAACAGAGTGGATTTTAACCCTGGTTTCTGAAAACCCTTACCTGACAGTGTGACCATCATCCATGGGGGTTCCTTCTAGGGCCCTGCATGGATATAAAAATGTAATCATACCTCATATTATTAAATAGCAGTGGCATGAATGTGCAAGCATCAGTATGTCCATGTCACTGCCATTTAATAATGTGAGTTGTGGCAATCTGTAGTCAGTTGAAATCATAGAGCCTGTGGATCTAGAGAGCCCACTGTACTACACTGGCTCCTAAAATATTACAATATACACTATGATATAGTACAGCCCCTGTCTGTGGAACTGGTATCTGTGATTTGACGTACCCATGTCCAAAAATACATTGTCTTTAGGCATTTTCTAGACCCTCTATAGTATAATTCTATGGTATTCCTGCGCCTGACTTCTTAGGAGTCTAATAAAAACGCAGTACTTGAATTTGCTACTAGATGGGAAGAGTAATGATGCTTTAAATTCAAGTCAAGTTACTAGACATGGAAAAGGCCCCCTGATTACAATCCTATTCTGGGAGAGAGGTGGGATATAAATTAAATCAATCAATCCTAGCAGAGCAGAGAGATTTCTGTTTGAGGCCCTTGGAGAAATCTGGCCTCTCACAGTAAATTGCACTCGAATAGATAAGCCAGTGGCATATTCAATAAGGTCTTTAAGAAGCTTTGCATGTGCCTGCTGCTTGTCTGACAGAATGCGGGTGGTAATGAAAGGAGCTTGAAAGGTGCTTCTGTTCTGAACGGAGCAGCCCAGTCTGCCTCAGATGCAACAGGGGCTCCAGTTAGCAGTTGTTTTAAATTACTTCCAAATGCATCCTTTAGCCGATGCTGACTGCTAATGTACACAGATGTTCTTGTTTTATGGGCTGTGCGACTTACTGCCCATTAAACAAAAGCAATACGAAATATTGTGGTGCATATGCGTAACTCTAATTGAAAACCAGTTGTTACGTTTATATCATATAGGGAGGAGAAAGCACTTGATAAATGGTGTGGTAATTAAAATATTGATCCAGTGTAGTTTAGTGGTTCGAGCGCTGGACTAGGACTCTGGAGACCAGGATTCAAATCCCATCCAGGCATGGAAAACCACTGAATATTGGCCAAGTCGAAGGAAAGAAATAGCAAAACCCCTCTGAACAAATCTTTCTAAGATCTGATTCACCTTAAGGTCATATTTAAGTCAGAAACAACTTGAGGACAAATATCAAGAATAATTAAAATCTTGTAAGACTGAGAACTAGAGGTGTAAGACAACACTTACAGAAAAGAATTACAGGTGAAGAAAGATACTCATTTAAAGAGTTTAAAATAATCGCTGAACATTTTTGCCTCTGTCTTTTTTGTTCTGCTGTCTTCTTCAGTGTATCTTTCTTCTGTGCTACCTAGCGCAATGGGTTAAACCCTTGTGCTGGCTGGACTGCTGACTTGAAGGTTGGGTTGCTGACCTAAAGGTTGCTGGTTTGAATCCGCAAGAGAAGTGAGCTTCCATCTGTCAGCTCTAGCTTGCAGGGACATGAGAGAAGTCTCCCAGCAGCATGGTAACACATCTGGGCATCCCCTGAGTAACGTTTCTGTAGACGGTCAATTCTCTCACACCAGAAACAACTTGCAGTATAGTCTCAAGTCGCTTCTGACACGATAAAAAAACTTCTGTGCTCATAAAATAAGCAAAGATTTCTACAACCATTCAACCTTTTAAAAAACTCATGACAACTTTTAATATTTTTATCTAATGTTATATTTTAATATTATATATTACAAAAACTTTTGGTATCCTATGTTTAGTTAGTTCCTGACTCACGGTGCGGTGAAACGATAGAATTGTCATGCTGGCATTGCCTCACTTGACATTGTGTTTTGCATACTGTAATGATGGAACTCCTATTATTTCTAATAATGTGCACGCCAAACTTACTTTTTCAGCCAAAGAGTTTTTGAGGCACTGAAGACTGAGCTGCTGGGGATAACTTCCTGATGATAAGAGCAACTCAACTGAGTAGTGAAGTCTTCTTCTTTGGAGTATTTAAACAGGTTGGATGGCCATCTATCAGGAGTGCTTTGTTTGGGTGTTCCTGCATGATAGGGGATTGGACTGGATATCCCTTGTAGTCTCTTCCAACTCTGATTCTGTAAAATGATGACTGCACTGCTCCCTTGGTCACAGATGCATTGAAAACAGGCAACTGGAAAAACCTTGTAGGGTCTTGCTGCAAAAGCTTGCTTCAGTATGCTCTGCATCTGGGAGGACACTGAGAATATCATTTCCCAAGGCCCCCATCTGCATGCCTCAGAAACCAGGTACTGCCAGGCCAAGGTGGATTTGAGGACTGTGTTTAGTTACTAATCATAAATGTTATTCTTCAACGGTTGCCAGCGTGTAAATATGATCTTTTAATTACTGAATCGGATGGCAGCCTTACATTTTGAAATATTTAAATAGAAGTAGTTGTTGTGTGCCTTGAAGTTGTTTCTGACTTATCATGACCCTGTCACTGGGTTTTCTTGGCAAGATTTGTTCAGAAGAGGTTTGGCATTGCCTTTTCCAAGTGAGTTTAGTGGATGAGCAGGGATTCACAAGTCATAGTCTAGCACTCAATGTACTACACTACACTGGCTATACAGAACCCACTATACTTGATGGTATGCTCATTAATTTTGTTTTTATTTTCACTGATGAATTTCTTTTTGCCTTTTAAAATATCAGCTATGATGGGCTGCTATATCAAACATTGGATGCTATCTTTCAGTGGGAACACATTTCCCTTTCTCTTTCTCCATAACATCCTCACTTTACCATTTCTTACAGAGAGTTCCTTACGTATTGTTCTCTTCAAACAAAAACATAATGGCCCATGCAATCTAGGATCTTCTTTCCAACAGACCACAATTAGTAAAGTGGAGTCAGTGGCAGGACACTTGCGCACAGGAGCATATCCACAGACATATGAATGTAAAGGCAGACCTATAAAGAAGGAGCAAAACTGGGATCATGAAAGGAACAAACTCTTTCCTGTCAATGCTGGCTGGGGCTTCTGGGGGGTTAAGTTCAAAACATCTGGAAACGTGAAGGTTCCCCATCCATTCTGCTTTGAAGAAACACCTCTATATTTCATATGAGTTTGTTAATTATCAACTTAATATTTTGTATACTTTTAATCTGCTGGTTTTAACAATTTTAAACTGCCTTGAGTCCCAATTTTGGGAGAATGAATGAGAATGAATCGCAAAGCAGCAACAACATTGGATTGCTGTGAGTTTTCCAGGCTGTATGGCCATGTTCCAGAAGCATTCTCTCCTGACGTTTTGCCCACATCTATGGCAGGCATCCTTTGAGGTTGTGAGGTGTTGGAACCTGGGCAGGTGGGGTTTATACATCTCTGGAATGTTCAGGGTGGGAGAAAGAACCTTTGTCTGCCTGAGGCAAGTGTGAATGTTTCAATTGGCCAGCTTGATTAGCATTGAATAGCCTGGCAGTTTCAAAGCCTGGCTGAATCCTTTTTTTTTTTTGGAGGTGTTAACTGGCCCTGATTGTTTTTTGTCTGGAATTCTCCTGTCTTCTGAATGTTGTTCTTTTTTTACTGTCCTGATTTTAGAGGGTTTTTTTATACCGCTAGCCAGACTTTGTTCATTTTATGGTTTCCTCCTTTTTGTTGAAATTGTCCACATGCTTCTCTGTGTAGTTTGGCATGCTGGTTGTTAAAGTGGTCCAGCATTTCTGCATTCTCAAATAATATACTGTGTCCAGGTTTGTTCATCAAGTGCTGTGCTATGGCGAACTTCTCTGGTCGAGTCAGTCTGCAGTGCCTTTCATGTTCCTTGATTTGTGTTTGAGCAATGCTGCATTTGGTGGTCCCTATGTAGACTTGTCCACAGCTGCATGGTATATGATAGACTCCTGCCTAGTTTACAACAGACCTTACAACCTCTGAGGATGCTTGCTATAGATGAAACTGGCTTTGAAACTGCCAGGCTATTCAATGCTAATCAAGCTGGCCAATTGAAACATTCACACTTGCCTCAGGCAGACAAAGGTTCTTTCTCCCACCCTGAGCATTCCAGAGATGTATAAACCCCACCTGCCCAGGTTCCAACACCTCACAACCTCAAAGGATGCCTGCCATAGATGTGGGCAAAACGTCAGGAGAGAATGCTTCTGGAACATGGCCATACAGCCTGGAAAACTCACAGCAATCCAGTGATTCCAGCCATGAAAGACTTCAACAACACAAACAACTTTGCGTTATTTATTGTCCATCAAACACCAGCCCCCCCGCACAACAAAGCTTTGAAACAGGAAATGCTTCCATGTGTGAACGATGTTTTAAGCAGTCAATTTTCACAGTGTTTTTACCTGCATATCCTCCAGGACCAATAATTCATCTTGTGCTTTTTTGTGAGGATCAACCAGCAGAGGGAACTATGCTGCTCTAAAATTCCTGTACTGGAACTGAGCAACCTTTCAAGGTCTTCCCTGCATCTCTCTTAAAAGCTGACAACTCTCTTAAAAGGGTTGTGTCAGGCAGCTCTTCTGACGGGTCTGTTGAGGGTGGGCATCCCCATGGGGCGGAGTGCTGCCTGCAGCCGAGTGATTTCAGAGGGGACTCCCTGGTCTGAATATTTGCTGGGGATGCTTGAGTGCTCTGGCTAATTGGGAGTAAAATGGCAAAGCTATGTAGAGAAGGGCCGGTTCTCGGCAGGGGGTGGGTGGCTGTTGTGACCTACTTGTCAGTGTGATCATGCCTCTGCTTTGGAGATCTTTGGATGGTTTTGACAGCTGGCAGCACCTATCTGACCTGTGCGAGAGGTCTTTGTTGGGAAGGGCATGAAGCAGAACTGGTGCCCTTGTGTGGAAGGGTGAACCTGGCTGGAACTGGCACTTTTCCAAACTGGAGAAATAGCAGTTAATATGTTTCCCAACCATTTTGTTCACTTTGTGTCTTGTGTGGTAACAGGTATTTTGAGCGGGGGTGGGTTTTTGGGCTGCGGGGAGGGATCTGATATCCCAAACTGACAAGTCTTACCAAATTTGACAGGCTCCATCTCCCGATCTGTTAAAAATGTTAAGGCAGTTATTTTTAGAGAAAGTATATTCCAAACCTTCCCGCAGTCCTAGCGAGATCCACTGTTAGGGAAGAAAAGGCAATTGCTACAGGCAGCAGATACTGGAAGGGACCATGATCCCACTCCCCCACAAACACCATTGCCTCTTGCGTTCCCTGGGCATGCTCTTCTTTTGCCTGCTGTCTTCAGACATTAGGGAATATGCTGCCGGGGCTTTTCGCATCATGTATTTATAGCACTATGGTTCCCTCCTGTATTGGCAATCTTCTAGGAAGTTGCAATTTGGGGAAGATATCACCAAATTCCATCTGATCGTAGGAGCAATGCAAAGCAATCTCAGAGTAAGAGGACTGCCTTGAAAAGAGTATGTGTGCTTATTTATTGTGTCAGGAGCGAATTGAAAATAGTTATAATGTATGAAAAAACCACAAACAAAGATAAAAACTTGGTACTATATTAAATGTCATTTGACCAGAAGCTGGCCACTTGAAGTGCCCCTGGTGTCGCTGTAAGAAGCTCCTCCATTGTGCATGTGGTAGGGCTCAGTGTATTGTAGTAGATGGTCTGTAGTTTGCTCTTCTCCGCACTCGCATGTCATGGACTCCACTTTGTAGCCCCATTTCTTAAGATTGGCTTTGCATCTCGTGGTACCAGAGTGAAGTCTGTTCAGTGTCTTCCAAGTGTGTGCTAGTATGTGTGCTATTCTGCTTTGTTAAACTCATTCCATTCCATTTTATAGTTTGTAATTGATTCTGAATGTCTCATGTTTAATAGTATCACAAAAATACTATTCTTTTGGTGGCAGGTTTTGGCCCTGAATTCTCTTGGCCTGGGATGGTCCTAACTTAAGACCCTTTCATACCATGGTAATAGCACTGTGATTCTGGTTTAACTGCTGTGACTGCATCCTGTGAAAACTTGTGGTTTCAAGTTTGGTGGTGTTAGCCTCTGGCTGAGAATTTTAAGGACTACTCCATAAACTGTGTATCCCATGATTCCACAAGATATAAACATGACAGTTAAACTAAAATCACTGCTCTATATGCGGTGTGAAAGGGCTCCAACAAATTTAGGGGATAGCATGGCATCATTATCATTTGGCAATTATATTGTTATTTTTGTCCTGTGGATGTCTCGGGCCCCTTTTACTAAAATCCAGATTAGCTGCTTTGAATTGGATTATATGGCAGTATAGACTCAAATAATCCAGTTCGAACCTGATAATGTGGATTATCTGATTTGATAATCTGGATTATATGGCAGTGAAGAAGGGGCCTGGGATAACAGGAGTAGAACTTGCATTAATTTCCTCCTACTCTCCAAAACAATCTGCTTCCCAGTGAAAAGACTGTCTGTCTAGTCTGCCTGTTGGGGTGAAACCATTTAAACTGACGAAATGAGCCTGTAGCCTCTGTCCTTGCCTTCCGTCTGTCTCTGCATGAAGCCTCATAAGCATTTCATCTCTGGTACTGGGAATAGCTGTAGGCTCCTAAGAGAAAAGGAGGGGCCTAGAGGAGGGGGTTTCCTAGGGGATGATGTGCATGGCAGTGGAAGCTCATTTAGTAGCTGCTGCCTGCGCCTTCAGCCAAGGCCCCAGGAGAATGCAGTGTGCATTCATCTCAGAGCAATGAATGACGACACGGGAAGCTTAGACAACTGTCAGCAGCCGCAACAGCAGCAGCAGGGAAAGAACAGATAATGGCCACAATCCAAAGAGACACATGCACTCAGTGGAGAGAGTAACAAGTCCACCCTGAGCTTTGGTAGGTGTTTTTTAAACAGCACTTGCTGCTATCAAAAGGAGGAGTTGATTTCAAAAAGTTAAAGAGGCATTGGCAAGTTCTGCTTTATACAAAATAAATAAAATTCAACCCCCTTACAGTTTTTTTTTTGCATGTCTCCACATCCTGCTCTATATGTTTTATGTCTCCTGCTCATTCCTAGCAGCAACTTTTTTTATTCCAGGGGTTACTTCTTGTGTAGCCTCAACCAAACCATCACTACAGAGAACGGAAGATGTGTCTTTTGCTTTGTAATATAGTATGATCCCCATACCTATGGGACTGGTACCTATTGTTTCATCTACCCATATCCAACAAAATATGCCATATTTTGGACTTTTCTAGGTCTTCCAGTTGATTTTTGGTATGTTTCTGCTGGATGCAAGAAAATTCTTAATGGATACTTCACTAGGAATTTTCTAGATCAGGCATGGGCAAATTTTGGCCCTCCAGGTGTTTTGGACTTCAACTCCCACAATTCCTAGCAGCTAATAGGCTGTTAGGAATTGTGGGAGTTGAAGTCCAAAGCACCTAGAGGGCTGACGTTTGCCCATTCCTTATCTAGATCCTTCAGGATGATTCTATGATAACTTCTAATTTAAGGTCTATTCCTGCTAGGATGCTTCATCCTACAAGGACATTTAGGGCTGTGAAACAGGACAACATTCTGAATTTTCTTTTTAATAGGGTGAGCAAGATGTTTACAGACAGTGGACAGACTTTCCACACTGGAAATAACTGCTAGTCTACTCTACTTGTTTTAAAGACATTGGAAGAGATAATGGGGGCTAGTTAACTGTAGGTGCGAATGTAAGCTGGGGAAAAACTCATAACTATGGATCACTTCTGGATTCTCTTAATAGTTAGGACATTTCTTCTGACCCAGGAACTGGTGTTAAGCATTCAGCACCTGAAAAACAGTGCTTTTAATAGAAACATCAAGTACTTGTACACGTTTAAATGTTTTACTTACTCCTTATTTTTTCTATAGGTCCCTAAATATGCTAACGGTGTCTGGTCATGGAAGTCCTGGCTGGTACTTGGATAGGAGACTGCCAACTGATACTAGGTGCTGTAGGCTCCATTTCAGAAGAAGGAACGCCAAGACCACTTCTGAGGATTCCTTGCCTAAGAAAGCCCTATGAAATTCATGGGGTTGCTATATGTTGACAGGCAACTTAAAGGCACAGACACACAAAGGGAGGGCAGAATGCACTACCAGACTATTTCATGTTTGCTAAAACAAATGGGCTTGTATCACCTGTAAAGTTTATCAAAGTTATGTTGTTAATAAAATATGGTACATTTACATAAGCAACCTTAATGTACAGTTAATGTAGCAAGCAATTTTACAGCAATACAACAGAACTCATTTCTTTTGTTTTTGTACAGATAGCTGGCGCAGCTACTTGAAAATTATTTACTAGAATTACAAACTCTTGGGGGTACTTCCAAACAAATTTGTCAAAACCCTATACTGTTTCTAGAGCCTGGAGAACATAGGGTCATGCTTAAGTTTCAGATCCAAAGTTGAGAAGCATGTGATTGAAATGTGTACATCTGATCTCCTTACTTGATAATTAATATAGTCAGCTACTGTGCAAGTTCAGTTTTTCTGAGTGTCTGGTTTTTGTTTGTTTTGGGGGAAAGGAGAGGGCTGAATGTTTTTACATTGGCATTACGATGTTTCTGCAGCCTGTAACTTTGGTGTGTTATGCAAAGAGTTGGAATTCTGCTGGCAGTTCACATACAGAAAAGGAGGCTGATTCCCTGAGAAAAGTTGCCTCCCTTTGTGTGGGTTCAGCCAATCTAATAAGCATTTAATAGTTTTCCAAGATGATTGATGTGGCACTGCTCCCCCCCCCCCCCCATGACCTGTTAAAACTACAGCCCTTCAGCACATGGCAAGGGCAGCAGAGTGAGGGTCCTGCACCCCTCCATGACTAGAAGCCGAAGCTGTTCTTACCGGCATAGCTCAGGATGAAGAATGCTGGCAGGTGCCATCCAATAACATCTAAAGCCACATGAATCCCACCATTCGTTTACAGACTTCCATTTTTGGGAGGAAAGGGACAATGGTGGAAAAGTCTCTTGCATTTTTTGCTTTTAATATTGATACTCGCATCATTTCTATCACACTTTCAAGATCCTTCCTGAAATTCTACAAATACACTTGCAACACACATTTCTTCCTTGGCTCCTTTATCTTTTTCTCCTCTACCTTTACCTTTTCCTCCATTATTAAATTCACAACCACCATCTTTCACAGTAGAAGTATTTTTTCTTTGAGCACTTGCTGTGGGTGACATGATGTATATGTTTTTAAATATGCTTTCTGCATTATCTTCCAGTTCTGAATGAAAGGGTGACCCACAGAAAAATGCTGGGCATTCAGAAAAGGAAGGAATTTTCTTCTGAAAGCAAGCAACAATCTAATTTCAGTACGGACTGAATTATACTGGTTGAAATCCAGTTTAGCCACAGTCACACGCAAATTGTTGTCATGTCACTAACAAGCATGGAGAAGAAAACACATTTGAATGCATATTAGCACGGCCCCCTTCCACATTCAATCAAATGCGGTCCAGATTGTCTGCATCTCCATTCTAAATGTGCCTCTGATTGATGTCTGCAGCCTCCACACCAACAAATGATATGCACAATACAAACTTCTTTATGTGCACTCATTTCCTTAGCTGAAGTATCTGTGACTCTATACCATCATGTTCAGTGCCCATAATCCTCAGCAGCACAATGGTCTATATTGGAAGCACAGTATCAGAAATTTCAGAGAATTATTGCTTAAATACAGCATAGGGCAAAACAGCCTTGAGCTCTTTATGCAAACAGTATTTGTGCAACATCTTGTGCAACTTCTGTCCTTGGCATAGCTAATGTTGCAGGTACCACAGTGTTAAGGTCACAACCAGAATAACCTGGACAGTGTCAGAGTTTGGTTGGTTTGTCTTTAACCTGTTTTTAAGGGCTGCAACTGAAAAGGCATGCAATGTAATCAAGAATCTCAGTTTGGTGGCACATTTTGAAACCAGACTTACAACACTATCGTATGCATTTCTGTTTGGAAGTCAGCCCCATGGTTAAGGCTAGAGTGGCTCACAACCTTAGTCCTTCTAACAGTCTTGTGAGTCCTTAAGGGGCAAAGAGCTCAGGAAAAAGACTGGATGTCCTGGCGGTGGATGTCCTGGCTCCCATGTTGAAGGACTGGTTCTGCATGGCATGGGATTAAGTTTGATGGCACTGCTGGTGAAGAAGAACCCTTCCCGGACCCAGAACTGCCCATGATCAAGATGATGGAGAGGAAAGCTTTGGGCACCTTCGGTCTTTGTCCTGGCCAGCTTAGACTTGTTTCACAAGCATGGTAGCCAGCTCCCAACTGGAGAAGGGGACTCAGACAGGTGAGAAATGCTACTGACCCTGCCAACAGGAGAGAGATCTATTATTCCCCAGGAGCATTTTTTCAACAGCACACAGAACAAGTATGTATGTGCATATATAGCCAGGGGCATTATGGGGACCTTAGCCACCATGAGTCCTGGGGCATTTGTTTCAACTGCACCACCAAGTCTGGGTTTAGGACAACAAAACCAGATTGGTTTATAATATGGCAATCTGGGATTATTAATCTTACCTAACAAATTGTGTCAAGTTGTTTGAATATATAATACCAGCACCTAGTGTTATACAGCAGAGCTCGGAAATAATGTATTGAAATTAAATGCTCACTCCTAATTGAAAGAGTTTAAATCAGAGATGTGCACATTTTAGTCCACCAGGTATTCTGGACTTCAGCTCTGAGAAATTTTGAGCATCGGACAACTCTGGCCAGGGCTTCTGGGAGCTGGCGTCCCAAACGCCTGAAGGACAAAAGGTTGGGCACCGTAGGATTTAAATCTTTAAATGACAAGAATGTCAATGGGCTAAGTAACTAGTAACATTTCACAAAATTTAGCCTGGTCACAGGGGAGACGATTTGGGTTTCTTCTTCGTCATTTAAAATAATTTTAATTTTTGAAAATATTAAAGTTAAGATTTTACTAATGTGTTATTAGTATATTAAAGTAACAAATCATAGTTTTCACTAACACATTTAATTTAAGTGGATTAAATGTTTGTTGGATGTTTCCAAGTTCTGTAAACAAACAACATTCTAAATAGGATTTAGGGATCTTATCATTTTCTTTCCATCAGTATGTCTGGTAGTTAATAATGATGGTCTGTGTGCAGCTTTAAAAAAATCCTTTGAACACTATAGCCCACCCCCCAAGTTTTCCTGTGAGATGGCATCACTCATGCCATATAGCACCATCCTTCTTTCCCTTCTGATCAGCTCTCAGTCGAAATGGTTGCAGCATCTTAACACATCTCTGAGCAATCTACTGTTTTGTGGGTAGTTGAGGTGCTGGAGGAGCGTCAAACTAAAGCGAGTGTCTCTTGTCTCCGGAAGGGGAAGGCCACTTAGGCAAGTTCCCATCTCAGTGCAGTTCAGAGGAGCAGGTGCTTTGAATACAATCTCCAGATTTCCCCTGCAGGGTGTCTGTAATTCCTCTTGGCAATCACACCCTGGAGGTGATGTAAATGGACTGAAGTCTGCTGGCCAATGTAGATTGAAGGTCCTGTAGAAGATCCAGACCTTGGACCTTACTGTTCCTACCATAGATGAGTTGCTTAAAAGGCTCCTGCTCCAGCAGGCAGTTCATGTGCTTGAGGAAGAAGCCTTCACAAAAAGAGACCAGCTCTGGGGCATTGTGGATCTGCAAGACACAAAGTGGGATCCGGTCAGGCAGGAGGGTTTTTTGTGGTGGTTTAAATGCAGCTGTCAAGTTTCTACCTCTCTCTCCTCGCTTGGACAGCTTCATTGTATGGGAGGGTTTAATATGGATTGCAAATGGTTAAGAGGATATTAATCCGGTGGTTAAAGCAGGCTTTCTGCCCTGTGCGCTCGTGTGCCTACAGGGCCGTTCCATTGGGATATGTGAAAGAGGTTAAAAAGTCCCCTTTTCCTAATCCTTTTGTGATCTCCTGCTGCTTGTTGAGCCAAAGTCAAGGAACTCTTCAAGCAAAAGAGCAGCTGGTCAATGAAATCGCCTAGATGATACCTGTTTTGTTATGTGAGGGTGCAATCCAAGTGGCACACCGTGACAGAATAATGAGAGTTACCAGATGGTACACAGTATTAGCGGCCTAACAAATTCAGTGCATATGAAATAAGCCTCAGGGAAAAAAATGGAGGGGGGGATTTAATGAAACACAGAGGTCTACTTTAAGGTAGTTTGTTGCTTTTCTGAAAGAGACTGGGCTTTTAGGGTTTGGTTTTTCAGAATATACTGGACTGTCACAGAAATCAATAGAAACATCTAAAAATATCTGTTCAAAGTAAACAGTGGAATACAGATCTGTGGGCTTTATCAACTGTGGATAATGATGTCCTAGGGAGACGTGCAACTGGTCACACTCCCACAAGCAGGAGATGCATTGATAATGATGGAAAATCTCCTCCAACTGAATTTCGACATACCATGGAGAACTTCATCATGACACAAATTTTTGTTCATGATGAAACTCTGGCCTATCTATCAGTCAGTTTGTTCTAGCAGCCAATAATGCTATCAGATTAGAACAAAGTGTGAAATCACATTAGTACTAAAGTATGGCAGTTCAGTTGCTAAACTGTGTATTCTTACAAGGTTATGTCCTTTATTATCTTCCTGTTTGAAGAAAAAGAGATAAAAACAAACTTTAGTTCTTGTAAGTAGCAGACAAAGTGAGACCATATGGCAGAGCAGAGCACACAATGTCCCATATCCATTCATCTATCTGAAAGCCAGTTTGGTGTTGTGGTTTGAGCATTGGACTATGACTGTGGAGTGCAAGGTTCAATCCCCCACTCAGCCATGGAAACCCACTGTGAGAACTTGGGTGAGTCACATATTCTCATCCCCATAAAACCCTGTGATAGGTTTGCCATAAATTGGAAATGACTTGAAGACACAAGCTAAAATTAGATTTCTATGCATAGTAGAACTGGTATGTCAAAGAGAACTCTTGAATTGAAGTTTCTCTTAGCAATCCCAATTTTCTGTGTGTAACAATTTTTCTTGTTTAGAGAAATAGCCAGTCATGGGAGAATCCACTTGCAATTTCAGGTAGCACCCTCCAGATTCAGGTTTACATATCTCAAGAGCTTGTAGCTTATCCCGGTTTCCATTTCCATCAAAGTTATTGTAAGGCGCCCTGAGTCCCCTGATGGGTGAGAAGGGTGGGGTAGAAGTGATGTAATAAATAAATAAATAAATAAATAAATGTTAAAGGTGGCTTCACGGATTGATGAATCTAGCCATCCCAAGGCAGCAAGCTGCTAGTGATCACCATATCCATGATACAGACTGTGATAACACATAAACAAAGCTACTGGCAATATAGTCTCGCTTCATTGTCCTTCAAACTCAAAAGGGGGGCAGGGGAACTAGTACGTGAATGAAGTGCATCATGGGTATGGCTGAGGGATGCAGATGTATTGCATTTTAGGATCCCCCAAAGTTTGTGTTTTTTGCAAGCACTCATTAACATTATTAAGAATCTTGCTCCCTTTCCTTGGCCGGGAGGCAAGGCTTCCCCTTTGGGGCTGTGTAAGGCCCCTAAAAGTATTTGCTGGAGAAAATAGCACCATGAATACTACCATTTGCCTTCTTTCCATGATGCAAGGATCTTGAAACGGAGGAAGCAATGGCGGTGACAGAACTTCAGGAAGGAGCATGGATTACCCATTGTCGAAAACTGTTTGGAAGCAGAGCACACAACTAAAAGAATCCTTGGTCTGATCTAGCAGGAGATGTTATGTTTGTCAACACCTTAAGCGCTTGAAACAATTGAAGATGATTTGGTCTTTACCTTGGCATACTTATAGATGTTAACACAGCTTTCGATGCTGATAGTCTGAGAACATAGTATTTCACAGTGTCTCTGGAGGCCATCCAATTGGAATAGGCTTGCAGCTGAAAGTAACTAATGGAGATGGGTTATTGTTAGTTTTTATGCCAATTCGATATACCTGAGGTTCTGGGAATATGCTAAAATGTACTGAAAACAATAAAAACGTAGCATAAAGTACATAACAAAAACTTAACCAAGCATACTGAAAATAAATTTTTCATGAACCATAAAAGCCCAAATATCCACATTAATTAAAAAAACCTCTAAAACAGCTCCTTAAAATTAGAGAGGAAAATAAATATTTTTGTCAAAAAGTAGCAGAGCATGTAAAAGTTACTTTTTGAGACTACGGTCTTTCGAATTCTTCAACTAGTATGGACACTGATAATGACCATGGAGATAATGGTCATCGTAATATATTATTATGTGCCCAGTACTTGATGAAGGACCTCCAAAGAGGACTTCCAGAGCTGAATGGGAAGATCTGGGAGGACTCACTCTTTAGGGATCTTGGCCCTGAGTTCTTCAAGATTTTAAAGTTTATTACAAGCACTTTGAACTAAACTAGAAGGTGGTAGCCCTCACAAAGCATTAGGGTGCTATGGTCAAAATGTCCAGTTCTAGGTAACAACTATGCAGGCATGTTTTTGATTTATGAAGTTTCTATATTGTTTTCAAAGCATTGTACACAATATATTATAATAGTTTAAATATGAGCATAGATATTTACAATCAGATTTCTTATTATGGTTTTAGGTTTCTGATTTATGGTGACCCTAAGGTAAACAATATAGCACTGAATTTTCTCAGCAAGATTTATATAGGGTTGCTATTGTCCTCTTATGTCATTCAGAATGTGTGAGTTGCCCAATGTGATCCAGTGGATTTCCAATTAAACCTCCTATTTAATTGCACAATTGAACTGGTCCTTATAGTAACATGTCTTCCTTACTCCTAAGGAACAGCATTAAATGTTAAACAAGTACCTTCCAACAGCTTATTTCAATGTTAACATAGATTCATTTAAAAATATGCTTAGAATATCTTTCATCTTTATAGTTACCTAGGTGGCATACAAAGGTAATGACCAAAATAGTAAAGAAAAAACATAGAAAATTTCAAACAAAACAATTGTTTATCTAATATATACAGATGGTACAATCCATCATGTGATTGCAAATGTGATTGAAAATGACTGTGTCAAGGGAATGTGTCAGCTAGAGTAATTTTATAAATTGTGCAGAATGATACAGAAGGGAGAGTTGGCAGAGTTTTAGAACTGCACTATCTTAGATTGTAGGTACATATGCAGGTCTTTTTAAAAAAATCACAAATACTCCATGCTTATAGCAATTTAATATATGAAGATACTGAAGATTTTTCATCTTGTATATGCTAGTTTTATTTAGTGGGAAAATCAGGAACATTTTAAAATATCTATCTACAGACTGATGTCATATAAATCTAGAAACCAGTCACCACCTATTGTATAGAATAGCTGCTTTCATCTTCCTATGCACAAGGATCCTTTCATATAGGAGAAATCTGATATGTATAATGAGGTGGTGCAATTAAGCAAAGGTATGTGTTTATTACGTGTAAATCTGAATGGTCCTAAATTCTTCAAAATGACACCCAAAGGAGGCAAGGTACACAGGAGCTATGCATCTCTAGCCAAAACCTCTCCCCTTCTACCTATTTATCTGATAACATGAAGGTCTCATTGATGTGTGAACTCAACACACACAACTTGTTATCTTTACTCTCCACATTGCATTCCAGATCTGGCTACTCCTCTATATATGCAAATAGTATTACTAGTTGACCAGGTATGTAGCCTTGGCTTTATCTCCTTTTCCTCCTCTTCCTCTCACTTTTCTTATCACATTCCATCAATTATGTCACTCCTGCACCTACAGAATTTTCCCTCTTCATCCTCTCCCTCCTTTGTTTTCTTGTTCTCTCTTTGTAAGGGTGAGAAGTTTGGACATGTTCCTGTGAAATAGTGTAAAGCAGCAGGTACATTAAAGGCACTGGTGTTACTGATTAGAGATGAACACTGCTATAAATATGTTCAGAAAAGAGATGCTTCAGATTATAACTTTAAAGTGAAAGAAACAACAGACCTACTTAGGAGATGAAAGTTCTAAACAAACCTGTATTTGGAATAACTGTATGTCATGTTTGCAAGGCCAGTGACATGCTTTAGAATAATGTTTTAGATTTTCTTTCCTTTTGCAAGACAAGTTTGGAAAATTCACAATGTGGAAAACTCATATTATGTGGAATGGCTCTACCTGGCTTTATCTGTCTATAGTTAATGCTTTGAATGTTTGTTTTAATTGAAGCAATAAAAGTACTAGGAAGTAAGGTGAATGAAAGAGCAAAAGGAAATAAATTACTTTTGCAATGTTTGTCATGTGCTTATTAGAGCTGTGCAAAAATCTGGACGTGGGTTGTAAGTGATTTGGCAAATGCATACTTATGACCCACGTTACAAAGTCAGCACCATGCACCCCCCCCCCCAAAACAAAACAAAACAAAACAAAACAAAAACAAATTAATACAGCCATCCACCCATCTACGGAGATTTTTGTATGAAGTCAGCTTCTTCTTCAGCGCAAGCAAATTTTACTGGGAGGCACACACAAATTTGATATGTCACATGCTCTCCTCAGCCTATCAGGGCTGAGGGAGAGGGGAAGGGAAGAGGCACTTCTGGCATTTCCTTTAAATCCACAAGCCATGCCATGGCAAACGAGCTAGAAGAGAGCTGGAGATCTAGGGTAGCTAGCAAGTGAGCAACTCAGTAGCGATGAGCGACCAGCTAGGAGCTGAATCTTACCATTTATTAGTTTGCTTCCCTTACGTGGTGTGGCCAAGGTTGGCTGCACCACTGCTGTCCTTCTCCCTGATCTTATATGCAATACCGCCTTGAACCAGTCAGCCTCCAGTCTCTCCAGCCAGCCAGATCAACTTTATTGATATACCATACAGGAGAAAAACTATGCAAGAGTCTAAGCTCAGGATCTGCAAAGTGTCCCCCCCCCCCTCAGTATCTGTTTTTTGTGGAGTTAGGAGAGAGAGAGAGTACAAAACTTTTAAAATACCCTAAATATCAGTGGATGTGCAAATCTTTCTGAAACTTGTGGGGAGGAAATAGCTCTTGTAGTTTTTTATTTTAAAAATTTTGTTCATAAAAACTTTACAAATTTTCTAAAAATCAGTGGATGAGGGAAATGTTTTGAAACTTGGTGGGCTTACAGTGGTAAATGTGTGCTACAATTGTAGCAAGATAGCCCTAAAAATGAGGGAGAGAGGAGCCCCAGAAGTGTTCTCATTGTCGCAAATGGGCGATTAACGTAACAAAAAACTAACGAAAATTTCAGAACTTCATATTAGATACAATATGGACCCCTTATGAATTTTTCAAAAGACATTAGAATCAAAAAGGTGGGTTGCAAGAATTTCAGAAATACAAATACAAATGAAGCTGATTTTTGGCATCGTACACACCTCTAGTGCTTACATGTCAGTTGCAGGTTTAATTTTTGCTGATTTGATTATTCATGGGTTCAATTAATTTGTTCTCTCTCATAATCTCTAGTTACTCCACAGAATAGTGCTGGAGGACCTAAAAATTCCTAGAGATTTGTTTTTTTCAAGTACAGGAAACAGGATTGAGAGTACATACTAACGAAAAAGCCAAGTCCCACTGAGATATGTAAATTTCTGCTGATGTAACTGTTACTTTATTGGGGAAAGATGGATAAAATCACTGATTCAGCCACCATTCGTATTCAGCTATAGCTCAGAGGAATTCAGGAGCAATCAAGACTGTGGCTAGTTCTTTCATGCATATTTCTCACTGCCATGGTCAGCAGACCCTTCTACTTCTGCCTGTCACCACTGTATCTTGCAAGCTTACTAAGTAAAATGCCAAGTCAAGCAAATCTAGCCACCTTCGTTTGACACAGAGTCTTGGACCTTTGGTCCAATCAAGGAGGTCAGCACCTTGTTTTAAAGAGAAAGATAACCATCTGGTTGTCAATTTTATTCTATCTGGTTTACCCTGTCAATGATTGATCTTAACCTGGTCCTTGTCTCCATGACTTTCATATGAACATACTCATCATATAAGTACATAATGAACTTACATTTTCAGTTTAAAACCAGTATTGAGGCATCAAGTGAATGCTTAATATTCTAGCTCTAGGCATAATGTCTTCTTCATTTCGTATCATGTAAAACAGGAATATAGCAGGCAACTGTGCTATTATGGTTTGATAATAACTCACAGAAAGCCTTACACAAACATCCATTGTAATACTTTGGAAAATTATTTGTCTAAGAACAATTTCTGTAATAAACAGATGTCGTCAATATTATCTGGGAGCAAAACCAGAACCAAAAGGGGCCACAGGAGGAATATGCTTACCTCTAAAACATCTGTAATAGCAATTTCCATAGATTCTGTTCCTCCGTAATATAAATACTGCATCAGCATCTTGAAAAAGAGACACAATCAGAGAGATCTGATTTCACAGGTTTGTCTCGGAAACATGAGAACTCCAGGTCTACTTTAAGAGCTTGACTCCTAGCATATGAGCTTTGTATTATTTTAACATGGAGCATAAATCGCCATGCAAACTCTTTTTAAAAAATCAATAGCTTATCTACTGTTAAACTGCTATAATGACCAGGTGAAAGTGTAAATGCATCAATTGCAACTATAGCTAAGTTTGAGATTAAAATACATCCGAGTCTTCTCATAAATGGTCAGATACAAAACTATCTGACCAACCTCTGAAGACAGAGCAAACAAATGTAGGAACTGCAACAGTTCTATTGTCTGTTACTTTCAGGCTTCCATCCTTTACACACTTTCTTTTTAATCTCTAAAAACAAATCTAGAAAGCAAGAAGAGTGCCTGAGTGATCCATTTCATTCATCTGTGTTTTTGTTTTCATGCCAAGGCCAACTCTACTCTTTTCATGAAAATACACATACTGGTGATATAGATTTGCATATGTTAAAAAGTTAATTATTTCCCTTCAAAAAATTTCCAAGAGAGCCCTATAAGGCTTTTATAGTCTAAGCTTTCAATTGTTAAAATGTGTTTAATGTAAAGTCTGCCCATTTCCTGGTGCTATTCAGACTTGATTTGCTTAACCCAGCATGAAAATTGTGCCTGGGAACATTCAGAGGACTTTGAGAACTGTTCACACAATACAGTTAGGGTCACGCAAGAAATCCTGACTATCAGAACACATTTGCTTGTTATGAATAAGTGTAATGTGTATATGATTACTGTGAAAATGCTTGGCAACAATTCCTGCAAATGTGGTAGTTGCAAAAATAACACCATTATTGTATTCACAGTTTCTGATTTACATGTTCCCTTGTCCACATCGGCACATACAAAGAGATAAATTTTTGTGTGTGTCAGGATCGACTTGAGAAACTGCAAGTCGCTTCTAGGTCTATGCACAATAATAGTCGAATGTTTACATATGTTGTTTTAATATTGTTTTAAATTGTTGCTTAATTGTTTTAATTGTTATTGTTGTTGTTTGGGCATGAAATAATGCCACTCATGTAATGCCACCCTGAGCCCCTTTTGGAGTGAGAACGGCGCAATATAAATGTCATAAATAATAAATAAAGAACAAATTCTGGTGTGAGAGAATTGGCTGTCTGCAAGGATGTTGCCCAGGAGACATCTGGATGTTTACCATCCTGTGGACCGCTTCTTTCATGTCCCCACATGGTAAGCTGGAGTTGACAGACGGGTGCTCACCCCTCTCCCCAGATTCCAACCGCTGACCTTTTGGTCAGCAGTCCTGCTGGCACAAGGGTTTAACCCATTGTGCCACTGGGGCCTCCAAGGGATAGGTCAAAAGGTTGTAAAAACAAATGAATGTTGGGTATATTGGTTCAGTTGTGAAAAATAAACAGGCAAAATAGTCACTTACAGACTATTTATCTTGGTCTCTTGCTGGAAATAAGCATATCCACTTCCTTGATTCTGCAAGGGTTAGCACTAGAAGTGATCATCCCAATCAAAAATTGGTAATATGCTTTATGCATGAGGAATTACAACAATGTGGTTTACTCTTAAATATATACCTTGAAGATGCTGTACTTCATATCACTAATTTCCACAGTCTTACTGCCTTGGCTGTCTTGTTCTGATTTATTTGTCAGCAGTGCTTTAAATCTGTGAAAACAGGTAGCAGATTTTTACATGGAGCTTTTAAAATGACATTTGCTTAGAATATTTTATTTCAGTCAGTAATATTAGCAAGTGCTTCACTCTGGCATTCTTAAAAGCTTTCATAGAACCATTGTGCCTTTAAAAGCAGAAATCCAACAAGTGCAGCTAACCTTACTATGAAGACACAGTGAAGAAAAAAGCTCTACCTGCCTTGTTCTGGTTGTCACCGAATTAAGAAAGCCTGTTTCTGCTAGTGTAACATATGCAAGAAATTACAAAAGGTCTGGTTCAGGTTTCCTTGAAACTCAGGTTTACTAATTGGGAATAGGCAATAAAACTGCACATGCTCTCCTCCATCTCTTTCTACCTCCCATAGCTTGGCTTTGGGTTACATATAGCTTCTCCAAACTTGGTTAAAATGATTCCTAAACAGATTTTGAAAACCAAGGTTAAAACCAGGTTAATGTTACATGCAGTCCCACCTTCCTAATGTCAAATCTACAACTAGACTTTACTGGTAAAACTGAGCTATGATAGAGAGGCAACTCATTGTCATGGGATGGGGAAAAGGAAGAAACGTACTCTCAACTCCAATATGAAGTTTCAAATTACATATGCACATTTATCCTGTTAGTCACAATCTATGCCTCTGAGTAGGAATTAAAAGCAATTCAGCAACAACTCTGAAACTTGAGAAAAATAAACCTCCCTAATAATCTTAACTAAAAATAGGAATGTTACTACAAATCTACAAATCATTTCCAGTCGTAATTTGGAATTTCTGACACAATAGGAGCCAATGGCTTTGGCATGGTTTGCAAGTGATACAACAATGCTGGTCTTTGAGTAGATCAAACCCGGGGTTGTCAGAACAGAACTATCTAACATTTCTGGGTGAAACCCTGAGATATTGGGATAATCCTGCATGATATTTAAGAGAGTGGAGCCTGGGAATGATATCTTACAGCTGCACAGTGTATGCTTTTCTGATATTATCTATCGGTCTGTCTGTCTGTCTGTCTATCATTTCATGGCAGTAGTCCCACTTGTCCTGAAGACAGAAGAAGAGGGTCCACCCCTGAGACCCAAGACCAAGCCCTGAGATCTTGCAACACTGGAGTCTATTTACACCTGAAAATAAAAATCTTTACTTGAACCATATTTTCCTGACTCCACATTTCTCTCTTTAGTACCACATGAAGAATACAGATTATGGGTAGTTCATTTTAAGCATATGTATCTCCTGGGAAATTGGCTCAATGTGAGGTTACTGAAAACTCCACTTATTTGCACTACTGGTGGCCACAAGGCAGTGACCACTTCATTTTTTCTTCCTGTTATGCATGTGAATATGCGTATTTCCATCCAAGTTGTCTCTAGCCATCCTGCTATGTGAAGGTGTATTAATGTTGATCTATTTGCAGTAGATCTGCAAGTATCCACATACAAATTACTTCTTTAAAAATATATCTTGACAGCAATCTAAAATTAAGAATTGAACCATGTGGATCTTCAGTCAGAATGCAGAGTCAAAGGCAAGTCATTGTAGAGTGGATTAAGGGCCAATGAACTGGTTGGGAGGCAAATTGTTATGAATGTCATATATCAGGATAGCAGACAATATAAGGTGAGTACTTTTTTGTCTGTGTAGACATGCCTCTATTCACACTCAGGGTTTGTGACACCAAACAAACACAAAATTGGATAATGGTTTGGAGGAATCATTGTACTAGTATTTCATCATTTCTGATTTCAGTAACACAGGACAGTTTCAGTTAAGCTCTGGGAAGAGAAGGACGCTGAAGCTGAAATGTTTGAGATTGTCAAGATAGGGATACTTAATGGGGTTCAGAGAAATAAATACTTCACCTTATCAAGCACTAACATGGTAATTCTGTGAGTAAGCGAGTGGCATACCTTTTTGTTAATCTCTGAGTGCCTTGCTGAAGGTCATTGTGTTACTTGCTGAGTAATTGTCAGCTGCAACCAGAGCAGACTCATCGAACCAATGGAATTTATATGGCTATTGACTTACGAAATTCCTACTGAATCAACATGCTAGCGGAGACTTACGAAGGAAGTTAGACCTAAATTTCTCACCTGTTTGAAGCAGTAACTAGAAGAACTTTATGTGCATAAAACAACTTTCCTTCCACTAGGAAAGTTACATCAGACATATCCTTGTTGTTTAAAAAGTGAGGATCTGTATGGGAGAAAAACAGAAACAAAGAGGAGACAAGTTTAAGAACATTATGCTACACCATAAATACATTCTTCAAATTGGTCTGGAAGCTTTATCACCTTACCTAGTCGAGCTGGGAGTGTCTTTCTGATTTCGGGAATACTGGGGATGGGGCTGCTTCCATAGCAGTGAGCAAAAATAACTGCGAGCTGCTGGTTGATAGAGTCATTCTACAAATAAGAATAAATGAAGATGATCAGAGCTCTCTTAATACCAGCCTCAGGCAGATTAAAGCAAATGTTATACATTGCTGATGGAGACAAGTAGAGCCAATTCAATTCACTGTAGAGGATACAAGGCATCAGATATTATTTTCAAATCTCTCCCAGATGCCATTGACTTGGTAGATGCTTTTAATGATAGATTTGAGCATGAGGTATTTTTTCAATTTGTTGTACTGAGATTAGAAGTTTTATTACATGTCAAACAAAGCCCCTATGTACGTCAGTAAAATAATGGAGGAGCTGGGAATTTTGCAAATTGCATGTGCTGAATTTCACACATATAATTAATATTTATAGTTCTGGGTCCTATGAATTACATCCTTTTTTAGAGTACAAACTCAGTGCACATGATGTCAATTTCTATTCAAATGAGGGTATGTGGCAGGTAGGATATGGCTACCACAGTTTTTGCTTGTTGATCATGTTGGTGTCAAGCAAGCTCAGGTAAATACAGCCATTATAATCCTTCCATCCAGAATTAATTTGGCCCACATTAAAGATTTATACTGGTGCTGACTGAGTAATGTACTCACTAGCAACACTGCCATTATTACTTATAACAGTTTAGTCTTTACTGGGCCAAAATATAGTTATCAACAGATTAGTTTTAGCGTGCATTACTTTGCTGGTTCTGAGGATTTCAAACATAAGCTGGAGTCCGTCATGAACCAGCTCTTCATTGTACTCTTCTTCCTTGATGGTGACAAATTCCCGCAAGAGATTCTGAACCACTGAATACCGAGACTGATAAAATGTTGTCCGGAGTGACTCAATCCAGATGTGGAGCTTCCATGGGATTCCTACGCCATTCAGAAACAAAGTGAAAATATAACTGTTATGAACATAAATTGATATACTACAGTCAAACAAACAGAGGTAGGAATAAATAGCCATTTCTGTTCTAAATAAAACCAGATAATTTATTGGCATATTATAGTCTCTGAAGTTCCAAGCTAGATCCCCCAAGCTTGCACCTTCCACCAGATACTAAAAGACAGAATTACTCCTAAAGTATGTGCAGGAAGTAAGATTATGTTTTTAACAATTAATATATGATAAAGAATTTAGAGGTCCATGCCAGTCATATTCAAATGGTTGCCACCCTTCAGACAAATCATAAAAAAAACATATCCTTCAAACAACTGATAGTGATGTCTTTAAAAAAGACTCTTGAGACTAGTCTACTGCTTGGCATTAGATTACTACTGTGAATGCTACTCTATTCTTTTAGTCAATAAGCAGCACCAACATAATATATCGGTGCAGTTTGTTTATTTTACTAGCACAAGTAGAAGCTGGATACACTGTTTTTAAAAGACGGAAGCCTGCAAAACTTTGTAGCCACTTGGTGAACTAAGATTAAAAATTCTGATACTCTTGCTCTTTTTCTTAATGTTATTTTAAAATTATAATGACCACATGCAAAGCAGGGCAGGATTCTCATAGCTTGAAGGGTTTAGAGGAGACTTTAACATATGTAATTTAATAAGAAGTGCAGTTCAGAACTCATCACCATCAGGGAGTTTAAATTTTAATGCAAAAGACTCCACATAAGACTGCAGATTTTTTTAAATACAAGAAGCAGCCAAACTTGTGATCAAATGAGGACTCTGTCCTCTAGTCTTTTCTTCTACTGCTCAAATATTCATTTTCCAAAAAGTGAAAGCACTACGGGGCTGAGCAATACTGAACGGTCAGTCTTGATTTCATGAAGATGCCATTTAATGTCCAGGCTAGATTTTTCCTATTTATTTACTGCCAGAAATGTATATGATCACTGAAATTCAATTAATTGGTTTCAGTAATAATATATTTCTTATTGCACACAGAGGTTGTAATAGCTTCAGCATTGCTTCAACACAATACAGTCTGCTCTTCAGGTTTTCTAAATGATCTTTTCCATACATTGCTCCTAAAATAAATTACTGCTAAAATTAGAAATGTATAAAATACATATATTTATTTGTGTTATTTTTTTTAACTAAGTACAAACAAATGTTAAAAATGCAGTCATGGAAAAATAACATTTTCCATTATTTTTCATATCTGATATGCTACTCCAGAAGCAAAAAAATATATTTTTCCAAAAGGAGTTATCTTTTTACTTGAGTAATAATATGAACAACAAAAATATTTCAAATAATTGACTAATAAAGATTGCTGGCTTCATATGATTGAACATGCCCAGTCATCTAGAGGGTGAGCATAGACCAGTGATTTCTAAATGTTGGTCCTCTGGGCATTTTGGACTTCATCTCCCAGAAGCCCTAGCTGACTTGGCCAACAGTCAGGAATTCTGGGAGCTGAAGTTTAAAACATCTGGAAGATTAAGGTTTGGGACCATTAGCAAATATGAGCATGTAACATATACACATCACCAAAAATGTTAAACTTAACAACAACAACAACAACAACAACAACAACAACCAACTTTATTTTTGTACCCCGCCTCCATCTCCCTGAAGGGACTCAGGGTGGCTCACATGGGGACAAGCCCAATCAACACAATTAAAATACAGCATAATAAAATTCATAAACAACATCATAATACGACAAACTAAAACAACACACAATATAACACAGTATAAAACACCATCAAACAAACCACTGATGGCCTGAGTAATAAACAGTTTCTAGTGGGCAGGGCTAGTGCAAACTTTCACTGGACACAGAATCATATAGTATATAGTTAATGTATAGAAATCATATCCTAAAATAGATGCCACCTTAGATGGTTTTAAAAGGGAATTATACAAATTTATGGAAAAAAAGATTGCCAGCAAATATGAACCAAGATGGTTAACTACAATTTCATCAGTGTTCTTCTGAATACCAGTTACTGTGGGACAACAATGTACAACATGGATGGAACCATGTGGCCACCAGATATTGTTGGCTGTGGCTATATTCCTTGCTACGCTCGGATTGTTGAAAGTTGCAAACAACATCTGGGGGGTTACATCTTTCCCATCCCTGTCATATGCAAGAACTATTCCTTTCACATCCTGCATTTGTTCACTGTGAAAAACACAGGATATTAGACTAGAAGAATCTTTAGTATCACTTACCAAGTGCTCTGAGCTCCATGGTAATGTCAACATAACCGTGTTCAGCGCTGTAATACATGGCTTGCTGTAAAGCCTTCATCCGGGTTTTACACAGTTTAACCTGCCCCTCATTGGAGCTTCCTTGGCTGGAGGTGTCACTTTCCACACCTTCTGCAAGAATCTCTTCCAGTGACAGAACATCTGCCTTGGACTGCTGTGGTTGAGTTAGGAGCTTGCGGAGCACATTTCTGCACAAGGAAAAGAAAGGAAAGGGTTTTTTATATTATCAGTTCATATGTCCCAAGACATGTGAGCCTTTTCCAGTAGTTTGGAGGAGTAATATCCTTGTATTTGTTGTAACTTTTCCAAATGATGACAGTGTATTTTTTCAGAACTTGGAGACTCTATTGTAAAAACTAATTTGATAACATTCTTGCTAATTCATACATTGGTTTGCTAATTATTAAAGTGAACTTATTATGTAACTGATTATTGATTTGAAATAATGAGTTGATAACATATGAATTTTAAAATGCATGAAATTAATTAAAAGTACAATATGACCCCTGTATCTAAAAGGAATACATTCCAAGATCAACACTCCAATGGATACAGGAAACCATGAGTAATAGAAAACCCTATATTTTGGGCTTGAAGCACACCATGGGATTGCCCTGGAGGATCTAGAGAGACCCACAAATACTTCTGGGTAGGGGAATTATTTTTTTAAGTGTGGGTGAGTAAAATTGTGGATATTGAATCTGTGAATCAGGGGGTTACAATACACTCAAAATGGCCCACATAGCTCCCAAATCATGCCAAAATTTAAAATATAATACAATATGAAATTTCAATAATTGCTTAACTTTTTTGTAGTTTTCATTTACCTGTTTAAATAACAACTTCTAAAATTTCAGTTCAGCACTTTCACAAATTGGGGTGAGGGATATTGATGATTTTTTTAGTCAAAAGTTTTCAAGCCCTGCTATTTATGTTTCTACAGGATAAAAGTAGAATTCAGCTACACTGAAGTGTTTGTGAGCTTGTTTATGTTCATCCCACTCAAATTAGTATTCTACTCCAAGAAGCTTATGTCATGCTATCATTACAAAAACCCACAGTTACCCAGCGAGCTTTACAACTGAGCAGGTCTTCCTGGCCCCAGTTCCACTACACCACACAAATTGACACTGTAGCCACGCCAACTGTCTGTGGTTCAACCAGATCATTCCTAGCTGTTGCACACAAACATACATTTTCTACACGACTACAGATGGCACAAATTCGTATTTTCTATGAGCTTTCCTTGCACATTTTCAGAAATAAGTGAATGTTTGCTTTCTGTGAAATCATGAATTTGGCAAATACTTGAATATAGAAGACACTATATGCCAGAAAATCTCATATGTTTGCAAAACGCTCCTCTTGAGTTGTAGGGCTTCTTTTCAACAATATGTTTAGGACAGGATACTGGGCTCCTGGGGATGGGAGAAACTGTTTAAATCACCCAATTGGGGATGATTCTTCCTTCCCTGGTTACCTTCTTAGTCCTCATTGTTAAGGAGAGTCTTCAGACCTCCAAGACAAAGAAGCTTTCTGGGTAGCACAGATGAATACAGGAAGGAGACAGGGATAGGAAACATCCCTTCTGTAATTTTACTTAAAAATGCATGTTAGGATTTAAGACAATATACCTCAGAAACCTCACAGTGAAATGTATGCAAATCAGCTCTAGTAAGTGATTTCATCTTCTGTTTGCTCGATTCTGTGTGCATTTATGCACCTAGTCCCTTCGACTCCTTAACATGACAAAGACGTGAATATGTTTGTGATGCCTGTAAGATGCCTCTAAATGGAGTTATATTGTACCATGTGGGAGATGTTACTGTTACAATCACTGACATATTTTCATTGACATTTTGCTGAAGGCTAGAACATTTTGGATATCGTTACTGCCCGCAATGGTAATGCTGTCCAAAATATATCACCTGAAATGCCAATCAATGCACCAAACATGACTTACATTATGTTTCATCAGAGATTAAATCCCTATTTACATGTTCCTTCAATGTATAGGGATAGGAGTGAAGTTCTCAGAGTGACATTTGTTATATAAAGAACTTATTGAAATGGCTTCACATGTAGGACTATAAGCCTAGGAGGTGGAGAAGAATTATTTCCCATGCATTGTGTCCTATTTGTTACCATTCACACAGTGAGCACAAATGTCTGCAAAAAGAGCCTAAGCACGAGTAGCCAGCATATGTGGTTTACCTATGTCCATGTGCAGCAGCATAGCTAAAACAGTTCATTTCTTCATGAAGTGATGAGGACATCCCATTAGCTTCCAACATACTCAGAAGAGGATCTGCTCCTCTGCTTAGCAGCAAACTGACCAACTCATAGTTGCCTACAAAGACAAGTAATGTTACTTTCATTAGTATGGGTTGAACATCCCTTATCCAGAATTCTGAAATCCAAACTATTCCAAAACTTGCTATTGTCTCAATCTCAGAGATTGTCCTCCTGGGTGACTGAGATAGGGACACCTTTGTTTCTGATGATTCACTGTCCAAAATTTTAATTTTATACACAAAATTATTTAAAACATTGTATCATTTTATCTTCAGGCTATGTGTATAAGGTGTATATGAAACATCAGTTGATTTCATGGTTAGACTTGGGTCCCATTTCCAAGATACAAGTACACCATGCTGTATGTATATGCAAATACAGGTAATAATTTTTTTTAAATCCATAATCCTACACACTTCTGGTCCTAAGCATTTTGAATAAGGTAAACTGTATTTTCTAAAGTTGCTGCATAACAACTGTTTGTCCAGCTACTGAATTACTTGTGAAAAAAAGTTTTTGTGTCACCATTTCACAATACAAAATTCAGTTGAAGTAAAGCAGAAGAATACAGGCCTTAATTCTTGCACATATGGCAACAATTATATGAGATGGAAATCCTGTACACAGTGTAGGGCATGGAGATCATGATGAGATTCCATTGTGCATTCATTAAAATCAATTATTCATCGTGTTACACATGATTTCTATGAGCTTTCCACCTCAAAAAGGAAGAAGGGATTGTTCAAAATGGGTATAACTGTGTACATTTTATTGGTATATTACAGTCCTCACAGGACTATATATGTACATAATCACAGTGCCCCATTGTGCAAACCAATATTCTATCAGTCATAGTATGAATTCAAATATTATCTTAAATTTTGGGTTTTTTTAACAAAAAAAGTTCATTTGGCAACTTTGATAGTATTTTTTCCTATTGTGTACAATAAGGATACAGTTTTGACATGTTGAAGTCTGAATGCAAGAACTACTTTTAACATCTTTAGCTTCTACACTTTTCCTGCTGCTTCTGGAGAGTGAAAATGCAATGCTTGCTGTGACTTGCCTGCTGCCGAAGCCAGCTGGAGTGGAGTCTCAGCATAGTTTTCTTCTCCGCTGTTCACAGCAGAACCTTCAACATGAGCACCAGCATCCAAGAGCAACTGAAGGAGATAGGAACAAGCAGTTCATAAAACAGCATGAAAAAAAAATACTTTTGGGTTAAAATCAGCAGGCTCACTGCATTCATTCTTTCCCTGAAGTCACTGATGAACATAAAGTTGCTGTCTGGACCTCCAAGTAGACTTGTTGCTCATTAATTCTAAAACCAGTAAAATTACAGTGAAAATAGAATGCAGATTAACAGTGGAAAAAAATTAACTTGCGAACTTTGTGGCAAATATGTTCACTGATCACGTATAGACCAGTGTTTGGTTACAACTGCTAATAAACGTGACATGGACCTGGATCCAGGCATCAGCTGACCTGCCTATTGATCAGTGAACCCAATGTGCTTGCCAAGCTCTCCAATTAGATGACGGATTTCAAATGAGCAGGACCTATTGTGGTTTTCTTGCCACTGGAAGCACAGAAATGTTGGATGGATATCCTCAAGTGGCATATGATTCTTGCCTCCCACTCCTCAGGTCCCATATGAGAACCTCCTTATTCTAATGATGGGCCTTGGATCCCCATCTCCTTTTCCCTGGTGCCCAAAGTTGTGCCAGAACTGCAACTACAAACTTCATACTGTATCCAAAACAGGAAAATAGTGCCTACCTATCCAAAGTGAAAAACCATTTCCTGGTAAGACATCAAAAAATGCCCAAAATCAATATCGCTGTCTTCTATTGAAAGAATATTGGAATGAATACTTGGAAATCTTTGATTTATGCAAAACGATTCCATTGATTCTTCATGTCTGAAATGTGCTCTCTGATAGGATGCAAATCTCTATTTCTCTAAATCCAGTTTAGCTGTGAAGCTTTTCAATTAGCCTCTTTTCATTTAACTCTGTAATTCTCTTTCTCAGTTGTCATGAAGTTAAGTCATTATAATCTCCTTAGCATCTGCCTTACTCGTCTCTCCGGGCCCTTCCACAAAACCATATAACCCAGAATATCCAGGCAGATAACCCACAATATCTGCTTTGAACTGGGTTATCTGAACCCACACTGCCATATAGTCCAGTTCAATGTGGATTTTATACAACTGTGTGGAAGGGCCCACCCTCCTCTTTTTGAATCTTTCTTGATGCATTCTTGATGAGTCCAGTTTTCAGCAATATCCTCATATGGTATTCTTGCCCAAATAGATCCAGAGGTGGTTTGCCATTGTTTTCTTCAAAGACTGAGAGATCATGACTTCCCCAGTGTCACCAAAGTGGTTTCTATGGGTGAGTGGATATCGGAAACCTTGTCTCCCAGAGCCGTCATTCAACAATCAAACTACTACAGAACACTGGCTTGATTTAGCCACTGCTGAATTTAGTTTTGATTCTTTTGCTTATAAAACTCTGCAAAGCACCATCTAACATGCCACAGATTGCAGTGTGATAGCCTACATCACTGTATAGATAATACAGGTAAAGGTAAAGGTTTTCCCCTGACATTAAGTCTCGTTGTGTCCAACTCTGGAGGTTGGTGCTCATCTCCATTTCTAAGCCAAAGAGCCGGCATTGTCCATAGACACCTCCAAGGTAATGTGGCTGGCATGACTGCATAGAGCCCATTACCTTCCTGCCAGAGCCGTACCTATTGATCTACCCACATTTGCATGTTTTCAATCTGCTGGATTGGCATGACTTCACAAGGAGTCAGCCCTAATCATATTAGAAGTATCTGTCATCTGATTTCAGGCTCCAAATTCTCAAGGAATGGGATGCTGTTAATCTGACAACCATACTAAGGTAAAGGTAAAGGTTTTCACCTTACATTAAGTCTAGTTGTGTCTGACTCTGGGGGATGGTGCTCATCTCCATTTCTACGTCGAAGAGCCAATGTTGTCCATAGAACCTCCCGCAGAAGCGGTACCTATTGATCTACTCACGTGTGCATGTTTTTGAACTGCTAGGTTGGCAGAAGCTGGGGCTAAAAGCGGGAGCTCATTCTATTCCCTGGATTCGAACCACCAACCTTTCGGCCAGCAAGTTCAGCAGCTCAATGGTTTAACCCACTGTGACACTGGGGGCTCCTATAGATAATTATAGAATTTGTGCATATCTCTGGAACATATTTTTAGATATAGGCACTGATGGTAATTATGCTCCCAATTTGATGATGGGAAGTGATTTATCATCAGTGAAAACAGGCATGATGCCTAAGAATCAGCAAAGTGCAGTGCTTTAGATGCTGAACTATGATTTTGGAGATCAAATTCTCCCTTGGTCATGGAAATCCTCCGGATGGCCTTGGGCAAGTCATACACTCTAAGCAGAGAAAGCAATGAACAGCCTCCTCTGAACAAATGTTGTCATGAAGACTCTGTGATAGGTTCATCTTACTTTACTGATATTGGTTTGTGTATGGTTTGATTGACAAGACAGGGGTTTGGTGTAGAAGGTGTGTGTGGTCTCTTCCAATTCTATGATGCTATGAATTATACTATTCCCAGTTCACAAAGTCTCTCAAAGAAACAAGCAAATAAAACCAATCAGAACAGTGCAAAGGTAAAAGCATTTGAAAAGCGCATTAAAAACTATTTAAAAACTCCTAAAATCTAAAAAGAATCCTAAAACCCAGTTTTAAAACAGTTTAATAGCCATTTTGAAAACCGAATGCTATGTGGAACAGCATTGTTTTGGCCCACTGGAAGCTTGAAACAGATGGGGCCTACATAACCTCCTTGGACAGGATTTCTATAGATAAGGAGCTGCTACAAAGAAAGCCCTGTCAGGTATACACACTAACCCAACTTCCCAAGGTGTGCGGAGACACAAGAGGGCCTTCTCAGAAGATCCCCACTTTCTGGCAGGCTTCCATCAGCCTTACTGATATCCTGCCCCCCAAGTCATTTAGGGCTTCAGTTCTTAGGTCAGTACTAACATCTTGAGTTGAGCTCAGAAGCAAATGGAAACCAGTGCAATTCTTGGAAGACCAGTTGTTATCTAAAATTCACACCTGATGCCTGCTTGGCTGCTGCATTTGTGTCTTAGTTGCAACACTATAATGACCAAACACTATAATAACCTTACAATAAAGGTAAAGGTTTTCCCCCGACATTAAGTCTAGTTGTGTCCAACTCTGGGGGTAAGTGCTCACCTCCATTTCTAAGCTGAAGAGCCAGCGTTGTCCATAGACACCTCCAATGTCATGTGGCTGGCATCACTGCATGAAGCGCTGTTACCTTCCCACTGGAGCGGTACTTATTGATCTACTCACATTTGCATGTTTTCAGACTGCTAGGTTGTCAGAAGCTGGGGCTAACAGTGGGAGCTCACCTCGCTCCCCGGATTCGAACTGCCAACCTTTCGGTCAATAAGTTTAGCAGCTCAGTGGTTTAACCGCTATGCCACTGGGGGCATCCTAAATCTTAAAACCTAAGCCTTAGGGCTGTCCTAAATCAGAAATTACTTGAAGGCACCCAACAACAACAGAGGCCTGCAAATAAAGGATGGAAACATTTGACCAGATGTTTAGGATTTCAAATCCCTGAAGATTCAGCCAGGATGGCCAAGGAAAGGAATTGTGGAAGTTATAGTACAAAACATCAAAGCTCCACACCCCTGTTTTTCTAGCATCTGTTGAAACTACTCATATAACTATTTTCCCCCAAATAATATTAAAGTATTATAAAAATCTGAGGGGCAATAAATATTTCTAGCAGGAAAATGCGTTTTGCTTTGTACTTCTGAATGCTCTTTACATTGTCAGTTACAGAAATGCCAGAATAGATCAAGCTGAGGTTATATCTCACACCCATGACTTATTCCTTTCGATAGAAGGATTGATCCTGAAATAATTCCCAGAGATCACAAGAAACGGTTGACAATTTGTACTTTCAGAGATGAAATGTTCACAACCAAACAAGTGGGAGTGAATAAACATTAATTGTAGTTAACATAAACAGGGCTTAGAGAATTCAAGACTTAAATCCTTCCAAGACATTCTGTTGGTGTCTCTGGGGCAAACCCCCCACTTATTATCTCAAGTGTAAATTAAGCATGCCCAGCCTCTGCAATACTAAAGAGTGCACTGGCAAAGCTCCAAGCCTTTGAAGGTGAAATCCCATTTACATGGGCATTTGCATACACATATAATTCAAAACTCAATGCACACCAACCAAAATAACTTGTTACTTATATGAAGAAAAGGGGCTTATTTCTCTCACCCCAGCTGGCAACTGGCTGTTGTTTGTTTTTAATTCCCATTGACACGAAAGTGAAAAGATGGATGTATCAACAGGGCTTGCAATGAATCAATGGTCCCTAATTCTCCATCACCTTTGACCACAGCAAAAATAATCACATAGGAAGAAGACAACAGCAAGAGAGCACCTGATGTGCTTGGGAAGGACAGACTGGCCGCTTATACTTCTTCTTGAGAATGTCTTAATGCCCTGTGATTATATGACAGATATAACACTCGGATGAAGCAGCTTATCAATATAGCTATGGGTGCTCTCATTAAACAACAAATCCAGCTCTGATCATGTGATTTGCATTTTTACAGCTACTGAATTAACACTCATTCTCACCACGGAGCCGTTCACATTTCCTTTATTGAGCTCACACAAATAATACGAAAATAGGTATAAAGATAGTATCGTTCTCCATATATGAAGGATGCATTCTTAATTCCTAGCTAAATATGCTCAGCAGCTTATGCTCACTGGGGCACATGGGGGGTGGGGCCATTACTGATGAAGAAATAAAATCCTAAACGTTTTAGATAAGGGATGCTCAAATTGTGTTGTTGTTTATCTTGAAGAAGGCTTATTAACCTGTATACAGAACAAAATGTGTTGGGGTTTTTACAGAATAATTTTCATTCATCTACAAGCAAATGGAGATAATAGTCTTTGTCTCCCCAGCAGACTGATAACATGTGATCTCCAAGCTCTGTTCCTGATTCCACTATCAAGGAAACCAACTACGTTTAGTCTGATACCCGAGCTCTTCATTCAGATTGTTAACAGTTTTTTTTAGCTATTTAATTTTAAAAGCTCCATGTTTAATTCCTTTTTATGGAATTTATGTGATTTATTGTTTTATGTAGTTATAATATTTTTAATTGATTGTTCTGTGTTTTAACTGGTGTTGCTGGGCTTGTCCCCATGTGAGCCGGCCCAAGTCCCTTCGGGAAGATGGAGGCGGGATACAAAAATAAAGTTATTATTATTATATTATTATATTTTATAGTATTTGTATGTTATAGGTTTTTAATTGTACATTGTATTGTTTTTAGCACTGCTAGCCACTTTGAGCGGGATTTAAATAAATATAATAAATAGGAGGAGAAGAAGTTGTTTACTCAGGGAAGAGTATTTACACTTTCAAATTCTCCTTTACCAATAAAGGAAATTTCTGATGGCCAAGGGCCAGAGTAGCATAAGCAGTGTGATGCTAGAATTTTTCAAATGGTCTCCCATACTCTTGTTAAATGAATTCCTTCTTCCCATATCCACAAGGAAATAGTAATTATCAGGAAGCCTGGGAATGATTACATTGATCTACAGTAATGAATTGCACAACTGTTGTTGAAATAATCATAGTGTGGGGAATTCTCATAGAATAGCCTCAGAATGACCAGCAAGGGAATTTGTGCAATTGATTCATGCAGTGTTCAGGTATATGGGAGGATATAAAGAGATCTGGAAGAGAAGAAACCCTTTATGAAAACCATGTTGAGTAATATACGTATACAATGTTCCCTCACTTATTGCGGGGGTTAGGTGAAAATCCACGAAGTAGGGACGCTATATTTATTTTAATATTTATACATTACTTTAGTAGTTATGCACTATTTTAAGTCTTTATCAACCAATCGTGTGTTGATAAATTGCCTCCTTCTCCTTCCTGTTGCTGCTTGGGCTCCTCTTCTCTCCCTTCGGCTTCTCCTTCCTCCCTTCCATAGGGTGTAAATTGTAATTTTTTTAATTATTTAGAATATTCTTTTAGAGTTTATTAAAAAACCGCGAAACAGTGAATCTGCGAAAAGTGAACCGCAAAGTAGTGAGAGAACACTGCAATTGGTTCTGATGTGAGATTGTTGAATATTCCTCTCCTCTTTCTTGGGAAGTGGATTTCTGTAAGAGGATTCTGGAATCTCTGGCAATTCCTGTTACTTCAGTTGGCAAGTTCTGTTCAGAGGGAGTTGGTCTTTCTCTGAGGTTGAGAGAGTGCAACTTACCCAAGTTTATCCAATGGGTTTCTGTGCTTTAGCAGTGATTTGAACTCACTTCTCCAATCATATAATTGTGAGATTTAAGACTCCTAATTCTGGATAGTTCAACTGGTAGAAAACACATATTTAAATTTAGTACAAATACAAGCAAAAGCTCCCAGTGGTGCAGTGGGTTAAATCACTGTGCTGTTGAACTTGCTGACCAAATGGTTGGCGGTTCAAATCCAGGGAGCGGGGTGAGCTCCTGCTGTTAGCCCCACTTCTGCCAACCTAGCAGTTCAAAAACATGCAAATGTGAATAGATCACTAGATACCGCTCCAGCAGGAAGGTAACGGTGCTCCATGCAGTGATGCCGGCCACATGACCTTGGAGGTGTCTATGGACAATGCCAGCTCTTTGGCTTAAAAATGGAGATGAGCACAAACCCCCAGAGTTGGACACGACTAGACTTAATGTCAGGGGAAAACCTTTCTTTTTACCTTACAGATACATCCTTCAAAGTCTTTTCTAAAATCAGAAGAAATGACTGGCTTCAGAGGGTTTTCCATACAGGCCCTATATCCTAAGATCTGATTCCAGGTTTTCTGTTAATCCCAGATTATCTGGCAATGCGGTCTCATATAATTCAGTTTAAAGCAGAAAACTTGGGATCAGATTGTGGGATATAGGGCCTGTCTAGAAGGTCTCAGAGTCTGCACATTGTGGACAAGATGCTGTATTACGAAAATGTACAGTATGATCCCCGTATCCGTGGGAGGAATCCCCGTGGCCTCACCTACTTGCATCTGATAAAACATTTCATCTCTAGGAATTTTCTAGGTCCTCTAGACACTTTTATGGTATGCTCCCTCCTGAAGTTGCCCTAGAAGATCTAACACATTTCTAGACAGGATACCTCTCTAGATTTTTTTTCTGTTCTCTAGGATGACTCTTTGGTAACTTCTGACAAAAGTCATTTACTCCAATAGAATTTGCTATTTTCCACCTTTTTCTGTTTCCACGATAAGTTCATGAATGAATCCCCTGCGGATGTAGGGGCTGTACTGCCTTATAAATGTTCTGCAGGTGGAAATATGCCCTGTTTCTTCTCTCCTCTCCCTGTAAAGCACCTTTTCCTACTCCCAGTCCCTGACAAAGCTAGAGAGTGGAGAGTAGCAGATACCCGAGAAGCATTTAGCTATGTTCCTATAGCTAGACACTAAAATGTCCCCCACTTTCCATTAGCCATTACATGACCATGTTGGGAGCAGGAAGTGTGAAAACAAAATCTGGATTTATGGGAGATTTGGGTCATTGTGTGAGGGGCCTAGAAGACTTTGACCTCTGCAGTGACCGAAAAAGTGAGTTACACAGATAGATGTCAAATTTACCTAAGTATAATTCATGAAGAGGAACTCTTGTATGTCAATATTGTTATCACATCAAACTGTTTTGAAAGATTCATGGCTTGCCTTTTACTCACCTGAACTACAGAAATGTGTCCATGTAACACAGCAAAGGTGAGTGCCGTCCAGTGCCGGCTATCAGGGTGAACTGATGGGTATCGAGATGAACTACCAGGGACCTAGTGGAAAAAAGGCAAGTGAAAGAATGTTTATCCATTGCATTTTTAAACCTTCTCTTTATACTTTTAAAATATGCCTGAGAGTGGCACATCCTTGCTAAATTGCAACCCCTGGGAGAAGCAAGCTGACACAACTCAGAGTGTACTGCCAGCACCAATCAGTGTATTCAATCCCTTGGGTTTCTTTAATGCATCTAGTGGTTTCCTTTGGAGGCTGCTCTCACAGAGGGGCAACATTTTGCCCCCAATCTCCTTGTTACAGTGCCAGTGTTAATCATTATCTCATCTGCAGCAAGCTTTGAAGGTGATTTAGGGTTTACTGTTCTAGTACCAATGAAAAAGATATGTTTTTGAAAAAAAATCATTGACATGATCTTCTGTAAAAACTCTTTCTGCAGTTGCTAAATTATGGTTCTTACCAATTTTACATGTGGGCAATGTCCTTTCATGCAGTGCCTTTACTTACTGGTATATCTAGATTTGCTCCAGCATCAATAAGCATCTGGACCATAGCTTCATCTCCCGCAGAGCAGGCATACATGAGTGGAGTCATACCCTTTAGGAACAAAACATCTGGTCAACTAAACTCTTTTTTATATACAATTACAGAATCTGTAGATTACAATCTCACAAAGAGCAAAGTTTGCATGTAAAATGTATAATGTGCACATCTTGTGCATACTTCCGTAACCTTGTAAAATGATTTTTTGCAATGGGGACAGATTCTAAAATGTCCCTAGTATTTGAAAATGCTGCTGACTGCAGGAAGCAGACACCCCCCCCCCCCTCCATTACAGCAGCTTCACTGGTTGCCAATCTGTTTCTGGGCACAATTCAAAGTGCTGGTTATGACCTTTAAGGCTCTAGATGGCTTACATCCAGGCTATTTGATTGTACAAACCTGGCTGAGCCCTGAGATCTTCAGGAGAGGCCCTTCTCTTGGTCCCATTGCTATCCTTCTAGTGAGAGGTTAAAAAAAACTTTCATTCAGGAAGGCTTTCAAAGCAGAAAGATTTTAGAATGGGCCAAGGGATGCTGTACCTGAGATTTTTATACCCTTTACTCAGGAGTGAGTAATGAATTAATTGGAATTACTTTATGAATAGATGGGTAGTTCAAGCTTCATAAGATTTTACATTTGGATCTATCATGTTTAAAAATACAGATAAATGCCTAGGCTTGTGGGTATTAGACATTTCTGTGAAAACAAATTACATAGCATTTTCCCTATTGCAAGACACTGAAACTAAAAGAGGCATACCACAAATTAAACACATATAATATAGCATGGTTAACTAGATTATTGGCTGGATTGCCCAGACTTCTGAAACAACAGGGATTCTCAAACTAAGATTGGATGGCAAAGATAACAAAATTTGTACTCATTCCCAGGCTAGAGTTAGGAAGTTTAAATAATGGGTATCTGGAGAATAATGTAGGTCTACAGAACTGTAAGACAAGCAAAAATTCACTAAAATGGGTGGCTTCATTGACACATTCGGCCTTTAGTCAAAACAAAAACAAATAGCCCCACAGGTTTTGTATGCAAGCTCTTTCCATGTACTTATGGCAGCTAATCCCAAATGTGAGCGATGTACAAAGGTTTTACAACAATGCTACCACAAATTTCCAGGTGACAGAGTTTTTTCTTCTTTCCACCCCTTTCTGCCACCTTGGTCTCTTGGAGATCAACAGCAATTCATAAGAATTTGCATATAGAAATATTGAAAGTTTTTCACAAAGGCTGCAGTACTTCTAACTTTTTGTCCCACTTTTTGTACTGCATGAGTCGCAAAGTTATGCCACCCAAGCCACGTATCGGTGATGAAGTGAGCATTTGCTGGTGGCTGTAACTGCACTAAAATGTCAGCTAGATATAGTTGTGGTGACAGGTGGACACCTCATGCGGTTTCTTTGTGGGCTTCTAGCATGGAGGAAAAGAATCAGCAAATAGGAAGAGAGGGAAGAGAGGAAAAGGAGATGGCACATTCAAAACATGCCCTGCACTAGACACTTAGTTTAGTTGAGAAATAATAGGTTTTTCTGTGTTTTCTTCCGTTCTCCACCCTACTTAAAGAAAAGAGGTGGCTAACATTGCTGAAAGAGAGAATCAGTGTGAGTGCATGAGGACTATTGAAGAAGAAGCCTGCTTTGCCAGGATAATAATAATAATAATAATAATAATAATAATAATAATAAGGTTTGGATCATTGATGTTGCCATCCCAGGTGACAGTCCCATTGACGAAAAACAACAGGAAAAACTCAGTCGCTATCAGGACCTCAAGATTGAACTTCTCAAAGACTCTGGCAGAAACCAGAGCAGGTGGTCCTGGTGGTGATGGGCACACTGGGTGCCATGCTAAAAGATCTCAGCCGGCATTTGGAAACAATAGACATTGACAAAATCACGATCTGCTAACTGCAAAAGGCCACCCTACTGGGATCTGCACGCATCATCCGAAAATACATCACACAGTCCTAGACACTAGGGAAGTGTTCGACTTGTGATTTTGTGATACGAAATCCAGCATATCTATCTTGTTTGCTGTGTCATAATAAAATAAATAATAATAATAACTTCATTGTTGTACCCCGCCACCATCTCCCTGAAGGGACTCAGGGCGGCTTACATGGGGCCAAGCCCGAACATAACAGACATAGTAAAACACATCAAGAAAAACAAGTCAATAAAACATATCAATAAAACATCAATAAAACATGGATTGAGTAAAAACATAAAAGATGCATAAAAATAACTGGGCCATAAAGTGCATATATGAGGGATGAGGACAAGAAAGATACCAGAGAATGTTAATACAGGTAAGGGACTAAGAATGAGATAAACATGGGAATTATTCCAACTGAAGGAATAGAATAAAGCGCAACAGATGTATACCAACCAGGACAAGCTTTACAGGGACAAAAATCATTCACCAAAGGCTTGTTGGAAGAGCCACATTTTTAAGGTCTTCCTAAAGATTAAAAGGGTGGGGGCTCACCTAATCTCTCTAGGGAGCAAGTTCCAGAGCTCCACCACGGAGAAGGCCCTCTCCCTCGTCCCCAGCAACCACGATTGCGAAAGTGATGGGAGCGAGAGGAGGGCCTCCCCGATGAGCAAAGAGTCCGTGCAGGTTCATGGGGGAGATGGGGTCACGAAGGTAGGTGGGTCCCAAACCATTTAGTGCTTTGTAGGTGATAACAAGCACCTTAAATTGGGCTCGGAAGATAAACGGCAGCTTTTCTAAATGGCAGTACAGGGCATACACTTGGATTTGCTGTGTGAGATAGTTTAGAGAAGGGAGTTGTTTCTTCATACAGCAGCCCTCCAGACCCACAGATTCTTATCTCCAGTTTGAAAATATTTTTTAAAAAGCCAAAAAGCAAACTCTGCTATTGCCATTTTGCATAAGGGGACACTATTTTACTGTGCCATAATATATAATGCAGTGGTTCCCAACCTTTTTTTGATGAGGGACCACTTACGATCATTAGTACCAAAAGGGTTATGAATCAGTTTTTGGTCAACTTTAGATTCAGTTTGGTTATTTTGAGTGCTGATTCAGAAAATTGCATTGGATAGACCACATCAGCTTTAGTTTCTGATACAGAACAGAACATATGCCACCCAGTAGTCACCATCTCCTTGCCCACATAAAACCATATTTAATAATCTAGAGCTGATGTGGTCTATCCAATGATATTTTCTGAATCAGCACCCCAAATAATCTCAAGAACAGGCCTAAAAACGAAGACACCAAGGTGCCCCTGCTTCCAGGCACCACATGGAATGGCTCCACTTGGGGGAGGGAAGAGGAGGAGAAGCAGCAGTCAGGAGACTTGTTGTTGTGCCTTTCTTGGGTAGTCAGCCTCTTCCCTCCTGACATCCCTGTTGCCTCGGTTTTGTGAGACCAGTCGCTCTCGTTGCAACGGTGTAGTAAAGGTGAGGCCGCGGACTATATTTTAGTTCTTGGGGACCACTGGTGGTCAACGGACCACAGATTGGGGACCACTGATATAATGGGACTTGAGTATCAACAGATAATAAGGGCTACCGTAATAGCAACTGATTATGAAGCAAAGGATTTCCTCCCAGTGTATTCCCCATACCTGATCATCCATTGTATTAACTCCTTCAGGCCCCAATGCTTCTATAGCCTGGTTGATCAAATCAGTTCTTCCACAGTTCAGCATTCGAAATCCCAGATCCTGCTGGAATTTTTCAGTAGCAGCCTTAGCATCCATTCTCCGGAATGAACTAAAACAGCACTCAGGCCTGTTAAGGAGGCATATATGGAAAATACATTTGGAATTCTAAAAAGATCGTATCATCATTGCAATAATCATCCTTTTAGTTACAGTCCTAAATTTCAACAAGTCTCCATTTTTATGGTTAATCCTATTTTACTAAGAAGACACTAATGCTGCTACTCTGTGTCATTACCAGCTCTTTTACATCTTCTTTATAATTGCCCCGAAACCCAGTCTACTTATGACACTACGGAGACTCAAGGCAACAGAATGGACTCTACTAGTTCAGACTTGTAAAGTTCTTATTTCTGAGAGGCACTCTTATGAAAAATCTCCCTACAAATAGAGAACAAACACAGCAGAGAACAGGATGTTGTGCTAAATTTATGAAGTGCTAAATGATTATTTGCGGGAATTGCCTATCAATCCGATTTACTAACACCTCATTTTGCTGCATCTGCAGTGCAACTCTAACACAAAATGTAAGCCAATATTTTTTGCACACAGAGTGAGCCTACTTATCTGACACAATGGCCTAGATCCAGAATCTGCCTTCTATGGAAAGAAAGGCTCTGCATAAAGATAGCTCTGCTGAACTTTGGGGAAGCTCCCCTTTCACCTAAACTGCAGCCCACACCATTGAGAAAGTTTCCAGAGTTTCTATAACATTTTTGGGAGCCTGGAGGGGATTCTGTGCAGGAGAGAGCATGGACGTTTATTTCCGTGAATCATATGGAGGTCCACTCTAGTGATAAACGTCACTGTCTAATCACTTGAAAAACACTTTTCTATATAAATTTAATAATTATTTTTCTAAATAATTAGCATTTGTGTTAGGTCACGGCCTTTTCTGGAGATTAATGTTAGATTGGGTGACTTGTAAGAAAGAAATTGGACAGTGATTCATTTTCCTGAATCCTTAAGGGAAATGCTAATATTTCGGCTCACCATATTTCATCTAGCAGTCTTAAAGTCCAATAAAAATGTGATTAATCTTTACAATACCTTTTTTGTTATTATGAATACTAAATATTTCACCAGTTTTACAGGATGATACATGAGAGGATGTTTAAATGATTTATCAAAAGCTGTGTAGCAATTTGGCAGTTGTTTCTGATTGAAAATGTATTAGATAGGCACCTTTATTCATGCATTAAGTATATTTGCAATAAATACTTGAGTAAAGTGAACCACAATAAAGTCAAATATTAATATCACAATCAAAAGAATTGTTTACAAATATTTAGATTTCTCACTGGATATTTTGAAGATTAATATCAGTTATGTGACAGCTGTCAGTGGATACAAAATTACTAGACTATAAAATGACTAGTTACTGTGAATCTATACAGAGTCTGCATTTAATGGAATACTTTCTAACATAATGGTTAAGACTCCCATTGTTATTAACAATGGCTTAAAATGAGGAAAAAAGCCATGTAGGATATAATATGCCATTTCCATGCCACTAATACTGACCACATATGTTTTAATGAATGTGCATGTATATACATATGTTTCCCGTATGTGTTTGCTCTGTAAAGGTAAAGTCTGTGTAACTGAAACACTACATTATTTGCACACATGGATGAATACTATTTCCAGTTAAAGATTTTGAGGGATAGGGTTTGTAATCTCTCTTTCTGACAAATAATAACTCTGAAATTTAGATAGTCATGAGCACAAAAGAGGACCTTATATTCCAGAGACGTTTCATGCAAACCAGAGAAACCACAATCTTTCTGAGTATGTTGGAATCTACAGGACTTGTGGAAATCCAGTATGGTTGAAATCTATAGTATCTTTATATTGTTTTTCATTCAGTGTTAAAAAGTGAAATTATATACTTTAGCTGCCGAGGTTCACAGTCCAAACCAGGTAAGAGTAGCCTGGCTGTTTGCCGTATATCATCACTGTCCACGATTAAACTGCGCCGGTGCTCAGCATACGTTATAGCGACTCGCATCCATTCCATCAACGGAGGAAGAAGCATGAAGGGCCTATGGAGAGAAAGGGAAGAAACATGATACTGCGTCATATCGGTACTAGTTTTTTCTGAGCCAAAAATAGATCAAAATACTCCATGCAAGAAATATATAAAAAAAGGCTGTATTAAAAATTAGTGGAGCTTATCTTTAAGACGATAGTTCAATATTTGGCCTCTGGACATTCTACAGATAAGAAGAATGACATATAAGATAACATATATTTTTTTTGGACTTCTGAAGATACCCAAGGAGGCGTATTTGATTTTTTAAGAAAGCATTCTTTTAAAAACACATGACATACCACACATAGCATACTTTCAGGGAACTGAAATTATTATAAATAATAAAATCATAGAATCATAGAGTTGGAAGAGATCTCATGGGCCATCCAGTCAAACCCCCCGCAAAGAAGAAAGAAAATCACATTCAAAGCACCCCCAACAGATGGCCATCCAGCCTCTGCTTAAAAGCCTCCAAAGAAGGAGCCTCCACCACAGTCCGGGGCAGAGAGTTCCACTGCTGAACAGCCCTCACAGTGAGGAAGTCCTTCCTAATGTTCAGGTGAAATCTCTTTTCCTGTAGTTTGAAGCTTGCTCCCTCCTCCCTATGACTTCCCCTCACATATTTATACATGGCCATCATGTCTCCTCTGAGCCTTCTCTTCTGCAGGCTAAACATGCCCAGCTCTTTAAGCCACTCCTCATAGAACTTGTTCTCCAGACCCTTGATCATTTTAGTCGCCCTCCTCTGGACACATTCCAGCTTGTCAATATCTCCCTTAAATTGTGGTGCCCAGAATTGGACACAGTATTCCAGGTGTGGTCTAACCAAGGCAGAATAGAAGGGGAGCATGAATTCCCTGGATCTAGACATTATACTCCTATTTATGCAGGCCAAAATCCCATTGGCTTTTTTTCCCGCCGCATCACATTGTTGGCTCATGTTTAACTTGTTGTCCACGAGGACTCCAAGATCTTTTTCATACGTACTGTTGTGGAGCCAGGCATCCCCCATTCTGTATCTTTGGATTTCATTTTTTCTGCCTAAGTGGAGTATCTTGCATTTGTCCCTGTTGAACTTCATTTTGTTAGTTTCAGCCCATCTCTCTAACCTGTTAAGATCGTTTGAATTCTGCTCCTGTCTTCTGGAGTATTGGCTATTCCTCCCAGTTTGGTGTTGTCTGCTTATTCTGTGAGTTCGGTATTGATGCTAAAACCTTAGTCACAAGGTCAGCAGGTGCTTTTCCTGTTGTTGTTTCTCTTATACAACAGCAACACCTTACACTGCTGTCTTCCATGCCAGAGAATCCACTCTGGGTTTTAGCCCAAGCTTTCAATATGCTGCAACAATACTAGGAAAGGGGTTCAGGACCTTGGATAATTCCTTTGAAGTCTGATCTAAAGCCAACTGATATGGAAATAAGCAGCCATCACTGCTGCCTGTGGAACTATAATGGCAAATACTGCTTTGTTTTGTTTGTTTCACAATAAAAATGGCAACAGCCCTTGCTGAGAGGCTTACAAATGCCAACTGTAATTTTAGAAATACACAAGTCTCTTTCCCAATCCTATTGAGCCTGTTTTACGCTAGAAATGTGTGATTCCTTCTTGAACAATTGAACTGTGGGGTTAGGCTAAGAGGATAGACTTCTTCCTTCCCTTCAAAGTTCAAATGGGGAGCCACAGTTGTGATAAAGGGATATAAAACTGAGTTTGGTATTAAGAAAAGCAGCTGAGATCATGAAAGGCATTTTCAGACAGATGCAGCGAGAGGGGGATAAAGAGTGGGAAAGATATATCCTGTTAGAAATCATTATGAATAACTGGATTTGCAAGCAGAGCTCCTTTTTCCAGGTTTTCAACATGTAGACTTTCAACTCTGCTGTTCAAAAGTGGAACATCTGTTTTGGTTTTGTCTCAAGAAAGGTGTGTTTTCCAGAGACCACCTCAGCCTATAGAAAAAAAAACCCCAAAGTATGCTATTTCTTACTGAACATTTCTCTTCTTTATTCAACTATGTGGTTGGCCTTCCTAATCCACAAAGAATGTTTCCCACAGAGCATTTCCAACCATTTTGTGAAATTTATAACCACTGCATACATCAGTCAATCTACTCCCACTCCCCTTCTCATCCAGTTGCAGGGCTCAGCTAGAGTAGACCTATCAAACCAGTAAGACATGTGTAAATGTTAACTTTCCATTTAACAATTAGTTCAGAGAGACTCTGATTGGGACTAGTAAAAAAATTCCATGAGGGAAACAAGCATGCTGTGGTGGGTCACTACCAGGAATTCACCCACATTTGTGTTGTGTAAAGTATCATTTGGCACAACAATAATGTTTAAATTAACAAATTATCAATATATCAAGTTATAAAATATCCACTTTTTTAAGCCACAAAGGTGACTGTCATACTGGCCCACAAAATAGTCACCAATAAGTACTATATTTTGAGAGGTGACTCTACTGGAAAATGCTATCTACTGAGGCCAATTGTTCCCTGGCACCTTTGTGGTAGGCTGAAGTTCTGGATTTTTGCACATCTGGCCAAGTGACTGGACATTTACTTCCAAATTCCTTTCCAAGGTGTTGTGTGTGTGTGTGAGAAGTTTTTAGCCTTTTTTTTTGGAATTGAAGCGTTAAGAGTGAAAATGGACGGGCTAAAGCACTGTGCTGCAGAGAAATCCTGCCAATTGAAAGGTCAGCAGTTCGATCCCAGGTGAGGGTGAGCACCTACCGTTAGCCACAGCTAACCTGCCTACCTAGCAGGTTGAAAGCAGAAATGTGAGTAGATAATAGGTACCGCTTTTAGCGGGAAGGTAATAAAGGCGCCCTTAAGGACATCGATTGGAGGAAAGCTCCTCAGCATGGAAGATGGAGCAACAGCACCCCCCCCCCCCCAAGGCTGGAGTCGAGCACAGCCTCCAAGATGCCAGAAATAAGATGGGAAAAACTGCCTTTATCTCTGTTTGTGTTGTCTGTCCTTGTTAATTGTATAATCGGCCTTGAATTTTTGCCGTATGTGTGTTCTGTAAGCCACTCTGAGCCCCCTTCGGGGTGAGAAGGGCTGAGTATAAATACTATAAATAAATAAATAAATAAATAATCCCAGATAGTGTTGGGGGGCATTTTGGAGAAATTTTTATCTCAGATTTTAAAAATTTCCAAAGGAAGGAAGGACTGGGTCTTGTAAAAAGGAACTGCATTCTGCAGATGGCCATTTCTTGCACTTTCCATAAGCCCCCACTATTTTACGGATATGCACAGTTTCCTCTTCAACACTCAACACTAGAGTTCAACATGAGGGGGAAAAGTAATCTCTTCCAATTTTTAAAGTCATGAGGTTCACTGTCTGAGATTTACCAGATCACTTCATCACCTCAACTTTTACTGAGTTTCTTTTTCTTTTTTTTTAAAAAAAAAAACTTAAAGAAATATATTACAGCTATTTGTATTGTGAAGTTACTGTGCTGAACAAATGGCAAAATGACTGAACAATATTTATGCTGTACTATTTTTTCTTTTTAAAGGGGCAGCCTGTCTGACTTGGGAGGTGTGAAAGGCGAGGCAAGCAGATGAACTGGCAAGTGACTCACTGGTTTGGGCCATTGACTCATGCCTCTGTCAAACAGCCGGTAGCAGAGTGTGAGCTGTGAACAAAACAAGATCCTTCGCAATGAACAAAAGCAGAAGCAAGTCAACAAAGGGAGAAAAAGCCATTGAATGAACATCAGAAATAACATTTAGTTGAATGGAAAGTACAATGTTGTGAAAGTTGTGTGATGCCAGGATTACAAACAATGGCCAGCATGTGGCAGCAGAATCTGAATGCCAAGCATTTGATGGGTGTGATGTACTGACAGCTGCGAGGCAAATCTCACCAGTTTGGCAACAGTTTGTTCAAGTTCCGAATAAACACTGAACGTAGGGTAAAAGCCGTCCTTTATTCAGCCTATGACACAGTCCCTATGCATTATCTTTTCTTTAGAATTACAGGCATAATGCACCCCTTCCTGCTTGATTTGAATATGCAATGACTACATGATAATTTTAGTAGTGCCAGCAAAACCAGAGGACATTTTCACTTCAGATAAAAGTGTTAACAAAAAGCTAGAAAATGGCAAGCCTGAAGATATTTTGTTTTTAAATTAAAATAGAATAAAATACTTTTGAGATTGTAGGATATTGTTGTATGATATTGCATAGCCAATCATCATTATTTTCCTTAAAGCCCCACTCTATGTTAAACAGTGGTGTGATATATCCATCTTTGGCTACATGGATATGCACACATCCTGTGCAGACTAAAAACGGGTCTAGACATGAACTGCTGCTTGAAGCACTACAGAAACTTGTAAACCCAGTATAACCAGAGAGGCTAGAGGGAAGATGGAAACAATGCATCTGCATAGTACAGGTGATGACAGCTCTATGGTACTGCTTCCAAGTTTCTGAAAAGGAATCATCATTGCCTTATTAATACACTCACAGGGTCTTGTTCCATTCATAAAGTCTGTTCTATTTCCACTGTGTTGCCAGGATGAAAGAATTTCAACAGGTTTTGCCGGTTACCTCTTTGCATGGCAAGAAACACCTGCTGAAATTCCTTCTTTTATACAACCATTAAAGATAGAGCACCCCTTTCCAACGTACACCCTGGCAATCCTGATATTTGGTCCCAAATCACTTTCTTTAATACAGTACATACCCCTTATTTGTGGGAGACAAATAAACATTAAAAACTCTAAAATCGGGACAGTAAATAAAGAGCAACACTAAAATAAAAAAAAAGGGGGGGGGGGTGAATTCCAGACAAGAAACAATCAGGGCCAGCTAACACCTCCCAACAAAGGATTCCCCCACACAGGAAGCAGCCAGGCTTTGAAGCTGCAAGGCCATTCAATGCTAATCAAGGTGGCCAACTCACAGCAACCCAGATCAAAAAGCCTCGCTCAGAAAGTCCTCATATTTTCTTGTAGAAGTGGCTACAACTGTACATGTTGGTCTGAATATCAAGGAACCCTTTCCCCTGTGTCCTCATTATCAATGAAATATGCATGAAAATATGCAAATACACTTGTCCATTGTCAGCTGAAATGACTATTTTTTTCAGCTTCATATATTTGCCTTTATTTAAAAACACATAAAAACATACATTATGTTTACAGAAGCAATCGGCTAAGTCTTAAATCCATACAATACTCTGGGTTTAGCAAGCATCTTAGTCTAGGAGCTTACTATTGTCTTTCCTTTTTTAATTTAATTTTGCTGTGGTGCTATTTATGTTCTCAATTTATTCCAATTTTCATTCTGTTTCTTTTTCAGTACTTTGTGTATAGAACTGTGGGTATCAAATGAAAACATTTGTCTGCCTCTTGTACATCAAAGTAACTGAAAATCAACAGTTTAAAATTAATCTACTGATCACAATAAAATGATAAACTTGTACACCAAATCAAGATCTGTAATTGCACAAACTTCCACATCATTGACTTTCCCAATGAATCAGATTATAAGCATTTGTTTTCTCAACCTCAGCTGTACACCATATAGCTTCTAAACAGTGCCATGATCCAACATACAACACAGCTATAGCATAGTTTAGCAACAAAAGAATGAAAACATTCCTCACCTTTCTCCAAATATGGTCATGAAATTTTGACATCAAATTTGGATTCATCGCAGTTACATCTAACCAAATGCTGGTTGAAATCACAACTAAGGTAAAGGTTTCCCCTTGACATTAAGTCTAGTCAAGTCCGACTCTGGTGGACTCCAATTCTTTAGCAGAAGTTGACTGCTGAAATTTCCTAGGTCATGTGGCTGGCATGACTGAATGGAGCACAGTTACCTTCCCGCTGAAGCAGTATTTATTTATTTATTTACTTACTACATTTATATGCCGCTCTTCTCACCCAGAAGGGTACTCAGAGCGGCTTACAAATCAAATATACATACAATATATTATTAGCATAGCACAATATAAGCATTAAATTACTATATTGTACTATATAATTTTATGGTAATATTATTAGTAATATTACATTTAATATATAATATATAATTAATATTATATTGTATTATTAATTAGTAAAATAATGTATTACATTATAATATTATTATCAGTACCTATTGATCTACTCACATATGCATGCTTTTGAACTGCTAGGTGGGCAGAAGCCGGGGCTAGCAATGGGAGCTCACCCCGTCCCATGGATTCTGACCTTCTGGTCAGCAAGTTTTGCAGCTTAGCGGTTTAACCTGCTGCACAACCACGGTCTCGAAATCACAACTACTATTAGCCAAAAGAAGTTTCAAATTGAAAGTTTACAAATCTGGTTTCTTTCCATTAACCTCTGTATGTGTGCATGTACAGTAGGTTCTCCATATCCACTGATTCTGTATCCATAGATTCAACCACCCACAGTTTGAAAATATTCCTCATCCCCAATAAATCTCCCCAAGCAAACCATGGTTTGGCCAATGTATATAATGGACACCATTTTATTATGCCATTGTATATAATGAGACAAACATTAATGGATTTTGCTATCCACAGGAGATCCTGGAACCAAGCCTCAGTGGATACCATGGGCCCACTGTAACTATATATGTATGTTGTATATATGTATGTGTACCCTTCCTTTCTCCTAAACTTGGGACATATGATAATTTAGAACATATTAAAATGTGTCTTCAACTTAAAGCATTTGTTAGAACTTCATGTTTAATAAAAACACGAAGTTCTTCATGTTAATAAAAACATTATTGAAGACCAACTTCATTAAGGCTCAGTGATTGAAGACCTACTAATATGAATCTAAGTAAATTTCTTGTGTGCAAATATGAACACTAGAAGTTTATTCAAGCTTGTTTTTGTAATGCTATACCATGGTCGTATTCTGTCTATCTGCCTTGATTTTAATTGGATTCGGTGATATAGGGTCTAGGATAGCCATGTTGAAAACTGAGGATTTTTTTTTTAATACCAAAAACATTCTACTTCATCTCCCCAAGGAAAAGCAAATACGTATTACCCCGTACAAAGCCTATGCACTGATGGGGTGTGTATGGAGGCCCTGTTGCCTTTCAGCAGAGCAGCACTACACTTGCAATGTTTTGCATGGGAACAACTCTCATTTACTGCATACAAAAATGAACAAGGCAATCACTGCGATCCTAAAAATTATATTGCGTCATATACCCAAGGCTCATGTGTGAGAAGCACTACAGAAAACCCCCAGGCCCTTTTATACATTTAGCATCCAAAGATTTCAGCAAGACAAATTTAATTCAGATCCAGACTTTGCAAGCATATACTTTTTCCAAGAACAATTTACAAAACCATAATGAATTTCTAATAAGCACCAGACAGTCTGACTTGAAGGAAAAGAACATTTTGGGGAAAACGACTGATCAGCACCACCAGTGAGTTGAAATTATTTTTGAAACACTTGATTGATGTTGCATTTGTGCACAATCTGTTGTTGCTGTGCATGCAGTCTTTGTGTAACTCAATTCCTATTTGAAGTTGATGCCAGTGTTTTCTCAGTGGAATGCTAAATTAGGGTGCGTGTGTTTTTTCTGCAGTAGATAATTAACTGCAGTCTGTGAAGGGCTCCAGAGATCATTTTGCCAGTTAAGTTTCAAGCGGGTGGGGTGGGGGTGAGGGAGCGCCTGAATATTCAGAAATCATGGGAAATACTCTGTCCTTGAAGGCCTATACTGTGGCATGGGTATCATCTGTTCAAGCTTGAAATTAAAAATAACAACTTCATATAGTTCTGTTCATGATCAGTTGTGTTACTCACTCCCCCGTACTTAAAGGTAGCATGCTGTGTTACCCATTAGTAGCATATTATAATTTAATTACTTAAGAAGAAAACTTTAAAATACAAAAATGGCCCCAAATGCCTTACAAATGTTGTGTAAAGCTGTGCTTCTCAGGCTCTCTGAAGCTGGTGACTACCATTTTACATACAGTGTGCCAGAGACATGTGCCATATTTGTGTCCATTTGATAGTGCACTGTTTGGTTGATTTTAAAATGGTTTTTATTTTGATGTACTTTAAATGGTTTAAACAGAACCCCCCCTGGTGGTGCAGTGGGTTAAACCGCTGAGTTGGTGAACTTGCTGACCAAAACGTTGGCGGCTCAAATGCGGGGAGTGGGGTGGGCTCCTGCTGTTAGCCCTAGCTTCTGTCATCCTAGCAGTTCGAAAACATGCAAATGTGAGTAGACCAATAGCTACCACTCCAGTGGGAAGGTAACAGCGTTCCATGCAGTCATGCCGGCCAAATGACCTTGGAGGTGTCTATGAACAACACCGGCTCTTTGGCTTAGAAATGGAGATGAGCACCAACCCACAGAGTTGGACATGGTTGGACTTAATGTCAGGGGAAAACCTTTACCTAAATGGTTTAAACTCTATAGACTGATTAATACATGCATGCATGCAGATATATGTACACATACTGATTTTTGGATATATTTTCACTCCATACTAATTTTAATAATTTGTAAGCTGCCTCGAATGACTGTATTAGAGAAAGGCGTGGATGTAAATGAATCAAACTCCCTCCCATCTCTTAAAAACATTTACAAAGTTCCCATTGCTGAGGGTTCCATCTTCATTGGCCCAGAATGTCTTGAGGCCCAACAGTGCTCTGAGGAAATGAAGATGGTGAGCATGGCAAGAGCCTTGGGCTACTGGAGCCTTGGCAGTAATTTCAATGCACAACACGTTCACAGAAATGTTGATGTAAAAAAAGGAGGGCTAATCTCCCTGTTGCATGGCAAACTAAGGGGAAATGAGAGCAAGCGAGCAAAGAGGACACCAGTGATAGAATGGCAAAAAGTGGGATGCACCAGTGGAGTAGGCAGGCAGTGTGCCAGATTGGGGAGGTGTATCTACAGCTTACAGGGATGTACCAGAATCAATGAATGTTGACACTAATATTTCCATGACTCACTAAGGTGTTCTTGGCATTCATCATATCTTCATGAAATGTAGTTATGATGAATGTTCTCCTAAAATGAGTCATTTCTTTCTTACGAAATCCCCTATGTTATGGTATCCTTTGCTATCACAATCCCGTCACAATTTTGTTCCTGTTTTGCCTATTGGGAAAGGTTGGAGTTGGCTGCATACAAGTTTGGTAATGTGCACTAATGGGCAATAGTATCAGGTTTCATTTCAGCATGGGGGGGGGGGGGGGAGCGGGCGTGGCAGAAGAAAAGGTTGCATCATTATTCTATTACACAAATACAACAGGCACATAAATATTTGGATCTTATTCATTATTCAACTATTAATTGTTGATCATTAGGAACAGGGCCTTTTTGGAAGTATCCCCTCATTTGCAGAACTTATCCTAGGTTCTGAAGACACATTAGTTTTTCTGTTGGTTTTAGCTAAATATTTTGCTATATAAAATAGAGTCTCACTTATCCAACCCTCACTCATCCAGTGTTCTGTATTATCCAATGCAGTCTGCCTCTCACCCAGATCCACAGCTGTTTCTCTAGGCAGCAACACAAAGCGGGCCAACACGCCCAACAACAACACAAGTGCAGCCACACTCCCAAACAAATGGCAGATTTGTTGTAAAACATGATGTTCTAGTGGTTAATTTGTAAAATCAAAACGTAATTTGAGGTTTAATAGGCTTTTCCTTAATCCCTCCTTATTATCCAACATTTTCACTTATCCAACGTTCTGCCAGCCCGGTTATGTTGGATAAGCGAGATCTGCTGTAAATGATATAGCGTTAACTGTAGTTCCTAATTCGACTGTAATTCTTTATTTGTTTGCTCTTCAATTTATCAGTGTTCATGTTATTGCTGCTTCCTATTAGTTATTAATCTTGATACCAGAGATGGAAAAATTACTAAAAAGGGTAAAGACACCAACTATTACTGAGCTCAATAGTCAGCATCAATATCAACACCAACAGTTAGCTGTTAATGCTTTTCTATTATGTTTCCATCTGTATTTATTACACAGAACTACTGTGCTGTTTTATGACTTTACCATATATTGAGGCTAAATACATTGTAAAATTATACATTGAGAATGAGAGTTTTATACTAAAAGACACTTCGTAAATATTTCAAATAAAAAAAATGCCAGTTCATGGCTTCTGTTTTAAGCCCCTGCAGATTCCTGACAATCCAACAGCTGCTTCTATTCTGAAGTAGCTTTTCTATAAATCAGAATTGCTGTAAAATTAAACATTATACTGAAAACCAGCCTTAAAACCCATTACAAGCAAGTTAAAAGTTAAGTGCAACTATCATAGAACTAATTAACACAATATTGAAGAGGGATAGGGTTAGGAATGTTTGTTTCTCAAGATATTTTGGACTTTACATTCCCAAGCAGCATTACTAAAGGTAAGAGATTGTGAGAGTTGTAGCTCAAAGCACCAGAAAGCCCAAATTTGCCCTGCTCCTGAATTACTTGGAGAAAGGTTTTGGGAACATTCAGGAAATAAACCTTAGTGCTAATAAATGCAGCATTCTAAATACACAATCAATTATTGTTTTTCTTTTAATTACAGCATTGTGATGGGCTTGTAAAAGCAGCAGAATTAGGAAAAAAGTACGGTATGTTTCAGGACCAGAACTCCTGGAATCTGCCATCTATCAGTGGCAATGAATGACATCTATGAGAAGAGAAGGAATTCTTAAAATGAAAGGATACAGTGCTTGTCCAAAGTATGTGGAATGCAGCTGGGATGACGAAAATGTATTTCCTGTTGCATGGGATTGCTCTTCAACTACAAGGGTATTTTGCCCTCAGGAGCTTAGAAGAAACTAGGAAAAGCATGTGTGATGATAGTTACGTAAATGACCCTTGAATATTACCATGAAAATCCAGACTGATGTGGTTTTCTGTTTGAAAGGTATGGCAGCAACATATAACTTTTTCCATTTACTTTCTTCTGCTACAAAAGCTAAACTAATCACACAGAAACTTTGTTTTCCTCTTCTATATTTAACAAAGAAGAATAAAAAAGTGGACACAAAATATGAAAGGGATTCATTTGACCTTTAAAACAGTTCATCCTATTTCCAATTTAAGACTTGATGAGAACAACACATTTTGGTTCTCTTCAACTGTTATGTATTCTGGAAACCACATTATTGAGTAGTGAAAGAAAGGATTTTAAATCTGATTATTTCCAGTTCAGGTTTAGAAATAGATCTTGAGATCTTGAGATTTGGGGACTAGATACTTACTGAAACATCATGGACTGATATTGTCATAGAAATATACCCCGTTCTATTAATAGTTCAGTTATTAAAACCTTCTTTGTTATGAAGATATAAACCATGACAGAGAAAACCCAAACCAGAAAGTATTGCAGCCACGTGTTTATGTTTATGGCAATGTTGTTTCAGACCTTACCATAACGTTCTTCAGGAAACAAGAAATTCCTGAAAACTGTGTGTTTATAATTTACTCTGATAGAAAATGATATTAACCTCCAGTAGAGGGCAATTAATACGAAAAATGATCCAACTCAGAGTCAAGAGTCTTTACTTATAGTGTAGACAATGCAAAATTGGAGTACCAGCTTGATGCCCTCCAGATGTGGTCACTTCCAAGACCCAGGGATTCTAATTTTTAATTTTTCAAACAGTAGTCCCCTAGAACTTGTGCCAATCCATGTTAAAAAGCAAACATACAATGGACCACTAAAAAGATAGCAACCCTACAAGCAGCCACAGAAGACAGCTTATTTCTCTGAAGATACTGAGCAGTGAAATACAATGATCAAGAGTTCCAGACAAAATGTACAGGAAGTGCTTAGTAATTTTCTTGAATGCTGCTTCTTGGGAAAGGGATCTTAGCCAGATTCTTGGCCACAGACTGTGAATTCCTCCTCTGTTAACCAGAGATGCAGTCTGCACTCTGTATCCATGGATTCGGCATCCACCGATTCAGATTATAAAAAGCTTGGAAACACTAAAAAAAACAAAATCCCCAAGAAGCAAATGTAGTTTTGCCCTTTTATTACAATACACCATTGCATATAATGGGACTTGAGCACTCAGAGATTTTGGTATCATGGGCTGATCCTGGGATCAAACCCCAATGTAATGATTTATTTTGTCTGTCAACTTCATTCCTTAGGGCCACTTTGTTTATCCTCTTTATCCTCTTCCAAATCAAATGCCCTTAGTGGCCTCTTGTTTTGTGCAGGAGGAAGGTGAAAGTGCAAGCTTAAGCACAGGCTATCAGACAGATCATATGCCCCATAGGAGCCTGTCTAAGCCCGGAAGTCCTCAGGAGATACCTTGCTTTCAGTTCTACTGCCTTCAAAGTTAAGGCTTGTAGGGACACGAAATCGGGCGTTTGGTGACTTCCCCATGTCTCTGGAATGCCCTTCCCAAGGAGGCCAGAATGGCCGTTTCCTCTCTGTCCTTTTGTTGGCAATCAACAACCTTTTTATTCTGATAGACTTGTAAAACCAAAGGTTCTTTTTTTAAGAAAGGGCTTTAGAGGGTGTATGTTTTAAATTATTTCATAGTTTAATTCAATTTTAATGTTATCTGTTGTATGCTTTTATGTACACTCTTCTTCTTCTTTTTAACTGTAAACCATTAGCTGTTGGAAAGAAGTATATAAATAAAGTGAATAAGAATAACAGCAGCAGCAACAAGAAGGCTGTAAGGAAATTTGAACATTACTAAGATACATGACCATGGCAGCAAGATTGTTGCATGCACAAAAACAGAAGAGCACCATGATACTAAATGGCAACGACTGACTACCTAAACTTTTGGATTTCTCTGAAATTGACAAGTTACCAAGTTGCATCTTAAAAAAATCACTTTTGTCTCTTTTGAAAGATTAGGAAACATTAATGAGTTGTATGTGTGTGTTTTGCAGAAAAATAAATACCATATATTAACTATAAGTTTGATAATTATTAGTTAAAACAAATATTTTGAGTAGTTGAAGTGTATAAATCACAACTATACTGAATAAAGGTATTTTACTTACTGTAGCTTAGTATAATCATTGTTAGGAATCTTTTAATATCATTTTTCTGTGCTAATTTTCTTTTTGTTATCCTTTCATTTTATATGAAAAGTTTAAGAAAAATGAAAGAAGCCCAGCAAAAAGGCTCACTGGTATGTATTTATTCTATGTATAGCTTGAAGTCAGAGCAAAGGCCTGCATTGCACCCACCCCCCTCTGACAATACTCCCTGCTCCTTGCCCATATGGGTCTGTGTCCCAGTGTTGGTCTGGCTCACTGCCACCAGCTAAATCTGTATTATATCAACACATTGTTTTAGCACATTAAGCATTTGATTTGTAAAGGCATCAAAGTATAACAAAAATGCATGCTAAAAGCCCTGTTGGAGTCTCCATATTAAGGAAATGAAGCACATGCTGAAAACAGAGGATTATTTCTGTCTCCAAGAGATAATTGCCTTCTACCACTTCAGAGGTGGGTACGTTTGATCCTCCAGATGTTTCTGGACTGCAGTTTCCATCACCCCTAGTTAGTATAGTTAATGTTGAGGGATTGTGCGAGTTGCAGTCCAACATCTGTAGGGACACCTCTAGATTTACCCTATTAGTTTTGAGCAGTATCCATTCTACAACGTTTCTTTCTCATCTGCTAATATCTGCTATAGAACCAGAAATCTTTTGAGCAGAAAGCAAGTGTGCCACTGGACAAGGGCAATCTCTTCTCTGTTATTTATCATAATTATTCCTAATTAATAATTGAATAATTATTATAATTATTCAATTATTAATTAATTATAATTGAATAATAATTGAATAATTATTCAACAACTCCGCATATGTATGCTTGCCCACAATGCCCTGCCTCATGTACGGAAGAGGAGTTGTTTAAAGCTACGGACAATGCGGTTGCTGTTGCCTGCTTTTGGTCCAAAACTATTTAGTTGCTTGTGATTTCCTTCCCCCCCCCCCCCCCATCATTTTGAAATGTATTTGTCGTGCAATGCTTTTGACACGAAATAAATAAATAAATAATTCCTAAAATGCATATTACAAAGAAACTGTAGAGACCTTGCAAGAAATGGCTAAAGGCTCCTATAAGACCAAAGTGCATGTCCACAGAAGAAGACGTACATTGTGCCTCTGTCTGAAACACACATCTCTGGCCTCTCTGCCTTTTGGTTGCCCTTAGTTGTGAATGGCTCATTGTGCTACGCTGCATCAGGCATGATTTGATCTTTCAGGCAATACTGGTGGGCATCACAGACAGAATCATATACTGCCACAAAGAATATTCATTTCAACAGCATTTGGTTAAATGCTACAGTTATAAGTACTTAGGATGAACCAGCATGGCATAATTGTTGTTTTATTGTTGGTCTAGGACTATGGAAGACCAGGGCTTGAATCCCCACTAGCCATGGAAAATCAGTTGATGACTTCAGATAAACCACATTCTTTCAGCTTTAAAAGAAGGCAACGACAAACCTACTTTGAATAAAGCTTACAGAGAAGACACTGTAATAGGGTCATTCATTATACGTTGGAGTCGACTTGAAGGTATTTGATATCGAAGAATAAGAAGATCACAATGTAAGGCTGACTCTCTGTATGAACTCTTGACGGGTTTTTCTGGCAATATTTAGAGGAGTCAGTCACAGGATCTTGAACTGTGACTCTCAAATTGTGGTTCTCCAAATATTTTGCATGTCAGTTCCTATATTCCTTGACCAGCCTTATTGCCTGGGATTTGAGGTTAATTGTGAGGGAATGATTTTTAGGTTTATTCCTTGTGATTGGGACATAGAAACCGTTCATTAGAATTGTTAATTTTTTATTGTTGTTATTGTGAAAGAGCAGAATGTTTTCAAATAATTATTCAACCAGTGAACAAATCCATAGATCAGTCTATTCATGCAGTTTATTAGGGGTAGAGTGTAAGTTAACCTTAAGAAAACCTCTCCAAAAAACAGTGGGATAAATCCAACATTAGCACCACTCATGATTGATCCACTGAATTGTATAGGGAGTTAGCCACAGGTAAATTAGTTCATATTGATTTCAGATAGGTAGACAGGGTTTAGCCAAATGTGTTGAACCATATGGCATGAACTGATGTTTTAAAATAACATTTCCATATAATTTTGCAAAGTGTGACAACTATACATATTGCTTCACTCAAGGAATCTGCAGAAGGAAAACATAATTCACTGATCTGAGTGTAGCAAACTGTGTTCTTGGTCAAGTTAAGCAAGCAAGAGATCTTCTGAAAAATAATTCAAATGCTGTGGTCTCTGCCTGAGTTAGTGACACTAGGACTGGGGAGTGCTCCAAAGAAGACATTGTACACATCTGCTAATGCACTGAATGAGCCCGCATGAGGTCACATAGCTACTGAAGTCAAGAAAAGCTATTTGTGAACCTGTAAACATTGGTTTAATCATGGGTCTGAATAAAATGTTATGAAAAAGATCTAAAGGTCTTCATTGTTGAAATTATTTACGTTACTTTTCAAAAATAGAATCTCCTTCATCCCCATAAAAGCAACAAAGTACTCCAAACACCTAGACATGCCAAGGACACAACCATTTTGGACAATCACAGCAGGAACAGCCAAGGAAAAAGACGGTTTCTTAAAAATAGCCAGGGTGTTTAATCTTTTAGTCCATTGGTGCTCTTTTGGAGAAAGGCAAAAAATACAGATTCAAATAAAGTAATATAACATGGCTCACTTTGTGCCAATACCCAAAAAGTCTGAATTCACAAAGTTTTAAAATATCCTTGAATACAAAATACAGTACCAAATGAGTGGAAGCAAACAGGACAATGTGATTGAAAGGAATCTACTATATTTTTAGAACACCAATGTCAAAATAATGCTACTGTCATTTACATGTTGGAATTTTTGACATGTTTTCCCCTTGGTCTCTAGTGATATATATTCTTTGTATATAGAATATAGCTGTGTCAGTATACAGAAAAATTTGGGAGAGGACCTTGTAATAAATACTCCAAAAGCAGATGGCACAGGAAGAAGACAGTTTTGTCTTGTCATCTTTACATTGTCTCTGCTGTCAGAATATGCAAACTAAGCTTGTCAACTGATCAGAAAGACAAAACATAACAGTATAGTTTTTTTAAAAAAAAATCTCTCTGGAACATTTATCAGACATTGTATGCTTGCATGTAAATGCTCAACATCTAGTCTGGTTGTCAGGTGTCATTTTAAAGTAAAAGTTTGGGTTTCTTGGAACATTGTTTTTTGCTTAGTGTGCCTTCCTAAACCACCTCTAGTGCGAACTAGAGCATTATGTCCTAGTGTTGAATTCTACTGTTAGCCCCAGCTCCTGCCAACCTAGCAGTTCGAAAACATGCAAATGTGAGTAGATCAATAGGTACCGCTCAGGCGGGAAGGTAACGGCGCTCCATGCAGTCATGCCGGCCACATGACCTTGGAGGTGTCTATGGACAATGCTGGCTCTTTGCCTTAGAAATGGAAATGAGCACCAACTCCCAGAGTTGGGTCACGACTGGACATAACGTCAGGGGAAAACCTTTACCTTTTACTTTACAATCTTAATTCCATCAATTCTGCCAAAGGGTTTGCTAAACCTAGGGAAATATTGTTTTTTGTGATAGACCAATATGTAGATGTGGCAGCAGAAATTGTGGGGACTGGGTTCACCCTCACTTCCTGGAAGGCTCCCAATCCCTGTTCACTATTAAAAGTCCACGGCTCTGTGAACCCAATTTTCAGATGGGCTAAGGATGGATATAAGAACCAGGATAGTATAGTGGCTTGATCCTTGAGACTATGACCCTGGAGATGAAGGTTTGATTCCCTGCTTGGCTATGGAAACCCACTGAAAACCCCATAATAGATTCAACTTAGGGCATAAGTCAGAAACAACCTGGAGACATAACAACAACAACAACAACAACAACAACAACAACAACAACGGGATGGATATCAATCGGAAGTGAGATGACTGACTGATGAATCCATGCACCATAAAATGCCAACATTTTGCATTGGTTGCAACCAATATAGTTATCTTCAATGCAGATCTAGTAGTCCTTTTTTTCAGGCTCCCACTTTCTCTTATTGTGTGGTCAAAGCTACTAGGTGTATAGTAACCTGCATGTTTAAATTCAAATACTGAACAACCTCACTGCAAGTATTCCTTTAATAACATCTTTTCCTTTTTCTCATTAAGCTGTTGGCCTCTGTGGGGCATTTATTTTATAGAAGTCAATACAGAAAGAGGTCTTCTCTTGGAAATGGCATTTCTTCCAAGTACTGGTATGTAAAGATAATATGCAAATCAAGCCAGAATCAGTCTTGCTAGTGTTAATGCAGGGTATAGCAACTGACTGATATAGCAGTGCTTTTCTGCCGTCTCCCACACAGTCTTGTTACAGCAAAAATTGACACATTCGGAGGGCCCCTAGTGTACAAAAACCAGAACAAGGTCTCTCTTGTTCAGGCTAGCCAGCCCCTCTGTATTCATTAAAGGCTTTTTTCACAGTGTTCTCAGATTTTTCCAGCCTACAGTCAGTTTCCACCACGTTGGCAAGCTCAGAATTTTTATTTCTAGCTGGATGGCATACTCCCCCTCTGCCCTGAAATAAAATGCTTACTGGCTTTCATCAAGGAAACCTAATGGGGTACCAAACTGGACCACCTCCATGCTTACATATTGTTTATTTTATTTTATTTCCTTGCTGTCACTCAGCCTAAAATACTACACTCCAGCAAATGCTTGGCATTTTGTAAGCAGTGATTCATTGGCACAGTGGACAGCACATAAAGCTCTCTGCCAATGCAGGCTCCCAATGTCAATGCGTTCCCTCTCCCCTATATTCCCAGAAATGAACTCAGGTTTCTGCAAGACTGGATGATACTAATATTAGTGATGGAAATGATACAGAACTGGCACTCAGTGGCACCGGCACATCCTAGGACATGTTCTGGGGTGATGACATTTGCTCAGGCAGTATGGGCTTATGGTATGTGAAAGAAGTTTGCCCACATTCCAATACAGAGGTGTGGGAGGATTTTCAGGTTGCAAAACACTTCTTGATGTCAACACAATTTCCAATTTCCCAGGCAGTTAGAGTTCTCTTATTATGTCCCCTTAAATGAGTCCTGTTACAAACAACAAGGCAAGTACTTCAGTAGATCATTCATGAAAGCCACAGTGGGGACATGCACCAACACCCCTGTGTTACAGACTAGATCTCAGACTACAGGCACATAGGCATATGTAAGACTCTAGATACAAATTACATATTTTTCTAGTGTTTCTAAACAATTATCAATACCTAGGAATTTCTAGGTCCTCCAACACAACTCTATGGTCAACTTCCAGCAGGTGTCAGACTGGAAGATCTAGAGCAGCAGTTCTTGAACTGTGCTCTACAGAGCCGTAAGTAATCCATGAAGCATAGTCAGGGGCTCTGTAGGGAGTCCACATCCCCACCTAGTAAGCATTCAGGGCCTACTATTGTTCCTCTTGTTGTTGTTGTTGTTTTTGTTGTTATTATTATTGCAAAGGCTGGATGGCCATCTGTCGGCGGTGCTTTGACTGTGCTTTTCCTGCAAAGCAGAAGCAGGTTGGACTGGATGGGCCCTGGGTTACTGCTCCTCCTCCTCCTATTATTATTATTAGTGCAAAGGCTGAACAACCATCGGTTGGAGGTGCTTTGACTGTGTTTTTCCTGCAAGGCAGAAGCATGTTGGACTGGATGGGCCTTGGGTTGCTCCCCCCATCATCATCATCATCATCATCATCATCATCATCATCATCATCATCATTGCAAAAGTTTATTTGCTGCAGGCTATCAATTCCTTTTCCACAGTATTGTTCTGGAAGGTTTTAAGTATCAGCGTAGTGGAGATAAATAAGAAAGCAAGGGTCAATTATAACATATATTTGTTTGTCCTTGAGTGTCAGCTTAAAAAAATCAGAGCATAGCTGATGATAATCAGTGTTGTGATGTGAATGGGGTTTTTCCCTGGGTTTATATCGCACATCAGAAGCATATTCTAGAAAAACAATGGGGCACAATACAGCAGTGCCGAGTTTGCAGATGATTTAGCACAGGCAGCTAAAAAAAGGTCAAACTGTAAAGGCTTGCCAAGGCTGAGTAAGTGAATCAGTTCTTTTATGCAGCATGCTGTGCGCCTGGAACATTCAAAGGCAACCTCAATTTACTTTTTCCTCTCACTGTAAATGAGCAAACAGGATCTTGGGTACAGAGCATACTCTACACAATTTTATCCCAGGCATTGAGGTCATTGGGGCAAGATACACAAAATACATTCTGGAACATTTTCACAGGCTTGTGGGATTTTTGTCGCTCTCACTATACATGCTGGCCAAATAATGAGGATATTTCTAAACTTCAAGGCTGCACCAAAGCTGGCCATTTGTTTGCCATGCTTTTAAATATTATTAAAGGTAGAAGTACAGGCATATGCATACCTTTACCTAGAGGAGAAACATTCTGCTCAAGCAATTAATTCCTCTGCCTAAATTGGGCAGCCAAAGCTGGATATCTACATCCCTTTGAAAAACAATAATGCCAAATCCTGCTGGTCAGCTGTTTGGGAGGTAAAATAGTGGGCTGTATTCAGTTCTCTTCTCCCACTCACATTCCTTTTCTTTGCATATAGCTGATCATGCAGCTGCAGCAGCAGTGCATTTGTTCTGTTAAATAAGGGCTCAATGTTGTTGTTATGTATCTTGAAGTCAACTCCGACTTAAGGCATACCTATCATAGTATTTTTGGGACACAATTTATTCAGAGGAATTGCCATTGCCTCCGTCTGACGCTGAATGAGTCTGACTTTCCCAGGAAAGGTTCCATGACTGAATGGGAATTAAACCTTGGTCTTCCGGAGTCCAAATCCAACACTCAAATCACTGTTGTTTAAATATTACTTTAAATTTCCTGTACATTGACTCAGTTAGAAATAATGGATGTTGATGCAGCATATAACATTGATTTAAGAGTGAAAGAAGTACAGCTTGAAAAGCAATTCTGGCATTTGCTTTCTCTGGCAAATGGCCTAAGGGAAGAAGAATTTGTGGGATGGCTAAATAGGTTTATATTTTAATCTGTGCATCCCAATCTGATCAACAGCCCTCGCTCTATGGAACAGGGGAAACAAAAAGTGGCCAGTACATGGTAGTGTCATGCTGAGCTGTCACAGAAATAACATTTCAGGCAAAGAATCTGAAAAAATCTCCCTTGTCGTTTCTGACTCACAAAGCTACATGTTTCCTCAAAAAAGAAGTTATTAGCAAGATGGGAATTCATCCTGGATTTTGATTCATAATTTAAAATGGCAAAACAAAGTACTGAACTTATTTTGGGGATAGGTTGAGCACTCTGGATACCTTCTTCAAACTGGTGAATAAAGCCAGAGCAAATTGAGAAGAAAGGCTGAAGTATTAGCTTCCATAACCTGAGTAATGCCAGTTACTGTGAAATTATGATGTTGTGTTGACTGTTTATTGCTTATGTTTTGTTTTTCACTTGTTGTATTTTGTATTTTGTGTCATACCTTGAGTGTTTTGTGAGCCGCCCCCAGTCCCTTTGGGAGACAGTGGCAGGATATAAAGTTGTTGTTATTATTGTCGTCATCATCATCATCATCATCATCACGACATTTGTAATGCTATGAGAGCATATGGGATGAAGAATATAAAACTAGAAATCTGTCAGATAGGGCCAGTGAGAAATAGAGACAGGAAAAGGGAGCAGATAAGGACACAACTTTGAGAGGGAAATTACAGGTTGAGTTAGAAATACAGATAAAGCCAATGTAGACCAAAAAGCAATGTGGAAAGAATTCAGGGAAAGATGTTACTGTTTTTGTACAAAACTGGAACCTCTACGTAAGAGCATTCCAACTTAAGACTGTTTTGAATTAAGAGCTGTCACTTGGCCTGGGTTTCACTTTGACATAAAAGCAGCACTTTGAGTTAAGAGCTAGCACCAGAGGGAGCGCTAGCACCAGAGTACAGGGCTTTAGGGCTTCAAGGGAGCAGCGTCCATGCCTTGTGACTCTGTGCCTTGTGCTCTTTGGGAGATTGCTGTCCGCTTTTCTCTTATCCGCTTTGAGGAACTTTGTGTTAATTGATTTTGTGTGGTTTTTATTCCTGGTATTTTTAGCTTCATGAAGATTCAGAGGGAGAGAGAGCAACAGAGAGAGGGAAGCTGGAATGAGTACAGTATGAAGAAAATTGTGATTCCGCCTCTACACTTTGTGCTTCCTTGTCACAACTTTGTGCTTCTACTATTTTAAAGTTGATCTTTCTTTTTTATTGTTCCATGTAGATGTCATTTATACATTATTTGTTATTTATAAAGTACATAATCTTATTTTATGACATGTAACAAAAATGGGGTGGAGTAGAACAGATTAATAGCATCTCAATGGGAAATTTGCTTTGAGATAAGAGTTTTGAGTTAAGAGCTCAATCACGGAATGAATTAAACTCTTATGTCAAAGTATCACTGTATTGTATTATATTGTATTGTGGGTCTGGAGGCAACCTAATACTAGGTGTTAAACTTGTTTGTTATATAATTTTCTATATTCCTGATTGGATAAACTTTCACTGAAGAATCAACAAGGAGACTCGTCCATGCTACATAACAGCAAAAAATAAACCTGCTTGTGAAGTCTAGTAGTCACCCTTGGGCTTGAGTAACAGATCCATGTAAAGTACTTAAGGGAAAGGAAAGTTGAGTGTTCGGAATCCAAAGGCTGAAACCAGGAGACTAACCTGGAGAGGGCACCTGGCATACAGATGCATCACCCCACCGACCTGGAAGTACTCAGGTATCATGGCACTAACCATTTGAATGTTTGGTCTCCCTTAGAGATATCAGCAGGACTGGAATGTTTGGGGGAGAGGCTTGGCACATCTGCAGCTCCGTTAGTGCACTGTTTGTATGGATAAGACAGGCAGCAAATGCTCTATGGTAGGCATGGGCAAACTTTGGCCCTCCAGGAGTTTTGGATTTCAACTCCCACAATTCTTAACAGCTGGAGGGCCAAAGTTTGCCCATGCCTGCTTTATGGTCACTGGAAACAATATTATTGCCCACTGTGTGAGAGACCTCCAAGTCAGCTCAGAAGCTTGGCCCTGTTCCTGGATCCAGAGTATTCTTCTGCTTTGATTCCTCAGTTGCTCATCAACATCCTAGCTCTTGACCTTTGGATTGCTAATCAACCACTCGGCTTCTCATTTCCCTAAATGACTATGGAGTGTCGTTTTTCAATTTCAATCCCTCTAAGCACTTTTCAGAGTCATCTGAGAGTATTTTTCTGAATGCACTGCAACAGACATTGGCAGGGGTCTTCGGGGGGGGGGGGGTTGCTATGTCCCTGCAGAGTACATCTTTGCAGCACTTCTGGCTAAAGGAAAACTGTTGGATACGTTGCCAATTCTCCCTATTCCCTGAGAACATGAAAATGGTTGTATCAGGACAAAGCTTAATTGCTTACAAGATGGATTTCACTGGGGCTTTCTATTGTGTGGTTGAAACAGAATTATAACATCCATGTTGATAAAAAAGTGAATTTTCATGGCATGAGTCCAACTTATGCCATCATAATTCATTAACAAGATGTCAGCCAGTTTTTTTTTCTAAAAGAGAAGCACATATAAATAAGGTATTTTTTAGGGTGGATCTCCATTATAAAGACTCTATTCTACAGTCCACGTTTTAGAACTCTGTATTTCATTCTGACCTCTAGGCAGATTTGTTTACAACTCATGATTAAATGGTATCTGACAAAATACACGTATGACTGAAATGCATGAACACAGAAGTCCCTTGCTCACTGGAATTTCCAGTAACACTGATAACATCATAGAAGAAGCTCTGGCTTTCTTTTAACAATGCATTTATGTAAAGAAAAAGGAATATAAAGCATTTATCCTTGCCACACTTTTCTGCGGAATTCTGACCAAACCAATTTGAACTAAAATTGAAAGGGAAGAAACGATAGATTATGTGACAGGAAGAGTGTAGGAGCCAAGAAAATGGAAGCTGCATTCCAAAAAGGATTAAAATCGCAGGGATGACAGAACTGTAAATTCATTTAGAATACATCCTCCAGAGATGGCTATTTAATGGCCTAATCTTCTTTTAGGCATCACTCTCAAAATACATTATTTCCTTGACTTCTTTGCCAGTTGTAATGCTTTTGATCTGTTGTCTGCTTTCAGAACACAAGCACATAGCAAACTACTTTTTACTGAGTCAGGCCATGGACCCATCTCTCTAGTAGCAGCAATGCAGGGTTTCAGACTAGATACTTTTCTAGCCCTATGTGGACATCTTTGATATTTCTTGGCGGTCTGTCATTCAAGTACTCACCACGCCTAATCCCAAGATCAGAAGGTAATTGGAAATGTTGGGGGTATGGTGATAGTTTTCTTGTTGTTGTATTTCTTAGCTGGCTAATACATAAAGTAGGCAATGGAATGTATGTTAGCAATAACTAACATGCTCTATTGATCTGGATGAGTAATTTCCAAGCATAACTAAATTGGGTTCATGTCAATTGTCTTCAGTGTATGCTTTTTACTATTTGTATAGATTATATTTGATATTAGTTTATTTTGAGCTGTAGGGTGTCTTAAAGACCTGACAGTGAAAGGAGAGGTCACAAATCTACAAGCACCAAGAATATAGCCTATTTAATGCCAAGTCTCATGTCTGAAAATCAGAACATACAATATGAGACTCATGTTTTTAATACTCCATGTGACCAAGACATTCTGTCATGCCTAGGTACATATCCACTACAAAGGAAGGGAAGGAAGGATAGATGGAAGGATAGGAGCCCTGGACATTGGAAAATACATTTCTGATTTGTCCAGGCCAATACTAAATGTCTGGGGATCTCTCCTTAGATGTAAACTTTGAGTCTGCCTATTAGTAGTTACAATGCATATTGTACTGGAGCTATGACTCTGAGGATCAAAGTCCTGGTACTTGTTAATTAGCAGGTAGTATGACATCAATTGCAATGCATTTGAACTCCCTTGTTCTCTCTGCATTTATCTGCAACCTGTGCTGTAGCCAAAAAGGAAATGAAATTTCCTTGTTGGAATCCAAAGCACTTTGCTGTGGCTTCTTCATGAGTGGGCAAAAAAAAAAAAAAAAAGGTTGGCAAAAAATCTGTTCATGATGGGATGAGAAAATGATATTTCTATATAACTGACAACAACAACTTGTCTTTTTATATTTCCCCTTGGGGTATCACTTCTGAGACTGTCGTAATTAGGGCCAGTATTTCAAAATTTACCACACTGACACTGGTCCCAAGAGACATAAATGGTTGCTGAATAGGACCTCAATACTAATGTAAATGCCACTGCTCAATGGATAATTATATAAATTGCAATTACCACTAGAATTCATACCTATATTCCTACCTTACTAAAAATTAATGATCAAGGCAACTTGCTTCTAGTTCAGTTTTAAATATCTGGCAAAGGCAAGAAAGTGCATTGGCTGTGTAAAAGGATCGAGTGATCTCTGATATTTGGAAATGAACAACTAATTAGCTGGTTTAAGGTGTATTGTGCTATCAAATAAAGGTGTGAGAGGTGATTATTGCATTACCGAAAGGTGCACTTACCGTTCATTATTCAGAGCCATTCTTGGTGGATCCAGGTTGGGGTTTTCCATGGACTCCATTTGAGGACAGCGTAAAAAGTAATAGAGGGTATGAAGCGCATCAGGGGACCACGTGATGGGCTGCTGCTGCTGCCTGGTTTGTCGAACAGGACTCATGCCAGGACGCAGCGTGTTCAAACATTGCATGTGATGCATTGCTCGAGAGACCAGATCACCTGGAAAAGGAAAGGGAAAAGATGTAGAGAAAACTTCGTGTTTCCAAAAAAACCCAAAAAAAACCAACAACAAAAATCAACACCTTTTTGAAATATTCCAAACATTCCGATTAATGCTTTTCATTAATGGCCAGGAATAGTTCAAATTTTTTTGTCTTTATGGCAACCAAGTGCCCCCTCCATATAGCTAAACATGCCTGGTACTGAATGCCAGAGAAATGAGGTCTGAAATTCTTCAAACATCCTTTGTTTCCCCAGAAGCAAATATACAATAAACAAGATCATTAACAATTTTTTCTGTCTGAGATGGCCTACTTGTTCCACCTAATTGTAGGTCTGGCCTTGTCAATGGTCACTAACATTTTTAGGTAGAGCGTACCTTTTGTAATATTTCATTAGAAAATTCAAATTGTGAATTACTTTTAATATTATTGTCAAGCTGTTTATGTCTAACTACAACAGGTTTAGGGTCAAGTGACCCTCCACCCTGAATATCATAATTTAAAAATCATCTAGGCTTTTAAAGTAAAAAACAATGGTCATAAAATATCAGTGGTCTTGCAATTTTGGCTCATCAAGTTCCCCACCAAATGCTTGTTTTGGCTGCCTGGATAGGAATGCACAAAAACATTATTTTCTATGAAGAAATACATTACAGTATTTCATATGAAAAGAGCAGAAAATGCTGTATGCAGCTATGTGCAAAAAGTACCATGTGTGATTTTTGCACATATTAAGTCTAAAACTGTACAAAAAGTGAAAAGTTCTCAATGACTTTCTCATATGGAAAAAACTGATAGAATTATTTATCACTCTCTTTGAGAACCAATTTAGTAAAGAATTACTGTACATCCCTCCCAAATGTGCAGGCCTGTCCATCTTTTATTTGGTAACTTATAATATCAAAGGTCAAAGTTGGGTTTCTCTCACACCAGTGACATAAGTAAGTACAATGCTATATGTTCGTGTATAAATAAGCTATAGGTTCCTTTCCCCCCCTCTAGGAATCCATTACCTTTTGTGAATCTAGGATTCATAGGAAAAAGCCCTCCATTGTTCATATACAATTACAATTCTGGGAAAGATTGAAATGAAAACAGCAAGGAGCACTTCAAAGCTGTTTCTTTAAAGGCTACATAAGGGTGAATATTTCTCTCCACCAACTGTAGTGAGTAAGCCAAAGCTGAAACTGTTAACACTGGGATATTCGGGGTTTTGGTGGGACCTACTCGTAAGTATGCAAGCTGCATTCAACTCTATATTATTTTCTTCGGAATAAATATAACTAGGAGCGCTCGGTGGCAGAGCAGCTTAAATCGCTGAGCTTCTGAACCTGCTGACTGAAAGGTCAGCAGTTCGAATCTGGGGAGCGGGGTGAGCTCCCACTGTTAGCCTCAGCTTCTGCCAACCTAGCAGTTTGAAAACATGCAAATGTGAGTAGATCAATAGGTACCGCTCTGGCAGGAAAGTAACGGTACTCCATGCAGTTATGCCAGCCACATGATCTTGGAGATGTTTATAGACAATGCCGGTTTTTCGGCTCAAAAATGAAGATGAGCACCAACCCCCAGAGTCAGACATGACTAGACCTAATGTCAGGGAAAAACCTTTACCTTCACCTAAACATACCTAGAATTCTAAAATGCAGCACAATAGATGTTTACTTGGAAATAAGCCTCACTGAGGATGATGGGGATTGCATTCCGAGTAAAAGTGCATTGGATTGAGCTTTATAGTCTTTGCTCGGGGTGGATGGGTATTACACAGGTTTGAAAAGGCATGGCTATAGTGTGCCAAAGTATTATATTTTATGTGTGCACTAACATCCTATTACTCTTCTATTACTGCTGCTCTATAGCACTGCCCAATTATCCATGATGTACATCTGGAATTCAAATTTTCAGTGCAGAATAATATACACACCCCTAACTCTTAACTGTTCCGTCCTTACCATGCTGGCAACTTATGGCTGCAGTGAAGGAAAAAAAAGCCTCTATATAAGGAGATTCATTCATTAAGCATAGTCACTAAGCCAGCCAACTCAGAGAGCAGGGAAAGGAAGTTGCATTCAATCATGACCTTGTGCTACAAGCACTCGCTTGTGCCAGAGAATATATAGAGGCATGCTAAACCTCAATTTGAGGCAGGTCACAAAATAAATGTTAAAACTTATAAGGTATGTGCTTGACAGTAATATTTAGATGGTGGTATGCTTAAAGAGAAATGCCATGGAGAATGTTTTAGGGAGGAAAAGCAGTCCAGGAGAACATAACTTAAAGAGACATTGTAGGGCAGTAAAGGTTTCAAACGTAGCTTCTGTTACAAAAATATAAACAGACTTTTCAACTTTTGTATATAACTGTATGATTTACTTGTACCTCTCCATGAATTAGAAAGTACCAATAATAGAGAAAGAGTTATTTTTTTTCTCCTTTTTTTTATAATGGAAGGTGAAACAGCTTGGTAAACTAGAAAGCTGGTTACTTTTTATTTGGGGGTTACTATAAACGTTTATAAGTTGCAAAAATGATTTAAAATTCCCCAAAATCTGGGTAAATGTATACATGGGATAATGGTTGAATACGGACCCAGCGCAAAGACAGTTGCAAGAGTGGGAGACAGGAAATGCTCCTACCCCACTCTCTGATATCCCCTTAGTTGGGGACTGGAGTGTATGCTGGGTGTTTCCAATCTGTGGGTCATTGTTTTGTTTTCCATATTTATTGAGAAATTTGGTTCGAACTAGAGGAGTTCGAAGCAGCTCTGTTGATATGCTGCCTATTTTTGGTGATTTATTTCTCTTAAGTGCACTGAATGCAGCATTCATTTCACTTTCTAACATAGGAGGTTCATCTTCTAAATGGTTCCTCTTTGAATAAATCCATCATCTTTTCATATCTTTTATATGATTTTTTATTTCTACATGGTTGCATAATGTAGTTCCCTACTGGTCGTATAGCATCCCTACTCTTGGTGCAAATTTTCCTTTTCAGATTAAAAGCTCTCCTATTTTTTCCTTTTTGTTGTTATATATTTCTTATAATTGCTCTCTTTGAATACAGGTCACTGAACTATTGCATTGAGGGTTCTGACTCTATTTCTGTCTCCTTTTACTTTTGCTTCTCATCTATCCTTAACTGCTTGAAGAGTTTCATCAGACAACTATTGATGTTCCTCTTTCTTTTTGGTTGCAGATAGTGTCTTTTTGCATTCCTTCATGGCAATGTACCTGATACCAGTTCAGAACTGTGCTGGCTAGATGGCTGCTAGCCAATTAGGTGTAATAGTGTAAATCTAGTTTTTACATTATTTTAAAATTCTATGGGGATCTTCTTCAGGTTGTATTTTGGCATGACCATTCTTCTTTAGCTTTACTCTGATTTTAATATGATCTGTGCCACAATTTTCTCCTGATCTTGCTTTTGCGGAGAGAATGGAGTTTCTCCATCTTCTGCTTCTGGTAGTGCAGTCTGTTTCTGTATTTGCCATTAGGTAATGTCCATGTACAGTGTTCCCTCACTACTTTGCTGTTCACTTTTCGCAGATTCGTTTTTAAATAAACTCTAAAAGACTATTATAAATCATAAAAAATTACAATTTACAGCCTAAGGAAGGGAGGAAGGAGAAGCCGAAAGGAGAGAAAAGGAGCCCAAGCGGCAACAGGAGGAGGAGGCGGCAATTTATCAACATATGATTGGTTCATAAAGACTTAAAATAGTGTATAATTACTAAAGTAATGTATAAATATTAAAATAAATATAGTGTCCCTACTTCGCGGATTTTCACTTATTGCGGGTGGTCCTGGAACCTAACCTCAGCAATAAGTGAGGGAACACTGTACACAACTGCCTCTTTGATTGTTTGAAGAATGAGTTTGAAATGGCCTCGCAAAAGTCAATCACTTGCTTTCCTGCTTCATTTCTTGATCCTAAACCAAATTTCCCTGCAATTCTTGATTCTGCTGTATGTCCTGCTTTGGCATTCCAATTGCATATGATCAACAAGTCCTATCTTGTTGTGAGATCACTAGCTCTCACTGATTATGCTTCACAATTCCATGTTTCTAGAATATATGCTGTGCCTCAGCTGAATATCCTTTCGGTTTGAGTCAAGTTGTATAATTAACCAAAGGGCTATTTGTACTTGTCCTCTGCTCTACCTCAGTAGCTCATTGGGTGTCAGCACACATGCAAGTATAATATTCTCATTTCATTTTGAATTGTATCACCACAGGATTTTCATTCAAAAAGGGTTGATTGTGCTTCCTTCTGAGCACTACTAACTAGCATCAGCTATGGCACCATTGTCGTTGTTTCTGAGAGATCCTTTACAAGTGTTACCTCTCCACAACTGCTGTTGCCTCGTACCTGCTTAGCACAGTTAGTCTGGCTCTTTTGCAAAAGCCTATCTGATATGAGGAATGTATCAGCAGCACTGCAGCCATCAACATAGGCTCTAAATCAAATTTTTAATTCCAGCTAGAAGTTACCACTCAATCAATGCAATTTACATAAAGGCTGATTTACCAAGTCCTTATTGGTTTATTGGTTCAAATTCTAATTTAGACAAACAACTGAATTTAGCCCACCATGTTACATGTAACTGAAATAACTACATGCTCTTTCCCTGCCTGTATTTTCATTGGCATACTTTGCTGTTTCGCCTGTGTTCATTTTTATATTGCAAATCCTGTCAAACCTGCTCTACATAAAGTGCCATAATGAAAATAATAATTACAATAATAAGAAGAAAGAGATGAAGGTGGTATTAGACAGTTAATGTCTGTGCATTGCTGTATACATTGCATTAAAAGAAATCTGGATTTCCCTGAAAAAACATCCTGAAACATTTATAATTTGCACAATACTAGCCCAAGCAAAACAACAGCAAAGCCAATGGCAAGATTCCTCTTGACTTCCATTGAGAAAGGCCCCATGCTTTGTGTAAACAAACAAGTTAAGTGTTGCATGTGAAACTCACTTAGTTCAGAGATACTTCCAACGCATGTTGCCAGGAGAGATTGTTCTAAAGTTCGAAGTTCCAGCTGAGCGTAAGCATCCGCTCTTCCATTGCTGCATATGGATCCATCATTATAAGGACTGAAGTATGCTGGCAGAGAAAGTACTCCTACATAGAGACAAAGAAGAGAAAAGAGGTTTGTTAAAAAGGATCAAAAACCAAAAAAACAAACAAACAAAAAACCAACAAATATCAGGCATGCTGAAAGGATAAACAAAAGTGCATGATGTTGTCTCATCTGAAGCTGGCCAGTGTTCATATCTGTCTCTCCCACACATTTGCTTCTGTAGATCTGTTACAACTAAAAAAGAAGACATTGAGCCAGATGGTTTTACACCTGGCTCAATAATCTTTCAGTGTGTTAAAGGTAAACTGTAAGGTTTTACTATCACTTCTACTCCAAATGCTCATCTAGTACAAAAAACCACATAGCTATCGAGGTCCCCATGTGCATATACCATTATGCAGACAAACTGTATTCTAAGTGAAGAATACATTATGATATAAGTGAGGTCACCATCCATAAAGGCTGCAGTACTTTGCACTACAATTGTAAGGGCAAAATAGACTAACTAAAGGAAATAAACCATCATTCCTTCTGCTGCTGCATGGATCAGAAGACAAACAATGGTCAAGATTTAATGAGAAATAAAAGCTTCTTTATTTCTAAAGACTACAATCATGCGATGGTCAAAAACAAACCCCATCTACATAGGGTTGCTGTGAGTTTTCCGGGCTATATGGCCATGTTCCAGAAGCATTCTCTCCTGATGTTTCACCCATATCTATGGCAGGCATCCTGAGAGGTTGTGAGGTTTGTTACAAGCTAGGCAATATCTACACAAGCTGCTCTTGTACTGTTATAATAGACTAAAAGATCAGATTGCAGCACCCATTCTCTTGTCAAGTCCTGCCAACTCTACCTGCTTGCTTCCATGTTTGTGCCGACTATTAGATGAAAATTATCAATCCCCCACATAAGACAACAACCACTACTTTCCTTTAGGTTTGATTGTTGGGAGTTTAGGCTTATTTGATCAATAAAAATTATTCAAAGCAAAAGTGATTAGCTTCTCTATTCATATTTGCACTGTTTTTTTTTTTTTACTTTTTTAAACTGATCTCATGTACCCTCTGTTTATAGGCATTTCCAACGCCAACAATGACATCATCAAGAACTTCCTGTGTATCAGAAGGATAAGAAAATAGAGAAATTGTCTGTGTCTTGGCAACATGCCTTGTTGTGAGCAAATGGGAAATCCTAACTAGTGGCTTAGTAATCTGCATATTTGGAAAGCTGAGAATAGAAAGGAGTAGCACATACAAACTAGAAATGTCCAAAGATGCATTCCTAATGAATTCCTTTTCTTTCCCACATTAGTTGCAAGTATTTCCCATTGGGTACATTTCACATACAGCAGTGCTAAAGTATAAATAGTCTGATACAGCAGCAGATCATACTAAGAATGGTGGAAACAGAAACTAATGAGTGCATTAATAAAACAAGATGTCTAGGAAAGATTTAAGTGACACATCTTTCATATCCTCAGTAATCATGACAGGTCTTTTTCATTATTAAATGGCATACAAGCTTTTCTTTAATGATTTAAACTGGGATAAGTGTTGTATTAATAATACCATGGTACAATAACACAAAACAAGAGTACAATTATACCACAATTAGCTCTTCATATCCACAGATTTTGTATCTACAGATTAAACCATTCATGGTTTGAAAGTATTCTAATATATAAAAATAAATAAATTACAAAAGCAAGCTTTATTATAGCCATTTTACATAAGGGATACTACTTACGCCATTATATATAATGAGACCTGAGCATCCATGGATTTAGGTATCCATGGAGGTGGGGCTGTACCTGGTGGCAAATGAGATTTCAGATTTTTTTTATGGATACAGAAAAGATTATAAAGTAGATTCATGAGAAGTGTTTAATGAACTAGTATAGGACAATAGCTGAACTACAGTTACACATCCCTGAGAAACAATGAATGCCATGACCCATTGCAGACAAAAAGCATGTGATATTTTGAATTGGGGGAGGAATATTGCTGGATTTATTTTTAAAAATAAGGTAAAATATGTGAGGTAAAGTATACAGTTGGCCCTTCATCCCCAGAGATCATGTATCAATGGATTCAAACATCCACAGCTTGAAAATATTACAAAAAACACTCAAACCTTGATTTTGCCATTTTACATAAGAGACATTTTACTATGCTGTTGCGTGTAATGGGACTTGAGCCTCTATGGATTTTGGCATCTACTGAGACCAAACCCCAGCAATATCAAAGCACCACTTTAGATCGCTTGAGAAGGAGGTGAGAAAACTGAACATTGGGAGCAATGGATGATTGGGTGAAGGTATGAAGAGATTTTTTGAAGGTTTGGCATGTGCAATAGTGTGTCAATGTTATAGAGGGCGTTATATGATTCTGTCAAGGCTATAATATGAGGGGAAATGAGGTTTGGAGTTAATTTGGGTAAGTAAGGGTATGGATTTGCTAAATAAGTAATGTTTTACTATAGACTGAAGTTCTGTTCGTAATTTTTTGTGTGTTATCCTTCTGTGCCTCTGAGAATGCTACAATAATATTAATGGTAAGGATAAGATCAGCTGCATGGGGGGATGATTCAAGTCTAGTGGTGTCCAGTGGTGGGGTTATACCAGGCATTGGCAAACTTAGGCCTCCAGGTGTTTTGGACTTCAACTCCCACCATTCCTAACCACCTCAGGCCCTTTTCTTTTAAGCAGCTGAGGGGGGGAAGGATAGGGCCTGAGGCTGTTAGGAATGGTGGGAGTTGAATTCCAAAACACCTGGAGAGACAAAGTTTGTCCAGGCCTGGGTTATACAGTTAAAGCCTCACACAGGACAGGGACATGACTCAAACATTTGGTGGCAGAGGTGGGAAAGGTGATGACCCAGCAAGCCACCAAAACTTTTGGATACTGCAAATTCCTGGGTGCAGCACTCTAGATATTATAAGCAACCACAGGCAGCATAAAAAATGGAGGGAACACTGGGAGCTATAGACCAACACCATCTGAAGACCTGCAAGATTTTTACTTCAGTCTGAGAACCAGAAAAAAAAACCTGACATCAAGTAATGTGGTTACACGATCCTCTTTTATACAAGCATTTTTCAACTTTGCCATTGAATTGTATTTAATAGATAAAACTTATGGCTCTTTTTGCATGAGAATCTATCAGAACCCCTAGTCTTTATGGTCTTACCACCAAAAGAATAATGATGCCAGAAACAAATCATATACTTTTGGCACATGGCCATACCGCCCAGAAAACTCACAGTAATTCACAGCAACCTATATCATATATTGTATGCAAATTTGTGTTATACACTTAGAGGATTTTGTTGGCCAAAATCCAGCATGGAATTAAATGCATTTGGGGTTGTATATTGTGCTAGATGATTGATATTAACTTTACAATATTTTTCATATAAGTGTATGCCATTGATGCTTTCTTATCTTTTATATCATGCCAAAGAGGTCTACAATTTTGGGAATTTTACAAAGCCTTTGAAATAGTAAAGGGAGAAAGGTATGTTTATTCTGTCTCATGTAATACAGGAAACCTACTTATGGGCCCTTTCTGGCAGTGCTGTTAAAAGATTGGCACGACAGGGTGGAGTTCCAGTAAGCCATTTCTTCAAAAATGAAAATTTGCCAGCAAAAAAGATACATTTTTGAAAAAAAAATATTGTGTATAACATACTTTTTAAAACAACAAAAATGTTTCCAGTTTCTCAGCCAAAATCAATTCAGCAGAAGTGAGAGTATGGAGTCCCCCTTTTCATTGCTTCTAAAGATATAGACAGTTGTTTCAGACAAACCACTTTTCAAAAGCAAGCAAATCCTTTGGAATCTCATCAGCCAAAAGCAGGCCCACATTTCCCATTGAAACATTTGCAGTGTGCATAGGAGTTTGAGGGATCATGAACCAGCCCTCTGATTAAAACGTTTGACGATCCCTGTTTTAAACAACCCCAGTTAATCATCTGCTGTCCCACATTTTCAGCTGTTTTAAAATGTCCCATTTTCTCTTTCCTCCTGCTTTCCCCCATGTCCTTAGCTTACTTAAATTGCTGCAAACTGAGTTCAAAGTGAAAAAACAGCATTCAGTTAATGCAGCAAAATATGTTTGTAGGACAATGTAGGAGAGGAAGGGAAGGAAACTTGCCCATCTCAGCTCAGGCAGAAGCAAACTGCCACAGCCTCTTCTAGTTTGTGTGTCCATTTTCATTACTACCTTTGTTTTTTATTAACCACATTTTGATGTTGGTTGGCCACATGTCTCAGCTTTCTTATGTTAAATGCTAGAGGATATGATTCTGCATAGGAAAATGTATCTTCAGATGTAGTAGGAATCCACATCCCTTTAGTTCTAGTCAAAATGGTCAATGATGGGAGTTGAGGACATCTAGATCTTACTGGACCATAAATTCTCTATGGTTGTTTCTAAATTAACTGTCAACTAGTAAACATAATCTCTGGTCATAATTAGAAAGTCCAGATAAAAACTTGAATATTTATTTACGTATTTTATTCATGTATATCCTGCCTTTTTCTCCATTATGAGACTCATGACTAGTGACATATTTAAAATAATATACATTAATGTGTTGTTGAAGGTTTTCACGGGGTTGCTGTGAGTTTTTCGGGCTGTATAACCATGTTCTAGTAGCATTCTCTCCTGATGTTTCATCTGCATTTGGGGCTGGCATTGCAAAAACTCAAACAAAAACTTAAATAGAAAATTTATTAAAATAATTTAGAAAGTCAAAAACGTTAACATGTCTTCAGGCTGCTTATTGACTTACGTTGACCCCATGAATTTCATAGGGTTTTCTTAGGTAAGGAATATTCAGAGGTGGTTTGACCACTTTCTTCACCTACACCGTCTGGGATTCATCGGCAGCCTCCCCACCAATATTAACCAGAGTTGACTCTGCTTAACTTACAAGATCAGATGAAATCTGATGCCTTTAGGATATTTAGATCCTTTTCAAGCCATTAAAACACAGCACAGAAAGCCCATCCCTTTAGGGAGGTAATTCCAAATTCTGGGAGCAGCTACCAAGAAATGTGTCTGGGAAGATGATAGAATAGAGAAAAGGGCCTTTCCAGAAGATCTTAGAACTGTAGTGAGCTACAAAGGATGGAAATATCCTTGGTGGAAGTGTTATGCCCCCACGGAAACCGCCTCTGTTTTCCTCCTTAGTTAGGAGAGGTTAGCCTGCATATTGTGAATAGCCATTATGGGAGAGATCCAGAGTTAGCCCCTTCCTTCCCTTTAAGGCAGTGGTTCTCAACCTGTGGGTCCCCAGATGTCTTGGCCTTCAACTTCCAGAAGTCCTAACAGCTGGTAAACTAGCTGGGATTTCTGAGAGTCCGAGAAGCTAGGAATGAGAGACTGTCATTATAGATTGTTACAGGAGTATGACTTAAAATACAAAGATCTGGCTCTGTTAGAAATACAGAAAGACTATGCCCTAAGGAGCAATGAGTGTTGATCACCACAGGGCACAGGTCAGGGGGAAGGCAAAGAAGTTAGGGTATTCTGTGCCGCTCATTAAACAGGTTTTTAAAACCCCAATAAATTTATTTTTCCCACATATTTTCCCTCTGGACAGGAAAAAGAAACACCATTTAAAGAGAACCTATAGTCAGTTTCAGGAAATTAAAACTGAAAGAAAAACATCTGAGAAAAGGGTGATATTAGGAAAGTGCTGGAAGGTGTGCAGCATGTACACTTTTTCAATAAAAATTAGAAATCACACACACATGCGAGAGTGTAAACCCTAAGTGAAAAAAGTCAAATATGTTCTCATCTCTGTTAATGGAAAAAGATGCTTAAATCATGTGTGTAGCTATTAATTTGCACAGATTTAAATTAATGATCACTATAGATTTATCAATGGATGATTCATTATAAAATGGAAATTAACTTTATCTATAGATAAGAATTTAAGCTCCAATTAAAAGGCAAACTTCCAGAATGAAATAGCAATGTCAATCAAGAAGTTCTTACAGTATTTGATAGTGTAGTGGTGAGGTTTCGAAACTATTGAGGCCACGTAATACTTTCAATACTATTTCAAACATTGCAGCCTAAAACCAACTGCTAATTCCAGCTCCATTAAACCCAACGATCTAATGGAACTTACGTATTTATTCATCAAGTTGATAATGATTTAAAGCAGTGATACTCAACCTGTGGGTCCCCAGGTGTTTTGGCCTACAACTCCCAGAAATCCCAACCAGTTTACCAGCTGGTTGAGAACTATTGATTTAAAGAGTTTATTAGACAAAGTGAAAAGGTTGAGAACTATTGATTTAAAGAGTCTGATTGAGTTGGGACTAGCAACTGGATTTACTTCTACGTGTTTAAAGAAAATGTTAGAAAGTAATGAACTTAGCCTCACAATATATATTTATGTAAAAGTTTAGATATTTTAATCAAATAATTGACTTCAAAACTCTGAATAATTGACTCCCAAAACCTGAGTCCATGGGTCAATGTATGATAACTACTGTACCTACTGTAACTTGACTCTTATCAAAAGTAACTCTCCCCTTCTCAGAGTATACAGTACTGGCAAAAGGTGAGATCTTAGTTGTCAGGGGATGATGGGTAGCAGAGTGAAATCCAAAAAATTCACCATCCCGGTCTTCACCTCCTTCTCTCCAGACTATCTCCCCGTGTGGAAAAACAGCACTGGACAAACACACTCCAGCAGATGAGGGTTCAGTTGGAAAATCCAACGGCAATCAATCTTTATTTACAAGACTATATACAAAATAGAGCAAATCAGTCCTTCTCCATGAGTGCTTGCCGAAGCGAACTCATGCACACACAGCACATTGCTCTTCTGCTCAGGAAACTCCTCTGCATTCCACAGGAACAAGAAAGAAAGTCCCGGTCAAAACAAACTTGACCCCATTGGTCCTGTGATACATCAATCATATTAGACTCTCATTAACTCCATAACTGCTGAAATGCCTTGCCGAAAAACTAACACATAAGGCATTTCTAATAACCCAGATTGATTTTAACATTTCACAAAACACAATACCCTGACATTAGTCTGTCCTGGGGGAACTGAAACGAAGCACAGGCCCTCTCCTCTCATCTCTCTGCTGTGTTGCCACTTCTGGCCTTTTTTAATGCCTGGGCAGGGCAATGGTAGTGGACTGTGACATCTAGGGATGAGGCAACATTGGTGCTTTGCCCTTTCTGTCGAATGACCCTCAACATATCCACAGGTCATATCAAAATCCACAGTTTGGGCAACAAAACCTGAGCTCAACATATAAAAGATAGAAATATACATGAGTATATACTGCATTGGAAAAGTTCAGACCTTTATAAATACCAGGCTCCTGAAGGCAAATAAAAGTAATCTCTTTAAAGGTTAAAGGAAATTTTGCACCTCATATTCTTCTGTACAAATTAATATAATTGGTTTGCTAACACCATGCAGATTTGGCAGACCATATCTATTAATTCTTCACTCCGCTGTTATTCCTGTGATGACAGTCCTAGTCCTTCCTCCACTCATTAAACACTCTTCTAGGTTACATTAACATTAGTATGCAAGAGCATGAAATCTGGAGATGCATTTTGAGATTGAGTTTTCCTCTCAAACTAGATGGTTAACATATCTAATACCCAGGACAGAGCAGCAGTCTCCTCAGTACAATATGGTGGGACCAGTAAAACGTTTTTAAAGCGTTATCTCTAAGAGTTGTATAAAGTCTTTTATTGCATTCTAATACTTTTACTGTTTTAACCTAGGCAGCTTTTATTTATACTTTTATTATAGGTTTGTATTATTTTAAAGTATGTTGTTAGCTGCTAGGAAAAAGGTGGAATATAAAAAAATAAAACATGAAATCATACATAATAAGAAATGTAATAGATTGGCTGGGGAGGGAATGACATTCTTACATGACAGGGGTTGGGCTACATGGTGTTTCCATATCTATGAATCTATGATATAGGCAGATGATGAGGTCTGGTTGTTCTTTAACAGCAGAAGATTTTTTCAGACAGTCTTAAGGGTTTTATAGGTTAAAAACAATGTCTTGCATCAAGCCTAGAAACTTGAGTGACAGCCAATAAAGTCTAATTAGTATAGGTATAATGTGTGTTTGGATTTGTGCTCATTAACAGCATAAACAACATTTTCAAGGAAGTTATGACACCGTTTTTCAGAGCCCAAATAGCAAGGTCACGTAGCAAAAGTGTGCTTTTAACTGTTTTAATTTAAGTCTGCTTCCATCGTTTATCTTGTTCTGTATTTTAATTGTTCTGGAGCTTAACTAGATGTTTGGTTTGGGTTTTAATGATGTTTTGCATTTACATGTTTCTCTGAAGCTGCTCTTGAAACCCACTTTTGAGAAGATGGCATGGTAAAAATCCAATATATAGATACATAAATACTAGCAGGAAACTCTTTGAAGTATCCTGTGAGTCAAGGGGATCCACCTGCCTCCAGGGATGTTTCTCATAACAATGCCCTCACTCCCATATAGGTCAGGATGATTCAAAAATTCTCTAGGCAAGTAGTCTATTAGACATCAAATCTAGTTAAGGCAAAAGTGACTGGCATGGACATTCCTGTTGGGTATATCCAGCATTGTAGGAACAGGTTCTTTCCAAGTTATATACATTAGGTGTTATTGGTCTTAAGCAGCTTCTAGAAACATAGCAAACAACTAGTTTTTTTCCTAGAAAGACACTATGAAAAAATAGTAAGGTTTTCCCTTAAGTCTAGTTGTGTCTGACTCTGGAGGGTGGTACTCATCTCCATTTCTAAGCAGAATAGCTGGCGTTGTCTGTAGACACCTCCAATGTCACAGGGCCATCATGATTACATGGAGTGCCGTCACCTTCCTGCCAAAGCGGTACCTATTGATCTACTCACATTTGCATGTTTTCAAACTGTTAGGTTGGCAGAAGCTAGGGCTAACAGCGGGACCTCATCCTGTTCCCCAGATTTGAACTGCCAACCTTTCAGTCAGCAAGTTCAGCACCAGTAGTACCACCAGGGGCTCCATGAGAAAGTAGTAGGAAGTGATTACTGAAAACCCATCAATCCTGCCCAACTATCAGTGCATCTATTTACCAAAAATACTATTCTCAATCATCCCAGTTTTGCCTCTGAAGGTATGAGTGGTATACTAGATTATATCTATTGCTAGAATGGATGTGGACTACTAACTGATCCCAACTGTCAGATATTCTATTTCTATTAATTATAATATCACGCTTTGAAACAGGAAATCAGCATATATTGGTCACAAATGAGTGATGTAGTGACTTTTTCACAGCAATGTACTTTCAAAAATGTTTGCAGCTCCACTCAGACCAAGGCTATTTGACACTGTGCACTTGAATATTTCCATAGCAAGCAAAATATTCTCACCTAATTGAAACTGCAACTCCACACTGGAATTGGGCCAAGGCCTCAAGAATGAAATCTTTATACAAAGTGTGCCAATATATTTTAAGAGGCCACAAATAGTAAGAGCTTCCATTCATGTGCCTTCTACATCACACCAAAGAGAGCATTGTCCTTCAAGCATATCCTGAAACACTGATTCACTACTGTGTCCTGAAACATGAACCCCACCTGCTAACTGCAACTAATTTCCTGGAGCCTTACATTCCCTATCCTAAAAAAAGGTCTAAAAGAGGAGGTTTAATTTCTCCAAGATGTATGAGCTCTAAGTAGATCTCACTCAAAGATCAACCACCCTAATAATAAACCCGTTATCAATAATCTGATTTGCTAAGCATTATTCCCAAATCTACCCTCATCATCAGTATACAATGCAATTATCATAATGCAAGCCAAATATATGCCTTTCCCTAGAAACCTGAAACTGAATTTTTAAAAATTGAGACATAGGAAGTGGCTCTGTTCAAAACAGAAGTAGCTTTCGTTCTGAGGCTTAGAAAAATTGAATAATTCTTCACAACTGATTTGCTAGATTTAATACACACACCCACATACATGCACTCACACCAAATTTCTTTGATTTGAAGATGCCACCAATTGTAAGACACACACTAATTTTAATACCACCAACAGAAAAAAAAACTTAGAGAAACAGAGAGAGAGAGAGAGAGAGAGAGAGAGAGAGAGAGAGAGCACCACGCACCCCTTTTAAAAGATGTTTATATGGAGAAAAAAGTATGTCTTAGGATCCTTCCACACAGCTGAATGGCAGTGTGGACTCAGATAACCCATTTCAAAGCAGATATTGTGGGGTTTTCTGCCTGTGTAGAAGGGCCCTTAGAATCAAAGAAATACAATATCACTAAAAGATAGAATTAACTAATTGGTTATATTACCAAGTGCAACTTTCTAGCTACTTCACTTGAAATATAATTAATTAATTGAGTAATGTCAACCACATGTGTATTAAGATAATGAGTGGCCAGGAAGAGGTGTCAGAATTCAGAAATGTCATTTCTATACATTTTCAACACAGTTGTGTTGATAGAACACAGACAGAACTCAGTTGACACAATAATCAACCCACATAAAATACTATTTTTTATTGGATATGGATCGCACAACTGTTTGGAGAGAACACTCTTGTTGCATTGATTTTAATTTCCTTTAGGCTCTATGACCTGAGCTCTTGAATGTTTTTTTTGTTGTGAAAACAGCACTGGGGTCTGAACATAGAGGGCACATCACATTGCAGTTGTGGGATGAAGCCCCCCATCCCCACCCCCATTTTGACTGCAGGCGCCAATGGCAAAAGAAGCCTCTCTTTGGAGAAGGAGATTTCTGCGCATGGAAGGTTCCTTCACTGAGTACAATGTCCTCCCTGTGAAAAAGCAAAAATCTAAGCAGCAGTTTTCAAAGGAATGTATTGCAAAGTAACTGTGCACGGGATTGCAATGATAGCCTTAAAACTGACCCAATTTCCATTGTGTCCTTCAATACGTGTAGCCTCAAGCAAGCTAATTTATCCAAATGCAAATAATGATCTCATTTATCAGGGTCTCTGAGTGTACAAATGTTTTGTACTGTGTGCATGCTGTTTCTGCCTTTAGAAATATATTTACAATTTCCCATAGTACAAGTTATCTTCCAGGGACTGCTATTTAATTAGTAACTTAATAGGAGCTCTTTCAATCTCATGTGATGAGATGCATCACTTTCTTGAGAAAATTAGGATACTGAAAAAAGCAAGGACCTAATGAGGTAGATTTCCATTGCAGTGTAAACCCCAACAACAGTTTACAAATTACGCAACATCTTGTATCTTAGTCTTTGCTATCTTTAAAAACATCAAAATCTCTAGTGCATGACAGAGAACAACATTAAGTCACTTGTACGTGTTTTAAATGGTGAGTCAGCATTAATCATGTTTGCAGTTACAACACCCAGTTGAGAACTGTTGTATTAAATATTGTTCCCCCTTTTAAATATTGTAACCTTGCTTCCGGGAGCTTAGTGTGGATTCCCCTGATTTTTAACACGAAACAGTCCTGTGAAGTAGATTAGACTGATATTGTGACTGGGTCAAGGTCAGCTAGTGAACTTCATGGCTGAATAAGTATAGATTTGAATCAAACTCGACTTGGTTTTAACTAAGGCACAACTGTAGTGCCTGAAGTATAAGAATCCATTTATAACATATGTAGGTCAAACACAGAGCAATTACCCATATAGATATTTCACAGATATCTCATTTAGTTTCTATTGCTATATAAATTGGCTGACTTACATTCAAAAAGTAGCATCTCAGTGGCAGATAAACATTATATGACAATGGGCCAACTCAGTAATGATTATGTGACAACATTGCTAGGATTCATGTCATTAGCTGACACATCTGACATATGGCTGTGCTTCATCTGGGCTCATCTACACATACCACAAAATCCGGGGTCAGTACAGAGGTTTTCGGACACTCTGTCCCTCACCTGTGGTAGTGGTGGGGCAGGGTCCAGATGATCCAGCTGGACCAAAATGAATATGGCCCGAATGGACTGTAACTCTTACCTTTTTTATTATCTCTATTCCCCTGTAGCCACAGCAGATGGCTTGAGAACTGTTGGCCATTGCTAACTGCCTTTGCTGATGGCCAGTACTTTTCTGCTGTTTGCTGCAGCAATGGGTGGTGACGTGGTCTCAATCAATCTCCCTTTCCCAGCACTTCTGAGTGCAAGAAAAGGCGATGGCAGTGCCTTTGGCAATTTACATTGGAGCTGCTCTGTGGTCTATACTCTGCCCAACTTTTCTTAATGCTGGGCTAAACCGGTTTAGGCCAGTTTACTCCATGTTAAGGATGAGAAGTCCCTGGACACCGTTTGGACACTTAGAAATGACATCTGGTCCACTTTGAGTTTTAGGGCTGGTGTAGACAATCCTTTGGTCTCAAATACACCAAGTGTGGGAGAGGAGAAATTGGCAGTGTGTGTGGATGCATGTGCTTGGGCCCACTGAACTATTTGAGATGTTAGAGAATGACAGTCCTGCAGCTTGCAAAGCTTGGTGTTGCTCAAAACATGGCAGCAATGACAAGCATAGCCTAGAAAAAAACCCTTGATGTGTGTAGGTAAGACCATAGTGAATGAGATCATGAGAGGAAATGGTGACAAGTAAATATATTTTCCAACCAATCTGCCCACCAAAAATGCTTTCTGGTTGTTGTTTTTTTCCAGTCTGGGTTGCTGCATTATTGAGAAGATGTTTTGAACTTACAAGTCATTTCTGACTTATGGTGAACCTGTTATAGCATTTTCTTTGAAAGATTTGTTCAGAGGAGGGGTTGCTTTTTCTTTCATCTGAACCTGAGAAAATGTGACTTTTCCAAGGTGACTAGATAGGTCTTCAAAGTCTCCATAGTCATAGCTTTATGATCAAACCCTACATCATGCCAGCTGTTACCTAGTTAGCTGTTAAGTCAAATAATGGCCCCATTTCTCTTGCGCTTGTTTTCAAAATCAATTGATCCAAAAATAACTGTCTTTCCTCTCTCAACTTATAACTATGACTTCACAAGGAGTCAGCCCTAATCATATTAGAAGTATCTGTCATCTGATTTCAGGCTCCAAATTCTCAAGGAATGGGATGCTGTTAATCTGACAACCATACTAAGGTAAAGGTAAAGGTTTTCACCTTACATTAAATCTAGTTGTGTCTGACTCTGGGGGATGGTGCTCATCTCCATTTCTACGTCGAAGAGCCAATGTTGTCCATAGAACCTCCCGCAGAAGCGGTACCTATTGATCTACTCACATGTGCATGTTTTTGAACGGCTAGGTTGGCAGAAGCTGGGGCTAACAGTGGGAGCTCACTCTGCTCCCCGGATTCAAACCGGCCAACCTTTCGGTCAGTAAGTTTAGCAGCTCAGCGGTTTAACACGCTGTGTCACCAGGGGCTAATACTAAGTGCATTTAAATATGATTCAGCAGTTCTGGATTATTTACACCATTACATTCTATATTCTTAGCTTTCTGTATATGTATATTGGAACTCAATTCAAAATTCTAACCATTACACTACACTGTCTCAACATAACCCATGGTGAAAGTATTGTTTTCCATCACTTACTTTGCCTCATTGCTGGGAGACCAGGAGAAGTGCAGCTATTCTAATTCCCCATAACCAGAGTTAGCAATACAGCTGACAGTTCTAGTTTAAATGCTGAGACCAGAAAACAGCTAAGAACTATTGAGATACATTTGTGGAAAAACTTAAAGCATTTTATGACCTTAAGCTGAACCTTAACTGCTTCAAAAGAGATGATAAAAGTCCATCTGCAAGTATGATAACTGCTTCATTTGGTATTGAAAATTTGCTAGGGCTGGTTCAGTTTAAGATCATAAAATGTTTTAATTGTAGTAATAAATACTTCCATTCTAAAAATCTGGGATTGTGTAACATATTCAAAAAGACAAAAGCCACAATCTAATGAGAAGACAAAGCCACAATTTTACCAATGCACGCTATGTAGCAACAAATGTTACTTTGCACAGGGATGAACCATTATCAGACCTAATTTGGCATTCCTAACTTGAGAGTAAGGCTCAAAAACTGGTAACATATTAAACTGCCCCTCAGCGTGGGGTTTTCTTTTCTTCTCCCCCCCCCCCCCTTTCCTTTCTTTTTTACACAAAGTCTTTTGCATCTGTATCCCAGAGCCTAGCTGAGTAGTACACACAGTTTCAGCTCCCATTTTGAATGACCAGGAGTGACAACCAAATTGGAAGCTGTGGGTTTGGAGGCTGTTTTAGATGATATCCTTCAACAACATTTTAAACCCTTGCAACAATGTAAGTTCTTCAAAGCGGTTTTTGTCATTTTTTTTAAAAAACGAGGCAATTTTAAAGGTTGGGGGCCACCCACCCTGATTGAGAAGCTGAAAATAAAGAATTATACATTTCACTTTCATGATTTTTTTTTACAAATATCTGCTTATAGACTGTAGTAATTTATTTAAAACAATAACATCTACACAAACAAATGGAGAGACGTGTTATGATGGCTCCAATTCCAGTATACTATCAGCCTTGTGGTCAAAACGAAAATGCTGAGCAATACTGCTGAGAAATGCATGGCTCAGTGCTTTTACAACAGTGGTTCTCAACCTTCCCAATGCTGTGACCTCTTAATATAGTTCCTCATGTCTTGGTGACATGTATAGTTTTTGTATAGTTTTTCCATTCTAAAAAGTGGAAATACTCTAAGCTTTCTTTAGATAGCTAGCATGGTATAGTCATTTGAGCATTGGACTACAACTCCAGAGATGAGGCTTCGGTTCACTGGATGATCTTTGGTAAATCATATATTCTTAGCCCCAGAAGACCCCATGATAACTTTGCCTTAGGGTCACTATAAATTGAAAACAACAACAACAACAAAAGCTTCTTTACTGGCAATACAAACTTTGTACTTAAGTCTATTGTTACTTTCTGCTATTTTCCCTTTTGGTCCTGCTCAAAACTGGAACATGCCTTCTAAGAATTCTGAAACCGAATTTTGAATATGTGAATTATTTCTGAGAGTGGGATGCTTGACCTTGGACTAGCTGCTATGAAGTACATATATAATTTTTTTTACCATCATATCTAAATAATTTACTCTTAAAAAAACTACCACATTTCCTCAGGGGGAAATATTTGTGACAGGGAAGGGGGAAAAGGCATACTCTACAACTATCCAGACATGGGTGGGACAGTTGCAATTAATCCTCTGTCACTTCACTTTTTCCATCTCCTTTTAAAATCCCCCAGGTTTTTGTTCTCTTCTGACTTTCTAAGTCCTCAGCTTACTTACTGCATGAGTCATTTGTGCTCCACTTAGACAACAGAAGGGAGAGGAGGTGAACAGGTGAAGTCTTGCCCATCCCAGTAGATTCAAGTCAAAGCTAACTGCTGCACAGTTTCTCCTGGCTGTCGTGTACTCACTTATTAACAGATTTTGCCATTCTGACGTTATGTGGCCAGGTATGTCCCAGTTTTTAATTATGAAATATTGAAGGATATGGGAGAGGATATATTAAGAACAGTATTGAAAATGAACTGGCACAGAATTAGCTGAAGCACTAAGGAGTTAGTCTTTAAATACGTTCAGAAACACCTTAACATTTAGGAAATCTTTTCAATAGTAATGAGAATTTCCTAATTCTTCCTAGATGTCTCATGTGTATAGCTGAGACCAGGCCTGTAGCTAGGGGGCGGTTTTAGGGGTTCAACCCCCCCCCCCCCCCCGAAATTTTTCAGGTTATAAAAAAAACCTGGTTTACTCATGAATTTTAACTGGTTAACCAAATCCCCATGCTAAGTCTATGAGACACAAAACATTAAGAGTCCCTCCAGGCACTATCTCAAGCAGATATTGACAGGTTTGTAGCGGGGAGGGGTGTGTGCTAGGGGTTAACTCCCCCCCCCCCGAAATTTTCAACCCCCCCCCCCCTGAATTTTTTTTCTGGCTACGGCCCTGGCTGAGACTATATCAAAACCCAATTTGTCTATCCATACTGTAGCTACAAAGAAACCCAAGTCATGTACAGAAACTGTTTTGGCATACTTATATAAGCCTTCTAGGAGCTCCGGTGGTGAAGTGTGTTAAAGCACTGAGCTGCTGAACTTGCAGACCGAAAGGTCATAGGTTCAAATCCTGGGAGCTGAGTGAGTGTCCACTGTTAGCTCCAGCTTCTGCCAACCTAGCAGTTCGAAAACATGCCAATGTGAGTAGATCAATAGGTACCGCTCCGGCGGGAAGGTAACGGCGCTCCATGCAGTCATGCCAGCCACATGACCTTGGAGGTGTCTACGGACAATGCTGGCTCTTCGGCTTAGAAATGGAGATGAGCACCAACCCCCAGAGTCAGACATGACTGGACATAACGTCAGGAGAAACCTTTACCTTTACCTTATATAAGCCTTCAGTTGTGATTATAAAACCTAGGCATTAACAATATTTGAACCACTAAAGCCAACACAGTATAATGATTTGAGTGTTGAACTACAACTCTGGAGACCAAGGTTCAAATCCTTGCTCAGCTATGGAAACCCACTGAATGATCTTGGGTGACTCACTAACTCTCAGCCCAACAAAACCCTGTGATAGAGTCTCCTCAAAGTCACCTGAATTGGAAATTACTTGAAGGTACAGAACAACAAACAAAACAACAAACAAAAGGAGCCTGCCAACAATGATTTCCCTTTCTTGGCAATGGGAAGAGAGTCTGGCCTCCATTAAGGTCCTGCTGGAGTCCTCTTGGTGCGTAGAAATGATGCACCAGGAGATTGGGGGGGGGGGGGATTTTCCTCCTGTCTTTCCTCTCCTGGTGTAAGTTCTTTTAATTTTTAAGGCATTTTGGGTGCGGGGAGGGATTGGTGCCCTATGGGTTTTCTGGGTTCATAAAAGCCCGAAAAGCCCAAGAAGCCTGTGTGGATTTGTCCTGCAGATCACGTGATGCAGTACCCAGGCCCGATCCACACAGGGCCTATAGGCCATTAGACCCGAGCCTTTTATGAAGGCTCAGGTCTAATGGACTATTAAACCCAGGACAAAGCAGGGTTTTCCTGTTTTGTCTCAAATTAATTTGGGTTTACCAGAGATGTTGTTTGGATGCCCCCAGTAAAACCGCGGGAGCTCCCACATTATGGGTCCTGTCTGGATGGGCTCACAGAGAACTACTGAAAACAAGCAGCATACAATCATCCTTCCACATTCACTGGTCTTATGGGCACAGGGCATCCATGAAAGTGAAAAACCACAAATAAAAACTGTTATTATATTACCTGAGAGAGCATCACTCTAGAAATTTCTAGGTCTTCCAGTATGACTCTATTATTAACTTTTGCTGGAAACTGATAAGAGAATTGTATTGGAGGATCTAGAGATTCGTAGACAGGTGTTTTCTCTAGAACTCTCAAGGTCCTCCAGCATAACTGGATGAAGTTGACTGTAACACTAGAAGATGTAGATTTTACTAGAAAGAACATATGTAATGAAATATGTAAATAATTAAATTCTTTAAAAAAAATCAAAGCCACAAATGTGAAGGGATGACTGTAATATTGGTTCCAATTGCAGTCACTCATTAAGGCTCTTGGCCAGGGGCTTTTCTGTAACAGCAAAGACTAATACAACCAGAAAGTAAATATTGGCCAAACCAGTATCTCCAACACTTGGGTCTCAAATCAGCTTTTGTAATCATTTTCTTTTACATAAATGTCACCACATCTGTTCTGCAAAGAAATGTTTGTGTTGGAAAATAAAAATCATGTCTCTCTTGACAATTTTATTTGCACTGTTCAGTATCATCTGGATTATGATGTGGCTCTGTGTCAACTGTGTACTGGGGGAGGGAGGAGACACCTGCTGTTTGATTTAGATCTTCCCAAACACTTTGAACTATTTAGTAGATCATGTTATTGACATCATAGTAAAGTATTCTCTTCAAAAGGCTTCAGTAATTTTTATTCTTAGAACAGTCATTCTGAACCAGCTATAATGATAGATTACAAGAGTGTCAGCCAAAAAGGAGCTGGTATAATGTAGTGGCTAAGAGAGTGAACTATGAATCAGGAGGAACTCCTTGGCTTAAAATTCAATTCAGTCATCAGCTAATTATGGGGCCTTAGGCCTGCCTCTGTATGTCAACTTCAGTCTTGCATCTGCAATATGGGAATCATAGAGGAAGTATCCGAACTAGAAATCAGTATGATTAAGTGACCTGCCCAGTGTTTAGATGACAAGATCCAGGGATCTATGGTGCTTTTCTGTTTTGTTTTTCAGTTTTCAGAACATGAAACTAGGCTGTCTAAAGCTTTTTAGTAGTGATGCTCCAACATTACATTGGCAGATGCATGATGTAACACAGAGCTGATTTATGTTGGAAAATGGATACCGAGTTAGCTGAACCACCAAAAAGTTGCTTTGATTTCCTCCCTTTGCCATACATCCTTCTTTTATCCACCTATTCTGTCTCCCTTTTGTTATCTGTTTCCTCGTTTGAATGAACACTCACTCCCCAATGTTTCTCTTGCTGTTCCTTGTTGCACTATCATCACTCTTTCATTTCAAAGTCCGGCTGTTTTCCCTGTGTTTCTTTGGCCAGTTTTAGTTTTACACTTAACAAAGGAGTCTTTTCCACACTGTCATCAACCCAGCCACTACAGCATATGACCCCAGCTTAAATCTCTGGTTCACATCAACAAGAACATGTTATTATTACTTCTGAAAAGCACTGTTGTTTCTTCCCAATTTACAACAGTGATCAAGTAGTCACAGGGTAACTTGGGCAATACACTGAGAGCCCTTCAGTCATTCATAAGTTCTAAGGTTTTCTCTTTACATTCTCTCATCTGATATAGAGGGTTGTTTTGATCTGTGCCATTTGCCGTTGGCCATTTACAGAAGCACAGCAAGCTTAACTTGTTCTTCACCCATTGAAGGCTGACCCTCCTTTAGCATCTATTAAGACTCTTCACTAAGAGTCAGACTATATATAACTCTCAATGAGCAATTCAGTTTGCAACAGTGCCACTTTGAGTTGTGTTTTTAGAAGAATGTCAATGGTCACTGGGGTTGTTGACATCCTGCTTTTTTAATAGAATATTTCTAAAAACACCAGGGAGGGAAAAATTACATTCTTAGCAATATGTGGGTGAGCCAGATATTGGTCACTGAATGGCCAATATTAAAGTGTACATTTTTCTTGGGAGGTAAAGCAACCTCTAGGTTAAAAGCTAACGAAGAGGTTTCTCTTTAAACCGATTGTCCTTGTGGCTTAGAATGTGGCGTGCATAATTACTCCAAGTGTACTTTAGCAACACATCACCTTGTTGTAGATCTTGCTAATTATCTGAGGGTGCTGCTGCTGCTAATTGGACCATGCAAATCATAGCCAGAAGCCTCATCCTAATTAAAACACTACCGGATTGCAAGTAATTCTCTTCCTGATGGAAGTTTTTTGAGAGAGGACCTCCACTGACTGAGAGACTGCCAGCACAAACAAAAGAGGAGGTAGAAACAACCACAGCCGCAACCACTCTCCCACAAGGAGCAACACTGCTTGACATGTTACAAAGAAAAGAATCTGTCCTGGTAAAAATAAGTTGGATTCACTTTGTTTTTAACTGTCAAATACTAAATCATGAACATGGTTATCAAAATGCATCTGTCCCTTTCAATACTTTCCATTTTGTTAGATCCAATAGTGATATCTTTACTGACCAGCCAAATTCTAGAAAACACAGAATGCAAGCTTTCGAAGTTCCACTGCAAATAATTTAAAAATCATGCCAATGTTACAGTCACAGGACCACATTTTGTCTCAGATGTTATTTCTGTTGTCAGTTAAGAAGTCTAGACTCAAGTGGTTTCCAAATTTTTGTTCTCCAAGCGTTTTTCCGAGTCCCCAGTCAACTTGACCAACAGTCGGGAATTCTGGGAGCTGAAGTCCAAAACATCTGGTGGAAAAAAACTTGGGAACCATTGAAGGGATCTCATTCCAGGCAGAGGCTACTTACTTCTTGGTCATGTGGCAACTAGGTACAAGGGCCAATAACCTACAGGTAAGAAATTTTCAACTACATTAGGAGCGGAAAAGTAACTTCCCTTAAAATCCAGGCAAACTCTGTCCTGCATGAGAAACTGCCTCTTTTTTAGGCAGAGAACATCACATTTCTCAATGCATTACTGAACTATTACGTATTGGAAAATGTTTAGGTGCTGTATAGGTAAAACACACCAACTGTAATCAAATGAAAGTGTTTTACCTTAAGACCCGGGCCACTGCTCCTTTGTCTCTAGTCCCCACATGAACAAGAAAGGCAGTGACCAATATTTGCACTGATATCCCTCTAAACCAATGTTTCCCAACCTGTGGGTCCCCAGGTGTTTTGGACTACAGCTCCCAGAAATCCCAGCCAGTTTATCAGCTGTTAGGACTTCTGGGAGTTGAAGGCCAAAACATCTGGGGACCCACAGGTTGAGAACCACTGCTCTAGAAAGTCATAACTAACAACAGAAATAACATCTGAGACAGAATGTAGGTCTATGACTCTAACATAATCACATTTTTCTCTTGCATGGTTTTAAAACTTTTTGCCTGATGAAGAAGAACTTTGACAACTTGCATTTTTTTTTTTGCATTTTGGTTGGTGAATCAAGGCATTGCTCTTTTATGGGTTTTGTACAATTTTGCTGCATGGCTACTCCTGAATATGTTATCCAGTCCTCTGATATGGATGTCAAAGAGTTATATTGCTCTTAGCATACAATAAGGAAGGCATGCCTATGAGAATGATGCATGCTTTCCTTATTGTATGTTAAGAGCAATGTAAAGGACTGCAGTGCTTCCCAAAACTTGTACCACAAATAACATAAGCTTTATTTGTGGTACAAGTGTTGGGAAACATTGCAGCCCTTTGGCTGATGGAGTCCAGCATTCCCTCACAGTTAGTGGTGGAACTGGGCTCCTAAAATCTAATATTGCTCAGATAATTTCTTGGCCAGAAATCCTATGATTAGCTAAACAGAGCCCCTGTACTTTGCTATGCATCCATTTTGCATCAGGTTTGATGGGATGCTGTAAAAATAAGGGATGGTGGCCTTCAGTGCAAAAACATGGTTCAGCTCCCCTCTCCATGTATAAGAACTATGCAATCAGTTTAGTAAAAGCCAAAATTCATGCCTCCAGCTTTTCCCCAGCTGGTAGATCTTTGCCTAGTCTCAAACTACTAAGCTAAACCACATTGTATCTAAAAATCCTTAAATACAAATCAATCCCCTCTATGTCACTGGACAGCTGCTCACATCTGGCCACAATGCTAACAAGGACTCCCAAAGTCTGGCGGGTTGGTAGAGGCTAAAATCACTAGACTGTAACTCTTAAAAGTTTAGTATGCCTTAGAATACAAATATTGGCTTGAAGAGGAGACCACTGTTGCCCTAATTGTACTGTGCAATGAAACAAAGGGTATATCTCTGCCATCAAGCTTTTTAAATGAAAAGAACTACTACCTGTGGTGAACATCCTCAAGTGACCTAGACATGGCCTAATTTTATCTGCTGCCTGGGACCACACAAACCATACATATTGTATATTTGGCAGGTCGTTGCTGGTGGGCTTTTTGGCTGGATGGCTTGCATGCTGTGCAAGCCTGGCTGGAGAAATTACGGGGTGTGAATTGAAGAAGAATACCTCAGAAGTCAAGTCACATGTGAAGAATTTGCATCTATATCTTTCACACTTCCTTAATTTAGAGGCATTTGGATTGCAGCCAATCTCCACTGACATGCACTGACGGGAAAGGGAGAGGAAGAAAGCTCCTTTTATCATCTGATCCCTGATGAGTTGGAAGCAGTAGGACCACTTTCAGCCATCTGCACTGGTGTGATGCTTCAGGGAGGCTGTGATCAGGCTAACAAATCCCTCACTTTGTGAGTTGCCTTGGTTGCATAGTGAGCTTGGTACTTAGGCCAGGATAACAAGTTATTGTGAACAGACAGATAACTTTGGGTTTGTTCCAGAACAAGGCCTCTTCCCATCAGACAAATGTATCGGGGAGGGTGTGATATTGGCTGCTGTATATTCCACCCTTTAAAAAAAAAACAACAATTCAAGTTCTAGGGTTGTTATATGTTTCCCGGGGTGTATGGCCATGTTCCAGAAGTATTCTCTCCTAACATTTCGCCCACGTCTATGGCAGGCATCTTCACAACATCTGAGGATGCCTGTCATAGATGTGGGTGAAATGTCAGGAGAGAATACTTCTAGAACATGGCCATACACCCTGGAAAACTTACAACAACCCTGTGATCCCGGCCATGAAAGCCTTCAATAACACATTAATTCAAGTTCTGTTTTGCCAATTAGGCAATATTTCAGTCTTAATCCTGTTCTTTTCTACAGTATCTGAAGTGTTTTGATCTAGCTGAAAAACAAATGGATACATTTGGTTTTCACATAAATAATGACAGTCATAGTAAGCGTATCCAAGCCCCATCCCTTCAAGTCTACTAATAAATTCCCCACAATTTACAAGATTGGATTTCCTGTTCATAGATGGACGACATAAAGAATTCTGATCTGAAATTCTACACTTTTATAAAATCAGCTAAAAGGACAAGCAATGTTAAACAATTCTGAAACTTCAGACAACTTTCAAACAAACGTAACATCATGCTATGTTACAGTAACTCCCTCCACCATTCATTTGGTTAGCCATACGCCTTGACTTTAACACAACACCTTTTCTCCTGCTTTTGTCACCCTACAACCATCATTAAAACTGAAATTGACACTTCTTTGCCATATGCGCAAAGTTTGCATTTCTGTTGTAATTTACACCTTCAAACTGCCAATTCATATCTATATGGGTATGTTCCTACGCACTCAATCCATGCATCTCATGAAGTATACGTAGTCTATGAAAGCATACGCTACCAACCTTTTCTCCTTGTTTAAGCTCAAAGGTGCCATTACGTACTGATCTAAATTAACGCAGAACAATGCCAGTCAGGATTTCTTGTTTCCATTTAGTCTTCTTGGTTTCTAGGGACAATTCAAGCATCATTTGCTCTTGGACCCTTTTAGGTAGTCAACAGTATCTGTGGAACTCTCTTTTAGACTCAAATTAGTCAAAACTAGGAGAACCAAATTTCCCAACTCTTCACTTAAGAAGTACAGTATTCAGATTGCTGAGGAGCTACTGTGTATTCTTTTAACTGGCAGGCTCGGTTTGGAACTAGTATTAAATCCTGCTCAGCCACAAAACTCATCAGGATAAGCCTTGTGTAAGTCATCCATTTAAAGCTAACTTCTTTCCTAGAACTAGCAGTGTTCAACTAGAGCACATTCAGAGTTCCTGAGAAGAAAGGACGTGAGGTAAGCTGTAACTGGCTCTGATTCCAGGATTCCCTAAGGCATCATTTAGTACTGAAATAATGGCATTCATAAAGTTTTATGGATAATGAGGGATGCAGCACACAAGCACTTCACCCCATTTGCAGATGGGGTACACCTCTCCTTCACAGCCAGTGGTAGATATGAGGCCCTAAACAACTAATCCAACCCAGACTATCCCATGGCCAGCAATCTAATTCCATGTGACTTGTTAAATGGGGCCCTTGGGCTGGATTCTATCTTATAATTCATGCAGCCAGATATTGCCTGGAATTCAATACCCCCTTAGTAGAGTGTTTATCCACGCATGGAAATTTCACTACACAGGCATTACACAACTCCCATGCAGAATAGCAACATGATACAATATATTTCAACATCTAGATGCCATTAGGCAATGTGCAATGCATAATACATGATGCACTACCACGGTGCAATGCACAGTCCCAAGGTACAATACATGATGTATATCTGCAACATACAATGAAGTCACAACACAGAATACTCAAAGACAAGGAAACTCCACTTCCACTGCAATCAGCAGAATGCATTCACTATGCCACAATGAGCTTTTGACTCCACATGCCTAGCATGACTGATACATTAACATATGTGTCTAACTGACAACCAGTAATTGACATAAAGACATCATCAATACTAGCTCCTGCGCTGTGGAATTCAATCTCCCAAGAAGTCTGGCTTCTCTGCTCTTCTCCTGACAGGAAGAGACCCAAAGCTTCTTGCTATTAGCTGGTTGTACCAAAAATCTCTTTTAATAGAGGGGATAATCTACTTTCTCCATCAATGTCATATTTTAAATATCTTGAAATGTTTTTTAATTAGCGCTTTTTAACAAAATAGTTCATTTAACCCTATCAAACTTTTTTGCATAAGAATTGTTTTTAGATGTTGATAGGGAGAAAGTTATGATTGGAATTTAATAAATGAATGAATACTGTGCTGTAATGTGTTTTCCTTGAAAGAACAAAATGGAGGCAATTATGGCCACAGATCCTAATGACTGGAAACTGTATCAGCATTCATGTTGTGCACTTCTGTATTCCATTCTGTTCAATCCAAAATCCTATTGTGCTAATGTGGCATTATTACACTGAATGAGTATTATATATATGTTTTATTTTATTTTATTTCATTTTTACCTTTCCTTCTCTTTGCAAGCAGCTTTTATTCATCTCTTATCTGGAGCTATGCAGTTGCTCATGTTCTCGTTGCAATTATTTATGTGAAAGTTATCTCTTTTTTCCTGATTTAATCTCACTGCAATACGAAAATGGAACCCGGGATCCTTTTTTCAATTTCCCACCCTTGGGCTGATTAGCACCACATCCGGAGCAGCACCAGTCCTTGGTGACTCTGGTGAATCAGTACCAGTTAATTCAGGCTTCTTCATATCCCAGCTGAATTTGGGAGGTTTGGATCAAATACATATCCCGCGACAGTCTAAACCATCCTTCTGAGATAATAAGCAAAGAAAAACAGCTTATTTTATCTGATTTTTATCTGGAAATTCTCCAGGAGGGACTTTGGCATTTCTATAGCTTTACAAAGTAAAGAAATAAGCTGCTAATTCAGCTCCCTTTGTCCCTTTCACAAGCAGTACAGCCTTGACTATAACTTCGCAGACCCGCTGCCAAGATATGAAATGGACAGAGTTTTATTTTCCTTAAAAGCCCAGCCACTTGGCTTGGTTTAATGCCTCTTTAATTGCTTTTCAGTATTTGCACAGTCTTTACCCCAGGCTGTAGGCAGGATATGCTCTTGGATGTTATACTCTCCAGGTTTTTAAAAGGGAGAAGACAGCGCCTTGTTTTCAGAATGCAACATTGCTGTCGTGCTTCTGTAATATAGGCACACAAAATGATTGTTGGATCTACATAAATCAAGTCCCATAAACTAGCTAAATGACTTTCAAAGGTTTAATTTTATGGCTTTTCATTGTGAGCAGCATTACTCAGGGGAGCTCTAATATCCTGCCACGTATGAAGTCTGGTAAAGAAAAACATCTAAAAGCTGGATTACAACTCTAACAATCCAATGGAAGAAATAGTCCCTAGAAGTTTTTTTTTATCTAGCACTTTGTTTCCCAGCATGAGTTGACCATATGTGTGTTCTAGAAGAAACAGTTTCATCTTTACAGAAGAAAGGTGAATACATTCCCCTCTGACCACCTTTTCCAGATAGAACTGTAACTAGAGAGAATTGTCTTTTGTGTTGGGCTTGTTTTTTAAACCTTCTGAAACAAGTCCTTCTTCCTTGTGTTTTCTGGGGAGTTGCAAGGACACTTTTTTTGAAGAAGAAGAAGAAGAAGAAGGAGGGACATGCTGCCCTTCTGCTATATACAGTTCCTACTACAGAGGCCACCAAGTTGCGGTGGGATGATGTGAGAAAGAAATATAAGTAGGAAAGCAACTGGGGGTTGCTATGGTATGAGAAATTTAAGGAAGCATCTTGTACTGGTTCTTTTATTGTGTTTGAAGTGGTGGAATGCAAGCTTTAACCTGCCCTGGTATATCCAGAGTATCTATTAGTAGTGGAGAACACAAATGTATTACCAGGGCAATCTCATTACTATACACAGTAGGTTGTTGATGCCTTGCACCACATTATTCAAGACAATCACTTGCCCATGGCAAACTGAAAGATGGACAACATCTGGGGGCAGCAGGCCAATTTGTGGGGCTAACCCAGGCCACATGGCACACCCAGTATAGTTGTCTGCCAATGCCCTTTGACTTCTGCTGAACCCAACATCTGCCCCTTTGCCTGACTCATCCACCCTCTCTCATGGTAGGGCCAAGACTGGGCCCTTGGACTCACACTTTCACTAGTGAGGAGTGATAATCAGAACCTCCAGTTTCTTTAAGCCAGTGGTTTTCAACCTGTGGGTCCCCAGGTGTTTCGGCCTACAACTCCCAGATATTCCAGCCCGTTTACTAGCTGTTAGGATTTCTGGGAGTTGAGGGCCAAAACATCTGGGGACCCACAGGTGGAGAACTACTGCTCTAAGCTGTCTGAAAATTACAAGCCGTATCAAAGTCTCTTTTTTTCGAGTTTAATGTTAAAGTCATATACATTTCTAGTAACTGCAAAAAAAAAAGAAGAAGAAGAAGAAGAAGAAGAAGAAGAAGAAGAAGAAGAAGAAGAAGATATATTCTCCAAAAACACAGAAACACGAAACTATATGATACTCAGGATATCCCTAAAGAAACTAAACTCATTCATTCAGGACATATTTAGCTGGCTGAATTACCCGAATTGGCCTTACCTGCAGTTTTCTCAGACCATCACAAATATTTCTCAGAGAACTGAGAGATGCTCTGGAGCAGATATAAGGGGCCATGGAGAAGAGAGGAATAGACACTCCTATTCGGTGAGCAAAAGTCTGCTCATGTCACATTCAACATAGTCCCCTAGTTCTTCTTGTTAACAGTGTGCACATATGTGTGCTGCAGCAGTTAATGCCCTGATGTGTATCTCAAGGAGACTGACCTTACTTCTTAACACATATGGTTGCAGTCACATTCCTGCACAGTATCAAGAAAAGGATCTTGTGTATAGAGTATAGAAAAGTACATGAAGCCAGTATTGGCAATTCTTTGTAAGCAACATACACTAGTTTGTTGCAGCCTCAGTGCAAGTACACACGTTTAGGGTGACAACTCAAATATGGCTTGCATTAGCAGCTACGTAGAGAAAGGAGTTTTGATGGCTGAGCAGAATGGATAATGCTGCCCTCTGTTCCCTGGAAGGCAGGGAAGGGTGGGAAGGAAAGGGAGCCAGCAGCATTTGTCATTTCTGACCACACTGGCTCTCCACAACAAATCTCTGAGTTACTCATTTTTATTACAACAGAAACAAAACAATGAAAGGGGTAGTAAATGAACCCTGTGGGTGTGAGAGCAGAAATATACGACATGACACAAGTTGATATTGCAGCAATCTGTGAATGAGAAGTTAAGAAAGAGAAAAATTTCTGCCTAGACAGAGCATTCAGTGTTTGAGTGTAGTTTAATGTGGTCACTGCTATGCTCAAAATGTGTGTGAGTATATACTCCATGCTATTCATTTAGCAAAAATATGAACACACACAATGAAGAGGCAAAGTGAATGTGGTATGATTCACTGTGTGTGACATTCTAGATATGGGTGCTCTTTCCGGGGTGGGACCCACTCTTTTTCACTATCATACTACACTACTAAGGCACCACTTCAGCTGCCAAGGCAACACCTCATAGTATCCTAGGGTTTGTAGTTTTGTGAAGCACTAAAGATTTGGCAGAAGTTTCAAACTGCCTCTCCCCAAAGGTACAAATATATAGAATGGGGCATGACACATCTAATTGTGTAATGTAATAGGACTTTATGCTTATCTGAACATCTTCATTTTGAGCCACACATCTCTCCTAATGGTGATATGCATGTATTCCCCATATGACAGGGATGGGCAAAAATAGATAGTGAAAACCTTTTTTGCTATGTCTCTCTGCCCCTGGTGGGCCACATTTTTATATTTTATAGCAACTGAAGTGTTATAGCATCCCCGACAAATATAGCACTGTACTAATCTTTGCTTCCATATCAGAACCATGAATATGGGGATGGGTAACATGTACGCCTCCAGTCATTATTGGGCTGCAACCCCCATCAGCACTATCAAGTTTAGCCAATGATGGATTATGGGAACTGTATCTAATAGTGATCTATTCTGGAGCATTACACCCGATTTGGGAGTCTCTCAGGTGGTGGGCCCTCAAGCTTGGAAAATATGCTTTTTAAAAAACAGTTTCCAGGATGGCTGTGTTAGCCGAGGGACCATAATTCAAAAACGTTATAACATATGCTTTTGACTTCTATGGATTTTATTATTCATAGATTTGATTAAAGATATCTAGGAATTTCTATGTCTTCCAGTGCAATTCTATGGTTAATTTCCTCCATTCACGCTGAAGGTCATAAAGATTTCTAGAGAGAACACCTCATTAGGAACCTCTAGGTTCTCTGATGCGATTTTATAGTCAGCTTCCAATGGAAGTTGAGTATAGAATTGTTCTGAAAGATCTAGAAATTTCAAGAGAAGTATTCTCTCAGGTAAAAAACCAAAAAAACCCCAATTTCTTTCTTTCCAGTTTTTCAATTTCATGGAGGAGCCCCCCAGTGGTTCACTGGGTTAAACCCTTCTGCCGGTAGGACTGCTGACTTGAAGGATAGGTTGCTGACCTGAAGGTTGCTGATTCGAATCTGGAGAGAGCATGAATGATCTCCCTCTGTCAGCTCCAGGTCCCCATGCGGGGACATGAGAGAAGCCTCCCACGAGGATGATAAAAAAACATCAAAACATTTGGGAATCCCCTGGACAATGTCCTTGCAGACAGCCAATTCTCTCATACCAGAAGTGACTTGCAGTTTCTCAAGTCACTTTTGACATAAAAAAAAATTATGGGGGTTCTGTCCCCTTAAATCTAGCAAATGTGGATGGCTGATTGTATTCATATTTTAATACAAAAAATAAAACAACCTTTCTTATTTTGGGACTGCGGCTCTTGAAGATGTGATCAGTAGACAGATGTGATAAGTTAGACTCATAGGCTCTCTCCCCGAAGAAGGTATTTTAACATGTCATGGCTCAAACAATTCCATTAGCCTATGTTATTTGTAGATATTAAAAGGTCCCACCAAATTATTAACATTCTATATAATTCTTCAATGTACTTGAAGATCTCATCTCCTTTAAGGCACCAAAGAGATTTTTCTCTGTGCTACATAATTTCTGTAAAGGACTGGCCTGATTTTGCAATGATCTGTGTTTTATCATTAGGCATGAATATGTTGACACTGTACAGCATTGCATTATTCACTATTACACCCCTTGACATTTCAGCAAAATATTTTCAAGCGTTTGTATGTAGTGCATGTGGAAGTTGTCACTCATTCACTTCATCAAAGCATTTTCACATCATTAAGATGCAGAGACAAAGAATCGTAGGCTATTTTAAAAACAGTTATTTGTATAACCCATCTGAGCAATATATACAAGAAAAACAATAATACATTTCACAAATACATTAATAATCTACAAATGTCAGATGATAACTCAAATTATAACTAGACTATAATCTGAATTGCAATTCCAGATGAAGAGACTTCTATCGCTCAGGAGAAAGTCCTGAAAACATATGTAGAGGTGAAATCCTATACCCAATGTCTGCCGCTGAACTCAGTGGAACTTGGACAAAATGGCAGTATCAGGGTTCAAACACTTGCATTTTCACTTCTGTTGGGTGGTTGCGAAACACAAATGTAAAGTCTCACATCCAACTAAAATTTTAGGTAAATGTCAGTTCTTTAAAACACAATTCCTTTAATTCTTTCATTCTATTAATCCACAGGGGATGCAACTATACAATATTTTTTCTATCACATGAAAACTGCCTCACTGTGTATGCAAATCCCTCATCTGTAGAAAGGGTTTTTTCAGCCTCTAGTTTTATAATCAACTTTTTGATGGCTTTATGTCATCCGACCTTTGCCATTAGCTGTTGTTCTCTATGACTTTGCTTCTCCTGGTAAACTTCAAAAGGTGCTGAGCTGGTCTCGGTTCAGATAAGCAATCCTCATGTCTGGATTCTTATCTTCTGCAAAAAACCTGGGCTGATCCTCGCTTTAGAAAAAGGCGATGTGGGTGGCATTTTTGTTCTTGTCGGTTGTATGCTTAAGCTGCACCTCAGTTTTCCAGAGGAAGGGGGGGGACTGCGGGCTTTCTACTTTCATCTTATTATTCTGCTTCTATTTGGAATGTATTGATTCTGCCTACCTGCTGCATTTTCTAATATGAATTGTCAGGTTGATGAAAGGCCAGCTACATTGATCTTACTTGGATTTTTTTTAACATTACAAGTAACCTCTAGCTTCTCATTCAGTGCCAGGAAGAGATTCAGACATCTGTTAGTTTTGCATTTTCAAAAACAGTGCTTCACTATTTTATACTGTAGAATATTTCTGCAGCTGGGTCTGAATCTGCAACAAAGGTGAGTGTGAGGTGGTAGAATAGTAGAAAATCACACTTCAGGCTTTTCTTGGGTGATGCTGACTGTGCCGCCGTACACAAAATGTGCTAAAATGGAAAAGCTGCACTTTCATAGCGACACGTTTAGCTTGTTCTTTTATCTGATATAATACTTTTGTACTTGCAGGAAGTTATTAACAAAAGGAAGAACATCAAAACACAATATCTAAGCTCTAAACTGAAGTATTTTATTTATTATGTGAAGAAAAGATTCATATCACTTGCTCAATAGATGCCCAAGATCTTACAGAGAAGGGCAAGGAAAATGTGATTTGCCAGTTACACGAGGCCAGGTTTTGTGTACCCAAAACCTTTCAACCCCACAATAAAAAGTGCTAATTCTGTGGCATGTTTTTGTGCCACCCTGTTCAAAATGACTGGAAGTTGCCCAGGATTGCAGTATTTCAGGTTATCCAGAACCTCGCAATGCCTTGAAAGAAAATCAGTCAATGACATCTTCAACTGATGTGATGTCACCTCCAGGGCATACAGGTGCTCATGGGGTGTGGGGGTGAAAATGGATTTCTCCCCTTCCCTCTGAATGGATATCTGCCTTGTAATGAAGGCACACTGCTCTATTAATAGTGTCTAGATAAGTAAATAAGCCTTTGGAGAACTTGTGCAATAGATATGGAATGATGTGCAATGACTATTGGAATGGCCCGGATTATGCTTGAAGATTATGTGATTGTGAAGTTATTGTCTCAAATGTTTTAATGTATTTTATAATTCTATTTACATAGTTATTTTACTTGTACACTGTTCTTAACGCATCAAATAATGTAAAGTGTAAAGCCGCCTTGAGCTCCCTCGGGGGTATAGAAAGGCGGGGTAGAAATGTCATAAATAAATAAATATAGATAGATAGATAGATAGATAGATAGATAGATAGATAATAGAGACCTGTTGTGGGGGTTGGAACCATTGGAAGAATGGTTTGGATAATGACCTGCCCCATGGCTTGATCAGTTGCCCTGGCCCAGCCTCTCATAATGTCTAGGCCCCCCCTGGAATCTTGCCCATTAGTAGTTGAATCTTACCCAATGGGTCAGTATTGAACTGGTCTTACTTTTTATGAATAAGTTGTGTCACAGTAATTATGTCAATGTTTTATTATGGTTGTGTTACATGTTCTGAACTGGTAATTGAATATTTTACCTATGTTGGAAACCACCCTGAGTCCCATCGGGGAGATAGAGCGGTATACAAATAAAGTTTTATTATAATATTATTATTGTCCCATTCATCCCTCTTTTAGTGGCTGAGCTCTGTGGGTTTCCTTGAAAGTCAGGCATCTAAAGGGTGCATCTACACTGTAAAATTAGTTTGACATCATTTTAGCCACCATGGTTCAATGCTATGGCATCCTGGGAGTTGTAGCTTTATAAGGTGTGCACCCTTCTCTGCCAAAGGGTACTGGTGCCTCATCAAACTACAAATCTCATGATTTGGAAAGATTGTCCAGAACCAATCAAGGAAGTTTTCTTTCATTTTCATCCTGTTCAGATCCAATTAAAACATATCTGGCTATGCACATGCTTCAGCCTCCCCTATTGTGTATAGCTGTCTTGTATAGAGGCCCTTACCCCCCATGGGGAAAGAGGGAAAGTAATTTGTACATATTTCCAGAAATGGTCCTTCTTTGAACTGTGAATTGGAGAGCTTTACTATTAAATAAATCCCATCTGCAGCGACATAATTTTAAAAAGATATAAAAAGCTAACATGCTGGGTCAGTCACTTGTGACCAGTTTGCCTTGCAGCGTAGACTTTTCTATTATAATATCCCCTCAGTGAGTGCCACCAAATAAATCTTACTTCACCGACTATAAAAAGGGTCTCTGTGTTGAAGGGCTATCAAAATCTATGGTTTGCAGAAAATAAAAAAAGAAACCCCTGTTTTGTCATAGCATCTATTAGCAGCCTCTGGCAGGTCTCCCTTTAATAGCTTATCAGGACAGGGGGAGAAGCTTTGTAAGAAAACCGAGTATGATGAATGGTCAACAGCAACCCAGATGTTGTGACCTTTCAGTTGCTAGAGTAATTTCAGGGGCGAGGAAAGAATTCAACAATAAGAAGCAGTATTCACAGATCTGTATCACACAAGAGAAGATGACTGAGAGGGAAGGCAGGAGGTGAGAAGAGACCTGGGGAATTGGCTTGGCATCAGATTTCAAAAGACTCTGCTTAATGCATTTCATCTTACAATCCAAAAATCCAGAGGTTTCCAGCTGTAACTTAGCCCTCAGGACATGCCCACACCGCCACTCTGGCCTCATTCCATCCAAAGTGACCCAACAGCCAACCCTGAGATCAGGTTCTTTCATTTTGTTTATTTTGCTTCAGGAACTTGGTATGCTTATATTACTTCCAACAAATAGTTCACCAAATTAAGGGCACCTTGTCTAAGCTGCTTGCTCTGTGGGACCAACATAACTACTTGATTATTCTATATAGTAGAAATTTATAACATGTTATATGTGAAGCAGTGAGTTGAAATCATGACGAGAAATTTGGCTATAGCCCTAATATCTGTGAGTCATTGTGGCTTCTGTAAGGTTGTTTCATGACTACTTTTGGGGTTACACAATGCTGCACAAGTGTGAGGAAAAAACACAGCTATAGCTCCTGTATCCAAATCAGAGTGAAGAGTACAAAAGCCAATTACATTATTTTGCTACATGATACAGACATCACAACACGTATTTCCTCTTCCTATCTTATAAAAAACGCAGAATACAACTTGGATAACTCCAAAATCTTACAGCACATTAAAAAAGTCACACTTGGATGGTAACTTATTCTGCCTAATGCTAGTGCTGGCTTTGGTTATGGCTGACAACAGTCTTCTTTCCATACAGCTTTTGCAGAGAAAAAATCCCTCCCAAGGAAGGAATATAATTCCCCTTCTACACTGCCATATAAAATCAGATTATCTGCTTTGAACGGGATTATATGGCAGTGTAGACTTATATAATCTAATTCAAAGCAGATAATGTGGATTGTCTGATATAATAATCTGGATTATATGGCTGTGAAGAAGGGCCCAAGGATGTATCTACAATGTAGAATTAATATAGTCTGAAACCAATTTTTTCTGCCATGTCTTAATGCTGTGGATTATGGAGTTATGGTTTTACACAGTCTTTAGTCTTCTCTGCCAAAGAATGCCTCACCAAACTACAGACTGCAGGTTTCCACAGCATTGAGCCATGGCAGCTAAAGTGGTATCAAACTGCATTCATTCTACAGTGTAGACACACTTGAAGTTTCTTCTTAAAACTAGTGATGAATAATTTTAGCAGTTTCTTTGCATTGTGAGAAATTATTTGAAACCCGTATAATTTCTGAAGGCTATTCACAATTTGGTACTTATTGGGAACATAATTCACATGTGATTATTTTGTACAGAAAATAGTATTTTCTGCACAAAAAAACACTTTCTACATGAAAAATAATATTACAATGCAGAAATAGTAATTCTTATGCAAAAAACAGTGTTTTCTATGCAAATCAACCATACGCAAATTCTATGCAAATCAACTATATGCAAATTTTATAACATTGTCTGTGCAAGACATAACATTATTTTCTATGGAAAATATTTCAATGCACAAATATTAGTTTATGTACAGGCAATGCTGTTTTCTATGCAGAAAATGTTATTTTCTATACCAATCAACCGTGTGAATTTTACACAGTATTTTAAATGGTCACAAGGGATTAGCACTGGAGAAACATGTCTCTGGTATGGCACATTCATTCAGGAGTAAGTTTCATTAGTACTCAACAAGGATTATTCGTGATAGATATCTATCAATTACTTGATCAGTGAAGTTGCATCACAATCCAGTTGATGTTTGTAATAATGCCACAATCATATCCTACACCTCTACCCAAAATGCAGTTCTTCTAGACTTTAGGAGTGGCACCACATGCCACAATGGCAATCTGGCTCATGCTATTTGCTTATTTAGTAAAGGGGTGTGGTAAGCAAAACAGCAAAAATCCAGTGCAGGTATGGGCTAAAAAGTTTAAATCATTATAAGAAAATGTTTTGACTTATCAATTTCTAAGTTACACAAATTATCTGACTGTGCTGTTATTATTCTATGAAGTTTTTATTTAGGGAACTCAGAAGAGTTTATGAGAAGGAGAAGGGAAAAGAAAGGAAAATGATCAGATGTCCAGCTGGTGAAAACACCTATTATGTGTCAGGTTTTCTTTGGTGCAGGTCAATGAGCTGAGTGAATATTCAGAGAGCTTCTTTATGTGTGGCATATTACCTAGGGAGTGATACACCCTGCACTGAAAGTGAGTGAAACTCAATATGGGTCCCTTCTGCCATTACCTGTCAGCTGGCTCTGAGCTTTTACAGGGAGCACACAGAGGAAGGTCCTTCCCTCCTCCTCCTCCTCTCCAGATCGAATAACACATTTAGATTTCACTCAGGAAGTAGATTGGTTACCTGGCATGCATCTCTTTCCAAAGTGATCACATTTCAGTCCAAATGGCTTTACTACATTTTTACACACACACAAAGATACATTCACTGCCTGACAGTAGCTGGCTGTTGTGTACTTTCAACTTGTTTTCAACTAATGGTGACCCCATGTGAACCTATCATGGGGGTTTTTAAGGCTGAGAATGTGTGATTTATCCAAGGTCACCCAGTGGGGTTTTGTGGCCAAGAGTTGCCCCAGTGCTCAAACCGGCCACACTGCCTCCAATAACTGTATACAGGCCTGTAGCGAGGGGGGGGGGGGTTAGGGGTTCAAATTTTTCAGGTTAAAAAAAAAACCTGGTTTACTCATGAATTTTAACTGGTTAACCAAATACCCATGCTAAGTCTATGAGACGTAAAACATTAAGAGTCCCTCCAGGCACTATCTCAAGCAGATATTGACAGGTCTGAACCTGGGCGGCGGGTGGGTCAGGGGTTCAACCCCCCCCCCCCCGAAATTTTCAAAACCCCTCCCGAAATTTTTTTCTGGCTACGGCCCTGACTGTATACATTATTTATTCATACAATGCAATCTAACCAATAGTAATGGAAACCCAATAATCCTTTTTTCTTCCAGAATCCACATGCTCAACAGGCTTGAAGCTACTTGTATAAATATATGTGGAAAGAAAAGGCCATTTCAGAACATAACACATATAACATGCCATATCCAAAAATAATGTCACGGTAAGTTAAATGAGACCATTTCCTCTGTGGTTGTCTTCTAAATGGACATTTCTAAATTGTAGTGATAGAGACAAGAGAAAAGGAAGTACTTGCACTTCTCATTTCTTTTGCCTCTATCAATGACATTCCCTACAGATATGCCACAAAGCAGAATCAAAACAGGAAAGCAGCTATCTTGATTTAGATCAACAAACCTGTTCTAGCAATCTGCATTTCATTCACCAACAGGTCTTATGCTTAATAATAAGAATAGCTCAAAAGAATATTATATTGATGAGAAAATTCATTTTTTTCCTGTCTTTAGACACTGTGAGAACTACAACCAAGTTCAGAGAGTACAGGGAAGTACATTGTACATCTCACCACACTACAAACTCCCTATTCTTTCTGATGCAGCCATGGCAGTTACAGTGGAATTATAACTTCTGTAGTGTGAAATAGCCCTTTCTTATTCGTACCTGGAATGCTTTCAGACAACACAATTATGGCACTGTGATTCAACTTTAACTGTTATGGTTCCATCCCATAGAATCTTGGGATTTGCAGTGTGGGGAAGGGCACTTCAGAACCTTCAGCAAATGAGATCTAGTGCCTCCCAGCTTATAAATGTCAGGTTCCACAGAATGTTTCAGTGGCAGTTGAAGTGAATCATAGTGCTATAATTGTGAAGTGTGAAACAATCCGTGGTTGTCCATTTGGGGAACAAAAGGCTGGATCTAGAGAAAAAGTGTGAGCTTTCTGATTTAGTGGGAGTGCCACTCTTGGCAACTAAAGACAAGACAAAATGGGAGTTGTACTCCCGTAACGTTTGGAGGTCCCCATATTCCTGATCCCTGAGACTGATTTTTAGTCTGAACTTTTCTCAAGCAAAGAAGATTCAAAGGTCTTGCTTCCGCACACCCAGCAACTCAGCATAAATATGACTTGCTCAACCCAACTACTTCCTTAAATTAAATTAATGGTCCTCGGAACCCAAATGGAATCTGTTTGATTAAATAACTATGATTGAGAATGGCTATCCTTTGGGGGAAAGACATAACATTGCCATGCCATAATCCTCAGAAGGGGAAAAAGGGAGGGCTAAGAGACGACATTGATCCAGCTCAATAATATATTCCAGATTTGTTGTGATCTGAGTGTATTCTTAAAATGGTAGCTTTTGTGTTTGGAACTGGGAATGTTTTGTCATGTTCTGGGTTTCATTATCCCTCTGGGCAAGTGGACATATTTGAAAGACTTCAGTGTCAACTGTAAAAAATCCTGCCTTAGCTGGAGAGACAGACGTCTCAGCAAGCACAACAACATGAATGCTGAAATTTTTTTGAGTCAGTGTTTTGGGTGAAAGCCTTTCTTTGATATTTATTAGTGGGAAAGAGGCATTCACTAAAACAACACAAACAACAAAAATTGGGCAATCCTATCTTATGAATGTGCTCTGCACTCCAACAAATCAATTACTTTAAAGAGCATATAAAGATGTCTACACATAAAATATTTACATCAATAGAAGATCCCACAGCCCAAGAAATCTAATCTAGCACTCCATTCTGTAGCATGTATTTCCAAAACATTACAATTTCTATGAAGGATCTTTTGTTTGTACTTTCACTGGTCACTTCACTGTGCCTTGATTAGACCAGATAGAGCAGATGTCGTAGTCTACTGATATTTACTGAAAAGATGGCAATCAAATGGTAGGAGAATTTATAGAGCCAAGATCCTATATCTACGCGTGGGGAACATAATATTCTGCATGTTCACTTTTGCAACCTTGCCCACTTAAGGCAGCTGTCTAGCCTTGTTGGGGTGGCGGAGCAACTAAATAGGCTTGAGTGCTTTACTGGCTGCAGTTTTCTAGGCACAAAGTGGAGGTATGTGGTTCTCTTCCCTCTTCCGAGACAACCGCATCAGGGACAAGAGGCAGTCCCCAATATCCAGTCATCAGATCCCTAGTAATTTAATAGCTACAGCAATAACCCATGGACGTTGGCAGCTACTGGGAATAAGGAAGTTTTGTACAGAGCACCCATCTAAAAAAAGGCATCCAAGTGTGTAATCTGATGTTATACATATATTAGCCACCAATGTATTCCAACCATTTTTTCTGCTAGATGCAACATATAAAGTAAGTAAGTAAAACTTTAAACTTACATACAAAGGAATGAGGTAGGCATATAATCTGAGATACAAAAGATCAAACTCCATCACGTAGAACTTCTGGGTCAGCAAATCCCCAGGACCAAAGACTTCAGGTCCAAAAACCACGAGGAACGGGCAAGTCCTTTTGATATTAAAGGGGCAGGCTCTTATGTAACAACTGCAATCAGCTCAGATAAAACACAGAACAGGGGTCAAGTGTGCCACTCTCATAAATCAACCAGTTTCAGTACAAGGGCCAAAATCAATTTCAGGGTCCTTGGATGCACATTCCAGTTTGGGGCAGGACCGAACAGAAAATTGTGGAATCAAAAAATTACAGTAGACTTGAGCATAAAGTTCTTACTGTTGTTGTTGTGCATCCAAGCCATTTCTGATTTATGGTGACCCTGTCATGGGATTGTCTGGGGCTGATACGACTCACCCAAGGTTACCCAGTATGTTTCCTTGGCAAGGCGGGGAATTGAACTCTGGTCTTCAGAGTTATAGTTCGATGCTCAAACCACTATAACACCTCAATAATAAATATTATTTGCAACTTCATGATGGCCAGAACAAGGCCAATATACTGGACTAATGGGCTATTTGGTGACAGCTGGGAGTGGGGCAGAGAAAGATTTAAGTCACTTCACCCACAATAAATAAATAGATAAATAACAACACTAAAATCTTCTCCTCCTTAACATGAAACTTGCCTTCTTATCTCAAGATCCAGAGCAAAAAACAGCAATTCCCTGAAACTTAAGCTGCTTTCCTCAGAACTGGATGCCTTATTGTGGTGGAATATAAAAAGGAACTTTTGAGTTACACTGGTATGGGTAATGCCATCTAGATCCAGAAGCATACTACAGTTAATGTGTATTAAAAGCCACTGAATGATTCAACCGAATCAAACTAGAAGCAATCCATCCCTTTAGTTCTCAGAATAGGTGTCTCCACGAGGAAGATCAAAGCTGTTTCTATCTCAAACTCAGGCCTGTGATTAGATTGAATTTTATAAGTTTAATGTAATTATAACCACCCTTTCCAGTCCCTTTCTAATATATCATTAATAAAACAACCAATGAAGCCATTTGGAGAGAATTCTTTATTTACATTTATGTATCCCTTTCCATCTAACTACTTCAACACAATGCAGAAGACAATACAGATAAATCTAAACCAAATTCAAGCAAAGGTGGTTATTTGACAAACTACAGAATGTTTTTATCTTGTACAGCATAAGTATCCTTTTTACTTAATTTCTAAACAGTCATGACAAAACAAATTACAGGCTTGGATATCATATGTACACTTTTGAATGTGCAGTTAATTTGGATTCCTTATATCACATTAGACGTGAATTCTCTGTATATGCATTTGATCATTCCTACCAGATGCTAGAACACATAAGCACTTTTGATTTACTCAAGAGGAACTGTCTATAAAGTGATTCCTGGTCCAATATGAATGTTAATCTCCACATCCTATCCTAGGAATAGCTTATTAGAAACCTCAGAAACAAAACATGATTTTCTCTAGCTCCTACAAACCACTACCACACTGTGTTGATGACCCACCAGGTTTGAGAAGAAAAACGTGGCTTGGCATCATCTTCTAAGCAGCTTTGGCTATGACAAGAATGATGCAGTTTCCTGTTTTGCTATTCACAATTCTCTACTCCAAGCACACACATGGACAGACAGATGTGGAGGAGACATTATCATAACCATTGAAAATATTTGGAAGAAGATCACGGTGTCAAAATTTTATAAGGTCCTGCCTTCTCTACCTCAGTTTGAAACGGCCAGATCATTTCCAGTCTATTTGCCCCCCTTACCTTCATTCTTAGTGAGTTGACTGTAGTTGCCCTATACTAGTGTTATAATATTCTTTCCATTTCCATCTCCATCTTCCCCTCAAAGTCAATTTGTCTAGTCTTCTGGGTAAGCAATGGCTAACTTACTGAATGCAGAAATGCTACTGTACTCCTTGGAGCCTTTCTTGCTGCTCTTTCTCCCCACCCCCAAACATGTGTTAGTAGTTAAAAGACATTTACTGAAGCATAGCACTTGGCAGTGGGGCAGCAAATGTGTCCTCTGGCTGGAACATAACTAAGTATGAATTTTATTTTAATCTTGCTCTGTAGAAACACACTCACTTGTAAGGCTATGTTAAGTATTTTTTTAAAAGCCTGTTGCATCTAAATGCAAGAGAAAAAAACACAAGTCAATTTCTTTATGAGCATCTAACATTTCTTCCCAAAGCAAGTGTTATCTAAATATTGCTGAACCTGGCTTGCCATTTTATAGAGGAGGGACAAAGAATGCAAACATTTTTGAATTAGAGTAAGACCCACAGATCCCATATATGTGGTTTCAATCATTTCACTGCATTGCAGACAGTAACTCAATTCAAATAAGAGCTGATCAAATCTTTTGTTGGTCACCCTTGCAGGTGTTTGTTTGATTAGACACAGGCCAGTTCCATAAGATACAGTTTACCAGGGATCCCTGGGAAACCCAGTGTATTGTGAACTAGAACTTGGGAGACAATATGTTAAAATAAAAAGTGTGACCTGTAACATGTTCCTCTTAGTGCATGCAATGTTCAAACTATGTTTCTTTGGAATAAAGAATAGGGTCTGCTGTTGCCTTCGTAGGGATGGGGCTGATCTACCTGCCTGCAAACTGATTTCTGATTTATAATAATTTCTTTATTTGAACTGAAAGTGAAGATGTAAAGGAGACTCAAAAAGATCAACAGCATTCCAGGAACCTCCAAAAAGTACCAATTTCTGGGATTGCAGGTGGTAGGGCACTCGACAGATATAACCCTAGGGTGCTCTAAAGCACGTCTCCAAAGACCTCTTACTGGAAATTATATCAAAAGGATGGCCAGCTGCATTCTCCATTTAATTCCCCTGATGACCTATGGACAGGGACAGCTTTCTAGTAACAAAATCTAGGGAAAATATGAACGTCAGCACTTTCAAAATGCAAAGTGCAGTGAGTTAAAATTTCTGAAACTAGTAATGATACCTGCCCTACATTCCCTGGTGTATAGTATTGTGTGAACTGCACTATAGTCTTTCAACTGGAATAATTATGATTGTCCATACACCTGGGGTGTATCTACTCTGTAGAATGAATGCAGTTTGACACCACTTGAACTGCCACAGTGCAATGCTATGGAATCATAGGAGTTGTAGTCTGATAAGGTCTTTAGTCTTCTCTGCAAAAGAGTGCTGGTGCCTCACCAAACTGCAGATCCCAAGATTCCACAGCATTGAGCCATGGCAGTTTGGGTGGTGTCAAACTGCATTCATTCCACAGTTTAGATACATCCCATGGCGAACTTGGCAGAGAAGGGAGTGGAAATTAAAATCAGCATTCCTCTTTTGAGACTCCATAAAGCACCGTATGAGGAGGAAATGAACAAAGATATGTACTGAGATAGTGAGAGGCAAGGCAGGATAAAAGGAAAATGAAATGAAATGTGACAAGTGTGCTGGTTTGAGCATAGCTTAAAATATAAACATACATACAGCTGCCTTGGAGCAGGAAAAAAACCTAAAAATGAAAATCTAGCCTAAACAATGTCCCATTCACAGTTCCCAGCATTTAGTGCCACCATCCTTCCTTAAAAGCTTGAGAGAAAATCAACTTCAAACATCAAGGCACCTGGAACACACAGGGCCTCCATTCACTCTCCTGAGCCCAACATAAAATGCTTTCACCAGTAATTTCAGTACTGAACAAGATTAACAATTCACTTTCTAACCTTAGAATTTTTTTAAAAAACAATGTAAACTTGAACTGAATGAGATTATTGGTCATCCAGTCTTGCCTCCCAACCTAGTGCCCTATATATGTGATGGGCAGCAACTCCCATGCTGGCTGGGGAAGACTGGGGGAATAGTCCAACATATATAGAAGACTATTATTGATTTCTGAATAGCTTGAGCTCAAGGAATTGAACCCGGCTGCAATGTATGTCCACATAACATATAGCTTACAATCATCGGCTTATAATCACTTTAAATAAGCAGCAACTCAAAATGGAATATTAGCTTTAAGAGCCATAATCACATCATACTGCTGCCATTAGATGAAATGTTCAATCTATCAAACAGAAAACAAACCTTAAGTGCACCTCTGTGTACATGTGCCTTCAGGATGCTTGTAAATTTATGTTGACTCAGAGTTTTCTTATGCAAGGAATACTCAGAGCTAGTTTTGCAATTTCTTTCCTTTGAAATATAGCTTACAGCACCTGGTATTCACTGGTGGTCTTCCATCCAAGTACTAACAAGATATGACCTTGCTTAGCATCTACGATCAGTCTGTGATCAGGTAGCAAATGATGGGAAGGGTATCTGTCAGAGAGGTTGTGCTAGTCAGAGTAGACAATTCTGAACTAGACAGAGCAAAATTATTGGCAGCTTTGATATGTCTATTCTGCTTCAGTTCAAAGACACTTTTATATCCCATTACCATGACAACTGTTACAATGCATATTTGTAGGTGTGCCAAACCTCTGGAGCACCAAAGGGCTCCCAGTTGTGGGAACTGCTTCCTGTGCTTTCATAAATTATTTTAGTCACTCTTCAGATACTATTAACTAATTGACTTTCTAGATCAAGGAGATTAAAAAAGGATGAATGAGTTGGCCTTTGCTAACATTACCACTATTACTAAGCCAAGATCCCAAAGTATTTTAACTTCATGAAAAAAATAAAGATAGCTTCATTTTTTACAAATACTGAAATAACTGTGTGAAGACTATTATTTTGGAAGCAATATGGTTCACTGTGTGAATGAAAATGTTCATGAAATAAAAAGACAACAGGAAAACGGTATGAAATAAGTTAAACAAAATAGACCATGATCTCATTTCAGATTCTGGATTCTCCTAACATTTTTGCTCATCTTAGGCAAAGGAGATCCACAGCTCTCTCCAAAGATTCAGCAGCATGACAATTACAGAAGAACAACAGTATATAGACATGAAATGTATGACACCATCATTAACACAGAGTTTGTGAAGGTAGATTAATGACAAAAATCAATGCTGCAGATTGTTCTTACATCTGATGGCTATGGCAGAAAGAGTTGTCTATACTTTAGAGCAAAGTTTCTCAAACTGTGCTCTTCAGATGTTTTGAACATCAGCTCCCACAATTCCTAACAGCTGGTAAGCTGGCTATGCTCCACATGTACAACATGCCAGGTTCATCCTGGAGTCACCAGGTAAGATGCAACAAGAACCTTTCTGGAGGAGTTTAGTAGTGGATTCCTCATGGCAGGAGATTGGATTAGATTGCCTTTGTGTGAAATCTGAGAGGAACCACCAACCATATAGTCAGCACTGAGCGTGACTAATGTTCTGGCCCAATGTATAGAAGCTTAACACAATTTGAGTATCTTCTGTTGGAAAATAATCTCTTGCTTCCACACATATGACCAAACTACTTCAGAATGTCCCTTCTCTTCTTTCTTGTACCATCCTACCAAGCAGGGGGATAGCATTCCAGAGTTTGGGAAGTTACTAAAAACAACTATAGTTACATTCCCCCCCCCCCCACCCCAAATAGTTCATAACTATTATTGGTACAATTTTAAAGTAACTCTGCTTTTAAGGTGATTAATTACAACACTCACACTTGTCTCCAACAGACAAGAGTTCTTTCTCCAACCCTGGACTTTCCGCAGATATATAAACCTCCCTTGCTTAATTTCCAACATACCTCACAACCTCTGAGGATGCCTGCCATAGATGAGGGCAAAACGTCAGGAGAGAATGCTTCTGGAACATGGCCATACAGTCCGGAAAACTCACAGCAACCCAGTAACTCTCTTGTTATTTACACTTGTTTTTAATTAATTTCATGGAGAAATTAGAAGAGGTGGCTGTGTCACCAGCGTGGTGTTGTGGTTTGAGCACTGAACTATGAGTATGAAGAGCAGGGTTTGACTCAGCCATGGAAAGGAGCCTAATAAAACCCCTGTGATAGCTTTGCTTTAGGGTTGCCACAAGTCAGAAATTACTTTAAGGCATACAACATTAGCTCTGTTAGTCCATCACTGAAGAAAATACAAGAAGTCACGTGGTACTTTATTGAACTAGGACATTTTATTTGGCAGCAGTTTTTGCAACCTGTGATATAAAACTTTGTTAAGTACAAAAGCCTCATAACTGTGGATAATAAAAGAAATGAAGGCCAAAACCCTGCACTGGGAAATTTGTGTTATATATCCACAGCTACATTTCATTATTCTACCCTCTGAAAAATCACCTTTAAAAAAGCATGGCCATATATGACCATTTTCATCTTATCAGAGGAAGGGGGAACAGAGCAATGATGCATTTAGCAATTTTCTAGTTGCTGTATGTGCTGCAGTAGGCATCTGCAAAACCCCAGGAGGTCCTTGTAAGCTCTCCGCAGATGAAGATCCTAAGAAAAGGGCTGGGTGCGCCCCACTGATCCCCCTGCTGTTTAACAAAACAGAAATGGCTGTGGTGGTGGTGGGAGGTTGCTGTGCTGCCTACAAAGTGAGGCCATCACATGGAAAGAACAGAATTCCAGCCCATGCAATGACATAAGGCAGTTGGTGGTGGCATATGTTTGATACATTATTGTTATTCACCAACAGAATACCAGCCAAAACATTTACAGCTACATTATAAGAGAACGACTGTTAACCCTCTTTAACTGATAATCATAACATACCTTACTGTACTGTAAAGTACTGTACTCTCAAAAGTCCATTGCTATTTGTAATAAGTTACTTCAGAGTTGTAGTACAATGCCATTGGATTCAATGAGGCTTACAACAAATTAAAACAAAATACCATGAAAAGACATAATACAAATGTTGAAACAGAATTAAATAGACAATTCTGTTAAAAACAGATAAGTAAGCCCACAGCTATTCCAGACATCTAGCATATCTATATCCATTGCTTATCAGCACAATATTAAAGATTAAACTGAAGGGTTTACAGCTATCAGCTTAAGCAGATACCAAGGTGCATCCAGAGCAGAGTGAAGGCTGGGGAGGGAACCTGTAGAAAATGAATTGGCCCAGTAACAGGTCTGCAAAGGCGACAATTCTTGGCATATAATGCACAAAACCTCCTGGAGCAGTAAAGAGGATATAGATCCATTTATCTTTAAGCTAATTTAATCCAGCCCTAGTAAATCATGACAGAAATCTGACATGCCTTAAGTGACTTCTGAGAAATTAATTCAGGGTCTCCATTTCATTTCTGGCAGACTGGAAGCGTGTGGACGTGATGAGTCTCATCTGGAATTTACTCTTGCAGAACTGAAAGCATTGCTGAGAAGAAATTTGCCATTGAATCCAGCTACTGGGGGGAATATATCTATAGGTATTTGTTTCCTTGCCTGGTTCACTTTTTTATGGCAATCTATATACACATACACACATACACACACACATGCACATACACATGCATACATATATATGAAGACTGAGGCTGTGTATATACCAAACATTAGAGTTAGGCTGGACTAGAAACCTTAACATGCCCACTTGAAATTATAATTTTATTAAAAACAAGTGGGACCTCTTCCACATACGGTAGACCAGGCTGCATTTTTCATATGGTCCTGATCTCTCGCTCTTTTTCACTGTGTATGTTTAAACAAGTAATTGTCATGTCTATTGTTGTCCAGATCTGATTTCCATCTGAGGGGTATTTCACTTATCTTGCAACTTACGCTTTTTCAGGGGAATCTCCCCACCCCCTTTTCAAACGAAGGCGAATACAATACTCCTATTCATGCATCACTTTTTTCCATTCTTTGACGGACTTATTCTCCCTTCCTTCCTCCCTCCCACCGCCCCTTCTATAACTTAAAACACATAGTTACTTTGTAAACTATATTGCTTACAAAAACCCTTTCTGCTGTCCTTTTGAAACATTTTTCATATTTTCATCGACCTGATCGGTGGACTTCTGTTTAAAATTAAAATGTGCTGTACCTCTGGAATAAAATATTCTGTTATTGTTGAGGATAACTAGAGGAATTCTTTTCAAAGCTGCTGCAGATCTCCCCCAGGAATGTACCAGTACCATGTTTATTTCTTTAACCACTAACAGGGAAAATGGCTGGGATTCTGGAGATATAATAGTGGTATAGAAAAGGTCACTTTTCCAGTTCGGGGGCAGTGAAGCTCTTTCTACAGAGCTGTATAAAATCCACATTATGCTTTGGACTGGATTATATCATAGTGTAGAGTAATATAATCCAGTTCAAATCAGATAATATGGATGTTTTGCTTTTATAACCTGGATTCTGGCAGTGTAGAAAGGGGCCTGTGTAAATTCAGTGCTTTCATTTCTTCTTAATGGAAGTTTCATCTCCTTTACATTGCCACCTGTGTTTCATAGAATCATAGAGCTGAAAGGGGCCTCCTGGTCCATTGAGTTCAATGCAAAATCTCTAGTTAGAGCAGTGGTTCTCAACCTGTAGGTCCCCAGATGTTTTGCCCTACAACTCCCAGAAATCCCAGCCAGTTTACTAGCTGTTCGGATTTCTGGAAGTTGAAGGCCAAAACATCTAGGGGCCCACAGGTTGAGAACCATTGAGTTTGAGTATCCTCAGTATACCTCTGTAGCCTCTTTTTGAAGACATCCAGAAAGATAGATCTCATGCTTTTCACAGCAATCCATTTCATTACCAAACCACTCTTGCTGTCAAGAAGTTCTTTCTAAGGTCAAGTTTCCCCTCCTGTAACTTAAAACCATTATATCTCATTTTACCCTCTGAGGCAGCAAAGAACAGGTCTCCAGCTGCCTCTCTGTGACAGCCCTTGAGGTATTTAGAGAGTGCACTCATGTCACCCCTCAATCCTTCCCTTCATCAAGCTGCACATGCCCAGCTCCTTCAACCTCTTTTGATATGTTTGTTCTCCATATCAGCATCTTTGCCCTTCTCTGATCTCACTTCAACTTGCCTATATTCTTCTTAAAATGAGCTGAACACAGAAAAGGCCTGACCAGCACAAAATAAAGCAGGACTATTACTTCTCTTGACTTGGAGACTATGCTTCTATGAATGGAGGCCAAGATAGCATTTGCCCTCTTTGATGCAGCATGACACTGTTGGCCCTTGTTCAACTTATCATCAACAATAATTCCAAGGTCCTTTTTGCATTAAGTACTGCTGATCCAAGAATCTCCCAACCCATACAAACTCATGTATAATCCAGTCTAATGTTTTTCTTGGTATTGAAGTCAGAATAACTGGCCTGTGGTTCCTTGGATCCTCTTTCACCCCCTCAGTTTCCAGCTATATAGTGAATTATGGAAGTAATCATAAAAGGAAATTGATTAAAAGCTAATGAATGAATTGACGAAATATTAGGCATAAATCATGTGAAGAAACCAACAGGAGAGGAATATTTCCAGAAGGTGTCTGTTTCATGTGCTTAGAGCTGCACATTCTACATTTTCAAAGTGAAAACTGACAAACTTGGTGGGTGTTTGGTGATGGATTACAGACTTTTAAATGTTTTAACAAGAAAAGCTCGAAGAATGTTCCCTTTATCTCAAGTATTTCTCAGATATTCCAAACGTGTATGCATTAATTGTGGAATCATTCTGACAAAGTCAGCACCCTGGATCCTTTTTTTCCTTTTGGGTAGATTTCAGGAAGTGGTTTCCTTTTTTTACAAAGCCACAATCAGGCACACATTAAAAAGCCGCAAGCACAGCTAATCAAGCAGTATTACCATTACTGGATGCAAGGTGGGAATATAAAATAAGGTCTTAGCCGAAATATTCATCATGTGCTCCAGCTTCTGCTTGAACAAGATCTAGCGACTCCATTGCAATGCACCAAAGTGTTTTCTGAGTGATGAAACCTTTGAAAGTAAAAATAGCTCTTCTGTCTTAAAAGGCACAGAACTAGATGAGAAAACCAAAAAAACCAGAATATTGGATCCAAGGAGTTAAGGCTAGAATACTTCCTGAAAATGGGACACACACACACACACACAAAATCTCTATTCTCGAGCATGAAAACATCTAATATACCCACTCTCAAATATTCGGATGCCTGAAGAAGAGGACAAGATGGTACTGTCTATTGTGTAATAGATCCACCCCACACTTAAGAGATCTTGAAAATTGATGACTTTACACATTTTAAATAGATTAGGAATTTTTATACCTAAAAATTTAAGTTTTGTGTAATGTTGTGGGGACAAGAATGATAGCCATAGCGATACGTAACAAGCTTAAGTGGCTGGGGCGGGGGGGGGGGGGGAGGGCCTGAGGCTGATAGGAATTGTAGGAGTTGGAGTCCAAAACACCTGGAGGGCCAAAGTTTGCCCATGCCTGCACTATACCCATACGATTTCACTTTTTGTATGTTTTTAATTGAATTGGATTAAACCAATGCTATGGCATCAAAGATTTAAAATTCAAATCAAAAACATTTCTCCTGAGTTTCAGGGGTGAAGGGTTTTTTTTTTTTTAAAAAAAATGTAACACTAATTCTTCTTGAGCGATAGAAAATCACTTCATTACTTTGTTACTTTGTTATAAAATTAATTGTATTTAACTTTTGTAATTCTCTACATGAAGTAAAGAAACAGAAAAGCAAGTTCTGATCCTACATATTTCCCATGTAAAGGTGGTTATGATTAATATGCTAACATTAGTCTGCTGTGAACTATAAAAGTAGCAAAAGCTTAAATATTTCATTTCATGTTATTTTTAAATTTTCTACCCTTGTGAACAATACAGATATTTCATTATCTGTGTTGCATTAGGGTATAGCTATGGAGCAACACTATGTTCCATGCTGTCATGTTAAATGAATGTTGTCAGCAAAAGGAAAATGAAAAATACAGAATCTATAGGTAATTACATTCTGAAGGAGAGAATCTATTAACCCTCCATAGTACCGTGCCATAATTCAGCTTCTTTTCACAGGAAGAAGGATAGACTGTAAGTGATGGCAACCCCAAACAGATATCAGGGAAATTTGTTTCCTTGATCACTGGGTTTATGAAGCTACCTCACTTTAAAACATTGTCCATTAGAAAGCTGTTCTCCATTGTGATACGAAGACTCTCCTAAACTCTGTTACATGAAGCTAATCAGTGAGTCAAATTTCAGACTTTATCCATGCAGTGCATGTGCTCTATTATTAAATGATGGACTCTCCTTGCTTGTTTTTTCACCCTTGGTCCAATTACGGTAAGGAGTGGGACCTTGGTATTTGATGCCATTGGCTCCAGGACCTCCCATGGATACCAAAATCTGACTGCCCAAATCCCATAACATGCAATGGCGTAGTAAAAATGTGTACCTTATATAAAATGGTAAAATCAAGTTTGCTTTTTGGTTGAATCCATGGATACAGTATACACAGTTATGGAGAGCTGACTGTACCACACACATTTCCTTGTTATATTCTCAAACACCGTAAACATGCACATACATGATTGAGCACACATTGTTGTAACCTCTTTTAAAAGATACCAATCCAAACTATTGATTTGTGAAAAGACTAATTATAGACACAATAGATAGACCAGAAAGTCCAATTGATGTTTATTTCAATAAGCAAGAATTTAAAGCTCTCTATTAGGTTTTTCATATGACTCTTTTAAAGATACTCTGCATACCACCTATATTCTGCTTCTATTTTATCATTCTTTTATCAGTTCCTGCTGGATTGTCTTTGTCTGACATGGGGCACCAGCAACATTGAGTTACAATTAGTATCTCCCCTATGGTAAAATACACACAGACAGACATAGTGCACACATCATAGGAAAGATGAAAATAAAGTATTTGATTTGTGTGAACCAGTGCCATTCATGCCTTTAAGCAAATGCACAAATGCACTCTGGTGATTAGGGAGGAAAGCCTGATGTTTTAATGCAATTTGATTTGTCAACTTCTATTCGCAAGAACAAATACTGCAACAGCTAGGGGATATGTGGTGATGAGGACAGAGCATGCCAATGGTTACTACTACTGATCCAGTGTGTAAATCTTCTCCCCCCTCCGGTACTGTTCATTGAGGCTGATTTGGTCATTACAGTCAGCAATTCCCTGCATACTTAATTCCACCTCCTAATGTATATGCCCGGAGAAAATGTCTCTCTCTATTTACACATATTTTGATCTTCCACATTTAATTTATGCTTGAAACCATTATATCTGGTCTCCCCAGTTTTGTAGGCTAGTGGGTCAAGGAAGGAAATGGAGAAATAGGTCATGCCTGCAAAGTACACTACACTGATATAGTATGTCATGCATTTTTTTTCTAATCATGAACTATGGTGTTTAAACTTTACATAAATGTTCAGTACAATTCCCTTATCCACAGATTCATCGTTCATGGTTTCAATTATCCACACAGCAAAAAACAAACAAAAAAACAAACAAAAAAAACCCTACCTCTGGAAGTGTTTGTGGGCCTCTCTGTCTTCCAGTACAATTCTATGGTATGCCTCTGGCTCAAGTATAGTTAAATACTGTATTTCATAACATAATAGCCACACTTTCCCCCTATTTCCCCTCTTCAAAAAAGAGGGGCATTACTATTATGTGGTGAAATATCTGAGGCCCAAGGGGCCTCCCCTGGCTGACAGCTTTTCCTGCTGGTGTGTGTGGGTGAGCGAGGCCTATAGGGCTTCCTTTAGCTGCCAGCAGTCAACTTGATGGACAGAGCTAGGAGGCCTCCCTTAGCTGGTGACCGCCAAGGGAGGCCTTCTAGCTCTCGTACTTTCACCCATTTGCACGCCTGCCCCTCTGAGCTGGGGGGGGGGGGTGCTCCAAGGAGCAGGCATAAATATTATGTGGGGAATAAAATAAACCAAAAAACAGAACCTCCAAAAGGGGGTGCGACTATTATGCAATGAAATACGGGTATAAGGTTCACTATCTCAGGAGCATCTTGGAACATATCCCCTGCAAATACAGGGCTCATACTCAATCTATCTAAAAAAATTCAGACTGGGACAGACCTCATTCTTGTTCTCTTGGTCTGTAGTCTCCTAACTGCATAAGCAAAAGGGTTTTCAATTGTTTACTAGGAACTCCCTTTTATTTTTATCAATTCAATATTTATAGCATAACTTTGAGGAGACTATTTCTGTCACTGATCTTAACTTCTAACAGCTGGTAAATGAGACTAATTATGCAGTGTATGTTGGACTGTACAGATAAGTAATAGTTGATGGTCTCATTAAATATTAAGTGTTTTAAAGCCCATTGATTTCACTATGAACTTTTAAGTATGTGATTACCTCTCTTCAATTGAAATTCAAAGGTGCAGTATTTTTCCAATATTATTTTAGCAGTACAAAAACTGTGGATTATGGTTTCATGCTAAGCCACGTTGGCCATGTCGAAGTCACAGGCCATTTGGAGACCAGTGAAGAGACTATGTCTCAGGTTGAGCATCCCTTATAGAGAATTCTGAAATCTGAAATACTCCAAAATTTGAAATTGTCCATATGAGTGGCTGAGATAGTGACAGTTTTGCTTTCTTTTAGTTCAGCATGCACAAACTTCATTAAATTATTTAAACATTGTATAAAACTATCTTTATAAAATGTATATGAAGTATAAATAAATTTCATGTTTAGATTTGGGTCCCATCTCCATGATATCTCAATATGTGCATATATGCAAATACACATGTTCCAAAATAAAATTTAAAAATCCAAAACACTTCTGCTCCCAAGAATTTAAAATAAGGGATACTCAACCTGTCTTGCTGTAGCTCTTGGATTTACCTGGATGTCTGTCAGAGAAGACCAAAGTGATACTGCAGGATTTTCTAACACTTTTTGGACACATTCTTCGCTTAATTTTGACTGCATTTTGCTAATTAAATCCCAAATTTACTCCCCCACCAAAACCTGACTATTAAAGAATCAAGTAAACCAAAGAAAATTATTGTCTAAATTAAACTGTCAATATATCATTTGGTATGGAGGCACTTGTAGAATTCTGATTATTAGCTACTTGATTGGAATAATAATAATAATAATAATAATAATAATAATAATAATAATAATAAAACTTTATTTATACCCCGCCACCATCTCCCCAACGGGGACTCAGGGCGGCTTACATGGGGCCATGCCCAGGACAATACAATATAGCAAAATATAAAAACAACATATCATAATACAATTAAACAATACAATAAATAATCATGTATAGTACAACACAAAGTCAAAAAAGCAATATAACAGGGCGGGCCGCATGAACACTCAGTTAAAACTTGGGGTGAGAAAGAGATAAGAATAAAAACCACGGGGAACAGGGACATAAGATAGAGAAACAGTCTAGAGGATAGATGTTGGGGGGAGTAACAAAAGAAGTGTATAACAGTTACTCTCCGAAAGCACACCGGAAGAGCCATGTTTTTAAATCTTTCCTAAAGGCTAAAAGAGTGGGGGCTTGCCTGATTTCAATAGGCAGTGAGTTCCACAAACGGGGGGCCACAGCAGAATACAGCAAAACTGTAAGGTTAAGCATTCCAACCTCATTCATGGGTAACAAGGAGTAAGGGACATTAATCGTGAAGAGTAGTAGAAGTGTGGAATTCAGCATTGTGCCACGACTTTTGTGTGTGTGTGTGGGGGGGGGGGGGGGACTGTAAGCATGCATGACACAAATGTGACAGGACTCTCCAGGGAGCCTTAATAACCCTTGAAGAGCAAAGAAGAATTAGCTATTTTTCAACTGTAGTTGTAAGCAGTTTCAGTACAAAGCCATATAATCTCTGAAACAAATTCTATAGTTTATCTGCCACAATCTATGTCACAGAGATCTTCTGTCCTTTTGTTTTATATCTATTTATGAATAATTACATATCTACCAGGAAAGTGCTCTATCTCCTTAGTTGAGAGAGATCACTCTGAGATAGGTTTGTTCCAAGTCAACTGTCAAACGGATGAGTGGTCCCATCAAAACAAAATTTTATTCATCTTCACTTCCTCTGCTATAGAAATCCACAGAGACCACCTTACTTATTTTTATATAGTTAACAATTTCTAGTTGATCATGCAAGGTCATTATACTGTGCTTGACCCTCACGTAACTATGGATTTTAGATCTATGATTAACACTAAAAATGATATGTTGTGTCAGTAAACACTTTCTCTAAAAGCAACCTCACGTACTTAGTGTCAGTATATTTGAAGAAATTCCAGGATTTGAAGAAGTATACAAAATATATTTTTGAAAATCCAGTCTCTCTGTAGCTCATTGTGGATACTCAGTAGTCACAAAATATTAACTGTCAGTTAAAAAACAAAATAAAACTATGAGGAAGAGGGTTACATCACAGCATTTTGTTACATGTCACACTCTTCAAGTCAAAAGAGGCAACTAAACTTTATGAACCAATTCCATGCTTTGCGCTACCAGTTTGTTGTTATTGTGTGCCTTCAAGTCATTTTTGACTTTTAGTGATCCTACCACAGGGTTTTCTTTGCAAGATTAATTCATTGGGGTTTGCCTTTACAATGGGCCTTTGGTATTGGCTAACATTTGGTTCCAGTTCCCCAAAGGGACACCAAAATCTATGGATACTCATGTCCCTTTATATACAATAACATAGTAAAATGGTGTCGCTTATACAAAGTGGCAAAATCAAGTGTTGGTGTTTTTAAAAATATATTTTTGGGTTGTGAATGGTTGAATCTGTGGATACAGAATTCGTGGATATTGAGAGTCAACTGTACCTTCCTCTGAGACCAAGAGAGTGTGACTTACCCAAGGTCACCCAGTAGGTTTTCATGGCCAAGTAGGGATTTGAAACCTGGTCTTCAGAGTCGTAGTCCAACATGCAAATCACTATACTACACTGGATTTAGGCAACTTGTGCCCAACATTAAAAACTTTACAGGTTGCCCTGAATGTCCATAGGTCTTGTTTATATATCTATGAATATGGCTTTTCATTAATGACACTCACAGCTGCTTGCTGTTTGGAGATTCCCCAATTGTTCATTGATATTTGATCAAATGACTTATAGAAGAACGACACCAAAGGATCTTGTGCCAAAGCTGGCAACATTCCTGGGTCTCAAGAGTGAGAGAATTTAATTGAATTGCCACTGCTATTTTCTGTTAAAACACTGTTCTTTGGCCTCCTCTCTTCCTTTAGTCTATCTACATTGATAGCTTTGAAGCCTGGCTCTTTCACAGAAAATCTGAATGCTTTAGGGGAAATATATTTTGTAAGGGCTGATGCTAGTCCTAGCCCTGAAGCGCAATACTTTGATAAAGCACTGCTTACAGGCTTCTGTAATGGAGATTCATGATCTTACAGATCTTTGACTGTCAAATAATACAATATTCAACAGAGTACTGGAAGCGAGCCTCCTAGCATCCCATCTTAAGCATTTAATAGGCATGCAACCAAGAATTTATCAGAGCAAAAAAAGAATATACACAGCATAATGAGTGAACTAGCAAACCCATTGATAAAACCAACAGGGTTGTAATATGCAGAATGGCATCACAGTGCCAAAGTCTTATGAAACAATTACTCTATGATTACTTCACTAGCTGGTACAATTTGTAATCTGGACCAGGAAAGAAAATTAGTAATTCAGGAGAACTACTGAATCTACTGTCAGTTTTATATTATTTTCCACAACGTTCGGGAGTCAGACATGCGCAGAATAAACCAATTCTGGGGTGGATAGAAGATCAATGAACCCAATAGCCTTTATTGGGTTTTGTTAATCACCATAAGCATCAACACAAAAACAACTGGCCTAGTGAGTCACTTAGGTCTACTGGGGTCGTCAAGTGGTCAAAATAAACTTCTGCACAGAAGGGTTTTTGTATCCAGGAAGGTTCCACATATAATTTTGACTTTTGAGCTTCCAGTATTATAAATCACATGAAACACAATCCCACGCAATACATTATATTAGGGCTTCAGAGGAATAGAACAACATTGTGGGCAGGAGTGAATGAACAGACTGACATCTCCATTGTGCCCATGTTGCTATTTGGACTTAGTAAAATCTGAACTGGGCTAATGATAAACTTGTCTTCTTTATTATTGAACTTGCTCCATGAACCAATAATTCTCCCTTGTCTAATTTTCCATTAACGTGAAATAGGAAAGCAATAGTGGAATTAATTGTTTTAAGTGAAGCAGAAAAGCAACTATGGATTGAACAGTGCATTCACAGAATTCAAGAATCCAGCCATTGTGATAATCGAAAACACACACACCTGAGAATATAGAAATTTAGTGTGTAGAATACTAAAGGGTTGTTTTTTTAAAAAAATCCTCGGATTTCTAACTAAATGTAATTGATTAAATGTCTTGTTAGGAAAACGAACCAAAGACCGAGATGTAATTGGTAAACCCTATTTTGTAATTTGAGATTGTTAATTACCTTCAACTTCAAGATTGTAGAAAAAGTTAAACTAGAACGAACTTTGCCAGACAATAGCTATATAATTTCCCAGAAGGTATTCCTGTCTGTGTATTGGACCAAAACCACAAACTGATTTGCAAAAAGTGACTTAAGGACTAAAAACAACACAGGGTCATAATGTTTCAAAGTAAATAGCTCATTAAATCAGCAATGCTAAATTTAGTAACTATGTATATGATTATTAGAGTTAACAAAATAAAAATCAGGGCACTACAAGGACAAACAATACAAATGCAAAAATACAGACACAAATTAATTCAAGTCTCAATCAAATATGTGGATAGTATTGTGATCACCATTAACATGCTTCCATTGGTAATGAACTGTTAAAACAATATATACTGTGAATAACAATATCAAAAGGGGCATTGTTATCTGCAATTTTTGCCATCCCCAGTTTTGTTTTGTTTCTCTCCTGTCCTTTAGTTGGCTCTGGTTTCAGGATATACAGAGAGTGAAATAAATTAAGGACAAATTAAGGTTTCAAAATGAAACATAATGACAAAACATGGCTTGCCAACAGCAAACCACAGCAAACCATATACCATGCAGCTGTGGACAAGTCTACACAGGGACCACCAAATCCTGCGCCCAAACATGAGTCAAAGAACATGAAAGGCACTGCAGACTAACTCAACCAGAGAAGTCAGCCATAGCAGAGCACTTGATGAATCAACCTGGACACTGTATATTATTTGAGAACACAGAAATGCTCGACCACTCCAACAACTATCATGTCAGACTACACAGAGAAGCCACTGAAATCTACAAGCATGTAGACAATTTCAACAGAAAGGAGGAAACCATGAAAATGAACAAAATCTAGCTACCAGTATTAAAAAAAAACTTAAAAATCAGAACAGTAAATAAGGAATAACACCCTGAAAACAGAAGAATTCCAGACATGAGTGAATCAGGGGCAGCTAATGACTCTGAACAAAGAATTCCTCCAGGCCAGGATGTGAAGCTTGGAAGGCATTTAATGCTAATCAAGGTGATCAATTACAACATTCACACTGGCCTCCAACAAACGAGTTCTTTCCCCCACCCTGGACCTTCCACAGATATATAAACCTTCCTTGCTTAGTTTCTCCATATACCTCACAACCTCTGAGGATGCCTGCCACAGATGTGGGCAAACCTTCAGGAGAGAATACTTCTGGAACATGGCCACACAGCCTGGAAAACACACAACAAACCATGACTTCCAACTGTGTGTGTGTGTGTGTGTAAGAATAGATTTGGGCACAAGAAGAAGCCAGAGTTCAAAAAACTACACAACCTTAATCAGGAAAAATGGAGATTGTTTGAGCTTTGTAAATTTTACAGTGATATTGTTGATAGTACTGAGGAATAGCACAGCAGAAGCTGCAGAAAGTCCAATCTACACTGACCATTTAAAGCAGTTTCAAACCTGTGTTGAAGAAAGTGGCTTTGTTGTGCAAATGATTACATAGGAAATTTTGGAACCAGTTTGAGGCCCAGAGAATGATGACACAAACCACAGGGCACTGAGGGCGCTTCCAGACTTATGTTCCAAAGCAGGTTTAAGAAACCTGCTTCAAAGTAAGTTTAAATCACCACACCTCCCCACAAAACCCACGCTTACCCAGGTATGTCTAGATGCCCTCCTTCTCTTGGCAAGTCATTTCTACATGTCAGGAGCAGTAGCAGTACTTTAAAGGCAACTGGGTAAGTTGTTTTAATTTTAAGGGCTTATTTTGGGTTTTTTGGGAGGGAGTAGGTGCCATCTTGGAGCCCCGGTGGCGAAGTGCGTTAAAGCACTGAGCTGGAGACCAAAAGGTCCCAGGTTCAAACTCCGGGAGCAGCATGAGCGGCCGCTGTTAGCTCCAGCTCCTGCCAACCTAGCAGTTCGAAAACATGCCAATGTGAGTAGGTCAATAGGTACTGCTCAGGCGGGAAGGTAACGGTGCTCCATGCAGTCATGCCGGCCACATGACCTGGAGGTGTCTAAGGACAACGCCAGCTCTTCGGCTTAGAAATGGAGATGAGCACCAACCTCCAGAGTCAGTCACGACTGGACTTATCATCAGGGGAAAACCTTTACCTTAAACCTAGGTGCCATCTTGGTTTTCTGGGCTCATGGAATTTGAAAAACCCAAGACACCTGTGTGAATTGGGCCTGGGGATTGTATGATGCGGTCTCCAAGCCCAATCCACACTGGGCTTATCAAAGATCCTGGTCTTACCAGGTATCTAATTAATTCAGGACAAGTCAGTGTTTACCTGATTTGTTCCGAATTAATTCGGTTTTACCGGAGGTGTCATTTGGATGCCTCTAGTAAAACTGAGACAAGTCTCGGCTTAAGGGCCTGTCTGGATGGGCCCTGAGGCACATTAAGGACTTTATTTTACATGCTTTTGTGGAAGTTTGTAGTCTGGCATTGCAATTTTCAGCTGGCTTTGACCTGCATCAAATGGACAGTATAGATGGGGCCTAAGTACCTGAATGGGAGACCACCAAGGAATATCAGGCACCGTAGCTGATATTTCAAAGGAAGAAATTGGCACAACCACCTCTGAGTATTTCCTGTCTAAGAAAATCCTATTAAATTCATGGAGATGCCAAAAGTCAATAGGTGACTTGAAAGCACACACAAATGAACAAGCTCTTAATAATATGCCTGGTAGTAAAATAATTATTCAAGGATGTATGGAAACCTGAAGCTAAAATAACGCATTACAACTGTTACTTTGGGGAGTGGGACAGGTAACAAGTGCACAACAAGAAATAATGAAATCACTGAGAACAGGCTACTTCTCAAGGCCATGAGATGCAAGGGATGTATTTTTCCACCATGATTGTTGCACTGATATGAACTATCAAATTAAAATTAATGAAGTTATAAAGTAAGATGGCATTTTGCCAGTGAAAGGGAGTAACTAAATTGTTTAATTAAAATGATTGACTTAAGTCTGAGTCCCAGCACTAATGTTTGGCAGAATTAAAATATAAAGTTGTTAATTATAGTCTAAATTATGAATTAATTAAATCAACCACATTTCTAAATACAGTATATATTATCCAGTTGGTTCTTTATCCAAAGTCTCTGGGATTTTTACAAAATTTCATCTTACTTTTTTAGATCTTCAGAGTTGGTTTATGTTATAATAAGGTCTGCTTGGATGAAGTGGTGGTCTTTGAATCTAGATGGTCCTCCTAGGTTTTACACCAACTTCTACTGACAGGAAATGTGGCCAAAGTGTGACTCTAAATGTCTCATTGCACCGCAACTCCAAACTGCTCTAGCTAACAGAACTAATGGTGAGGAATGCTGGGATATGCAATACAACAATATCTCTGGAATAGAGGCTTCTTTTCTGTTGCTGTAATCAGTAAACTGGAGGAAATTGGAAGGTAAGATGATAAGAGACAGGTAAACATGACAAGAGAAAAAGAAAGCAAGATGAAGGTTTTTAGCGTGAGGGATAAGAAATAGAGTTTTCAAAAATGCATGCAGCTGTTTCCTTCTCTATAAAGCAAGGAGCAAAATAATGCTGGAATCAGTAAACTGAAAGCAGTGGGAGAATAAAGGTAAGTAGTTATGATTATATAAAAAAAGAGAAAACAAGAGAAAGGATTTGTTGTGGTGGTGAGAAATTGAGCTGTCAAAATGGTGCTGTTTCTTTCTGCATAAAACACAAAGTAAAATAATGAATGGCATTTTTATTCATTATTAATCAAAGGCTAACTGGCTTAATTAAAGGCCAACTTAAAATATGTTCAATCATTTAAAAGATTCCTCTTTCTACTTGAATGCAACTGAACCAGATTTTGTTAAAGACTCATTTGAAGCGCCAACCCTTTCTCACAGGTTTCTCATCTCTGGATCCTTAACAAAGTGCTGGGAAAAAAAAGAGATTTGAGCTGTTGCTGACAAGAAGTGTTATTCTGTTATTTGCTTTGTAAGTCCCACTAAACTATGTAAGCTGATGAACATATGATTTCATTTTCGAAGCCTCCTTCTACACTGCCATATAATCCAATTCAAAGCAGATAATCTGGATGTGTAGAAGGAGCCTAAAATGCATATTTCTCATTGCAGTCTGAACCTCAGATTCAAAATGGTCCTGTTGCCCCATCAAGTCTCATATCATTAAAATGGCAAGGTCAAAATGATCACTTTATACTGCAAGCTATAAGAGAGAAATTTTTCTTTTAAAGTTTTGCTAAGGAAAGAAACAATTTTTAGTCACGGTGATAATTGAAAAACAAGTGATAGTTTCTGTTTTTTTCCCCTTCCATCCTTTCCAGGCCCTTCTGGGCTCACAAGGATTTCTCATTACAACTTGTATATTAATGAACTTCAAATCTGAGTCAGACTTACACGTGTCTCAGGAGAATAGTTCTAACTTTACAACATGAATATACACTCAGGAGTATTAAAGTAAAAATAATATCCTTTCCATACTAACTATAAAGATACTTTGATGTTTTGGACTAGCTTTGCGTTGTTGGCTGGCCTCACACATTGGACTGATTAAAGCCTGCCTGTATAACACATTTAATGCTTACTGCACAGATGGTGGCAGTAGCAGTGGAAGGGAAAGAAACAAAATCACAAATATATACATTCCAGTGTTAGAAAAGGGCAACACGGCAATTTTATCAAGCTAATTAAGTAATACGATTACAAATTGCGATACTGTTTGGGAAACTGAAATAACAGACCTGCAGATTTTTTGTGTGCTACTGAGAAGTATATGTCAAGGAAAGCTATAATACAAGGTTATCTTTTCAGTTGCACCTGGGTTTTTAATTTCAGAACATATGCCATGCTGAAAGCAAGAGGAGATGCATGTTGGTATCCCAACCCAACTAAATCGACCTTGTCTTGATTGAAATACAGAGACAAAAACTCCTATACCATTGCATTTTTCATCTCAAAGCAGAACCTTGATTAAGTCAAACCGCAAAAAATTCATACAGCAAGCTTAAACAGCAATTCTATGTAGACTTTACTGGGAATAAATACCACTGAACACACAAGTAAATATGCATCAAATACAGATTGAGTATCCCTTATCCAAAACACTCAGGTTCCGAAGCATTTCTGATTTCAATTTTTTTTTCAATTTTGAATACTTGTGTTTGCATACATGTACATAATGAGTGCTGGTGCCTTACCAAACTACAGCTTCCAGCTGTACAGCATTGGACCATGTACAGCATTGGACCATGGCAGTTAAAGTGGTGTCAAACTGCATTAATCTACAGTGGAGATGCACCCTAGGTCTCTAGAAGACCAGGGTTGAATCTACATGTAACCATGGGTATTTGCAAGACAACTTGGGCAAATCACACTTTTTTCAGCCTTAGAAGAATGCAATAGCAAACCTCTGAATGAGGACTCCATCACATGCAATATAACCAGTGCTTCTACACATTTAAGAAACGGCTACCAACAGAGCTCATCATATGACTCAAGCTCGTACTGTGGTTTTCAGATATTTCACCATTTCTAAAGTGTTTTTTTCCCTATGCTTCCTAAATTGATTGGCAATCAACTTCTTTTTCAATTCACTGCATAAAGACATGCAAAAATGCCCAATTTCATGTGTGATGGGAATTCCTCCTTGCTTGCTTGTAAACATAATGATGACATTATCATGGAGGGAGGAGCCGAGATGGGAAGTATGGATTCCTTTCTTCTGCCATTATCATTTTGGGACCAAGGAGGAGGGAACGGTAATTTGTATCTCTTTTTAAACATAAAATAAATAGACTTTTTGAATTCAGAGCTATCTATACTTATAAAGAGAAATTGTAATTCCAAAGAAAATGGGGAAGAAGACAGTGGGAGGAGAAATATGTCTCCTGTGTGATGAGAAAGCAAACTGATAATTAGAAAAGAAAGCAAAAAGAGGGAAACCATGTGATAGGGTTGGAAAATCATCAGTTTAATTTCAAAGCAGGGCATTGTGAAACTTAAGGGGAAAACGATCTCAAACGCTTTACTTATCCTATGAGATGAAGTCCATAATCTTACCCAGAAAAGGCTCTGATAGGGTTATCCCAAGCCAGTGTCAACTTAAAAGCTCAGAACAAGAAGTTGAATTTTATCTGCAGTGTTTATTTCCTTGTCCTACGTGCTGCCAAAATTGGCATTCTTACTATGAATATTTATATTGTGTTTCAATCTTTCCATCTAATCTTTGCATGTCTAAGCTCAAACAGCAATATCACTGACTGGATATTCAATGTTCATTCAACTCTCACTACTACAATGTGCAATTCTTTCTGGAAAGCTGCCCTTTGTATTATCTGCTGACCACAACCTATACTAATCAGAAATAACAACTAAAATTAGAAAAAATAAAGGGAAATAAAATAATGGGTCTTATAGTAATGAAAGAAACACTAAACGCAATGGAACCAATGCATGCAAGTGACTGTCTCGAATATTCAATGCCAACCATGGAAGTGATCTACTGAAATACAATTTAATGAATAATGTGTCTGATCTCAAAGCCAAGATTTCACAGGACAGCAAATTTCCTCATTTGGAAGAGTTCCTTATAAAGAAAACTTTGGCAACATTCCACTTGGGAAACAATGTGGTTAGCTAGCCATTTCAAAAGCAGAAATGGACTTGCTTCTTGCAAATACCAGTGAAGGTATTTTGACAAGTCAGGGACAGTGCTTTGAGGGAACAGCTGGGAAAGATATGCTACCACCACAATTACAAATACAGTCTCTCAAGATATATGGACTTCTATTGAATGCCAGGGTTAGAAGTGAGGAGACACAATGTATACCATGCTGAGCCTTGAAAGACAGGCTCATTCAAAATGCTGATTTAATTAATTAATAAAAGACCTATGCTATTTTTTAAATTTTGATCTCTATCCCTTTCTGCATGTACACACATGCTCCTTCCCTGTCTCTAACAGATAAAGATGTGTATGCTTTTTCTTCTTTACACATTTTTATTTGAACTTTTGATTATATTAATGAGAATGTTTCCTGGACTTATGGCCACTTAGCCTATAGTTTTCTTTGCAAGATTTATTCAGAAGAGGTCTGCCACTGCCTCCCTATGAAGCCTGAGGGAGTATGACCTGTCCAAAATTCCCCAGTGGATCTCCCACACTCCAAGTACAACATTGAAACTACTAGATCATGCTGGTTCTCCACTTAGACTACAAGAGGGTACTGAGACCAACAGGATCAACACCATGGGTTGGGGCCCCCTTACTTGCCATGGTCTGACTTTCTTTAACTCACAATGGCAGCCAGCTTTTACCAACAAGTATTCTATGTTTTAAAATTTGAATAATTTTATTTTATGTAATGTTATATGAGTTGGTAGCAGTTGTAGCTATAATTTTATGTGTTATTGTTTTTATATTTATGTACTGTTTTATGTTATATGCTGCGCCCTGGAGTGCTTTTGTAAGCTGCTCCGAGTCCCGAGATGGTGGCAGGATATAAATAAAGTTGTTGTTGTTATCATTATTATTTGTTTGAATCCAGTATAATAAGCAAAGGTAATGTTTTATGCTCCTCTCTGACATAGTTGCAACAGAGCTGGAAACAGGTTTGTTGTGTGTTTTCGGGGCTGTATGGCCATGTTCCAGAAGCATTCTCTCCTGACGTTTCACCCACATCTATGGCAGGCATCCTCAGAGGTTGTGAGGTATATGGAAATACCACTGCTAGGCAAAAAGTGGCAAGTCACTTACTTGGCGTAAAAAGAACCTAGAACAGAGGTGTTAAACTGGTGGCCCTCCAGATGTTTGGGTCTTCAACTCCCAGAAGCTCTAGGCCAGGAATTCTGGGAGCTGAAGTCCAAAACACCTGGATGGCCACAAGGTTGACACCACTGACCTAGAAGAAACATTGAAGAAATTTCCTTTGGCAATTACACAATTATGGCCTTTCTGTGACATCACTGCAAGAAGCTGTATTGCCAGATGGGAGCTATTCCAGGCCCTGAGATTTTATTGTGAAACCCTGAGACTTAAGAATGACTCCTTGTGATGTCATTAAGTATGACACATAAAGCACCAACCGCAGTTGCATAGAGTATCACATTCACACGATTCTGTGGAAGTTCAGATTCTGCTGTATACAATATAGTAGTAAAATGGTGTCCCTTATAGAAAATGGTGAACAGCTTGAACAAGTCCCAGAGAGAGTCGGAGTATGAATTGGCAGGAGGCTACATCAAGGCATGCCTATAAATCAGTGCAGTGCTCAGCACACACCAAAATCAAAGTTTGCTGTTTGGATTCCCCTCACATTATGCTCACAAACTTCTCCTAGTACAAGAATTTCTTTCTCTACTCTCTTTACTGCTTCTTCTTCTGTGCTCCCAGTAATTATCTGAAGAATGTCCACTCCTTGAGATCAGGTTTTGGGGATGTGTGAGCAGACAGAGGCTGCAGGAGAGAGGTGGAATTTGCCCAATGGTATCCATTCCACTGGCAGAAGGTCACCACTTATGCAATGGGATACTAATCACTGTACATACTCATGCACAAGTTGACCTCATATATAAGTCAAGGGCAGGTTTGGGGGCCAAAATTATGAATTTAATGTGACCCATGGATAAATTAAGGGTCTTTCTGTGGAGAGGGGAAAACACCAATGCCACCTCAGGGGCCAGCTGCCCCTTCCTACGACCACCATTTCCCCACCAAACATTCAAAAAGATCAGAAGCAGCATGATAACTGAGAAAGAAGAGTGAGTAGGTACTTCTTTTACATTCCTCTGGGACAGATTAAGCTCTTGCCTTTTGCCATTTCACTCAGATAATGGGATGGCCCCCTTTTAGGTAAGCATTAAGGTGCAGTACTGACATCATTGACCCATGAATACATCAACGGATTTTAAACTAAAATTTCTAGATTTATACATGAGTATATAGAATAGTCAATTTTATCCCTAATAAGATGTACTGGAAAATAAGTGGGGAATGGAACTATCATTTTCACCTTTCCATCTTTTTTTATTGCAGCTGTGATCCTTGTTAAGCCAATGAGCATAACCTGTGTCAAGATAAGTTTCAGAAAAGAGCAATTGAGCTCCTCTTGTAAATGTTTTCATTAGCTTCCTGTTTCTGTGGTTTAAACATTTTCTGTTATTACAGTTTTAAACCTTTGATCTGCAATTGCTTAAGCTGTAACCCTTCCCATGCATTAAAAGCAAGGCAGATCTACAAAATCCCCCCCCCCCCCAAATTGGATTAGTCACAAAACAACATTGTAGAGAATTTTTACTCCTCATACTTAAAATCCCATTTTCAGCCAAAGGATTTAGATCCATTTTGCATCTTTATTTCTAATATTCAGACTCAGACTATGGCTGAGATATTCTGTCCTGTTCCATGATTCCTGTCTGAAATTACAGAAATAATATAGTAATATACTAATGTATATTTTATATTTTAATTATTTTGTGCAGGTGTGAGTTGTCTAGTGATATAGTTTAACAAATTAAACTTGAGAATAAAGCTCAATCTTGATTCCAATGTCATGAGACAAGAACCCCTTAATGTTAGTCATCTTGGAGCTAGGGAAACTATACTTTTCACTTAAACTGTAATTGGTTTCTTAATCCAACCAATTGATAAGATCTTCCATTTCTTGCCCAGAAATAACTGACAGCTATTTATTAGGTTGTGTAACTCAATTAGTAGAACATGTGCATTTCACTTCCAGCTTTCCTAACTCAAAGATTTTAAAATAAGTAAGAAGAAAATCATTTGGGTGACTAATATAAAATAATATTCCTTACATTTCTTCAAAATGAAAGGAGTAAAGTAATACCTGGTGCTATTTTGAAACACTGCTCCTAATTTTCTTCTTTCAGCATTGTGCCTTCTGTGTCCAGTGGAACAAATGATTCTGAACGACTGGTTTACATCCAGTTTACCAGAGAATTATAAAAGCAATGCAACAACAACCACTGTCAAATAAGGGGCTGAGTGCAGAAAAGTTCACTTTCAAAGATGTCTGGAAGCTAATAAACTAATTCGGCTGCAAGCCAGCTGAGCATAGCCCTTTGACGCTTGGCCAGAATTGAGAGAGAAACACAACAATGGGTGTGTTCAGACAAATGAAGTAGGAACTTCTCAAGAGAATGTATGTTTCAATTGGAGTGGGAAGATTACTGAAAAATTATCTATCCTACACAGTTTCAGAATTTTGATATCTCTTTACCTGTCATGATTCCATCAAAGTGAAGGACTTCACTAGTAGAATTATTTGCTAATGAATTGTTGTGCAGCTCCCCAGAATTATAGCCTGGAGCATGATAGAAAAGAATTTATAGAATTTATAGAATTTCAGCAGATCAAAAATCCTAAGATCCTGTATAATAGTGCAATGGCAGTTAAACTGATGTCAAATTCCAGTGACTGAATATTGTAGAAACACTTACTTTTAATCTCTTATATAGAATTCCTTCCAAACCATGGAGGATAACCACACAATGCCACAGAATGGATTGAGCGAAAGCAATGCGTAAGGGACAAAGATTCAGCTATGTGCCAACCAACTTTCAGACTCAAATGACAAACATTTGTATGCAAGTTAAAACCCATGGCTAAAGTAAAATGTGATGTGATTTTAAACGTACAACCCCTTGTAATGTCCATGTCAATGAATTCTGATTCGTGCTTAGTCCAAGCTTTGAAAGAGCTATCCAGGATTCTGAATCCCATCCCCAAACAGGTTCAGCGTTTTATATGCCTTCTTCAAAATCTAAATTAGAACATAGATTGGATTCATCACCCCGCTGACATGAAATTTATAATTAACCAAGTAAATGATACTTCAAATTGCAATAGTGAACTGCTATTGGCATATAACTAGCTAGGGTGGTTATGATAACCAGTTGAGACCATTTCTGAGGGCAATGAATGGCACCAACTTTGGGAGATAGGCCAAGCCTTCTCCAGCATCACGTGTATACTATGGCACAATTTGTTCACAAGGAATAGTGGATGGAGCCCTATCTACATCTGGTGGAATTTGAAGATGATGTTATTCCAGAAGGCATCCCATGTATTGTTCAGTGCACTTTTTTATTGTATACTTTGAAAAATTAATATGGTATTTTGAGAGGAACGTATACAGATGCTTTGAATATAAGCTACTTTGAAAAATTCTTTAAAAGTGGTACAGTAAATGAAGAAGATAAACATGAAAATGTTTGTGGGTTTTGAGGATTCACTTTCATTTTTACCCTTATGTACTGTATATGGTAGAATGAGAAAATGGCTATTCTCAAACTGTGCTCCTCCAGATGTTTTGGACTTCAGCTCCCACAATTCCTAACAGCTAGTAAGCTGGCTAAAAAATTCTATGTATATTTGACAAATGTCCAATCTGGTATTTTCAACTATTGCCCAACCTTATATGCCTTTGGAAGCCTATAAGAAGGAGATATTGGTGTTTATTTCCTGCTTATTCCCTTGCATATTGTACAACCAGTCCCTTTTGTATCATCTCTATCATCCAGAAGCAGGAGGAAAGAGCACAGGTCAGTGGCTAGACAATGTATCCATATGCTTTCCTCAGTTCCTCTGCTTTCCTTGAACTGTCTCCGTGCCAAATGGCAACAGCTAAAAGGAGAGGTTGGCTGCCTCTCTTGGAATAAACAGTATTTTCTACATGTTATAGCTGAAAGAGAAAGAAACGAAGAAAGAAAGCAGACAAACAGCAGCTGGAAGCCATGCTGGGGTAAGTCCATCTCTTGAATTATAGGCACAAAAAAGCAAAAGAAGTGCAGAAACCCTCTCCTATAAAGGGGCGAGGAAAACCTCTGGTTTTGCCTAAGTCCTTTTTTGCCACTTTCAACTTCTCTGGACTCCTAAGACCACCCTTTGGGGGTCCAAATAAAATTACTTTTTAGTTAGATTACACCTAACCTTCTCCTAGCATGGTTGTAACATCAACATTCCTTTTTCTCCAAAACAGAAATGGTCACTTCCACTTTTGTATGGTTTAAGTAGTCCATATGACCTCCTTCCACCCTGGAGGGAACAAAATTGACCCCCGAGTTTGCCACAGTTGTCCATTCCCTCATAACATCAGCAGCCTCTCTACCCCATCTGTTACAGCAATGGCATATTAATAATAGAAGAAGCGTGTTCACCATGAAGTCTGGGCTGAGAGAATGGTGCCTATCGTGGGTTGGTTTATATACTTATTTTTGCTTTTCAACTGTACAGTATATCACAATCTGGCCTACTACAGTGTCATAATTGTCTGTATTTTTTAAAAACACATATGTAAATAGAAGGCTAAAATAACAGTACATATCTCTTCAACTTTTTTTCTCCCTAGGCCTTTGGCCCTAAAATAATGCTACAGTCCCAGCAGGGGTTTCCATCCAATGTATTCACAAACTGCATTAACTTCATAAGGCTAACATGAAACTGCAATAAAACTCAAGAATCTAGTTCATGTAATAGATAACAGATTTGGGGAATATTTTGCCATCACCTTTGCAAATGAAAAACAGACTTAAAATATTTATTTTTAAATCTAGAGATGTAAAACATCTGCCATCTTCTCCTGCCACAGCTGGCCGAATTTCACCAGGAGGTTAAATTCCTTTCATTTGTATGTTTTGATATTGTTTGAAATGACAGGAAGTATATGGATGTATATGTTTTCTTTATTCTAGTCTGAATCTTTAAATGTTCAACTTCAATAATAACAGACCTAATGTTAAGAAGTCAAATGACAGACACAATACTATTTTTTGTTTGCCCGTTGGTTTGATGTATTTCACTCCTTGACTAATAAGTGCATGTTCTTAAAAATTACTAATGTATTGCAGTAGTTTAATGTGAAAGACATATATAACAGACTGAAGGACAATCGGAGTTAATACAGCTGAGCATTTTAGCCCAAAGTACATTCCAGAAATCAAAAGTGTGTCTCCCCAAATGTTGTTGAATGGCAACCTGGCCAAAAGTGGTAATATATAGAGAAGAACACTTTAACAGCAACTCGGGGATCAGCCTCCATTGCTCCATTTACTCTTTAACCCACAGTAGTATAATGAATCAGATATGATTAGGACCCCAGGAGACTATGGTCTGAATTCCTGCTCAGTCACAGAAACCCACTGGGTCACACTCTCTCTGACTCAGAAGAAGGCAATGGCAAACCTCCTCTGAAGAAATATTACTAAGAAAATTCATTCATCTTAGGGTTGCCATAAATTGCAAATGACTTGAAGGCATGCATCTTCACTTTGTCCAGGACTTTCTCAATAACCTCATCTGATGTGCTTTCTGGGTCCATAAGATGGAACTTAAAACACCTAAAATGCTTTCTAAACTCTCAACAATTGTAAGATGAAGGATAACTTTCAAGAGTTAATTCTGATTTGACACATGGAAATGTTTCTTTTAAATTATCTCAGTTTTACAGTTTGCCAGTATTAATGCAGCTGGGATTAATTTTGGTTAACCAGATTTTGATAAGATATCACCATAACACAAAGCAAATGTAAGGCTGATGAGATCCATATTACTGTGAATTTGATGGCTCCAACTCATTCCACCATGGCTTTGAAAAACATTTTCAACTACATTGCCACAAATGCTTTCAGAGTTTTTCAGTTTTAAAAGCAGACTCCCTTTTATGAAACTACAAAAAAGAGGGTTTTTTTCACTACATCTGCTTTATATCATTATTTCTACAGTTTTCATAATCTGATCTGTTGACCTTGGTGGCAAGTCTTCTCTGCTAAACAGTGACACAATTAAGAGACAAAAACAATAGATATTACTCTCACTCTCAAGTACGTCAATAAAACGATTAACTAAGCTCCAAAACCTATACATGCATGGCCACAGAATCTCTGAGGGCTTAATTAGTCAATGATGAAGTTACTCTGATGCTACTAAGGGCAGGATTTAGCTGAAACCCCCTTAGGATTGATTTACTCGAATAAAAGAACTAGCCATGTCTCAAAGTGGAATGCATTAAGAAAGGTTATGAAATGTGTATGAATTTCTTTTAAAAATGGAATACCTGTTTTAGGGGGAAAATTGTCATAAAATTATTTTTCACATTACTGTGATATTATCCTCTTTTAAGTGAACAGAAGATCACAGAAACATATAGGCATATTCAATACTGAGTCAAACCATTGTTTCACTGCTGTCTTCCCAAAGTATATGGTTGCTCAAGAGATAAGAGTTGGATGCGGCAATCATACTCTCAGCCTCAGACAGATCACTGAATTCAGCCCCAGTTCAACACAGGACCTCCATCTAGACTACAGTATTCCCTAGCACAGTGGTTCTCAACCTGTGAGTCTCCAAGTGTTTTGGCCTACAACTCCCAGAAATCTCATCCAGTTTACCAGCTGTTAGGATTTCTGGGAGTTGAAGGCCACAACATCTGAGGACCCACAGGTTGAGAACCACTGACCTAGCAGATAGGTGTCCAGCCACCTTTTGAAGATATCCAGAGGCAGCAATGGCTGTGTGCTTGGGGAGATGGTGCATGCCCTCAGAGAGGGCTCAGAGTGCTGCCTTGGGCATGCATGCCATATGTTCGCCACCACTGTCCTAGCAGATCATGTTCCCAAACCTATGCTATGCTTGTACAGAAATTACACTGTGAGAATCAAGTCTACACTGGTTCTGGAAAACAGGAATTCTGGAAGGCAAGTCGGGGCTTGCAAAATCAGGTCAGTGAAAAGGAGAAGAAATCCAGATGTATCACTTAAAATAATGACTAATGTTATACAGATGACATCAACATCACTTTAAATCCAACTATTTACTTCATGATTCTCTGAACAAGTAATTTTCAGTAATATAGTCAGTCTTCCATGAATTGACACTCTGTGAGGCAATGCTAGGGAGTTTTTCAGCATCATGTTACTACTTCCTTTCTTCTCAAGTTTCCTGGGCAATTTAACAAAGTCTTTACTAACATAATTAATTTACTAATCAACTAGTTTCTTTTGATGCCTGAGTTGGTTGCAGAAGCCATTAAATAGACAGCATCACTTCTCATTCTCACTAAAGGCAAACTAGTGCAACTAAGATCAGTATCTGGACCTTTTCTAAGAAGTCAGAGCCTGCCCCATTATCTAAATGTTTTCTTTGATGTGATTTCTTATCTCATCCCCAAGTTTTTGTAAATGGAATTTGCTTTATTCTTATCTTTCCACTCTTTTAAAATACAAAGTTTGGTTAACTTTAATCTATAATTTCAAAGCAATTATAAAAATGTACTGTTTCCATTGTTTCTGTTGCTCTCTCCTCTCTCAGGCGGTATCTAAACTGCTACATAATCCAGTTTCGTAATCCAGATTATCAAATTTGAACTGGATTATAGGAATTTACACTGACATATAAACCAGTTCAAATAAGATAATCTGGATTCAGAAACCGGATTATATGGTAGTGTAGATGAGGCCTCAATGACTCTCAACCTTTTTTGCCTTCACTTTAGTAGACATCAAGTAAGCAGTTAACAATACTCAAGTAATTACCAGAGGAGGAAATGAGACACACGGCAATTCTTTTTCCCAGTTCAAATCCCTACAAAGTACTTTTCCAGATAGAATCATTATTGTTTCTACAATCACATTTCAGCTCTTCATGGCTGCATTTTGGCAATGGGAAAACATGTGAAAATCTCTTCACGCTCACTACTTAAACTGAAAACTTGAATCTTTCCTAGCACTCTCTTCCAAGAACAAAAGAACAACACCATAATTACTCTATCAGCCTGCTAACCTTTCAAAATTCTCAATGCTACATTTTCTAATTCTGAAATGAAAAAATCTTGAAGAGTAGCCTCTCCAGTCACTATCATACCAACAAAAAACCGATAAAGGAGTTGCTTTTCACTGCAGATAACTAGTACAAATTGAGTGTCCCTTTTCCAAAATACTTGGGATCAGAAATGTTTGGGATTTTGAATATTGGAATACCCGTATGTGCATTATACATACAGAATGGGATATTTTGGAGATGGGACACAAGTCTACATATGAAATTCATTTGCGTTTCATGTACACCTTACATACATAGCCTGGTCAGCATAGCATTAATGCAAGCATATAGTCCCTTAAACAGGGAAAGCATTGCGTACTCACTTCGTGTTTTGAAGGACTCTGCTAGATTCCTCCTTCTAATCCAGAGCAGATAAAAATGGAGTGGCTAATAACTCTTCCACCAGGATGCTTTGGCATTCTTGAGAATCTGCTTTCTAGTTGTATCTTTTAAATCAATCCTGGTCACTTGTATGAATCAAAGGCAAAATTCTTCATTTCCCCCTTTTGGCTTAAACTTATATATTGTTTCGATCAGGCTTCAGTTCACAAAAAGCCTTGGAACTTGTTTCCTTCCAGCATTATGGATGCTACTGCTGCCATTAGTCTAACACAATAATCTAGATCAGCAGTTCTCAACCTGTAGGTTGCATCCCCTTTGGGGGGAGGGGGTTGAACAACCCTTTCACAGGAGTCACCTAAGAGCATCGGGAAAAAAATGCAATGGTCCTAGGAGCCAAGACACCACTGACTTTTCCTGCCCCCTTTGCTTCCCAGAGGCCTCTTTTTCTTCTCCGGAGGGAGGTGGTGATGCCACTCAGTCCCGCCCCCTCTGCCATTTTAGGAGGAAGAAGAGCAACGGAGATGAGGTTTGCATTGGAGTCAAAAGGGAAGAGGATGGCAGAGGAAGAGGTGGTGGTGGTGGTGGTGGTGGTGGAAGTGGAAGTGGGAAGGTGAGGGAGGGGGGCTAGTGAGGGGGCCAGGGGGAGGGGAGGACTTAGAGAGGGGTGGACTTAAAGAGGGGTGGAGTGACCTGTCCATGGCCAAATCCCAGGGAGAAAGAGAAGTAACAATGAAAATATATCCTGCATATCATCAGATATTTACATTACAATTCATAATAGTAGCAAAATTACAGTTATGAAGTAGCAGCAAAAATAATTTTATGGTTGGGGGTCACTACAACACAAGGAACTGTATTAAAGGGTCGTGGTTGAGAACCACTGATCTAGATACCTGTTTTCTTTACCTTAGAGATTCATCTAGGCCAGGATGATTATCCAATGTCTATTGCTTGGTTTTGTTGTAGTCACAAAACATTCAATTAAGGATTTTTCTGAGATGATAGCTTTGTATAATATGTAACTGGATATTTTGTAGATGAACTGGTTTTAAATATAATAATCAATTCATGCTGCACATCATATTCCTAGGAAATGTTCCCCTTTTATGAATATATAGGAAGCTTTAGTGATCTTCACAAATACAATGCAATCTAATCAGTGTAACAGGAAAGAAAGAGAAAAGGGTGGAGTGTAGTTGTTTTGGTGTGCCTTACTCAGAGTAATGAAATAAAACCAGCAAAACCCAAAGAGTTACCCTATCATTATAGAATAAGAGACTTTCCCATAATTTAAAATAAAGGAAGTCACCTTGGTTTACCATCAAAAGAAAAAGTCAAAGCAAACGGCTCACTGCTTGGTTGAGTAATAGTTTGTCACAGGATGGGTTACACACAAGTTGCGGATATGAGGGATCTGTGGTGAACTGACTGGACATGATTTGCGCAATTACACCCAAGCATGGTGCCTTCCCATACAAACAGTGTGAAAACTTTACTTATATTTGTATGTGACATGATGGTTTGAAATACTCCTAGTCCTCCAAAGCAGGATTGCCAGAGCAAAAACTGGAGAAAGTGTAATGTCAACAGGTTTTGCTTGTAATGCAACCAGGCTACAAGAAACACCTGCCAAAATTCTTCTAGATAACAGTTAAAAGTATAGAAGTCACCTCTAATTTGAACTTGACACACCTGCTTCAAAGTTTAAGCACCTGTGATGTGAATACTGTCAAACTGTGGCAATGTAAGCCAATTGCAAACCAGGAAAACTATTTTGTGTTTGTTTGCACAGACAGGTATTTGGCAATTAAACAATATTTGTCTTGACAGAACACTTAATAAGAGGAAATAAATAAAAAAAACTAAATATTGAAGTGTGCCTTATACTTTATTTTTTAAAAATAAAGGTAACAGGTATAAGTTTCCAAGATGTGAAAAAGAACTAAAATCAAAGCATGTGTGTAGAACAACAAAAAGCACCCTTTCGCCTGAAGTTTAGAAAGCATAAATATCTAGTATTAAAGCAGTGATTTGTAAGGTATCCATCTGCACAAACTTTTGCCAATCATTTTGATTCCTAGCACATTTATTTAAAGAGTTCTTCCATTTAATCTCAAAAGATTTTTTTTAAGTTGGCATGCATTTGAAATAATCTGTTGAGGGTAAAGCTTAAAAAAGGTTTAGTTAGATAAGCTGATCTCTGTGTCCTGCCCACTTCTAGAGAGAAATACATGAATTGCCTTCCCAAATGCTTTTAAAGATGGGCTGCTGGGGTGCTTCCATTCATGGAGGTTAGAAACCCATCAAGCATATATCCTCACTGCTGCCCCTGGGAATCTGTGTGCATACTTTGCCAGGGAGGAAAGCCAGGGCTTTGACTCTCTCACTGTTCACTTCTTGTCCAAACAAACAGATGGGAGAATACACACATATAGGTTCTCTTCAAATATTAGTATCTTTTTGCAGTTTTGCTACATGAAGGAAGCTGGCTCTGAAAGAAAAAACATAGTGAACACAATGTAGGTACAACTAATGGTTGAAGGCTGAGATTCTACGCCTATCTAGAAATAAATCCAATTGAAATCATTACACTTCTCCTACGAGTAAACACACTATAAATTCAGGTGCATCGTAATCTAGTTCCACTTAATTGCAATACAGATTTTGTAGATTGGCCCCAAGGAAATCTTTCAGTTGAGAAGGATAGTTACGTGAATGTTATAGCAAGAAAGTCACTTCAATTAAACAGTTATTCCATCCAAATCATGAATTTAATCCATGTATGAGCACTTAGGAAACCACAGTTGCTTATTAGATTGTTAAATTCAACACATCAGATGGATAAAGAGTGAGATTTGTGTGCACAAAGGAGTCAAATGAGGTGATAATCAAATGTGTTGTCTGCTATTTCTTGAAAGGAAGTGCTTTTTTGTAGGAATTTTGTATTGTGTCAGAAGAGTTTAATTAAATTTCAATGCATGGTAGTCAGGGCATTCAATTCTGTGAACATTTATGCCTTTTAGTGAACGTACATGTAAATATCACTGTGAAAATGGCAAATACCTTTGAAAACATAAACTTCCATAACATTTTAATGTTTAAGGAAAAACAGAGGCATGGGATAAGGCCCCTAATTACCACATAGTGAGAGCTATGATTAAAACCATCAGGACAAGGTTCCTGTGTTTCACTATATAAATACACTAACTTCAGCTCCACTGTTATTTCAAGTTGCAAAGATGGGGGCAAGATGGGAGAATCTAATCCCAATGCTTACAGTTACCATTACCTGATTTGGAAGTCAGATTCAGCAGAAGGTTGCACTCAGATTAATGTAGGATTTTTGTTGTAAAAATTTCATTCAATCAGGTGAGCGTGCTTGTGTATGTTAAAATGAATTCCTAAAGCATACTGGGAATTAACGTTTTAACTTTGGAAAGCTGTGTGAGACAAATACTTTCTTTAAATGTTAAGAAGGAATGCTATTGTGAGAATTAGCTTAATGCGACTCTTTCTGGCACATAAAGAATTCATGTTGAATAAAGCATTCATGTTACAACAGTGGACACACGCAGGAATGCATGGCCAATGAACATATTTAGGGATGGCAATCATAACCTTAACAACTTGGAAATTTCAAAACAGGAAGCCTTGGAAATGTCAGCATAGAATGCTTCTGCTCACAAGTTGTTGTGCCCAGAACCCCGTGTATCTGATTTTGTTTTCCCTGGCCAGCAGCACTCCATAGCTAAAGAGCTTTATTGTATAAGACTATAGATAAAGGACCAATGAAGAGGTATAAAAGTGCTGCTACATTGGACCTGCTGTCCTCATTAAATCTATGAGCAAGCAATATGATCTCTTCAATAATTCTGAACATTATTTACATATTGAATAATTATATTTCCCATACTGAAAGAAAACCCCAGATTTTGATAAGTATGCATATTCTGCATTTTAAATCCAGACTTTACCAAGTGACAATGTTCTTATTATACTAGTCCCATTACTATGCTAAATTTAGGCAGGAAACACCGCATGAACCTGGGGTCATACCTTGTTTTCTGTGATGTCCCAGTTTAACATCTCCCCTATTATGTGGGTACTTTGAATTACATACATAACAAACGTTAGCACTTTTGGCCCCTGAGAAATATCTTTATAATTGAAATAAATGTGTCAGTCACTGATAAACCAACATTCATGATAATTCTCTCACAACACGCAATACCACACAAGGATAATAATCACATGCCACACAAGGATAATAATCATAGAGATCACTGTAAGAATGCATTGACATACTTAGGAAGAGGTCACTCATTTTTATGGACAGATATTCCACAACATCTGTAGGAAAGGCTAGGTTAGTTTGTAATGTACATTTCAGAATTTGCTATATTGAACTCATTAATTCTGCAGCTGCAGTCTTCAGCCTTTTGAAGCTAGCAGCAACATTCCTATTGACTTTAATGGATCTGGACTTTATCTTCAGTTAATGAATTTTTCCAAAAAGAGAAGTGATTTTATCTTGCTTTTCAAATGGTTCAAATGGAAGAAAAATGAAATAGTAGGGAGAACTCAGTCCTGCTGTTTCTTAGCTAATGTGCAATTCAACTGAGATAAATCAGAAGTTCAGAGCACAATACAAAACCAATGAATACAAGACCCGCTTCAAAAAAAAAACAGGATTCTAACAAAATGTTTTCTTAATTGTGTTTTAAGTGGCCAAACAAGTTTTATACACAGGGCAAAACTAACTCTGGGGTTCAGAGGAGTTTCTCACACATGGCTTCTCTGGAATTAAATAACAAATCCCAACAAGTTTTGGTGTATGTATGGCTCTAGAATGCAACAGTGCTGACAGTGCCCAAAATAGACCATATACAAATACAACACATTCCAAGCAAAGGAATTCTGCCAGGAGAGTGAGAAATGGCATGCAAGATCAAACCTGCAGTTCTATTCCATGGCAAACAAGCAGTGTACAGATTTCAGAGATAGAACATAAATGACTTTAATGTGGTTGCATTTGTTTTGTACACTTGGCAATACTTCTGGGAACACCTGGTGAGAAATACTGACTCTGGGAATTCAAAACCTACGTTCGGCACTGATATTCTCTCACACAAGATTTTCTGTCTAGATCTGGAGTGTCCACATTATATCATGGCTGGGGAAGGAAATCTATTATGTGGTTGGAACTTATGCAAAATTATGGCTCTGTCATTCATGGTCATTCACTAGAATGAAATTTGGCACATATGTAACTAAAGTTTATTTCCACAACTCAAGTTCATTTACCAGTTTAGTCTCAAAACTCAGGAATGCCAGAACAAAATACAAAATACCTTGTTATCAGAAGTTAGTGAACGCATTCAGGAAACCATTCTACAGCTCAAACATAGCCTGAGATTTCCAATGTACTGTAATGTGATATCTGAAGCAAGGCCCTTAAACTGCCATGCCTTGCTAATTTGCAATGAAGAAAGATGAAGTCTGGCACAGTATGTGTCTAGTTTATTTGCTATTTACTGTGGAGATTTTATTAGCAGCTATTGGAATGAATCCAATTGAAAACCTCTTTCTTTCATTCCTGAGGAAGCAGTTACTTCCATTAATACACTAGGATTCCTCATGGCAGTCTTTAGCTGAATGAAAGTGATGGTTGGATTCCTTTTTTCAAAATGCAAACCATATTAACAACTGGCTATTAAGCAGTCTCACACTGAGAAGAGAAGAAAAAAGAAAGAAGATTTGAGTTATGTTTCTGACCTGGAAGCTCAGCTCTTTTCCCCCTTCCCCACCTGAAAGTGTTAAAGGATCAATCAATTTAGTCACATATAATTTTCAGTGAAACAGTGGTTGACCTAGGATCCAATTGCTGTCAGGAAAGCTTAAGCAAATTAATTTTGGCACTGAATACTTTCCCATCAAAACCAGTTACACCCATTCATGGACTAACAATTTTCAAGTTCACCTCAAGCAATCGGTTTCGGAAACTTTCCAAGCCCTTGTGTCTCAGCTGCAGCGTAGATCTATTTAAGACACACCTAAGTGGGAATGATCCAAGACATTTTACTGCCTGCATCAGAATAACAAATTGTATCTTCATCTTCTCCAGATCCTACACAAGTAAAGCTGCACAATGTCCTAATCTAATGAATTTTGGCACATCATGCAGAAAATCCTACAGCCATGTCTGGCAATAAAAATAACTCCACAAAAAGGCAAATAATCAACAGTGTATTGCTTTTTTATGACAAATATAACTTATAGTTAGTGCTTATAGTAGCCCCCTTATAATGTCACAAGAGGGTCAGTTCTAACTGGTATTATATCCTTGCTATGAAATCATAAGCTTTTTTTCTCCCAGAAGTAAGTACTCTCTGCAGTGGGGTTTACCCCCAGGTTGCAGTCATGAACTTCTGAGTCAACCCAATTAGGGTTTTGGTGCATTCCTGCAATTGCAGTCCTCCTTCCTTGTAATTATAGGATGGGTATCCCTTATCTTCACTGACTGAGACCAGAAGTGTTTTGGATTTAGGACATTTTTGGGATGTTGGGAATACCTGTTTTTGCATATCTGCAATGAGATGTCTTGGAGATGGTAGCCAAGTGTTTCACATACATCTTATACACATTGCCTGAAGTTAATTTTGTACTATATTTTAAATAATTTTGTGCATATAGCAAAATTTGTGTACATCAAGCCATCAGAGGGCAAGGGTAGGTCAGCCATCCTTGTGGACAATTTCAGATTTTGGAGTACAGTATTTTGGATTTTGGAATTTCAGATAAGGGATGTTCAACCTGCAACCAAATTCAGCAGTGTCTACTTCTTAATAGACATCAACAGGATTATAGGCAGAGATCCAATTTAATGTCACTGTAGTAAAAAGCCCTTGCTGGCATAGCTATACAATATCCAGATGGAGAGGAAGGAAGGGGAGTTATTGCACTGGCATGTTGGAAAACTCTGGCATCAGTGGCAGGGGCAGAGTAGTGCTTGGGTATGCCACAGTCACCTGATAAGCAGAGCAACCAGCTTGTTGTGCCACCTGGGAGAGAGCTACTTGTGCAAGAAAGTGTCAGTTGCCTCCATGATCAAGCATGGAAAATGTACAACTGCTTGTTAAGCTGGAAGATGAGTGCTACATCCTCTGCCTTTGTACGACAGAGATTAATAAGTCAAGATTTTCAAGAACCTTTAATTCTGGACCATTTCCATAAGCAGCTAAGACTACTGCTTTCCTATTTGACTTCATATTTGCACAACTGAACTTCCAATATGGCCAATGCCATGCTACAAAAGAAGTGCATCAAAACAAAAATGGCAAAGTGGATTTTAAATGCCCTTCTACAACATTAACACACTATGGTCCAAGACAGAGATCCTTCATAACATTTCTGAAGTTGCCCTATATTGTTACTTGGTGATAGTTGGTTTTATTCAGTCTGCCGAGACAAAAACCTCTGGTTTATCAAAACTAAAAACATCAGCTAGAACACTCCCCCATGTACTATCTTGTAGTTGCTAATATTTTTGTTTTTCCATGATAGTGGATAGAGATATATTGTTTTTAAAATGGAAAGTATGAAGCATAAATCCAGCCAAAGGACAAATATGAGCTCACTAAACAAACACGATCTCTGGAGCAATCCTTTCTTGGATTTTTACGACAAATCAGATAATCTTTAAGAGAGTGGATCTTCTGAATCTAATTTTTTTTTCTGTTCACCTAAAAGAATGGATTAATGTGCTCTGGGGCTTAAAGTGTGTGCGTGCGTGCGTGCATCTATCTATCTATGAATGAGATTAATTGAAAATTGCATAATTAATATGGAAAATATGCCTGCTTCTTACTACAAAATGCATACAAATACAAACTGATGAGAATAAAGTCTATTTTGTATTGCTTAGCTTTGATCTGGGATACAGAATCCTATCCATTGTAGACGTTAAAATGATCTAAAATGGTCATTTTTTTTTAAATGGTCTTTTTTAAAAAAATATTTGGAGCTTTGGCTGTAACTTTTGAGTATGCCAGTTCATTTTTATAACTAAATGGAGGGTTTTTTGGGGGGGGGGGAGGTATAAGAGCTAAACTCACCCCACCTTACTTCCCCATGCTTCACTGCTCTATTTCTTCATCATCTCTGGAAGTGAAACAACTGGAGGGTGGGACTCTTATAAAAAGTGCCAGTGAAGCAACAGTTTAGATCTGGTATGATGGCTGCAAATACAGTTTGCATTCAACACTGCGAGGTTGCAACCAGGAGGTTTTAAGTTAATTTAACAGACACTCCAGATTCACAGTCCAGGGTCTGAGAAAATCCCTGCAAGAAGATGTGAAATGAACTACGGGGTTACAGGCACTGTTTAACAAGCTGTCTTCAAGAAGTGAAGAAATAGTATGGAAAAAAAGTTTAAAAGATTAATGAAGTCATGCTAAAGTCTCATAAATAATGAAGTCATGCTAACATTTGGACTATGAATAGTTTTCCGACACATTTCCAGAATTTTAGCAGAAAATCTTGAAAGCTGTATCCATCTCTCTGTTCTTCTACTGCTTTCATTGAACAGTTGCAGGAAGAAGAAGAAAAAAGAAAGGCCTGCAAGAGAGGCTGCTTGATATACATTTCCCCAAAACTGTGCACTTTTGGGAAAAAATCCAATTGTATGGGTGGGTTTCTAGAGGTAGCTGTTTTACAGAAAGAGCAATATGTTCCTGGAGGTGGATCACTTGATGTAAGCATTCCTGTTGCCAGCAGTGCGAGAATGACCCGACCCAATGCAATTTCAGAGCCAAGAACATAACATGAAAAATAATATGCAGAACTAAATGTGGAGTTTAATAGAATTCTTTATGAAGATCCATACTGTAACACAAAACAAAAGTCAAATAGGGATAGCCAGGTTTATAAAGAGCAAATGCCGCTTTAGCTCTCCTCATGACATATATTATTCTGCACAACCTAATGTTGCCCCAAAATTTGTGCTCATCTCTTTCTGTACTGCAAAGATTCTCTGTGTTTTGAACAGTGAAAATGAACATACCAAGTATACATCAGAATCAGAGAATGGAGGAGTAACCCTTTTGGACAAATGCTCCTAGAATCCATAAAACATGCTAGCTTGGCTAGGATTTTTTTCTCCAAGACAATAATTTCTCCAAGTTGAGTTTCATACATTGATAAAAAATACAACATAGGGACATTTACACTGTAGAATTTGAAAACAATATAACTGCCACGATACTATATACAACACTATAACACGCCCCTGATGGTGCAGTGGATTAAACCGCTAAGCTAGTGAACTTGCTGATCAAAAGATCAGTGGTTCGAATCCAGGGAGCAGGGGCGAGCTCCGGCTGTTAGCTCTAGCTTCTGCCTACCTAGCAGTTCGAAAACATGCAAATGTGAGTATATCAATAGGTACTGCTCCAGCGGGAAGGTAACATGCTCCATGCAGTCATGCTGGCCACATGACCTTGTAGGTGTCTATGGACAATGCCAGCTCTTCGGTTTAGAAATGGAGATGAGCACCAACCCCCAGAGTCGGACACGGCTAGACTTAATGTCAAGGGAAAACCTTTACCTTGAACCTATAACTGCCATAGCGGAATACTATGGAATTCTGGGATTTGAAGTTTGGTGAAGCCCTCTGTGGCACAGAAGCTAAAGACTCTAAAAAACTACAATTCCTATGTCTCCACAGCATTAAGCCATGGCAGTTTAAGTGGTGCTGAACTACAATAATCCTATAGTGCAGATACATCCATAGAGGAAAGAGAGGGCAAATTGCTTCTTCTCAAACCTCCAGGAGTACTGAGCAAGTATTTTTAAAAGTGGTAGTCCCCTTCACTGCTCCATATTTTTTTTCCAAAAAACCTTTTCACAACTGAAAATGAACTTCCAGATGTTTTTAATTTTGCCCCAAGATTTGGCATTCTGTGCTATCCTTAGACAATCTCATGGACAGAAAATAGGACCCTTCTAAAGTTGCTAATTCCTGCTCCAAATTCAGATCTTAAGGATGAAGAAAAGTACTTCTTCACAAAATGAATACTTTATGTATACACTTTACTGTCATGGGGTGACAGGGAATTTTTAGTTTGTATGTAATTGTGGAAACAACTCTAAAGTTGGAACACTGACAGTTATGTAATTGGAAAAACACATGGGGAATCAAACACACATTACACATTGGAGATAAGACCCGCATGATGTAGGCTGCAGAAAATTTGCAAAATAATTCACAAAAGTTTAAAATCAAAACTGAGGGAACCTGTGGCCTCCTAGGTGCCTTTGAACTCCAATAACATACTAATAACAACATAATAACAGTAACAACAACAATAACAATAACAATCTGTTGCCTTTTCATGATACACCCATATCTATTGGCTAAGGTTGCTACCTTACTTTGTTTGATGATAGGGCTTCCACTGAGAAGAACTGCTTAAACAACTGATAAAGAGGACAAGGAACAAGGAAAATAGACTTTGTGCTTGGTTATGCCTTTTTATAAAAGAAAAGAAAAGATAACAGGACATCTGCTCAATTGGAAAAAACTTGCTGTAAAACTAATATGTTGTAGAATGTGGTCTAATAGTCATTAGGTCCTCAAAGGGGAGGGAGTTGAATAAATTCTCGATGGACAAACTACCAAGAGCTACTACACACATGACAATTACTCAGAACCTCTATAGATCAAGACAGGGTGTTTCCAAATACCACTTTCTAGAATGATATTCTAATTACTTTTGTGCCTTGCGTAGGAGCTTTGTGAAAGCATATGGCTGATCACAATGGGAAGAAGCAGTATGGGAGAAATGCATCCTTGGTATGACCTTGCAAGACTTCTCTTATATCTTATACAAGAAAGACTGGTTACTTCTTCACTTTTGCACTTTTCTACATACTCCAGCATTCAGAATCAGGAAACTTCAATTATAGTGCAGCAATTAAAGTGGGTCCTTGGTATCCACAGGTTCTGTGACCACCCACATCTCAAAAATATTCAGAAAAAAAAACCCCAGGAAGCAAATCTTCATCTTGCCATGTGCCAAGCACTATATTGATATGTAGGCATATTCTGCTGTAGACTCCCACTACTCCACGGCTCTTCAGTATCTCTTCATCACTTATTTGAGCTGTTCACCATTTTATATAGCGATGTCATTTTACTATGCCATAGAATGCCAATGGCACTTGACCACTGGCAAAATTAGGTATCCCATAGGATCCTGGCAAAACCCCCAGTGGATATTGAGAAACCTCACTCTCTGTGCATGTAAAAATGAGTAATTCAAAATTGTAAAATTAACATTTAAAATGTGCATGTTTTTATTAACGTTGCATATAAATATGTACTGATTAGAATCAATTCTACTTTGCACTGCTTGTTTGGAAGCACTGTATATGCTCTTCTCTCAGGTTTGTTGAACTGAAAGCCTGACACTATTTGTGTGTGTCTTGGACCCCTTCCCATCCTGCAGTGATTTCCTGTCTGAGTCTGCTGCCCCTGGCAACAGAAGAAAATTGTACAGGCTTTGTAGATGGTTTCAGTCCAATTGACTCTTGCCATTTTAACATCTTCTTCCATAACAAACCCATTACCCAGGTTTTGGCTGTATGTCAAGTGCTGGCGTTCTGCTAGCAAAGCCAAGTATCTTCATTCTAAAAGTGTTGCTTGCCTTAAGGCAGTTCTGACCTTTTGTGTGATGAAAAGCAGTTCCCCACCTCCAGAAACAAATATCTAAAGTACTCAAACTAGAAAATTAAGTTATTATTTGTAGGAGTGCTGGCATGCAACTTGCTGAAATTAGTTCCCTAAAAAGTCTTTCACTATCAAGTAAAAGACTTTTACTGTCAAGCTGTCAATAATAACCTGAAATGAACAGTATTACTTAGCTAACAATAAGAACATCAACATTTTTTTGTAAGAGCAAAGAGCATCCAGACATTTGGATTATTGGTGGGCAAACTGGAGTTTAACATCAAACAGATTATGCATATTGTAGCTTTTAATTTACAAGAATCAATATTACTAAATAAATACAATAGTCAATGTTATTAAATAACAATCAAATTTGTACAAGAAATGAAAATTATTCCGTTTCACATAATGGTGTTTTAATGGTCAATGAGGAACATGTTTCTCTGAAATGCAAATTAATGTTTGTGCCAGAAATAGAACCAAGATCAATGCTTTAAACAAGAAAAAACAGTGGATAATTATTTTCAAAAGGATCTTCAAGGGCACCTGTGCCAAGAGTATTTTTTTAAAGCTCACTGGCCATAGCTTAAGCAATTCCCAGCAAATGAAGAAAGATGATAGGCTGACTATAGTTTTTTAATGAAGCCATTTTCTTCTCTTGTCACAACACACCCAATTCTTTTTAGAACAAGATTACAGGCATGTCCCACCCAAGGTTAAGGCCCATTTATTTCACCTCCAGAAGTTTAAGCAATTTTTTTCTCTGTCACTGAAAATCCTACAGAATTAAATGTATTGATTTATTTGGATGGGTTCCAGAAGCAATGGTTTTTCCGATTAATACAGTGGGATTTTTTCCTGACAAATTTATGAATGATGTTCTACTGAAATGGCAAAGTGTTTATTTTTCTAATACATTTTGGAATTTGTAGATCATTCATTTAAATATTATTTCAGTTCTATTCTGTGACTCTAACGCTTAGTGTCTTATCTGTGCAGATTGGTCATCAGCAAGAGCAGTGGTTTTCAACCTGTGGGTCCCCAGATGTATCCAGTTGGTTAATTCATAAGTAAATCAGTTTTTTTAAAACCTGAATTTTGGGGGGGGGGGGGGTTGAACCCCTAACTCCACCCCCTCTTGGCTATAGCCCTAGTTGTCAGCCAAAACACCTGGGGACCCACAGGTTGAGAACCACTGAGTAAGAGTGAAAAGGAGCCTCCAGTGGCGCAATGGGTTAAACCCCTGTGCCAGCAGGACTGCGGTTGGGTTGCTGATCTGAAGGTTGCCGGTTCAAATCCAACCAAAAAGAGTGGACAGTTATTTTCAGAAGGATTTTCAAGGGCACCAGTGGATGAAGGCGGATGAGCTTCCTCTGTCAGCTCCAGCTCTATGCAGGGACATGAGAGAAGCCTCCCACAAGGATGGTAAAACATCAAAAATCATCTGGGCATTCCCTGGGCAACGTCTTCGCAGATGACCAATTCTCTCACACCAGAAGCAACTTGCAGTTTCTCAAGTTGCTTCCGACATAGGAAAAAAATCAGTAAGAGTTTCCATGCCTACACTATGATGTGGACCAATCAACATAAAAACAAGAATAAAGATGAGTTTGGAAAAAAAGTAAATAAATCATAGTGTTGTGTATTAATGGCAGAAGACAACCAGGACTTTGAAAACTTTATGAGTGCATTGTTTTGTTTGCCATTGCCTTAGGTTGAGAATTTCCCCAAGGTTACCCAGTGGGTTTCCATGGCTCAGTAACTATTTGAAACCTGGTCTCCCACAGTGCTAGTCCAACACTGAAATTACAACATTGTGCTGGGTTTTGGTATATTGTTAGCATCATACTTCTTTCAAATTTATACAAGACGGCAAAATATTTAATCCTGGCCAATTACTAGCAACCTAGCCAATCAACTTTAAGCATGACATGAAGGAGCTGGATAATAGCACAGCATAATCATCCCACTGGTACTTAATAAAAATTGTAAAAACAATGGCTAGGAAAGCTTAACAGTAATCATAATATATTATGCAACACAGCAGTTTTGGCTTTCAAAGTGAACATGACTTATATATGGCCTATATTATTGCGAATTCTATTTCTTCATAACAACAATGTCTCATTCTGCCTCTCCAGCATACTTGCTGTAGTTCTTTACAACCTCCCGAACTCTGGAAAATAAAGGCAGGCTTTATTAAAGCATACTTGGCATATATGTATGCCTTCACAAAACTACAAATTCCCTACTTAATCAATTTCCTGTTCAATATGGATGCCAAAATTATGAATGATACATAGAAAATAAGTATGGGTGGTAACAATATTCACAGTATTCAGGATATTCACGAAACTGGCTACCACAGCTTCTGACTCATTGAGATGATGATGACCAGACCTCATCAGCCATAGTTGGATGACCCAGGCATTCAATAAATTGTTCTCTGCCAGCGAATATAAAGATAATAAAATCAGAGTTAGAAAGGACCACAAGAGCTGTCCAGTCCAACTCCCTGCCTTGCAGGAACACACAATCAAAGCATCCCTGACAGATGGCCATCCAGTCTCTGCTTTAAATCTCCAGAGAAGGAGACTCCGCCATGCTTTGAGGCAGCATATTCCACTGTCAAACAGGTCTTACAGTCAATGAGGGTTTCCTGATTTTTAAGTGAAATATTTTTTCCTGCAATTTGAATCCACGGTTCCATGTCCTAGTTTCCAGAGCATCAGAAAACAAGCTTGCCCCTTCTCAATGTCATGATAACAGAAGATTATCAACAAATAGAGCACATAGATATTTGGTGTTTATTGTGCCCGCACGTTCATATTCACATTCTAGCCTGCTCCCAGTTGACCAGTTGCTCTCATGTACAGTGGAAAACATTGTCTGGTAACATTCAGCTGCCAGCCCAGTTAGAATTTAAGTGAAATGGATGGGGAGGCATAAATTAATCATTTATCCCAGGCAACAAAATGAGTCGGGTTGTCTTGGATACATCATGTATCTGCACAGGACTATAGTTTTCAGTATTAAAAACCATATTCCCAAGCTAACACTACTCACCCTGGTCTGCTCTGGCTTTTAGTCCAAATTTTAAATGAGTTACCCAAGGTGCTGAACCTGTTTGTTGGATTAAACTTTAAATCCATACTAAAACCTAGAGTATTTAGCTAACAGATTGCCCTATTCACATCAGACCCATGAGTTTCTATTGAGTTAAGCTACATTTCCTATTGCGAGTGCTCCAAACAATAAAGGACAGACAGGTGAAAACAGTCTCCCTGGGGGTTCCCTGCCACCTTGGAGAATACAGAATGCATTCTGGATTACTGTATGGGAATCTATGTGAAAGAATAAATTTCCTTGATGTCAAACCACTACAACGTTATTAGCAGTCACCACATTTACCACAAATAAGTGAATGACATAACTAAAATACCTCAAATATTTTTCCTAGCACTTTTGCCATGTGGCAAAAATTATGTCTGGATTGGAAGCAGACTGGAATAATGACCAGAAGAGATTCTTGCTGCATTCTAGATAATGATAATAATAATAACAATAACAATAATAATAATAATAATAATAATAATAAAGATAGCTGGATAAAATTAAAGGAATCCACACATGTCTGCAAATCATCCAGGTGGGTGCTTTGGCCATTCTGTACCCAGGACCACTATGTAGTATATCAAATATTAATCAAGTGCTCCATGACCTGTAAAAACAAGTCAGAGGGTATTGTTTGGTGTTTTATGAATTTAATAGATTTAACTATTTATTTTTAAACAATATTGGTTTAATTCTATTTTAATCTATCTTTAGGTTTTATATTTCATTGTTTTTAGCACTGTTCGCTTCTTTGAGCTTCTGTTAAGAGAGGAAAAGTGGCATATAAATAAATACAATAATAATAATAATAATAAAACTATGTTTACCTTCATTGCATAATAAGAAATAACAACATAGGCTGGATACATGCAAGTCCATCACTTATTTTTTGACACTTTGACACTACTGGATTATCATTTCCTTGAATATGAACATTTGCTCTGTTGAAAAGTACTGTGTTTTAGTTATCTGTCCATGCTTCAAGTTATAATATTGGGTGATAATATGAGGATCCTCCCACCAATGCCACCACCATTCTGCTCACCTTCCCAATAGGGAGGGGAGGAAAAGGAGGTTTGAGGAATGGGCAGAGGCTTTCCTGGATAGACAGGTCTTCCTTTCCAGAATTCATGATGTGATATGTAAATAACCTGAAAAGAGATCTCACCTAAATGTTAGGAAGAACTTTTTTACTGTAAAAACTATTTGTCTGTGGAACAGATTGTCTCCGAAGGTGATGAATTCCCCTCTATGAAGGCCTATAAAGAGAGATTGTATGAGTATCTTTCACAAACTGTATTCCTGCATGGAAGGGGGTTGGACTAGTTGGCCCTGGTAAACACTTTCAGCTGTATTATTCTAAATCACTGCTTACTAGTGCAGTTATAAGACAGGAAATATGACTCAATACATTAACCTGCTAGCTTAAGGCCCTTCCAGACATTGCAGAAACCTGGGAAGAAGTGGGTTAAAATAACCCTCTTCCTCCTGGGTTTCTGACCCTACCCTGAACCCAAATCTCTGGCTTTCCCTTTAGGGGTGGCTAGATGCCATCCCGGGTCAACCAAAGATTGATCTAGGATGGCATCCAACCCCCCCCCCCCAGCCCCCCCCATTTTCCCCCAAAAAATCTTACTTGAGGGGTCTGCTGGCAGTGCCGTCCCCTTTGCACAGTACTCCTGACACGTAAAAATGATGTTGGGAGGTGGGTGAGAGGAGGACAATCTGCTCCCAACTTCCTTACACACGATTCTCAAGCACCAGGAGTACTGTGCAGAGGGGTATGCACTGCCCCCCCCAGTAAGTTTTTTTTGGGGGGAAATGGGGGGCTGGAGGGGAGTGGGTAGGAACCCTCCTGCTCCTTCAATCTCCAGGAGCCCAAAGAACTAGGATGGCTGTGGGGATTGACCCCTGGGACAATTGAAGCAGTTCCAGGAGTCAATCCCCAAAGGCCCAGCACCTGGAAAGATCTGGGCTATACCTTAAGGTATGGATATTTCTAGATATCAAATTAATACGGAGCAAACTAGGAAAACCCAGTTTTCTCCACATTAATTCCCTTTTACCTGAGGTGTCGTTTGGACGCCTCAGGTAAAAGCGAGACAGAGTTTTGGGCCTGTTTGGAAGGGGCCTTAGATGCCACTGGAATGTCAGTGCTGATTGTGCAGGCGGTTTCTGTTTAAAGGGTTATCCGTGTGATTCAAGCTGACTGTATCATGCAGGGAAATCCCTCATTTCAGCAGAAGGGAACCCTGAGACACAGCAGACTGAAATATGTGGGTGGATCTCCTTACAAATGAATCAGCTGACTGTGCCAATCATTTCATTTCATGTCTGAACTGTGCCAAAGATAGAACTTCCGCCCACCTATCTTCCCACTGAGTTTTGAACAATTTCATAGCACAGTGATGTTGGTATCAAGACAAAATATAGCAATCATAGCTGAATCATGTTCTTCCACCTTGCAAATTTACTCATCACATGTGCATCTGCACACTGAATCCTACACAACATAGCCGTGACAAGAATAGCTTATTAAAATTAATGAGCACTTCAGTTAGTTCAGTTCAGCTAAGCAGAACTGAGTTTGAATACAAAACCCACATTAAAAGGTAATTCTGCTGTTCGCATGAAACTCATCAAAGAATTAGAAGTCCGGCTTTACAATGAAGTACAAAATCAATGTTCAGTGCCGACATTAAAATAATAACTTGGGAAGAAAATACCACAGTAGTACCAACACTTCATACATCGTGACTGTTATCTTGCCTTAACCATTAATTTGAGAATGAGAATGAACACAAATAAACCACACTCACATCTGATACGAGTTCATTAAGTTAATATTAATGAACAGACCTTTATAATTAGGTCTAAAAATAATGAGAAATGCCTTTAATATGATATGTCCTTGTTCTAGCCTGCAACCAAACAGACACTTCCAGCTTTTGGAAATGTTTGTTTTGTGAACTGCGACTCTGAGAATATCTCAGCCAGCAGAGTCAGATTTTATTCAAGCTCTGTTCTTTTATAGTATCTGCCCTTCATCCTGTATTCTTTTGCTATCTTTTCTACTCATTTCTCTCATTAACAAACAGACCAAAATGTTGATGGGACCATCGTGCTCAGGCTAAAACCTGATTCCAGCACATATATAATTCAAAATTGAAGAACAATATACTGAGGCACCTTCATAGGGAAATTTAAAGGCATGAATGCAAAAAATGAATGCATAGACATAATCTTGAAACAAGATTGCTTTTCAGATTCAAACTTCTATAAACGGTTTTATTTGCTTACTTAATTTTTATTCTGCTTATATCCTGATAGAGGGATGAGTTCCTCAATATTTCTTTTTCCAATTACTTCTAGAACTGATTCATGATATCTTACTGATCCCATTTCACCCATCAACCATTTGTTCAGTACTTTTTCAAGTATGTGTCCTTTCTCCTAATTCAATAGCCATCATCCATTAATTTTTTAAAAAGATTTTTTCATGTCAGGAGCAACTTGAGTCGCTTCTGGAGTGAATTGGCCATCTGCAAGTACGTTGCCCAGGGGGCGCCCAGATGTTTTGATGTTTTTACCATCCTTGTGGGAGGCTTCTCTCATGTCCCCGCATGGAGCTGATAGAGGGAGCTCATCTGCACTCTCCCTGGGTGGGATTCGAACCTGGCAGCTTTCAGGTCAGCAACCCAACCTTCAAGTCACTTAGTCCACTATGCCATCTGGGGGCTCCATATCATCCATTAATGCTGAATGAAGAACGTCTTGTGTATCAGAACTCAGTTAGTAATTCTATCAAATACTGGTAATAAGAAAGCATGGATGAGAGAGACCATGCAGTCAGATCTCAATCATGATTCAGAACTCTTTATGGAGTACACTACGACCCTCATCGTCACAGGGAATACATTCCCAGACTTCCAAATTATATGTAAAACTGCAAATAATTGAAATTATTTTTAAAATGAAGGACTTCCAGTCCAAAAATATCATAGAGTCTCACTGGAGGACAAGGAAATGCCCAGAGAGAACATATTTTGCCATATGTAGATAAATGACACCATGGATATGACAGTCATATTGCAATTATTTCCACAAAATGTATTTTTATTTATATATGTACACCAAATTGCTCTGTTCACAAAGATTTCTAGAGCAGCCTTTTATAAGCAGTGAAGCCCATCCTATTTACTTGATTCACATGCAGATAAAAGATTTCTCATATAATTACAAGTTCAAGTCACAAGGTCTTCAAAACTGTTCCTGGAGATTTCTGTTCATTCAAAAAGTATTTCTGTTCTGTATATTGATTAGTGTCAGCTGATATTGACTTCCCTTTTATCTATGCATGACATAGAACCATTTTCCCATTAGGACTGTGACAAATGTGGAATGCATAATTGTACCATTTTACGAGTTTGAACACAGCCACATTTTTTTCCAAAAAAGAGAAGATGGATTTGGTTAATTACACAATTACACAGAAATACACAAAGCCATCCCAAAGTGTTTACATATGTACACAAATTAGACTTAATAATCACAGATGTAATCGAGAATACAGAAACACACATTTCACAGAAAGGAATGCAGTACAGTGTTCCCTCACTTATCGCTGGGGTTAGGTTCCAGGACCACCCTCAATAAGTGAAAATCCGCAAAGTAGGGATGCTATATTTATTTTAATATTTATACATTATTTTAGTAATTATTTTAAGTCTTTATCAACCAATTGTGTGTTGATAAATCACCTCCTTCTCCTCCTGTTGCCGCTTGGGCTACTTTTCTCCCCCTTTGGCTTCTCCTTCCTCCCTTCCTTAGGCTGTAAATTGAAATTTTTTATGATTTATAATAGTCTTTTAGTTTATTGAAAAACCATGAAACAGCAAATCCGCGAAAAGTGAACTGCGAAGTAGTGAAGGAACACTGTATCTCTGCTCTTAGTCTTCTTGCCATTATGTAATTTTTACTGTTGACTTTGTTTTGCACATCGAAAGGGATTGTTTCTACCCCGTTCCTTTAATTATAAATAAAAAAATATGAATATAGTATTCAGAATGAAAGGGCAAAACTTTGTCCTGATATTGTGCAACAGTGCCTAGACCAGGCATGGGCAAACTTCGGCCCTCCAGGTGTTTTGGGCTTCAACCCCCACAATTCCTAACAGCCTCCTGGCTGTTAGGAATTGTGGGAGTTAAAGTCCAAAACACCTGGAGAGCCGAAGTTTGCCCATGCCTGGCTTAGACAATCCAACTCACAATGATTCCACCAATTCCTCAAATTGTGTTAGGACTAAAGAGGGTTGCTATAGTAATCAATGTTTTCATTTTTTGCTGAATTTGCACCCAACACAAAAAGTCTCCATCCGAAAGCACCCTAAAAAAACACTGAAAACATCTGGTCTGGATATTCATGTTCTCAAGTTTTATTGTAGCAAGACTCCCTAAAGGCAAAATAATATTTAGCATCCATACACTCTTATGTATAGAATATCACAAAAAGTTCAAAGTATTTATCATGCATCAGCTAAAAAACACATGGATGAGTTAATGAACTTGCCGCCTTCTAAAGTAGGGTAGCATTATTATGGATAGGAACAAAGGCATATAGCCAGGCAGAGCAAGTGGATAGGAAAGGGACTCTAGAGATGCACAAAGCATGTTAATAACAGATGTTTCTCTCCATGATCTCCAGTAGTGATAATAACTATAAAGTGCAGAGCATACAACACCAGTCTTCAGAGTTAGTGGGCTACCATTGTATCCTCTTGTCTAAAGAAAAGGTGTCCCCCTAAGATAGCTTAGGAACATTTCAACATTCAGATGTTTGGGGATACATGGAAGCAGAGATCCAAAATACCTGGACAGTCAAAGGCTCACCATCCCTGTGTTACATGTCACAAAAGAGTCCATGCCTTTAACCATAGTTACTCAGGACTTACTTTGAGAAGTAAGGATGGACTCACTGAAGCAGGAACTCAACTGAATTTACGATTTTATTTATTTATTTACCCAATTTCTACCCTGTCTTTCTCTACCCCACAGGGGACTCAAGGTGGCTTACATATGGCAACTATTACATGCCTCAAAACATATACAAACAGTAAACCTAAAAAAATGAATTAAAGTGAGTACATATTAAACATTTAAAAACATTACATTCAATATTAAAATCACATCATCAAAAATCATAGTCCAAGGCCGTTCCATTGTCATTCTACATATTCCAAGTCAATTATTGCAATGTATTAATCACCGAAAGCCTAATCCCAGAGCCATGATTTTACTTTTCTTCTGAAGGCTAGAAGGGAGCTGGCCGATCTAATATCATTAGGGAGGGAGTTCCACAGCCGAGGGGCCACCACTGAGAAGGCCCTGTCTCTCGTCCTCAGATGATCTTAATCTCTGAAGTGGCTCATAGTGTGAGATATGTTCGGACAGGTAAGCTGGGCCAGAACCATTTAGGGCTTTATAAGCTAAAGCCTGCCCTTTGAATTGTGCTCAGTAGCAGACTGGCAGCTAGCAAAGTTGGCGTAACAGGGGAATTGTGTACTCCCTCTACGTCACTCCGGTGAGCAGCCTGGCTGCCGCCTGTTGGACCAGTTGAAGCTTCCGAACAATCTTCAAAGGCAATACCACATAGAGCATGTTGCAGTAATCTATGAAGGATGTAACAAGAGTGTGGACCCCCATGGCCAAGTCAGACTTCCCAATGTACGGGTGCAACTGGCGCACAGGTTTTAATTGTGCAAAACCTCCCCTGGCCACTGCTGAGACCTGGGGTTCCAGGCTCAGCGATGAATCCACGAGAACTCCCAAGCTGCAAACCTGTGTCTTCAGGGGAGTGCTACACCATCCAATACAGACTGTAACCCCACACCCTGTTCGGCCTTGTGATTGACCAGGAGTACCTCTGTCTTGTTTGGATTCAATTTCAATTTGTTCACCCTCATCCAGACTGTCAGAGCTGCCAAGCACTGGTTCAGCACTTGCATAGCCTCCTTAGTGGCAGGTGGAAAGAAGTGATAGAGTTGGACGTCATCTGCATACAGATGACATCGAACTCCAAAACTCCATGAATAGTTTTAAGAAGGGAGTACTGAAGAGGCAATATACTTTCTTCAAAAAGTGACTTTTTGTCTTAAATGGGATAACTCTGAAATTTAATTCATAAGGGCCAAACTACACATTTTGCTAAAAATACATGGCTATATTTCTCATTTTAAAATTTTCCTTCTTAAAAGTAGCTGTGGAACACTAGTCAAATCTGGTGTTAGGTCTTCCAGAGTGCTGGGATAACAGTTAGAGAAGCAAAAGAATAGACAAGGGATTGGTTTAGATTAGGAAAACAGTAAACAGGGAATCAGTTAAACTCCTAATTTCATGCCAATAAACAATAATAATAATAATAATAATAATAATAATAAAAAAAACTTTATTTGTATTCCGCCCTATCTCCCCGAGGGGACTCAGGGTGGATTCCAACATAAAATGGCAAACATTCAATGCCTTCATAAACAAATACTGACTCTCTTGCTCTCATAAATTTGGAGTTCCTTCTAATTTCTTTAAAGGCAAACAAAATACACATTATTAGATTTAATGACTGCCTTTCTCTGAGGTCTATTGTCAGACCCCAGGAATATGTTATCCCCAGTATTCAAAATGAATGAAGTCCTCAGTGTTTGTATGCACTGAATCATGTTAGCCCCATAAGATACATGTTTGAGCATATTAATTCAATACATTATCCCCTCCAGCTTTTGACATGATGTATTAGAAAATGGTTATTCCTTAGCACTATTGCTCTCAGTTTAATGAAAGGGGAGAAAATTCAATTGTAAAGTTTTTATTTTTGAAGTTCCCACGTAGTATGTGAATTTAACACAGCTGACTGAATATTTAATATTTTGAATATTTGCAAACATTTCCTCTCATGGGTCTTTTCCCCTCATGTACAGAGGTTTCTGTCTATTCATTTTATTTTTCAAGAAACAATACTATATTAACAATGAATTATTTATCTTCGGAGATATTCTGCATCATCATCATCAATGGTAGCCCCAATTGCTAAATTGTGTTGCAGCAGTGTGGCATCACAGATACAATGTAACTTTTCAATTGTGCTGTCTTCAACCATATCCAACTATTGTGCTGTCTTCAACTATATATATTTCAATTGTGCTGTCTTCAACTATATAAGGCTGGAGAATGGAAAAATACAAGTATAGTAGAGTCTCACTTATCCAACATTCGTTTATCCAACATTCTGGATTATCCAACGCATTTTTGTAGTCAATGTTTTCAATACATCGTGATATTTTGGTGCTAAATTCGTAAATACAGTAATTACTACGTAGCATTACTGTGTATTGAACTACTTTTTTGTCAAATTTGTTGTATAACATGATATTTTAGTGCTTAATAAGTAAAATCATAATTTGGTGTTTAATAGGCTTCTCCTTAATCTCTCCTTATTATCCAACATATTTGCTTATCCAACGTTCTGCCAACCCGTTTATCTATATCTATATCCATAATAAAAGCGAAAACCCGTATGTGCGTATGTGGCACAGGTGTCTGCTCACACAGACAGCCTCCAGCCTCTACAAACAGGCTATAGTTCCCAGTGCTAAGATGCCACCAAGTCACTCCTTTCCACTGACATTGAGGTTACAGTGAGTGCCATGAACATGTAGCCTCAACCCCTGCCAATGTCCTTCCCAAACATTACGGCCCACCACCCAAGGAATGCTTTCGTTTGGGGACTATTTCATCCTAGATTTTGCATTTTCCTCCACCACAGGCAGGCATCCCAGGGTTCTCCATTGGTGTGGAATTTGCATCACCCCGCCTACTGCCCTTCCCTTTCAAATCTCTCTACATAACAAACAGAGCAGAACTGAGCTGCAACTAAACTTACTGGAGGAGTTTAGGGATTGACTCCACATGGTGGAAGTTGTAGTTCACCTTGCATCAAGTCAGAGCACTGTGACTCCTACTGGGGAATTTAGAGGAGTTGTAGTTCACCTACACCTAGAACGCAATGACGGGTCTGGACCAAACTTGCCATGCATACCCGATATGCCCAGATTTGAATACTGTGGGTTTTGAGGGGAATTGGCCTTGACATTTGGGAGTAGTAGGTACTGGGATTTATAGTTCACCTGCAATCAAACCCCCACCAATGATGGACCAGGACCAAACTTGGCACACAGATCCCCATAACCAATAGAACATATTGGACTACTTTGGGGAAAAGGGAGTTATAGTTCATCTGCATTCAGGGAAACAGTGACCCCCACCGACAATGGACCTGGACCAAGCTTCGTACAGAGAAGCCTCATGACCAACTGAAAATACTGCAGGGGTTTGTGGGAAGGGTCTCAATTTTGGGAGTTGTAGTTCACCTGTATCCAAAGACTACTGAACCCAGCCAACAATGGATCTGGACCAAGCTTGGCACACATAGCCTACTGTGGATACTGACAGATATTTCGGGACAATTGCTCCGGGAATCTGGGAATTGTAGCAGTTCACCCCCATCCAGAGAGCACTGCAGCCAGGCAATGACCATCCAACGACAGACCACACTTGGTACACAGACCCAGAATGGCCAACTTTGAATACTCGCAGGGTTTGGCGAGGATTCACCTACGATTCTGGGAATTGTAGTTCACCCACTCCAAACTGAGAATACATAACATTCAAATACATATAATGCCTTCCTCAAATGACCCAGGCACTGCTGGGTCCCCAAGCTAGTGTTGAATAAGTGAGACTCTACTGTACATATAAATCAATGGTTCTCAACCTGGGGTCTCCAGATGTTTTTGGCCTTCAACTCTCAGAAATTCTAACAGCTGGTAAACTGTTGTAGTTGTAGGTTGAGAACCACTGATATAAATGGTTACAAAGCTGTGCAGCTGAAACAATATCACATCATGCATTTGTACTATTGCATTTTCTATCCACTAGATTCAGAATGGGTTTCCAATACTGATGATTCAGACAACGTGAAATAACTTTGTGATTATCTGAGCATTTGCCATATTAAATGCTCACATTGTTCTTACGATCCAAATCTATTAGAACTTGTGGCGAGTTCACTCTTATAGATCCCACAGCCCTAAATGGGAAACCGCCAATATTACATAGTCTAGCTATCTCAGAAGAAGGAACTGGCAAAACCTGAGTGTTCCTTACCTAAGAAAACCCTAGGAAATTAATGGGGTTATCTTAAGTCAACAGTCATACATATGTGCACAACATGCGATGAATTCAGAATAATATTTCGTATGGCAGTGGTGTACCAAAAGCAGGTCCAAGTTAAATTGGGTGTGTGACAATAGTGTACACTTGACTTTCCTGCCAAAGGGTAACATGGTTGGCATTTGCCAATGGGTTGAGCTTTTTTCACATAGCCATCGTGTGTTGAAATAACTTGTGAGACAAAATGTACTTAAATGTACCAGCCCAATTTCTACATGTGCTTCCTTCTCAAAATGAGGTCATCAAGTTCACTTGCATAATAAAAAGTGAGGAAGTGAAATTGTTAAGGCAAAACTGTTCTAAAATAACTATAAAATCTGTGCATGGATGGATTTCCTTCCAAGGTGAAACTGATGCTGGATGTCTTCAGGGACAACATGGTGAAGCCAGACATCTCCGACTGCTTCCACTTCTTTCTCACAGTATCGATTTTCCCACAGATTATTTGGAGCACTTCTCCAGCATTTTTTTAAAGTTCAGACATCTTGAAACAAGGGAGGACAGGATAAGGAACACGGTTTCCATGATATTCATGCAGGCACCCATTACCCACCAGTCACATTGAAAATGATAGCAGCATCTCTCAGAAGGGATGCCATTTCCTCAGGGTAGCAATCCAAGTGCTGAGAAGAAGCATGCAACACAAGAACAGTTTTACGCAAATTTCCCAGATGTGATCCAGCTGAAGGTTTTCATCTCAAAGATCTACTGTAATAAAATCCAGATGAGGCAGTGACTAGGGATGGGAATCATGATGCCCTTAAATTTTATTTGATGACTCCCATGAGCCTTAACCCACAGCCAATTATGACGAATGCTGGGAATTACAGTCCTACAATATTTGGAAGACCATGAAGTCTAGATTGTACTTCTTCAGAGCTACAACAACAGAAAGTTCTTCTGAACAAAATGCAGCAAAACTCCTTCCACAGGAGAGGGTTCGAACCTAATATTGGCATCCTTGTTTCCCATATAGCATGTTATTTTCCCACAAGCAGGGATATTATGTGTGTGTGTATACACACACACACACACACACACACAGAGAGAAGAGCATCTGTTGTGTTGTATAAATTTGCTGTAGAAATCTGAAGGGAACATCACCAATACATCACCTATATCAGCTATAGCTGAAAATAAGTTCTATGTCTCAATGAAACAAGCAGAATGAATTATCCATGGTTCACACAAGAGGCTTTGGCTCACCTCTGATGTTTTTACCATCCCACAAGGATGGTAAAAACATCAAAACATCTTGGCATCCCCTGGGCAATGTCCTTGCAAATGGCCAATACTCTCACAACAGAAGCAACTTGCAGTTTCTCAAGTCACTCCTGACACACACACACAGAACAAAACCTCTGATGAGTGATTCAGTTTAGTTTTAAACAGAAAGAGAAAGATTATTAGGAAGGATTATGACACAGACTACAGATTGGGTTTTGCAATATCTGAATAATGCCAGTCTTTTCCTTGACTACTTATAAATATTTTATTTTTTCAGTCAACAAGGTTGCCCAAAGTATTTTGCTGTCTGAGGCAAAATGCAGCATAATTCCACACCCAACAATCAAATATCAACACATCCCCACGCATAAACTGACTACATCTGAGACTTGTTTAGCTGATACAGAACAACAAACTATAGCCCTCTTCTCCGACATCTTGTTGCCCACCTGCATCTCTACCTGAGCAACCATCCTATAATAGTCAAGATGGTTCTGCCAATCAGATTCCATGGGGAAATGTCCTAATGCAGAGTGTTAGCATGCTGAATTTTGGATCAGAGCACCAGGAAACTGAGTTCAAATTCCTGCTTGGCCATGAAAACCCATTGGGTGACCCTGGGCAAATCACACACTCTTAGCCTCAGGAGATGGAATGGCAAACTTTATTTGAAGAAATCTTCCAAAAAATGTGACTCCTCCTTATTACTACTGACATACACTGTGTACAACATAAACTTGGACTGACACACAAAATAACATTTACAGGCACTTCTTGATTCAGAGAAGCAAGTACAGTCCAACCAGATACATCCAAAGGGATCATTACTTAAAAAGTAACCACTTCCACAAACCCCACATGCTGTGTAACAGAGGACGCTTGATGCCGTGTGTGTGTGTGTGTGTGTGTGTCAATACAAAAATCCTGCTGCCCTCAATGTTTTGGATTCCAGCCAATATATACAACAGCTCTGCCACAAATGCTCTTTCCAGAGGCTTACATGTGCAGAACATCAGGGTTTGTTCTCCAGACCTCACAATAGCATGAATGATACGACCGAGGTGGCAATTCTCTGCACAATGGGAACAAAGCGCCAGAGCTCCAAACAAAGTAGGATTATGTTCCAAGTAAACATGCACAGGATTGTCCAGCATCACAACAAAGAATGTCTGGAAAGAAGACAGTTGTGGTTTCAAAGAAATGAGGACACTTGGAAAGTCACTCTGGGCAACATCAATGTGCACAGAAGAAAGAGCATATCTCCTTAATTGCTCCTTTGCATAATTACTTTTGCAACCTCAGGGAATCACATTCAGCTTATCACAGCTTGGGTGGCAATTTGGTTTGCTGTAGCAGAATAGCAGGGTTATTTTTATATCTAGCATTCTTCTATCTTAATTTTTTTTACAAGTACACAAACAGTGTTACAGGGGATGACAAGCATAGTGTAGGGGCTTTAGCAGTGGACTATGACTCAGGAGACCAGAGGTGGATGGAAACCCACTGGATGAGCTCAGTTTTCTATGATGGAAATGACTTGAAGCCACACTAACTAATTAGAATCAACATGTCTTGATGTGTTGTTGAAGGCTTTCATGGCCAGAATCACTAAGCTTCTGTGAGTTTTCCAGGCTGTATGGATCCAGAAGCATTCTCTCCTAATGTTTTGCCCACTCTGCAGGAGTCTACTGTATAGCATGCAGCTGTGGACAAGTATATATAAAGGTAAAGGTTTCCCTTGACGTTAAGTCCAGTCCTGACCGACTCTGGGGGCTGGTGCTCATCTCCATTTCTAAGCCGAAGAGCCAGCATTGTCCATAGACACCTCCAAGGTCATGTGGCCGGCATGACTGCTTGAAGCGCCGTTACCTTCCCGCCAGAGCGGTACCTATTGATCTACTCACATTTGCATGTTTTCGAACTGCTAAGTTGGCAGGAGCTGGGGCTAACAGCGGGTGCTCATTCTGCTCCTGGGATTTGAACCTGGCACCTTTCGGTCTGCACGTTCAGCAGCTCAGCGCTTTAACACACTGTGCCACCAGGGTATATATAGGGACCACCAAATGCAGCAAAGCCCAAATACGAATCAAGGAGCATGAAAAGCACTGTAGACTAACTCAACCAGAGAAGTCAGCCATAGCAGAGCACTTGAGGAACCAACCTGAACACTGCATATTATTTGAAAACACAGAAATGCTGGACCACTCTCACAACCACCACATCAGACTACACAGAGAAGCCACTGAAATCCACAAGCATGTGGACAATTGTGACAGAAAGGAGGAAACCATGGAATTGAACAAAATCTGGCTGTCAGAATTAAAAAAAACTCTAAAATCAGGACAGTAAATTAAAAACAACACTCAGAAGACAGGGAAATTCTAGACAAAAAAAACCAATCAAGGCCTCCCAACAAAGAATTCCCCCAGGCAGGAAGCAGTCAAGCTTTGAAGCTGCAAGGCTATTCAGTGCTAATCAAGGTGGCTAATTGCAACATTCACACTTGCCTCAACAGACAAAGAGTTCTTTCTCCCACCCTGGACATTATTCCAGGGATAAATAAACCCCACTTGCCTAGTTTCCAACAGGCCTCACAACGTCTGAGGAGGTCTTCCACAGATGTGGGTGAAACGTCAGAAGAGAATGCTTCTGGAACATGGCCATACAGCCTGGAAAACTCAAAGCAACCCAACATGCCTTGAGTTTGGCCAAGCTTCATCCCAGGAAGGGATGCACTATATCGTAGCCGAAGTCACATCCAGGGGTTTAACTAGAGACCCTCGAGGCATCATCACTCTTTGGCAGAGAAGGCTAAAGACCAGGCCAGAGCCAACTTGGGCCCTGCAGATGTTTTGGACTCCAGCTCCCACCCTTCCTAACAGCCTCAGGCCCTTTCCTTTTCCGCTTAAGCGGCTGAGGGGGAAAAGGAAGGGGCCTGAGGCTGTTAGGAAGGGTGGGAGCTGGAGTCCAAAACACCTGCAGGGCCCAAGTTGGCCCAAGCCTAATGTACACTGATGTACCCGCTTACCGCTGGCGTTCTTCCCGCAGATGAGGTGCTCGCAGGGCTGGAGGATCCCCCAGAGTTCGGCGTCGTTGTTGACGGCGGCCTCGAGGGCTTCGGCGGAGAGCGCCTCGGGGGCGGCGTGGGGGCGCGCGTGGGCCCTGGCGGCCCCTTCCGCGGCGGCGAGGACCCGCGCCTGGACCTCCCGGGCCAGGTTCTCGAGGCAGGCGGCCAGGGCGATGGCGGCGTAGGCGTGGACGCGGACGGCGACGCGGGTGTCCACCATCCAGCGGAAGAAGCGCCCGGCGGAGAAGGTGAGTCCGCAGCGGGCGGAGGTGCCCCGGCGCAGCCCTTCCCCGGCGCTCATGCTGTAGAGCGAGAGGGCGCGCACGGTGGCCAGGAGGCAGCTCTCGGCCAGCGCCCAGCTCTGGATCAGCCGGGCCGCGCTCTGGACCCCCGCGCGCGTGCACTTGGCGTGCAGCAAGCCCAGCCGCTGCGCCTCGCGCGCGATCCGCACCAGCGGCCTCCGCAGCAGCCAGGACAGGCGCCGCACCGCCTCCGCGCTGAAGAAGAAGAAGCCGCCGCCGTTCTCCCCATGGCTCCCTTTGCGCAGGACCTTGGCCACCTCCTCGTCGGTCCACGGGAAGTCCTCGAGGTCCGGGAGCCGGGCGCAGCGGGAGAAGACGGCCTCAGCTGCCTCCTCTTCCTCTTCCTCCTCCTCGTCGTCGTCTTCCTCGTCGTCCTCCTGCCCGGCGGCGCCCCCGGCCTCCTCCTCCGGCAGCGCGGCCGGGTTGACGGTGTCCCAGCTGTTGTGCCGGCTGGCCACGGAGCCCGAGGAGCGTCGTCGTCGGCGCCACCGGTTGCCCTGGCGCGGTGGGGGCTGCTGCGCGGAGGAGAAGGAGGAGGAGGAGGAGGGCGCGAGGAAGGCCTGCGAGGCCGAGCGCGAGGAGGAGAGGCTCAGCGAGCGGCACGAGTCCCCCGCGCCGCCCCCGTAGCCCGAGTCCAGCGTCAGGTCCTCCAGCGTCTTCAGCGCCGCCGAGCTGTACATCCCGGAAAGGAAGGGAAGGGGTGGAGAAGGGGGGAGAGGGAGAGGAGGCTGCAGGTGAAGGAAGAACAAGAGGAAGAGATGGGGATGGAGGAAGAGGAAGAGAGAAGGGGTTGCAGGTGAAGGAAAAGCAAAAGGAAGAGATCGAGGAGGAAGAGATGGGGATGGAAGGGGCAAAGAGAGGAGGATGAAGAGAAGGTGAAGGACGAGAATTAAGAGGGAGAGGAGATGCAGAAGGAAAGTGAGGAGGAAGAGAAGGAAGATGAGGAGAAGGAAGAGCAAGAGGAAGAGATGGAGATGGAAGGGTAAAGAGAAGTTGAAGGACGGGAATTTGAGATGGAAAAGGGGGATGAGAAGGAGAAGGAAGGCGAGGAGGAAGAGAAGGAGACGGAGAAGAGATGATAGACGAGGAGAGGAGGAGGGAAAAAAAGATGAAGAGAAGGAGACGAAAGAGGACGGGAAGGAAATGGAGGAAGAGAAGGGGCAGAGGAGGGGAAGGACAGAGGAAGGGAAGAGAGGAGGAGTAGAAAGACGACGAGGAAGAGAAGGGGATGGAGGGGGGGGGAAGAAGAGAATGAAGAGAAGGTGAAGGACGAGAATTAAGAGGAAGAGGAGAGGGAGGAGAGGGAGAAGGAGAAGATATATGAGGAGAGGGAGAAAAAGATGAAGAGAAGGAGGAGAAGCAAGAGGAAGCAGAGGAGGGAAAGGAAGAGGAGGAGGAAGAAGTGAAAGAGATGGAAAAGGAAGTGAAGAGAGAAGGAAGAAGAGAAGGGGTTGGAGGAGTAGGAAGAACTAGAGGAAGAGATGGAGAAAGAAGATGAGGAAGAGATGGAGGGGAAAAGAGAGGACGAAGAATTAAGAGGAAGAGGAGATGAGAAGAGGGATGAGAAGGAGAAGGAAGGTGAGAAGGAGAGATGAAGAAAAGAGAATAAAAGAAGAAAGGGTAGGTGAGGAAAATAAGAGGAGATGGAGTAGAAGGAGACGGAGAAGGTAAGGAAGAAGGTAATGAGGAACAAGAGGAGGGAAAGGAAGAGGAGGATGGAGTGAAGGCGATGGATGAGGAGAGGAAGGAGGAGGAGGAGGGGAAGGGCTGCCGCCCCGGGGCCCCTTGGCCCCCACGGATCCCTAGGGCGCCTCCAGGTGCCAGGCTCTTCGGCTCGGCGCTCCTTCAGGTCTCTCTTTCTGGGTGCCAGCTGTCTCCATTCCACAGGCGGAGTGAGATCATGGGTTTTTCCGGCTGATGGAAAGCGCTGGGGCCGGGAGGAGGTAAAGGAAGGATGAAGACAAGAAGCAGGAGCCCAAGCCAAGCGGGAGAGCGCGCCGAGCCTTCTTTTGCCTCCCCTTGGGAGAGCCTCTCTCCTCTCGAGGCAATGGGAAGAAGGAGCCAGCCCCTTTCCCAAACGCGAGCTCTTCTCCGCTCTCTTCCTCTTATCTCTCTCTCTCTCTTTCACTTGCGTGGAGCTTTGCGCCAACTTCGCTTTCGGCCGGAGTGAGACTGATAGAGAGGCACTCGCATACACTCAGGCGCACACAGGGCTCTCCAGGCTGTATGCAAATGAGCCGCGGGACCCACACCAATCGGCGGCTCCGAAGAAAAGGGGGCGGGCGGCCCAGCGAAAGGACACGCCCCGTATGCAAATGAAGCTCAGGGAGGCGGGGAGAAGTAAAGCAAAGGCGAGCTGAGAAGGAAGAAAAAGCAAGGCAAGGAGGGCGGACTGAGAGAAGGAGGGTGACAGGAAGAGCCTGGGAAAAGAAAGGCAGCTGCTCGCCATGTCTAAACCCATCTGTGCAAAGGTAATAACAGAACCCCCTTTTCAAATGGCTGGATTTGATCGTTCTCTGTGGTTCCCCGCTTTTCCTCCTTATAACTGTTGGGGCTTGGGTGTGTTTTGATGCTACTCCTCATGGGCCTGTTTCCAACAGCGTGCTCTGCACAACGTACCTGGGAGCAAAATAAGCCCCACTTGATCGCAGGGTGCATCTACACCAGGCATGGGGAAACTTCGGTCCTCCAGATGCTTTGGACTACAACTCCCACCATTCCTAACAGGCTCAGACCCTTTCCTTTTCCCCCTCAGCCGCTTAAGCGGCTGAGGGGGAAAAGGAAGGGGCCTGAGCCTGTTAGGAAAGGTGGGAGTTGTAGTCCAAAACACCCGGAGGTCCCAAGTTTGCCCATGCCTGGTGTATATAAACATGCTCTATGTCTCTTTCTGACCCACATAAGCAATCTTCAGGGTGTTTGCTCAGTGCCCTGCCCACAATTGTGCAAGATAACGCTTTGGAGCTTTTCCTACGTGCTGAGTGTGAATATCCCTGTAGTCAGTGGCCAAGGAACATGATGGATTCTGCTAAAAGGGATTTTAAAGTTGGATGACAGATTTTAAGGGATAGGGAGAGAACGGTTTTGCGTTTCAGATGTGAAAACACCCTCAGGTAAAAAAACAACAACAACACAGTGTGGAAAGAGTCAATTTTGGGTGTGTAGCAAATGTGGGTGAAGGGTGAAAGACAGCCATTTCTAGAAATTCCAGAGGAACAGTCCTGTTGCCTGGAGTTGCAACAAGAACAATAAAGTTTCAGATATTTCTAATCTCTTAAGTCTTTTCCATGCCACAAGATTTGTATTATTATTATTTCCACAAGGTTGCGGTGAGTTTTCCAGGCTGTTTGGCCATGTTCAAGTAGCACTCTCTCCTGACGTTTCGCCCACATCTATGGCAGGCATCCTGAGAGTCCAGGTTGGGAGAAAGAACTCTTGTTTGTTTGAGGCAAATGTGAATGTTGCAATTGAACACCTTGATTAGCATCTAATGGCCTTACAGATTCAAAGCCCGGTGCTCCCAACCTGGACTTTCCCCATTTGCCTCCTTTCCAACAATCGCATTTCTGAGGATGCCTGGCATAGATATGGGTGAAATGTCAGGAGAGAATGCTTCTGGAACATGGCTATACAGCCCGGGAAACTCACAGCAACCTAGTGATTCCGGCCATGAAAGTCTTTGACAACACAAAGCTTAAACCACTCTTTATTTCTCAGATTTACATTTGTATGTTACATATTTGCATTCCATATTTGCAACAGGTTTTCCTTTTGGTTTGCAGCTTGCACTCACAACTTCCATAATTGACACTTCACAGAGTAAAGGTTGTTCTGATAGAGACAGAAATTATCGAGACCTTCAAATATTGCAAGTACCAGGTCCCCTAGCTAATGAAATAAATGTTGAGGAATACTGGAAATTGCAATCCTGCCAGCCTGCAAGATTTAGTATGTTACAAACCCCTATATCAACAGAGGATACATTCTAAGACCACATGTAGATACCTGAAACCATAGATAATAAGTAAAGGTAAAGCTATCCCCTTGACATTAAGTCACCGACTCCGGGGGTTGGTGCTCATCTCCATTTCTAAGCTGAAGAGCTGACGTTGTCCATAGACACCTCCAAGGTCATGTGACCGGCATGACTGCATGGAGAGCCGTTACCTTCCCACCAGAGCGTTACCTATTGATCTACTCACATTTGCATGTTTTCAAACTGTTAGGTTGGCAGAAGCTGGTGCTAACAGCGGGAGCTTACCCTGCTCCCCGGATTCAAACTGCCGACCTTTTGGTCAGCAAGTTCAGCATCTCAGTGGTTTAACCTGCTGCACCAGTGGGGACTCATAGATAATAGCAAATGCTATATTTTGACTATAGTTGGGCTGGAAGCATACCATAGAATTGCATTGAAAGACCCAGAGAGGCCCAAAAACTCTTCCAGGTGGAAAGACGCCTGTGCATGAGGTTTTTTTTTTTAATATGTGGAGGTCAGTGCACAGCCGATCAACACACTGTCTTCACAGAGTAAGGATCCCAAACAGTGATGTAGTTAACATGACAACAGTGGCTTCTCAGTCTGTTGCATCCTTGTTCCGCCTTCACAGATGTTGTAACATGTATCATGTTATCCTCCGCCTGATCCGCCATTGAGGTCTTCGGATTCTGCTTAGTGTGGATCCTCCCCTGCACCCCTCCCCCCCCCCAGTGCATGACTCCGGTGGTTACGCCCACAGGTTCATTGGAACACACAAGCCCCCTCACCACAACAAGGTAACAGTCCATCAAGGCGGGAGATCACATGCAAGTGACTAGATTCATAGAGGAAGGATAGTTGTACCAGGCAAGATATGACTTTTATAGATACTTACTTCCAAAGAATGAATATATATTTTATGGCAGGAAGGTAGAGGCCATTGCTGTTCAATCTAGCTTTCTGTTGAGATTTGGTTACCTCCCCTTTCACCTGACTTCAAAATTAACGTATGAAATATATTTGCGTCTACTATACAGATTCAGAATCCATACCCAAGATGCATAAATACAAACATTAGAAAAATACTTAAGGCTGAAATACGTTGTCGTCAGAGCAAGCCTGGTCAAGTATGATAAGATCTATATATGAGCAAATTTAGATTTATGCTGGTATGTCATCCCTGGAGGTTATAGCATGAATGAATGGATTGACCTCCTATTCAGAACGAAGGTTAAATGCTGGGATCTGAAGCAGGCCTTTGTATGAAAGTTTACACACTTTGGACCTTTAGACATGGGTTCGCTATGAAATAAAAATGCCTAGCTTGTCTCTGTTTTTCTGCTAAAGTATTCAAAGTTTTCTCCCCCTCCCTTTTCTGTAACTGGTGTTCATGAGCATTCATGTAGTTTGGGGGTCATTTTTATTTATTTGGTACAATAGTGCCACCTTCTGGTAACACAGACCTGAAATAGTTGAAGGTTGATCAACTGCAGACAGGTGACATCAGGAGAGGAATGTGCCCCTGGGACATGAATTATTTGGTAGAACAGTATTTTTCTTCAGTGAGTCAGAGATCAGAGCTGAACACTGGAAGAACCGATATAACAGTTAACTTAGCCAGTTGTGTTTTTAAAACTAGTAACAAAACGAAACCAGGAAGGGGACCATTTAAAACAACTTTAATTTTTCACAAACTGATAATTTCCCATATAAAATATATTTAATCTCTCTAGAGTCCTAAACAATACACACATTATAATTTTTCATAATTATATTGATTGATATTTTATCAACATTTTCAACAGGAAAATTTATATAGCACTTTAGAAAAGTATTTGTGGAGTTTGCTTCCAAAAGAACCCACCTCCCCAAATAATTGATGAATGAGTTATAGGTGGCAGCACATTGTGACAAGGAGTAGAATACTATGCACAGCTCAAAACTCTCAAAATGAATCAAATCACTTCAGTACATTTTTTTATTCTTGTAAAATTTCTTGAGATAGATTTGGTGCCTTTTGGAAACAAGCTTCACCTATGTTGTCAATGGATGGTTCCTTGTTTGTGCCATTTCACAAACCCCACTCTCTGTAGGTTCAGTTGATATCTCCATTCAGAGAAGTCTGAAAGAAATACAACTACTCCACCCTCCCTCATCTGCGGCAGATATGTTCCTGAACTAATGTGGAAAAAGGAAATTGTGCGTAATAGTGAACCCTATTGGTACTAACAACTTCTACTGGAAATTAGCATAGAGTTGTCTTGAAAGACCTAAAACATGTACACTTTATACTTTAACATGGTCTATCTGGGATATAGTGGCATAGAACTTCAAGCTCTTTGCAGAAATGTACTTCGGCCAAAGACCTAGTGATGTTACAGCTCTCCATGTCATTTGACCCTCAGAGGGTTATAGAATTGGAGATCCAGCCCTGTTCAAATGGTTAATCTCAACTACCATTTGAATGCATGAGCTCTCAGTAGATCTAGAAAGTAAGTTTCATTGATTCATTGGTAGTTGTGGTTGCAATTTTTTGTCCTGCCAGTGTAGGCAGTAGAATAAAGCCCACAGAGTTGGAAGCCAAATACCTTTCTACAAATAATAATCTTGACTTGTTTAACAAACTTGTTTAACAAACTCTTAAGGCTGGCAGCTTTCTTGAAGATGTGCCCCATTGTCCAAGGTAATGATATCTGAAGCAGGGCCTCATCTCAAGATCTTTGTGCATAGAACTGAGTAGGTGGGGCATGGGAATGAACATTAAGAGATGTTTTGGTCTTGCCACCAATATTATGAAACAGATCCCAAAGCAATGATATAGGAAGCTTTGTTGTTGTTTATTTGTTCAGTCGCTTCTGACTCTTTGTGACTTCATGGACCAGCCCACGCCAGAGCTCCCTGTCGGTCATGGCCACCCTCAGCTCCTTCAAGGTCAAGCCAGTCACATCAAGGATACTATCCATACATCTTGCCCTTGGTTGGCCCTTCTTCCTGTTTTCTTCCATTTTCCCCATCATCATTATCTTCTCCAAGCTTTCCTGTCTTCTTATGATGTGGCCAAAGTACATAGTCTTTGCCTCTAATATCCTTCCTTCCAGTGAGGAGTCGGGCTTTGTTTCCTGGAGTATGGACTGGTTTGATCTTCTCGCAGTCCAAGGCACTCTCAGAATTTTCCTCCAACACCACAATTATCTTCCTTCACTCAGCCCACCTTATTGTTCACCTCTCACATCCATAGGTTACTATGGGGAATACAATTGCTTTAACTTTGTGGACCTTTGTTGCCAGTGTGATGTCTTCACTATTTTATCGAGATTAATCATAGCTCTCCTTCCAAGACGTAAACGTCTTCTGATTTCCTGGCTGCAGTCTGGTTCTGTAGTGATCTTTGCATCTAGAAATACAAGGTCTGTCACTGCCTCCACATTTTCTCTCTCAATTTGCCAGTTATCAATCAGTCTGGTTGCCATAATCTTGTTTTTTTATGTTTAACTGCAACCCAGCTTTTGCACATTCTTCTTTCACTTTGATGATAAGGCTCCTCAGCTCCTCCTCACTTTCAGCCATCAGCGTGGTATCATCTGCATACCGAAGGTTGTTAATGTTTCTTCCAGCAATTTTAACTCCACCCTTGGATTCATCAAGCCCCGTACGTTGCATGATGTGTTCTGCATACAAGTTGAATAGGGAGGGTGAGGGTATACAGCCCTGCCGTACCCTTTTCCCAATCTTGAACCAGTCTGTTGTTCCGTAGTCTGGTCTTACTGTTGCTACTTGGTAGCTACAGGAAGCTACTCGACGCTTAAGTGTATATTTTTATGTCAAAGTTGAAACAATTTAAGACAGACTCATAACATCCCTTGTATGCCCTCTAGGGATCAGGGAGGGGAATTTCCCATCAAGAAACACTGTTATAAGCTTCAGAAAACCCCCTTTTCCCCAAACAGAAAGTCCTAGAACCAGGGCCTGGGATATTCAGAATAGGATATATATAGTGTAATGGATGAGACATTAGCAGCTCATGCTTCCCAAAGTAGTTGCTGTTATTTTTGTCCCTTGGTACTTTGTGTGTGTTTCTGGGTGCACTACTTCAGCTTATCAACTTACCTTGACCCCATGAATTTCATAGGGTTTTGTTAGACTAGTAATTCTCAGGTGGTTTTGCTAGTTCCTTTCAACCAAATACTAACCAGGGCTAATCATGCTTAGTTTTCAAGATCAGATGAAATCTGGTATCTTTAGGATATTTAGGATTTTCCCCCTGGTATTTGAAAATCACAAATGACTTAAAATATATGGAAGTCTCAATGTTTTCCTTGCCCTTCTCCCAATGCAGCTCTTTCCAGGTACTTTTGTAAGATCAACCTGGCTCAAACTATTTCCTCACTGCTTGGACAGTGCCTTACATATAATTTACATAATTGAAAAGAAAACAAATTGACTAAAAGTGTCTTGATCCTTGAATTTTTGTGGTTTCAGCTTGCTGTGTCTTACACTTAACAGTTCAGCAATTTTGCTCAGCTGTAAATGTCATTCAGTCTCCTGCCCTCTGCTCCTACAGTTCAGAAAGAACTACCTTCCACCTCTTAATCTAGGTAAAGGTAGGTAAAGATTTCCCCCTGACATTAAATCTAGTCATATCCAACTCCGATTTTTTAAAAAAACTTCTACCCATCATCAAATTTTCTTCTCTTTTACCAGTCACTCAGCACACTCTTGTGTCCTACATTAATGACTATATATCTGAGGTCCAGGGTATTTGAAGGACTGTATTTTCCTATATGAGTTGTCCTGTGTTTTGAGATTTTCTTGGGAAGACCTCTATAACACAGGTAGTCTACACAGATGGTTTCACATGTAGTCAGCACCAATGGGCATATAGGAAAGTGCCTTCTCGGTGGTGGCTCCCAAACCCAAGCACCCTCTTCCTGGAATGCATCTTCACTATATAATTAATGCAGTTTAGAACCACTTTGCCATGGCTCAGTGTTATAGAATAATGTAGCTTGGTGAGGCCTTTTTGGCAGAGAAGATTAAAGACCTTGAGAAACTACAGTTCTTGGAATCCCATAGCATTGAGCCAGGGGCAGTCAAAGTGGTGGCAAAACTGCATTAATTCTAGAGTGTAGATGCACCCCTAGAGAGGTAAGACAGGTGTTTTCCCTCCTGTTTTTTTTCACAGAGAAGTAAAGGCTTGTTTGTTTCTGCAGGCCTTCGAAAACTCAAGGGAAATGGGCTTGCATAATGTGCTGTATTGTATATTTCTTTTCTTTTTATTGGCCAATTTTATTGGTTTTAGTTGATAGTTCAATTGGTTTGTAATTGATAGTTCAATTACAGTTTTAATTGTTGTCTAAGGTACGTTCTTAAGCGCCAGGTAAAGTATCACTTATTTGAAATGCTTGGGACCAGAACAGTTTTGGATTTTGGAATGCCATACTGTATTTGCATTCAGATATGTAAGATATCTTGGAAATTAGACCCAATTCTAAACACGGACTTATTTTGATAGACACCTTATATACATAGCCTGAATGTAGTTTGGTGCAACATTTTAAATAATTTGTGCCTTTTGAAATAAAGTTTGTGTACATTGAACCAACAAAAAGCAAGTGTCACCATCTCAGACATTAATGTAGAAACTTTTGGAGTTTTTCATATTTTTGGATGGTCAACATGTATAACTTTTGTAAGCCACCTTGAGTCCTAAACTGAGAAGAAGGTGGGAAATTAACAACAACATATCAGTGATAAGATGCAATGCTTGTTAAAAAGATTTGCTGGAGCTTTGCTTGCAGTAACATACTTTTCTTATGTCCCACACCTGGTTAAGTAGACTTTGGAAAAAATACTATCCTGGTAACATCTGCTTATCTGATATGCATATGATATTTTCAAATAATTTTCAATGACTAAAATAAAATAAATCATTGTTTGAAAACAATCTTTTGGCTGTTTTATTCAGAATCCATTAATGGCTCTTGAGTACCGGTAATCAAATTTTAAAGAGCAGAAAAACAAAAACTGCAGGAACTCTTTTCTCCCTGCAAATGACATTTAATATTACATATACATTCTTTCTTATTGCTTTAAGATTTGGCAGATGCTATTCTACCATATGTTTTCACTGTCCTGAATTTTCAACTTGTCCTATATTCTTTTTTTCTTTCAAAAAATGCTCTTCTGTTATTTTTTAAATACTGAAACCAAGTAGTTCTGTGCTGCTCCAGCAGATGGCACTTGAGATTATTTTTATGATGAGAGCCACCTTTGATTCTGAAGTGTATACTTATTTTGGAGCTGTTACGGTGTATCACTGCCGCTGGTATTGTATTACAGTAGACACCCAGTTAATCAGAACTCAATCAACCATAATTCTCAAGCAACCAACAAAAACCCCAAACTTTAAATTAAATGATTTTATAATGCAGTAAAATCAGTTTTATAATACATGAGTTACATTAAGTTTTACTTCATTTGTTTTTTAGTATTGTATTTCAATATTGATATCAAGTCAATACAGACTTTACGGTATGCTATAGCATGGGTTGTAGTATTAGTTAGGCCTATTTTAATAATAACTCAAGAAACTAGAAACTACATTTATCTGGCATCTATCAGTCAGTCAACCTATCCATGAGTACATATATATAAAGTTATATATTTCAGTATCTAAACACTAAATTAGTGTCCTGTTGCATTTCTTATACCAGGGGTCCCCAAACTTTTTAAACAGGGGGCCAGTTCACAGTCCCTCAGACCGTTGGGGGGCCGGACTATGGTTGAAAAAAACCCCCCTATAAACAAATTCCTATGCAAACGGGAACAAATACAGCCTCAATGTTAATCATAATCATAGTAAAAATAATAAAGAGGGTTGGAAGAGACCCCTTGGGCCATTTAGTCCAACCCCCTTCTACCTTTGTGCACCAAAAGCACAAGCAAAGCACCCCTGACAGATGCCCCCCAGCCTCAATGTTGTTAATAATAATAATAATAATAATAATAATAATAATAATAATAATAATAAAAAATACATCACACAGTCCTAAACGCTGGGGAAGTGTTCAACTTGTGATTTTGTGATACGAAATCCAGCATATATATCTTGTTTGCTGTGTTATACTATGTCTTTGTGTCAATAATAATAATAATTATAATAATAATAACAAAGAGGGTTGGAAGAGCCCCCTTGTGCTATTTAGTCCAACCACCTTCTGCCTTTGTGCACCAAAAGCACTGGCAAAACACCCCTTAATAATTAATTATTAATTTAATAATAATTAAAATACCATTATAAACAAGCAAAGCTTTGGAAGGCGCGCATCAGGTGAGGGAGGAGGTAAGTAAAGCGTGTGCCTTTCCTTCCTCCCTTGCGCTGCATGCACCTTCCTTGGTGGAGGAGGAGGGAGCCACCGTCACTGCGGGGGCCGGATAAATGGCTTTGATGGGCCGCATGTGGCCTGCGGTCCTTAGTTTGGGGACCCCTGTCTTATACAGTACGACCCCCTTATTAATGGATTTGATATCCACAGTTTCACTTACCTCTGCTCCAAAAAAGTGCCCCTTTCACTAGAAGTGTTTGTGCGCCTCTCTGGCTCATCTAATGCAGTTCTGTGGTATGCTTCCAGCTCATCACGATTATTCATGGTTTCAAGTATCCACAGGGGTCTTTGAACTTATTTCCTGAGGACATGTGGGTTGTACTACAATATCAAAAGATTAAAAGGTGGTGTTTAGGTTTCCAGAAATCTCAACGCATTCCTCAAGGGCAGAGGTGCGGGCACTTGACATTTGTTCCCAAATGGCTGCAGTTCAATTTTTTTTAGAGCTGTAGATAAGAAAATAGAATAAACATCAGGGAGAGCAAATATTTTGCAATGAAAGAAAAGATAAATTTTGCTAACATGAATGAATCGTATTTCATTCTTTAATCCTTGGATGATGAATACAATAAATTCATTGTTGAATTCATGTGAATCTTCTCTATCCCTTCTGGTGGCCAAAGACTAGCAAGTTTCTAATATAATTGGTACAATTATAATTGGTACAATTATATAACTTAATATATATTATATTTGGGAAAATATAATTGAGACAGTCATTTGCTGTGCAGCAGACCCCCCCCCCCCCTTTGCATTACTATGATTGACTGAAGCAGTTGCAATAATTGTCCTGGCAATGCTTTTTGCCAGGAGCTATTATTCGTCTTCTTATTGGTTACAATGGATATGGTGGTTCTTTGAAATTTGAATCATGCAGTCCACGGATTTCAGAGATTTGGAAAGTTTTTTGGACTTCTGGGGAGCTCACCTGTCTTTGCAAAATCTATAAAAAAAACTGATAGTTGCTATTTGGATGGACAGTCACTGATATATCCTGTTTTGTTGGTACTTGTGGCTTGCAAAGTCTAGGCCGATCAGGCAAAGACATCAAAACAAGGGCTGGTTGCTAGATACACTGCTGAAATCCAAAGAGCCCTGCTAGCAGTATTATGGAAAGAGATTGCCTTGACACAGAGATGTAGCCATGTGAGGCAAAGGTAGGCCAGGCCTGGTCTTCATGAGGTCCCATCTTTTGGATTTTTATGTCCCTGACATAAAAAATGGGGCAAGTACGCTTCTGGAACATGGCCACACAGCCCGAAAGACATACAACAACCCTGTGATCCTGGCCATGAAAGCCTTCGACAACATACTATAAAACACTTTGTGTTAAAATATAAATTTCACCAAATATTCTCAATCTTATACCCAATTTCCAGGGAATTAAATTTTAAAAATGAGACAACAAATTAGGGTAGAGGCAACATATGTGAGATCTGAGGTAGTTGCCTGGCTATGTGACTTTGCATATAGGAAACATATGGACACAGTAAGACCTCCTTGTACCTGTGTGGCTTTTCATCCTGATTATCACCATTACCGCATTAATGCAAATACTGACAATAAAACCTAGCATGAGCCCCCATTATCTAATTAATGCAAATGTTGACAATAATACCTAGCATGAGCCATTACCTAATTAATGCAAATACTGACAATAACACCTAGCATGCATGTGCCTTTCACAGATGATCAATTAACAAGGGTTGCAGACCATGGGATGTTTATGCAAACTTGATTTACTAAATGTCTTGGGCGGTGATTCCAATCTCATTGGAATCATGAAAAAGGGAGGATGAATTAAGTAATTCCCATTTATCTTAGGCTGAGCCTGAGCAGGAAGGGTAATATCAGACAGAAAGAGGTTAAGAGGAGTTGTGTGCATTTGTAAAATCTGGGAGCCTAGGCAAGGACTCCCTTACTTGCATTTTTCATCATTATTTTTTTTTTTGCACCAAGTTTCAAGGCCAGGGCAAACCTTCCACATCTGGGAAATTTCTGAGCTGTCCTTACTCACAGTCTTGTAGAATGGGTAATTGTATGCCCATGGAGGAGGCAGGAGAAATATTACTTTCATAGAAAAATCCTAGGTTCAATTGTGAATTCTCCAGATAGAGCCAGCACTTCTAGAACTCCAGAAGCTGATTGACAATCCATGTAGATAGTAACAGAGCAGATGGACCAATCTGATTTGGTAGAATGGATCTTTCTAATTTATTATCCTTCCTCAGCAGCCACATATAGATACTGTTTTATTTAATAAAGTTCTTCTCAGTATTAGCATTCATTACTTAGAGACCGGCCAGTTTTTCTAAGATTTGGGCTACAACCTTGTTTACTTGGGAGTAACCAATATGTAGGGGCACTTCTTACATTATATTATTGTATTGGGTGTGAGAAACTGGTCCTCATTATGTACTATGTACTTCCGTGCTGAGTTCACAAGGAATTTTTGTTGTTATACCGGTGACTAAAAAAAAAATCTGAACCGTGATCTAAAATATACTTGTGTAAAATAAAGAGATCCCCTTCTCCTCAACCTCTAATCAAGACAAAGAGGAAAAATGACCACATCAAAATGTGAGGCCCTTTAAAAGTTGAAATAAAAATTTCACCATCTTGATGACTACTGCTGATAGATGTCAGAATCTTGTGCTCAACTCAGTGCTCAGCTATAGATTTATATGAAGCACAAGCAAATAACTTTTCTTTCACCCTCAGTTCTTTGTCTGTCCAGTAGAATTTATCTTACAAATGTGACCAATAGAATTTATCTTACAAATGCTGTGAAAAAAAATTAAAGTACTAACATTGTATATAAACAATTTGGTTTGGGATTATTGGTTACCTTGCTTATTATTTCTTATTATGGATGTGTTGCATAATTATCTGTTTGCTTCATACAGACAAATTACAATCTTCCAATGCTTCTAGGCTGCAATTTTTGATAGATCTAGTCAGAATATTGAGTAATGAAGAATGCTTATAGCTGTAGTCTGACCACACTTTTCTCACCCCTAAGACACAAACACACACTAGCCACTTCTGATTATTTTTAATTAGAAGAGTTGCATATAAATATTTTTAAAGTAAGTAAAAATAAGTGTTCCAAGAACTGCCAAGTAACACCAAACATATTTTTAAAATCATCTTTTGATTCTAGTTTCTTACTGGGACCGGCATATATTGCCCTGAGACGTGTTTTCATTCAAATATACAAGTAACAATAGTGTTTGCTTATGACAAGTCAAGCAAAAACTTTTAATATGACCCAGAAGGATATGTATAAAATCATCCAGCTTGTTCTTTGACTGGTATAGTAACACTATAATTGATTCATAGGTAATTATATGGTGGCCGTCTTCTCAAGAAGATGTCAGTGATAACTGTCATCTTGGGATATATGCTATGTCTTTCAGCTATAATTTCCTGGTATGTCAAAACAGACTCCTTGGCATAATATTAATTGCATTGCCATAGTCATATGACAATTATATATTTATCATATTTGTACAACTTTTAAATAGTCAGAATTCCCCCACCTTTTAGTTAATATAATAGCATAAGAAAAAGTACTACAATACAGAATACAATCAAATCAATCTTGCATATATTTTGCTAGTCAATAAGCAATAAAGTACAAGTATATGTGTGATGTTCATTAATTTTGTGTGAAGTGATCCTTAGTACTTCTTGACACTGTAAAAATATTTTGATGTATAAAATACACATTTTGATGTGTAAAATACATAACATTTGGCACAGCAGATTAATCACCAAGCTGCAATAAATCTTGCCCACCGGAAGGTTGAGAGTTTGAAGCCCGGGTCACGGTGAGCTCCTGACCCTTAACCCAGCTTCTGCCTACTTAGCAGTTCAAAAACAAATGCGAGTAAACAAATAGGAACTGCATTAAAGCGGGGAGGTATTTAGGCTTGGTGTTTGATCAGAAAAAAGAGGAATTTTATGAATAAAGAAAGTTCTTTGGCAGAAAGATGGAGCAACAGTACCCCTCGGTGGCTGGAACAGAGCACAGCCTCCAAAGATGCCGAAAGATGGGAAAGCCTATATATACCTCTATCTTTTGTCTGTCTTGTCCTTGTTATAGTCAGCACTGAATGTATGCTGTATATGTGTTCTGTGTCCCTTTGGGGTGAGAAGTGCTGAATATAAATACTGCAGATAAATAAATAAATAAAATGGGAATTTTTGCCTGTGGTCATTGAGATTCATTGTGGAATTGTAACATATTAAGATAGCAAGCAAAAGTCTTATCTGTATCCTCTCTCTTTTATATTTTTGATATATTGATTACCAATCTTTATGAAAATCATTGAACTAGAAGACTGTATGATGTCTATCCTGCCTTATATGAAATTGGTTGTGAATGAAAACTGGATAATAATGCAGTATGAAAAATGGAGTGGCTTTCATTTTCAGAAGTACTGATAATCTAAATGCAGTATACACCATTCAGATTTACTGACAAGGTTAAATCAATGCACTAGCAAAAAATTAAATGAAAAGATGCTGAGAAAATTTCCTTTGAAGTAAGTCTTTTTATCCTTAATTTAGAAGAAAGTGTATTTCGGCTAAGGAAAGGACTTCAAATATCACAAGGTCTTTCAGGAACTAAGGAACCATCAAAATGTCTCCTTTAACATAGTTCATCAGTATTCCTGGAGTATTTGGGATGTTCAGATTGCACAGACATTGTCTTAGCAATTTTGAGCACCGTCTGAGAAAGTAAGTCATTAAGGTTATGTCTATATTGCAGGTGGAGTGTTGAAGCTGTGAAATTTAAATTTGTGGCAATGTTGAAACTTGCATCACCAACCACATCATACCTTACAGATGTCTTTTAATTATTTACTCATATGCATTCCCTAATACAGTAGAATCTCACCTATCCAAGATAAACGGGCTGGCAGAACACTGAATAAGTGAAAATAAGGAGGGATTAAGAAAAAAGCCTATTAAACATAAAATTACATTATGATTTTACAAATTAAGCACCAAAACATCATGTTTTACAAGAAATTGACAGAAAAAGCAGTTCAATACACAGTAATGTTATGTAGTAATTACTGTATTTATGAATTTAGCACCAAAACATTGCAACATTTACTACAAAAACAATGACTACTAAAAGGTAGACTGCCCTAGATAATACAGAACCTTGGATAAGTGAAGCTTAGATAAGTAAGAGGCAGAGGAGGAAAGGATAGTTTTAAGCTTGTGTGGTCCAGTTAGATCTAGATAGAAGCACCCACAAACTTCTATGTGTAAAAGGCATACATTTTGAGCTAAATACGTGGGGAGCACATGAATTTGATCCAAATACCAGAACTGAGGTAAATACACAGACTTTCCACTCAAAATTCTATAGTTGGAAAGTAACTTTGAATGTGAATGTACTGTGTACAAAATCAACAGACGTTAAATTGAATTGTGTTGTGTAGGAACTTGTTGGATAGGCTGCTTTCTTTAAGAAAGCCCCCACAGGCTATAATTTTAAAAGATGTCATTTTCAATAGCTTCAGACTCCTTGCTAGGAGTTTGCTGTACTTCATGTTTATCCACCAGGGAAACATCAAATTGTAATACAGCCCTCTAGTGAACAAATTTACTATATACTATTATATAGAAAGGACAAATCTAAAATTAGGACAATTCATATTAGATATGGCAGCCTGTCAGATGATCTGCGACACTAGAATCAGCTTTGAATCAACATACCATATTACCTTAAACATTGCACTTCTTACTTTTTGGTGGTATATCTTCATTGCAATATATGGATTCCTTTTTGGTAAAATATCAGCCTTTTGGAACCAGCGAAGTCTTCCCACTGGTAGCATTTTGCTTGTTATTAACATTTGTTCTACAGTATTTTAACCAGTAATATCTAATCATGATTTATACCTTCTGCTTGGCTATAATTCTGCACATGGTTCACTTATCAATGGAAATGAGGTACTGTAGATATAAATATATTTTCTGAAGTTGAATAAATGTGCTTACTACTGATATATTCTATCCCAACTACTAAACTACGTGTCTTAGTCTAATCAGACGAAGATATCATTACACTCAATGCTTGCTCTTTCCTAATTCAGCATAGACAAGTTACTCAAGTGTCCTAGTTCCAAGTACTTATTTGGTTGTCTTAAGTGGATGTTATAAAATAAATAGCCACACCTAGATGAAGTATTGATTGATATCATGATTTAAGATAGTTCTGATTGGTAAGTGCTGGTGGTATGAATAATTGTAGTGCCACTTCTTGCAAACAAGTTATGATTAAGTTTCAAAGACATAGATGTCTTAGTCTGGAATATCAGTGTGCAATGACATCTTGTTGCACCATAGAAACTCAGGCCTCTTCAATACTGCCATATAAAACCCAGGTTATCTGTCTTAAACTGGATTATATGGCAATGTAGACTCATATAATCCAATCCAAAAAATAATGTGGATTATCTGATATAATATGGATTATATTCGTGTAGAAGGGCCTAAATGAGGGACCAAAGTTGGTAGCATAAGCTTTCATAGACTTAACAGTTTGTCTGCATGGACACCTAAATCCAGGGCTGGTCTGGAGCATTCCTGTTGCAGACCGGATCCAGATTTGGTGGAAGGGTTGACACCATCTCAAACCATGGGATCGGATGTCAGCCTGCCCAGCTTGACCAAACCTGGTATAGCCCAGGTGGATAACCAGGCTTAGCTCTGGGGTCCAGCAGCAGACTCACGGCAACAGAGCTCCCAAGAACTGATGTAAACATAGGTGCCAATGCAACTTGGGCAAGGGAGGGATGGGATTCCCCCCTCCTTTTCTCAAGTCACAGGAGTGCCTTTGTTTAGGTCATCTAAGATGCCTGGTGACAGCCACGAGCTCTTTGGAGCTTTGTCACTTCTGCTACAGAAACAAGTACTAAGAAGTTAAGTTCCGTCCCCCTTTTTCTGCACACCAGGGTGCTCTGGGAGTTCAGGAAAACTACTTCAGAATTTCCCCAAAACTCTGGAGCATTCTGCAACTTCAGCTAACACAGAGTAAATCTGGGTTGATTGATTTTACTGCACATTAGGAAGAACCCGGAGGTTGTGTGAATGTCTAGGAGCAACTTCTGCCCTGATTTCGGGTTTGGAACCAATGTATACAACTCTAAACCTGAGGAAGTATGCTTAGTCTACAAAATCTTTAAGTTACCACTTTTGTTGTGTCAGTTTCTGAAGTACTACAAGATCTTATTGAATTCTGGTTAAGATGTTGAACCACTTAATGAATTACCTGATGTGTTCTCTAGCCAGGAAATTTTAATTAGTTGTATGATGGAACATAAATTTGCAAAAAGCAGCATGTATATTTTTTCTTAAGGCAGTACACCTTACAAATCTGTGCATTTTGTATACTATATCTTAACAGTAAAAAAACAAGTAAAAGAGTTCTGAAATCAATGTCTGAAAGTCCATGTTTACGTATCTGTTTCAGGTTATTGGCCCTTATTTATCATTACAGCACCTAGGCATGAATGCTGAAGTGCCTACATACACTCAGCTGACTCCTATGACAAGAAAAATAGAGGATAGTGACTGTATGCAAAGTAGTTGCTGGCTATTTGGAATATAATGAGACAGGCTTAAATATTTTTAAAAACCAAATTTGCATTTCAAACATACTTTTTGCTAACTTACTCATTTGAAAGTGAAGGACAGAACTTAATTAACCACAACTTAGGTCAATGGGTCACTTGCCTTCTAACCTAATGAATCTAATATAACTCTTAAGACACTAATCAATTGAAGTTCATCATGTATAAAGTTTTTAAGTATCATACTTTGCAAAGTCAGTGCAGTACTGTTGGATTTTGAACTTGCTGTTTGGTGTTTAACTCTGTTGAAGGAGGGAGTTTGATTTGAAATAAAACTACAGTGAATTAATACAATAATCTTTCCTGGTTAAATGTTAGTTATGCATTTTCTAAGTCCGCCATCTTGACTTTATAGAATTTATGAACCAGAAATCTTTCATTTCAATACTTTGCTATTATCTGCTGTTTAATATATTCACTTGAAGTCCAGGAATATATCCCCCTGGATAATAGGGGTAATACTGTTTTTTTCCCCTTCCCTTCCTATACTTCTGCAATCCTCTACAAGACTAAGACAAACTCAGGATTTTTTTACTGCAAATATTTTGTCTACACTGACCAAAAAAATCTGTTTCATATAGCATTATCTTTGTCCACAGTAATCTTACAAATGCCACACATATCACACAAATCATGGTGAGATTGCTATAACTCTTCACTCATCCACTCCCAACCCCCAGCGAACTCATCTTAGTGTAAGTGGCTGTCCACATCTCTAATCTTCTTGTTATTTTCAGCCCGAGAGCAATGGCCTCTCTGTTCTTTTACCATAATGCCTGCAAATATGCATATTTCCAGTTTAATTGTCATGAGACGATTGCCTTTCTTGTCTCATGCATTTGCACGAATACTGATATACAGATATACTCACACCTTCTTTAAAAATGTTGGCCATGTTGGGAAACGTAAATGTTAAAATTCAAGCTGAAAAAGAGCCACTTCTTGGAAATGATGAGGTGACTGCCTGGACAAGGCCACTTCCCACCAACCTCTTCCATCCACCACTAACTCCACTTCCCAAAGCCACAGCAGTGCTGCATTACAAGATAAAACATCTGGAGTTTCAAGGAAACAGTGGGGTAAAAGAGAAGATTTTTCGAACCAGATGAAATAGAATGGGGACCTCAGGGAAATGTACCATCTTACAAGTTTATTTCTTGCTGATGTTAGTCTGGTGGACTCTGCTGCATTTTTAAATGTTCCTTCTCTCCCTCCCTCCCCCTCTCTGTACATGTGCATGTTTGTGTTTGTTTATCAACCTTATTTAGCTATGTCAACCGAAGGCCAGGTATAGGGAGCTCTCTTTTGACCCAGACAAGGAAAGGTATGGAGACAAAATAACCAACCTCATTTATTATGTGGAAAAACATTTGGGGTGAATGACTAGCACCTGGAAAATGACCAGGAAGGAATGAATTAGCAAGTCTTTTAACATGCTGTCATTTTCCAAGTAAAGGAAATAAAACAAAAATCTGCAGGAAGAATGACAGTACCTTAGTCCTAATGATCTCTCTTAGTTACTACTTATTATTCCATTTCTCTTGTGCTTGAGTGGTTGGGGTATTCTTGGCCCTGCCGTCTGAGGTTATGGTTGGTGACGTTGCAATTGATAATGCAAAGTAACTTTAACTCTTAGCACAGGGGTTCTCAAACTGTGCTCCGTAGAGCCCTTGGGGCTCCGCGAGTGATAGTGAGGGGATCCGCAGCACCATGCTGCCTCCTCCTCTTTACTCCTCCTGAGAAATGCATGGAAAAGTAAAGTTTGGAACTACCAAAACAGCAGCAGATGCAGAAGAAGCAGCAGCAGCACCTTACTGAGGTACAGACCCTTTCTTCGCCGCCTCCCTCGCTGCCCAGACTCTTTTTTTCTGGCTGCCCAGACCCCTCCCCCCACCTTCTTTGCTTGCTAAACCCTATTTACCTCCCACAGCTCGGGGTGCTTTGATTGTGCTTTTTCTGCATGGCAGAAGGGGGCTGGACTGAATGGCTTCTGGGGTTGCTCCTATTATTATTGTTATTGTCATTGTTATTATATGTGTTAGTCCTCTGTTCACTTGGTTAGAGATCTATCACCTCTGCTATAGGTGAGTTGTGTAGTTAGGAAATCATGCTTTTGTCTGTAAGTCCACTGTTAGAAACTAGAAGGCAAAGTTAGGAAACTTTGCTTTCTCTGCTTTGAATGCCAAGGCCTTTCTGAGCAAGATTCTATCACTATTTCTAGTTTTGAATATTCTGGGGCCACTCAACTAAAGATGATGTATGGAAAATGTCTATATCATGGTTTGTTAGTTTAAGCATCATGCCATTATATTTCTCCAGTAATGTTTCATCTTAATGCCTGAGCAATGCCAAAAGTTGCATAGGACTACTTTGTGTTCTACTTAATAAGTAAACTGTTCTTGCTTGCCCTTCACTATGTAGAGACTTTGTTAACAGATTTAGAACAGGTTAATCGGAGGCAACAGTACCACAAGTATGGATCGGGAGGGACATGACAGGTTGTTCCCCTAGGTTATATAAATAGTGGGGAGAGGCAAAGGTTGCTAGTGGCTCATTATTTATTAACAGAACGGTTACAGTAGCATTCTAAGCCCTGAAATGTTTCATCATGAATTGATTCCTCCATGGAAATAATTTCTGAGTGGGAAAAACATGGAAGCAATGTGGTCAAGGAGTCTATGTGTATCTTTAATCTTAAAGAATTATGGAAGATAACAGTTCTTGTCTAAAATCATTTTGGAATTAGTTTATCTAAGAAATTGCCCACATATTTTCATTTATAATTTCTAAAATCCACAGCATTACACATCCAAATGTGTGTGTGTGTTTTGTATTCATTAATTGACATAATAGAACAGTTAGTGTGTTCTATATTCTCCAAGTTGTCCATTTATTGCGTTCAGGCTTTTTGAGCCCACCAAGCATACTGTAAATTACGTTTACCCATATAGACCTATCTTCTGAAACAAAAGTTGAAACTTGAAAAAAATGAGCTATTCTTTAGGAATTAGTCCATAAGGTTATCATTGCTCAGTATTTATTTGTTAATGGAATAAGGTGAATAAGGTAAAGATGTCTTTTACTTGGTGTATAGAAATCAACTACTATAACTCCTTCTACACTGCCATATAATCCACATTATCTGCTTTGAACTGGATTATATGAGTCTATTACACTGTCATCCAATTCAGAGCAGATAATTTGGATTTTATATGGCAGTGTAAAGAGGGGCTGAATTAGGGGGGGAAATCAGGTACTGATTTAATTTGAAGATTCATTTTTTTCCTTTTAATCAGGTTGTTACAAGGAGCAGATTGGAATAAGTACACTGTAGTGCTATGGCACAAATAAAAATGCGCAGAATGAATTTCAATCCACAACATTTGACCATGGGCCAATCAGCGATAATAATGTTTCCTCATCCCAAAAGGAAGTAAACATCCTTGAAAATTACACGCTAGCATCTTAGCAGGCTTTGGTTGTCTGTCTAATAGATGGAACTTTGGCTTTGAAGTTCAAAGGGGTGAGTGCAGTTTGGTCTTACCTGACCATGGCATTTTTCCTCAGAGATTTAGGATTACAGTACATTCCAGTAGTTCTAAATCTCCTGCCTCGTGGCAGGATTCTTGCTGCAGAAGAGCTGCCAAGGTTGTAGTATCATATGAGACCTGATTCCTGACATCTTTCTGACTAGACAGAAAGTTCAGGTTGGCAAGAAGTAGTAGGAATTTTGCTAACTCATCAACTTTGTCAATTTTGTCTTAGTGGATCCAATCATTCATGACTCTACTGTCAGTGAACAAATTTGCAGGGAAAGGTTATAACAGCTCCTGCAAGGCATACAATGGTGGCCACTCCTATCTCTTTGTCTCAGCAGCTCCAGTGCTAAAGAAAACAAAGGAGTGTACATATAGTTATTTACGTATTTTAAAAAGGAGACCTGGGGCTGAGGGGGAATAGGAAGAGGCCTGAGGCTGTTAGGAAGGGTGGGAATTGAAGTCCAATACACCCGGAGGGTCCAAGTTTTCCCATAACTGGATTAGAGTATTATAACAGAAGGACTGGGTGGAGCCTTTTGGTTTGGGCAGGGCAAAGGACAGGGCTTTTGTGGCTTCAATAGCTCTCTGGGGCGTTTCTCCTGCGGTTATTTGAAGGGGATGGATGGTTAGTCTTCTGGAATGGGGCAACCCGCAGATTAAAAGGTGGCAATGGGCATCACTGGGAATCCTACAAAAACTTTGAAATGAATCCAGACATTCCCCTGTATCCACAGATTTCACCACTATGTAACAAACTTTTATTTTTGCCATTTTTATATTAGCACTGACTATAATGAGACTTGAGCATCCATAGATTTTAGGTATCCACAAAGGTCTTGGAACTAAATCCCAGTGGAAACCCACAAGCCCGTTTTACTGATTTTATAGGAATTTAAACCCACAACTAATGTTTCCTATTATTTACGTTTTTTTCACAACTTCTGTTGATGTTTCTATGTTGTCAGATGTGCCCAAATGACAGTAGTAATGACATTTGTGAAAGAACGGGTTGTGTTGTCGAAGGCTTGCATGGCTGGAATCACTGGGTTGCTGTGAATTTGAAGCATTCTCTCCTGACGTTTCACCCACATCTATGATAGGCATCCTCATAGGTTGTGAGGTTTGTTGGAAACCAGGCAACTGTGGTTTATATATCTGTGGAATATCCAGGGTGGGAGAAAGAACTCTTGTCTGTTAGAGGCAAGTGTGAATGTTGCAATCGACCACCTTGATTAGCATTGAAAAGCCTTGCAGCTTCAAAGCCTGGCTGATTCCTGCCTGGGGGAATCCTTTGTTGGGAGGTGTTAGCTGGCCCTGGTTGATTCATGTCTGGAATTCCTATGGTTTTTTTTAGTATTGTTCTTTATTTACTGTCCTGATTTTGGATTTTTTAAAAAAATACTGGCAGCCAGATTTTGTTCATTTTCATGGTTTCCTCCTTTGTGTTGAAGTTGTCCACATGCTCATGGATTTCCGTGGCTTCTCTGTGTAGTCTGACATGGTGGTTGTGAGAGTGGTCCAGCATTTCTGTGTTCTCAAATAGTATCCCGTGTCCAGGTTGGTTCATCAAGTGCTCTGCTATGGCTGACTTCTCTGGTTGAATTAGTCTGCAGCGCCTTTCATGTTCCTTGCTTCGTGTTTGGACAATGCTGCATTTGGTGATCTCAATGTAGACCTGTCCACAGCTGCATGGTATATGACAGACTCCTGCAGAGGTGAGAAGATAATAATACATTTTGCTTATTACCCATCTCCCCCCTGGCTTGAGGCAGGATACAAGAAAGCAAACACAGAGATAAAACAATACTGTATTAAAATACATCTGGCAAAGATTAAAGTCACTTGGCAACTGCCTGCATTGAATAGCCAAACACTGGAAAAAAGTGCTGAGTCATAAGCTCAAGGGCGGATGCCCTGCTGAATCCCACAGAACAGTGATTTCCAGATGTTTGGGACTTCAGCTATCAGAATTCCCAGCCATTGGCTACCCTGGCTAGCTCTTCTAGGAGTTGAGGTCCAAAACATCTGGAAAGGACCAAAGTTTGGGACTCAGTGAGGTGGGACTTCAGAATAATAATGAGAGAGGTTTCCTTTGTAATTCTTGCGCTCTTCTCTCTTTCCCAGCAATTGGGTTGCTGTGAGTTTTCCGGGCTGTATGGCCACGTTCCAGAAGCATTCTCTCCAGACGTTTTGCCTGTATCTATGGCAGGTTGTGAGATCTGTTGGAAAGTAAGCAATTGGGGTTTATATATCTGTGGATTGTTCAGAGTGGAAGAAAGAACTCTTGTATGTTGGAGGCAAGCGTGAATTAATTACCTTGATTAGCATTGAAAAGCCTTGCAGCTTCAAAGCCTGGCTGATTCCTGCCTGGGGGAATCCTTTGTTGGGAGGTGTTAGCTGGCCCTGGTTGATTCATGTCTGGAATTCCTATGGTTTTTTTTTTAGTATTGTTCTTTATTTACTGTCCTGATTTTGGATTTTTTAAAAAAATACTGGCAGCCAGATTTTGTTCATTTTCATGGTTTCCTCCTTTGTGTTGAAGTTGTCCACATGCTCATGGATTTCCGTGGCTTCTCTGTGTAGTCTGACATGGTGGTTGTGAGAGTGGTCCAGCATTTCTGATTTTTCCAGCAATTATTTGTTTGCCCTCTCAAGATGATTGATTGATAGATAAGATAGATAGAGATAGATTACATACACACAACCCCCTCCCCATCGCGAGGGTTGGTTTTCCCGTTGCGGGACGTTCAATGAGCGCTCGCGGAGGAGCCCAGCGGACCAATGAGGGAGAGGAGGGCGGGGCTCTCGGGGCGACCTCTCCCTCAGGACTGTTATTTCCATTTTCTCCGCCCAACAAGCGGAGAGAGGGAGAGGGAGAGACATATATGTGGCGCTGGCTCGGGTCCCTTGTCAGAGCGTCCCTTTCTCCGTCGGCTCTTCGCATCTTCTAGTCAGGTCCAGCGCGAACCCCGCAAAATGGCAGGCGGCCGGGACTATGCCGACGATCAGATGCAGCGCTGGAAAGACCAGCGCGGCTCTCAGGTACCAAGATCAAATTAGTCTCCCCTCCCCCCCAAATGAACTTGTTGGTATGGTCCGCAAGCCTCGCGCTTGTGCATTCCGTTGGAACGGACTAGCAGTGCCTCGATTGGGCGAGATTATTCTTGTGCACAAGGGGGGTTTGGGGGCGTTTCCGTGCCCGCTGTCTCCTATGGTGGGAGATGACCGTTAGAATAGATTAGGGCAGCCATGGGCAAGCTTGGGGCCTCCAGGGGTTTTGGACTTCAACTCCCACCATTCCTAACAGCCTCAGCCGCTTAGGGAAAAGAGGGGGGGCCGAGGCTGTTAGGAATGGTGGGAGTTGAAGTCTAAAACCCCTGGAGGGTCCAAGCTTGCCCATATCTGGATTAGAGTATTATAATAGAAGGACAGGGTGGAGCCTTTTGGTTTGGGCTGGACAGAGGACAGGGCTTTTGTGGCTTCAATAGCTCTCCTGCTGTTATTTGAAGGGGATGGATGTTGGTCTTCTGGAATGGGGCAAAACGCAGGTTAAAAGGTGGCAATGGGTGGCACTGGGAATTATACAAAAACTTCGAAATGAATCCAGACATTCCCCTGTATCCACAGATTCCACCACTATGTAACAAACTTTGATTTTTGCCATTTTTATATTAGCAAAGCCACCAACTATAATGAGACTTGAGTATCTGCAGATTTTAGGTACCCATAAAGGTCATGGAACCAAACCCCAGTGGAAACAACAAGCCTGGTTTACTGATTTTATAGAAGTGTTAACCCACAATTGACGTTTCCCATTATGTACATTTTTTCATGAATTGTGTTGATGTTTCTATGTTGCCAGATGTGCCTGAATGACAGCAGGAATTAAATTTGTGAAAGAACGGGGTGTGTTGTTGGGTGTGGTCGGAATCACTGGGTTGCTGTGAGTTTTCCGGGCTGTATGGCCATGTTCCAGAAGCATTCTTTCCTGACGTCTCACCCACATCTATGGTAGGCATCATCATAGGTTGTGAGGTTTGTTGGAAACCAGGCAAGTATGGTTTATATATCCAGGGTGGGAGAAAGAACTCTTGTCTGTAAGAAGTAAGTGTGAATGTTGCAATCGACCACCTTGATTAGCATTGAATGGCCTTTCAGCTTCAAAACCTTGCTGCTTCCTGCCTAGGAGAATCCTTTTTTGGGATGTATTAGTTGACCCTGATTGTTTCTTGTCTGGAATTCCCCTGTTTTTGAGTGTTGTTCTTTATTTACTGTCTTTTATTTTAGAGTTTTTAAATACTTATTAATAATGTTAATAATTAATAATAATTTTAATATCATGTCAGACTACACAGAGAAGCCATTGAAATCCACAAATATGTGCACAATTTCAATAGAAAGGAGGAAACCATGAAAATGAACAAAATCTGGCTACTACCCTGTTTCCCCTAAAATAAGACATCCCCAGAAAATAAGACCTAGTACAGGTTTTGCTGAATTGCTAAATATAAGGCCTCCCCCAAAAGTAAGACCTAGCAAAGTTTTTGTTTGGAAGCATGCCCGCCGAACAGAACACCAGAGCATGCACGATTGGTAAATGTACGTACCATAGAGTGTTGTACATGGAAATATTGGTAGTAACAAGAAATTCTTGATAGGATTCAGTTTGTCTGGTTATGCTGGTTTATGATGACAACTACTGTACAGTATATAATTAATGTTCATTTTTTCGTTCAACAAAAAATGTGAATTCTTCTTCATGGAAAAATAAGACATCCCCTGAAAATAAGAACTAGCACATCTTTGGAAGCAAGAATTAATATAAGACACTGTCTTATTTTCGGGGAAACACGGTAGTTGTTTAGTTTCCAACAGACCTCACAACCTCTGAGGATGCCTGTCATAGATGTGGGTAAAATATCAGGAGAGAATGCTTCTGGAACATGGCCATACAGCCTGAAAAATTCACAGCAGCCCAGAACAGGGGGTACTACAAAACCTTTAAGTGTTTTTAAAAAATGCTACAATAAGAAAAAATGTTTTTATCGGAGTGTTATATATTAAACGTGTCAATATTATAATTTGCACAGAGTTACACTTTATACAATGATTCAGTTTGGTTTGTTTCTTGCAAAGCAAACTAATCCTCTGAATTTTGGATGCCATCCAAGAAGAGAAATATGATTAGACTCTGGTCCTTTAACCAAAGGTTGTTTACGATTTCATATCAAGAGTTGCCCAAGTCCAAAACCTGACACTGCAGCCAAAACCAACCACTTCCAAGGCCTTTGATGATTTGGATGGAAGATATTTTAACCCATTTATTTCTGTGGGATTAAGTATTCATGCCTAGGTGAACCAACTCTTGCAATGTGAATACCTGCGGCTCATCACAGGAGTCTCGTATTTTGCTATTTAATACAGATTTTCAGAAACAGAGTATATGACAGGGCAATAATCTATTATCTGAGTAAGATTAAGCGAGTGTGTTATTAGACGATGTTATAGTTGGACTGGAATGCAGATGGACTACAACTCGCATGAAGGAAAAAGTGGGTTGATAGCACTATTGGTAATGAACCAACCTGGACACAGCATATTATCTGAGAACACAGAAATTCTGGACCACTCTTGCAACTACCATGTCAGACTACACAGAGAAGCCATTGAAATCCACAAGCATGTGGATAATTTCAACAGAAAGGAGGAAACCATGAAAATGAACAAAATCTTACTACTAGTATTAAAAAACTCTAAAATCAACAGTAAATAAAGAACAACACTCAGCAAACAGAGTAATTCCAGACATGAAACAATCAGGGCCAGCTAACACCTCCCAACAAAGGATTCCCTCAGGCAGGAAGCAGCCCAGCGTTGAAGTTGCAAGACTATTCAGTGCTAAAAAAGGTGATCAATTGCAACATTCAGACTTGCTTTAAACAGACAAGAGTTCTTTCTCCCACAGATATATAAACCCCACTTGCCTATTTTGTAACAGATCTCACAGTATGCCTCTGAGTATGCCTGCCATAGAAATGGGTGAAACATCAGGAGAGAATGCTTCTGAAACATGGCACATTCACAACAACCTAGTGATTCCGGCCATGAAAGTCTTCGACAACACAGTGTTTACAATAGTGTGAGTTTATTCAAGTAATGGATAAAAAGAAAGGGCTGTTGATGTTATTTCACAATTGTAGATACCTGGAGCACCTTGGTCAAGTCATATATTCTCAGCCTTAGAGGAAGCAAATTTTTGAACAAATCTTGATAAGAAACCTGCATGATAGTTCTGCCATCTATATATTTAAAAGTTAAAATATGTATGTATATCTGTCTATGTATGCATTTTCCAAGATGGCCCCCAGTTTCAGATAGCCCTGTGACTCCTGCAAAAAACAGATCTGGATTAAACTTGGCACACAGAACCATCATGACCAATAAAAAATACTAGAGGGGTTTAGGGGGTTGTGATGGAGAAATTGACCCTGAATGATGGGAACTGCAGTTTACCACACATCCAGAGAGAACTTCCAGAGAGCACAGTGAACCCCACCGATGATGGATCTGGACCAAATCTGGCACACATACCCCTCTTAACCAACTTTAAGTTCTTGGGAGGGATTGACCGGAGATGATGGGAGTTGTAGTTCGCTCATATTCAGAGAACAATGTGAATTCCACCGATGATGGATCTGTAAAAGAACTCATCATGACCAATTTTAACTGTTGACTGTGTTTAGGGGTGGGGGTGGACCTGGGATGATAGGAACTATGCACTTTATATGCTTTTAAATTTTGCATATTGTTTTATGTGTATTATTGCTTAATGTTAATAGTTTTTAACTGTTTTTATATTTTACTGTTATTGTGGTTTTATCAGCATTGAATGCCAGTCTTGTAAGCCACCATGAGTTCCTTTGGGTGAGAAAGATGGGATAGAAATGAAGTAAATAAATAATGAATAAATATATGATTTAAAACTTCAGTTAGTTTCCTGCATCCACAGATTTTATATCTACAGATTAAAATATCTACAGATTGAAAATATTTTTTAAAATCCAAAAAGCAAACCTTGATTTTGCCATTTTATATTAGGTACACCATTTTACAATGTCATTGTATATATCATGGAACTTGAACATCCATGGATTTTATTATGATGGGACGTCCTGGAACTAAACTCCAAAGAACCCACTGTATTACAAAACCTTCCTTCTTATCCAAATGTGTGCAAACACTATTACATTATTGTTCATTTCAACGAATACTTTAATAGCTAAGTAATATTTTAAATCTTCATATCCAGTTTTAAAAGCTACACATATTTAACATAGCAAAAATCTTTGCTGTCTTGGGTGAAAAATCTTTGGTGGTTTATTATCACATATCACACATCAGGCCAACCTTGAACATGAGATGAAACAAATTTTATTTTTTTATCTAGAATAGAATGTGAATAATTATCTCAAAGTCTCATACATGAGAAAGGATGCTTGTTTCTGAATCTTCAAACTATGGTGTGAATTGACTCATGGAATCAAGTTACCAGGACTGTTAAATAGTTCAGTAATTTTCACTGTGTCCTCAATGGAAAGGATGTTACAAAATTCCATATCTTCCCTACAACTGATGCATTCTTTTGATAGGCTGTTGCAGACTTTATTTTTGAGATTAGTAACTCTTAATTATGCTTTCCTTTTATCTGATTTTTTTTGTATACTTTGTTGTGATTTTGTTGTTATATGCGAGTAAAGGCTGTGTGTGTAGGCTCCAGGTGGATAAACCTACTTGTAACTTGATTAGATCCATAGGCATTACTTTTTATTGAAGTAAATATGTGGTTTTTACAACACATTTTCGAAGGTCTGTAGTTTTAATACCAGTTTCTTGTATTTCATGGATAATGTTTCAGTGTTTTGATGTTTTTTGTTTTGTTTTTGTTATAGAGAAAAGAACAACAACCTTACTCATGGAATAAAGCTTATAAATCTTTGTTTACTGGAAGTCTGTAGAACCCAATTCAGTTTGTTCATGCATATTTACAGAATGAATCAACAAATTAATTGTAGTTTCACAACCGACCCTCTTATCTTTAAGGAGATTAAAATAGTGTGAAAAGCATGTGGCCTGCCTGGCAAAGATTTTGGATGTTGCTTTCTTAAGTACTAATGGTAACTACATTGTTGCAAGATCTTTTTATGTGACATTGCAACCCAAGGTTATACCGTGTTTCCCCGAAAATAAGACAGTGTCTTATATTATTTTTTACTCCCAAAGATGCGCTAGGTCTTATTTTCAGGGGATGTCTTATTTTTCCATGAAGAAGAATTCACATTTATTGTTGAACAAAAAAATGAACATTTATTCTATACTGTACAGTAGTTGTCATCACAAACCAACATAACCAAACCAGACAAACTGTGACTTCTGTCAAGAATTTCTTGTTACTACCAATATTTCCATGTACAACACTCTATGGTACGTACATTTACCAATCGTGCATGCTCTGGTGTTCTGTTCGGCGGGCATGCTTCCAAACAAAAACTTTGTTAGGTCTTACTTTCAGGGGAGGCCTTATATTTAGCCATTCAGCAAAACCTCTACTAGGTCTTATTTTTTGGGGATGTCTTATTTTAGGGAAAACAGGGTACGTGTTTGGACTGGAAAGTTTATATAAATTAGTTATTTAAATCTTGACAAGATTTCATTTGGCATATGTATCACTGATTTATATCTAATTTTGTTAAATACATCATCTCTATCAAATAAACCATATGTTTCTAACAGGATGTAAAATAATATTCCAGTTCAAAAAGCTGCTTTTGAGGGGGTGGGGGTGTTATTGAGAATCTGCTTTATAGTGGATAACAGAATGCAGTTATATTAGTGCTAAGATGATACAGCCAGGATTTACAGTTCGAGGGTGACTGTCTTCCAGTGCCAGTAATAGGTAATTTTAAGTGCTCAAGTATGGAAGTGTGAACAAATAGAAGTAGAAATTTTGAAATTTAGTCTATTAGATAATATTACTTATTATTATTATATTACATATTCAGATTATCAAATGCGCAGACAAATAACCATAACCCTAGTTGAATGTGTTGTTCCTCCCTTTGCATTAGTTGACAAAAGTAGCTTTCAAGAAACCGTGATTTGGAACATGGACATATAGATATTTTATAGCTATCCTTCTCCCCAGCCACCTCTTGCCCATGATTGAGACTCAAGGTAGCTTAAATACTAATAATAAAATTATCTATTTATTATACTATTATCTATGGTCTGTTTCATTTGGGAATAACATTTGAAAGTTGCCTGCAAATTTGGATTATCAGAAAGGAAATGCTTATGAATAACATCTAATAATATTAAGTAAAGGTAAAGGTTTTCCCCTGACATTAAGTGTAGTCATGTCTGACTCTGTGTGTTGGTGCTCATCTCTATTTCTAAGTTGAAGAGCTGGCACTGTCCGTAGATGTCTTCAAGGTCATGTGGCCAGCATGACTGCACAGAGTGCCGTTACCTTCCTGCCGGAGTGGTACCTATTGATCTACTCGCATTTGCATGTTTTCGAACGGCTAAGCTGACAGAAGCTGGGGCTAACATTGGGAGCTCACTCCGCTCCCCGAATTTGAACAGCCGACGTTTTAGTCGGAAAGTTCAGCAGCTCAGCAGTTTAACCCACTATGCCATCGGGGGCTGTAGTGTTACTATCTTGCATATTTTAATGCAGTTTGATATTTTTACTGAGATCTTTTTTTGTAATCAAAAAGCTTTCGGTGGCACTCTAAACAGAAGATAAAACCCTTGTTTTATAATATGTTTGTGACAGGGTTTCAGAAAAATACTTTCTAGTAAATTTATAGAGCTCATATTCTCAATTCAAGTTGACCTTAACTGAGTTAACAAAAATACACTAAATAATGTAATGTTTCATAACCAAATTTCCTCTTCCCATTTCCCTAGTGTTTCCTGTTATTCAGGACAGTGTTTTCTGTATTGGTGGATTTATTGCACACACTATATTTGTAAGAGGAAAGTATTTTGACTGATTGAATTATGTTGTGATACTTGAATAGATACTTGACAATGAAACCACCCTTAAGCTTACAATTGCATGCATATAGCAATGGACATAGGTGCATGGATTGCACTGAGGTGCATACAAACTTCTCAGTGCAATGTAGTTGTGCTGTGAGTGATATGTTATGCAGTGATAGTTCCATTTGTACCAGTGAGTGTAATAGAAAACGATTTCACTTGCCAAGGTATTGGAGAATTTCCCCGCTTGCCCCAGTCAGTACTTTTTGAATATCTCTTAAAATTGGTAAAAATGTGGGTGGGGGGGGGGATCTTAAAGTGAAAATAATGCTTTCCATAGCTTTTATGTATCTGAGTACAACAGTTCATTTTATACATTGTGTATTACTTCATCATTTCTGCCATACCTAATCTTGAGTTCTTGAACACATTGTTTTATGAATTTCTGTATGACTAAGACCATTTTTCTTTTCTGAATCTTATGACATTCTAGTAGTTGTTTTTTTTAAAAAAATGTCCAGCATTCACAAACATAACACAGTGTATTATAAAGCATTTTTGAAACAGTAGTGATTATTGTAACATGCAGATGAGAAGTTCATGTAAACTGAAAAAATTACACCACAAGACTCTCCTGTGATCTCCTATGGCAGTGATGGCAAACATTTTAGAGACGGAGTGCCCAAACCTGGGGGGGGGGGTACTCGGGAGAGGGGGGAGGCAGGCAGGCAGGGTGGCGAGCAGGGAGCTGCGTGTGTGCCAGGAGAGAGGGTGCAGCGTGCCCCTTTTGGTACACATGCCAAAGGTTTGCCACCATTGTTCTAGGGTAACTTTGAATACAGGAAGGTCACCAGTCCTTAAAGGATGACTCACATGTCAGTTTAGCTCTTTTTCAGAAGTTTATTTCCTTGCTTTGGACAATCTCAGCACAGAGGAAATGGCCAGTTTGAATTATTTGGTGTAAGTGTGAGAGAAATTCAGCTACATGTTGATCAACCAACATTTGGAAGTTTTATGCAGGCTGGGAAAAGTCTACAAATTGACCAGTTATTCATATTCCTTGATGCACCATATAAAAATATGAACTGAGCACAAAGTGGGAAAATATCCTTTCTATGTAAGCATAACTTGGTCATTTTGGAAGTCATAATAGGACCTGTCCAAGTTTATATTCAACTTATGCTTGGGAAGATGAAGACCATGTTATTTCTGTACTTAATATTTTGAACCTTCGGGCTGTATGTGCTTGCAGTGAAGAACTAGTTTTAAATAGATGTGAACTAATCCAGTGACTTTGGGCCCTTCCACACAGCCATATAACCCAGGATATCAAGGCAGAATAACCCACAATATCTGCTTTGAACTGGACAGCACCCACACTGTCCATGTTCCGTATAGAGCTAAAAACATGGATGTTCTGTTGTGCTTTCGATTAATCAGTTTGCAAGATATTTGGCCCCAAACTATATCTACCAGCAGTTCCCGCCCTTTATCCCTGCCCTTCCTCCTATAGGTTTAGTGTTTTAAACTGACATTACTCTTTTACTTCTAATTTATTATTGGCCCTTGCATTTTTGTCCACCAGCCCTGTTCTGAAATTCTATTGCACAATTCTTTCCCCCCGAATTTCAGTACCCATTACTGCTCAGACTATTGGCTGCTGATGATGCTGTTTTTATGTTCTTGTCTTCTTGTAATGTTGATTTTATTGAGATATGTTTTAATCTATGTTTGGTTTTAATCTTTGTTGGATCGGGCTTGTCCCCATGTAAGCTGCCCTGAGTCCCTTTGGGAAAATGGAGGCGAGATATAAAAATAAAGTAGTAGTAGTAGTAGTTGTTATTATTATTATTATTATTATTATTATTATTATTATTATTATTATTATTTATTAGCTGAGTCTACACTGCCCTATATCCCAGATCAAAGCAAATAATGTGGGATTTTATTCAGCTGTGTAGTAGGGGCCTAAAATTCCAGTTTATGCATGATGGAACGGATTGTTATGTATGCTGTTTATGTAAGAGAAATTTTCCTATTTATGACAAAATCTGCAAAACTGTTGGATGCCCCTTTATGGAACGTTTATTAGCTATCCTACTGATTATCGTAAGTTGACAGAAGTAAAAATTATCCTTAAAATACTTTTGTAAGTAATAAGAGCCAGAACATGTTTAAAACACATTCATTTTTTTCGTTTTTAAGCAATCCATTGTGTAGTTCATTATATTGTTACTTTTGTTGCTCATAACTTTTTTTTACCTTTTCTAAAGCGTCCAACTCAAGAAGATAACATGGAGTTTGAAAAAAAATAAACCTGTCAAAAAATTCCAAAAATGTTTTTTTAAATAATTAAAAAAACATTACTCACTGCACCAATTTAGCAGCTATATCCAACTATTACTTTGGAAATGTAATTTCATTATGTCTTTGATAGTGTGTCTTTCTTGCTGGGTTCTGTTTTGTTAACTTTTGCAGGTCACATTATCTGTAACCCCTTCCAAGATAGATTATTGGCATGGGTCAAGAGGCAAGTTATAACATGATTCTCACCCAATTACATTGCCTAATCCCCCATGTATCTGCCATTTCAGTCCTTCATTTCCTTTACAGATGAAACAATACAAAAGGATCTGTTACTGCCGTTAACAATTATTTGTGATTGAAACAATAGATACCAGAAGACTGAACAAGGGCCAAACATCATGTCTGTTGTGTTGTTGTAGCTAATTGTGTTGTTGTGGTTTCAAGAATTTGGAAATAACGTTCTGGACAGTTTAGAATAATGGCTCTGTACGTATTTGTTTTCTACAGAGGAAGCACCGATCCTACTGCCTGATTATGTCATGTAAAATAAACCTGTTTCTATGTGCAAAGCAGAGTGCAATAATAGGTGATTCCCATGGGCATCTTTGACTATTACCCTTCTTTCTCTTTTAATTCCTTCAGAGAAGGCTATATAGGCCATTCTCCATATCCACAGATTTCACCATCCTCAATTTGGAAATATTTTTAAAGAAGTAAAAAAGCAAACCTTGATTTTGCTGTTTTATATAAGGGAAACTATTTTATAATGGGACTTAAGCATTCACAAATTTTGATATCCACTGGGTGGGGTGGGTAATTCCTGCGGATATCAAGAGTCCACTATATTTCTTTTACAAAGACAACAACTTTATAATGGCTCAGTAATTGATACTTTACAAATGCATTCAGAGACCTTTGTGAAGAAGTAAATCTGAAATAAAGTTCAGTACTTTGTTGATTTATTGATTAAAACACAATGGATGCTAAGGATGTGCTAAAGACCCCAGCATAGCTATGCTATTGGTTTGTTTTTAGTGACCTTGATATTAGTTACACTTTAAATAAAAATGCCATTTCATAAAGCAGCTGTTTTAATCCACAGTGATAAATGAAACATCTTTGTTAGGCATGAATTCCAGACTTCGTTCATGCTCTAATGCAGTGGTTCTCAACCTGTGGGTCCTCAGATGTTTTGGCCTTCAACTCCCAGTAATCCTAAAATGGTAAACTGGCTGGGATTTATGGGAGTTGTAGGCCAAAACACCTGGGGACCCATAGGTTGAGAACCTTCTCTAATGAATTAATCTGTACTTTTCTATAGTGTGATTTGGGCTATACACATTGTCACAGAATGACATTATTTATTCTAATTATTATTATGGCACCTTTTAATGCTGCACAAGTTTCTCAATGTGGTTTACATGAAATAATGATTATAATAATTTCTTAATAGCATATGATTACAGAATAAAAATTAATATTAAAAACATCAAGAAAACACCCCTAAACAGAAAGGCAGTAGCACTTAAAAATGTGTCTGAACCAATCTCAGATTAATTAATAAAAGCAGATATAAATAGCCATGTCTCTAAAGCCCTTTGAAAACATGTGCATTTTCTGTGCATAATATGAAAAAACTTTACTTTTGAAAATGAATCAACTACTTTGCTAGCCTTCTTCTGGACTTTTTATATATGGATGAATTGTACTGCAGTTGAAAATTCCTACAACTGTCAATAATTTATATTTTGCACAAGATGACATTTTAGCAATGTTGAAAATAGTCAAAAGATTATATACATTGCAATATAGGATATAACTAGGATAACTGCCCATTAATTATAGAAGTAAATATTATTCTACATTAATTAAAATATAGGAAATTAAATTATTTTCATTCCTCAGTCATTAAATTGTTCTTAATTTGGATAAAAATAAACTGTTTATTTTGTTGAAGTTAGCTTGAAATCTCCAAGGGAAGACATAAACATTGTTAAGGACTTAATTACCATACAGTTTCTAAACCCAATGATACAGAAGGTTTAGAGGTATAGTTTCATGTGACTCTTCAATTCTTTGTCTGAAAATGTATTTAATAGTGACTGTTAGGAAGTGACACCCCCATTCACACAAAAATTACTCTTCTAAGGTGGGTGAAACTAATCCCATTCAATAGAACTCATCCTATGAAATATTAGGATCTAAAGCAAGAAACAGTGTTTCCTCTAGTTTCAGAAGCACAATTACTTCAGGTGTCTCTCAAATGTGATTGCTTTCAACTAAGATACTGAACATTTTTTTTACTATTACGTGTACTTTTCATTGTTTTAATTTTGATTTCTCCCCATGAATCTAGAAAGCAGATGCCTTGACCACGGGCGCAGGAATCCCAGTGGGAGACAAACTGAATGTCCTGACTGTGGGTCCACGAGGTCCTCTCTTGGTTCAGGATGTGGTTTTCACTGATGAGATGGCACATTTTGACCGAGAGAGGATTCCTGAAAGAGTTGTTCATGCCAAAGGAGCAGGTGAGTGTTATTTATTTGTTTACAGTATTTATATTCTGCCCTTCTCACCCCGAAGGGGACTCAGGGTGGATCACATTATACATACATAGGGCAAACATTCAGTGCCCATAAACTGTGTGTGTTAGAGACTGTGTGCTATATTTCCTTTAAAATATAGAGCATCTAACATTGTGAACTATTTACAGAATTTCGGCGTACACAGTTTTACATACTGTACAGAATGAACAAGAAAATAAAAAGGATTCTGTGAATTTCTGTCTCCCACAGTCTAGCAAGATTTTAAGTTAGATCAAATAAAATATTTTACTGCTTTTTCCTGTTCTCTTATAGCATTGAACTACTTTTGGGAATCATGACTTATTCTGTAGAATTTCTTTGTTATTTTAATTCTGCCATATTTTACTAATTAACAGATTTTACTTTGCCAACATACTTTAACTGGCACAGTTGAAAAACTATGTATAACCTTTTCTTGAACTTAAAAGAAAGTCCAGCTATGCAAATTAAACCCCTCCAGTTTATTGTCTGAGATGGTATTCTTTGCACTTTTACCTATTTATTTACATTTACTTATTTATTCCACATTTTAGTTATTTTGTTTGATATTATTCTAAAAGTTCTTGATCTTTAGACTGTTTAGACTGTTTGTTTCTAAAGTATGGTAACTTTTTTTCAATTTCAGGTGCTTTTGGGTATTTTGAAGTGACTCACGATATCACCAAATATTGCAAAGCAAAAGTGTTTGAGCACATTGGTAAAAAAACGCTCATCGCCATTCGATTTTCTACTGTTGGTAAGACTTTTTCAAATGTCTGTTTGTATTCTCATTGTTTTTATTTCTATCTGGCTTTCACTGATACTTCTGATTTATTATGTTCACTGATCTCTCTCAGTGTGAATTTTTTTATTCTTCCTGCTTTTCAAAAATCTCATTAAGAAAAGAGTAGTAAAGTGTCTATCAATTATATCCTAAATCCACCCCATAACAGCAAAACCCTAGTGTCTTCTGCCCACAGTTACCACAAGAATTCAGAGAGCATATTTTACTTAGTTTGCTTAATTATATTGGCAGGAAATGATGAGCAATTAGCAACTCTGCCTCTTGCTACTTAAGGAACAGTGAGAAAGGTCTGTCCCTGAAGCCTTAATACCACTGACTACTGCTTCTGAAGAAATTGCATATCCATGAAAGCTTGTGCAGATTTAAACACCAATTTGTTGTAAAGGTGCCACCATATTTATTTATTTCTCGCGGTTCCTTCCTCCTTATTTAGAGTAAGAAAATGGTTCGTAACATTATATACCTTGGAAATGTGGTTTCCTTTCTTCTAAAGAAAATTGTTCAATTAGTATTGCCAGTCCACAGCAGATGCACCAAGCCAAGGAATGACTCTTACACAAATTACCAAGTACTTATAACTTATAAACTTAATATTCCATGTATGTTCCTTTCACAATATCATGATTACACAGAATGATAATAAACAACATATATCAGGAACAGCCCTATATTATCTTGTTAACTAAAGGATGTTGCATCCTTAAGTTCAAGTACTACAATCAGTGCCTCCACATTCATAGGTTTCACTTTCACCAATTTGATTATTTACAGCTATTTTTGCTACTGTTTAACTAGCGCCATCACCTTACCCCAATCTTTCTGCTCTCCAACACTGTCTTTCCAGCAGCACCAGTCCCTTACTCCCTTTCGCACCTTCCCATCTAAGCCTGATCAAGGTTTTAAACCCCTTCCTTCATTGCTCCCTTCCTACCTAGATATGAAACTCCTTCCACCTTTGCTCACCTCCTTATCAAAGCAACATGGAGGTTTGATATGCCTTCCACTGATGTTCCCCTTCCCACTTCCCACCAAAGCAGCACCCAGGTTTGAAACTTCTTTTGATGTTCACCTTCCCATCGAAACAACACCGAGATGTAAACTTCCTTCCTCCATTGTCACTTCCCTATCTTCCCATCAAAGCAACACTGAAATTAGAAACTCCTTTTATTAGTTCCCTTCCCACTATCCCACTAAAGTCTCATCCAGATTTTAAACTCCTTTCTTTGGCTGTTTCTTCCCCACTCTCCATTACCTATCATCCCACCACAAACCTCAGTTATAATCCTTCCCAGCTGATCCATGTCTTCCTTTGCTGACTCCTTCAGCTCCCACCATCACCTTAAATTTGGGTCGAGGCTTGTGTTGCGATGATGAACACTGATTTCCAGGGTGTCCTGGTATGCAGTAGAGGAGACAGTGATATATAGCGAGAGGAGAACTGAATAGGAAAAAAACTGAGATGAAAGAAGGGTTTTAAATTCAGGCTGATGCATCAAAGAAAGGAAGTGACTGGCTGAGCAAAAAGAGTCTATTAGTTATATAGTTATTCAGGGGCTCTGTGTCCTTAACCTGCATGAATGTGAAGTGCTAACTGTATTTGGAGTTTATCAAACCAAAAATAAAACCACTTAACAGTAAATAATAAGTGTCCATTATACTTTGAGCTATTTTCACTGTTTGTTTTCCTGATATATGTTGTTTATTATTATTCTGTGTAATTGTGATGTTGTGAAAGATAATTCAGTAGAAATACAGTATATGGAAGTTTTAGTTTATAACTTGTAAGTACCAGATAATTTGTATGAGAGTCATTCCTTACGTTGGTGCATTGGTGCAGCACTACCTTCTTGTGTTGTAGTTTAAATATAGTCCTCAGTAGACCAATACAAGAGATTGTGTCTGTTCTCCCTGTATTAGTTCTCCCTAGAATAGCATTAATCAGCAGAGATGCTGTTTGAGTTTAAGGATTGTTAAGGCAGTGTTCATTAGGTGGGAAGGCAATGAAGTGAAAAAATTTACAGACTATTTTTAAATCGGTTCCCAGGGTAATTGCGAGATACTTGCTTAGAACTTGAATGGTATCAGTACAATCCCTTGGAGATAGGGGCCAATAAAACTGAAGTGAAAGTTTGACAGTAATTTATTTGAGATATTTTTGGGATTGTGTGAAGTTTTCAGTGTTAATGTAAACCCTTGTTTTATAGCTGGTGAAGCAGGTTCAGCTGACACCGTTCGTGATCCTCGAGGTTTTGCAATGAAGTTCTATACAGAAGAGGGCAACTGGGACCTTGTAGGGAACAACACTCCCATCTTCTTTATTAGAGATGCAATGCTGGTATGTTATATTATGGCATTCATTTCTCTGGATCATGAGTTGTGTAGAAATTTATGAAGTATAGAACATTTGTTTCTCTTTTTTCCCAAATGTCTAACTTTCTTCATATAAAGCTGATTTTCTAAAACTAAGTTTAAAATATTGTGCCAAGCAACCAGTCCTGTGCTAAAGGCAAGAATCTTCCAACATCAAGGTTTGTGTTTTTGCATAATCACATCATGATTTTTTCTAGGTATGTTTGATTTGAAGATGGAGAGAGATTTGATTTGTAATGATCATATACAACTCAGCACATTCAGTGGCACTTAATTGGACTATCTGCAGATCCGGTTGTTTATCTCCACTGTTCTTCTCTCACTTTCTGGGTCATGTCCTTCAGTTAGCAGAAGAGACAAATGACAACCTGTGCATCAAAGTCCTCTAGTTTCCTACCCAAATCTTCTTACTCTTTTGTGTCATTGAGTCCTACATGGACCCAAATGAAAGGGTAACACTCAGTGGGCTTGGCATGTCTTCTATATCATGGATTTTGCTTCTTCAGAAATAAGGCCAGGCTTGCAAACCACTACTTTTGTTTCCCTCATCAGGGAGCCCCTATTACTGCCACACATCTCTTCTGGGGATTGGCAGGGACCATTTCATGTAGTGATTCTTCCAAGGTCACCTACATGTTCTTTGAGAATTAAAACCGCTCCTCTTGTTGCTGTTCCTTGTGATTACTGATAAGAGAGAGAGAGATCTGAATTGATTTAGTAGCTCCAATCCTACAGAATGATTCCTGGTCCTACTTCCTAAATTGAATATTACACACATGATTAAGAATAGCATGAGATCCTGCAATGTGATTCCATTATCTCCTTTTTTTGGTAGATGAAAATAAGTTTTATGGATTTTGATTTACTAATACATAATTTCAAACTGAATTTAGTACAATTCTAATGGAATTTAGTACAAATGTAATGGATCTAACTCTTAAGTACACAATAATGAATTATATCTTTGTATTTTGTTTTTATCAGTTTCCATCGTTTATCCATAGCCAAAAAAGGAATCCACAGACTCATCTGAAAGATCCAGACATGGTGTGGGACTTCTGGAGCCTTCGCCCTGAGTCTCTGCACCAGGTAAGATCTATGTTTTTCTTAAATTTCCATTTGCTTTTTTCCCTTTTCCTTACAAACTACAAATAGCTCAGAGAAAAAGGAGAGTACATACCTTCTTTCTCTCCTGCTTTTTATCAGAGAAACTGCAGAAGTGTTATCTAGCAACATGCTAGATCTTCCTAAATGCCTGAGCAAGAAGATGACAGTGCCGGGTCCTAGCATGGCATAACAAAATAACAGAGCAGAAATAAAACTTCTTTTAAAAATCATTCTCCAGATTTAAAATACAGCCCTAAATATAAATTTCAATTTCAATGCTTTCAAAACTTGGTTTAAATATATTTTATGGGGTAGCTTGGAAAGAATTCCCTGGAGGGAGAATTTCATTGTCTAGGTTGCCTATATCAGGTATTATGGTTGCTCCCACTCACACATTTGGCTTCACTGGTAATCTCTGTCTTCCTTAATCTTCAGAACACACAATCTGTGTTGAAAGGAAGGAATGTTGCTTATCAAGTGTGCAACTATCTTTTCCCCTTTTATGGAATAGATAAAAACAGGTGAAAGTGGACGATTGCACTATTGAGACAAAGTAATGTTTAGGAGGCTACCATGCTAAGAATAGCATATATTTAGATGTATATCTTGGTAGTACTGAGGAGAAAATAAAAATCTATCAGAGTCCATTACTCATCTGCTTCCAATCTCTGAAAAATATCCAGAAAAGAAAGAAACTGTTCTAGCCAATGGGTACAATGGGAAAAATAATAACCACATCAGAAAACTTTAAATGCACTTGTCTGTTGTACCTGAGCTCCTAGGTTTAGTTATGAAAGGTAATCTTCATGAAAGATTTTAATAAAAGTACTTGTTGTTGCTGTTGCTGCTGCTTTATAGGTATCCTTTCTGTTCAGTGATCGTGGCATTCCAGATGGACATCGTCACATGAATGGCTATGGATCACATACTTTCAAGCTAGTGAATGCTGGTGGAAAAGCAGTATACTGCAAATTTCATGTAAAAGTAAGTACTGTAGCTGCTCTGTTTTGAATTTTACTTTGATGAACATGTTATCTATAAAGTAGGATCAGGTTTGAAATACTTTATTGAATTGGGCAGTGTAGTGTTATATTTCTATTGTATAGCTTTATATTGTATATGTGTTGATTTTGTTTTCTTTTTCAGTTTTGTGATTTTAGTTATTGTAACACACATTATGTGTGTCTATCTTTTTTCTTAAAATAATAATCACATAATGTTATAATAATATGAGGGCTATCCAGAAAGAAGATTATGTTTTGGAATTAAAAATGAACAAAGTATAGGAGAAAACATTTACCATATGCAATTGAAAGCCACACCGAAATACCACTTCTCAACATAGTCGCCATTCAAATCTAGGCACTTATCATAGCGATGAATGGGCTTTGCAACTCCTTCCCCACAAAACTCTGCCGCTTGGGTCCTCAACCACTTGTTTCCAACAATGGGGGTGTGGCTGGCAACACAGCATTTTGGTGACGATGCGCAGCTGCGGGAAGGGGGGACCGGCTGGTTGAGGACACAAGCGGCAGAGTTTTGTGGGGAAGGAGTTGCAAAGCTCTTGTGTCACAGAGTTACAACGTTTACACAACTTACGAAAAAATACCAGGCTGAAGTTTTATTCTTAATTTTTTGGTGTGGACAACTCCCGTGCATTGGATATTGTGTCACAAATACGAATCTAACAAATTTGATGCAACTCACAACAAATTACAAAAAATTTTCACGGCCCTACTACTTGCTGCTCTGTGAGCCAGGACAAGCATTAAACATATTTGAATTATCAGCATCTGATTATTAATGTAAGTTCAAACAGATTTATTTTCATATTTCAGACTGACCAGGGAATCAAAAATCTTTCTGTTGAAGAGGCAGGAAGGCTGGCTTCTGAAGATCCTGACTATGCTCTACGTGATCTTTATAATGCTATTGCTCATGGCAATTATCCATCATGGACTTTCTATATTCAGGTCATGACATTTGAGCAAGCTGAGAGATTTCCTTTCAATCCTTTTGATTTAACTAAAGTAAGTATGTTTGTTATATTTTTCTCTCATATACTGCATATAGAGAAAAAATGTTGGCATAGTTTTATTCCACAAATCTGGGAAGTCTCTTAGAATGAAGACCATAATAAAATGCTTATCTCATTTTCTAGATTTGGCCTCACAAGGATTATCCTCTCATCCCTGTGGGAAAGATTGTCTTAAACAAGAATCCAATCAACTATTTTGCTGAGGTGGAACAACTTGCCTTTGACCCAAGCAACATGCCCCCAGGAGTTGAACCCAGCCCTGATAAAATGTTACAGGTATAGGTTCTTTAATATAATATGCTCATCTTAAGCTCTTCTATATTTTCCTGCAGTGGGAAACAATAGTATTGTACATCAGGGTGAAGAAATCAACAAGACGTAATTCTCTAATTTTGTATGTAATCTTGTTCTTTCCTTCCTCACCCATCTGCCCACATCCTAATTTAACAGTAAACATAGAGTATATTAAACTGCTTAAAATAAATATGATCATTATTGTTAGATTAATAATTAGCCAAACCTGTCATTTGATTAGAATTTAATGAACGAGATCCAGGCTTAGTTTTTTGTTGTTGTTTACTCATTCAGTCGCTTCTGACTCTTTGTGACCTCATGGACCAGCCCACGCCAGAGCTCCTTGTTGGCCGTTGCCTTGGTATAACTATCCAAAGAGGTAATCAATGCTCTGTTGTCAGTGGGCATCTGGGAAATATCTCAGTGTTGGATATCCCAGCTACATTTCACAATTCAGGGCTAGTTCTCTAAAATAAAGAGAGCATTCCTAGAGAGGCTAATTCAGCATATCAGATTAGCCAGTGCAAGCATGATCCATTTATATAAACTGAATTAATAAACCAGCGAATTCCTCCTTTCTGAACCAACAGGAAAGAAACAGTTACTATTGTAAGTAGCTTTGATCAACTGAAGTATTAAAGCCTTACACATTGTCCTATAAAAAGATAACAGAGTTTCACTTAAGTACTGTTTCCACTATTAAGTTGCGACTCGGGTTGCTCCTGACACGAAAAAAAAGTTGCTAAATTATAAAACAGGAATTGGGAGGGGGCACTTACTAATGTGTACAGTGTTCCCTCACTTATCGTGGGGTTATGTTCCAGGACCACCTGCAATAAGTGAAAATCTGTGAAGTAGGGACACTATATTTTAATTTTTATACTTTATTTTAGTAGTTAGGTGGCCTTTCTCTCCTTCGCAAGATTTGAACTGTAGTTGTTTTAGTTTGGTGAGGGTGGGCAGCAATTTGGCAGAGAAGGCTGTAAACCTGCAACTCCCAGGATTCCTGGGGAGCCAGTGAAGCCTTCCCAGAAGAGGGGATGGGGTGAGAGCACATGTGCGAAAGGCAGGTACCGCTGTGGCCTAGTCCTCTGTGAGTTGCTTTGTGTTGTTTAATTGGTTAGTTTGATAGATACCACTTTTGATTGGATAGCATTAAGGTCCAAGGCATTCTGAGAGTGCCATGGACCACAAAAAACCCCCCACAAAACAGCAAGGGCGCGAAAAGTGAACCACGAAATAGCGAGGGAACACTGTATTGATATAGAAGTGGTGTGATGTACTTGGGAATTGGAAAACCAGGTTGAAATCCTCCAGGGTGCTATAACACTTGCCCAGCCATTCTAGTAAAATCTACCCTGCAGATTGGGGTAGGAGAACAGACATTTCTGTTTCCTTGTCCTTGGGAGTATAAATGTAATAAAGTATGGCCTGCTAACAAAAATGGTCACTACTGTGTATCAAGGAGAAAAAATTTATTTGATTTTTGTAAATATCACACTTCTAGCTATGGGAACTCTAGTATACAGTTCAGGGGTGTGGGTGGAATGCCTATAGTCACCTGTTTTACACCTGACTGTCACATTGGGATTTCATGACATACAAATAATATTTCCAAAATGTTCCATCTGTAATATTTTATAATTATGCATGATGCTTGTATTTTCTAGGGAGAAATAACATAATCGATGTATTGCCACTTCAGACTCTAGAAACACAAGATTTTCATTTTTAAAAATATCAGATAGTTGGTGTTAAAGACAATTTAAGAAACGATGGGATTCTCTCATGGCTGCAGTATATTTGTGAAAGGATGTGCTTGATCAAAGAAAGGGTGTGCGAATCTGTTCTGTTTTCATTCTGTTTCGAATTTTGGGTGCCCTCCGTTATGTTTTGGGAAGATTCGGGGAGATTAGGAGGGGGTATCTGGATTGGTATTTCGGAACCCTGAGTTCTGTTTCCATTTTGGGGAGAATCTTCCCAAAAACAGAACAGGGGGAGGGGGGAGCACTTGAAAACAAAACTGATTTTGTGTGGTTTCACACAACCTTAAAATTAATACATCTCCTAAAGCTTTCAGCAATCTCAAGTACAGTGCATTATACATGAAATAGCACATTTAGTTCGATATAGGACCTTTGATTTGATCTTCTTTTAAGTTTATATCCTTCTTTTAACCATTCCTTTCTGCCTATAGCTGTTCGGAGCACAAGCAGAGTCAAGTATTGATACTGCCATGTTTAAAACTGCAGTGCAAAAATCAGAGAATGACTGTCTGAAATCAACGGAAAAAGAAGTCACCCACTCTTACATTTGTTTCTAATGGACTATTCTAGGGGCGTCTTTTTTCCTATCCAGACACCCATAGACACCGTCTGGGACCCAACTATTTGCAGATTCCTGTAAATTGCCCATGCCGAGTTCGAGTGGCCAACTACCAGAGAGATGGATTCATGTGCATATCTGACAACCAAGGTAATTGTAGTATTTCTTTTGGAAGTATTTTGTTAATGCACTAAAACATCTGAAAGAGCTTTTCAGAAGGAGACAATTACATTTCCTTGGTTAAAGACCCTTTGGAGAGATAGGGCAGGTTACAACTAAATTATTGTCATTATTTTATTGTATGACACAGCAAACAAGATAGACATGCTGGATTTCATATCACAAAATCACAAGTCGAACACTTCCCAAGCGTTTAAGACTGTGTGATGTATTTCCGGATGATGCGCGCAGATCCCAGTAGGGTGGTCTTTTGCAGTTGACAGATCGTAATTTTGTCAATGTCTATTGTTTCCAAATGCCGGCTGAGATCTTTTGGCACGGCACCCAATGTGCCAATCACCACCGGGACCACCTGTACTGGTTTCTGCCATAATCTTTGAAGTTCAATCTTGAGGTCCTGATAGCGGCAGAGTTTTTCCTGTTGTTTTTCGTCCATGCGATTGTCACCTGGAATGGCGACATCAATGATCCAAACCTTTTTCTTTTCCACAACTGTGATGTCTGGTGTGTTATGTTCCAGAACTTTGTCAGTCGGGATGATGATGATGATGATGATGATGATGATGATGTGATGATGGTGGTGGTGGTGGTTGTTGTTATTATTATTATTATTATTATTATTATTATTATTATTATTATTATTATTATTTAGTGTCTTCCAATTATTAAAAAGAGAACTGGTCAGGATCTTGATTCTGCTAATATTAAAATCTTTCCATACAAAAAACTTTCACTTTCCCTGAAGACAGAGGTCTGCAGTATGGGGGTGCCTTGTGCTTGGTGTTGAACTTGGAGTCCCAGGTTTCTGCGGTCGACAGGAATAGTTTTGCACCTTGAAAACTTGTGCACCAACTGTGCCTGTTCCTTGAGATGCTGGATCTGGCCACAGTGGTACATGCCTTAGTTACATCCTATTTGGATTCTGTAACGCACTATATGTGAGGCTGCCTTTGAAGAGTGTTTGGAAACTTCAACTGGTCCAAAGAACTGTGGCCAGATTGCTAACTGGGGCTGGCTACAGGAAGCAGACAACCCCCCTGTTACAACAGCTCCACTGGCTGCCAGTTTGTTTCTGGGCAGAATTCACAATGATGGTTATGACTTTTAAAATTGTTGCAGCTCATGTCCAGGCTATTTGACCACATCTCTTTGTACGAACTGCTTGGGACCTGAGATCTTCAGGAGAAGCCCTTATCTTGATCCCACCTCCATTACAAGCTTGGTTGGCACATGTGAGAGAAGGCCTTCTTGGTAGCTACCCCTCCACTCTGGAACTCCCTGCACAAGGAAGCCAGAATGGCCTCCTCCCTGCTATCCTTCTGGTGGCAGGCTAAAAAACCTTTTGTTTCAGGCAGGCTTTAGAGAAGAAAGTTTTTAAGACCATGCTGTGTAGTGAATGTATGTGTTTACAATTATTTTAATGGTTTTAATTGTTGATTTTTAATACTGCCAATTAATTATCCTATTTTTACGTTTTATTTCACACATTGTTATGGTTAGCTGCTTTGAGTCTCCTATGTTAGTGAAAAAGGGGTATTAATAATTACTACTACTACTATTATTTTCTGCTTTGCTCATAATATGTAATAGTAAAATGAGTAACTTTCTTTAGGTGGTGCTCCAAACTATTATCCAAACAGTTTTACTGGCCCTGAAGAGCAACCCAATTTGAAGGAGACCCGTGCAAATATTTCAGGTGATGTACAGCGCTTCAATAGTGCAAATGAAGATAATGTGTCTCAGGTAAGCAGAATAGAAGTGGCCAGATATCTTACTTTAGGAATGAGATCCCTGTATAAACTGGTTGGTTTTTTAAAAATGAAGTAAAGCTTCCAAATGCAGTTGTTTTTGCTCTAGAACAGCGGTTCTCAAACTGTGCTATGTGGAGCCCTTAGGGTTTCATGAAGCACATTCAGGGGCTCTGTGGGAGCCCATAGCCCTCCCTCCCAGCTTTCCTGCCTAGGAAGCCCCATGACCTATGGTGCCTCCCGCTGCCACTTTAACTATGCAGAAGAAGGTTGGACTGGATAGTCCCTGGGGTCTTTCACTGAAATACTGTTAAGTTTGAATCCAGGGAGCAGAGTGAGCTCCCGCTGTTAGCCCCACCCTCTGCCAACCTAGCAGTTTGAAAACATGCAAATGTGAGTAGATCAATAGGTACCGCTCAGGCAGGAAGGTAATGGCGCTCCATGTAGTCATGCTGGCCACATAACCTTGGAGGTGTCTATGGACAACACCGGCTCTTCAGCTTAGAAATAGAGATGAGCACCAACACACAGCTTCGGACACCACTAAACTTAATGTCAGGGGAAAACCTTTACCATTACCTTTCATATTGATATCTTTATCACTGTACTGTACTTATTATTTATATTTTTAAGGACCAAAATGCAATAGTAATGTGTTAGTGAACACAAACAAAAATTATAACTCCATTAGTTACAATTTTCAATATACATTTTCCATACTGTGTTAACTGTGAAATATAGAAATAATGACTTGCCATCCTTGCAGGATGTCATGGGGATTGAGAGTGAGCAGATTCTTTGTAATTGTTCTGAAAACTCGCGTGTTCCACCTAGATTATGTATCTTTTCAACAAGTGGTACACAGACTAGTATTTAAAGAACCCACTTAGTAAGCTTTTCCTTTAGTATTTGGGGCAAATGTAGTACCCTCTCGATACATTTTTCCTCCTTCAAAGAACACATATAAAGACATTTGTGGAGTCAGAAGTAAAACTGCTAATAATAATAATAATAATAATAATAATAATAATAATAATAATAATAATATCTGCATGTCCTGATGGTTCAAGGTATGGTGCAACAAAGTGAAAATCATGAACATAAAATATATACAATAAATTACATAATTAAAAACACAAAAAATATTTAAAAACGTCCACAAACAAAGATGCAGAGTTGACATATAGTAGCAGTAGAATGTAAATCAAAACTCACAATTGCAAGTTGCCTGGGTAGGCTTGCCGGAAGAGATGGGTCTTCAATTGCATTTTAAATTCAGTAGTGTCTTAGAGAATAAATGTGGGTTGAAATTTTCTTCTTGTGCCAGATTGGGACCTTGCTAAAGAGTGTGGTGAGCTATAGGCATGCAGTGTAAAGTACAGGATATTTTAAAATGATTAATTTCAAAGCAGTATATTTTATGATGGCAACATATTACAATTACACAAAAAGTGGCCAACAGTTTAATTAATTACTTACCAAGTTTTACAAAACTGTTTTATAAATGCTCTGTGGGCCCTCCACTTGCTGTACGAACAACAGTGAGGTGATAGTCGAACACAAAATGTCTTCTGTTCCAGAGCTACCATCTTGCAAATGTCTGAGGCTAGAGGCTGTTTGTGCTCTAGGAGATGCATCTAGCTGTAATTATTTGAAACTATGCCCCACCCTCAGAGTTTCATTAATGGGTGATTCGTGGATACAGAGATACAGCAATTTCAAATCAAGTACATCATTTTTGAGACTCCCTGTATGTTTAGTTTGGTATGTTGACCAGTGTTATAAAGAAAAAAAGCATATCTCAAATGGCAAACTGAGAGACATCTTCAAGAATATCCCTGATGCCCATTACTTTTCTTCCATGTGATATTGGCAGTGATTAATGTCTTTAGTAATGAAACATGGGATCTACAGTTTTAAATCTTACTTTAGAAAAATTATAAAGTGCACACCCCAGAGTCAGACATGACTGGACTTAACGTCAGGGGAAACCTTTACCTTTACTAAGGGGTGCAAGTTATATCAATAATAGAGAATTTGTCTTCAACTTTTCTTCAAAGGTGCGAGACTTCTATACCAAAGTGTTGACAGAGGAAGAACGAGCGAGACTGTGTAAAAACATTGCTGGCCACCTTAAGGATGCTCAACTTTTCATTCAGAAGAAAGCTGTAAGTAGTAAACTGTAATATTCATTGACTCCTGTTTTTTTGTAAGGACTTCTACTGTGAACAGTTTAGAAGCAAGGGGGCAGAACATATAGAAATCTAAAATGGAAAGGATGAATGCATGAGTAAAAAGATAAAAGATATTGAAAACATACAGTAGAGAGGGGAGTGGAGAGATACAGACATGCTTTGGCTCAGCACTAAGATTTCATGGCAGGCGGGGAGGGGAGAGGCCTGTTCATAACTGGGAGTTATGTGTAAGTCAGGTGTTTGTAACTGTGTAGTCATCTGGAATAGCTTACCAGTAATATTCATTTATATCCAATCAGTAGCTGAACCTAATGTAAGCTGGACATGTTGAAGTTTCAAATCTACTACTCAGTAGCAAATGGCTTAAATAAATAAAGAAGTAAACAAAACTTTATTTATATACCGCTCTATCTCCTCGAGAGGACTCAGTATGGTTTCCAACATGTATTCAAAAACAGTCAATTGTCAAAACAACATACAACAACTTGAAACACAACAAACATAATAAACACATCATAACATGGCCAAACAATTCAGTTAAAATAGACATAGCTACACTCAGAACATCTCATCAAGGGATCTGGGACCAGTATTTAGGGCAAGATTGACATGGTCCATTTCAAGGGGTAGATAAAACTTATGCAGCATATCGTAGGGCCAAGATGTAAATAGTGTACAGAGCAGGGTCTGCTTTGTTGCACAATGAAACTAATCTTGTTCAAAGAGCTGATGGAACTACCAGGTTTTTACAGTGTTCCCTCACTACTTTGCGTTTCGCTTTTTGTGGATTCGCTGTTTCACGGTTTTTCAATAAACTCTAAAAGAATATTATAAATCATAAAAAATTACAATTTGCAGCCTAAGGAAGAGAGGAAGGAGAAGCTGAAGGGAGAGAAAACGAGCCCAAGCAGCAACGGGAGGAGAAGGAGGCGATTTATCAACACACGATTGGTTGATAAATACTTAAAATATTGTATAACTACTAAAATAATGTATAAATATATAGCGACCCTACTTTGTGGGTTTTCACTTACTGCGGGTGGTCCTGGCACCTAACCCCTACGATAAGTGAGGGAACACTATAGTTCCTTGCAGAACGTGGGCAAAGTCTGATCTCCCTAGGGAGGGCATTCCAGCGCCGTGGAGCCACCATCGAGAAGGCCTGCTCCCTCGTCACCACCAGCGATGGCGGTGGGAGCGAGAGAAGGGCCTCCCCGGCAGATCTTAAGGCTCGTGCCGGTTCATAGGGGGAGATGCGATCACGGAGATAGCCAGGGCAGTATAGGACTTGATAAGTCAATACCTGCACCTTGAATTGGGCCCGGCAGCTTATTGGTAGCCAGTGGATCTGCTTTAGTAGGGGCGTTGTATGTTTCCTATAGCCAGCTCCCTTCAGAAACCTGGCTGCAGACCTTTGAACTAGCTGAAGTTTCCAGGCCGTCTTCATGGGCAGGCCCACGTAGACAGCGTTGCAATAATCCAATCTGGATGTAACCAAGGTGTGGACCACTGTGGCCAAGTCAGACTTCTAATGTTGACACAGTAGCCGGAAATGAAGAAGAAATAACTGTCTGCTTCAATCTCCTTTGGTGGCTCAGGTGAAGAACTTCACTGATGTTCATCCTGACTATGGTGCACGCATTCAAGCCCACTTGGATAAACACAATGCTAAAGGACCCAAAAAGGTATGAGAGCTATTTCACCTCAGACTGCTGTGTAGAAGGAGAAGACAAGGGAACATTGACTCAAGCCATTAAGATGTGAATTGTTATAGAATGGGAGAGGAAAATGGGGAGCGTTAACTATAAATGGAGGAGAATAGATGCCCTCCATAAAAATCTAGCAGTCCTAGTTCAATGGGGAAACAAATTTTAAGGTCGCTGAGGAGTAACTCTGCAAGTACAGAGCTATGTTTTTCCTAATGTGCACTATCTAGTGCTACATTGAAGCTTTGCTCAGCCGGATCATTTTAGGTACATCATTAAAGATCTGTTTGTCATTTGGGGCTGTATGTTGAGGGACATAACCCAGTATTGGACTGCCCCACACAGCTGTCCCTGTGACCAGTTGCTCCCTCTTTCCTCAAGCTAAGATTTTTCTCCTTGGAGGAGAAATAGGAAAAGTATTGACTTCAATAAATTGCACATTCCTAAAACCCATGCAGACAAGTTGATGCTGGGGCCAATGGTACATCTGAATACCAAATTCTAGTTTGGGTTCATTATTTATTTTATGCTTCTTTTCCATCCTTTTTCATCTAGAACTTCTCAGGTTTGGATAAGATTCCACTTTGAATGAATTGTTAATTTTATTATTATGCATTGTCTTTAACAATAAGACTATACAGTTAAATAAGGGAAAATACATTTTTATTGAAAAACATAAAACTGCTAATGTTTTAAAAAGTACTTTATTTCTATCTGTGTTGTATATAAATTTCATACTTAACTGTCACTTGACAAAGTACATGTTGCTAAACATATATTTGAATTTAGTATGTGAAGAATTACTGGATTTTTTAAAAAAGAAAAGAGCCTCTTTTTTAAAAAAATCCAGTAAAAAACCTGTTTTATAAAAAACAACACTGTCTACTTCTATTCTTAATTGATGTTATCATTTTTTCCTAGGGTTATGTACACACTTATACCCAAACTTCAGATCAAACTGGAAAGGAAAGAGCCAATCTGTAAATGGCATGACCTTGGATTCCCTATCAATCCTGCTAATTAAAGCAGTATTTCAAGAAATTAACATCAGTCCAGCTGGAAAATGATACATGCAATGCCTTAACAAATGTTTCCCTATTTTCTAGAAAGATCTTTTAATAGCAAGCAGTAACATGTACATTTGTATTTGTGAGTTTCAAAACATCCAAATGATAACCATGTAAGATGAAACTCTGCTAGCAGTAACTTTTAAGTGGACTATATTACGTGTGTAGCTGCAGTAAAATTTTATTAAGTCCTACAGATTCATCAATTAATTTGTTTTCTAACCAACATTTCACTTATTTACTAAAGAGAACTTGCATAATGCTGGGACGATCTTTATCCTTTCCTAGCAGTTTGAAGAGTCTCATAATAGATTTGCTGCACACAGTTCACATCCGTCCAAGTAGAAAATGATATATGTGAAACCTTTGTTAAAGTTTCCATTTTAAATATCTTTTAGGTTAGTGGCTGCAATGCAAAAACTAATAATTTGCATATGTGATTACAACTAATCCAAATTACACAATTTATACAATGAAACTATTCTAGCAATAACTTTTTAAGTGGAACATAGGAAGACAATGACTACAGTAACCTCTTGTTAATCTTTGCAAATTGAACAAGAATATCAATTTCTTTATTCAAACTGATCTTGTATTTGTTCACTGAAGAAAATTCGAAATTCTCATAGACCTCTATTTTTTGCTGGCAATTCTGCAGCAAATAGGTTTTATTATAATAAAGATACAAACCTTACAAAGATCAAATTTTAAGAAATGCATGGCATCAAAAATGCAACCTCTTTTTAAATTATGAACTACAGTGTCTGAGTCAATATAAAACTATTGCTAAAAATTTTCGGGATTAGTGTACTTAATTGCTAATATTAAATTTTTCTGATGCTAAAACATATATTTTTGTTGATTGCAACAATGTATTTGCATTATTTGATTGAAAATATAATCTGGATCATAATTACAACACTTACTCTTAAATGAAATTATTATAAAAGTTACGTATTTCATGTTTATGTTTCAATTCTAATACCTAATAAAGTCTTAAAACCTTTTATAGGCATTTCCACTTAATCTGATGTCATTGGGCCAGTTATTTCACTGCATCCAGGTGTATGAGACAGGTGGTTCATTCCATGGTGCTCCCAAAAAAGAAGAAATTGTTATACAGGACGGAGGGCTATGGCAAGGCCAGGGGCAGCAAAGTACAAAGCCTCAGCCTAGAGCAGGCCTGCACAACATGCGGCCCTCACAAGGATTTGGTGTGGCCTGCAGAGGTTCTGAGCCTAAGCCTTGAAGAGGGAAGTCACATGCAGCAAATGGAACCCACCATTCCCTCCTCTCAAGTGATTTCCATCTATGTGCTCTCTTTCTGCATGCACAAAGTTGCCAAGCTAACCTGTGACAAAGTGGGTATCACCAATAGATCTGGACAGGATGCTGGAAGTACTCGTCTCAGTGGAAAACACTGCTTGGGTTATTGAACTCAGGTTGAAGTTGTGGGGAGCTGTGATGAAATGTTAAGGGGTATCAGACCTTTAATTCAGGGAGGTTGGAATCTTGGCCTCCAGGTTATGTTAATATTTAGCATTATTGACCATTTTAGAGGGAGAAGGAGGTGGTAAAGAAAAAGGATTTCATTTCTTGCTTCTGCTGCCTTTCCTTTCTCTTTGTTTCTGTCATCTCATCTGGCAGCAAAACCACCAATTTGTTTGCGAGGGAGAAACTTGTCTATGTTACTCTTCCTTTTTCTTTGCCTCTGGGTTGCCTCTGTCATCTCCTCCTCCTCCAGCGGGAAAAACCACCAGCTCCCCGTTGTTCATTTCCTTTGCTTGTGAGGGAGAAACATAGCTTCACCTTGAAGTTGCTGTGGGTCTTCACAGCAAAGATAAGTATCTCCTTAATAAATGAGGTAAATGAATGGTGCAGAGTAGGCGGTTTTTCCCTCCATAGGAGAAGGAGACGTCAGAGGCAGAGAGCATCGGAGACAAGAGCTGAGGCACTTATTTTCCTCCGAAAAGGACTTCAACTTGCCACCATGCTGAGGGGAAGTGGGGAAATCAAGACTATTCTGCTTTGCTACTTGCTCTGAGGGAAAGGTGCCCTAGCACAAACCCGGAGTGAGATGCTAAAAATGTATCTGGATCGAAGAGATTTAGCCTATTTAATTTTGGCCACTTGCTACTGCCAAGGTTTTGCAGGCCTGGCAGAGAGAAACTGCAAAATATACTCTAGTTCTTTTCAGGGTTTTCAAAACCCTGAAACCAAAAAAACATTCAAACGTATAGCCAACACCTGTAGGGAAAAGGTTCGCAAGGCTAAAGCGCAAAATGAGCTCAGGCTTGCCAGGGACATAAAAAACAACAAAAAAGGTTTTTTTGCTTACGTTGGTAGAAAAAGGAAGAAAAAGGAGGCGATAGGGCCACTGCAAGGAGAAGATGGGGTGATGGTGACAGGGGATAGGGAAAAGGTAGAACTGCTTAATGCCTTCTTTGCCTCGGTCTTCTCACAAAAAGAAAGCCATCTTCAACCTCAGCAACATGGAATGGACGAAGGATTGGGGGAAATCCAACCCCAAATAGGGAAACAAGTTGTCCAGGAACACCTGGCCACTCTAAACGAATTCAAGTTGCCAGGGCCAGATCAGCTACATCCAAGAGTATTGAAGGAACTAGCGGAAGTTATTTCAGAACCACTGGCAATCATCTTCGAGAGTTCTTGGAGAACAGGAGAAGTCCCAGCAGATTGGAGGAGGGCGAATGTGGTCCCTATCTTCAAGAAGGGAAAAAAGAACGACCCAAACAATTACCGTCCGGTCAGCCTCACATCAATACCAGGCAAGATTCTGGAAAAGATCATTAAGGAAGTGGTCTGCAAACACTTAGAAACAAATGCGGTCATTGCTATTAGTCAACACGGATTTACCAAAAACAAGTCATGCCAGACTAATCTGATCTCTTTTTTCGATAGAGTTACGAGTTGGGTCGATACAGGGAATGCCGTGGATGTAGCGTATCTAGATTTCAGTAAGGCCTTCGACAAAGTCCCCCACGACCTTCTGGCAAACAAACTAGTAAAATGTGGGCTAGACAAAACTACGGTTAGATGGATCTGTAATTGGCTAAGCGAACGAACCCAAAGGGTGCTCACCAATGCGTCGTCTTCATCATGGAAAGAAGTGACAAGTGGAGTGCCACAGGGCTCCGTCCTGGGCCCGGTTCTGTTCAACATCTTTATTAACGACTTAGACGAAGGATTAGAAGGCACGATCATCAAGTTTGCAGATGACACCAAACTCGGAGGGATAGCTAACACTCCAGAAGACAGGAGCAGAATTCAAAACGATCTTGACAGACTAGAGAGATGGGCCGAAACTAACAAAATGAAGTTCAACAGGGACAAATGCAAGATACTTCACTTCGGCAGAAAAAATGGAAATCAAAGATACAGAATGGGGGATGCCTGGCTTGACAGCAGTGTGTGCGAAAAAGATCTTGGAGTCCTCGTGGACAACAAGTTAAACATGAGCCTACAATGTGATGCGGCAGCTAAAAAAGCCAATGGGATTTTGGCCTGCATCAATAGGGGAATAACGTCTAGATCCAGGGAAGTCATGCTCCCCCTCTATTCTGCCTTGGTCAGACCACACCTGGAATACTGTGTCCAATTTTGGGCACCGCAGTTGAAGGGAGATGTTGACAAGCTGGAAAGCGTCCAGAGGAGGGCAACTAAAATGATTAAGGGTCTGGAGAACAAGCCCTATGAGGAGAGGCTTAAAGAGCTGGGCATGTTTAGCCTGCAGAAGAGAAGGCTGAGAGGAGACATGATAGCCATGTACTAATATGTGAGGGGAAGTCATAGGGAGGAGGGAGCAAGCTTATTTTCTGCTGCCCTGCAGACTAGGACACGGAACAATGGCTTCAAACTACAGGAAAGGAGATTCCACCTGAACATCAGGAAGAACTTCCTCACTGTGAGGGCTGTTCGGCAGTGGAACTCTCTCCCCCGGACTGTGGTGGAGGCTCCTTCTTTGGAAGCTTTTAAGCAGAGGCTGGATGGCCATCTGTCGGGGGTGCTTTGAATGCGATTTCCTGCTTCTTAGCGGGGGGTTGGACTAGATGGCCCATGAGGTCTCTTCCAACTCTACTATTCTATGATTCTATGATTCTATGAAATGTAATGCTACTCCTGCCTCTAATGGACCTTCCACATCCAGCAACCCAACACCAGTTGAGTCTTCTGCCACACCACCAGCAGCGACGGCCGCCCTGAGAGAAAGCCTTACAGCCTCTACTAAGACTCCAAAGGCAAAGAAATCCAAACCTTATCAGCCTGCCCCTTGTAATTGGGGAAAGGCTTGAACGTTCAAGTGGGCTGGAGAAGCAGAAGGAACCTGGGTACTGCCTGCACAGTAATTACAAGATGCCACCACAAAATAAGAACCACAATGTTTGGATAATACGTTTGATTCAAAGATTAAGCTATTGCAACAGATTTTGTGGCAGGTTTCCATCTCCTATAATAAACGATCAATTTTAAGCCTGCTTCTCATACAAAATTGTGTGGTAAATAAATATACCAGAAGGAGATATTACAATTAGGATGTGATTTTCCCCTAATGTGTAAATATGGAAATATGCAGCAAACTCCCAGCCTGAAATTTGAAACTATCTAGAATGTTATTCTTTCAATCAACAGCTTCTGGGTGCTTTCATAAAAAGACCAATCCAAAAAGTTCCTAGATAACATAACCCAGTTTGACTTCTGAAGCATACATACTTCATAGCTAACGTTACTTTATAAATCTAGATATTTGAGTGGAACGCCTGTGTGTTCATTCCAGTTCTGGTACTTGAAATAAATTCCTGCATTATTCAGAGCACTGTTATTTAATTCAAAGTATATGCCTTTTGCATACAGCAATTTGTAGTTGTGTTCTAATTTGTTCAGAGAAATCTGACACGTTAGTATGAGTACACAATGTGCTTGAGGAAATAATTAAAAGGGAGCTGTAAGTTATTATGTGGTTGCTGATTCAAGTTTAAGAATTGCCACAAATATAAACTTCACACCCTCAACTCTCCACCTGCAATATGGGGATAACAATAATGACTTATTTTCTCAGACTGCTCAAAATTTCCAAGATAATATTAACACAATTTGAAAATCCCCAAAAGCTTTAGAAATCCTGCTTCTATATATATATATACTAGCTGTGCCCGGCCACGCGTTGCTGTGGCGAAGTATGGTGGTATGGGAAATAAAGTATTGAGGAATTGGTGGTAGTTAAGGCCAAGGGTAAAGGTTTTCCCCAGACATTAAGTCCAGTCGTGTCTGACTCTGGCGGTTGGTGCTCATCTCCATTTCTAAGCCGAAGAGCCGGCGTTGTCCGTAGACTCCTCCAAGGTCATGTGGGATGACTACATGGAGCGGCGTTACCTTCCCGCCGGAGCAGTACCTATTGATGCACTCACATTTGCATGTTTTCGAACTTCTGGGTTGGCAGAAGCTGGGACTAACAGTGGGGGCTCTCTCTGCTCCCCCAATTCAAACCTGTGGCCTTTCGGTCCAGAAGTTCAGCAGCTCAGCGCTTTAACACGCTGCGCCATCAGGGGATATTATTTCCTAAAGGTTGTGAATATACAATATTTCTGATTTTTTTGTTTGTTTGTTGGAGGCAAGTATGAATGCTGCAATTAGGAAAAATGATTAGGATGTAATGGCCTTGCAGCTTTAAAGCCTGGCTGTTTCCTCCCTGAGTGAATTTTTTGTTGGGAGGTGTTAGCTGGCCCTGATTGTTTCCTGTCTGGAATTCCCTTGTTTTCAGAGTGGTGTTGTTTGCGATATTTTATGTGCTTCTACTGTCTGTGGCCCTGAGAAAACAGAGGATTTTCCAGACTTTGATGATGGGAATACTTTGTTGGGAGGTGTTAGCTGGCCCTGATTGTTTCCTGTCTGGAATTCCCTTGTTTTCAGAGTGGTGTTGTTTGCGATATTTTATGTGCTTCTACTGTCTGTGGCCCTGAGAAAACAGGATTTGCCAGACTTTGATGATGGGAATACTTTGTTGGGAGGTGTTAGCTGGCCCCGATTGTTTCCTGTGTGGAATTCCCCTGTTTATTTACTGTCCTGGTTTTAGAGATTATATTGTTCTGCATTATTCTATCCCAGTAATTATTTCATATTAAAGAAGAATCTCAGTTATCCAACATTCGCTTATACAATGTTCTGGATTATCCAACGCAGTCTGCCTTTTCATAATCAATGTTTTTGTAGTCAGTGTTTTAAATTCATTGTGATATTTTAGTGGTAAATTTGTAAATACAGTACAGTAGAGTCTCACTTATCCAACATAAATGGGCCGGCAGAACGTTGGATAAGCGAATATGTTGGATAATGAGGAATTAAGGATAACCCTATTAAACATCAAATTAAGTTATGATTTTACAAATTAAGTACCAAAACATCATGTTAGACAACAAATTTGTCAGAAAAAGTAGTTCAGTACACAGTAATGCTATATAGTAATTACTGTATTTATGAATTTAGCACCAAAATATCACGATATATTGAAAGCATTGACTACAAAAATGCGTTGGATAATCCAGAACATTGGATAAGCGAGTGTTGGATAAGTGAGACTCTACTGTAAATACTACATAGCATTACTGCGCATGGAACTACTTTTTCTGTCAAATTTGTTGTATAATATGATGTTTTGGTGCTTAATTTGTATAACGATTACCTAATTTGATGTTTAATTGGCTTTTCCTGAATCCCTTCTTATTATCCAACATATTCACTTATCCTGCCGGCCTGTTTACGTTGGATAAGTGAGACTCTACTGTATATTGATAATCTTAAATTATCTGCTTAGAACTGGATTATATGAGGCCCCTTCTTCACAGCTATATAAAATGCACACTGAAGTGGATTATATGGCAGTGTGGAGTCAAGATAATCCAGTGCAAAGCAGATAATATAAGATTATAAATGGGTTATATAGCTGTGTGGAAGGGCCTTGAGTCTACACTGCCATATAATCCAGTGCAAATTAGATAACCTGTGGAAGAGGCCTGAGGCCTAAATCTGCCTGTCCCCTAACTGAAACCTGGCTGTCCCTTGGTTGCTAGGCAACCAAGTGGGCAGAGATTAGCCCTCTAAACTGGCAGCAATTGGATAAAAAAAATTATTGCTCTCCCTCTAATTAGGACTTTATTTTTCTTTTCTTTTTGTTGTATCAACCTTGAGGCATGGATGATGGGTTGTGTTGTCAAATTTTGAGGTTGGGAGGCCTGTACTTTTGTTGTTTTGTGAATTGCCGTGATGCCATCACTTTTTTATATATATAGATATATATTTAAGGGAGACATACGTATTGATCCACAATTACCAAAAGTCCTTGGAGCCCCCAGACGGCGTAGTAGACTAAGTGACTTGAAGGTTGGGTTGCTGACCTGAAAGCTGCCAGGTTCGAATCCCACCTGGGGAGAGTGTGGATGAGCTCCCTGTATCAGCTCCAGCTCCATGCGGGGACATGAGAGAAGCCTCCCACAAGGATGGTAAAAACATCAAAACATCCGGGCGTCCCCTGGGCAACGTCCTTGCAGACGGCCAATTCTCTCACTCCAGAAGCAACTCCGGTTGCTCCTGACATGAAAAAAAAAAAAACCAAAAGTCCTTATGATATTTGAAGACCTAGCATATATATTTTAAAAATGGCCCAACTAGTGACTTCACTCTATATTATGAGTAAATTTGAATGATGTATATTGCATTTGGAATATTGGTATTTCTGATAATGAGAACCTCTCCATATCTTTACTAGATTACCATACATTTTTCATCCACAGCTAATGTCCAACCAATACGTACATGCAAATCTTGGTAAGAAATCTTTATGATTCAAAGTTGTTGTTCAAGTTGGATTTAAATAGCCACAATTAATAGGGAGGAACACTTGCAGTTCTTGAACTACTTCCCTGTGCCTTGTTAACCGTTTTTGAAGCTGAGTGCAGAAAAAATCCAGACATTGGATGTACACATATAGCCTAGAAGACAACAAGCCCCAACCCTTTTGAGTTTTAGAAAAGCCCTGATAACATGGCTATGTGCCCAGGCTTTCAATGATTAAATGATAAAGACGATCCAGACTGATTTACAGCTACAGCACGAGGATTTTGGATGAACGGATTTTTAACCATATGTTTTATATTTTTATATTGTTTTAATGGTTATAATTGGATTTTCATTGCTATGTTTTAATTATGTGTAGGTATCGAATTGTTGCCAATTGTGTATGCTGCCCTGAGTCCCTTTGGGTGAGAAGGGCGGGATATAAATGTTGGAAATAATAAATAAATAGAATATTCCATTGGTATTTGTGAATTTGCCTGCATGTTGCTTTTACAAGTCTGCCTTGAACAGATGAGAGGAATCCTAACTTTTCCACTCATAGACTCCACCATTGATATTGTTGTGTCAGCGATCTCCAGAAATTCTTTCACAGATTCTGTGCACATCTCCCTGGCTTTTTCTAAGAGACTGTCAACATGTTACAGACTACCAAAAATGTCCATATCTACACTTTGTAATGTTTTGCTAAGCTGAAGGGATGGTGACAGTAGTTTTCTTATGACGTGTATGATTGGTTACTACAAATACAGTATTCAGAACCAGCTTGGGAAGAAGTCCCAAAAGTTGTATAGATTGCTCTCTTTTAGTTTGTCAAGTGTTCTTACCACTACACTGTGCAGTTCAAGAAAACGTAAAACTACACCATGTCACTCAACCCAACGCGTTTTGCAAAGGCTGTTTGCTATTGAATTAGGGAAACTGTCTTTTATATTTTTCTTCAACAGTTCCAGTCTGATGGATGATGCTCTGAAGAAACTGCACACAGATGATATTGTTCCTTGGTAGTTTCTGACAGGTGAGATGCTGCAAGTCTTTGCTAAGGCTAGGTTTAGTGAATGAGCACTGCAGTGGATGTAGACAGCTATTGGATACTTCTGTGATATAATTGCCCGTGCTCCACTAATATGACTACTCATATTAGCAGCTCCATCATACCCCTGTTCACACAAATATTGCAGGCAGGGCCGTAGCCAGAAAAAAAATTCGGGAGGGGTTTTGAAATTTTGGGGGGGGGGGGTGAACCCCTAGCACATACCCCTCCCCGCTACAAACCTGTCAATATCTGCTTGAGATAGTGCCTGGAGGGACTCTTAATGTTTTGCATCTCATAGACTTAGCATGGGGATTTGGTTAACCAGTTAAGATTCATGAGTAAACGAGATTTTTTTTATAACTTGAAAAATTTCGGGGGGGGGGGGGTTGAACCCCTAACCCCCCCCCCTCGCTACAGGCCTGATTGCAGGTTCAGTTCATTTTTTTCCAGTGCTTTCAAAATAATACCTGCAAGTCCTCCTCCTGTTATATTATCTTCATAAAGTCTATAAAGTGTTTTCTTATTCCTGCAACTTTGATATCAATGTACCTTACTGACAGTGATAACTGTTCTGAGGTACTCACATCCAAAGTTTCATCTGCCAAAATAGAGAAACACTGTGATGCATTGCATCTTTCAACAATTTTTGGACTATCTTGTCATGATAAATGTCTATCAGTTCATTCTGTATTTGAGGACTAGTATATTGGGCTGCAGTTTCAAGATGACTTTTCAGGTCAGTGTCTCCTGATCTGGCACGAGATCTAAACAAGGCCCTGAAATTACCATCATTGTGACCAAAGATAAATTAAATGAATACCCAGCATGTGTAGGTAGACAGTCAAAAAAGGTAAGAGCTGAATGAGGAGTCTTAATAGACAGCAAGCTGAATATAAATCAGCAGGATGCTGCAGCAGCTAAAACATAAATGTGATTTTAGGCTGCATCAACAGGGTATAGTGTCTAGAACCAAGGATGTAAGAATACCTCTGTATTCCAGAATTCAAGATGGAATTCAAGACCTGTTTTGTGGCAGATCTACAGAGTCAATTTTAAGCTATATGTTTTTTTTAATTATTATTTTCAAATACAGTGCACAGTTAAAAGCGGGGATGGGTGCGAAAAACACAGGGACAAGGGAAAAATACAAAAAAGCTATATATTTTAAATTGTTGTCTATGTGTTTTATATTTTAAATGGGGAGATTAAGATACTGACAATGATGCTTTAGTCATACTTCACCTGGAGTACAGTGTCCGGTTCTAGGCACTACAATTCTAAGAGGATATTGACAAGCTGGAAAGTGTCCAGAGGAGGAAAACCAAGATTATAAAGGAAATGGAAATCATGTCCTATGACATGTCCTCTTGACATATTTCTCCTTTCGCCCTCTATCCATGCCTTTTCAAAATCCACAGCACTGTTGATAACAGCTGACCTCTAATTAGAATGCTTGAGGGCCAGGACTTCCCTGTTCTTGGTGTTTATTCCACATTTTTAAAGGTTAGCTTTAAATCCAGCTTTGAATCTCTTTTGCTGTTCACCAACATTTTGTTTATTGTTTTTGAGCTAAAAGTTAAGTAACTGTTTTGGGAGATGGTGATTGGGCATTTGGACAATGGTCAAGCAAAGTTGATAGCAGAGAATCATCATTTCAGTGCTGATGGTTTTTGCTTCTTCCAGAATACTGACATTTGTTCATCTGTCTTCATAAGAGATTTACAGGCTTTTTCGGATGCAACGCTGATGGAATCTTTACAGAAGCCAAGAGTGACATTTGTAGATGGTTCATGTTTCTCAAGTGTACAACAGAGTTGGAGGGACAATAGCTTTATAACAAGCATCTTGGTATCTTTATTAATATCACAATCCTCAAACACTCTCAGATTCATTCGATAAAATGCTGTACTCGTAGAGCTCAGACTGTGTTGTATGTCGACTTCTGTGGAGAGGTGGCTGCTTAGGTAGCTAAAAGGGTCAACATTTTCTAGCTTTACACCATTAAGCTTTCTTTTCCTGGCATTGCAGAGGGATTGGTTGGTGCCTGCTGATAGAGCACTTTTTTTCCTCAATGTTCAGTGAGAGGCCAAGCTTTTCATATGCTTCTGTGAAGGTATTTCAAGTGGCTTGTAGGTCTTCTTCTGAATGAGCACAGACTACATTATCAGCATACAGGAGTTCTATAACAGACATTGTTGTGACCTTGGTTTTGGTTTTCAGCTAGTGATTTCCACAGTGGTGGGAGGCTTCCCATCAACAAGGTGAAGAATCATAGCTATGAAGATGGAAAATAAAGTTGGGGCAATAACACATCCCTGTTTGACACCTGATTCCACCTTGAATAGATCATTTTGGGACCCACTGTTGTCCACGACTGTTGTCATGATGTCATCAGGATGTACACATACTTAGGAGGTCATCTGATTTTTAGGAGGATGCTCCAGAGAGCATTGCGATTTACTGTGTCAAATGCCTTTCCAAGATCAATGAATGCCATGTACAGAGGTTGACTTTGTTCCCTGCATTTTTCTTGGAGCTGTTGTGCATTGAAGATAATATCCACTGTTCCTTTGGAGGGGCGGAAGCCATTTGCATAAGGCAGGCTTGCCGGAAGAGATAAGTTTTTACTTGTGCCTTAAATTTATAGCAGTCAAATCTTTTCCAGCAGTTCATTCCACAGTCTAGGGGTGACTAGTGAAAAGGTACTTTGGGAGACTGTGGCCAGTTGGATTCAGTTTACAGTAAGTGTCCTACAGATGACCTAGATGTATGGGGCAGATTGTATGGGAGAAGGCAATCCTGTAGCTAAAATATAGCCAAACCATGCAGATAACAAAGGCCACAACTTGTTTATTGGTTATAGCTGAACCAGGGTTGATAAAAAGCACTCTTGATAATCACATTTATTTTAGCTGACATTGTGAGAGACGAATCCAGTAGCACTCCCAAACTGAGAACACAGTCTTTCAGGGGGATGTCACCCCATCCAGGGCTGTTGATACACCTCCAGCCCTTAATGGCAAGTGCCTCTGTCTTACCTGTATTCAGTTTCAGTTGTTTCATCCATTTACCTTCTCCAGGCATTCATTTCGAATGCTATCCTTATATAACATTGTTTTGGAAGAAATACAATGTTATATAATGATATGGAGAAATATATTTGAGTGTCATCAGCTTACTGATAGGACCCCGCCCCATACCTCCAGATAATCTCTCCAAGCGGTTTCATATAAATATTAAAAAGTTCTTGAGACATTATGGAATGCCACATATCAGCTCCTTTTTGAGAAACAGCTGTCTCCAAGCACCATCATCTGTAACCTGTGTGAGAGGTATGGCCAGAACTATTGCAACACAGTCCCTCCAATTCCCAACCTCCCAGCAGTTCCAGAAGGCAGTAGTATCACAATATGGATCTGAAAGCTACTTGACAGGTTGTTACCCTAGGGTCTAGATTATACAGTTGGCCCTCTGCTTTCACAGGTTTCACTCTCACTGTTTCGATTATTCATGAACTTGAAATGTTGTCACCTCCTGAAGTTGGGGCTGCCATGTAAACAGTCACTTGACAGTCCCAATCTTAGGATGTGAATGAGGGGGCTATTTGGGAGACATGCAGTGCCCACTCCTCCTTTTCCTGCATGCTGCAAGTTTGTTTTGCCTAGGAAAGGAAGGAAGATATTGGGCCAAAAGAGAGAGAGAGAGAGAGAGAGAGAGAGAGAGAGAGAGAGAGAGAGAGAGAGAGAGAGAGAGAGAGAGAGAGATCCACAACATGCAGGAAGAGAAGGAGGTGGTTTTGCTTCTTTTCCTGTGTTTCAGGATTCACTGTTCCAGATGGACAAAACTGGGTGAACAGAAACACATCACATTGGAAAAAGAAGAGGAACTTAATTTAATCTGTCGGGTATGTAATAGAGCAGGTGGGGTTGGCTCCTCCTCTTCATCTTTCTCGATGTGAGTCTCTGATATGTTTGTTATGTCCCTTCCTCGACAAGGTAAAACAAAGACTTGTAACACACAGGAAGATGAGGAGCTAGCCTCAAACAGTGTCCCTTACCTTTCAGATCCAATTCCTCCTCCTCTTCTTGTTTGCCACAAATCTCTGTTCTACTTGGACACAGAAAGAGTGCCGGGAGGAACAGAAATATGCTGCACAGAGGAAGAGAAAGAGGAATCAGATCCCCCAGGTAACTGAAGGTGTGAATGCAGGCAAGTCTTGTTCCTTTTCTTCATCCTGTTTGCTACAAGTCTCTGTTCCATCTGGTATCTTCCTTCTTATCCTGAGCAAAACAGAGACCTGTGGAACGCAAGTAAGAGGAGGAGCTGGTCCTGCACTGCTTCCCTTATGCAATGGTTCAAGATCCACTTTCTCTTCCTATGCTTCTGCCAATGTCTTCTCTGCCTCGACAAAGGAAAAGAAGTATCAGGGGAACAAGAACACGTAGCAAAGAGGATTTTTTTTTACGTGTCAGGAGCGACCTAAGAAACTGCAAGTCGCTTCTGGTGTGAGAGAACTGGCCATCTGCAAGTGTGAGAATTGGCCGGGACGCCTGGATGTTTGATGTTTTATAATCTTTGTGGGAGGCTTCTCTCATATCCCTGCATGGGGAGCTGGAGCTGACAGAGGGAGCTCACCTGTACTCCCCAGATTCAAACCGCTGATTTGTCAGCCAGCTGTCCTGCTGGCACATTGCGCCACTGGAGGCTCCAAGAGGAGCTGAATCTACCAGGAAATGATGGGATGAGTAGTTCTTCTTCTTTGTCCTGTTGGCCACAGTCTCTCCTTTGCTTTCTCAGGCAAAACATAGACTGGCAGCACGCAGGTAGAGGAGGAGCAGGCTCTGTGCCTCTTCCCGCATTTGGCACAAGAGCAGGAGGGGGAGGAGGAGGAGGAGGAGGAGGAGGAGAAATCAGATCCAGTGGTTCTGGTTCTTCCCCTTCTAGATTGTTATGTGTTTCTAATTTCCTTATAGCACACATGTCAAATGTAAGGCCTATGGGCTGAATACAGGCTACCACATCAGTGTACAATAGAGTCCCGCTTATCCAACATAAACAAACCAGCAAAATAATCCAAAAATGTTGGATAATAAGGAAGGATTAAGGAAAATCCTATTAAATGTCAAATTATGTTATGATTTTACAAATTAAGCATCAAAACATCATGTTTTACAACAAATGGGCAGAATAATCTGTTCAATTCACAGTAACGCCATGTAGTAATTACTGTATTTACAAATTTAGCACCAAAACATCACAATGTATTGAAAACATTGATTACAAAAAATTGACTACTAAAAGATTGACTATGAATAAAGATGGAATTGCATAAAATGAACTTACAGTAACAACACTGTCGGAAGTTAAATCTGTAAAAAGTTCAGGCTTGGCTGCCTAGAGAAACAGGTGTGGATCCAGGTGGGAAGTAGACTGCGTTGGATGATACAGAAGGTTGGATAAGTGAAAGTTGGATAAGCAAGACTCTACTGTATGTGTCCTGCAAGGCTTTTAATGCCAGGGCAACGTAGTTACATTTAAACAACTGATCCTTTAAAGGCAACCATAGGGCTGATGTGGCCCTCGATTAAAATGCCCCCTGCTTTATAGTGTCTTCCTTCCGTTGACTTGTGTCATTCAGGAAAAGGAACTGGGTTCCATAGGATAAATGAAGTGGTGTGTGAGTTGGTCCTGACTCCTCTCTTTGGGACTATTTCTCAGGCCATTTTTAGTGGGCCATCTCCCCGCCCCCTGATATTTGGGGTCTTTCCGTTTTGTCCTCCAGATGTGTGGGACTTCAGCTCCAGAATTCCTCCAAGAGACAATACGGAAAGCATTTGGTCCCATGCTCAAGGGAGGAAGCACTGCTGAATGCGAGAGGGAACAGAGAATTCTGAGTGTGGGTCCTGCAGGAGTTTGCGACTTCAACGGGTAGAATTTCCGACAATTGGCCAAGTTGGCTGGGGCGCCTGAGAATTGTAGTACAGAACATCTAGAGGACCAAAGTGTGGGAATTACAAAATAAAGCAGAGAGAAAGAGGGCTCGTTTCCTTATCGGCCCTGTCTGTGCTGCACAGGGCGGGGTGGGGGAGCGTTTGTCTCCAGCCTTCCTCCCCGGGGCAAGAGGCGGGGACCTGTCAGGGTGCTGCTGACTCGGGTACCACCTCTTGCCAGAGCCCTTCTTTCTCCCGCGGCTCTCCCTTCCTCCCATCCTCCGGAGAAGTGCCTTCCTTGCCCGTCTCCTCCAGCTCCAGCTCCAAAATGGAATGTCACCGGGACTATGCCAAGGAGCAGCTGGAGCATTGGCAGGAGCAGTGCGGCCGCCAGGTACACAGACCACCCCCCCCCCCCCCACCCCCCAGGAATCCATTGGTATGCTCTGCCCGGCTCTCGCTCCTGGCTTCCTTTGGGACGGAGGGGCAATGCTTTAGAAGCCCTTCGGGTGGGCGAGACCATTGCTCCTATGAAGGGGGCGGAGGTCCGCGGCTCCCTTTTCGTTCTGGGCGGCCGCCATAGAAATTTGCCTGGGATCTGTGGGCTCCTAAAGGGTGGAAGAGAGGGCAGGAGTGAGAGGTGGAACGTCCTAGGAGAAGCCTCTTGGATTGGGTTGGCCAGAGGGCAGGCTTTTGGAGTTTTAACTCCAGCTTTGGGGTGGAAGCGTGCAGCTTTCTATCCGAAGTCAAACACTTCCAAGACCTTTGGTTTGAATGGAAGCGTTTGACTGATACCCTTTAACTTCCATGGGAATAAGCACTAATGCCTAGGTGGACCATTGCTAAAATATACATTCCTGCTGGTCAAGAGAGCCTTTCCTATTTTTCTGTTTAATCCTGGTGTTCAGGAGCAGAGGTCATGGCAAGACAATTGTAACACAATTTGAAAGTGTTATTTCCTGTTTAATTGTGCAGTTGTTACTTTGAAAGTACAGTAGAGTCTCACTTATCCAACCTTCGCTTATCCAGCATTCTGTGTTACCCAACGCAGTCTACCTCTTAGTAGTCAGTGTCTTTGTAGTAAATGTTTTCAATACATTGTGATGTTTTGGTGCTCAATTCATAAATACAATAATTACTACATAACATTACTGTGTATTGAACTGCTTTTTCTGTGGATTTGTTGTAAAACATGGTGTTTTGGTGCTTAATTTGTAAAATCGTAATGTAATTTGACATTTAATAGGCTTTTCCTTAATCCTTCCTTATTATCCAACATTATAACACTATCCAACAGATAACACTATGTGATATGATTTTTGTTCCTGGGTTATAAATTGCTTTTATCATAAAAACATGGGCTTCATGTTTATTAAACTGCAAAAACGTTGTTTTGTGGGACATCCTGCAGCACATTTTGCTCTAGTTTTAATGAATGGAGTCTTAGCCAATTGTTTTGTATCCTTTCCATTGTTTTAATTTTGATTGTTTTCCCTTGTTAACTCCAGGGACCGCCTGCCTTGACTACAGCAGCAGGAATCCCAGTGGGAAACCATCGGAATGTCCTGACGGTGGGTCCACGAGGCCCCCTCTTGGTTCAGGATGTAGTTTTTGCTGAAGTTATGACACATTTTGATGAAGAGAGGATTCCTGAAAGACTAGCTCATGCCAAAGGAGCAGGTTAGTGTTAGAGACAATGTAATGTATTTTCTGTAAAACAGAGCATCAAATAATTTGAGCTGCTTACCGGAGAGTGCAATTTTGCATTCAGAAGGAATAAGAAAATATAAAAGAGTTTGCTGAATTGCTGTCTCCCACAATCTGTAACAAGACTTTGAGTTAGATCAAATGAAGTATTTTATGGCTTCTTCCCATGCTTGCTGACCTACTTTAAAGAATCATGATATAATGTGTGGAATCCCTCTGTTGTTTTAATTCAGTCATATTTTACTTTTCTTCCCCAACATATTTTAATTGGCACAGTTGAAAAAGTAATTTCAATTTTTTTTGAAAATTGATTTCTAATTTATTGTCTGAATCTTTGTCCTTTTACTTTTTAATTCAGGATTTTTTAATTTTAAAAAATCTGCCTGGCATTACTTTGCACATTATTACTAGCATACATGAGTGACCTATGTTGAAATTGTGTGAAAACACACAGTGTAGCCGGGAACCAAAGAATTGTGAATTTAACTTAGGACACAGCTACACTGGCCTGTTATCCTGAAAGGAGGCAGGGAAATTAGCTTTTTATCAGCGAAACAATGCATGGAGCTGTTTTGTGTTAATGTGGCCTTGGACACATTAATGTGGTCTATGTAAGATATTCAATGGGTTTTGAGGCAAAACCACTCAACACTGTTTACATAGCCATTCCATATTCCCTATTCTTGGGTGGTTGGAACACACACACACACACACACACCCCTTCCATTCTCAACTAGTGGCTATCCCAGAAGAACATTTTTGTTGTTTCTTTATTTATGCCATATTTATGATATGTGTCAGTTACTTTATTTGATATTATTCTCTTAAAGAACCTGATCTATTTCTACAAAAAAGTCATATTTAAAAAATAATTTCAGGTGCTTTTGGCTATTTTGAAGTGACTCATGATATCACCCAATATTGCAAAGCAATCCTATTTGAGCACATTGGTAAAAGAACTCCCATTGCCGCTCGACTTTCTGCTATTGGTAAGGCTTTTGCAAATCTTGGTTTTTATTTTAATTGTATTTTATTTTATGTGCTATCCAATGATACTTTGATTCAATATCTTCATTGATCTCCTCAGTGAGAAAGTCTTTGATTCTTCTTGGGTTTCCAAAATACAATTAAACAAACCAGAGTAGGAAAGTGTTTGTTAGCCATATCTTAAATCTACCCCATAATAACAGAAACCCTAGTTTCTTGTCAGTTGTTAATGTTATCTAATGCTACAGCAAGAACTGAGACAGAAAATGTATTTTGATTTAGAACAATTGCACTTAATTTACTTAGTTGTATTAGCAGAGAAATGGTGATCTTTTCGTCAGTCTACTTCTTAAGTTATAGTGAGAAATGTCTTTCCCTGTCTCATAACAATATAAATATATTTTACATCTGAGACTTTCATATCACTTGGTACTGCCTTTGAAGAAGTTGGTGTATATCCATAAAAACTCATGGATATTTAAAAAAACAGTTCATTTTAATGGGGTGTGCACATTTTCTTCTCCCCCTTCCTTTGTTCTGTGTATAGTTAGAAAATGGTTCATGACACTGTGTTTTTTGGAAATGGGGTTTCCTGTTGTGAGATGATTATTTCCAGTGCTCAATGTAAGGAATGGCTTCCATAAAAATTGTCTGGTAAATGTAAAATATAGAAGATTTAGTCTGGTACATTAATTTTCTATATATTTGCCTTAGATTATCTTTCAAAATATCACAGTTACACAGAATAATAATAACTTGTATCAGGTAAAGTAAGAGTGACTTGTGTAAACTAAAGAGTGTTGTGTTCTATTCACATATCTGTGCTCCTTAGGTAACTTGAAATACCATTTGGAGTTTATGAAATCAAAATTTGTGCCATATATTTGTATATAAATAGGTTTGCATTATGCTTTGGGATATTTACATCAAAATTTAATTAACATTCTGTATAATTGTGATATTGTGAAAGAGATTTCAACACATATATATCAAAATTTAATTTATAACTTGCAAATGTCAGCAGATTTGTAAGGGAGTCATTCACCCTATATCTATATCCCTTCCTGTAATTCCAGTTCTCAGGAGACCAATACAGGAAATTATGCATATTCTATTTCTATTAACCTACTAGGATACTATAAATGCCACCATCAGCAAGGATGTCTTTTGAATAAGCATTGTTAAGGCAGTGCACATTAGGTCATGGTTGGGAGAGCTAGAAATTTGTGGAAAAAGCTTTTCATAATTCTGTTCCCAAAGTAACTGCAAGAGACCTGCTTAGAACTTTGATGGTATCAGTGAAATCCCCTGTATATAGAATGCATGACCTTTTAATAGTAAATACCATTAAAACTGAGATAAAAGAGAATAATTGCTTTTGAAATATTTATTGGGACTGAATGCAATTTCTATTGTCTACTATTGGTAAACCTTTGTTTTATAGTTGGTGAATCAGGTTCAGCTGACACAGTTCGTGATCCCCGAGGCTTTGCAGTGAAGTTCTATACAGAAGATGGTAACTGGGACTTTGTAGGGAACAACACTCCCATCTTCTTTATTAGAGATCCAATGCTGGTATGTTAGATCATGATGTGTATTTCTCTGGGTTATTAATTATGACTTAAAACAAGGAATTTGTGAGTAAAAGCAATCAAAACATGTGGTTCTCTTCCTCCCATAAGGCTAACTTTCTAAAATTAATTTAAAATATTGCGCCAACTGACCAATTCTTTTCTGAAGGCACAATCTGACAACATTAAGATTGTGTTTTAGCATAATCACTATCATTTGTTTTCATAGGTACCAGTGGGTCTATCCTTTGTACCAACCAACTAGACAGGACCACATTCTTTCCAGTTAGGTCTCTCCCCTTCTCCATGAGTTTTATTTTCCTGCCCTTCAAACAGATCTGGGGCAACTCTTCTCTGTGTAATTAATTTGATTGAGATAACAGATATAGATGGCAAAAATGTTAACCTGAAAGGTAGTGTAAAGAAGATGTGTTGAAAATAAAGATATCATTCCAGTGGATTGAGAGCCAAAATAAAAATAAATAAAATAAAGATACTCTCTACCCAGCATGTCTTCAGAGTAGAGCATAAAGATAAGCTTAGGATGCTATTTTTAACCTCTAGCAAAAAATGAGATGGAGAAAAATAAAGCCAAGAAATGAGAAATTGAAGGTGCTGATAGAAATCAGGCTTTAATAAAAAGATATGTAAAAGACTGGCTTTCTTCCTATAAAGAAAAAAAAATGCAGAAATCTACTTCTGAAAAAGGTTGAACTGCAAGATAGAGGAAAAGCAATTGCTGGAGCTACACAATCACTGGGAGGGTTCTCAAACTGCAATTTCCAAAATGACCCAAGAGCAAGGAACTCCAAACTCACAAAATTATCCCTGATCTTTCTATTTCTATGTGTCACATTCCTCCTAATGATATCTCCCATGTTTGGGAGCTGACCTCCTCTTCAGAGACATTCTTTGTTTTCTTTATCTAGGACAGTCTGTCCAATCTCATGATTCTTGACATGCTGAAGCGTAGATACACAGGTCTCAAATTGTCTCTTTTGGAACAGGTTTCCAAAATGGAAATCAATGGGCACTTGCTGCAGATGAATCTATCCACATTCTTTAGCAACAAGACAAACACACCACGTCTTTTGCAGATACCTGCAGCAGCTGCCTTACCATCAATATGCAAGAATCATAGGCTCCACAACACTGCCATATAAAATCCAGGTTTGCTATTTTAAACTGGGGACATTTTCCCACCAGCGTTATAGAACGAGGGCTATTGTCTGCCGATCGTCCATGTTGCTTCTGCAGAATTCTGGGAAATGTAGTTCAGAATGGAACCTTCAGAATTCTCAGCTAGAGACGTCCCCAGTTTCCCTAAATTACATTTTGCAGGAGCAGATTGGACAGTTGGTCTTCATCTATAACACTGATGGGAAAGTATTGTGGATTTTATGGCAGTGTAGACTCATATAATACTGTTCAAAGCAGATAATGTGGATTATCTGCTTTGATCATCTGGATTATATCACAATGAAGATCCAGCCTTATGTAGGCATTGAGAAAGAACTTTCTTCTCAAAAGCCCCCATTAAATGCTAATGCAAAAATTTGTGGGCTTTGTCTGTTAGCTGGGCTCCTGCTTTCCAAATTCCAGGGCTACAGCTGTGTTATACACCTGGTTATACACACAAAATAATATAGAACACTAACAAGCACACAAGGAAGTGTCCACTTGGTTCATACTAACAATGACCCTTAATCCAATAAACTCTTCCAACCAACTCTGGAGCTGGGAGGTTTTATCCAAGCCCATCTTATGCAGCTTATTCTACCACACTTATGTAGAATACCTGTTCGCCAAGCTCTTCTTTGCTGAGCTCCAGGAATTGAGGCTATGGGTATACAGAGAGTTAGTGGCTCATACTAAATGACAAGCCAAAGGAATCTGACAATAAAAGAATAATACTGGCTTGAATAGTACTCCCTAATGGCACACATTTGGTGGGTCAAAGTTAGTTTTGACTTACAAATACACTTTCAAACTGACCTGAGTATAGCTAGAAAAGGATCTGTGGTACATCTAACTGTAATATAAATACACAGTAATTTAATTATGTTTTTTTATTAGTTTCCATCCTTGATCCATAGTCAAAAGAGGAATCCCCAGACCCATCTGAGAGATGCAAACATGTCATGGGATTTTTTCAGTCTTCGCCCTGAGACTCTGCACCAGGTTAGATCTAACTTTTTTTTACTCCTAAATGTAAATAAATTACAGTGTCTTCAAAACCTACAGTTTACTATGTATTATAGGGGAGCTTGGGAAGAATACCCTGGAGGGAGAATTTCATAGTCTAGGCTGTTCCCATCGATATATTGGGCTTCTGTGGTAGTCAGGGCCCATCTACACTGCCATATAATCAAGTTTCTGATCCCATATTATCTTCCTTAAAAATAAAATATACCTGGAAGTGTCAGAAACTGGAGAGCTCTGTAGTCATGTCAAAATGACAGCTTCAGGAGATTGGGGGGGGGGGAGGAATTTTGGGGGAGGGAATGGGGGGATGGGAGGGGAAGGTGTAGCACCATCCCGCTCCCGCTCCTTTGGGAGCCTGAAGAAGTGGGATGACTGTGGGGACTCACCCCCAGGACTGCAGAAGCAGTCCTGGGAGCCAGTTACCAGAGGGCCCTCACCTATAAAGATCCAGACCTTATCTTAAGATTTGGATCTTTACAGGTGTTTTAAAACCTGGATTAAACCGAGCAAATTTGGTTTACTCCAGTTTGAAATGGATTAGCCTGTAACGTCCGTCATCTGGATGCATCAGGCTAATCTGTTTTTTAGCCCAAGCTTTGTAGAAGAGCACTTGAGTGTCCGATGCAACCATGAAGTAATACGAGTGCAGTACCATATGTGATGGGCTGGGTATTTAATAAATGTAGAAAATCCAACATGTTATAGGTTTGTTGGTGTTGCTGGTGTGTTGGTAGACATTGGAGAGAAAATTTGCTGAGAGTAAGAGAAGGAGAGAATGTGATTTTTGTACAGAACTGTTTGTATTTTTGCTACTGAATTCCAAGATAAAAGTCATGCTGTTCAATCAGGAACCTCCAGATTACTTAGAGACTCATAGAAAGAGCAAAGTATCCTAACAGGAAGCATATTCCAGCATATTCTACAAAAAACAGTACTACTTGGTATGGTGGTCAATATTGGTCCATTAGCTATCAGTTACTATTACAGTAGAGTCTCACTTATCCAACATAAACTGGCCGGCAGAACGTTGGATAAGTGAATATGTTGGATAATAAGGAGGAATTAAGGAAAAGCCTATTAAACATCAAATTAGGTTATGATTTTACAAATTAAGCACCAAAACATCATGTTATACAACAAATTTGACAGAAGAAGTAGTTCAATAGTACTACAATGCTATGTAGTAATTACAGTATTTACGAATTTAGCACCAAAATATCACGATATATTGAAAACATTGACTACAAAAATGCGTTGGATAATCCAGAATGTTGGATAAGTGAGACTCTACTGTAACTGAAGAACTTCTAGAAGGAAATAAAATGTTCTTGTGAATGGCACAAATATATCACTGGTTCCTGGTATAATGGATAAAACATTAACTGTGTCTTCTACACCAGTTACCTTTAAAAGCCTTCGTCTATCATACCTAAGAATCTAGCTTTGAATTTTTATGAAATGTGACCTTCATGAAAGATTTCAATAAAGGTTCCTGTTGTTGTTGCTTTATAGCTATCATTTGTATTCAGTGATCGTGGCATTCCAGATGGATATCGCCATATGCACGGCTTTGGATCAAATACTTTCAAGCTAGTGAATGCCTGTGGAAAAGCAGTGTACTGCAAATTCCATGCAAAGGTAAGCCCTGCAGTTTTATTGTTTAGAATTTCACTTTAAAGAATATGCTATTTACAAAGTACATTTAGATTTAAAATACATTCTTAGTTGATTTTGGCAATGTGGTGTGATTTTCCTGTCATTTCCTCTTGTAGAGTGATGTAGTTTTATAATGAAATATGTTGTTTTTGTTTTTATTGTTTTCCAGTTCAATGTAACATATTTTATTTTTGTAATAGACTTGTGTGTTTCTTCTTCCCGTGTGTGTGTGTGTGTGTGTGTGTGTGTGTGTGTGTATATATATATATTCTTTGTTTTTATATCTATACCAATATTTTTATCTATCTACGGTATATACAATTCAAAAAGTTTATTGCATGCGTTTTCATAAGAGTTTTCTACCCCCAAAATAATAATAAATTATGTATCTACCCCTATTCTGGGGCTGTATGAACATACGGCCATTTTAGTATTGCTAATCCTTTAATTCGTTTTTTAAAAACTCAGTTCTTGCTCTGCAGTTTCTCGGAAAAATTGTTGCTTTTCCTCTGGGTCCATTTTGATTAGGGTACGAATGGATGGAGTGGGGTGGGAAAGTGAGACAGACCGCTGGGTAGCAAATGTTGCCATTTTTTTAAAAAGGTGTAGATCATGCCCTCACTTTTGAAGTGGCAAAGGTAAGAACAAAGTGTTCCCTCACTGTTTGTCCCCTGCACCGTTGGTGAAAGCTTTTCTAAACATCACCTAGTGGATGTTTTAGACATTTACGCAAATCTTTTGTACAGTGTTTCGAGTGACCTTTACAGAAGATGCTTCAGCTGTACATCAATAGAAAGGGAAATCACCCTGTTTAGCAAGCCTTGTAAATGTTGATTTCTTATCAGTAAATGTTTGATTTTTACATCTGTTTTATATTCCTATATGTCCAGGGTCATGTAAAAACTTATCAGACGCAAAGAGGTTGAGAGTAGAAAAATGTAAATATTCCTGTTGTAGGTAATCCCATAGACACAGTTTACTTCATCAGATTTCTTTGAATATGGTTGTTGTTGTTTTTGTTGTTGTTATTTTTGTGTTTGTAGGATTTTCAGATGCTACTTACATATTAGTTGAGAGCTTACTAATTAATAATTTGGAATTATTAATTTTTGCCCAACATGTTTAGTGATAGAAATTGCCCAAGATATTCTGGTTTTGGCACAAAACGGTTATCTCATCACATTTGCTGGGGTTAGAGCCACAGGACACCCATGAATGTGAAAAAATGCAAATAGAATTACTAGGTTTTTTAATTTGCTTTTCTAGAATTCTCTAGATCAGCAGTTCCTAAAGTGTGCTCCACACTTCCCTCCTTCCCCTCCCTTCCAAGCCTCCCCTCTTCTTTCCTGCTGCCTCCAAAAGCCTTTTTTCTTCGCCCTCCTTCTCACCAAAAGCTTTTTTCCTCACCTCCCTTGTCCCCTAGAGCCTTTTTTTCCTTGGCCCCCTTGCTTCCAAAACCATTTATCCTTGGCCCCCTTGCCCGCAGATGCCTTTTTTCCTCCCCTCTCTTGCCCCAAATGCCCTTTCCCTCTGCCTCCCTTGCAATCCAGATCCTTTCCCCCTTGCCTTCCTTGCTTCCAAAACCCTATTTCCCTCCCACTGCTGAGGGGGTGCTTTGATTGTGTTTTTCCGGCATGACAGGAGGGAGTTAAACTGGATGGCCCTTGGGGTTTCTGTTGTTGTTGTTGTTGTTGTTGTTGTTGTTGTTACAAAAGCTGCGTGGCCATCTGTTGGGGGTACTTTAATTGTGCTTATTCCTCAAAGAATGGTTACCAGTCCTACCCATTATATGCCATACAATTACTGGATCAGTGATGTCTTTGATCTGGCATTAAATAAGAAACATAGGTCTACACTGACACACATCACTTGATGTATTTAGCACTTATAGGGTTCTTTCAGACAGCGGTAAAATCTGTGTTTTATACCTAAGACAAAAAATCCCTGGACCTGACAGCAGGTCCACACACAGACCTTTGAGTCCCTCAAAGATCCAGCTGGAGGGGGCAGACAGGGGAATTCTGGCAGATTTTTTAAAAAAGACCATTCCATTATGTGGTGGGCTGTATATTCACACATGTGAACATCTTAATATAAACACAAGCAGATTTGTGTGTGTGCATATGGGGTCTAGCACTTAGTGGAGGAATGTTTTTTTAAAAAAACCTCTGTCAGATCGCTCTATTCCCCTAATTCTTAATTCAACCTCTGTTTAATAGTATAAAGTGTAAAATAAAGAGTTTCAGAGAGATTTAATTGCTCTCCATTTGTGCTTCCCTTTAACCACCTGTATATCCGTTTGACGGCCCAATAAACTGATCATCTGTTTCAGGCTTTTAAAAAGCGCACATGCATTGGAGCAGTCTGGGGGGGGAGGAAGGAAAGCACGTATTTTGCATGACTGCAGGGATATACAGTCATGCAGAGGTGCACATTTTTCAGTAGGAATCGGGTTTTAAGCATTCTATTTTAAAGTGCTTTTTAGCTCTTAACCCAATCCCTCACACACTTTGGCCAAATGTCATTTAGCCAATAACCACCCCCCTTTTCACCTGGTTGCTTCTGGGTTTTACTGCATGTGTAGAAGGGCCCATAGCAGAGCCGGTCCAACAATGAGGCGAATTAAGTGGTCGCTTCGGGCACAAAACATATGAGTGCGCAGTCGAGACTGCTTTTTCTGTTGATTTGTTGTAAAACATGATGTTTTGGTGCTTAATTTGTAAAATCTTAATGTAATTTGATGTTTAATAGTCTTTTCCTTAATCCCGCCTTATTATCCAACATTTTTGCTTATCCAACACTTTTCTTTTTCAGTGATTGGTTTGGGGGAGGGGGGGCGCCAGAATTCTGTTCGCCTACACTTGAAAAATACCTAGGGCCGGCTCTGGCCCATATTATATCATATGTAAAGCCTATTTCCACACATATATTGCTATCCATTGAGTCAGGAAAAGGAATTAGAATTTTAAAAATTGTTGTTAGCATCTGATTATTAATGAAAGTTCAGACATATTTCTTTTGACATTTGCAGACTGACCAGGGAATCAAAAATCTTACTGTTGAAGAAGCAGAAAAACTGGCTTCTAAAGATCCTGACTATGGTCTACGTGATCTTTACAATGCTATTGCTAATGGGAATTATCCATCATGGAGTTTCTATATTCAAGTCATGACATTTGAACAAGCTGAGACATCACCATTTAATCCTTTTGATTCAACTAAGGTAAGTATGGTATATTTTTCTCTCACATACTGCATATAGAGGAGGAATGTTGCCATATCTCTGTTCTACAAGTTTGGAAACTTTGATCTGAGAGAAGAATGTAATAAAATGTTTGTCTCATTTTCTAGGTTTGGCCTCACGGGGATTATCCTCTCATTCCTGTGGGAAAGATTGTTTTAAACAGGAATCCTGTCAACTATTTTGCTGAGGTGGAACAAATTGCCTTTGACCCAAGCAACATGATCCCAGGAATTGAACCTAGCCCTGATAAAATATTGCAGGTATAGGCTATTTAATATTTCTCCACCTCTGATGGCATGCTCTTCATAAGCTTTCGAAGCTGCAGTAAACTGAGAAATGGTAGCATTTTACATTAATATAAACATATTAGTTAGACTTTATCTTCTAAACTTTATTTTTGTATGCTATATTGTTTTTCCATTTCACTCTTGTTGTCCCACATCCTCCACCAACAGATATAGAGTATATATTTGAAACCTTTTGTAAAGGTCATCTGGAGTTTTGCAGTGCCGTCTATATGAAGATGACACTTAGCTCTACTACTCCTTCCCACCTGAAACAAAGGAAGCTGTCCTAACTCTGAACCCATATCTGTCATTAATAATGGATTGGATGAGCAAAAACAAATTGAAACTCAATCCAGACAAGACAGAGGTGCTCCTGGCGAGTCAGGAGGCAGATCAAGGAATGTGAATTAAGCCAGTGCTGGATGGGATTACACTCACCCTGAAGACAAAGGCCCAGAGTTTGGGGGTACTCCTGGACCCCTTCCACAGCTGAATAAAATCCCACATTATCTGCTGTGACCTGGGATATATGGTAGTGTGGAATCTGATATGCCAGTTCAAAGCAGATATTGTGGCTTATGCTGCCTTGATATTCTGCTTTGTATGGCTATGTCAAAGCCCCTAGGACTGGGTGTTGAGCCTGGCTTCCAGATTTTGGCAGTGTCCAGGAGTATCTTTGCACATTGAAAACTTGTGCATCAACTGTTCCTGTTCCTTGAGATGTCTGAACTGGTGCATGCCTTAGTTACATCTCATTTGGATTACTATTTGGAGCTGCCTCTGGAGAGTGGTCAGAAACATCTGCTGGTCCACAGAAATGTGACTGGATTGCTAACTGGGGCTGGCTACAGGGAGTGCAACTCCCAGTTGCAACAGCTCCACTGGCTGCCAGTCTGTTTATGGTCACAATTCATAGTGCTGGCTATGACGTATATCTTTCTATATGGTTTAGATACAGACTATTTGACAGATCATATCTCTTGGTATGAGCTTGCTCAGGTCCTAAGATCCTTCTCTTGTTTCCATCACCAATGCAGGCTCAGTGGCAGCCTCTCCACTCTGGAACTCCCTGACCATAGAAGCTAGAATGTCTTTACATTGCCAGGCTAGGACCTTTCTTTTCAGGCAGTAGAAAAAATGTAAGACAAAGGGAGGGGGTGCTGTGTGGTGTTTTTACGTCGTCTCACTCATTCAGTCGTTTTCAACTCTTTGTGATCTCATGGACCAGTCCACATCAGAGTTCCCTGTTGGCCGTCGCCGCCCCCAGTTCCTTCAAGGACGAGCCAGTCACTTCAAGGATACCGTCCATCCATCTCACCATTGGTCAGCCTTTCTTCCTTTTTCCTTCCATTTTCCCCAGCATCATTCTCTTCTCCAAGCTTTCCTGTCTTCTCATGATGTGGCCAAAATACTTCAACTTTGCCTCTAATATCCTTCCCTCCAGTGAGCAGTCGGGCATTATTTCCTGGAGGATGGACTGGTTGGATCTTCTTGTGGTCCAAGGCACTCTCAGGATTTTCCTCCAGTACCAAAGTTCAAAAGCGTCTATCTTCTTTCGCTCAACCTTCCTTATGGTCCAGCTCTCACATCCATAGGTTACTATGGGGAATACTATTGGTTTCACTATGCGGACCTTCGTTGCCAGTGTGATGTCTCTGCTTTTCAGTATTTTATCGAGGTTGGCCATTGCTCTCCTCCCAAGAAGTAGACGTCTTCTGATTTCCTGGCTGCAGTCTGCATCTGCAGTGATCTTCGCGCCTAGAAATATAAAGTCTGTCACTGCCTCCACGTTTTCTCCCTTTATTTGCCAGTTGACAATCAGTCTGGTTGCCATGATCTTGGTTTTCTTGATGTTTAAATGCAGCCCGGCCTTTGCCCTTTCTTCTTTCACCTTGGTGATAAGGCTCCTCAGCTCTTCCTCAATTTCAGCCATCAGAGTGGTATCATCTGCATATCTAAGGTTGTTAATGTTTCTTCCAGAAATTTTAACTCTGGCCTTGGATTCGTCAAGCCCCGCACGTCGCATGATGTGTTCTGCGTACAAGTTGAATAGGTAGGGTGATAGTATACAGCCCTGCCGCACTCCTTTCCCAATCTTGAACCAGTCTGTTTTTCCGTGGTCTGTTCTTACTGTGGCTACTTGGTCTTTATACAGATTTCTTAGGAGAGAGACAAGGTGACTTGGTATCCCCATACCACTAAGCACATGCCATAGTTTATTATGATCCACACAGTCGAAGGCTTTAGAATAGTCAATAAAGCAGAAGTAGATGTTTTTCTGAAACTCCTTGGCTTCCTCATTTATCCAGCGGACATTGGCAATTTGGCCTCTTGTTCCTCTGCCTTTTCTAAACCCAGCTTGGACATCTGGCAACTCTCGCTCCATGTATTGCTGGAGTCTGCCTTGCAGGATCTTGAGCATTACCTTACTGGCATGGGAAATAAATGCCACTGTACGGAAGTTTGAACATTCTTTAGCATTTCCCTTTTTTGGTATGGGGATGTAAATTGATTTTTTTCCAATCTGATGGCCATTCTTGTGTTTGTGTTTTTATGCATTTTAAATTATTATTTTGACAGTTTTAACTGTTGATTTTAATACTTCTAATGTTTAATCCTATTTTAATGTTTGTATCTGTTAGGTTTTAATTCACACATTGTTATGGTTTTTATTGTTAGCTGGTTTGAGTCTCCTTTGGCAGAGAAAAAGTAGAATGTAAATAATATAATTATCTTCATCATCATCATTTTCCTAATACTTGATCTAGGGTCCATGCCAACTGACACCCCCAAAGTTATAACACAGGTAAAGCCACCAGAGTGAGCAATTACAAATCATAGGTGGGCAAGCACCTTGCAAGTCAGAAGGCATCTGCTAGGATGAGGCTCCCGGCAGCTGCTTTTTTACTCCGTTCCTGGACCAGAGTGAAGACCAGGGCTGGCCGGTGCAGCAACAAGCAAATGAGTTTGAACCATCTGGTTCAAACCCATTGGCTGCTGCTCCTTAGTTCCCCCTCCATGCTCCCCAAGTACAGAGAATGCTTGGAGAGGGAGAGTTGGCACTGCAGGAAATGGCAGCCCCAGCTACACTCTCCATCTATTCAGCAACCTTCTGTGATGGTAAGGCAATTTTCTATAGTGCTGTTTTCACAATTAAGTCAGTAAAATGTAAAACAGAAATTTAGGAGGCACTTATTAATGTGTATTGATTTAGAACTGATGTGATATTTTAGTTGATCTGGAGGATTTGAACTTTGGACAACCACATTCAAATCCTCCAAGTGCTATAAAACTTCCTAGTGACATTTGGCCAGTCATTTTCTTCTAATCAAATCTACTCCACAGAGCTGTTGTGAAAGTGAACTGGGAAGAAGGAAAGACATTTATTCTGCCATATCTTTGGGAGTATAAATGTATTATTATTATTATTATTATTATTATTATTATTATTAATAAAACTTTATTTATAGACCGCCCTGTCTGCCCGAAGGGACTAAGTTATGGTCTACCAGTAAAATAGTCAATACTGTATGCAGTGCTAAAGGGAAACAATTAAAGGTATAGTTTTAAAAATATCTCACATGCTTTGTGTTTAAGAAACTGAAAGAAACCATGTGATTCTCTCATGGCTCCAGGTAATCGTTTTTGGCTGACTTAGAGCGCTTCCAGACAGCAATTTATTGTGGGCAATAATGAGTTAAAGTATCCTGTTTTCACTCACGTTGATGTCCCCACGGGTGCCAAAACAAAGTGGGCTCCCCCCCCCAAGACTTAAAAATAAAGGAAAACTTTTATATTCTGTATTTTATAAAACAGGGCCCATAATTCATTAGCTCCTGGCCTTCCTGTTACTCTAATGGAGTATCAAAGTAATTTGGAACAAAGCAGAGTTCACCTGCTTTGTTCCGAATTACTTCGCTTTTACCCAAGGTGTCATTTGGACACCTCAGGTAAAAATCCGACAGGGCTTGGAATACGGGCCCTGTCTGGAAAGCCCTTAGCTGTTGGCAAGGATATAAATCTCTATAAAAATTACATACTTAATCAAAGTTAGTACATAGCATAGCTTTCATCAATTTCAGGTATAGTATTTGATACATAAAATGACACCCCTGGTTTGGCCTAGCAGATCTTCTTTTAGGTTGATATCATTTAAACTGTAACATTTCTGATCTGCAGGTGGTAGGAGCATCTGTGGACTAAAGAACTGATCTTACCATGATTAAAACTGTGCAAGGCCAAAATCAGAGAATGATTGAAACCCCTTAAAACAGAAATTACTCACGTTCACAATTGTGTTTGTGATATTTTATTCTAGGGGCGCCTCGTGTCCTACCGAAACACCCAGAGACACCGTCTAGGATCCAATTATCTGCAAATTCCTGTAAATTGCCCATACCGAACTCGAGTAGCCAATTACCAGAGAGATGGGTATATGTCCATATCTGGCAACCAAGGTAATTGTGGCATCTCATTTGTAAGTAATTCTTTAATAGTGCACATGCGTGATCTCTCTTGGTCAAGTATGATTTCTTCCAGAAGTAGAGTCTTGGCAATGGATCTGTAGAAGACTTATTCTGGATCCGTGTGGTTTTTCACATTGTGGGCATAGATTTCCAGATGGAAGGCTGTCATAAGGGTTGGCTGACATGCCTTCTTATTCTTATGTTTATCCCCTTTGCCCTATATTTTTGCCTCTTCAAATTCCACAGCATTGTTGGTAACAGCTGACCTCCAGTTAGAACAGGGCTTCCCAGTTCTCCATGTTTATGTCACATTTTGTTAGCTTTAAGCCCATCTTTAAATCTTTTGTTATTCAGCAACATTCCATTTTCCATTCTTGAGTTGAGAATAAAGTCACTGCTTTGGGAGGCAGTGATAAGGCATTTAGACAATGTGGCCAGTTCAGTGAAGGTGATAGCGTAAAATTGTGGCTTCAGTGTTGGTAGTCTTTGCTTCTTCCAGAACGCTGATGTCTAACCACCTGTCCTCCCAAAACATTCGCAGAATTTTTCAAAGGCAATGCTGATGGAATCTTTCCAAAAACTGAGAGTGATGTTTGTAGATGGTCCATGCTTTGCAGGCATACAACAGAGTTAAAAAGATAATAGCTTTTTAAACAAGCATCTTGGTATACCTGTGTATGCCCCATTTCGGTATCAATGTTGACTTTTGTGGAGCGGTGGCTGCCCAAGTAGCAGAAATGGTCAACATTTTCTAGCATTACACCCTTAAAACTATATTGCTAGCATTGCAGAGGTATTGGTTTGTGTCTGCTTGAAGAGCACTTTCATTTTTTTGGTATTAAGTGAAAGGTCAGGCTTATTTCTTTCTGCAGAGGTGTTTAAATGGCTTGTAGATTTTCCTCTGAAAAGCACAGACAATTGTCATGGAGCCAGATCCCAGGGCTGAATTTCCGAGCCCTGGACCTGGCGTCATAACATAAATAACCCTGAAAGCACCTGGCGGGAGAAGATAGTATGAGCCTGGGAACTCAGGGTTGAAAGTGTAAACAATTATAATTGGTATAGTGTGTGGGAATAGTAGTAATGTGATCCAGAGGGTGGGGTTTGATGATGATATTTGCGTGTGGTGTTACGTTGCATCAGAGGTGATAAAAATGGATGTATGTAAACATTAGGTCATTCTCGACTTTTCCAAAGTCATGTATTCTTCAATAAAGATTGGATTTGAGAGCAGCTATCTTTGATCTGCGTTCAGACTGGTCCTTTGAAGTGAGCCTGACAGACAATGTTATCATGAACATATTGGAGTTCTGTATCATAACTTATTGTTACCATACCTGCTGAGATTAAAGAGCTTGCCATCTGTCCAATGGGTATATGTCCATATCTGGCAACCAAGTTAATTGTGGTATCTCTTTTAGAAGTACTGTAACCCTTTAATAATGCACAGTAACATCAGGATGAGCGTATAGAAGGGACTGTTGGATCCCCTTGGTTAAAGTCTATCTTATTTACTTGCTTCCAATTCCTCAAATGAGAGATGATCCGGATTTTTAGTCTCTTACTGCTGAAAATATTCCCACACATAGATCCTTCCAAGTTAAGATGATGGCAGAACTATTTCAAACCTTCTCCAGTAAAATTATTTTACTTTTCTTTCTCTCTTGTAATAGTAATTTTTTTCCCTAGGTGGTGCTCCAAACTATTATCCAAACAGTTTTAATGGCCCTCAGGACCAGCCCTATTTGAAGGAATCCAGTGAAAATATCTCAGGTGACATACAGCGCTTCAATGATGAAAATGAGGACAATGTATCTCAGGTAAGCAGAACAGAAGTTGTCAATTATCTTATTTTTTTAATGGAGCAAATTGATTCCCTTGAGATATCTGCTAAATGCAGAACATATTTTTTAGCTCTAAAGTAGTGATTTGCAATCTCTCATATGTCATATAATCTTTATTATTCTGTGAAATTTATTTATTTATTTATCACATTGTACCCCGCCCTTCTCCCCCTCAAAGGGGCTCAGAGCGGCCTTACAACAGGCAACAATTTAATGCCATATATTTACATATAAAATAAACAAGTACATTAAAATCCAAACAGTTAAAAACATCAATTAAAATCACATGATTCAAATCATAATCTAGGGCCGTTCGTTTGTCAATCATATTAAATACCACGTAGACATTTTCAACAACAATATTTGTATATTTATATGTATTCTATTACTGTGATCATTTATGTTTTAAAGGATAAAAATGGAGTGTAGCACGGTAGTAAACACAAACCAAAATTATAATTTCCTTAGTTGAATTGTATTCAGTATAAGCTTTTGTGCTATCTAAACTGTGAAATGTACAGATAATAACTTGTCACACTTTCAGGAGGACATGGGACTGGAAAGTGAATAGACTCCTCATTATTGTTCTGAAAATTCTGTGTTCCATTCAAAACTACAGTAGAGTCTCACTTATCCAACACTCACTTATCCAACGTTCTGGATTATCCAACGCATTTTTGTGGTCAATGTTTTCAATAAATCGTGATATTTTGGTGCTAAATTCGTAAATACAGTAATTACTACATAGCATTACTGTGTATTGAACCACTTTTTCTGTCAAATTTGTTGTATAACATGATGTTTTGGTACTTAGTTTGTAAAATCATAACCTAATTTAATGTTTAATAGGCTTTTCCTTAATCTCTCCTTATTATCCAACATATTCGCTTATCCAACGTTCTGCCGGCCCGTTTACGTTGGATAAGTGAGACTCTACTGTATGTATTCAACATTTGTTACACATAACTAGTATTTAAAGAACCCACCTAGTCAGTTTTCCTTTTTAGTAAGCACGGTGCAGCTTTTTTCCTGCTCAAAAGCACATTTAAAGGTGCTGTTGAGTCAGAAGGGTATTATAGCACATAGTAGACTCATATAATCCAGTTTAAAGCAGGGATCAGATTTTGGGATATAGGGCATTGTAAGGGGCTTCGGGGTCCATCCACATGGGTCAAATGAGGCGGGGCAGGGGTAAATAGACTTTATGGCATTTACATAACACACATGGCTGATTTACTGTAATGCCCAGCAGGTCTACTTAACACAGGTTTGTCTTATGTTAACCAAGGTTGGGGGATATTGAAGCTTCCAAGCAGGTTTAGAAATCACTTGCACTTTGGGACACATAAACAGTTGGGATGGTTCTGATTTGGAGTTGACCACTGCTGTTAACACTTCAATTTCTATGTTGTGTCCTCAGCTTAGAGGTGATACCCGGGCATGAAATTGCTAGTGCTTGTCGCTTGGAGTATGTAGTGATGCTGGCTGGGGTGCCAAAGCAAGTGGGGGAGGTAGGAGAAAGTAGTTCCTCCCTTGTCACTCCCTATCTTGTGTTGCTCAGATGCTCTGGCCAGTGTCACTATGTGTGTCAAGAGATTATCAATACCAGTTTCATGTCTAGTGGTTGCAACTAAGTTGAGGTCACCCTTACTGATGAGGGCAGTAAGGGTGGCAACCACTGAATTGGTTTGGTGCCTATAAGACATTTGGACTCCGTTTGGTGCTGTGCAGTGCAGACAGCTACCAGCTGTCAACCTGACCTCATGGCTTGCTGTAAGGACTACCCTGGTACAAATCTAAATACCCCATTCTTGATCACTCTACTGTGTTTCAGTGTGTAGAAGGACCCTTAGAGGACAAATCTGGCTTGGACATTTCTTCTTGTGTCATAAGAAATCTAACTGCTGCTTTTGCTAAGAGCATAATGGCTTGTAGGCATGCACTGTAAAAATATGTAGTTTGATATGTGGGTCAGTGCTATAAAGGAAACAATATATCTCAAATGGTAAACCTGAGAGAAATCTTCAAGAATAGTCCTGATACCATTGCTTTTCTTTCTTATGAGAATGGCAGTGATTAATACCTCCAATGATACAATATGAGGTGCACAGTTTCTAGTCTCATTTTAGAAAAAAATATAAATTGCTAAATAGCAACAAGATAGATCTGTAATAGAGGGTTTGTTTTCAACTTTTTTAAAGGTACGAGTCTTCTATACCAAAGTATTGACAGAGGAAGAACGTGAAAGGCTCTGTGGGAACATTGCTGGTCGTCTCAAGGATGCTCAGCTTTTCATTCAGGAGAGAGCTGTAAGTGGTAAACTATTATATTCAGTTACTCCTGATTTTTCTGTAATGATTTCTACTGTGGAGAAGAGGACCCACATGGATTGCAGAATACTGTACATAGAAATATAAAATGCAAAAGAACCGATGCATGAGTAGAAAGATAAAAGATATTAAAACGATAAAGGTTCAGGATGTTTCCATCACATCCTTAAAGCATGACGTTCAAATATTAGTGAAAGCCCCAGTTACAGCAGAATAAATAGCAGTAGAGTAAACAGTCTTTTTTCCCCACATTGTTAATTATTTCCTATCCTCCCATATAAAATATGGCAAGGCTTCCTTTTTGATTTGTGACAACTAGCCTAAGTAGTGTGTCCACCAAATCTTTACTTTTCTATTTCCATAATCAGTTTTGCAGCTTCATTATTATTTGGCTTGGCTCAACTCCATAGTGAGATTCACACCTGAGTAAGCATGCAGGTCCTATCAAAATCTCAGGGGAAAAATTAATTTTCAGCTCATGGGCTAACAGTTCTAGAGAAATTTTAGGGTACCACTGAGTACTGGTTGTTTCACATAGGAAGGAAACACTACAGATCCCAATAATACATTGCCTTTTGAAAGCAAGACTATGTTTTTGAACTAACTCGACCCATTCCACACCATAGAAAGCCTTTGATTAAAATTAACTGTGGGTGGTGCAGGTCAAAAAAAACAACCTTATAACACTGCTTCAACCTCCTTTGGTGGTCCAGGTGAAGAATTTCACTGATGTTCATCCTGACTATGGCGCACGCATTCAAGCACACTTGGATAAACACAATGCTCAAGACTCCAAAAAGGTATGGGAGGTATTTTATCTCAGACTGCTGTGTACAAGGAGAAGACTAGGAAATGTTGACAAAAGCCATTAAAATATAAATACCTGTAGATGGAGAGAGGAAAATGGGAAGAGATAACTATAAATGGAGGAGGAAGGACACCCTCTATAAAATCCAACTTTTAAGGTTGCCGAGGAGTAACTCTCTGCAAGCAGAGGTTGTAGATCTCCTCAAGATAGCCTCTCCATGGCTGCACAGAAATGTTTTTGTGAATGTTCACTGTCTCGTACTGCATTAAAGCTTAGATCAGCCAGGTCATCTTAGGTACCTTAGTAAGTCTTTGTAACTTATCTGTCATTTGGAGCTGTATGTTGTGGGATAAGACCTAATCTTTGACTGCCTCCACACAAGTATTAACTGCAATAAATCACACATTCCTAAAATCCAAGCAAACAAGTTGATGCTGGGGCTGATGGTGCAACTGAACACCGAATCTCAGAGGGTGTTCTTTATTTTGTGCTACTTTACTATCATTTAGTATCTCGAACTCTGCAGTGTTTGATAAGATTCCACTTTGAAATGAATGTTTATTTTATTATTATACGTTTCTCTTTCAGGGATAATAGTATATATTTGAACAAATGAAATACACTTTTACTGGAAGGCAAAAACTCCATAATTTAACAGTACAGTAGAGTCTCACTTATCCAACACTCACTTATCCAACGTTCTGGATTATCCAACGCATTTTTGTGGTCAATGTTTTCAATAAATCGTGATATTTTGGTGCTAAATTCGTAAATACAGTAATTACTACATAGCATTACTGTGTATTGAACTACTTTTTCTGTCAAATTTGTTGTATAACATGATGTTTTGGTACTTAGTTTGTAAAATCATAACCTAATTTAATGTTTAATAGGCTTTTCCTTAATCTCTCCTTATTATCCAACATATTCGCTTATCCAACGTTCTGCCGGCCCGTTTACGTTGGATAAGTGAGACTCTACTGTATTAATGTTTTAAAGAGAACTGTATATATTTCTGGTGGTAGATAATATGACCTTCGCACTTGCACTAGATAACTTGCTTGTTTCTAAATATGTATTTGAAAAAAAATGTGAGCAAATTGTCAGTTTTTGAAAAAGAAATATGACATAGTTAAAGGAAATTCAATAGTTAAAAAATCTCCCATTTAAAAAGCAAAGATTTCTTGTATTCTGAATATATATTATCTTTTCTTTTCCTAGGGTTCAGTACACTCTTGCACACAAGCTTCATCTAAGACTGGAAAGAGCTAATGGCATGATGTCAAAATATCAGTTCTGCTAATTAGAGCTTTATCTCATGAAATTACAATCAATCCAACTGGAAAATGATACATGTAGTGCCTTAATAAATGTTTCCATGTTTTTTAACACCAAGCAGTAAAATGTTGTTAAGTTCTGCAGATCAATTAATCAAAATTTATTTTCTAACTACGGTAATCTTTCATTTATTTATTAAAGCGAGCATACATAATACTGGGAAGACCTTTAACTTGCAGCTTGGAGACCCTCATAATAGCTTTGGCACACAGAATTGACATCCATCCAACCAGAAAATTTTATATGTGAAGCCTTTATACATAAAAACATCATTTTACTATAATAACTATTAGGCTGGTGATTGCAATGCCAAACTAACCCAACAATTTGCATTTGTGATTGTAGGTAATCCAAATTACATTGTATGTACACTCAGCCTGGATCTATACTGCCTTATATTCCAGTATCTGATTCCAGATTATCTCTTTATCCCAGATTATCTGACAATGTAGACTCATATAATCCAGTTCAAAGCAAATAATCTGGGATGAGATCCTGGGATATAGTGCAGTACAGATCCAGGCTGAGGCTACAATAGTAATAACTTTTTAAGTGAAACATAAAACTTTAGACAGCAGCAATTTCAAAAAGTAAACCCCAATTTCCCCTTTTTATATAAGGGACACAATTTTACTATGCCACTGTGTATAATAGACCTAGAGCATCCAAGAATGTTGGTATACACAGGGGTCCTAGAGTCATGGGTAACCAAGACCTCAGAGAAAGAGGATTCCTGCCTGGTGAACGCAAGCTAACCGAATGAACCAGGACAGAGAAACACCAGGGTGATGACAAGACAGATGTTTATTCAATCTGGCTAGAAGGGATGCAAGTACAAGCAGATGCTTAGAAGTGTACAAGCATAACATATAGAGAGACACACATTTTTAATACACATGACAGCTGTTTAAAACTCTCACTTCTCTTCCCAATTGGCTGAGAGGGGCCGGTCTGGATTTGCGCCCCACTTGGTTGAGGGCACTACGGATATGACCATTTCCAGGCGGGGATTCCCTTCCACAGGGAAATGACAGCCCAAGATTCCCCAGCTATGGATCCAATCAGCTGTTGGGACACCCTCTGGGAGGGGACATTCTAGGCAGAAATAATATCCAAGAAATTATAGCGAGTCTTTGATTGACTAAACTGTCCAGTTCTGATTTTAATAAAGGTGCAAGGCTATGGAGACCAAAGGTGATGATCTCGGATTCCCAGCAATCAAGGGATGAGTGTTCAATAAAAGGTTAAGCAGATGTACATATTTGGAGTCTCTGTTTTCACAGTCTGTAATCTCTCAGCCCAAGTGGACCATTTAGTGAACAAGTGGCTTTTCTGGTCTGGCACAGAAACTGTCTATCTTTTTACAAATACACACAATGGATCATAATGAACAGCCATAGGGATTAGCCCAACCTTTTCTGTCCAGGAAATGTTTCAGCAATGGTTGCAAAAGGTGAAGACCTCTGGGTTCGGTCTTGTTGTATTTTTATAAGAACCAGATATATTCCATACATGAAAATAGATACCATATACAGTAGAGTCTCACTTATCCAACACTCGCTTATCCAACATTCTGGATTATCCAACGCATTTTTGTAGTCAATGTTTTCAATACATTGTGATATTTTGGTGCTAAATTCATAAATACAGTAATTACTACATAGAATTACTGCATATTGAACTACTTTTTCTATCAAATTTGTTGTATAACATGATGTTTTGGTGCTTAATTTGTAAAATCATAACCTAATTTGATGTTTAATAGGTTTTTCCTTAATCTCTCCTTATTATCCAACATATTCACTTATCCAACGTTCTGCTGGCCCGTTTACGTTGGATAAGCGAGACTCTACTGTATGTCTAAAGATACAAAATAGGCAGGGGAGTAAGAATAAAAAGATACATTTTATTAAAGGGTTGAATGAATAAAGTTTTTGTGGGGAACCTGCTGCTGATATACATTATTGTGGAGCTCTCTGTGAATTATAAATCCTTTGAAGGGGGATTTGAGGGGGGTATGATATTGTGTTCAATAACACTAGAACCAAAATCCAGTTGATATGAATGCGTACTACATTTTCTAAATTATGGCAACCTAAAGGTAAATCTTTCATTGTTTTTTTCTTGGTGAGATTTGTTCAGAGGCCTTTGACTTCCTTTAAAGCTGAGAAAGTGTGACACTCCAATCCATCCAATGGGTTTTCATGGCCAAAGCAAGCCATAAACCACTTCACCACACCGGCTCTCATACTGGAGATATATATGAATTGTATAATTGCTGGAGATATACAAGGAAACTGAAGAAAACTGAGTGTGGGGCAAGGGGAAACAGACTACAGAAATTAGTCAGGCTGCAAGATCACACAAATAAGCAAACGGGCAGAAAAATTTTATGGAATGGATGCAAGGGCTGTGTAGATGGGACAAGAAATCATGCCGTGAGACTTCCAGTGCCCATCCAGGGCCCTTGGAGCACAGGAAACCTGAGACAGTTTCCACTCCTTCCAAAAACCCCTTTAAAAAGCCTTTAGAAATAAAATGTAAAAGTCATTCCTATGCACCAGGAGAGCTCTGGCAGCAGTTTAATGGTGGCTGGGGGAAGTTATTTTCTTTTTCAAGGCTATCTTAAGGGGTTTTGGAAGGGGTGGGGCTGTCTCCCTGTCTGGGGTGTGTGTGGACTGTAACAAATGCGATTGCTCCCGGGTTAAAGGGCTGTCTGAAACCGCCCTGGGACTTCTTTATGCTGGAGATAGCAATCTATCAATTTTTCTTTCATCTATGAAGTATGCTATGCTTCAGAAATAAAATTGGTTTGTGATGTCTAGGAACTTGTTGGATAGCTTGTTTTCTTTATAAAAGCAACCATAGGCTATAGATTAAAGGATAACATTCTAAACAACTCGTGACTGGGTGTCTGCAGCATTTTTTTCATGTTTATACGCTAGGGAAAAACAACATCCTAATTGTAATACCTGCCTCTGATGTACTAATTTGCTATACACTTTTACGGTTACAGCAAGCATTCATTTGGGGACCATTTCATCCTACATTTTGCTTTTTCTTCCACCACAGGCAGGCACCCCAGGGTTCTCCATTTCTGTGGAATTTGCATGACCCCGCCTACTGCCCTTGCACCACAGGCAGGCATCCCAGGGTTCTCCATTTCTGTGGAGTTTCCATGACCCTGCCTACTGCCCTTTTCTTTCAAATCTGTCTGCATAACAAACAGAGCAGAAATGAGCTGCAACTACATATACTGGAGGAGTTTGGGGGATTGACGCCACATAGTGGAAGTTGTAGTTCAGCCCGCACCAAGTCAGAGCACTGTGACTCCTATTGGGGAATTTAGAGGAGTTATAGTTCACCTACACCCAGAACACTATGAACCCAAACAATGATGGGTCTGGACCAAACTTCCCATGCATACCTGATATGCCCAGATTTCAATACTGGACAATTACCGGAGTCCGGAGCCATCGTAAATCAGCATGGAACAAGCTGGAGATAACTCCGTCATCCCAGGAAAGGTAATGTCCTCGGATGAGAAACTGGATTTTTTGATGACTTTGATGACAGAGATGAACACATTGATTAAAAGTTTAGCATCTGAATTTGTGGATATTAAAACAACCTTGTCAGAAATTAAACACCATGCTGATGATAATGAGTCAAGAATTGAGCAGTTAGAAAAAGAGACGAAGTTTCTGAAAACTAAACTAATTGACTCTGAAAACCGATTGAGGAGGAGAAATCTGCGTGTGAAAGGGGTCCCCGAGAATATTAAGGACTTAAGTCAGTTTGTGATAGAACTGTGTTCTAACTATGGCATAAGCCTCTCAGAAAATGATATTGAGAGAGCTCATAAATCACCCCCCTTCAAGAAGCCTCAGTCTGCATTCCCTCGGGATACCATTGTGGCTTTCGCCAGAGAGAAAACTAGAGATCTAATCTTTAAAAAGCTGAGATCTATTTGGAACCTACACTATAAGGATTACAAAATATTTATATACCCAGACTTGGCAAAGGAAACGAGGCAGGACTGGGAGGCTCTACGTCCGATAACTAGAAGCTTAAATAAGACTGGAATTAGATTTATGTGGAGTTTCCCAGCCACAATATTGTTCCATAGAGATGGAAAAAAAAATACACAGTTAAGACTTTAAGAGAAGGCATTGAACTGCTCAAAGAGCTGGATATTTACCAAGACATGGCCGGAGATAAGACACTTGGCAGAGGGCCAGAAGATGGACAAGAAGTGCCGAAGGACACCCCATGAGAGGAGAGAGGGGGAGGAGAAGAGGCAGAGAGAAAGAAAAGACAAAAAACTGGGAAGAAAGATAATTACCAACGCATGCAAATCAGAAGCACAGATAAACAGTTTAACTAACTTTAAAGTCCAAGGGGGCAGCAGAATTATGCTACCCAGCAATTTCAGTTTAAAGGAAAGATTGTGAATAACTGTAAGGGAAAATCTACAATGAGGGGGAGGCTGGGTTTTGGTATATTGTATAATGGTTTAGGGAAGGTGACTGTCTTCGAAACAAACTGAGGTATAATTCTGAGAGGACTTCGCCCTTGAAGTTAAGATAAGGGACTAGGATAAGGGATCAGTGTTGTACCAAAAGAATCAAGGAGGGAGGGTAGGCAAGACACCGGCCCTGAGCAAGCTGTCTGGTAAATGGCAGGAAGTAGCTTCCTTGCCATTCCTTCCATAGTCAGCAAGGAGGAATTGAAATCCAGACAGGGAGGGGGGGAAGGGAAGGGAGGAGGGGAAGGGAAGGGAAAGGAGGGAACAGCCACTCAGAATTGTGAAATAAAGGGAATGAAAAGTAAATGGAATGTTATGCAAAATGAATGTTATTTAAATGTTGATGGGTGATTTAAACATTATGTCAGTGAATATTAACGGTCTGAAATCAGAAGTCAAAAAGCATAGATTATCCAAACTTTTATCTGAAAATCAGATTAGAGTCGCCCTCTTGCAAGAATCACATAGACAGGATACAAGAACTAAGCTGTTAAACTTTACTAATTGGGAAACTCAGTTTGAATCTAAGGGTTCAAGGAGATCTCGAGGAGTAGCTATTATCATAAAAAATTACCTAAATTTTGAAACAAGGAAAGTAATCACAGATGGGGATGGGAGGTTTATAATGGTATGTGGGAAAATAAATAATTGTAAAGTTTCATTTATCAGTGTTTGCGGTCCCAACCAGAGACAAAAAAGATTCATTAATAAAATCTTTAAAAAAATAGATCAAGAGGCAGAGGGGGATATCATTATTGGAGGGGATCTGAATTTAGATCTGTATAAGAAAAGAAAGAATGGGGGAAAAATAAAGTTAATTTTAAGAAATGGAATATTCAGGAAGTCAATGAAAGAACTGGAAAAAGAGTGGACACCCCCACATTTTATTCAGCCAGGCACAATTCATTTTCTACACTAGATTATTTTTTTGTGGGTAATAACAATGCATGGCCTATAATTGAAACATCAGTGGGAAGTAGGTGGCCAGGAGATCATGCTCCACTCTTTCTTAAATTAGGAATTAGCAGTAGGAAGATAGAATATAGATGGAGATTTAACCCATAGGTTACGTTCAAGGATCAAGATAAACAGGAGCTAAAAGAAGAAATAAATCATTATTTTAGAATTAATAGATCGCCTGACTTAAAGGAAAACACAATTTGGGATGCCTTTAAAGCAGTGATTAGAGGAAAATGTATCACAATGGAATGGGGTATTAAAAAAAGATTAAAAGAGAGAGGAGAGGAACTGAAACAGGAAGGAGACAAATTATTTCAGAATTTCCAAAAAAATCCTTCAGTTCAAAATAAAGAAAGATGGAAAGAGAATAAGAAGGCATTAGAAGATTTGGAAAAAATTGAAGTAACAAAAAAAATACTTATTCGTAAAAAATGACTTCCATGTCAACTCTATAAATAACACGAAGAGATTAGCAAGCTATTTAAAAAAAAAGAAAGGGAGAAACATGGTAACAAAATTAAAGGATGAGAATGGTCAAATTAAAACCAAGGAAGAAGACTTGAGGGAAATAATGGCAAGTTATTATGAAAAGTTGTATGCAAACAAAGAAACAGAAAGGTCAGAGGGAGTAGTTGTAAGAAAATTAGACCCACAGGACCAAATGGGACTAAATAAAACTATTACTAGTAAGGAAATTGAAGAAGTTATTAATAATCTTAAACCAAACTCTTCCCCCGGACCTGATGGTTTTACCTCTAACTTTTATAAAATATTTCAATCTGAAATTATTCCAAATTTAGAAATCTTATTTAATGAGATACTAAAGAATAGAACAATCCCGGAAACATGGAAAAGATCCGAAATAATCACAATCTTAAAACCCAATAAAGACGAGTCCGATCCCAACTCTTACAGGCCAATCACCCTATGCAATGTTGATTATAAAATTTTTACAAAACTCCTTACTAATAGATTAACAGACATAATCCCAAAACTAATAGGGGAAGACCAATACGGTTTTATTAAAAATAGAAGACTCGCAGACCCAATTAGAAATATACTCAATGTAATCAATCAAGCTACTAGAGAAAAAGGAAAACTGTTGTTATTAAAATTGGATGTCTACAAAGCATTCGACACGGTCAACCATCATTATCTTCAGCAAGTCTGTGAAGAATATAATCTGGGGAGAGAGTTCTGTGAAGTAATTAAGGAACTTTACAAAGGTAATCAAGCACAATTACTTATAAATGGAACCAGGACAAGAATAATTAAGATTAATAGTGGAACTAAACAAGGCTGTCCACTCTCCCCCATTCTATTTGCTTTGGCAATAGAACCTTTAGCAAATTTTATTAGGGAGAATGACAAAATTAAAGGTTTCAAAATTGCAAGGGAATTAATCAAAATTAATTTATTTGCGGATGATGCCATGGTTTTAATGGGGTCACCAATGGAATCTATAAAAGAAGTTATTCAGACCGTAAAAAAATTTGAGAATCTGTCAGGGTTGGCCATTAATATTCAAAAATCAGAAATTTTACATAAAAATCTATCTTGGAAAGAGTTAAAAGAAATACAGACCATATCTGGGATAAGATTAGGAGAAAAGAAGTTAAAATATTTAGGCGTTTATATTCCCAAAAATTTAAACAATATAATTAAATTAAATTATAACCATTTATGGAAAAAAGTAAACAATCAAATTCGTAATTGGAATAATCGGAACTGGGATATGTCAAACAAAATTAAGATAGTCAAAATGATGGTTCTCCCCAAATTTCTATTCCTATTTCAAGCCCTTCCATATAGTATCCCCAGTAAAATAATTAAGAAATGGGACAACTCAATAAAAACCTGGATAACAGGTAGAAATAAAAATAGAATTCCCAATTCAGTATTCTATTCCTTAGAACAGAACGGAGGATGGGGGGCACCCAATCTACAAGACTATTATGAAGCCTGCCAATTAACAAGATTGTTAGAATTAGATTTTGATGACTCAAGAAGATGGGTCAGAATCGAAAAAACAATAAACGGATGGCACAATTGCCTATGTTTAAAAGGATGGGTAGATAATAAAATTCTGAAAGAAATTAAAGGAGGGCCAATGATCTCATCCATGGAGTGCTGGAAAAAATGGCAAGGTAAACTGCCAATAAATAAAGTAGATATACTCCCAATAGAGTTTTTAAATAATAAAAAGGAACAGATATTTGGTAAAGCGATAACAAATTTTAAACAAAATGGAATGAAATTGATAAAAGACCTCTTAAACCCAGATGGGACAATTAAGGATTGGGAAATGATAAAAGACATTTGCGGGCAAAGTAACTGGCTTCTTTGGAGTGGACTGAAACAAAGGATTATGAATTGGAAGAAAAAGGAAGGTCCAGAAACAGATTTTGACCAAATTTTAAAATGGAAATTAGAAAAGGAAAAAGGCCTGATGGGTTTTATTTATAAGATATTAACTGAAAAACAATATAAATTGAAACAAACATTGGCCGAGATATAGAAAGAGGACATGAATATTAACGACTCTGACATCGAATACTGGATCAATTCAATTAAAAAAATCAAGCAGATAAGGATAAGAGAAACTAAGGAAAATACTGACTAAATGGTATAGAACCCCAATCCAATTAGCTTATATAACTAAATCAACCACAAAATTGTGTTGGCACGGATGTGGGAAAACTGGATCTTATATTCATATGTGGTGGGAGTGTGATGAAGTACAAAAATTTTATAACAAGGTAAAGAAGGAAATTGAAGATTTAACAGGACATAAAATGATTTTGAAAAATAAAGAATTCTTCATCCAGAAATTAGATAAGAACAAAATTACTAAGGACTGGGGGGAAATTATAAAATACATGTTAGTTGCTGCTCAAGCAACAGTTGCCTTAGGTTGGAAAGAGCGAACAAAGTGGGAAGTTAAAAAATGGTATGAATACCTAGCGGATTTTATGCTTCAGGATTATATCCTTGAAAGGAGAACTAAATATATATCAGGCCTAATCAAAAAGAATTGGGAGCTGAAATGGGGAAGATTGATAGATAAAGTCAAAGGACAAAGAAAATATAAAGAATTGAATCATTCTCTACTTACGATTGATCAATTAAAATAATATCTGAATGGAAGAAAGTACTGTTCCCAGAGGGAGGGGGAGGGGGAGGGGCAAAAAACTACTGGACATAAATGGGAGATAAAAGTGGAACTAACAAGTGTAATGTTACCGAGAATATGTGATTGGATGTGTATGTTGATGGATTTTGTTGTTGTTTCGCTGGTATCTACAATAAAAAACATATTAAAAAAATACTGAACAATTACCCTGCACATTTGGAAGTCGTAACTACTGGGATTTATAGTTCACCTGCAATGAATGAGCATTCCGAACCCCACCGATGATATACCAGGAACAAATTTGGCACACAGAGCCCCCATAACCAACAGAACATATTGGACAAGTTTGGGGAAAAGGGAGTTATAGTTCACCTGCTGTTCACTGTTCCAGAGAAACAGTGACCCCCACCGACAATGGACCGGGACCACACTTCGCACAGAGAATCCTCATGACCAACTGAACATACTGCAGGTGTTTTTGGGAATGGGCCTTTATTTTGGGAGTTGTAGTTCACCTGCACCCAAAGACCACTGAACCCAGCCAATGACGGATCTCGACCAAACTTGGCACACAGACTGAACATTGCCTGCTGTGGATACTGACAGATGTTTTGGGGCAATTATCCCGGGACTCTGGGAGTTGTAGTCATTCACCCCCATCCAGAGAGTACTGCACCCAGGCGATGACCAGCCAACGTCAGACCTGCACCACACTTGGTACACAGGCCCCAAAATTGCCAACTTTTCATACAGGCTGGGTTTGGGGAGGATTGACCCACGATTCTGGGAATTGTAGTTCACCCACTCCAAACAGAATACATAACACTGAAAGACACATAATACCATTCTCAAATGACCCGGGCACCGCCGGGTCCCCAAGCTAGTAAAAAATAAAATGCCTTTAACAAAAGCCTTTGACAAAAATGAAATGCACAGATATAGGATGGATGACACCTGGTTTGAAAGCAGTACATGTGAAATGGATCTAGGAGTCTTAGGGACTTTCCACACAGCCCTATATCCCAGAATATCAAGGCAGAAAATCCCACCATATCTGCTTTGTACTGGGTTATCTGAGTCCACACTGCCATATATTCCAGTTCAAAGCAAATAATGTGGGAATTTATGCCTTGATATACTGGGATATAGGACTGTGTGAAAGGGCCCTTAACCCCTTCTACACTGCCATATAGTCCAGATAATCAAAGCAAATAATCCACATTATCTGCTTTGAACTGAATTATATGAGTCTACACTGCCATATAATCCAGTTCAAAGCAGATAATCTAGATTTTATATGGCAGTGTAGATGGGGAGGTAGTAGAACCCCAGGAGAACATGAGTCAACTGTGTGACACAGCAGCTAAAACATCAAGTTGAATCAATAGGAATATGGTGTCTAGACCAGGGAAAGTCATAGTCCCACTCTACTCCACATAATTCAGACCTCACCTGGAATGCTGTGTACAGTTCTGACACCACAACTCAAGAAGGCTATTGACAAGCTAGAAGTGTCCAGGGAAGGATGGCCCACATGGTGAACGCTCTGGAAGACAAAAGCTATGAGGAATGGCTTGGCGAGCTAAGTATGTTTAGCTTGAAGAAGAGATGGTTAAGAGGGGACATGAGAGCCATGTTTAAATGTTTGAAATAACGAGGCAAGCTTGTTTTCTGCTGCTCCAGAGAGTAGGACATGGAATAATAAATTCAAACTCCAGAAAAGGAGACTGTATCTAAACATGAGGAAGAACTTCCTACTGGCAAGAGCTGATTGACAATGGAATATCCTGCATTTTGTGTTGTGGAGTCTCCTTTGGAGGTTTTTAAAATTGAGGTTGGATGGCCATGTGTCAGGAGTACTTTGTGTATTTCTGCCTGGCAGGAAGTTGGACTAGATGGCCCTTCTGGTCTCTTCCAGTTCTGAGATTCTACTATACAAAAGAAACCATGAGCATTTCTCTGCTACAGGTACATAGACTCATATGACAGGCTGCAAAAGAAAAATGCTATGCACTCAAATGAAATGAACATTTTGAATTGTAAGAAGAAATTAAACTACATGATGATCAACCAACATTTGGAAGTTTTGTGCAGGTTGGGAAAAGTCTACAAATTGGCCAGTTATTTATTTCCTTGATGCGTGTGCTAAAGGATGGACTGAGAAACTATGTAAAGTGTTCAAAGGTCACTTCATGCACAAACTGTGAAAGCATCCTTTCTATGTAAGCATAAGTTGGTAATCTTGGAAGTCATAATAGAACCTGCCCAAGTTCACATTCAACTGATGCTCGGGAAGATGTGGCCCACGTTATTTCTGTATTTAATATCTTGAACCTTCAGGCTGTATGTGCTTGCTGCGAAGGAACAGTTTTCAATAGGTGTGAATTAATCAGGTGACTTTATTTGATACTAATTTAAGCATGGCTGAATGGATATATAGATTGCTTATAATTCTTACATATGCACTTTAGGTAAGAGCAAAACTATTTGATGAAGGAAATTCCTATTGAAATCTTCATGGATGGATTTTAACCAGAAAGAAAATGTAAATTTTAATTTGCACTTCAGGGTTGATTTAAATTGGGGTGGGGTTAGTGGACTATATTAATGTCAACTTCCTCTCTTGCAGGCCCTTGGGTGCTGCTATGTATTGTTTTGAGTGCTCTCCCCCCCCCCCCCCAAATGATTCAGTTGGTATGAGGCTTTAAGAGAGCAGTGCAAGGTAAAAAAAATCCTGGGAAACCATGGTTTCTTCATCTCCAGTTTAGTTGGGTTGCTGTGAGCTTTCTGGGCTGCAGTTCAATTATTATTAAAAAAAACCCTGCAAGCAGTGCAAAAACCCATGTTCTTGTTCTCTTTGAGCTGACCGAGCCTTTGAAAGCTCAAGTCGTGTGGACTCAGATAACCCAGTTCAAAGCAGGTATTGTGGGATTTTCTGCCTTGATATTTTGGGTTATATGGCTGTGTGGAAGGGCCCGGGGCCAGCCCTTTTCTTTATTTCATAACACCTTTCTATGGGTGTGTAAAGTTAGTTCATTAAGCAGTATTCATTTTAATTGAATCTCATAATGACATTCTCATCTGGAGAGCAGATACATAAACTGATTTCAGATTCTATTTGTCGCACTATGGCCCCTTGCACACCGCTGAATAAAGTCCCACACTATCTTCTTTGAACTGGGATATATGGGAGTGTGGGCACAGATAACCCAGTTCAAAGCAGATATTGTGGGTTATTCTGCCTTGATAGTCTGGGTTATATGGCTGTGTGGAAGAGCCCTATGTCTCATTGCAGCAGGTGTTGTAAGAGGCTTCGCTGAATAAACTTGCTCACAGTGTCAAGTACAAGGGGGTGTTGAGGGACAAATGTAGGGCTAGAAATAGTAGCTTTTAAAATTGCTGACTTGGAATGCTCATAGATTATATTCATTTAGTTGTGGTTATCTGATCAAGAATTTATGAGCATCGTCTAGTGCACGGCTAAACATCTGAAGCTTTTTATCATCTGAATGCAAGATGGTGCCAAAAAAAGATTAAAAATGCTTAACCCACTTAAACATATATGAGCAGCAACAGACTCATGTGCTTAAGTGGGTGGAGTAGTGGATATTATGGAAGACGCTTAAAAATCATGCAACAACACTTCTGACAATTTAATCTGCAAAACTGGATAGTATCCACCAGAATTTCAAGATTGCTTAATAGATTGTTTTCCTGTTTAAGTCTGGCTTCAAGTTACATTTATGATTACTTTCATAAAGAACTGCTGCTGCATTTTTGGAAGCACAGTTTTCTCTGCTACACACAAATTCTCAACTTTGTAGTGCCATAATCTGTATTTTTCTACATACATATGCCATTGTCACAGAATGGTTTGAGTACTAGTTACTTGTATGGCACCTATTATTATTATTATTATTATTATTATTATTATTATTATTATTATTATTATATTCTGCTTTTTCTCTCCACAAGGAGATTAAAGTAGCTTACATTAAAAGTACTTCAATACAATTTAAGATATACAAATATACAAATATTAAAGCAGAATTAAATATCATTAGTATTGAAAACTAAAAAAAAATCAATTAAAATCCCTAATGCCAACGGTGCAAGTTGATAAAAGAAGTGATAAAAGAATAATTTCATGCTAGTGTAGAATTACAAAACATAAAATAAATATTAAAAACTACAAAAGAGGTACCTGAATAATAAAATAAATATCAGTAATTTAAAAACAAATAAATACCTGAACCAGTCTTATCTTGACAAAATCAGATGTAAACATCCATATCTTTAAAATCCCTTTAAAAACATGACAGATATATACAGTATACATTACATAAAACACAGGAAATTGAATTATTTTTAATTCTTGAGATGTTAAGATTTTTTTAAAATTTGGGTTAATTGTGACATTTATTTTGTTAATGTTGGCTTAAAGGTTTCAGGTTAAAACACAAACATTGTTAACTACAGTAGAGTCTCACTTATCCAACATAAACGGGCCGGCAGAATGTTGGATAAGCGAATATGTTGGATAATGTGGAGGGATTAAGGAAAAGCCTATTAAATATCAAATTAGGTTATGATTTTACAAATTAAGCATCAAAACATCATGTTATACAACAAATTTGACAGAAAAAGTAGTTCAATATGCAGTAATGCTATGTAGTAATTGCTGTATTTACGAATTTAGCACCAAAATATCATGATGTATTGAAAACATTGACTACAAATATGCATTGGATAATCCAGAACATTGGATAAGCGAGTGTTGGATTAGTGAGACTTTACTGTACTTAGATATTGTGCAGTTTCTAAATCCCATGATATAGAAGGCTTAGATGTGCTGATTTGTGATAATACAGTTGGCCCTCTGATTTTACAGGGTTGACTTTTGAAGATTGAATTTTTCATAGATTTCATTAAAATGCAATGTTTCTGTATTCATCACGATATCCTCCACTGCAACTTCCTCTGGAACCTGACCCTAGCATTGTATTGGAACATCTGTCAATTCCTGGAGAAGTGCAGGATTAACTCTGGTAAAGAAAATAACAATTTTTGATATATAATTTTTCATTTTCATAGGGGGTCTCTGTCACTATCCCAATCAATGTGGAGAGCTGACTGTATTCAATTATTTATGTCTGAAAAATTATTTAACAATGACACTGTTTGGTAGTAATATACCTCATTCATGCATACATTGGTCTTATAAGGTGGATCCTTAGGACAAATCTAATTTCCCTTGAAGCAATTCCTCCTGTGAGATGATCAAAGTAGCAGGAATTGCAGTGGGGGACAAGCTGAAATGTCCTGACTGTGGGTCCACGAGGTCCTCTCTTGGTTCAGGATGTGGTTTTCATTGATAAGATGACACATTTTGATCGAGAGAGGATTCCTGAAAGAGTTGTTCATGCCAAAGGTTGTTTAGCATACTAACTCCTAGATGCTCCCATAATCATTTTTCCTGCCATGTTTTGAAGCAACTGGGGGTTCTCAACCTTGTACAGAGATAGCCTTCTGTACAGTGCATTGTGGAAATCCAACCTTGAGATGACCAGCACATTACACTGATAGGATATGGAGCTGGCATATCAGCCAAAGTTGATCATAAGCACTCTTGATTATTACACCTATCTAAGCTGACATCAGGAGAAATTGATTCAGTAGCACTCCCAAGATAAGAACACAGTCTTTCAGGGGGGATGTAACCACATCCAAGGCTGTTGATACACCTTCAGCCCTTAATGGCAAATGCCTCTGTCTTACCTGCATTCAGTTTCAATTTCTTTATCCATCTCTTTATCTCTTGAAGGCAATTATTTAGAATGCTATCCTCATATAACATAGATTTTTGAAGGTATGGAGAAATATATTGGGTATCACCAGCACTGATAGGACCCCACCCCATACCTCCAGATGATCTCTCCCAGTGGTTTCATGTAAATATTAAAAAGTATGGAAAGCCAAATATCAGCTCCTTTTTGAAGAGCAGCTGTCTCCAAGCACCATTACCTGTAACCTGCCTGAGAGGTATGGCTGCAACTACTGCAACACAGTGCTTCTGATTTCCAGGGAAACAGGAACACGTGGTGAAGAGGATGCGGAACTGGATCCATCAGGCAAGTGATGGGATGAGCAGTTCTTTGTTTTGTTGGCCACAGTCTCTTGTCCACATGGTATCTCCCTTGCTTTCTCAGACAAAACATAGGCTTGCAGCACACAGGTAGAGGAGGAGCAGGTTCTGTGCCTCTTTCTGCATTTGGCACAGGAGGAGGAGGAGAAATCAGATCCAGTGGTTCTGGTTCCTTCTAGAATCATAGAATCATAGAATAGTAGAGTTGGAAGAGACCTCATGGGCCATCCAGTCCAACCCCCTGCCAAGAAGCAGGAAATCGCATTCAAAGCACCCCTGACAGATGGCCATCCAGCCTCTGCTTAAAAGCCTCCAAAGAAGGAGCCTCCACCACAGTCTGGGGGAGAGAGTTCCACTGTCGAACAGCCCTCACAGTGAGGAAGTTCTTCCTGATGTTCAGGTGGAATCTCCTTTCCTGTAGTTTGAAGCCATTGTTCCGTGTCCTAGTCTGCAGGGCAGCAGAAAACAAGCTTGCTCCCTCCTCCCTATGACTTGCCCTCACATATTTGTACATGGCTATCATGTCTCCTCTCAGCCTTCTCTTTTGCAGGCTAAACATGCCTAGTTCTTTAAGATGCTCCTCATAGGGCTTGTTCTCCAGACCCTTGATCATTTTAGTCGTCCTCCTCTGGATGCTTTTAAACAACTGATGCTTTAAAATGAGTTCACCCCCTGCTTTATTGTGTCTTCTGTCCATTGCCTGAGTGGAAAAGAGTCTTGTGTCATTCAGGAAGACGAAAAGAAACTGGGTTCTGCAGGATAAATGAAGCTGTGTGTGGGTTGGTCCTACTGGGCGACCCCCCCCCCCCTAGATATTTGGGGCTTTTCCGCTTTGTCCTCCAGATGTGTGGGACTTCAGCTCCAGAATTCCTCCTAGAGACAATACGGAAAGCATTTGGTCCCATGCTCAAGGGAGGAAGCACTGCTGAATGCGAGAGGGAACAGAGAATTCTGAGTGTGGGTCCTGCAGGAGTTTGCGACTTCAACGGGTAGAATTTCCGACAATTGGCCAAGTTGGCTGGGGCGCCTGAGAATTGTAGTACAGAACATCTAGAGGACCAAAGTGTGGGAATTACAAAATAAAGCAGAGAGAAAGAGGGCTCGTTTCCTTATCGGCCCTGTCTGTGCTGCACAGGGCGGGGTGGGGGAGCGTTTGTCTCCAGCCTTCCTCCCCGGGGCAAGAGGCGGGGACCTGTCAGGGTGCTGCTGACTCGGGTACCACCTCTTGCCAGAGCCCTTCTTTCTCCCGCGGCTCTCCCTTCCTCCCATCCTCCGGAGAAGCGCCTTCCTTGCCCGTCTCCTCCAGCTCCAGCCTCCAAAATGGAATGTCACCGGGACTATGCCAAGGAGCAGCTGGAGCATTGGCAGGAGCAGTGCGGCCGCCAGGTACACAGACCCCCCCCCCCCCCCCCCCAGGAATCTATTGGTATGCTCTGCCCGGCTCTCGCTCCTGGCTTCCTTTGGGACGGACTGGCAGAGAGCTTGGGGTGGGGGGCGGAATGGCGCTTGGTGGGATTTTGGTTGCCATCCTTTCCCTTGCCATCCCTTCCCAGTGAATATTTACCACTTCAAGTAGAGAGTTTGTCCAAGTACAAAACAGTGGAGCCGAAGACCAGCACTTCCAGGACCTTTGGCTTGAATGGAAGCGTTTGAAACCCGTTTGATTTCCATGGGAATAAGTGCTAATGCCTAGGACGGTGGAGCATTCCTGCAGGTCAAAGGAGCTTTTCCTCTTTTGCTGTTTAATCCTGGTGCTCAGGAGCAGAGGTCATGGCAAGCACCCACTCAGTCAGCCTTTAGAAAAGTGTTAAAAACCTGGCTCTTCCAGTGCGCCTTTGAATAATTAAACCCCATTTAAACATAAATCGCTCTATCTCACACTTTACTCTGTTCTTTGTTGGAAGTAACTTGATTTCCTACCCCACTCCTATTCTCCTAGAGAATATTTCAGCACTTTGTCCATTTATGCTTCCAAATGGATTACAATTCCTATTTTTGCACTTTTGTCTAGACCACCCTCCCATTTTATTCATTTTGTCATTAAATGGCGGTCTTTGCATTTTATCATTTTATTATTTTATTGTTTCATTATTGTATTATATTGCATTTCTATGGTTTTAATGTGCTTATTTTATCTGTTTGAAGATGTTGTCTTTACATATATTTTATTTTGTTTATTGTTTGTTCTTTGGACTTGTCCCTGAGTTAGCCTCCCCAAGTCTCTGCAGGGAGATGGAGGCAGGATTGAAAAATAAAGTATTATTTTATTGTATGACACAGCAAACAAGATAGATATGCTGGATTTTGTATCACAAAATCATTATTATTATAATAATTATTATAATAAGTATTATTATTATTATTATTATTATTATTATTATTATTATTATTATTGTTATTATTGTTATTATTATGGCAGAGGAATTGCCTGTTACCTGAGTAGGACCAAGCAAGAGTGTTATTACATAATGTTGTGTAGTTGGAATAGAACTCAAACTACAATTCACATGAAGAAAAAAGTGGGTTGATAGCAGCACCTGCAATAATGAGAGTTTATTCAAGTAATGGAGGAAAGAAAAAGGCCAATGAGGTTCTTTCACAACTGTAGGTAGTTGGTTAAGTCACATACTCTCAGCCTCAGATGAAGACAAACATGCAGCTTTGAAAAAAATCAGTGTCAGAAACAGGCTAAAACAAGCATGGGCAAACTTGGGCCCACCAGGTGTTTGGGACTCCAACTCCCACAATTCCTAACAGACGGTAGGCTGTTAGGAATTGTGGGAGTTGAAGTCCAAAACACCTGGAGGGCCCAAGTTTGTCCATGCCTGAGCTAGAAGCTTGTATCCTTGGCCTTCTTTTTCTCATGTTAGTCTCAAAGTCTTTCAGATGGACCTTTTCACAGATGTGCCTTTGTCTCTTCCATATATATTTGTTCATAGTTTATGAACATATTTGTTGTAGTTTATGTTCAAGTTCAGAGTAGTTCACTACCAAAGTTTTCTCACCCAAAATAACAAACATCTGTGTTACTTGCCTTACATACTTCTAAGAGTGAAATCTTGCCTTTACAATCAAACTTGAAGATTTCTGCTTAAAGTGTCACTTATGTCCTAGCATATTGAAATTAGATAAATGATGAGGTAATCATATTTGCACACGTTTGTATAAGAATTGAGCTTTTGCAGCACATTTATGCCTTGGGGTTTGGTTCGGTGGGTACCAGAATTTGTGGATGCTCAAATCTCATTACATACAAAGTTTATAAGGTACTTTATCATAATATTGTGTCCCTTATAAAAAGGCAACATCAGTGTAGATCGGCCCTCAATCTGATTGCTTTCTTTAAGCTGCTTAAAATACAAACAATTATGTATCTTTTCCATTGTTTTGATTTTGATTATTTTCTCTTGTTAAACCTAGGGGCCACCTGCCTTGACCAGGGCAGCAGGAATCCCAGTGGGAAACCATCGGAATGTCCTGACGGTGGGTCCACGAGGTCCCCTCTTGGTTCAAGATGTGGTTTACGCTGAACAGATTACACATTTTGACCAAGAGAGGATTCCTGAAAGAGTTGTTCATGCTAAAGGAGCAGGTTAGTGTTAGAGAGAATGTAATGTTTTTCCTTGAGAGTGCGATTTGGCATTAAGAAGGAATAAGAAAATATAGAGTTTGTTGAACTGCTGCTTCCCACAGTCTATAACAAGACTTGGAGCTGGATCAAATGAAATATTTTATGACTTCTTCCCATACTTGCTGACCTACTTTTAGGAATCATGATATAATCTGTGGAATCCTTTGTTGTTTAATTCTGTTATATTTTCCTTTACTTTCCCAACATATTTTAACTAGCTCCAGCTTTTCCTTGCAAACTGATTTTCCTTAATTTATTTTCTGAATCTTTGTGTTTTTACCTTTTAATATTTTAATTCAGAATTTTTTAAGTAAAGAAAATCTACCTGACATTGCTTTGCACATTACATGAGTGACCCATACTGAAAAACACACAGTGTAGCCAGGAACCAAAGAATTGTGAATTTAACTTAGGGCACAGCTACACTGACCTGTTATCCTGAAAGGAGGCAGGGGAATCAGCTTTGTATCAGCCAAATGATGCACAGAGCTGATTTGAGTCAATGTGGTTACCATGTTAAGTCATAGGCAGCTCTAAATTCTCTCTGAGAATCTGGAGCAAACCCTGACTTTGGGTCTATGTAAGATGTTCAATGGATTCTGAGACAAAACCACTCAGCACTGTTGTTTACACAGCATTCCCTATTCCCTGGACTTGGGTGGCTGGGATACTCACACACACACAACACACACTCAGGTTGACACGCACTGCCCCCCTCCCATTCTCTACCAGTAGCTATCAGAGAAGAGCATTTCTTGTTCCTTTATTTGTGCCATATGTATGATCAGTGTCAGTTACTTTATTTGATATTTTTCTCTTAAAGAACCTGATTTTTTTTAACTGAAAAGTCACATTTTAAAAATAATTTCAGGTGCTTTTGGCTATTTTGAAGTGACTCATGATATCACCCAATATTGTAAAGCAATCCTATTTGAGCACATTGGTAAAAGAACTCCCATTGCCGCTCGACTTTCTGCTGTTGGTAAGGCTTTTACAAATATTAGTTTGTATTTCAATTGTTTTATTTTATGTGCCATCCACTGATACTTTGATCAATTATCTTCACTTATCTCCTCAGTGAGAAAGTCTTTGATTCCTCCTCGTTTTCCAAAATACTATTAAACAAACTATGAAAGAGTCTGTTAGCCATATCTTATTTATGTATTTATGTATTTATTTATTTATTTATTGTGTCAGAAGCAAATTGACGGTACTTTAATAATGTATTTTGAAAAACACAAACAAAGTAAAAAGAACTTGATATTATACTAGATTTCCTTTGATTTTGAGCTGGGCACTTGGAGTGCCTCTAGTGTCACTGTGAGAAAGCCCTCCACTATGCATGTGGCATGGCCCAGGCTGCATTGTAGTAAGTGGTCTGTGGTTTGCTCTCCTCTGCACTCGCATGTCATGGACTCCACATTGTAGCCCCATTTCTTAAGATTAGCTCTGCATCTTATAGTCCCAGAGCGTAGTTTGTTCAGTGCCTTCCAAGTCGCCCAGTCTTCTGTGTGCCCAGGAGGGAGTTTCTCATCTGGTATCAGTCATGGATTGAGGTGCTGGGTTCTAACTGCCACTTTTGGACTCTTGCTTGCTGAGGTGTTCCTACAGGTATCTCTGTCGATCTTAGAAAGTGTTTATTTAAGGCAGGGGTCCCCAAACTTTTGAAGCAGAGGGCCGGTCCACAATCCTTCAGACTGTTGAGGGGCCGAATTATCATTTGAAAAAAGAATACAAACAAATTCCTATGCATACTGCACATGTCTTATTTGTAGTGCAACAACAACGAAAGAATACAATATTTAAAAATGAAAACAATTTTCACCAACATAAACCTATTAGGATTTCAGTGAAATGTGTGGGCCTGCTACTGGCCAATGAGATAGTCAAGTTAATTAGGATTGTTGTGTGCCTTCAAGTCATGTCAAACTTTGGCCGAGACTAAGTCTAAAATTAATTATTTATTTACTGCATTTATTTACTACATTTATATCCCACCCTTCTCACCCCGAAGGGGACTCAGAGCAGCTGTATGTACATACAATATATTATATTATTAGCATAACACAATATTAGCATTATATATTACTATATTGAACTATACCACTATACTATTATATAATATGTAATATATACCATATAATTAATATTATTATATGGTATTACTATTAGTATTATATTGTAAGATAATAATAAGATTATTATCAATATTATATGTATATACAATATATTATATTATTAAAACTGATATAAAATATTATATTATAAAACTGAGGGCGGGGGCCAGGTAAATGACCTTGGAGGGCCGCATCCGGCCCCCGGGCCTTAGTTTGGGGACCCCTGATTTAAGGCATTGGAGTGCTGGTTGATATCCGAACAGAGGGAGGGCCAAAGACGTGAATGCCTTGGTCCTTTCATTATTGGCTACTACTTCCCAATGGATGTCAGGTGGTGCAATACCGGCTAAACAATATAATTTCTCCAGTGATGTAGGGCATATAGACATCCTGTGATGATGCAGTATGTCTCGTTAAGGGCAACATGCACTGTTTTAATTTGGTGAGATGTATTCCACACTGGGCATGCATGTTCAGCAGCAGAGTAGCAAAGCACAAGGTCAGATGTCTTCACTGTGTCTGGATGTGATCCCCGGGTTGTGCTAGTCAGCTGTCGTATATTATTTCTAGCACCCACTTTTTGCTTGATATTCAAGCAGTACTTCCTATAAGTCAGAGCACGGTCCAGGGTAACTCCTAAGTATTTGGGTGTGCTGCAATGCTCCAGAGGGATTCCTCCCCAGGTGAACCTCAGAGCTCGAGATGCTTGTCTGTTCTTAAGATGAAAAGCACACGTCTGCATTTTAGATAGGAATCAGCTGTTTTTCCCTGTAGCCATATCTTAAATCCACCCCATTTTAAAAGAAACCCTAGTTTCTTGTCATTTGTTAATGTTATCTAATGCTACAGCAAGAACTGAGACAGAAAATGTATTTTGATTTAGAACAATTGCACTAAATTTACTTAATTATATTGGCAGAGAAATGGTGACCATTTAGCCGGTCTGCTTCTTAAGTTATAGTGAGAAATGTCTTTCCCTGTCCCATAACAATATAAATATATTTTACATCTGAAACTTTCATATCACTTGGTACTGCCACTGAAGAAGTTGATTTATATCCATGGAAGCTCATGAATATAAAAAAACAATTCATTTTAACGGGGCTCCCCCATTTTTCTCTCCCTCTTCCTTCCTCTGTATAGTCAGAAAATAGTTCAAGACACTGAATAGGGATTATTAAGACTGTTTATATTAGGTGATGGCTGGGAAGGCAAGAAATTTGTGGAAAAAGCTTTTCATGAATTTGTTCCTAAGGTAACTTAGAAATTTAATGGTATCAGTGAAATCCTCTGTATATAAAATACATGACTTTTTAATAGTAACATCCAGTAAAACTGAAACAAAAGTTAGAGAACAATTTCTTTTCCAAATATATTTTTGGGATTGACTGCAATTTCCATTGTCTACTATTGGTATGGTAACCCTTTGTTTTATAGTTGGTGAATCAGGTTCAGCTGACACAGTTCGTGATCCTCGAGGCTTTTCAGTGAAGTTCTATACAGAAGATGGTAACTGGGACTTTGTAGGGAACAACACTCCCATCTTCTTTATTAGAGATCCAATGCTGGTATGTTAGATCATGATGTGCATTTATCTGGGTTATGAGTTATGACTTAAACCAAGGAATGTATGAATTGGAAGAGAACTCCAGACTTTCTCCTCAATATGTTCCCATCCAATGCTAATGCAATAATTTGTGGGCTTTGTCTGTTAGCTGGGCTTCATTTTCCAAGCTCCAGAACTACAGCCGTGTCAAGGACCAGGTTATGCACACAAAATAACATAGAACATTAAAAGCAAGCAAGCAAGCAAGCATCCACTCAGTTTATATTAACTCTCCCAAATGACTCTAGGGCTGGGAGGTTTTATCCAAGCCCACCTTATGTTGTTTACCATGCTCATGTAAAATGCCTCTTGGCCAAGCTCTTGTTTTCTGAGCTCCAGGAATTGAGGCTATGGATATAATGAGAGCTAGTGGCTCATACCAGAGCTGGCTCTACATAATTTTCAAGAGTAGGCGAACAGAATTTTGCCCCCCCCCCCCCCAACACACCAATTGCTCCCATATAAAATTATCAAAGCAGATAATCCACATTATCTGCTTTGAACTGGATTATTTGAGTCCACACTGCCATATAATCCAGTTCAAAGCAGATGATATGGATTTTATATGGCAGTGTAGAAGGGGCCTTCTACACTCCCATATAAGATTATCAAAGCAAATAATCCACATTATCTGCTTTGAACTGGATTATCTGAGTCCACACTGCCATATAATCCAGTTCAAAGCAGATGATCTGGATTTTATATGGCAGTGTAGAAGGGAACCTTGTTGCCTGTCTGCAATTCATCTGTTTTCTCTGTGTTGCTCTTTATTCACTGTCCTGGTTTTAAAGTGTTTTAATGGTGGTTGCCAGGTTTTGCCGATTTTCAATGGTTTATATAAGTATGGAATAATGTCCAGTGTGGGAGAAAGAACTCTTGTCTGTTGGAGGCATGTGTGAATGTTGCAACTGGCCACCTTGATTAGCATTGAATGGCCTTGCAGCTGCAAAGTCAATCAGGGAGGGTGGGGACAAGTGGAGCGTATATATACCTGTGGAATGATGTCCAGGGTAGAAGAAAGAACTGTTGGAGGCAAGTGGGAATGTTGCCATTGGCCAAATTGATTAGCACTGAATGGCCTTGCAGCTGCAAAATCAATCAGGGAGGGTGGGGGCAAGTGGAGCGAATATATACCTATGGAATGATGTCCAGGGTAGAAGAAAGAACTGTTGGAGGCAAGTGGGAATGTTGCCATTGGCCAAATTGATTAGCAATGAATAGCTTTGCAGCCTTGCAGCTTCAAAGGCTGGCTGCTTCATGCCTAGGGGAATTCTTTGTTGGGAGGTATTAGCTGGCTCTTCCTGTCATAAATGTGGGTGAAATGTCAGGAGAGGGATATAAATAAATTAATAAAAAGCAGGAAGCTGCCAGGCTTTGAAGCTGCAATGCTATTCAATGCTATTCAAGCTGGCCAATTCCAACATTCACACTTGCCTCAAGCAGACAAGAGTTCTGTCTCTCACCCTGGACCTTCCATAGGTATATAAACCCCACTTGCCTAGTTTCCAACAGACCTCACAATCCCCGAGGATGCCTGCCCCATGGGCGAAATGCCAGAAAACAATGCCTCCCGACATGGCCACACAGCCTGGAAAACTCACAACAACCCACAAATAAAAAGCAGTTTTAAATCCTGCTCTAAATTTCTAGCCTACCTCGCAGGGCGCGCGTTGCTGGCCTGGCTGCTGCTAATGGAGGAAAGCAACAGGAGGGGGCGTGGCTTCCAGGCACGGGAGAGGGAGGGAGGCCAGTATCGGCTGAAACAGCGCCAAATAGCCAATGGGAGCCCATCCTGAACAAGTAGGAGAGATCCACCCGGCCTTTCCCACTTCGTGTGTCCTTTCCATTTTGCATGTACAGGCAGCCCTGGCTCTCCGGCTGTAAAGGCAAAGGGGAGGGAAGCCGAAGCAGGTCCAAGGAGGCCAACCTGGCTCTCATCTGCTGCCAAACGGGGGAAGAGAGGCACTGCTTTGTCCCAAAGGGCGCCCGCCCAGAGCTTCAGCGAGGCTCCTTTGCCCCAGCGCCCTCCAAAGCATCTCCAGGAGGCAAGCCCCAGCAGCCTGGACTTCAGCTCAGCTGGGCAGTCCTTTCCAAACTCAATAGCGCCCCTGGGAAGGTGGCGCCCAACGTGGGGGCGTGGCCAGCGTGCCGTGTTGGGCCGGGCCTGGCTCATACTAAAGGATAAACCAAAGAAATCTGACAATCAAAGCATTAT